>NC_089495.1:182563596-183772346 GCF_036850765.1 Saccopteryx bilineata
CCAGGGGAACTGGAAGGCCAAACTTGAGTGACTGATGGGCTGTATGTGGATATGAGCTTAGAAGAAGCAAGATTTCCAAATAATTTCAGATCATAAATGTCATAAAGCAATTTCCTTCCTTAGAGACCAAAGAAGCGGGCACTGATAATCGAAATATAGTTGATGATGGGAAATCTCAGAAACTTACTCAAGATGACATAAAAGCTTTAAAGGACAAGGGCATTAAAGGAGAGGTAATATTCAAAGGATACTGTATTTTGTTTTTGTTTGGTATTTAGGAAATTCCTTGGTTTTTTAAAGCAGATTTTACCTAAGGTAAAATGTAAAATACTAGATCCTTATTAGAAGTAGCTTGGAATGTACATGCAACTCATCAAAAATTTTATTTCTTATATGCAGTAATGTAAGAGAATGACATTACTAATATTAGAAAATGTAATACCTTAGTGCATATTAGAGCTTCACTTGACTTTTAGTAATATTTTCAGCAAGTGTCTTCAAGAATGACAGTTTCCTTTACTTCTCTTCTTTTTTTACTCTATATCTCTGTTCTTTTAGTTTAAATAGAGTTATAAAGTACTTGTATTTTAATACAAATTCTAGATAAAGTAAAAAAACTACAAAGTTTATCCATTTGGACTTCTGTGGAAAAGGGCTGGAGAATGAGACCTTTGGATACATTCTAGGGTAAGAGACCTTTGAAGTGATCTATTCTATGAAAAGAAAATTTCAGGACATCTGCTTGCCTCTTTTCTCATAGGAAATAGTTCAGCAGTTAATTGAAAATAGTACAACATTCCGAGACAAGACCGAATTTGCTCAAGATAAATATATAAAAAAGAAGAAAAAGAAGTAAGTTTTTGTTTGCAAGGGATGGGCACGTTAAATCTTTTTGTAGATTAAAAAAACAAAAATAAAAATGTTATTAAAAGTGAAGTATTTTTAAGACAGTTTTTAAAAATTGATGTGTTTCTTTCTGTCCCCAGATACGAAGCCATTGTCACTGTTGTAAAACCATCCACCCGCATCCTTTCAATTATGTATTATGCCAGAGAACCTGGAAAAATTAAGTACGCTTTGTTTCCTTTCAAAAGTATAATTGGGGGAAAATTTATCTTAAGAAAGTCATGATTTTAAGTAAAATGAAAAAGTCGCTCACCTGCATAAAGTGTCCTCCTACCTCATAAATTGTAAGTTCTTTCTACTGTTGCCTCCAAAGCAATCGATAATCTTATCAGCATACTTTTTATGAAACCAGCAAAAACTTGAAAAATAATGATTAAAATAGCAGGCCTTGCTTCGCTGAGAATGAACGAGTCCTTCTTTCTCCCTCAGCCACATGCGCTATGATACACTCGCCCAGATGTTGACGCTGGGAAATGTTCGGGCTGGCAATAAGATGATTGTGATGGAAACGTGTGCAGGCTTAGTCCTGGGTGCAGTGATGGAACGGATGGGAGGTGAGTTTGAACATTTCCAAGTTGGTGATTTTGAATAGAGGAGTCTAAAAAATAAGGAGTCTCGTGGAAAGTGAGGGTGAATTACTGTGAGGTTATGGAAATGACCTGGGCCTGCATGGCTCTCGTCCGCGGGACCTTCCTGCACAGGCCACGTCTCCCGGCCGAGTTGGCACCCCCAGATGGCAGTTGTCATTCCCAGCTTCACTCGCGGTGGGGATGGTTCTCAAGCCTGTGGCTAGCTGACAGCCAGGGCGATGATTTCAGTAAACTTGCATAGCTGGTGCTCACTTTATTGGCCTGAATAGAGTGGGAAAAATACTAGTGATGTGTTCTCTTCTGGAAGCTACAACACAGCCTGATTTTCCTGCCCTTTTCCTTACCCCATAGAAAATAACTTTCAATTATCTTGTTTGGAAGTAATGGCACTGGACTGGGGCAAAGCTGAGAAGCAGTCACCAATCATGTGACATCCAGTTTTGTACAATCAGAGGGTTTTGCTGTAGTGTCAAGTGGGAGTAAGCTTGTTTAAGACTTCCTGTTTATCTGTTTTGGAATTACATTACATCCATCGGGAGTGCTCTTAGACTCCAGACTCCCAGAGGAGCTGCGTCATCTGTCAGCCTCTGAACAGACTTCCAGTAGAGAGACCCTCAGTCTCATTGTCTAGCACAGTGGTCGGCAAACTCATTAGTCAGCAGAGTCAAATATCAACAGTACAACGATTGAAATTTCTTTTGAGAGCCAAATTTTTTAAACTTAAATTATATAGGTAGGTACATTGTTATTAATTTAGTTAGGGTTCTCCTAAGCTGGCCAAAGAGCCGCAGTTTGCCGACCACTGGTCTATACCCTGAGGATATGCAAAATCTAGAGACACACCTTAATCATGAGATGTATGTTTCTTTCCTGTGTTCAGGTTTTGGCTCCATTATTCAGCTGTACCCTGGAGGCGGACCGGTTCGGGCAGCCACAGCATGTTTTGGATTTCCCAAATCTTTCCTCAGTGGTCTTTATGAATTCCCCCTCAACAAAGTGGACAGTCTCCTAAACGGAACATTTTCTGCCGAGATGCTATCTTCAGAGCCAAAAGACAGTGCTTCGGCCGAAGAGAGGAACGGCATGCCGGAAGAAAAACAGGCTTCAGAGCAAGAGAACGAGGACAGCACAGCAGAGGTCCCAGAGAGCCACCACCCCAAAGTACAGGACGCAATGGAAAGTGCCTCTCACGATCCAGAGTGTAAAGAGCCTAAAGAGAGGGGAAGCAAAAAGGATTATGTAAGAATGTTAACGAGCCCCTGCTGCCCTCATAATATTCCCCTCAGGACCTCACTTAATTTCATTTAAGCACTGAGATTTGATTTGGCTTTGCCACGTCAGCTCCCAAAATAATGACTATCAAAACAGAGAAAGCAGGAGTGTGCGGGGGTGGGCACACACGTGTGATACTATCTGTGGGATGGAGCTTTATGGTTCAGAAACATTGCATATAGGTAGCTTAACGATGGCTTTATAACGTAGGCTTCTTTGTGTTTTCAGCTTCCTTATAAGCGACCTGTTGATTTAGTCTGAGTCGATAAACATTGTGGAACTGTTTTTGACAGAGCAGCGTTTCCATAAGCCTGACTGAATGACCTCAGTACGTTGGTTTCTTGTTTTTCTCGAAGATTCAAGAGAAGCAGAGAAGACAAGAAGAGCAGAGGAAACGACATTTAGAGGCTGCCGCTCTGCTGAGTGAAAGGAATGCGGATGGGTGCGTTGATGAAAGGGGCGGGCGACACCTCGCTGCTCGTGGGCTCGGTCAGACAGCCCAGCGTTCTGTCTGCTTGTCTGCTTTGACTCTAGTGGGAGCAGAGATGATGGTCTTGTCTTGGGTTTTTTTAAAAAAAGGAGGCTGTGTCTGGTGGAGGTGGGAAATTTTGCTGGATTCAGAAAGTTTAAAGAAATTTGAGATTTCTCCCCCAGTAGTGCATTAGCTGGGGCTGTGTCATCCCACCTAAGTACAGGCCCTGAGGCTTCAGATTGGTATGAAGCAGGCTAATGTGAGGGCTAAGGAAACCCAACAAGGAGTGAGATTCAGGCTCTGGCCGGTTGGCTTAGCATTAGAGTATTGGCCTGGCATGTGGAAGTCTCAGGTTCGATTCCCGGTCAGGGTACACAGGAGACGTAACCATCTGCTTCTCCACCCCCTTCTTCCCCTCCTGCAGCCATGACTTGAATGGTTCAAGCAAGTTTGTCCCAGGTGCTGAGGATGGCTCCATGGTCTCCACCTCAGGTGCTAAAATAGCTCAGTTGCTGAGCAACAGAGCAGCGGCCCCAGACAGAGCATTGCCCCCTGGGCTTTACCATGTGGATCCTGGTCAGGGCACATGCGAGAGTCTGTCTCTCCGCCTCCCTGCCTCTCACTTTAGGAAAAAAAAAAGATTCAGGTGCCTGCAAAGCCAGCACCAATGTTCAATTTGTTTCCAAATGATTTCTTATTATTTATTTTAGATTTTACTGATTTTAGAGAGAGAAGAGAAAGAGAGAAAAAGGGAGAGAGGAGGAGCAGGAAGCATCAACTCATATAATAGTTGCTTCTCATATGTGCCTTGACCAAGCAAGCTCAGGACTTTGAACCAGCAACTTTAGCATTCCAGGTCAATGCTTTTATCTACTGCGCCACCACAGGTCAGGCTCCAGATGATTTTTTAAAATCAAGAATGTTAAATGCAACTTAGCGTTGCCAAGTACTGTGAGACCCTATAATTCAGTTTGTGTTTACTAGAAAATAATAGCTCATGAATTCATTTGGAATTTTGGGGATGTTGTGTTTAAAGCTCTTGTGTAAGTAATGCAAATAAATACATGACCATTTAAAATGTATTTTAAAACCTATGCTCCATTTTGGGGGCATGGAGAATAATACATCCAACGTCTCTCTTGCAGTTTAATTGTAGCTAGTCGTTTCCACCCCACCCCCCTGCTGCTGTCTTTGCTGGACTTCGTGGCCCCTTCCAGGCCGTTTGTGGTCTACTGTCAGTATAAAGAGGTAATACTCAAATGGAATAGCAGGGAATCCTTGTGTCCCAGTGTTGGTTCTCAAATTATGACCCTAGAAGTAATTCTGGACACATCTTTGCTTTTTCCTTTAGCCCTTGTTGGAGTGCTACACAAAACTGCGGGAGCGAGGAGGGGTCATCAACCTCAGGCTGTCTGAAACCTGGCTCAGAAATTACCAGGTACGTGCTCCTACAGCGGGCTCTCTGAGTCTGGCTCCCTGCAGCAGTGCTGGGTGTTGATAAGTACAGATACCCCTATTTCTGTCCACGGAGATGAAAGTCTCTTGCTTGTAACTCAGAGATAGGGCCCTGATCTCTCTATGTCAGGGTCTGTTACTCTACAACTCCAGTCCAGACATTTAAAATGCAGACAGTTGTGGCTGTGTTTACTCAAGGTCACTGGGGAGGGAGCAACTGACAATAGCAAAACCCCCAAGCCAGGAAAGTGAGCCTCCCTCTCTGCTGGGCTGTCTTTTCAGCAGGCTTTCAGGATTCCCTGGTGGACTCTGGCAGTTCAGGTCCTCGGGAAGCCATATGTCCAGATGGAGTTAGAAGTGTAAGAGATTGATCAGGAAAAATGCCTTTGAAAGATAAGGGAGGAGGGAGCAGGGTCAGGCGGGGAGAGGGTCAGACCTTGCGGTAGGTCTAGTGCAGGTGGGCTGAGAGAGGATAGAGGAGGAAGGCCCTGCGTGCTGCTCCTCAGCCAGGATCATGGGGAGCCCAGAGCAGGGACTTCCCATTGAAGGAGCCCTGTGCTGGGCAGAAACGGTGCAGTCCTGGTAGCCATACACAGTTATCAACTTGGAGCTGCCCACGGCCTCCCTGGGAGTGAACGCTGCCGCAGAGCCCAAGGACAGCTGCTGGGGGTGTTCTGCTGCTAGAAGTCCTCACAGCCAGTTTCTTCTTGAGATACCACAGGCCTGCCCTGCTGCTCCGGGGTCTTGCCTCATGCAGGACCTCCAGCCCTGCGTGATCCTGCCCTGCGTGGCAGTCTTCTTCTTTAGCTTTGGTAGCAGAAGTCTTGTCAGTGTGAGTTGGGTAATAGGAAAGGGAGCCCCTGGCTGTCTGTCCAGTAGCTACATCTCCGTGGTCCCAAGCTGACTGCTGGCCAGGAAGTGTCCTGGATCCAGGCAGAAGAAAGCTACTCACAGGCCCAGAGCGTGACACAAACCCTTTGCCCATTTGCCACCAGAAACTTGCTTCAGATTTAAGAGAAAAAACTTCAGTTTTATTTTTCGAAAGAAAATCACTTAAACCAATTTGTGTACTTTTACCAGCACTGTCATTTAAAGGAAGGTGCTCCTTAGTAATTGGTCCATTTAAATCTTCAAGAGACTGTGCCATTCAAATTCTGATTTCTGGTGTATGTATTGTTAGCACTTACTTTACCTGCTTAGGAAATGTTTGTCTACCTTTCTGTCTTGACTAGGTGTTGCCAGATCGAAGTCATCCTAAACTGCTGATGAGTGGAGGTGGGGGGTACCTTCTCTCAGGCTTCACTGTTGCCATGGATACTCTTAAAGCAGACTCCAGTCTCAAATCCAACTCAAGCACTTTAGAATTACACAGCACTGAAGAGCCAGCAGCTAAAAAACGGAAATGCCCAGAGTCTGACTCTTAACCCTTCAAGAGTTGCTTTGATTTTCGTTCTCAGGCATTATACAGTTAGTAATTAAACTTTAAGTGTCATTACTAATTGTTTTTTAATCCTAAGAATTAGATCATGTCTTTAAACCCATTTCTGGGAAGATAAGTAAGCCTTTTTGTTCACCTCGGACACAGATGCGTTTGGTCTGTCAAAACCTTGAGCCAAAATACCCAAGCCTGGGGTATGCAGTGGGCAGAGATATGGCCAGCTCTGTTTATTTCACAAAGCTCTAAGTACTTTTAGTACTTTGTGCTGATATCCTGAGAATTTAGACATCCTAAAAATATATTTATGCAAGACTTTGTTTATGTGTTAAGCTAAGTGGAATAACCCAACATAGCTAAAACTTGGTGGGTACGTAAAGGAAAGAATTTGTGGAAGAAATTTCCCTGTTCGTTCCACTCTTTGCAACCTAAGCAATATGGATGTGTGAGTCTGCTAGATTTGCAGTACCAAAAATGTCTACCCTGTTCCCTTCAGTGGAATAAACTTTTTTAAGATACCAGATTTTCTTATTTTAATAGTGAAGACCTAGGAAAGTTGAGTATTTATTTTATTGCTTTTTTGTTGTTGATAGAAAGGCTAGTAGGGTACATTTTTACATTAATTTACCAGTATCTTCATTCTTCGTTCCAAACAAAGTGACTAGAGTATTTTGTGTACTATTCAATTAAAGGGAACAATTTTTTCCCCTCCCCAGATACTTATGAAAACAGATGTATAGACATATATCTATACAGTAAGTCCTCATTTAACATTGTCAGTAGATTCTGTGACTTTAAGCAAAACAATGTATATCGAAACCAGTTGTACCATAGGCTACTTCATATAAACAGGAGTTAAATTCTTACGGCATCTCATCAGTGTTATCATGAATTGATATAAAATGAACCGATGTTATTCGAGGGCCTGCTGTATAAGGATGTTGGTATATATACACACATATATATATTTATATATATACACATACATGCAGAGACGGAATGCACTATTTCTACAAACTGACAAAGTGTAGGGCAGGCTTAGACCAGTTCTCATTGCATTAGTGTCACTCCTAGTCAAATGTATTTCAAAGTGCCTTTTTTGGTGATTATTAATGCTGGTTTTTTGAGCTCTGGCATGATTAGATGGTTAGTCTTTCTAAGCCCTGAAAAAATATAATCAAATGATTTGGTCATCTGCTGCAGCCAAGAAAAGTGTTTTAAACTAGCCCAGGACTCTTGCCCATGAGCCTTCTCACTAAAACACGCTCATCGTGTGGCCTGTTGACATGGATACAGTATTGGTGAGGTCATCGGCGAAGAGCAGCTCAGAAAAAAAGAAACTGCTTTTTCCTAATAGCATGTACTACTTGATAATGGCCAGTGTGATTACCAAGTACTGTTTGATTCCTTTTTCTTAAAATAATTTCTTTTAAAGAATAAAAGTGTTTCCTACCATAACCCATTGGCCTGACATTAATGATTTCGTCTATGATGCCGCATTCACTGACCTTCAGCTGAGCGTGACATGTGGTCTGTGTAAGAAAATTCGCCCTGATTGGTACCTCACTGAACACATCTTTGCGATTGTCACCCATATACAACCAGTCACGTTTGGGAACACAAAATATACACAGACTAGTGTGTCATGAGATAAAAAAGATTGAGTATCATTGTTCTGAATATTCCTGATTTTGGAATGTTTTTAAGTGCAGTTCTAGAAAGTCGGTGTATCTAGTTTCTTATTTTTTTAGTTAATTTATTGTGTTTACATAGATTCAACTGTCCCACCGAACACATCCCCTTTCCCCTCTCCCCCCAACACCCCCTTCCCTCCAGGATTAGCTTTTCTGCTCTCTATAACCCTGTGTTATGTGTGTATAATTTCACCAAGCTCTTTCCCTTCTCTGATCCCATCCTCTCATCCCCTTTCCCTCTGTCCGCTTTCCCTCTGAGCCCTTTGATCCCGCCTCTGCCTCTATTCCGCTCCTCAGTTCACATTGTTCATCAGATTCCTCAAATGACTAAGGTCATATGATATTTTTATTTTTTTATTTGAAACATAATGTTGCTTCTAGGCTAATATTTTTTTTAAATAGATTACAGTTTTTTTCTTGGATTTAACTGTGTAGCAGAAGTCAGATGGCAAGAAACAAGTTTGCCAACTACTTAAAAAGCAACTGATAAGCTGTTAACTGTCCCCATTAACAAATTGATTAGGTACTCACTGCTTTTTGACCCTTTATGAGAATGGGCAAAATCTTTGAAGCATAGTAAATAATATCATATACCCCCCGTTATTACAATTATTATCTTTTTCTCTTTTATAGTTCCATTAAAATCAGGGCTTATGGCATTTAGCTGAGATTTTATAACAAGACTAGAAAGATCCTGACATTTCAGTTTCACATTAACAGGTAACAAATGTTAAAGAAATTTTGATTCAAAATGTGAGTGGGCTCAATCTGTTTTAGTGTTATCATTCTAAACCAACAAACTAAAAGATAGAAAAAAATAGGCCCTAGAGGAGTAGCTCAGTTGTTTGATTTTTTTTATTTTACTTTATTTTATTTTTTCTTGTGGGAGAGACAGAGAGTCAGAGAGAGGGACAGATAGGAACAGACAGACAGGAAGGGAGAGAGATGAGAAACATCAATTCTTCATTGTGATTCCTTTGTTGTTCATTGATTTCTCATATGTGCCTTGATGGGGCCTTCAGCAGACCGAGTGACCCCTTGCTTGAGCCAGCGACCTTGGGCTCAAGCGGTGAGCCTTGCTCAAACCAGATGAGCTCATGCTCAAGCTGGCAACCTCAGGGTCTCAAACCTGGGTCCTCCACATCCCAGTCCAACGCTCTATTCACTGCGCCACCACCTGGCCAGGTAGCTCAGTTGTTTAGAGAATCGTCCCAATACACCAAGGTTGTGGGTTCAATCTCTGGGATCCTGGCCAGGGCACATAAGGAATCAACCAATGAATGCATAGATAAATGGAACAACAAATTTTTGTCTCCTTTCCTCTGTCTCTAAAATAATAAATACATGTTTTAAGTAGAGAAATTAATCCAGAGGCTGGAGGAAAGAAGAGAAGTTCCTTTACCTTTTGGGAGTACTTTCCACAGATTTGGTAAAGTAGTCTCCCCCCGTTCTTTTCCATCATCTGTGAGTGACACAGCTAAAGCCATATGGTAACAGACTCAAGGAAGAGAGAAGACAAGAATAAGAAAAGATACGATTGATTTAAAACAGGTCAGCAAACTACAGTTCACAGGGCCAGTCTGGCTCTGCCAATTTCTTTTGTTTGTTTTTTTAAATTTATTGATTTTAGTGAGAGAGGAAGGGAGGATGAGAGAGAGAGGGTTCTATCAGCTTTTTATATGCCTTGCAAACTAAAACTGGTTTTTCCAGTTTTAAATGGTTGGCGGAAGCAAAAGAATAATTTGTGACTTGTAAAAATTACATGACATTCAAATCGCAGTGCTCATAAATGAAGTTTTCTTGGACGACAGCTATGCTAATTTGTTTATGTGTTATCCCTGGCTGCTTTCATTCTATGGCAGAGTTGAATACTTGTGACAGAGACCATATGGCCCTCAATGCCTAAAATAGGTGCTATTTGGCTCTTTAAGAAAAGTGTGCTGACCATGGATTTAAGTGACCCTTCTCAGTCCTAACATGGCTGACCCCCGTCATTGCTATAGTTTTCCTCGCCTGGCCCCTCAGACATCCCTCTCCTGGTTTCCCTCCTGCCTTTCTAGCCTTTCTTCCTCCATCTCTGTTGCTGGTTCATCGTCACCTCTGAGATGACTATTTAGAAAAACCTTGTAGCCAAGGGCTTGCTAGTTGCACCTTCTATTCCTGTATACTTGCTTCCTTGATGGAGGGATTTGGGAAATGGTCAAAGAACAAGATCTGACCGTGAGGTGGCAGTAACACACACACACACACACACACACACTCTCTCTCTCTCTCTTTCTCTCTCTCTCTCTCTCTCTCTCTCTCTCTCTCTCTTGTGTAACAGGACACCTGACAGGTTTTGAAGGTGGTGGGGAAGGGGTCCCTCACAGCAGAAATCTGTCCAGAAGCTCTGCCTTGGGGTTGCCACTCAGAAGGGGAAAGGGGCAAGGGAACTCCCAGGAGAGAAAATAAGAGAGGGGCCTTTTGTGTCTGCTGATGTCACTCAGCAGTGTGGCAGGGACTTGCCGGATCTAAGAGCTCTGAGTGGCGCCTGACCTGTGGTGGCGCAGTGGATAAAGCATCGACCTGGAAATGCTGAGGTCGCCGGTTCAAAACCCTGGGCTTGCCTGGTCAAGGCACATATGGGAGTTGATGCTTCCAGCTCCTCTCCCCTTCTCTCTCTTTCTCTCTGTCTCTCCCTCTCCTCTCTAAAATGAATAAATAAATAAATAAAAAGAGCTTTGAGTGGCAATAATCTTATAACTTAGACTCTGAGTGGCAAAAATCTTATAACTTAGAAGCTGTGAAATTTTATAACCATATGACTATCTTATCAATGGCCAGCTGATAAAGTTTGGCAGAAGTATGTCAAGCAGGCAAGCCCTAAATGTCTAAACATTTGCTCATTTGGACGATGTTTAAAATAAAGGAATGTGTAACATATGTGTGTGGCATTGCAGGCTTTTGAGCTAACAGTTCTCAGCCTACAGTGAAGAAATCTCCAACCTTGAGACCAACACACGGAGGCTGTCTTTGGCTCATTTATATAATACAAGGGATCTCACCCAGTTTTAAGGCTTTAAATACCATCTCTATGATGACTACCACATTTTATCTTGGGCACAAACCTCTCCTTCAGCTCCAGGCCCACATGCCCGACTCAACACTTCTACTTGGTGCCTAGTCACGTGTCCAACTTACCCCCAACCTGAGCCTCCATACCTCCCCTCCAGAGCAATGTCTCCTGCAGGCTTGCCCACCTCTGTTCTTCAGGCCTAAAACCTTGGTACCGGCCCTGGCCGGTTGGCTCAGTGGTAGAGCGTCGGCCTGGCGTGCAGAAGTCCCGGGTTCGATTCCCGGCCAGGGCACACAGGAGAAGCGCCCATCTGCTTCTCCACCCCTCCCCCTCTCCTTCCTCTCTTCCTCTCTCTTCCCCTCCCACAGCCGAGGCTCCATTGGAGCAAAGATGGCCCAGGCGCTGGGAATGGCTCCTTGGCCTCTGCCCCAGGAGCTAGAGTGGCTCTGGTCGCAATAGAGCGACGCCCCAGATGGGCAGAGCATCGCCCCCTGGTGGGCAGAGCGTTGCCCCCTGGTGGGCATGCCGGGTGGATCCCGGTCGGGCACATGCGGGAGTCTGTCTGACTGTCTCTCCCCCATTTCCAGCTTCGGAAATAAAAGAAAAAAAAAAAAAAAAAAAACCTTGGTACCATCCCTGATGCCTCTCCTGCCCTCATGCCACACCAAATCCATCAGCCCTACTTGTTAGGACTTGAATTTTGTCCCTAGAAAACGATATATTGAAGTCCCTACCAGATGCAGAATGTGACTGCTTCTCCCCGCCATCAGTGCCATCACAGTGGTCCAAGCCATCAGGATGAGCCGCCAAGATGATTGCAGAGACCTCCTTACTGGCTTCTGCAACTCTGCCCTCCCTTCCCTTCAGCCTTATCTCAACCCAGCAGCCAGAGTGTCTTTGTCATTAACGATGCTTTTACCATTAACATTATTTTAATCAGAAGAGGAAATTGGTAGCCCTGGATAGTCCTTGACCTCTTGAAGAAATGGTGGCATCCCCAGAGATCCTAATGGCACTCTGCTAGGCCCCACAGTTCAGGTGGGATTCTCTTGAATGTCTCCTGCATCCTTGATAGGTCATCTGTGCCTGCACACTCTCCAGCCCTGAAGTGTTTGCAAACTGAAATAATAGGATGTGCTAATAATGCACAGGGGATTGGCAGGCGGTGTGGGCCAGGAGGAAGCCGTGTGAACCATCGCCAAGCTTAGTGTTATGCAAAGTTTTGCTCCATCTGCCAGTAGCTTCTCATGAGCAGTGCCTACCCTGTGTGCGTATGCATGTGTGTGCGCGCGTGCGTCTGTGTGTGTGTGTGTGTGCGTGTGTGTGTGCGTGTGTGTGTGTGTGTGTGTGTGTGAGAGAGAGAGAGAGAGAGAGAGAGAGACTTGCCAGGTTAGCATTGAGGTACTGCAGTGTTTTGCCTTCTCTCACCCAATGAGTAAACCCCTATTCATCTTGGTCCCGTTAAATTCTCTTTATTTAGGAAATAATTTAGTTTTTTACTGGACTGTAATTGAGAAAAAGGAAAGATATATTGCATTAGGTCTATTGCAATGTTTTGAGCATTTCCTAGTATCTTATATCAAGGTATAGTAACACAAGGGGCTAAAACTGTGATATATTGTAGCAGTAGTTGTATTATTCGCCATAATAAAAGCTTGGCTCTGAATGGTTTCTTTGCGGTTTCCAGAAGAAAATTCCAAGATAAGAAGTTGAGGACAAGCAGCTTATCTGGGAGATGATCCCAGGAAACACCAGTAGGAGGTGGGACAGTAAGGTAAAGAGAACTAAAGGGTATATTAACAAGTCACTGTTGTGGCACCCGGGCTTACTCCTCTGGAGAGTTCTGGGAGGCACAGGACGTGTGGCTCAGAGTTATCCCACCTGAGTCGTGTGGGAGCTGGCCTGCCTTGTTAATGACCTGAATTTTGCCCCCAGAAAAAGATATGTTGAAGTCCCAACCCCACTACCTCAAAATGTGGCCTTATTTGGAATAGGTTCAGTGCAGATGTAATTAATTAAAATGAAATCATAATGAGTAGAGTGGGTCCTTAATCCAATATGCCTGGTATCCTTATAAAAAGAACACCATGTGAGCAGACAGAGACTTGTAGGAAAAGGATGGCCACATGAAGGTGAAGGCAGAGATGGGAGTTATGCCATCAGAAGCCAAGGACTGTCTTGGGCGACCAGAAGCTGGAAGAGTCTAGAAAGTATGGTAGGCTGCGTGGCAAAAATGGCTGTTAGCAATAAGGGCTGCAGGGACTATTGAGATAGTGAGACTGTCCCCACTGGATTTGTGGCCTAGAACCAGCAGAGACAAGCTTGATTCAAATGGCAACTAATTTCACCTTACAGTAACCCCTAGCCTCATTATACATTCATTGTAATAATTAGCATACTAAATCACACACCCCTCCCAGCCATGATCGGAAATGGAAAGCCCATATAAAGACACAAAATGGCCACGGGACTATTCTGAGAAGTCTCCACCCGTTTCCCGGAAAAATCCTGAATATCCCTCCCCTTCATTGAATTCCATATCCCCTGATTCAATCTCAATAAAGGAAGCAAATCTCGCTAATGGGGGGGGAGGGGGGGTGCTGCTCTGTCTGTGGAGTAGCCCACTCTCCATTTCACTGCTTCACCAATAAACGCACTTTCACTTTAAACTCGATGCTGACTCATCTTTGAATTCTTTCTTGTGTGAAGACAAAAGCCCACAGTGAGTCACAGACCCTCGAGTCCCTGGATTCCCAGAGCACCTGCATCATCTCAGTCTTCCTCTACAGCAGGGGTCCCCAAACTTTTTACACAGGGGGCCAGTTCACTGTCCCTCAGACTGATGGAGGACCGGACTATAAAAAAAACTGAACAAATCCCTATGCACACTGCACATATCTTATTTTAAAGTAAAAAACCAAAATGGGAACAAATACAATATTTAAAATAAAGAACAAGTAAAGTTAAATCAACAAACTGACCAGTATTTCAATGGGAATTATGCTCTTCTCACTGACCACCAATGAAAGAGGTGCCCCTTCCGGAAGTGTGGCGGGGGCCGGATAAATGGCCTCAGGGGGCCACATGCAACCCGCAGGCCGTAGTTTGGGGACCCCTGCTCTACAGGCTTTAGAGGGAGCACAGCCCTGCCAACAACTTAATTTTAGACTCTGGCTCCAGAACTGTAAGAGAGCAAATTTCTGCTGTTGTTTTTTTTTTAAGCCACCCAGTTTGTAGCACTTTGTTATGGCTTCCCAGGAAAGTAGTGCAATGTTAATGTAAAAACTTGTCCACCAATGAGGACAGCCCCAGCAGCCATTACCCCCCAGCACATCTCACTTGCCTTCACAAACAGCCCATCAAGATCCCGTGACCAGGGGGGGAAAAAAAAGATGCCAGGCAGAGAAATAATAAGCAGCGTTCTACAAGTATGTACCCAGATTTAGAACAACTTGCTATAAATGTCTAGCACTGATTGGCTTGCTCCACATACAATAAAACCGAAACTCTGCTGGAAAAGTATGTGACCGAAAGTTAATGTAAAAATAATCTGTTTAAATTGGCATAGGCAATTCTGGACTTAAGAGGAGGAGAATTGGGCTTTCCAGAATAAATTAAAGCTACATGTGACTTACTTTTGCCACCTCCTGAGAACAGCTCTTTACCATCATGGGTGAGGAATGAAAAAACAGGAAAAAGGAGGAAGAAGGGGAAGTTGTCCAACTGTCTCAACTGTAAGAAGTTGTGGGCACACAATGGCAGCAGCCAGCATTTCCTGCACCGTTTTCACAAGCCAGACACTACTCTGAATCTTTTGGCACAAATTTATATCATTCTATAAACAACCCAATGAGATAGATGGTCTTCTTTTACTGATGAGCCTAAGGTTCAGAGAGGGGAAGTAACTTGTCCAAAGTCGCACAGCTACTTGGTAACAGAATCAGAGCCCAGTCTCCTTACAGTAGAAATCAGATAGGCCCCTTGGGCCCAGGGATTATTCTGGACCAGCCTAGATGTTGTGATTCCCTATCCAGAGTTCTTCCTATTATCCAGGCTTTCTCCTCGGCCCTGACAACTGACTATTGGCCGGCTGCTGCCAGACAGAGCTCTCCAGATAATAGGATTTTTTTTTCTTTTTTTTTTTTGTATTTTTCTGAAGCTGGAAACAGGGAGGCAGTCAGACAGACTCCCGCATGCGCCCGACTGGGATCCACCCAGCACGCCCACCAGGGGGCGATGCTCTGCCCATCCAGGGCGTCACTCCGTCGTGACCAGAGCCACTTTAGCGCCTGGGGCAGAGGCCAAGGAGCCATCCCCAGTGCCCGAGCCATCCCCAGCGCCCGGGCCATCTTTGCTCCAATGGAGCCTCGCTGAGGGAGGGGAAGAGAGAGACAGAGAGGAAGGAGAGGGGGAGGGGTGGAGAAGCAGATGGGCGCCTCTCCTGTGTGCCCTGGCCGGGAATCGAACCCGGGACCTCCACACGCCAGGCCGACGCTCTACCACTGAGCCAACCGGCCAGGGCCAGGATTTTTAAAGTAATGTCTTCTGCTTGTTCTATCAAACAGGTTCTTCACGCCTATTTAATCTTCCTCCAGCCTGGGGGAACAAATGTCTTTTCCTGGTCTCTCTCTATACCCTTGAAAGATTTGCTTTTCATTTATTTATTTTCTCAATTCTGCATCCAAAGACCAATAAATTCTAGAACTGTCTTTTAAAAGTCACTTTAAAGGATGGATTTGAAAAATCGCACTCCTCTCTGTTAGCCCAAAGGAAGCTGCGAACAGGAAGTTTTTGGCTTCAGGTGAATCCTTTATTATTTTAAACGAAGACAAACATTTTTCAAGGGTGGCGGCACAGTCATAGTCACAAGCATGTTAACATTGGTTTTGCAAGAAAGAATACGCTACAAGTCATGCTATCCTTATTTTCAATAGCATTCTGGCAAAAATTAAAGACATTTCCAGTTGCCTCAAGCACTTAATAATAGTAAATTCTACTTTCTGCCTTTGGGTAAATAAATGGTGTCTTTCAGTGAAGTGGTGGGAAATAGATAACGTGAAGGCTGCTTAAAACTGCGCTTGGCTCCAACGACCGTCAGCCCCTTCGATTACTGAACTTCTCAGCTATTTTCTGTAGTTCCAAATCCATTGCAGCCAGATTTTCAAGCTCTTTTTCCTAGAGAACACACACACACAAAGATAGAAACATGAGGCCCCAGATCAATTTATTTCACTCTAGTTTAAGGCAATATGAACAGGAGATTTTCTATATATTAGAGGCTACATAAAACACGCTATGTCAGTGGTTCTTAAAGTGTAATTCCCCAGCCAGTAGCACCAGCACCATCACTAGTGAACTTGTCAGAAGTGCAGATTCTTGGTCTCCACCCGGGACCTACTGAATCACAAACTGTGAGGGCTAGGAATCCCTCACGATGCTGATACACATTCGAGTCCCAGAAGCACCTACATAATCACTCTCAGGAAAGGGGGACAGCTCTGATAACGTTACCTGTCCCAGATGTAAATATGCAGCTCACGAGCTGGCAAAAGCTAGACCAAAGCAACTAATCTTTCTATCATGTGTTCTTTCTTACCCTGAGGAACAGGGATACGAAGTCAAGTAACCAAGGGAAGACAGCAGAGCAATGGGTGGTTGGCAGCCTTGGCTGAATATTGAAAGCACCTGAGAACTTAAAAAAAAAAAAAATCTGATGCCCAGGTAGCACCCAGGACCAAACAGAATCTCTGGGGGTGGGTCCCAGACATCGGTCATTTTCCAGGCTCTCTAGGGGACTGCAGCGTGCAGCCAAGGTTGAGCAACACTGCAATAGGAGGAGGGGTGTGGGGATATGGACAATGGCTGGATATAAGCTGGAAATCAAACCCAGAAGTTGTCTCCACTCCATTACCTAGAGCAGGGGTAGTCAACCTTTTTATACCTACCGCCCACTTTTGTATCTCTGTTGGTAGTAAAATTTTCTAACTGCCCACCGGTTCCACAGTAATAGTGATTTATAAAGTAGGGAAGTAACTTTACTTTATAAAATTTATAAAATTTAAATTTACTTTATAAAATTATAAAGTAGAGTTACAGCAAGTTAAAGCATATAATAATAATTACTTACAAAGTACTTTATGTCGGATTTTCGCTAAGTTTGGCAGAATAAATCTTTATAAAACAACTTACGATAGTTAAATCTATCTTTTTATTTATACTTCGGTTGCTCTGCTACCGCCCACCATGAAAGCTGGAATGCCCACTAGTGGGCGGTAGGGACCAGGTTGACTACCACTGACCTACAGGTACATTATCATGGTGATTTAACGCCCGATGGTTTCTCCCCATTAATCTCAGAGAGTCTTAAACGTGTTAACATTAACCATCTTAAGGGAATTTTAAACAAAATGCCCACACCGTACCTCTTCCTCCGTCAGAACTCCCGGGCCAGCCCTGTCCTTTTCATTCTCTGCCGCGTGGTGTGGGCTCAGCTGCTCGTCGGAGTCGTAGAAATCGGGAAATTCAGCCGACTTCTTCCTGTAGTGGAGGAGCTGGTCCAGCTGGGCCACTCTGTCATACTGCCTTTTCAGATCCAGTTTGGGGGCCGGGTTTCTGTTCTCGTATCCCCAATTCACATCCTCCTCAAGGGGCTTTTTCTCCCACCAGTCATAGTTGTATTCTGGGAAGAAATTCTTCTCATTCAAGGTCAGGCTGTTTTCCTCTTCACCGTCGAGAAAATTGTCATCCATGCTGTCTTTTCGCTCAAAATGGCCACTCTTCCACTGGGCAGGGGCATAGTATGGGCTGAGCAGCAGCTCCCCTAATCTCTTCCTCTTCTCTGAGGGGTGGTAGGGAGCGTACTGTTTGCCTGGAAGCCTGGCGTCCTCCTTGTTCTCTGTAGCATCCTGCAGGTCCTCCGGCTGTGGCCAGGTCCCTTGGGCTTCTTCCTCACCATTTTCCTCCCCGTAGTTGAGGTAATTTCTATCCTGCTCTTTCCACTCGCCCTGCAGGTGCCTCCTTGCCTCGTCCATCTGGTTTTCTCGAACACGGTAGTGTCCTTCACCCAAGAATCGTTTCTCTCCTTTGTCTGCAGTGGAATAGGCTCCAGGCTGCCCGCCCGGGGCTCTGGGGTGGTAGCCCCACTCAGGGCCCCTGTCTTCCTCACTTTCTTCACTATATCCTTGCTCTGTGTAGGCAAACCCGGGGCTGGGGTGACTTCTCTTGTCCCCTTGCTCCTGGCCCTCATCACTGGGAGGCCTTGGAATCCTGTACTTGTCATTACCTCT
Source organism: Saccopteryx bilineata (assembly GCF_036850765.1). Taxonomy (NCBI): domain Eukaryota; kingdom Metazoa; phylum Chordata; class Mammalia; order Chiroptera; family Emballonuridae; genus Saccopteryx; species Saccopteryx bilineata. The sequence goes on from NC_089495.1 coordinate 182,581,762, forward strand.
CCTCTCATAGCGCCCCTGCTCCAGGGTCTCGGGAGCCTGGACCCCCGCATAACTCTGCACTTGGTCCCCATATTCAGGTTCTGCCTCTAAAGCCCTGTAGTGGGTTGGATAGCGGTTCCTCTTGTCCCCTAAGCTGGCCATGCCTACGTTAGACTTCTCAGACTGCTCACGGGGTTGTCCCCACTCCTCAGAGGGAGGATTCCTTCCCTGAAAGGCCCTGTCAGGCCGGCCCTGCCCAAGGTAATGTCTTGTCCTCGAGCTTGCTTTGTCCATCTCGTGGCTGGCATCCCCCTCACTCTCCTCAGAGTCTTCTTGGCTCCCAGATCGGCTCTTAGAGCCTTGGGGGTGTTCCTCCTGGCTCCTTGTCTCCTCTCTGCTCTCCTGGCTACTGGTCTCCCGGCTGTGTGACTTTTCCGCGGGGAGCCTGGCAGCGTGGGTATCGTACCTGGACATTACCTCCTCTTTTGTCTTAGTTGCAGCCTGGTTTCTTTTGTCAAGAAAGGCATTCTGTGTCTTTCCTGGCTCTTCCTGGTGTTTCTCTTCACTGCCATCTTCCCCGTGCTCCCTTTTCTGATATTTCTCTCCTTCCTCTCCCTCCCTGTCCTCTTCCTCGTTCTTCTCAGAATGGAGTGTCTTTGCTTCTTTGGAGACATGACTGTCAAAAGGGTCGAGGCGCCCGTGGGGCTCACCTGCTCCCTCTCGGCTGTGACCACCTCCCTCTGTGTCAGCCACTGAGGGGCCTGTGTCTTCCTCCCCTGGGATTCCTGGGTTCTCCCTACTGGGGGGCCTGTGGGCTTCTGAGGTGTCAGCTGAGTCTCTTAACAATCTTACTTCAAACTTTGTGTTTTCATTTTCATTTTTCTCTTCATCTTTAAGCTCTTTTCCACCTGTAATAAAAATTTTAGAAGAGTCAGTGTAACCTCAGGACTGCTTGTCGTTCAACAAGCGCCAGCCTCAGTGATTGCTACGAATCCTAAGGACCCTGAAAATAGCACATAACTTTTAAAGTTAATAAAGAATATACTCAGATTCCTTTAAAAACAAATAGTGTATATATATATATATATATATATATATATATATATATATATATATTTGTATTTTTCTGAAGTTGGAAATGGGGAGGCAGTCAGACAGACTCCCACATGCGCCCAACCAGGATCCACCCGGCACGCCCACCAGGGGGTGATGCTCTGCCCATCTGGGGCGTCGCTCTGTTGCAACTAGAGCCATTCTAGCGCCTGAGGCAGAGGCCATAGAGCCATCCTCAGTGCCCGGGCCAACTTTGCTCCAAATGGAGCCTTGGCTGCGGGAGGGGAAGAGAGAGACAGAGAGGAAGGAGAGGGGGAGGGGTGGAGAAGCAGATGGGTGCTTCTCCTGTGTGCCCTGGCCGGGAATCGAACCCGGGACTCCTGCACGCCAGGCCGACACTCTACCAATGAGCCTACCGGCCAGGGCCTATTTTTATTTTTTCATAACACCCAAATACCATCTCTCATTGGTACTACCAATGATCAAATTGAAACGCATATAGAGGTTTATGAAATATACTAGAATTTAGAACCAGAAGAAATCTCAGAATTTATCTAGTTCAGTGTCATCTGTTTGCAGACTGAGACCTTGAGATTCAGAGAGGTGTGATTCTGGACCATTCTTTCCATATTTTCTCTAAGGAGGAATAAAAAAATTAACATTGTATTAATTGCTCTAGCTAGAATCTAGCTAAATAAAGTTAAATAGCCAAAATAAGAAATATCAAGATTCAAAGGAAAAATGTAAAATTTTAAATTACTAGTTTATCAGACTTCAATTATCCCACAACTGTGTAGACTCAATCTAGCATAAGTGACAATATAACTTGAGTGTCTGGTGATAAGAGGATGTGTATTTCTTCTCTGAGACAACTACACAGCAGTGGGAAGACCATTTGTTCCTTCATTCAGGTCCTGTCTGCCCAACATGCTCTCAAATGTAGAGGATGAGGACCAGTATCCTGAGTTTTCTTTGAATTTGCACGAGTCAACACTAGATGGTATAACCAATATTTTAATTGAATGCTGTTGTCTCCCATCTATTCCAAATGTTGGGAGATTTTCTAAATCCTTTCTTAGCTCCTTTCCTAAATCCTGCTCGACTCAAGGACGTCCCTTGAAAAGAGATATGCAGTTAACACTCTCTGAGTCGTTATCTGGGAGGTTTGGATTTCAACTCATGCCACTGAGTTCAGATAGAATGCCTGAAGCCAAGGCCACTGGAAGCTCTGGGTCAACATCTGAGCTGTCCATTGTAGGAGCCACCAGCCCTGAGTGGCTGTTTAGCACTTGAAATGTAGCTGGTCCAAACTGAGACGTTATAAGTGTAAGATACCTACCAGGTTTTTAAAACTTCATATAAAAAGAAGTAAAATATCTCAGCTTTTAATATTGATTATATGTCAAAATGAAAATATTTTGAATGTATTCTATAATATCTATCATAAATATATTGGGTGTATGCAAATTATGTATTAAATAAAATATATTAGATAAAATTAAATATATTATTTAAATTAATTTCACCTTTTTAAAAAAATTTTTATTTATTCATTTTAGAGAGGAGAGGGAGAGACAGAGAGAGAGAGAGGAAAGACAGAGAGAGATGAGGGGAGGAGCTGGAAGCATCAACTCCCATATGTGCCTTGACCAGGCAAGCCCAGGGTTTCGAACCAGCGACCTCAGCATTTCCAAGTGGACGCTTTATCCACTGCGCCACCACAGGTCAGGCAAATTTCACTTTTTTTTTTTAAGTGAGGGGAGGGAAGATAGTGAGACAGACTACTGCATGTGCTTTGACTGTGATCCACCCAGTAAGCCCACTATAAGGCAATACTTGAGTACCAAGCTATTTTTAGTGCCTGAGGCTGACACTCTCGAACCAACCGAGCTATCCTCAGTGCCCTGGACCATGCTTAAACCAATTGAACCACTGGCAATGAGAGGGGGAGAGGGAGAGAAGGGGGAGAAAGAAGGGGAGAGAAGCAAATGGTGGCTTCTACTGTGTGCCCTGTCTGGGAATTGAACCTGGGATGTCCACATGCAGAGCTGATGCTCTATTCACTGAGCCACCCACCAGGGCCTCACCTGTCTTTTAATCTTTTTAATGTGGCTACTAGAAAATTTGAAATTATGTTTGTGGTTCACATTATGTCTTTATTAAATGAATCTGATGAGTCATGTTGAACTGACCTTCGCAAAATATTTTTTTAAAATTTATGTTTTGCAAAAAATGTCCAAGAAATAATTGAAAGTTTATATCTCCCTACTTAAAGCTATGATAACACTCTCATGTTTTATGAGACAATTGAAATGTTCCTGATCTTCCACACCCAGACTCCTCTCACCAGTGTCTTTGCCTTTTAAAAGGCACTGGTGGCATGTGCAGTATTGAGGCTGGTGGGTCTGGCCAGGTAGGCACAGGTAAGCAGGGAGGTTTTGGCCGGGTACTGACATCATTCTGAGATTTGGCTGAAATAGCGCCACCAATCAGCCAGGATCTCAGCTTCCCTGGGCAGAGACTTTGTGGCCCCTTCCTACTGCCTTCTGGTCAGGAACAGAAGTATTTTTATTTTTTCCCAGTTAAATGTGTGCTGCTTATAGCAGCTTGTGCCCGAGGCTTAGCACTTCCTCCTAAATTTAGCTTTAAGCCTCTGCAGGTGTGATCAGAGGAGGGCTGAGATTAGCAGTGCACAGTCATTGTCAAGCTGCAAAGCCAAGGCACAAAGCTCACTCCTCTTTCAAGTAAAAAGGGGGAAATGCATGATCCATCCCTATAATGTTTCAAGGATGAGCAGATCTACCCAGTGGAAGAGATTCTTTTTATGTTTTTAAATTTTTTTATTTATTGATTTTATGGAGGTGGGGTGGGGAACAAGAAATATCAACTCATAATTGCTTCACTTTAGCTGTTCATTGATAGCTTGTTGTATGTGCCTTGACCAGGCAAGCCCAAGATTTCAAACTGGCAACCTCAGCATTCCAGGTCGATTCTCTATCCACTGCACCACCACAGGCGAGGCATAGAGTTCTTATACTTGTTAAGAAGTTGGACTACACATTCCCTAAGATCTTCAAGCCATAAATCAATGATTCTTCCCTATCCCCCAATGCTTGTTGGCTCAATAAGTGTATGTTGGATCCAGCGATGTTGTGGGGAGACTGGCAGTGGGGATGGAGATGCATTAAGTATGGGAGGGAGGCTGCAGGAAGGAATTCATCCATCCAGTTGACTCCACCAGCCTTGGGATCAGCTTAAGACATGTTAGCAGGGGAGAGAAAAGTAAACTAAGACAGAAGTTACAAACTGCTAGCCCAAAGGTGAATTGTTGGGCTTTAATAACATTTTTAGTAAATTCCAGTCCAGAAGCAATACTTAAATACCAGGAGACATGAGACAAACCTGTGTCCTCCAGTTTGGGACTCCCTTCCCATCTTGCCTTACTCCTTTGTGTTAATTGTTTGTCTGGCCCTGGCTGGTTGAGTCTGCAACCCCAAAGGAGCTCATAAATCCTCCCAATCTCAGCATTTTATGACTTTCTGGATATAATGTCATCAGAGTCCAGACAGATGTGGGCCATTTGTTTTTGTTTGTTTGTTTGTTTTAGAGAGAGAGACAGAAAGAGGGACAGATAGGGACAGACAGACAGGAAGGGAGAGAGATGAGAAGTGTTAATTCTTTGTTGTAGCACCTCAGTTGTTCATTGATTGCTTTCTCATATGTGCCTTGGCTGGGGGCTCCAGCCAAACCAGTGACCCCTTGCTCAAGTCAGTGATCGTGGGCTTCAAGCCAGTGATCTTTGGGCTCAAGTCAGCGACAATGGGGTCATATCTATGATCCCATGCTCAAGCCAGTGACTCCGCACTCAAGCTGGTGAATCCATACTCAAGCTGACAACCTTGGGGTTTCGAACCTGGGTCCTCTATGTCTCAGGTCAATGCTTTATCTACTGCACTACCACCTGCTCAGGTGTGGATCATTTGTTTTTCACCAGTTTCCCTAGAGCTCTTACAACAGACGTCAAAAGACTCTAGCGCATACTTTGTGATGAGCAGAGGCCAGAGCCCTATGGTCACAACTTAAGGGGCTGAGAATCTCATCTTGGCAGGCAAGCAGGCGGAGGCCTACATTCACAAGCAATTTCTAAGCAATTGTGCTTCTTTGGTGACCTAGTATGCCAGACCTCAAACTTTTGCACCCATCTGGTAAACACAGAAAGGAGAAGGAAGATAGCAAGATGGGTCTGCTCAAAGGAGCAGCCTCAGTCTCTGCTCTCACTCGTTCCCTGTAATGGCTGGGAAAGAAAGCTGGGGAGAAATTCAGTAAGAGTATGTATGTAGGCAGTGGAAGGGAAGCTTCCACTTCCATGGGCCCATGGAGCCCCTACAGCCTCGGGCCCCTGCACCTACTCTGATTTTCCTGAAACCCCCAATGGTGGATTGAGTCACCCCAGGCAACTCTTTTGGTCAATTACTAATACACGTTTTTACCATTTTGTGCTTGAGGATTCATATGCAGCAATAGCAAGAGAGTATTATCTTTCAGTGAGAGATTTTGAAGGTGAAAATGAAAAAGAAAAGTCCACTGTTCCCAGCCTGCCTAAAAATTTAAAAGCAGAGAAAGGTGTTGAAGGGGACAGTGTTTTTTGGATTTATTTAAATCAGTTTGACTTCATGCATAAAACAGACTGCCTCATTTTATAAAATTGATCTCTTAACGTCAACTCCCAATGGACACTGCTTGTACCACTGTTCAAATTTTGTTTTCAACAGAAGCTTATTTGCATAAAGAAAACATCCCCATTTGGATTCAGAAGATTGTTGCTCTGACTCACTGGATGCTCTGCTTCTACCCTTGCCCTTTTCAGTTCTCAGACCCAGAGTCCCTGGTACCATTTGGTGGTACCTCCCTTCACATAAGCTGTGTATTGAAATGGCTTGAACACTCTGCCACGTAAACAGGCCAGAAGTTTCCAAGTCACCTTTGCCAGTGTCTAACTTGGAAGATCGCCACTGTCAAGAGTAGAAGGCAGGCCCTGGCCAGTTGGCTCAGTGGTAGAGCGTCGGCCTGGCGTGCAGAAGTCCCGGGTTCGATTCCCAGCAGGGCACACAGGAGAAGCGCCCATCTGCTTCTCCACCCCTCCCCCTCTCCTTCCTCTCTGTCTCTCTCTTCCCCTCCCACAGCCGAGGCTCCATTGGAGCAAAGATGGCCCGGGCGCTGGGGATGGCTCCTTGGCCTCTGCCCCAGGCGCTAGAGTGGCTCTGGTCACAACAGAGCGACGCCCCGGAGGGGCAGAGCATTGCCCCCTGGTGGGCAGAGCATCGCCCCTGGTGGGCGTGCCGGGTGGATCCGGTCGGGAGCATGCGGGAGTCTGTCTGACTGTCTCTCCCCGTTTCCAGCTTCAAAAAAATACAAAAAAAAAAAAAGAGTAGAAGGCAAAGAGGAGAATGATTTTAAAATCTCCTTCTATCCTTTCATCTTCCAACAGTCCCAAAACACTCAATCCTCCCTCCTCCAATCACAAACAAGCACTCCCCGCATCCCCCTGCACCTCCAACGAAAGCTTGGTGGGAAAATACAAACTCTGGAACCAAGGAATTTAAAAACTGATAGACATCTCGAAGACTGTCACTGAGTTCAGCTCCCTCATTTTACTTAGAGGAAATAATCCGGAGAGGCAAGGAATCCTTCCCATGGTCACACAGCTCTTAAGTGGCAGAGAAGGGACCAGTAGCCATGCCATATCTTCAGTCTCCCCAGATACTAGTCTAGTTTGTACTCTCCTCACTGCATTACATTCTAGTTCATTTGGAGGTCACATGGACGTGAACTAGAGGGAGCAGGGGCAAGGACCCCCCGAGGGACAGGGCTCTCCCGCAGTCCAGCAAACTTACTCTTCTTCAGGATTTGTCGGCACTCGGGAGTGATGGGTGGAGCATTGAACTTCGACAGGGCATTTGAGAGGACCTCGATGATGCAGCGAGTCACCTGGAGGGGCGACCCAAAAGCAGGTTGGCAAAAGCTGGTATTAGTGGCATGACAAACTACTCAGCCCAGAGCTGCTGCTCAGAGAGGAGGCTTGGCTATGTGACCTGTACCAATGCAAGAACCTTGGGGCAGGAATGTAGATTTCCAGGACTGTAATGAAAGTTCCCAGGCCTCTCCACAGGGCAATGCAAGAAAACACTGGGCCTACATCACCCTGAGAAGAGAAATAAACATGTATTTCTGAACACGTTGGGAGGAAAATGGTGTGATGACACAGTTATCCTTAGAGGAAGTAAAACATGCAGGAGGGAGGTTCGAACCCAGGGCAGGAGGCACATCCTTTCCCCTATTCCCTCAGGGATGAAAACATAAGACTTCATTGTATGTTTTGAATTTAGTTTTTGTTCGTTTGTTTGGTTGGTTGGTCCGGTTTGGTATGATAAGGAATGGGAGAATCCAGAGTCTAGATATAAGTCCAGCTTCTAGACTTATATTTCAACTTACCATTTCTTCATTGTGATTCCTGTTATCCGCTGGCATAGAGCTGACAGCTTTGAAAGAGAAAAAGAATGGGAAATGAGTTGATTTGATTCTGAAAGTGGTGTGAACACAAACATAATTCATCCCCTTCCCCCCACCCCCACCCCCACCCCACACACATGCAATGCTTGGACAGAGGGGCAGAGTCAGAGCTGAACAGAGTAGAGAGAGCTGAGGATGACTGTCCAAAAAGTTGTGCACACAAACACACATACACACTCACAGCTGTTTTCCCTAGCAAAGTCTTAAACATTATTTGTAAATAAATGCTATCTTATATCCGGTATAAATCAAATTCAGAACACAAGAAAAAAATTCATTAAGCTGCACACTTATGATCTGTGCAGTTTTCTAGATGTATGTGATACTTCAATAAAAGTTTAAAACAAACCTAGTTTAATGAAACCAGGGTGCCTTCCTCCACCTTTCTGCCCATCCAAAATGGGTAAAGATCTGTGATTCCCTCTGCCCATTCCTGTTCCCCTTTGAATCCTCCCCAAACCTCAATTCCTTTACAAAAACATGTTTGTGACTATCTCACATAATCAATTATGTCATTTTTACCCCCCAGCATTTTGCCTGAACAAGCTGCTTATGCATCTGTTATCAGTAATGTCTGCATCATATGAAGGACATGGGAAGTATCTAATTCCACTAGTAGAGCATTGAGTCCATGATACAATATGCAAATAGGTGTTTAACAACTATCTATGAAGGCATTTAAAAAGGATAATTTTTAATTAATTTAAATTTCATGAGATTCTGCTTATTTTAAACCAGATTGAAGTGTTTGTCTTGTTAGGAAATGCTTCAGGTGATTTTTAGTTTTTAGTGTATTCTTGTTTTGATACTTTTATATTATACTTTGACTTTGAGTTGTCTAGGCTTTTTCCACTTGACAAGCTTGAAGCATTTATGTACAGATAGGCTCATGTCCTCAGTTCTCCTGGCACTGCCTGGAGATGAAGCTCAGTGCAGAAAATTCTTCTAGGTCCCTGAAACAAGAGAAGAGCAGCTAGCGGGGGCAAGACCAAACTCTCAGCTATTGGAGATGTCAGCTATTTCAATGCAGTTTATTTATAACCAGCCACCTGACCTTTCCTCCCAAAATGTTTGCTCCCCAAGCCTCTTTAACCACCCCCTCCAATCAATGACATATCATAGGGCTCAACCTTGAAATGCAATACCTATTCCATTGACTCACTTTACCAAATTTTCCTTTTCAAAGCATAGCTTGGGGTCTACTTCAATTGTCTCAAGAGGCCCAAAGTTAATCTGACATGTTACAATCATTTGTAAAATGCTTAAAAAGTGGCTAACAAGGTATGAAAACCCCATGTCCTTTCTACAACGTAGTTCGGACAAGATCCAGATAGTCCACCTTTGGCACCCAGCATGCACGATGCTGGGCCATTATTTCATCCCCCAAATGGCTGCTATTCGGGAACATTTCCACTTCAGCACTTATTTGTTCTACCTGTTTCACTCCAGAGGAGTGTACAGTTTTCACTCCTCTGGAAACAAATAACCGAGAGAATTCTTCCTCTAATTAACCAGAAGGTGCCTTTAAAAAAAACTAGCTTTATTAAACTTCTTTGGTATTTGAGTTTCTTGCTAATACTTTCCTTTTCTCCCACCACAAATATGAAATAGGTGTTTTTATTAATTACTGATATTGCCTTAGTATTAATAGTCATTAGATATGAGGAAAGAGATATCTTTCTTTTAGTACTCTAAATATTTTGTAGCTCATGTTTTTAAAAATATAGTACTGTTTCTCTGATTTAAGCTCTTCAGAAATCTTCCTGATGGAAAGGAACTAGAGTCTCCTTGTGAAAGTACATTGTGCATCTGGATGAGACATATAAGTGCCGTTGTATTTCTTCCGACAGAATCTGTGACAACAAAGAAATAGTCAAAATATATTGATTCCCCTAAAGTCATTACCTTGTTTTTGTATTTAGGAGGCACAAGAGAAAAGGCAATGATTATGTTAAAATAAAGCAGTGAAATGGTAGGGAAAAATTTCAAATAATACTGTATAATAAATCTGAGAATAATACCCAAGTATTGATTTCCCATAAGACTACCAAGGTTTGCTCCTAGATTGTAAACACAGCTATAAAATCACAAGGTAAGCAGGCCCTTCTGAATGCCAAAACCATCTAAGCTAGTATAACATGGATATCATACAGCTACTTCACTCATATTAATCTTTAGAATACATGGGAGTTGCTGTAGAAATGTGTAAATCTCCCTCCAGAAGCTCATAAGGGTAGGAAATGAACCATATGGTTTCCTGAGGTTTCTTCCCAGCCCTGTGATTTTTGCTAAATAACAAACTCTGCTTGAAGGTTACCATGTCTTGTTTCTAGGTGTTGGGGGAGGTGGGAATGAAAAATAACTGCTAATGGATATGGGGTTTCTTTCTATGGGAGTGAAAATGTTCTGAAAATTGATAGTGGTTACATGATCTCTGAATATACTAAAAAAACACACACACTAAGTTATGCACTGTAAAAAGATGGGTTTTATGGTGTGTGAATTGTAGCTCAACAAAAAAAAAATGTCTAAAGAACATAATGTCTCTGTTTTAAGTCATATTAAAATATGAACCCTTCTCAAAATATTCTCTTACAGAAGTATCTTACCACTATATATAGTTAAATGAGCTTCAAAAATGTCACTGTTATTGTGGCCCATAATACAATGCTTTAAGCTTTTTAAGAAATTCCTATATGACAATATTTTTTACCAGAAAGGCTCTAAACTATTCATTTGGATTCCTTCAAAGAAATTCAGAACATTTACAAGCAATTTGTAAGAATGTAAGCATTTTAGAAATTTTTGAATGCATGTATTGATAGCTTGAAACAGAATTAATTACCACTGGCTTTCCTTTTGTCTCTCTACATTTTGGATCCAGTCATTGCTGTCAGTAAAAGCTTCATATTCATGAATAGCAATAGCTCAAGTCTAGTTAGAATCTCAATCTCAGATTCAATTTTTTTCTCTTTGAGGCCATTAAAACAACCAAAGAAAACCTCAGTTTAATCTGGTGGTGGTCTATTTACTTCTCCATGGTCTCAATACCCTTAATGACTTTACTTTAGTGCATGTACGCACGCACACACACACACACACACACACATTTAAAAAAAAATATCCAGAGCTAGTTTGAAAGATTAATCCCACATTCTTCCACACATCAAGAGACACCGTCAAATATTTCATCCTGTTATATGTCAATTATACCTCAGTTTTAAAAAGATAGGAACATTTCATCTTCTCAAATTGACTATTTTTTTTCCACTATTCCAAGGATATTTTTGTATATATTTTATATTCTATTATTTTTCTGGAATAAAAAAGTCAAAATATCTATTGAAGTTTCCATTCATAACTTAAAAACACATTCACTTCAGTGTGAAATTACTTCTCTCCAGAGATGGAAATACAAAATACAGAAAAATATTGCAATAACTCTATACAGACATACATATGAACACAAATTATTTATGAACGTGATAATAAAAAGATATCTCTTATATACATAGGAGACTTACTTTTATCTCATCCTGTTTATATAATAGTAACAACAAAGGGATATATGCAGGTGCCAACTACATCATATTACATGCACTCCTGTCACTCCTTGGTTAACTGGTTTTAAAAAGCCAAACAAATACTGAAATACAGATACAGAATAAGACTACAACAGCGTCTTTCTAGATGGGTAGAGAGATCTTGACAATTTAGAAGTGAGCGCAAAATGTGGGATTTCCTCGGAGGCGCGGGCACGTTTTCTCCCTATCCACCGGAAAACTCAGATATGAAAAGACTGAGATTCCTCGGTTTGTCCTAGGAAGCCCTCTGGCTTTTTTCCGAGTCAGACGGTGGGGCGGGGAGTTGAAGGGAAACACCCAGAGAAGAAAAGAAATTAAGAACCTCAAGCTAGAAGGAGAAACCTTCCCCTTAACCCTCCGTCTCTCCCATCTCCCAGTATCCTCCAACCAAGATTCCCGGGCGCGGGGAAGACAGAGGCTGGCGCTGTCCGCGGTGCTGAACAGCCCGCCGCGCCCACTCACCGGCCACCACCGTGGCTCCCAGGAGGCCGAACAGCACAGCCGGCTGCATGGCCCGGCTCGCCCGCATCCGCGCGGAGAGGAGGGTGGCAGCTGGACCAGTGGAGCGAGATGCGGACGGAAGGCGAGATGAAGATGCTCTAGGAAAGCAGTCGTGCGTCTTGGTGCCCGCGGTGTGGCGCAGGCCCCCGCTCTTTTAAAGGGCAAGTCCGGGCCGCAGGGCCGGGAGAGGCGGGAGCCTAGGAAGCGGCGCCCCCTCGCTCAGCCCTGACGTCACGAGGCGGCCCCGGGGGCGGTGGCGCAAGTAGGCGGCAGTTTGCGCCAGTCCTTTCGCCTGGGTGCTCTGGGTCTGGAGCGGGGGTGGGGAGTAGGGCGGAAGAAGAAATGGAAGGGTGAGGGGAGATAAGACGAGGTCCCATTTAGATTGCCCAAGGTTGCTCCCCATCTTCCCGCACTCTCTACACCCCCAAGTCTAAAAAAGTGTGTTGGAGGCGCTATGCGGTGTGCGGTTCTGTTCAGAGTGTCCATGACTAAGTCTGTTTTATGTCTCCGCTACCCAAGAGAGTTGATAATAAGACTTCTGCTAACAAGAGAGGACTAAACCATAGTGAAAATGGAAAAGGGAGTGAAAATGGGGCTTTAAAAACAAAAAGTGCAACCCTCACCAGGTAACTCAGTTGGTCAGAGCGACGTCCCTATGCACCAAGGTTGTGAGGTCAACAAATCGATTTCTCTCTCTTTCCCTTTCCCTCTAAAAATCAATAATTAAATTTTAAAAATGCAACTGGAGAATATGGAACCTGCTGCTTTTTTCAAACTTTTGGTCTTAAATCTACCTACCTATAGTTCATTCTATCTACCCATCTGTCCATCTCTGTCTGTCTATCTATCTATCTATCATGATCATTTAGTTACCTATTTACTATTCATGATCCCTCCCAACATATAATATATACATATAGTAAAAATGAAAAAACCAGATGTTACAAAAGAGTATACTATAAATGTCTCACCTCCACCTCTATCTCCCCAAGTTCTCCAGCTCCCGTCTGCAGAGTGAAAATGACTTAACCACCTTCTGTTGTTAGGCTTAATGTATTTGGGGTCATACACAGCTGCATTTTCTTTGGAATGGTTGCACAGTAGTATTACATTAATTGTATACACTAGAGTTTCTTTAGTCCCTTTATTATTATTATTATTTATTTTTAGAGAGAGGAGAGAAAGAGAGAAAGAGGTGGGGAGGAGCAGGAAACATCAACTCCCATATGTGCCTTGACCAGGCAAGCCCAGGGTTTCGAACCAGTGACCTCAGCGTTTCCAGGTCAATGCTTTATCTGCTGCACCACCACAGGTCAGGCTTTAGTCCCTTTTTGATGGGTATTTATTTAGGTTGTTCTTTGGCCTCATTACTCCTTTACAACAGAGCCAGAGTCTCAGAGGCTGGGAATGGAATAACCTGCTTGTAGTAACTGATACATCCCACTAGCCCCATGCATCCTCTCTTGCTTTGGAACTGAAATAGGAAATTACTTTGTTATTATGTATGAGAGAAAAGTAAAAACATCTTCCAGGATGTTTTTGATGTGGGTCCTCTCTGTCTAATGAGGAATCAGGAAAGCAGCAGGCCAATGCCCTGCACGAAGAGAAACAAATCGGAAACTTCTCTGATAACTCAGACTTTGGGGAATAGAGGGAGCCTTCATTCCGGGTTTCTTTCTGGGAAGGCAGCTGTCTGCATGCCCAGCTAAAAGGAGGCCTCAGTGTCTTTTTCCTGAAAATCAATGAGACTCAAATTCTTTTTTCATATGCTGAGTGCATGACTACATCTTCCTGAAAAGGCTGGGAATTACTTCACCCAAGACCACAGCCACAGAATATTCAAAACAAGAGTCTTAAAAAAAAATATTCATGGGATAATTCATAAAATTTGAGTAAGAACTGTAGATTAAGTAATAAATATTATATTGGTGTTCATTTTCTCTTCTTGAGAATTGTCATGTGATTATATAAGAGAATGTCTTTGTTTTTAGAAAATACACATTCAAGTATATAGAGGTATACATATATATGTACAACTTATTTTCAAATGTCTCATAAAAAAAGTGATAAAGATCGAGTTGAGGGAGGAAAAGACTACTAAGGCAAGCAGGGCAACATGATAATATTTGGGGGAACTGGGGGTGAAAGGTGTATGGAAATTTTTTAATACTATTTTTGCATTTTTCAAAAACCTGCTATTATTTTAAAACAAACAGAAAAGAATGTTCTTGGCACAAGAACCTCTGAAAACCTCTTAAAACCTCCCAAAACAGTGGGAATGGAAAATAAAGTTGTTGCGTGAGGGCCCTTCCTTAGGTATGAATTTAGGAGAATTCCTTCCTCTACTGTTGAAATTATATAAGGGTTCCAACAACTCTTTATATATATATATATATATTTTTTTTTTTTTTTTTTTTTTTTTTATTTTTGCATTTATCTGAAGCTGGAAACAGGGAGAGACAGTCAGACAGACTCCCGCATGCGCCCGACCGGGATCCACCCGGCACACGCACCATGGGGTGACACTCTGCCCACCAGGGGGCAATGCTCTGCCCATCCTGGGCGTCGCCATGTTGCGACCAGAGCCACTCTAGCACTTGAGGCAGAGGCCACAGAGCCATCCCCAGCACCCGGGCCATCTTTGCTCCAATGGAGCCTTGGCTGCGGGAGGGGAAGAGAGAGACAGAGAGGAAGGCGCGGCAGAGGGGTGGAGAAGCAAATGGGCGCTTCTCCTGTGTGCCCTGGCCGGGAATCGAACCCAGGTCCTCCGCACGCTAGGCCGACGCTCTACCGCTGAGCCAACCGGCCAGGGCCTCCAACAACTCTTTTAAATGCACTGTTTGCCAGTAGTACTTTGAAATTGTCATCTTCCAGGAGCATCTGAATTTCAGTTTTCTAGCAACTTTCTTCTCGGCCTGTTCCCTTGAAAAACACAGGGTTAAAGGTGTTAACGTCATCCGTGGCTTGTCAGACTGGGCTTGGTCTGAGTTTATTACCCAGAAAGGCCTTTTCATCACTGTCAGTGGTCCACAGCCATTTCCTATATTCAGGCCTACCTTTCTCTTTTTTCGCTATTTAATAAACTTTTTATTATGTTGCCGTCACATTTAGGTTTCCATTTACCCGGGGGGGGGGGAGCCTTTGAGAAGAGCATTTCACAGAAATTTTCTCAAAGCAAGATAATGGAGGGAAACCAATATTTTTCTTAGGAACCTGGACTTAGAATAAACATGGTATGAGACAGGGGTATAGTCACATTTTTTTTTTCTTTTTACCATATTACCACCTAATTATCCTGGGAAATTTATTTTTATTAAAGTAACTGTTCTTTCCCACCTGCTCTGTCATGTCACTTTGAAAAATATCTAGAGTTCACATGTGTATGGGTATGTTTTTGGATGCTTTCATAATATTGATTCAGTCTATTCATTGGTCTATTTGTTTATCCTTGAAGCATTCCCACACTTTCTCTATCACTGTAGCTTTTTAATAAGTTTTAAAATCTGAAGGAAAATATCTCCCCATCATGAGGTTATTGGTCATTCTTGGTCCTTTCTTTTTTTTTTTTTTTTACAGAGGCAGAGATAGACAGGGACAGACAGACAGGAACGGAGAGAGATGAGAAGCATCAATCATCAGTTTCTCGTTGCGCGTTGCATCTTCTTAGTTGTTCATTGATTGTTTTCTCACATGTGCCTTGACCGCGGGCCTTCAGCAGACTGAGTAACCCCCTGCTGGAGCTAGCGACCTTGGGTCTAAGCTGGTGAGCTCATTGCTCAAACCAGATGAGCCCGCGCTCAAGCTGGCGACCTCGGGGTCTCGAACCTGGGTCCTTCCGCATCCCAGTCCGACGCTCTATCCACTGCGCCACCACCTGGTCAGGCACTTGGTCCTTTCTATTTTCATATACATTTTAAAATTAGTTGTCAATTTCCATTTAAAAACGTGTTAGGGCCTGACGAGGCGGTGGCGCAGTGGATAGAGCGTCGGACTGAGATGCGGAAGACCCAGGTTTGAGACCTCGAGGTCGCCAGTTTGAATGCGGGCTCATCTGGTTTAAGCAAAAGCTCACCAGCTTGAGCCCAAGGTCACTGGCTTGAGCAAGGGGTTACTCAGTCTGCTGAAGGTCCACGGTCAAGGTACATATGAGAAAGCAATCAATGAACAACTAAGGTGTTGCAATGTGCAACGAAAAACTAATGATTGATGCTTCTCATCTCTCTCTGTTTCTGTCTGTCTGTCCCTGTCTATCCCTCTCTCTGGCTCTGTAAAAAAAAAATTAATTAAAAACGTGTTAGGATTTTGATAGAAATTGCATCAGAGCCATAGATTAATTTAGGAATAGGTGACATCTTTACAAGATTGAGAAAACTTGGCTTTTTGATTGCTGACAATATTCTGGATATAATCTTATCTTCAGTAGTACAAAATACTATTACCATAAGAAAAGACAAAATGCCATAGAGAAGAGCATGTCTCAGGAACGCTCCAAAGAAGAACTAAGGAGGAAGACATATGTCCCTTAAAACCCAGAGTTCAGATTAACCGTGATTTTTCACAAGGCTCCTGAAATAAGTTATCCGTCAATGTCTACCTAGGAAAATGAAACCACTAGAAGGAATTTAATGCAAGAAATAATGCACAGGGGGTTAAAAAGCTAAAATAAGGCAGCTGAGGAAACACTGAGGTTAGTAATTGCAAGCAGCCGTCGCACCCCTGGGGAATAGAGAGATGAAGGAAATAAGCGCCCTTACTAAAGCCCAGAAACATGGGCCACTTGCTAGGAGTGGGAAGCTCTGCAGCCTAGGAAGGCGGGCTTCGGAGCCAGTCCTGGAGGAAGGCCTTGATGGTGGGAGCTGGAACCACAGAAGAGAAGCAGCCACTGCTAGAGATGCATCCCATCCTCCTAAGAACAGAAAGGGGGAGAAACACCCTGGCTCCTTCTTTGTTTCAGTGCTAGTGCCTCTTAGCAGCTGAACATACCTGCAAATGACCGACAGGGAAACCTGGGAAGTAGCATTTGCAAGGGCCCATCCCTTGCAAACAGAGGAAGGAATCATCAGAAAACAACCAGACAAACGAATGACATATAACTGAAAACTACCAAGCAACACAGGTACTGAATTTAGATTTCTCCTCAAATTTAGTTTTACTTGCCTATGTAAATATAATACTATGTGTCAAGCACTGGAGTAGACAGGTATCCTTTGGCTACAACAAATTACACAGTCAATCCCAACATTAATGATAAAAGGAAATATCTCCTTCTACTCTAGTAGAGTTCGCCAGCCAGCCAGCAGTAAACGTGGGAGAGGTGCAGGGTAGACTCCAGGTCTACAGAAAGCGTGGTGTGCAGGAAAATGGCATGACCCTGAAAACTTGCCCTGAAAATGTGTATGTACAGAATTCTTTGTGTTCACAGCCAGTAGGACAAATATTTATCTCTTGGGACTTCAAGGTTTTTTCCTAATAAAGAGGACCATGTCAACAAGTTATTTTATTAGTAGTTTGCTACTAGAATAGAATATATTTAGTACCTGGTTTCTTATGTCAGATCTGATTCTTGATACACTTGGACAGAATTAAGAAATCACAAATAAAATCCTCATCTTAACGGAAGATGGAAACTATTTTTTAATCCGCTAAACTGTAGGTAATGTAACTTCATGCAGCTTGCATGTAGATATGTACTGATAGAAATGAACATTTCTCAAAAGAAGTCAGGAGACAGAGCTACAACCGTTCCGGTGTGACGAAGCCGGGACTGTTCTGTGCATGCCGCAGTTTGCAGAAAATCGGATGTGTTAGATGTACAGGTTCATTTATTTGTTTACATACTGGACAGAAAGTAAGAAATGGATTTTTAGAACAATGTGAGATAACTATGGTTGGGTCTGATGAATTGTTGACAAATCTATTCCAGTAAGGATCCAGAATGAGTGGAGAGTGCTCCCTGGTTTCTCATATGTTCCTCCTCCTTCTACGCGCGCGTGCGCGCGCACACACACACACACACACACACACATACACACACACACGCTGCAGTAGATGTGGTTAGTTTTCTACCCATTTCCCTCATTATTCCCACTTTAGAGCACACTGGCTTGATTTCCAGTAATCAGGACCTGCATTTCTTTGCCTGATGGCCTTCTCTGCTCACCTGAGCCAACAGTGCTATGCCCGAAGTGCTGAGGAAGTAAGGCCCCATGAGCAGCCTTCATCCGAAGCCGACAGGGGTTGGGGTATAAATCCCCCAGATTCCAGATCCCCCTGAGATGTGCATTTTGCATAGGCTCTGACAGTGTCCCAATGGCACTGACCCACAGTGAAAACTTTCTTGATAGCATGCTCTTTATGGCTGCTTTTCCTTCCCCATCTGGCTTCTCAATTCTTTGTTGATATTTCTTGGAATTATCTTCAAAATAAATTACTTGCAGTCAGATGATTGTCTCAGGATCTGCTTCTGGGGAAAATTAAACTATGACACATATATTCATAAACCTATAGCAAGCTATTAAATAAGGTTTTGCTTATTATGTCTGATTGTTGGCTGAGGCCTCAGAGCTAGAGAACATGGTGTTAAGTGCCCACCTGTTCCAAACAGAAGAGTCCATAGCTACAAGACTTACTAACATCGGGCTGAGCTGGCACAGTGCTTCTCGCTCACAACAACCATGCAAGGGGGACTAATTAGAGAAAGAATTTATTTGAAGGGAGTTTGTAGGGAGCCCTGTACTGTTTCACGATGCTTCCCTCTAACTCTGCCAAGTGAGCAGTCCCAAGAAACAACTCATAAAAAGCGGGGTTGCCTGCAGAAAAGAAGACTGATGTCCCATTTGCTGGCTGCTTGCTTGCTTGCTGAGCTGCAGAAACCCAAAGACTCCCTGTCATGCTACTAGAGGAGAGTAGGAAGGAGGCCATAGGGCAATTTAATTTGTATCCCCAGGAGTTCAAGAGTTAAGTGAAAAGGTGGAGGTGGGCGGGAGGTCAGCTGGAGCAGCCTGCAGTGGGCAGAGAAGACAGTGGCAAGACTGTCTGTATGTCTATTTCCCTGGGTCAAGTGGACTCCATGGAATGTTATTGGTCTCAAGTCATCCCCAAAGGTCTTTTCTTGATGGAACAAGTGAACCCTTGGGATGTACTGATAATGGTAGCTGAGAGGCTGTGAGAGGCCAGGCAGCATCACCCTTGTCTGCGATTGGTGGAGTGAAGAGGTTGTCATGGAGAACTCTGAAGAATTGACAGAGGACTCCTGTGAAAGGGCAAGCCAACATCTAGAGGTATGCCATGACCGAGGACATATACTATTCAAGAAAAGACTACCGAGGACACTGGCAAAGGCGAGCTCTGATCTCTCTTCTATCTCTTCTGATCCTTGACCTTGTTCCAAACTAGAAGGCTCTGGGGATGGGGGTGGATGAGGGGTGGGGGTAGGTAAGAAAGAAACAAAGAAGCAAAGAATGGACCACCCCTTCCATCTTCTCCATAACTATTTCAGGGTTATATAGCTGCTGGGAGCTGGAGGAGCTTTGAATTTGAGTGAAAAATAAAAATTTGAACTGTCTAAATGGTCCAGAGTTACTGAAAAGCCAGCGTTTCTGCCTGAGGTACTGTTCAAGGATCAGGAAAATTTGTCCCAACATGCTTGAAGGCAATTCTGAAAAGATTAAAGCTGTTTCCTAAGTGTTCCTTCCACGTTCAGCGTGTTCCAATGATAGATGTGTGACATGGCATTGAAAAATGCTTATACATAAGTGCTGCAATATATGAGGGGCTGCTCTGATTAGAACAGAAATCATGGGGAACCCTCAAAGGGTAAAAACAGATGGGTTCAGATTAGAGGAGAAGAATTGGAGCCTCTACAATAGGACGGAGGCAAAAGGTTAGAGGAGGCTTGCGATTCCTCCTAACACAGAAGCAGGTGGGAACCTGGTGGGGGCTGTTGAGGAGTCTCGGGGGGACAGCTGGCACAGGCACCCAGGTGATGCGGCCCTGCCTTTCTTCAGCACTTGTGCCAAGCAGTGGGAAGCAGAGACCTGTTCTATTGGGTTCTTCCCACTTCTTGGCTGTAACTTCTTTGCATCTCTGATGCTTTGATACCCACAGCCTCTTTCCCTTCTTCTCCTGAAAAAGCCTTCTCTTGATGGTGCTCTTCATAGAAATTTTTGAAATTTGGTCTCACTCCAAAATATGTATTTCCAGCACCAGGTCAGAAACAGTGGTCATGACCTTGAGATCACAGCAGGCTCAGGCCAACATGGCCGCTACCGGAAACGAGAAGCAGCCCTGTGCTGGCTGTTTTGAGGTCTCCCTCCTTTGTTCTGCCAGCAGAGTGCCCTTGGCCTTTCTCTGTGTGTTCATCAGGAGTCAGGAAATGTAACTTGGTTCTGCCTCTGTGTGTCTCAGAGATCTGTGGGACTTTAAGCCCTCTTTTCTCTTCTTCTGCAGCTGAATTTTTAATTATTTATGGCGAACATTAGAGCATAACAACTTCCAGGCAGGCCTCTCCTCCCCAAAAATGTATCCTGTAGATGTAAACTCCAGGAAAACTCCATGTAGGCTCATTTCAGTTTTATACCTATGAATATTTTATTTCCCAGTAATTCATAATGGCCCAGAGGAGCCATTATTGTTAAATAAATATGCATAGTCTAAAACCTCCCAAGATGTCATTACCCATATTTTTGATGTGGATAACAAAGATATATATGTAAGTGGGCCACCTCATACCTGCTTTATTTTTTTTTTTAATTTTTATTTATTTATTTATTTATTTTTTACAGAGACAGAGAGGGAGTCAGAGGGATAGACAGGGACAGACAGACAGGAACGAAGACAGATGAGAAGCATCAATCATTAGTTTTTCATTGTGCGTTGCAACTTCTTAGTTGTTCATTGATTGCTTTCTCATATGTGCCTTGACTGCGGGCCTTCGGCAGACTGAGTAACCCCTTGCTGGAGCCAGCGACCCTGGGTCCAAGCTGGTGAGCTTTTGCTCAAGCCAGATGAGCCCGCGCTCAAGCTGGCGACCTTGGGGTCTCGATCCTGGGTCCTTCCACATCCCAGTCCAACACTCTATCCACTGAGCCACCGCCTGGTCAGGCGCACCTGCTTTATTAAAGGGCTGCTCTCTGTGTCTTTCTCCTTCTCCCCTGGCTGCCTTTCCTTCCTTTTACATTCACTCACAAAACTGAGCAAAGGGCACCAAATACTATAACACAACCAGATAATCATGGTACTGCCTGAAATTGGAAATTACCAATGGACGAGCCTCCCTCAACTCAAGTATTTTTGTCTTTTAGATGACAAACCTGATGTTCTATCAGGTATGAAAAGAAATATTGGAAAATTTACTGGATTTGGTACCTTCTCCCCAGAAGTACAGGGCAGGCAGAATTCATAGATAACTTGGGAATGGAGAAAGGGCCTCTGCAGGAATGGGCCCCAAGGAGCGGGGTGGTACCCCAGGTCCTGTAGGCTAAAGCAGAAGAAGCCTCAGGGTTCATCAGAACAGAGTCTACTGGAAGAGGGGGCAGCTTCCAGCTTAAAGGTGGAAGAGGAAGTAAAGAGGCCTCCAAAAAACCCACAGAAGCAGGGTTGGTTGCTGTTGAAGAAAGCTCAGAGCAGCACGGGGAGATGGGAGTTGCCTTGAGGGGAATGGTTTAGTCACAGAATAGGGAACCCGAATTACCCCCATTCCTGAGTTCACCCAAGGACTCCATGAAATGGATAGACTACGTTCTCCAAAAGCTAAAGCAATGGTTTGTTTACATAATTGTTCAGTGCTTTATTGTGATACAGTCTGAACACTGTTTTGACAGTGGGGATGTAGAGAGAGAGAGAAAACGAGTAGAGCTTGTAAAAGGCAGAGTGTCATGTGCACACGTTCTTGTTCTCTGCTCCAGGTAAATCCACACACAGGTATTCTAGGATGCTACTACTTCTCGAGTAGAGGAAAAAGGACGCATAGAAAGTCATGCAAGCCTCAGAGCAGGCATTGCAATGCCAGGTCAGTCAGCGGCACTCAAGCTTCTCCATTTTATACCCTCTTTTTCATTTCTCCTGTTCCCTAAATCCAATCACTGGTGTCTTTATAACAAAAAAGAGAGGGAGATTTGGATACAAAGATAGAGAAGACCCAGGGACGAAAGCCATGTAAAGCTACACACAGAAATTGGAATGGTGCATCTATAAGACAAGGAACGAAGGACTGCTACCAACCACCAGACACTAAGAATGAGTGAGGAAGGATTCCTTTATATAGAGCAAGCATGGCCGTACTGACACCTTGATTTTGGACTTCTAGCTCCAGAATCATGAGGGAATAAATGTCGGTTGTTTTAAGCCACCAAGGTTATGGCAATTTGTCACCACACAGCCCTAGAAAACTAATACAGAATTGCAAGAATAAGGACAATACAATGAAGATGTGTAAGGGGGGTCTAAAAGATGGGAAAATTGGAACTGTTGTCATTTATTGAGGGTCTTTATATGCCTCCTCCATTTCTCTGATGTGCTTGCTGTGTCATACACATTATTTCTATTAATTCTAAAATAATCTAATGAGGTAGACTTCATCATCAGTTCATTATCCTCACTTTGAAGATAAGAACACCAAAGTTCAGAGAAATTAAGTGAGCTGCTCAAAGTCACACAGCAATCAATGACAGAACCAAGATTTAAAATAAGCTGGTTCAAGTCTGGCTTTAAATGTTCACCTTTCTTCCCCTGTGACACTCTGCCTCTCTGATGTTCTCTCCCAGGTAGGCAAGAATCACCTCAACAGTCTCCAATAATGGGGACAGTGATAAGATATTGAAATCCTCAATATGTATACCAGTGGTTCTCAAAGTGTGTGCCAGGGCACACTGGTGTGCCCTAGAAGATTTCCAGGTGCACTCTATGGTATTCTAGAGAAATATGTGCCTGTTGGGGACCAAAAAACCAACAGGGTTTTTGGAGTTTAGATTTTTGGGAGACAGAGGTGTGGGGAATTGGCTATAAGCTGACAATCTGACCAACCCCCCATGTCACTTGCCTGATTAGGTTGCAAAAGGCTGTTAAACTGTGGTGCTGGATTGTTTACTCCTCATGTTCTCTGGAAAGACTGGAGGCAAGTTTCTTCTATCCTTTGTTTGGTGTTAAGATGATATGTATGGTGGGGGTTTTCTGCACTCAACACAGTTAAGAGTAAAAAGAGAGGAATTCTTCAATGTATTGACAAGGAAATGAGAGTTTGCCTTTCAAATGTATGCCCAAACATTGAAGAGATCACTAGGACACATAAGGCTCATGTCTCTCATAAACACAAGAATGAAAAAACACGCCGGGACCTGCCGAATTTACTAAATCTTACTAAGAATGTATCTATACAGTGTGTCTGTAAAGTCATGGTGTACTTTTAACCGGTCACAGGAAAGCCACAAAAGACGATAGAAATGTGAAATCTGCACCAAATAAAAGGAAAACCCTCCCAGTTTCTGTAGGATGATGTGGCAGCATGTGAGCAGATGATGACATAACACCGTGTATACAGCGGAGCAGCCCACGGCCATGCCAGTCAAGATGTGAACGGTACAGAGGAAAGTTTAGTGTGTTCTGTGGCTCGCTAAATTCGAAACCGTGACCAAAGTGCAACATGAATATCGGCGCGTTTATAACAAAGCGCCACCACATAGGAATAACATTACTCGGTGGGATAAGCAGTTGAAGGAAACCGGCAGTTTGGTGCAGAAACCCCGTTCTGGTAGGCCATCAGTCAGTGACGAGTCTGTAGAGGCTATACGGGATAGCTACCTAAGGAGCCCTAAAAAATCTGTGCGTGAGCCCACATCGAACTGCACTGAATAACTATGAAACTGGGAGAGTTTTCCTTTTATTTGGTGTAGATTTCACATTTCTATCGTCTTTTGTTGATTTCCTGTGACCGGTCAAAAGTGCACCATGACTTTACGGACACACTGTATATATAAAAAGATAACTTGTTTTGCCATTTTTAATTTTTTAACTCCTCTTTTTTTATAAATTCTAAAAAGCATAACTCAAAAAAATGTAACATAAAAATGTTTTTTAATGTCAGAATAAATTTAATTTTGTTGTATTTATTTTGTTTAATTACCATAAAAGCACACTTGGATTTTATATATTTTTTCTTTAATATTTGTCTTAATTAATTTCTTTAATATTTGACTTAATTATTATAACATATTTCTCAGAAATTTGTATATAGTGTGCCTACAATTATTTGTAGGCTTTTAAATGTGCCTCAACTGCAAAACGTTTGAGAACCACTAATCTATACCAAGGAAGAAGGGCAAAGAGATTTTGGGACCCTAGCAGAATTCATTGCCTTTTGCATTGTAAAGATTACCTTGAACTGGTAGAAAGATTCAGACATCATTATGGAATAAAAGTTCAAATAATCACAGACATGCTTAGAAAAATATAATTAGGGGAACTGAAACCCTCTGTATGGGGTGGAAATGACCATCACATTCAAAAGAGAGCTGAGCAGCTGACGTTTATGTTGGTTACAACCATTTCTTTTTTTCTGTTTTTTTGAACAGTGCTTCATATTGGCATCACTGTCTGAAATTCAAGGAATGAAGATCTAATTCCTGGAATAGCAGGCAATAGTCACACAGTATTCTTCACTTCTGTAGACATAAGACATTGACTTAAAAATGAAAATGATTCCACCAGAGTTGTAAGGGAAGAAGCACATCAAACAGCTGTGGGTAATTGCAACTGTATTTGAATATATTTAATTGATAAAAAGATGATGACTTTGTCCCCCAAGTAGATTCATGTTGAATTGTCCTGGGTTACTGCTGTTTTTTGTTTTTTTTTTAAATTTTTTTTTTATTCATTTTTAGAGAGGAGAGAGAGAAGGAGAAAGAGAGACAGAGAGGGAGAGAGAGACAGAGAGAGAGGAGGGGGGAGGAGCAGGAAGCATCAACTCCCATATGTGCCTTGACCAGGCAAGCCCAGGGTTTCGAACCAGTGACCTCAGCATTTCCAGGTCGACGCTTTATCCACTGCGCCACCACAGGTCAGGCTGTCCTGGGTTATATAATATTAGGGTTGTATTTGAATTTGTATATTGATAAGGATAGTCAACCAAGGATCTATTAAAAGGGAACATTGCTGATATAGGTGCAATATTTGAATGGGGAGGGAATTTTAATGAACTCCTTATATTACCTTATTTATAAAAACACAATCTACATGTGAAATATAATTTTCTCATCTGTTTACTAAATTTATTAAGTCTAACATTAAAATTGCTGACATTGTTCCTATTTGTTTTTGTTTTAGAAATTATTTTAAATTGTGTTTTAGAGTCTCAATCTGTGATTTTAACTCTTGGGGTCTGATGTGGCTCTAGCAACTAGAATTGGTTTTCATTGGGCCCCTACCTAGTAGACAGCCATGACTATATTTCACTGACTCTGTATTCTCACTTTTGGGAAAATAGCCTCACTCTTCCGATGAGGTGTGATGGTACACACAGTAAAGCCCCACTGAAGCAGAAAACTGCGTAAAAATGTACAAATAAGACCTGTACACCCAGCACTCAGATTTTATCATTAGCATCTACTGTATTTTGTCTCTCCATCTATCAACTATCTACTCATCCATCCATCTATCTTATTTGGTAATGTATTTCGAAGCAAGCCCCACATGTATTTTTAATCATTTCCTGGGAGCTGTTGGACTCACACGGTGGGTTGTGTGTGGCATAGGGCAAGCTGTGTGCTGGTTTTGGTCTGTAACTGATTAGAGATTAAATAAGGGGCCTTCACTTCTGTTAACTTACAAAGCAATGCTTTAGCACAGATGCAAAAAGGAGGCTGGGGGGGGAGGGATGATGAAAAAGCAGCCGAGAGCTGATGGCTGCCGAAGCTAGGTGATGGGCAGGGAGTGCAAGTCTCTCTACTTTGATGGATGTTTTAAAATCTACATCTGTTGGCTTATTAAAAAGTTAAAAAAACAAAAAAAAAAAAACAACTCAGCCTGTCAATGAATATATTTTAAATACATATATTTTCAATGCATATATTTATATCCAAACCTGCAGCGTGTGTGTGTGTTTGTGTGTTTCAAATGAAATAATAACAAAACGACCAGAGAATACATTAAATTTTATCTATTAGACACAGAGATTTCATGTAATGGTTTAAGTAAAACTTTATTTTATAGAAGAAGTCTTTTTTTTAATTTTTTTAGCTAAGGAGACTGAGACAAAGAGAGAGACAGAGAGAGGGACAGATAGGGACAGACAGACAGGAAAGGAGAAAGATGAGAAGCATCAATTCTTCATTGCAACCCCTTAGTTGTTCATGATTGCTTTCTCATATGTGCCTTGACCCAAGGGCTCCAGCTGAGCGAGTGACCCCTGGCTCAAGCCAGGAACCTTGAGTTTAAGCCAGTGACCTTGGACTTCAAGCCAGGGACCTTTGGGCTCAAGCCAGCTACCTCACATCCACACTGGTGAGCCCACGCTCAAGTCAACAACCTCAGGGTTTCGAACCTGGCTCCTTTGTGTCTCAGGCTGATGTTTTATACACCATGACACCACCTGATCAGGCTATAGAAGTCTTAAGTAAACAAACAGAAAGTAATTTGCTGGATCATGAGCTCAGTGAGCTT
Organism: Saccopteryx bilineata; assembly: GCF_036850765.1. Taxonomy (NCBI): domain Eukaryota; kingdom Metazoa; phylum Chordata; class Mammalia; order Chiroptera; family Emballonuridae; genus Saccopteryx; species Saccopteryx bilineata. The sequence continues at coordinate 182,608,101 of NC_089495.1, forward strand.
TTATTATATAATAACTTCTGATTATATAATAAACTCCTTGAGGCCAAGGATCCTGTACGATACCATTTCTGTGTCTCCACGGCACTTAATCCAGGGTTCTGTGGAGTAAATGGTGCTTAATAAACACTGGCTGATAGGCTGAACTCAGGAAATGAATTGTTGATGAACAGTAGTTTAATTCTCCATGCAATAACACCACACAGCTCAATCAATTGGAAAAGCAGTTTCCTGAATCCGCCCTCATGGAGATTTGCACAGAATGTTTTAGCCTGAGGGGGACTTGGAGCTTTGCTAATGTCCTCATTTTGCAGAAGGAAATGGAGCTCGGAGGAATTATATGAGCCTCAATGAACATCCCATGTGGTAATGGCAGCATTGTTGCCTCTGACACTTACAATGGGCCTCTTTCTTTGGCCATATGGGTCTCAGAAGGTACAAAGTCACCTCCTACACTCTGACCCTTGCTCCTGGTTTAAAAATGCATGGTTTCAGTTAGAGGCAAGAGAAAGAACTTGTCAAGCTTGCTCCCCCAGGAGGCTAAACAGGAGATATGACTACAGAACAAGTTCGTGATCAGAAATTACCCAGCACTGTTCTGTGCCTAGCCGGGGTAAGATAAACTCTCTGGCCTTCAGGAACTTTCCGTCTGTTAGGGGAAGGAAGATGGACACATGTTAGTAGTCAGAGGGTGGTCCTGTTGTGTAGGATGAAAACGTAAATGAGTAGTTGGGTAGAGCCACGGCGGCTGGAAAAAGGATGAAAGGTTTTGGAAGCCATAGAGCTTGTATATAATGTTCAAGGATGGAGAAGAGGGCAGAATATCCAGGTTAGAGTAGCATAGACCTGGGTTTGTGTTTCACCCTGTGCGTGGTAAGGGGTTTGGGAGGTTTCTGTGAGGGACGGGATGGGATCCAGGTCTGACTGGACTTAGGAAGACCAATGTGGTGTGAGCGGGACTGGCAGCAGGGAGAACCTTGAAGAGGGCTTTCAACAGAGGACAGCTTGGAGCAAGTGAGAGCAGTAGCAAGGGAAAGAAAAAGGCAGATGTAAGAATGGTTTGCTCGGGCCAGTGTTTCTGTAAAAGCATGAGAGAATAAGGTCAGGGGGTTGTAAATAGAGAAACATGTCCTACGCTGGTCCATAAGGTTCTTGGACAAAAGAATCATTCTTTACAAAGGGGCTGCCATTCGGATCCCCATACCACGTTCTTTCTTGAATTTGTAAACTCGCTCATGAACATGAGCTCTCTGGTGCACAGGGAAAGTGATGTTCCCCTGGAAAAGGAAGGAAAGGGAGATAGCCAGGGCAGAGCGACCTGAGAGAATGGGAACAGGGAGAGGAAAAGATTCTAAAAACACCAGTGGTGTCACCTGCAACTTTCATGCTCTTATTTTTTACATGTAGATCTTCAATCCATCTGGAATCTATTCTTGTGTACAGTGTGAGGTAGGGATTTCACTGCTTATTGAATATTTAGGAATTCAACCTTTACGAGTGTTTTGAAATGCTACCCTTAACCCATACTACATTTCATCTTATTCTCTTGTTTAAAATTGTTTCCCATTGTCTTTAGACATGAAATTCAAATTCCTCATCCTGGCTTAGAAGGCCCCAGCCTGATTTCTGAAATTCATCCACACCTCTGCCCTCTGCATAGTGTGCTCCAAACATGGACATCTTCGGCCCAGGCAGTCCGAGCTGATTTCAGGCTGAGCTTCATGCTGATTTTACACATGCTCCTTCTGCTTCTGGCTGCTCCAGCCTTTGCACAGCTGGTTCTCATCAATCCTGCAGCTCCCAGTTCAAATGTCCCTTCAGTCTTTCTCATACTGCTCAGTCTAAAGCACCTGCCCCAGCCCTTACTATGTCATCTTTTGTTACCCCAGAGCATCCAGAATTCATTTTGGTATCAGGAGCGAGATGAATAATCTAGCTTTTTTGCTCTCCTCCCCAAGTGTGGGGAGCCAGCTACTTTAAGACCATTTGCTAAAAACTTCACATTTTCATTATGCATTTGAAATGCCACCTTTATCATACACTCAATTTCCATGCGCATTCATGTTTATTTATGGACTGAAGTCTTTTTCTTTGATCTACTTCTGTTTTATTGCTGCTTTAATTATTGTAGATTTAAAATGTTTTCATGTTTGATAAGGCTAGACCCAGTTTTCTAATTTTCCAGCCATTTATGTATGTTTTGTTTTTTAAAAGGCTTTGTACTATAGCTGCAAGGTAAAGAGAGATGCAGGTAGATCTGGGTTCACCTGAGGGAAGTTTCTCGCGATACTCCAGGAGCGAGATGGTGGGAGACCACAAGGTATAATAGTTTATTTATGCCATTGTAGTCTGAATTTTCATCATTATCCAGTATGCCACTTTTAGAGTTTTTGACATAACTATTATGTCACCTAAGCTATCATTAATTTAACTTTTTCAAGAATATTCAATTCCCTTTTATATTTTGAATACTTATATTAGGCTTATCCTATGTAATAACTGTAAGAGCATAGATTAAACATAGTGATTATAGTCTTCTAAGATATTAAGCTGAATAGGCAACAATGAAAATAATCACTGTTTGTCCATGTAAATTATCTGTGTACTACCAGCAGTTTGAGAAACATGGGTCTGAGGAAACCAGTCTCGTCTCTGGCTGCTCATATCTGTTGATTGATTGCACAGGTGGCTTTGGTTTCTGAAAATCATCAAGATGTTTACTTATCAACACTCTTCTGCATGATTATTAGAATCCAGTAAAAAGTCTTCAAAGTAAGCTTTAAAGTTTTAAAAGTATCACCATATTGCCTTGATCTAATACGATCTATTAGATGTGCCCTTACGTGGTCACGCAAAGAAACAGAGTAATGAAGTGAATGATAGTTACACAAACTTAAAACATGGTAGTAGTTCTCTTCTTCGGAGTTCTGATGCGCCTGCAATCAAATCCATCTTCCCAAGATGTCCAAAAGGCCACAGGTGGTATCATAGACCATCAGAACCTCCGCAGAATGATCTTATGTCAGTGAAGTGATTCGTAGGGAAGAATTCGACAATAATGCCAGAGGCCAGAACCTCAATGTCCTAGCCTCTTAGCCTTTATTAAAAGTAAACAGAGATAAATAGAAAATGCCATCCTGACTCCATGAAGATCAAATTAAGGCATGAGATTGCAGAGAATCAAATGTCTTGTACCGACCTGTCACAAGCACTTACTCAGATACAAACAAGAACACGCCACACTTTTTTTTTCCCATCAGGTGATTCTGGCTTTTAGACTTGTAAATTCCCTGCTTTCAAAGTCTCACCATTAGCTGAGAGCCCACAGCACTGATCTTAATAAAGTTTACAAAATTATTGATACTAAAATCTCACTGCCAAATAGAAGCTGCCACTTCTGGGCATAGAGATTCAAATAGCTAGTAGCTTTTGTCCTTTAAAAACAGTATAAAACAATCCAGTTTCTTTCTTTGGTAGCCATGGAAACTAATCTCCAATATTTCAGTGACTGCTTGATACTAAGAACTATAGCATTCTTCAAGGGCATCTATTAATTCGCTTCACATTAAAAAAACAATAAAACTAGTGACCTTAACATTCAACTTGCAGATTTTCAATTATAAGTCCCACTGGTTTCATGACTATTTGGGGGCTAGTTGAGTAGGAGAGGCCCATGGAGAAAGATCACTGGGCCGATCACCTGGAGGCTTGTCTTATTCATTACCTCTTTCCTACAGTTTGGGTCTCCTTCGGGTGGTGCTTCTGCACTTCTGTGGGGAACTGTTTCTGATCTTCCCAGGCCTGGTAGCCTTCGTATATCATTCCTGACCTTTAAAGGCTTCTCTCTCCATCCAGAGTCCCCAAGAGACCTGCAAGTGAGGGCACATTCACTCTGAATGTGCATGTCTAGGCTGATCTACTTGCATAATCTGGTTTCTGGAAAGTTTAGGGGGTCTTATGCCAATTAAGTAAGTTTTCTCCAAATCTAGTTGCACAGTATTACCAGCTTCTCTGTCTCCCGTCCCTCACCCAAAAAAAAAAAACAAGTGACACAACCCTTGTCTGTTAATGTAATTTGTTTGGAGAACTGTCAAGGTAGAGATTGGTGGGAGTGGGAGGCTTCCAATGACAGTTTCAGGGAGCTTGGTGCCAGGTGATGCCAACTACCAACTGAGTCTCAGATGGGGGTTCAGAACACGGTGGTGGAGCAGAGCACCTGCCAGCACAAGCCTGCACTGGCGACTTAACACCACGGAGGGTATAGTCAGTAACACGATATGGTGTCAGACGGGTACCAGACTTACTACGGGTCACTTCATAAGGTCCATAAATGTCTAATCACCATATTGTACACCTGAAACTAATATGAAGTTGTACGTTAACTATAACTAAGAAATAATTTTTTAAAATAATCTAAAAAAAAACCCAAATAGGTGAAGCCGGTCCCTGGTGAAATCAGGACAAAGCAGGGGTGAGGGGGTCAACCATTCAGAGGGTGACAGAAGCTGCTGACAGCAGGCAGGCAGAGGGCAAAAACAACCAGAGAAAGGAGTCCACCTGGGCAAAGGATTCTTCTTTCTCTTCCACCACAAACTGCCAAGGCCACAGGCATCTGCCTCGCCTACCATTACGGAGCCAGCCTCATTGAGCTAGTCTATCATAATTAGCGTACAATGCTTTGGTGGGTGAAGCATGTTTCTTTTCTCCTCACCATTCACATTTGCAATCTGGTGAAGATGAAGACACTCTCTTATTTTTTCTCTAGTTGGCAAATCTTAGCTGTTGTTTTAGAAGGTCCAAATGTTCCTTCCACTTCTGGTTAGTATTATAAGAGAGGTAATTCTGGATCCAGAGAGGAAAGGGTATGACTAAGATGTGATGCACTTTTTTGGAACCGTATTTAAATCTTTTGTATTATTCTGGGATATACATTCTCCATCACGTGGTTGCAGTTTTACAATGTGGTGTCGTTCCTGCACTTAATTCCGCATAGAGCTTTATTCCCTTTAAAAACCTCCGCAGATGGAAGCTTGTTCCCTTAGATCAGGTTTCCCCAGCAGTAGACTCTGAGTCAAGGATTCAGTACAAGAGATTTATTAAGGAGAAGCTCTTAGGTGACACCAGGAAATGAATGGGAGGACGGCGTAGGCCTGATTTGGAGCAGAGTGCTGGAGAGTTAATTATGTCTCAGAGCATGTATTTCTTTGAGACAAGAAAACTAGGTTTTTGAACTCCCAAACTGGTCAGTTACTGGCCTCTGGCCTAGGGGGATGGTAGGAGGGAGTGTGGCCATATGGGCTATAAAATTAGCAGACACTGAAGGCTCTCTATATGGGCTGAACAACCTCTAGTGCTTGGTCACAGATGCCAGTTGTTGATGGCAGAGCACTTAGCTGGGGGCTGGGCACACAGAGCCACAAGGCAGATAGGAATGGATCTAGATGCACTAACAGTGAGGCCACAAGGCTGCCCTCCATATCCATACGGCTGCTCTCACCTCTGGGCACCACTTATAGGTCTTTCATCAGGTTCTGCTGCAAGAGGAAATGAATCACATCTTTGGAAAGTCCTGGGATCGGCTTTTCATCATCCAGAGACACACTCCCTTCTTCCAGGGGGTAGAAGCGGGCGTCCCTGGAATGCTTCTGTAAGACCGAGCAGCCATCACGGTTGAAAATGACCCGGGCCATCTGAAAACTGCGGAGGGTGTAGTTCTGGTTCTCCTGGCCCTTCAGTTCTTCGATTTTCTGAGACAGGCACTGGCAGACAGCTGCGGAGAGCGGATTTTCAGAGGCAGACTGTGGCTGGCCAAACATTTCATAGAACCTATCCAGGGATTCCCGAAGTCCATCATCCTCTGCATTGGTCTCTGGTTGGCCTTTCAAAGAAGGATCAGACCTGAAGTCCTCAGAGGTCCAGGAATCATTCTGTGTAGTATTTAGGCTATTGGTATCTGCAAGAAAAACACATCCCAGAACTTGAACACATATTCAAAAATACCAGAAAGTCATCCAAGAGCAGCAGATGTCTCTTTTCAATTCAACACAATCACTGCTCCTGGGTAACGGGCAATGGGCAGAATCAGATGATTCCAGAATCTGTTCCCATCATTCTGGAGTCATGCCATTTGTTTGTTCAAAACAAGAACATCTTTCTTGCCTGAGTTAAGGGTTCTTAATCTCAGGTCCTTGTAAAGAAGTTCATGGTGGCTATGAACTTGGATGGGAAAAATAGCATATATTTTCACTAACCTCTACCTAAAATTAAACCTTTTCTTCCACGATGAATGTAGGTAATAAACCCATTAGCGGCAGTACTATTGACTTTGTCACCAATAGATCACAGCTATTTCAAAACACATTAAAGCAGCGGTTTTCAACCTGTGGGTTGTGACCCCGGCGGGGTCGCCTAAAGCCATCGGAAAATACATAATGCATATCAGGTATTTACATTCCGAATCATAACTGTAGCAAAATTACAGTTATGAAGTAGCCACCAAAATTATTTTTTGGTTTGGGGTCACCGCAACATGAGGAACTGTATTGCGGGGTCACGGCATTAGAAAGGTTGAGAACCACTGCATTAAAGCTTATTTAAGGTGCTTTGAAATATCATTTATGCCCATTCCTGTGCTATAGACTGAACTGCGTTCCTCAAAAATTCATGTTGAAGCTCTAATCCTTAAAGGAGATGGGACTTGCTGGAGGTTACTAAGGTTAAATGACATCATAAAGATGGGACCTCAATCTGATAAGATTGATGGCCTTATAAGAAAAGGAAGATTTCATTATTTGCTGATGATATGATATACTATACATACAAAACTCTAAAGTCTCAGTCAAAAAACTACTGGACCTGATAAATGAATTCAGCAAGGTGGCAAGATATAAAATAAATATTCAGAAATCAGAGGCCTTTTTAATACACCAACAATGAACTGTCTGAAAGAGAAATTAAGAAAACAATCCCTTCACTATTGCACAAAAAATATAAAGTACCTGGGAGTAAATTTAACCAAGGAGGTTAAAGACTTGTACTTGGAAAATTATAAAACATTGATAAAAGAAATCAAGGAAGATACAAACAAGAGGATGCATATACCATGTTCATGAATAGGAAGAATAAACATCATTTAAATGTCCATATTACCCAAAGCAATTTATAAATTCAATGAAATTCCTATTAAAATACCAATGACATACTTCAAAGATATAGAACAAATATTTAAAAATGTATATGGAATCAAAAAAGAACATGAGTAGCCTCAGCAATCTTGAAAACGAAAAATAAAGTGGGTGATACCACACTTCCTGATATCAAGTTATACTACAAGGCCATTGTACTCAAAAGAGCTTGGTACTGGCATAAGAACAAGAATATAGATCAATGGAACATAACAGAGAACCCAGAAATAAACCCACACCTTTATGGACAATTGACATTTGACAAAAGAAGTAAGAGCATACAATGGAGTAAAGACAGTCTCTTTAACAAATGATGTTGGGAGAATTAGACAGCTACCTGCAAAAAAATAAAACTAGACCACCAACTTACACCATTCACAAAAATAAACTCAAAATGGATAAAAGACTTAAATGTAAGTTGTGAAACCATAAGCATCTTAGAAGGAAACATAGGCAGTAAGCTCTCTGATATCTCTCACAGCAATATATTTGCTAATTTATCTCCACGGGCAAGTGAAATAAAGGACAGGATGAACAAATGGGACTATATCAAACTAGAAAGCTTTTGCATAGCTAAAGACAATATGAACAAAATAAAAAGACAAACCACACAATGGGAAAACATATTCGACAATACGTCTGATAAGGGGTTAATGACCAAAATTTATAAAGAACTTGTAAAACTCAACACCAGCAAGATAAACAGTCCAATCAAAAATGAACAAAAGAAATGAATAGACACTTCTCCAAAGAGGACATACAGATGGCCAATAGGCAGATGAAAAAAATGTTCAACATCACTCATCATTAGAGAAATGCAAATTAACCACAATGAGATACTACCTCATACCAGTCAGAATGGCGCTCATTAACAAAACAATACATAATAAGTGCTGGTAAGGATGTGGAGAAAGGGGAACCCTCCTGCACTGCTGGTGGGAATGCAGACTGGTGCAGTCACTGTGGAAAACAGTATGAAGATTCCTCAAAAAATTAAAAATGGAGCTGCCTTTTGACCCAGCCATCCCATTTTTAGGAATATATCCTAAGAATACCAGATCACTGATTCAAAAGAAGAAATGCACCCCCATGTTTATGGCAGCATTGTTTACAATATAGCCAAGATCTGGAAACAGCCCAAGTGTCCATCAGTGGATGAGTGGATTAAAAAGCAGTGGTACATATACACAATGGAATACTATACAGCCATGAAAAAGAAGGAAATCTTACCTTTTGCGGCAACATGGATGGACCTGGAAACTATTATGCTAAGTGAAATAAGCCAGGCAGAGAAAGAAAAGTATCATATGACCTCACTCATTTGAGGAATCCAATGAACAATGTGAACTGAGGAATGGAATACAAGCAGAGGCAGGAGCAAAGGGACCAGAGGAAAAGCAGACAGAGGGAAAGGGGATGAGAGGATGGGATCAGAGAAGGGAAAGAGATTGGTGAAATTATATATACATAACACAGCATTATAGAGAGCAGAAAAGCAAATCCTGGAGGGAAAGGGGAGGGCGTTAGGGGGAAGGGGGCAAGGAGGATGTTGAGGGGAACACGGGGGTGGGGGGATGTATTTTGTGGGACACTTGAATCTATGTAAACACAACAAATGTAATCAATGAAAAAAAAAGAAGAAAAGGAAGATCTCTCCCCCCCCCCCCCACTTCTCTCTCTCCATGTGCAGAAACCAAGGAAAAGCCATATAAGGACACAAGAAGAAGGCGGCCTTCTGCAAGCCAGGAAGAGTCCTCACCAAACCCTGACTGTGCTGGCAGGCTGATCTCGGACTTGCAGCTTCCAGGACTGTGAGAAAATAAATTTCTTTTGTTTAAGCCCCCAGTTTACGGCAGCACACAGAGACTAAGACAACTACTATGATAACCCCAGTTATTAGTCCTGACATTATATCTTATTATTTAAGTATTAACTTAAAAAAAAACATATTCCTTATATCACACATTTGTTCTTTAAATATTTTAATAACTGCATTTAAATTTTTGCCCTTGGTAATCCTATATATTTTACTTTATGCAGTTAAAAACTTTACTCCACAAAAGGGTTGATTGGCTACCAGATGCCAAAGGGACCCATTGTGCTGACACAGTGAAGACACCCAGTGCCGACAGCTCTGGGCATTGACACTCTTCAGGCATTTCTTTCTCCACTACCTACAATAACCCTGTAGACTCTTTATCTCTAAATTAAAATCATCACTCTTGTGTTTTTTTAAAGGAGTAACAAGTAAATAAAGTATTTCAATAACAGACAGTAGGAAACCAGAATTGGAGCCAAATCTTAGTTCTTGATCTAACTTTCAGTACCCTCTGGGCACTGTCATTCTTTTTTTTTTTCTTTACAGAGACAGAGAGAGAGAGAGAGAATCAGAGAGAGGGATAGACAGGAACAGACAGACAGGAACAGAGAGAGTTGAGAAGCATCAATCATTAGTTTTTCATTGCGACACCTTAGTTGTTCATTGATTGCTTTCTCACATGTGCCTTGACTGCGGGCCTTCAGCAGACCGAGTAACCCCTTGCTCGAGCCATCGACCTTGGGTTCAAGCTTGTGAGCTTTTTGCTCAAACCAGATGAGCCCACGCGCAAGCTGGCAACCTCGGGGTCTCAAACCTGGGTTCTTTGCATCCCAGCCCGATGCTCTATCCACTGCGCCACCGCCTGGTCAGGCTGGGCACTCTCATTCTTTTTTTGTTTGTTTGTTTGTTTTTTGTATTTTTCTGAAGCTGGAAATGGGAAGAGACAGTCAGACAGACTCCCGCATGCGCCCGGCCGGGATCCACCAGGCACGCCCACCAGGGGCGACACTCTGCCCACCAGGGGGGATGCTCTGCCCCTCTGGGGGGTCGCTCTGCCGCGACCAGAGCCACTCTAGCGCCTGGGGCAGAGGCCAAGGAGCCATCCCCAGCGCCCGGGCCATCTTTTCTCCAATGGAGCCTTGGCTGCGGGAGGGGAAGAGAGAGAGAGGAAGGAGGGGGGGGTGGAGAAGCAAATGGGCGCTTCTCCTGTGTGCCCTGGCCGGGAATCGAATCTGGGTCCCCTGCACGCCAGGCCGATGCTCTACCACTGAGCCAACCAGCCAGGGCCGGCACTCTCATTCTTAACATTAGGTATCTCTTAAGTCCTGGACGGATAGCTCAGTTGGTTAAAACATTGCCCCCAAACACAAAGGCTGCCGGTTCGATCACCAGTCAGGGCACAGACAGGTGCAGATTGATGTTCCTATCTCTATCTCTGTCTCTATCTCTCCCTTCCTCTCTCTAAAATCAATAACTACAATTTTTTTTTAAAAAAAGGAAATTTCTAAAGTCTCTTGAAACAAATTTCTTATTGTGTTCTAGAAATGATTTTACACAAATAATGTGTAAGTTGCTGAATTCCTTACACATCCACCAGTTTTATGCTTTAAACTTTTATACTTTAAATCAAAAATATTTTCCTTTTTTTTTGCTCTGATATAAGCTGTAATTAATTACTAGCTTTAATTCTCCACACCCACTCCCCACCCCCGCTAACTGAATTACATAATAGTTATAATAAAAATATCTGTATTTGCTAATGATGAAGAAAGTTGGTTGGAGTTTTAGAAAAGGAGCTGAGATTTGGGGTGTTGACTCTAGTTTTGCTACCAGCTAGAAATGTCTCCTTGAATGAGCCAGACCACCTTTCTGAGCTTCGGTTTTCTCATCCACAAAGCAGTTCTACTAAATGTTCTCTCTTCTAGAATTGCTATGGTCACATAAGAAACAGAAAAGTATATGATCCCAAACATTTGGGCCTCTAAAAAGAAAACAGATGCATGTTCTGTGAGATACACGTAGGTCCACACGTGGACAAGCACTCATTGATCCAACACACAATTAGCCCACCCAAAGCAGCCATTTATATAGAACCTCCCATGTAGCATAGCATGAACTTACTAAGTAACTGGTCAATAACTCTGAAAGGCAAGATTTTAGCTTTTCATCTGAGTTTCATTTTTGTATTTAATTTTAATTTTTGAAAATATGTGTCCTAAATTCAGTGTCCAAAAGAACCCTCAAAAATCTAGCTTTTCTTTTCTGTTTTTCATGCAAATATCAAGCAGACTGCAATTCACCTTCAAAAGAAGCCTTCTTCCACTCTAAAAAAGGCAGTGACAATGTGGGCTGAGTCATTCACTGTGTCCGTTCCTTTGACACAATGCCTCCAGTTCATTTCAGTCTTTGATTTCCTTTTAAAATTTGCTTTATTACCAACTACAAAGCCATCTCTCTAATCATATGGCTGGAGTGGCCTTTTGGACCGCACTGTCTCTGCACCAGCAAATACAGCTCATTGCTTCTCTTTTCCTGATGCACCTCTGTGTGGACACCAGCGTGGATCTTTGATAACTCGGTCAGTTCCGCTCACTGGGGCATCCTCGCAGCTATGTTCCTGCCCTGCCTTACTCTACTTGTTACTAGAGTGCAGACTGGCAGGGCTCTCGGCCGGGAACTGGAATGTCTACTCTCGTGAGAGGCTGGGGATGTTTTTGTGTCCGTGATTGGAAGGTGCTACTTGCATTTAGTGACAGGGGTCAAGGATGTAAATATCCTACAATGCAGAGCAGAGATTTCTAACTGGTATACCACAGGAATTTTTAAATCATGCAGTACTGATTTAGTCAGAGGTACTGGCTTCTTTTCCCTGATTGTCAAATGTTAAAAAATGACAACAGCCAACACAACAATAGCTGTTCAGTGTGAATGAATCAAAATTAGACTTTTTTTTGTGGGTCAAATCAGCAAAAATTATATTTCTTGGTGTGCCACAGAACTTTTTTTGTTTTTTGTTTTGTTTTTATTAAGTGAGAGGCAGGGAGATAGAGAGACAGACTCCCACATGCATCCCGACTGGGATTCATCCAGCAAGCCCTCTGTGTGGCAATGCTCTATGAGGTCGCTGCTCCATTGCTCTGCAACCCAGTTATTTCTAGTGCCTGAGGTAAGGCCATGGAGCCATCCTCAAGTGCCTGGGGCCATCTTGCTCAAAGCATTTGAGCCATGCTGCGGGAGAGAAAGAGAGAGAGAGAGGAAAGAGAGAGAGAGAGAAAAAACGGGGGTGGGAGGGTGAAGAAGCAGATGGTTGCTTCTCCTGTGTGCCCTGACTGGGAATCAAACCAGGGACTTCCACACACCAGGCTGACACTCTACCGTCGAGCCATGAACTTCTGTAATCAGTTTATGTATGCCATGAAATGAAAAAGGTTGAAAATCACTGATGTAGAGGGTAGTTCCACACAACAAAGAATCATCCTTTCCCAGATTTCAAGAGTGGCCCTTCCTCTCTCAGGAGCTCTGGCTCAAAGGATGGATTCTGGAGAGAGTAGAAGCGTATGCTGAATCCCACTGCATTGTAATATACTGATTTGCCCTGAGCTCCCCTTTGCTGTTGATCCCTGCACAGTGGGCTTCTCACTGGTACCCATTTGCACCATGCATTCCTTCCTTTTCAGACCTTGAGGTGTGTGTGTGTGTGTGTGTTTGTGTGTGTGTGTGTGTGTGTTTTCTAAGCAAAGGCCCAAGTACCAATCTCAATTCCGGCATTATCTAAATTGGGTGGAACTTTCTTCTTTATTTCCATACATTTTCAATCACAAATATAATTTCTTTAGGAATTAACTGGCAGAAAGAAAAGGAGTCCAGCACTTCCTGTGGTGATGCTTTTACGTACATTGTTTCTGGTCACCTACCTACCAGAGCATCCCTGCTTAGCTTTTCTTTTAAAAAGTATATTTTATTTATGAATTTTTAGAGAGAAAGAAAAAGAAGGAGAGAGAGACAGAGAAACACTGATTTGTTGTTCCACTTATTCCTGCATTCACTGGCTGATTCTTGTATGTGCCTTGACCAGGGATCAAACCTGCCACCTTGGCGTATCGGGACAATGCTCTAACCAACTGAGCTACCCAGTCAGGGCCTTAACTTTTTCTTTTGACCGAAAAGAGAGAAAACATACAGGTATTTGAGATTCTTATAAAGCTATTTCTATATTTTTACGGGTTTTAGAAGCTAATTTAAAGTCAGTAATCCAAGACAATCAATTAGCATGGAACATTTGAGATTGATGGCTATGTTCTATGAGAGACCTCACTAGCCTTTAGAAACCCATGTTTAATGGGGGTTTCTTCCAGAGACTCATCATGGCTACTTCTATGGTTGCTACATGCATGCCGGATTTTCTCTCTCTGCCCCATTTTAGCCTTCACCTTTAACAAGTTTCCTCTAAATGGATTTGATATTTAGAATTCTGTTTCCTTCTTGCACCAGCATCAGCTGCTGCCCACTCTGCCTTATTTGTCCAGAGTTTCTTTTACTAACAAATGCTCATTAAAAGGATCTATGGTTTCAAGGCTGTACAAAGCTGGAAAAAAGCTATGACTTAATTTTAAAATATGGAAACTTAACAAGAATTAAGGAAAGAAGGACTATGTGGCTTGTACAGTCTCCTAGGTTGCTCAAAAAGGAAGGTGCCCCCTTCTCTGGGCACTGCCCAGCACACTCCTAAGACAAATTCTGCTGCCTTGGTTTGTCTGTTGGAGGTTGCCTGGGTTCGGTGTGACTCTAAGAAAAGTCATGGGCATGAGATCAAGGTGAATGGGGGAAGGGAAAGGTCCTGGCTATCCATGATCACGCTGGCACCCTTTGGGTGCAACGATTCATCCTCTTTATGACAGCAGTTGGACTTCAGAGGCCTCCCAAGTTCTCCACGTGGGTGACATTATCATTTTCAGTACATAAGGGGCTCTGGCCATGGATGTGATGTTCCTGCTCTCCTAGTCTGCATCTTCCTCCTCCAGATCTCACTATCTTTTCCTTCATCTCCTCTTCTATTTCTCACTACTGCCTTCCCACTCCGTAAGAGGAGCGAGCAGGATCAACAAGTTAAGCCCTATTTTCAGCCCTCCAGGTTGCGTGAAAGTCTGGTGCTCACACCTCTGCATCATTTCCTTGAAAAACCGGCTTCTTCCTGATCCTTGAATGTATCAAGGAATCATACAGAATCTCATCCCTCTTCAGAATCTCTGCACTTGCTGTTTCCCTGAGTGGAACATGCTTTCTCCACACATCTGCATGATTGGTCCCCTCACCTTCTTCAGGTCTCTGCTTAGATGTTACCTTCTCAGTGAGGCCTTCTGTATCTGTCAGGATGGGCTAAGTGATGCCACACAACAAGCAAGCTCCAAACCTCAGGGACATAGAACAACAAAAGGTTTTCTTCTCCCATCGCCCAGCTCTGCATCATACTACGAGTAGATCTCATCATCCTTGTCCTTGACCAGGGACCCAGTGCTGATGGGACAACCACGGTTTCAATGCTGCTTAATGACAACAACAGAGGGAAAAGAGCATGGTGAAGTAGGCAGTGGCTGGAAAAACTCTGTCACTCTGTTTCCATATTATTGGCCAACGTTAAATCATATGGCCAAGCCTGATTTCAAAGAGTAAGGAAGAGAAATATTCATATAGGGAAAGGCAGAGAATAGTAGCGAACAGTAATTCAATCTATCATATCTTCCCTGAGCACACTGTTTTATTTATTTATTTTTTATTTTTTTATTTTACTTATTCATTTTTTTTAGGGAGGAGAGAGAGAGGGAGGAAGGGAGGGAGAGAGACAGAGAGAGAGAGAAAGAGAGAGAGAAGGGGGGGAGGAGCTGGAAGCATCAACTCCCATATGTGCCTTGACCAGGCAAACCCAGGGTTTCGAACTGGCGACCTCAGCATTTCCAGGTCGACGCTTTATCCACCGTGTCACCACAGGTCAGGCCGAGCACACTGTTTTAAATTACATTTCCCTCATCTTCTAAGGCCCTGGCTGTCCCTACCTCCCTTATCTGTCTTATATTTCTATAAACTTAACAGCATCTGGCCTGACCTGTGGTGGCGCAGTGCATAAAGCATTGACCTGGGAACACTGAGGTCACCGGTTTGAAACCCTGGGCTTGCCTGGTCAAGGCACATATGGGAGTTGATGCTTTCTGCTTCTCCCCCTTCTCTCTCTCTCTCTCTCTCTCTCTCTCTCTTCTCTCTCTCTAAAATAAACGGAATAACATTAAAAAAATAAAATATATAAACTTAACAGCATCTAATAATGTATATGATTAGTTTGTTTTTTATGTATCTTCTTCTACTCAAGGATTTTTGTCTCTTTTATTTTCTGTTGTATCCCCAGGGCCTAAAACAGTGCCTAGCATATGGTGGAGATTTATATATTTTTTTAATTTTGATGTTTTGTTTTGTTGATGAGTTTCATTTTCTAAGACATAATAAATCTATAATAGACAAAGACTTTCTTACTATACGTTTAATAAACCCATAGTCCCATGAGCTCAGGACATTTGTGGAATGAATAAATGAGTGAATAAAATGAAGGCTAATACACTTTTGAATGAGATATGTAAGCAACAAAAGTATGGGTCAAGCCAAGTACCTATCTATTCCCAACACCCATACTACTCAGGGATATTTCCAAATGACTGACAAGGCTTAAGGATACTTAAAAATATATACTTTGTAGAAATTCTAAAGAACTCCTCCTTGGCGATGTGCATGGTGCGTGGCCAACTCTGGAGCCCAGGCTGAGGCTTCCTGGTCCGGTGATGTGTTCCTCTGCGATTTGGTGAGATTTGTACATACTCATCATTCTCTTTTTCTTCGTCTATTGTGGTTTTTTTGTTTGTTTTTTTGTATTTTTCTGAAGCTGGAAACGGGGAGAGACAGTCAGACAGACTCCCGCATGCGCCCGACCGGGATCCACCCGGCACGCCCACCAGGGGGCGACGCTCTGCCCACCAGGGGGCGATGCTCTGCCCCTCGGGGGGGGGGGGGTCGCTCTGCCGCGACCAGAGCCACTCCAGCGCCTGGGGCAGAGGCCAAGGAGCCATCCCCAGCACCCGGGCCATCTTTGCTCCAATGGAGCCTTGGCTGCGGGAGGGGAAGAGAGAGACAGAGAGGAAGGAGGGGGGGAGGGGTGGAGAAGCAGATGGGCACTTCTCCTATGTGCCCTGGCCGGGAATCGAACCCGGGTCCCCTGCACGCCAGGCCAACGCTCTACCGCTGAGCCAACCGGCCAGGGCCTTCGTCTATTGTTTTAACTAGCTATTACTCTAGAGCCCAGGCTGATGTTTCTCTGTCTGGTGATGTTGTGTAGCACACTGTTGTGTTGATCATACTAAGCTTTCTTTTATTCTACTTTAGGTTACATACGTTCAAATCCCTTTTTTGATTTTTCCTTAATTATTTTTATTGTTATTAATTATAATAAATTCCCACTTAAAATTTAAAAAAAGTTTATGATAGCACTAAAAGGCAAAAAATTGCAAACAGTATAAAGAAAGGTGATTTGAGCAACAAAGGTACACATCTAGATTCATACTATCCAATACAGTAGCCACTGCCTACAAATAGCTATTGAGCACTTAACATGTGGTTAGTCTAAATGAAGATGTAGGCATAAAATTACACCAGATCGCCAAGATGTATTATGAAAAAAATAATATCTATCTTACTAATAATTTTAAAATAATAGCTACTGGTTGAAATGATAAATATGTTGGATACATCAGGTTAAATAAAATATATTATAAAAATGAATAGTTTCTTTATGTTTTTAATTGTAGCTACTAGAAAGTAAATGACCCATGTGGCTCACATTACATTTCTGATGAATAGCAGCTGGTCTAGACATTCCTTATGGTTGTGAGTTAAGAGAGCTTTGGCTCCACAGTTATCTTCCCACAGGTTTATGTTGAAACTTCTGGAGATCATCAGATGGCATTCGAAAGGCGGCCACGATGGAAATGCCGCGCTGCGGTACCCTGTACTGGTTAGAGGAGCAGGAGCATCTGTACCGGTCGGAGTGGTGCCGCTGCCTCAGGGACCACTCTGGCAAGGAAACAAGGACCAGCCTTCTAAAGTGGCCCACTCATCTCCACCTTCGACTAAATAATTACGAAGCATCTACTATCCAAGACACAAGGCTTGGTCCAGTGATAGCTGGCCGAGGACCAGGAGGCAAAAGCCCAGTAAAGCTGGGATGGCAGGTAATCCTGGGACTGGGAAGATGAGTCATCTTCAGGCAGCTGAAGCAGAACGTGAAAGCTATACAGTAGGGGAAGGCATGTGGGCAGAAATGCCTGCCAGGCTGGTGTGGAGCAGTCCAAGGGCAGAGACTGAGAGGGCTTACAAGAAATTCTTACAAGAAAGAGAAGACTTGAGTGTCTCACGGGGAGGACACTCCAAAACTTCCAACTTTAGCCACTCCTTACTGTAAATGTGCACTATCATTAGGCTGAACAGTACTTGCTAGGGTGACTGGGAGGTTAGCCCAGAACACCCTGGTTTACACCTGTTGTCTCAGTTAATTATTAATAGCACCCTCTTTCACTCTCATAAGGGTCCTGGATCCCAGGATCCATTCGTGTGTATACATGTACCATTTATTACATGACATTTAGAACCTGACGTTGAAGGAGTAGAGCAGACAATACTTGGGTCAACAGTGAGAAGTTCCCACCCCACACCCTTATGTCCAGAGGGCTGCGGTTTGATACCAACAATAATTCCAGCCTGTGGTTTAAATAATAAGGGGTCTACAGTCTTTGTTTTGTTTTTTTTGCTGAACTTTCCATAGATTTTCTGTACTGTACTGCAACACAATCCTCCTTTCCTTTCCCCTCTTTTACAAACAATGATTTTTCCCCCTTCTTGCTGTCTGAGAACGTTTTGGTTTCTGCCTTGCAAGTACAAAGCCACTCTTCACACCATCCCATCAACAACTTGCTCAATTCTGCTTTCTGGTTTTACCTGGCTACCTCCTTCCCCCTGCTACATAATAACATCAGCATTAGAGCATTAAGGCACCTTGCTTCCTGTCTTATTGATACCATAAAACTAATGGGGGGAAAATCAATAAGCTTAAGCCTCTTTTAGCCTGATGGTAACCTTGCTGGTTTATACTGTACATTTTAGAATGTACAACTAACTGTCCCTTTAAGAGATAAAATCCACATACTTACATAGGGGGAGGGGGACAGGGTATGGATATCAAGATATTTAATCCAAAGTAACACTTCAAAAGGATGGAAAGTCTGGTCAGGTGCTTTTGAAATCAGTCACCATCTGTACTTGTTTACATCTGAAGCTAAAACTGAATGAATCACCTCCAAGGAGAGGTGGCATATGCTGTCACCTTCATCCTAATGACTAACAGATGCAATGGGCACAGGACAGGGACCTGTAAAATGCAACTGCTGAGAAATATGCTGGAAAAAAACAAAGCTATGTGCAATCGGTGAGCATGCCTAAAATCCTGTGCCCAGGGCGATTACATAAGGTGATTTCTACTGACTTTAGAAATTGATCTGTAGCTGTCTTACCTTTACCTTGGTATATTATATTTTTTTTTCTTAAGAAATTAAAACGTTCTGAAATTTACAGGGAACTATAATATCTAAGTTTATACCACTTCAAATCTGCAATTAAGATATTATTAGTCCTGGCCAGAGAGTTTTGTTGGTTGGAGCACCATATCAATATGCACAGGTTGACTGCTTCATAGAAATGTATTCCTTTCAGCCTATTTTTATACCTTATATATGTCTCCATAAGCTAGCTGTTGATTTTGTGTGGTGGTCATTTTAATTTTAATTTCAGTATTTCAACTTTTGCTTTTTTCACTCAACTTTATGACTTTTTACTTCTAGCCATTGTTGATATGCATGAATCTGCCTTATATTCTAATATAGGAACATACTGCATTATTTTTTATCCATTCCCTTGCTGATGGGCATATACCATGTGTCTAATTTTTCATTGTCAAGGCCTCAGTGAGCCCTCTGCTACATGCCTCCTTGTGCCCTTGTATGAGACTTTCCCCGAAAATACAGCCAGAAGTGAAATTGCTAAGTCAAAGGGAATCTGATCGATTTCACTAGATTCAAAGTTGCCTCATCCAAAGTGGTTGTAGCATTTATGATCCTTCCAGCAGTGCCTGGGTTTTCCTGTTCTCCACCACTTTGCCAACCCTGATGCTGTCAGATGTTTCAAATGGTATCTTCTTACCAGGGTTCTCATTTGGCTGATTTCTTGTATGTCTGAGCTGCTTTTCATACACTTATTGGCCATTTGAGTTTCCTATACAGCGAACTGCCTACTCATATTCTTTACCATGTTTCTATTGGATTTTCCCTCTTCTTTTTAAGACCTACAAAATGAATTGCAAAGAAAATATCTTCATCTGACTTCTCTTCATCTCAGTCTGAAGGGGGTTAAAAAGAATGAGAGAGTGAACTAAAAAAAGACTTCATGAGAAACCTTAAGGTTTGTTTTATTTTAATGGCAAATCTTCTCAAGCAAAAATACCCTCATAGTGTCAGCTTATCACTATCAAAATATAATACTGTGTTTCTGCTCATTTAACAACCAAGTCATGCACCAAGCTGGATCCAGGGCGAGGAAACATTCTGGTCTCATCCAGATAAGAAAATTGAGAAAAAGGCCACGTCTCCAGAATCATTTGATGAAGGGATTGGCAGTTAGAACTGGAAAAGGCTAATCTCATTAATTTTTTAATTAAAATTATCTTCATCTGGTTATCATTTGCTATAATTAGGACCAGTGATAGAATTGCACGTTGGCGATGATGAGCCAGGCAGGGGAGTTCAGAACCTCCCTAGACTATGTAGACAATAAAGGTTTAGGAACCTCAGATTTGGATCCTAAAAATGCTTAACAATTCTTTTCTTTACTTTGAGATTGAGGCTTAGCCTGAGGCTGAATTTGAAAAAGATTTAGTTCTGTACTTTGTTAAGTAGGAACCAGTTAAAGCAGGGGTTGGGAAACTTTTGGACTGAGAAAGCCATGAACGCCACATATTTTAAAATGTAATTCTGTGAGAGCCATACAACAACCCGTGTACGTTAGGCATTATCCAATAAAAATTTGGTGTTGTCCCGAAGGACAGCTGTGATTGGCTCCAGCCACCCGCAACCATGAACAGGAGTAGTAGGAAATGAATGGATTGTAATACATGAGAATGTTTTATATTTTTAACGTTATTATTTTTTTTAATTAAAGATTTGTCTGCGAGCCAGATGCAGCCATCAAAGAGCCACATCTGGCTCGCGAGCCATAGGTTCTCGACCTCTGAGTTAAAAGATCAGAATCTGACCCCTTTCCAGCTAGGAGAGCCATTGGGAATTATCTCGTTCAATTCACTTTCTGGACCAGAACCTTACAGCTGGAGTGGAACAAGACCTCTGATGCCCTTTGACCCTGTCAGGTCCTTAGAGGGACAATGAGGCGAGGCTGTCAGACAAGGGAACCCAAGAGAAAGCCTTCAGCAGACGGTTGGAATTAGGAGCTTCACTGTAACCCTTGAAGCAATCATTTAAAATGTTTTCCCCCAAAATGGTTTTTCACATTTCATTTTACATGGAAGGTCTCAGCAGATTTGTTTCATATCCTGGCCTAGATAGTAAGGAACGCTTGTGAGTAGAAAGGAAAAAGCAAATGATTCAGGTCTGGGTTGCTATGGCAACATTGCTATTTTTGAATAGGACTGTTGACTTCAGCAGAGTTAAGTTGAATGTGAGCAGCTCATTAAGATGATGCTTGAAACTTTAACCTTAACCTTCACTATAAGGAAAAAGAAAAGCACTTCAGAAATGCTGCTTGGAGTGTTGCTGGAGACATCTAGCAGGGAGATCATTCTCCTTTGCTAGGAAAGCAGAAACCTCATCCTTTTTCCTTGAAGAGGAATGGGAACCTACTCAGTCTGGCCATATCCACAAGTCAATATTTCCTAGTTATAAGACTCAGAGAGGAATGGAATGGAACTCCTATCAGAACAGAGCCCGTTCCAATGTTGACCTCAGCAGTCTCCATCCTCAGAGGTCAGAATTACCTTTTTGGAAACTGTCAGGAGGCATTAGGAGTAAAATCTGATCAATAATGTAGGTGACCAAGCAGGGTAACATGGCATGGGGTAAAAAGCAAGGTTTGGAATATAAATGCCTAACAGCTATGCTGCACACCTGGAACTAATATAATATTGTACATCAACTGTGATTGAAAAAATAAAAAAATATTAAAAAAAAATAGAAATAAACTCTGTCCAGTTGGCTCAGTGGTAGAGCATTGGCCTGGTGTGTGGATGTCCTAGGTTCGATTCCTGGTCAGGGCACACAGGAGAAGCACCTTCTGCTTCTCCACCCCTTCCCCTCTTGCTTCTCTCTCTCTCTCTCTCTCTCTCTCTCTCTCTCCCTGCCCCCCCTCCTGCAGCCTTGGCTCAATTGGAGCGAGTTGGCCTGGATGCTGAGGATGGCTCCATGGCCTTCACCTCAGACACTAAGAAGAGCTTAGGGCCCTGGCCAGTTGGCTCAGCGGTAGAGCGTCAGCCTGGCGTGCAGGGGACCCAGGTTCGATTCCCGGCCAGGGCACATAGGAGAGGCGCCCATTTGCTTCTCCACCCCCACCCCCTCCTTCCTCTCTGTCTCTCTCTTCCCCTCCCGCAGCCAAGGGTCCATTGGAGCAAAGATGGCCTGGGCGCTGGGGATGGCTCCTTGGCCTCTGCCCCAGGCGCTAGAGTGGCTCTGGTCGCGGCAGAGCGACCTCCCGGAGGGGCAGAGCATCGCCCCCTGGTGGGCAGAGCGTCGCTCCTGGTGGGCGTGCCGGGTGGATCCCGGTCGGGCGCATGCGGGAGTCTGTCTGACTGTCTCTCCCCATTTCCAGCTTCAGAGGAGAAAAGAAAATTAAAAAAAAAGAAGAGCTTAGTTGCTGAGCAATGGAGTAATGCCCCAGATGAGCAGAGCATAAACCCTAGTGGGCTTGCCAGGTGGATCCCGGTCGGGACACATGTGGGACTCTGTCTCTGCCTCCCTGCCTCTCACTGAATAAAAAAAAAAGAAAAGAAAAAAAGAAAGAATGTACTGTATATAAAATTAAGCTTTATCTCCAAAAGGAAATTGCTTTTCTTATGTTGCACAAGTTGGTTCTAAAATCAGGTCTCACAAAGGAGTTCCCAAATCAGCTCTGTGCAAGGCAGGCAGCACAGTTTCAATGTGTTTATACCTTCAAATTTGTTAAAGAACCAGCATAATATGGATTGAAGTGCTGGCCTTTGTAAGAAGGCCCCTAGCCATCGATCAGAAAGCTGCATGCTTCTACCCTGACAGATGAGATGCTAGCAAGCATCGACTTTGCATTTATAATGTTTGAGTTTGAGTCCTACCTTGGCCACTGACTGCCGATGTGACCTTAGGCAAGTGACTTAACTTCTCTGAATTTCCATGTCCTCACCGATACAATGGGGATAATAACAACCTCCATTTCACAGGACTGTTGTCAGAACAAAATGATTTATTAGCATAAAGCATAGCGCATAGTAAGTGCTCAATAAATTGAAGCTAGTTTATAATTATTACCATAGTGACAAGAGTAGAACCAGGCCCTGGCTGGATAGCTTGGATAGCTCATTGGTCAGAACGTTGTCCCGAAGCACAGGGATCGTCGGTTTGATCCCTGGTCAGGGCACGTACAGGAACAGATTGTTCCACAGATTGTTCCTGTCTCTTTCTCTCCCTTCCTCTCTCTCAAAAATCAATAAAAATAAACATTTTAAAAAGTGGCTGGCTTTTATTTCTCTGGAAATCTTTTGGGTTTTTTTTTAAGATTTTTTATTTATTCATTTTTAGAGAGAGGGGAGAGTGAGAGAGAAAAGGACGCAGGAGCAGGAAGCATCAACTCCCATATGTGCCTTGATCAGGCAAGCCCAGGGTTTCGAACTGCCGACCTCAGCATTCCAGGTCGACATTGATCCACTGCGCCACCATAGGTCAGGCTGGAAATCTTAAATAATAATAAAAAATAGTGTAGAATCAGTAGCAGAGTTGTTCTATGTAAGTAAAAAGGTCTTTGCGATTTAACATCTGAGATTTTTTTAAAAAGTAGATTGTAAATGCTCCTCCTCTATGTGCACTATACAGCAGTACACACATATATCATAAGGACAGTTCAGATGAACAAGCATTCATCCCTGACTAGAAGGAACATCATTTTTATCAATAGCCTCTGCCACATCCTGGCATCAGAATTGATGGGATGAATCATAGTGAACATTACCCATCGCACAGCGGTAGGACTATGAGTACAGAGAGGTCCCAAGGGCACGCTCTGCAAAGCAAACTTGATCCTGGCGTGGGTGGAAACAGCAGTTGCCTGGGTGTGTGGGAGAGTCAAACACAGCATCCCAGGCTGCAGAGCCCTCCAGCTGTCCCCCAACACATCTCCCCAAGGGTTACCAGCACCAGAGTGTAGGTGGGACCGAAATGACTCAATCTCCAGGGAGCCTGATGGTGGTGGTGGAAGCTGATGGAAACTGTAAATCAAGCAAAGAGCTTCAGGGAAAGGTTTAGATGGCCAAATCTATTGAAGAAGAAGAAATAAGCTGCATTTTTATATATACGCATGACATATATATAAAAATTGAAGCAAAGAGCTTCAGGAAAAAGTTTAGATGGCCAAATCTATTGAAGAAGAAGAAATAGGCTGTATATATATATATATATATATATATATATATATATATATATATATGACATCTATATATATATGATTAGGAAATTAGGCAGAAAAGATCTAGGGATTCACAAAATGACAGCTAGTTGAGCCAGAATTGTAGTGCTGAGTTAAACTTGAAAAGGTAAGACCAGACTGGAAATAAAATTAGAAAGTCTTTTTTTTTTTTTCAAAAGAGAGACAGGAATAGACAGGGAGAGAGGGAGGAGAGAGATGAGAAGCATCAGCTCATAGTTGCATCACCGTAGTTGTTCATTGATTGCTTTCTCATATGTGCCTTGCCCCAGGGGCTACAGCAGAGCAAGTGACCCCTTGCTCAAGCTGGTGACCTTGGGCTCAAGCCAGCAACCATGGGGTCATGTCTATGATCCCCACTTAAGCTAGGGACCATGCACTCAAGCCGGCAACCTTAGGGTTTCAAACCTGGGTCCTCAGCATCCCAGGCCGATGCTCTAGCTACTGTGCCACTTCCTGGGCAGGCTGCAGAAAAGTCCAATAACCAGCAGAGAAGGGAAAGCTGGGGCTGACTGAATAACGGAAAATGTGGGCCGTGAGGGGTTTAGGATGTATTTGTGTTGGAAGTGTTTCTAACGTAGATTCTTAAGGGCTAAAAGTGGGTGCAACTATGGGATTGAATTTCCAATTTTACAAGGACACTTTTAGTAGAATTGCAGAGATAGTTATATATTTTTGACAAAAGAATATGGTGTACAAGATATTATGAAAATCCTCTCTGTTAAAAAAGTCTAAAAATGCTAGGTAAAATACTTTTTAAAAACCTTTTCAAGGCCCTGGCCGGTTGGCTCAGCGGTAGAGCGTTGGCCTGACGTGCGGGGGACCCGGGTTCGATTTCCGGCCAGGGCACATAGGAGAAGCACCCATTTGCTTCTCCACCCCCCCTCCTTCCTCTCTCTCTCTTCCCCTCCCACAGCCAAGGCTCCACTGGAGCAAAGATGGCCCGGGCGCTGGGGATGGCTCCTTGGCCTCTGCCCCAGGCGCTAGAGTGGCTCTGGTCACGGCAGAGCGACGCCCCGGAGGGGCAGAGCATCGCCCCCTGGTGGGCGTGCCGGGTGGATCCCGGTCGGGCGCATGCGGGAGTCTGTCTGACTGTCTCTCCCCATTTCCAGCTTCAGAAAAATACAAAAAAAAAAAAAATTCTATAGAAAAAAACCTTTTCAAATGCATGACTGAGCTGAAATAAAGTAAATAAAGTTCCTAAGAAGCCCTGGCCGGATAGCTCAGTTGGCTAATGCATCATCCCCATATGTCAAGGTTGTGGGTTTGATCCCTGGTCAGGGCACCTATAAGAATCAACCAATTAATGCATAAATAAATAGAACAACAAATTGATCACTCCTCCTTTCTCTCTTTTTCTCTAAAAGCAAAAAAGGAGACCTTAGAGACCAAAAGCAAAATGGGAGCAGGCATTCCGATCTATCTAGCATCGAGCTTTCACGGCCACACAGGTGTCAGGACATGAAGTCTTCGGTCATGGTAGGATGAGGTGCTGAAAAGGAGAACCCTGCATAAGCTGAGAACCCTGGAGTACACCCTCTGAGAAAAGAAGAAAGAAAAATATATATGTCTCGCAAAGGGTCGCAGTAAGAAAACTTGTTGGTCTTAGCGTTGGCTCTGCATAAAGAGAAAAAAAGGAAACATCTCTCCAAAGATTTAACCATAAACCAGACCTCACATATGTTTGTGGCCTCAGTTGAGACCATTTTTGTGGTCTAAAAACCTCAAAGCCAGGTATTCGTTTTAATATGGTTTCATGTTGGTGTGTCCTCCCTATGTTCAGAGAAACCAAATGCACATTCTCTTTAATAGAGACGTGTACTCAGCCTAAGCCTCAAAAGAAACTCTGTGCATAAAGTTCCATTGAAAATGAGCTCACACCTGACCAGGCGGTGGTGCAATGGATAGAGCGTCGGACTGGGATGCGGAGGACCCAGGTTCGAGACCCTGAGGTCGCCAGCTTGAGCACAGGCTCATCTGGCTTGAGCAAAAAAAAAAAAAAAAAAAAAAAAAAAGCTCACCAGTTTGGACCCAAGGTCACTGGCTCGAGCAAGGGGTTACTCAGTCTGCTGAAGGCCCGCGGTCAAGGCACATATGAGAAAGCAATCAATGAACAACTAAGGTGTCACAATGAAAAACTGATGATTGATGCTTCTCATCTCTCTCTGTTCCTGTCTGTCTGTCCCTATCTATCCCTCTCTCTGACTCTCTCTCTCTGTCTCTCTGTCCCTGTAAAAAAAAAAGAAAGAAAGAAAAGAAAAGAAGCTCACATAAAAACAACCCTCACAAAACACACCCTTAAACAAGACACCTTTATTGCAAGTGAGAAAACAAAAGGAGCCCGCACCAGAACAGGACCCGCAGGAACATTCACTGTTGGAGTTAATGGACACAGAATAGAAAACAAATGTGTTTAATATGTTTAAAAATACAGTAGGAAAGAGATAGTTTAGGTACGAATAAGGAACTACAAGAAGTGAACAGGTAAATTTGAAAAAGGGACAAAAATAACTAGAAAAAATGAAAAATCATAATAGTTGGGTAAGATGAGATTAGATACCACTGGGAAAACATTAGAAAACAGAAATCAAATTTAAGGATATTACTCAGAATTTAGCACTGGGAGACACAGATATGGAGAAAACAAAACTGAAAAAAAAATAAGAGCTGTAAGTCTTATTTGTATCTAACCATGTATCTAACTGGATTTCAGGGAGAGATAGTAGAGAATCTATGGAAAAGGCAGTGAGCAATGAGTCACAGGTAAGAATTTCCTAAAAATGATGAAAGTATAAAATGCAATCACAGTATTTTTTATTTAATTGAATTTTATAGAGAGAAGAAGAGAGAGGGAGAGACAGACAGAAACATCGATCTATTCCTGTATGTGCCCCGACCAGGGATAAAAACCGGCAACCATTGCATATCAAGATGATGCTCAACCAAACTATCCATCCAGGGCAGCAACCATAGTGTTTCAACACCAGGATAAATAAAAAGAACTCTATTGCTAGACACAAGATAAAACTTCAGACTATCGAAGGCAAAAATAAAAACCTTAAAACCACCCAATAAGAAAATACAGATTACTGGCCTGACTGGGTGGCTCAGGAGATAAAGTGTCATTCCAGTACTCAGA
Source organism: Saccopteryx bilineata (assembly GCF_036850765.1). Classification (NCBI taxonomy): domain Eukaryota; kingdom Metazoa; phylum Chordata; class Mammalia; order Chiroptera; family Emballonuridae; genus Saccopteryx; species Saccopteryx bilineata. Next base: position 182,635,057 of record NC_089495.1, read on the forward strand.
GATCGTGAGTTGAGTGGGTCCTCAGTCAGGACACTGAGGACAGGAGTCCCCAAACTTTTTACACAGGGGGCCAGTTCACTGTCCCTCAGACCATTGGAGGGCCGGACTATAAAAAAACTATGAACAAATCCCTATGCACACTGCACATATCTTATTTTAAAGTAAAAAAACAAAATGAGAACAAATACAATATTTAAAATAAAGAACAAGTAAATTTAAATCAACAAACTGACCAGTATTTCAATGGGAACTATGGGCCTGCTTTTGGCTAATGAGATGGTCAATGTCCGGTTCCATATTTGTCACTGCTAGCCATGACAAGTGATATGACGTGCTTCCAGAGCCGTAACGCGGGCTTCCCACATCACTGGAAGTAGTACTGTACGTGAGCAACGCTGCCACATACAGTACCCCTCTCACTGACCACCAATGAAAGAGGTGCCCGTTCTGGAAGTGTGACGAGGGCGGATAAATAGCCTCAGAGGGCCGCATGCGGCCCGCAGGCGGTAGTTTGGGGACCCCTGTCTTAGGAGAAGCAATTAATAAGTGCACAACTAAATGGAACTAAGTGAAACAACAAATTGATGTTTTCCTCTCTCTCTCCCTCTCTCTCTCTCTCCCTTTCTCAAATCAATGGAAAAACTTAAAAAAAGAAACAAAATACAGATTACCTATAAACAAATAATAATTAAGGTGACTGCTGTCTCATTAATAGTAATGCAAACAAGAAGACAATAGAAGAATATCTTCAAAGTTCTAATTGAAAATAATGGCCAATTACCCCGTGGTCAGGTAGCTAGGTTGGTTAGAGAGTCCTTCTGATGCACCAAGATTGTGGGTTCAGTCTCTGGTCAGGGCACATACAAGAATCAACCAACGATTGCATAAATAAATGGAACAACAAATCAGTGTTTCTCTCTCTCTCTCTCTCTTTCTCTCTCTCTCTTTCTCACCTTTCGTCTCTTTCTCTAAAAATTAATTAATTAAATAAGTAATAATAATGGCCCACCTAGGGCCACTCAGGAAATGGTGAGAAAATTAAGGTACCAGTCTCTTCACTGGCCAGATGAACAAAATGATAAATGTCATAATCAGATTGCCTTCATATCTAAAGCTCATTCTCTGAGAGTGTTTTAAATGGACACTATTTATATCACCTAGGTGGATTTATGGAGATTTTGCCTGAAAACGGAAGAATGAGCTTAATAGAACTTTCATGTTTTCTCTCCCTTTGATGATGTGAGTCAGTTTAATTTACTAATATGGTCCAGCTATCTTTGAAACAGTATTCCAATACTAGACTTTGATCCCAAATTACATGTGATCATCTTAAAAGTATAGTTCATGTCCACTCTGCACTTGGCTTCTGAAAGTTTCATTCCATAATAAGCCAATTATACAAAATCATTCAACATCAAAGTGGTCTCATTAGTTTTATAAAAAAAATACTGATGCTCTTAATGTTTTGCAGATGACATTATCTCCCTCTGTAATCCACTGTTTCTATTTGCTTTTCAAATAATTATGAACTTTATCTTTCTAACTCAGTCCGTGTCTGCTGCTGCAGCAGCCTCAGAGTTGCAATACTCAATACTTATTGTGCAGCTGGTGGCCCACAGACCAGGACACCTGCTCCAAAAAATCTTTTGGAAAAAAGAAAAAATAATTATTTTTAGTCTCTCATCATATTCACTCTCTTTGAAGAAATCACACAAAAGAAACTCTATAGCTTAAAGAAGGTAGTTAAGTTCTCTTTTAGCAAATAAACCATACCAATCATAAAAAGATAAAGAGTCAAAGATTTATTCACAAAGTTATTACTGGTAACATTTACTACTTTATTGATATTTTGGAATTTTTTGTTATGTAAGGTCCTCCTTAAGTTTATTTTCTTTCACAATTAAGTGAAGTAGTTTACTGCATAAACCTAGAAAACAATACAGATTTGTATGGTACTATAAAGAAGAAAAAAGAGCCTGACCAGGCGGTGGCGCAGTGGATGGAGAGTTGGACTGGGATGCTGAGGACCCAGGTTCGAGACCCTGAGGTTGCCAGCTTGAGCGCAGGCTCATCTGGTTTGAGCAAAGCTCACCAGCTAGGACCCAAGGTCGCTGGCTTGAGCAAGGGGTTACTCGGTCTGCTGAAGGTCCAAGGTCAAGGCACATATGAGAAAGCAATCAATGAACAACTAAGGTGTCGCAATGCACAACGAGAAACTAATGATTGATGCTTCTCATCTCTCCGTTCCTGTCTCTCTGTCCCTGTCTATCCCTCTCTCTGACTCTCTCTCTGTCTCTATAAAAAAAAAAAAAAAAAGGAAGAAAAAAAGAGAAAGATGACCTAATTATACTGGTTTTTCCAAATGGCTAAAATGTTTCGACCTCTGAGTGGCAAACCTCAAATGCATTTTCCTGCTCCTAAAAGGAACCCCAAAAAACCTCATGCACACAATAAATCTGTCATATACATTTCTGTTTTTCTATATCTTGATCTGAATAGTGGTTAATCTGGTTTGTATATATGACCTATCAAGCTGAAACATCTAAGATTTGTGTACTTTATATAAAAATGGCATCTCAATTTAAAAAATATCTATACATATACACACACTTCTTGTTTTCAGTAAGTCTTGGACGTGGCATAGAAATTAAAATTTTAATTTCTAATTAGAACATTTTAATTTCTTAATTAGAACAGTAAGTTCTATTGTTCAGTTGGGTTGGTAACTACTACCTTAAGGCAGCTGGAACGTGTCTTGATTAGAATAGACATTCAACAAATAGTTGTTTTAATGAATGAATGAATGATCAAATCAACAAACTAATAAATATCTGTTATTCATAGTTGTAGGTATACCATTAACTAAGGACAGAAAAAGCCCTAAAGAAAAGCTAATGTAGTAAGTACTGTAACTGCTTTATCTTGTTAACCCTCACAACAACCCTCCGTGAGATAAGGTGACTGTTCATGGTCGTTAGATGCAGCCAAACGTAAATAATTTTGGCTACTTTAAGCAGAATGAGAGGTATTAAAAAGTAGAAGACAGTCATATCATTGTCGGGTGAATTGCAGAAACAGACTCTAGGCTGAGCTTTTAGGAACGGCGACTCAAATCAATAAGCAGACCCAATCAGCTAAAGGAGCTACTGTCTCCATCACTACTAGGAACCCAAAGAATCAGGAAGCTACCGCTCCGGGTGCTGCTCCAGAGTAATGCAGCTTCTGCTACAGTCTGGAAACTTCCCAATCAGGAGACTGCCTGCTGACTCAGGAAGCTCTCACTACAGTTGCTAGTTCCAGAGCCATGCTATCTCTGCCACTAAACACAGCAGCTAAACATGAATGTGCTGTGCCCCAGTTCTCTCTTCACACATAATCTAGGTCTAAACTCAAAGGTTCATGTGAACGCACCTGATTAGCAGATCTAACTTACATCCAGAACACTAGCTGCAAGAGATTCTAGAAATGGAGTAAGACAAGAAATCATGGTGGGAGGATTGCTTAATAGACACTGGGTGGGCTAATTGATAAACTCACAGATAATGATACTGAGGCACAGAAATTAAAAAAGCTTGGTCAAAGTGCCAGGGCCAGGCCTCAAACTCAGAAAGTATATCCCAAAGACTCATAAGGCATGTTAGAGAATAATAATACAGGGCACAGGCAAGCTCATGGTGTGAGGTCTGCAGTCTGAATAAACAAGTTTTTGCGCTCACAAAGAACAACTTCCAATTCATGGTACACATTAATCCTGACATCACCTCTAGAATCCTAAGACTCGTCTCATAGTTTTGCATCTTCAAAATTCAGAAAAGTATCATTATTTTACTTGCCCATTTTATTTTTGGCATAGAAATTGTTTGAAAGTGTTTTGGGTGATGGGAGGGGATCTCAAAAGATTCTACCACTAAATAGTCACTGAAGATATATTCATACCCAGGCTTTGAAAACCACCTTCAGTTCCAGCTCTTCACATTACTTCCATGGTACAAATTAAAAGGATATTGAAAAGCATCCTGAAGTTATTTTAAGAGTTTCTAATAGAACATCTTCGTGATTCCACTTTCATCAAAAAGTTTGGGAAACTATGTTAGATGCATTAGAATGATGGTTATTTAAACTCTGCTTGAAAAGCTGACTGTTACACAGCTCTTATGGACTGGAAACCTTGAGGCTACAGCTTGTATGTTTCCTCTATTATCTGAAACTATATTTCCACACACTCAGTATAGTTTGGTCTATCTATCTATCTATCTATCTATCTATCTATCTATCTATCTACCTACCTACCTATCTCTGTCTATCCATCCACCCACACACCCATTTCTTTATGAGAGTGCCCCAGATAGCAGAATAAGAGCATTAACTGTATCCAAAATAAAAATATCAATAAATATAGGCTAAGGTTGATGTGAGTGAGAAGGGTCAGTTCCAAATCACAGGATGGAAATGTCAAAAAGTTCCCCACAAAGGAGGATATGTTAGCTATTTTTGACAGATTATGATTTTTTTTTTTCAGATTATGATTTTGAACAGAGATCCTTCTGGGGACAAGGGAAAGAAAAATGTTTCATTTGACATGATGAGTTATGAACTGCAAATCTACCAGTTTGGGAAGGGTAAATATTTGCTGAAGATTAAGTACATGGCTAAGGTACGTCATTAAATCTAAAGTAATTAAAAAGCTCAATTTAGTATCCCATGCATCTCTCCATTTTTAATGAGCATACAGTCTCAATAACCAGGAGCCACAGTCCAATCTATTTCCATGAGGCAGAAGGAAATGATAAATGCCTGCAGCACGACTTCTGACAGAGTCTGACTTAATTACTACGTGTGCAAGTGAAAACAGATTCAGTTACACAAACGAGCCTGCCCACCGAGGACATCAGTCATGTGCTGGACCAAGTCTCATATTCATCAAACGCACATCAACTGGGATCAGCAACATGTGCACAAAAAAGGGCTACTGAACACTTAAATTTTAGTTCTTAACTAATTTTTATCAAAGTAATACACGCTTCTAGTGTTTAGAAGTCAGATGAGGCTATAAAAGCCTTACAGTGAACAATGGTTCCCTGCCTCCTCCATCCTCCTCCCATTTCTGGGTCTGCATTTCAACTTGAAGTTCCTTCTGGTATTTTAAATCTTATATGTTTACTTACTATAATCACCTATGATGATTTAACAGTTTTAGACATTATATGTTGATATCCCTAGACCTCATATATGCACCTGTACCTTTCCCATTCTCCATGGTTATGTCAATATTTTTATTAAATCTATACTCAGTGTTTATGTTCTTATAACTATATAAAGTTGATCACTGCTAAAGATCCTAAGATTATGTTTCCTTTATTGTAAAATCTGATTGTTTCTGTGATGCATAGTATTTCTGCTTGCTCTGCTTTATAACTAATGGTATCCAAACCCTCTACAAACCTCTCGGTATCATTTTCTACGTGTCAAAATGACAGGCTAGTCTCTCAACACTCCAGGCTCTGGCCACTTCCCTCTCAGAGCCTCTGCCTCTTGCCCTGGTTTGCTCTCCAGGTCTGCATCACAGTTGTTGGCTTGGTTCTTCCTTCTGTGTGGCTCTGCTAAATGTCTTGTATTATTTCTATGATGCTTTCCTCTGCCTTGTTTCCTCTTTCTGTTTCTACTTTTGTTTTGTTTTTTGGATTTCTTCTGCTCCATCTCTGTTTCTTTCAAGCTCTTTAGTTTTTATTAGTCTTGGTCTCTCTATTTACTGATGCAGGATTTCTTTTTGTGTGTGTGTGTGTGTGTGTTTTATTTATTTATTTATTTTATTAAATTTAATGCAGTGACATTGATAAATCAGGGTACATATGTTGAGAGAAAATATCTCTAGATTATTTTGACATTTGATTGTGCTGTATACCCCTCCCGCAAAGTTAAATTGTCTTCTGTCACCTTCTATCTGGTTTTCTTCGTGCCCCTCCCCTCCCCCAACCCCTCTCTCCTTCTTCACCCCATCCCCCCTCCCCCAACCCCCCATCCCTGTTGCCATCACATTCTTGTTCATGTCTCTGAGTGTCATTTTTATGTCCCTTCTATGTATGGATTCATCTTAGTTTTTTTTCTGATTTACTTATTTCACTCCGTATAATGTTGTCAAGGTCCATCCATGTTATTGTAAATGATCCAATGTCATCATTTCTTATGGCTGAGTAGTATTCCATAGTATATATGTACCAAAGTTTTTTAATCCACTCGTCCTCTGACGGACACTTGGGCTGTTTCCAGATCTTCGCTATTGTAAACAATGCTGCCACAAACATGCGGGTGCATTTCTCCTTTTCAAGCCGTTCTATGGTGTCCTTGTGGTATATTCCTAAAAGTGAGATAGCTGGGTCAAAAGGCAGTTCAATTTTCAGTTTTTTGAGGAATCTCCATACTGTTTTCCACAGTGGCTGCACCAGTCTGCATTCCCACCAGCAGTGCAGGAGGGTTCCCTTTTCTCCACATCCTCGCCAGCACTTATTATGTGTTGTTTTGTTGATAAGCGCCATTCTGACTGGTGTGAGGTGATATCTCATTGTGGTTTTAATTTGCATTTCTCTAATGATTAGTGATGTTGAGCATTTTTTCATATGCCTATTGGCCATCTGTATGTCCTCTTTGGAGAAGTGTCTATTCATCTCTTTTGCCCATTTTTGGATTGGGTTGTTTGTCTTCCTGGTGTTGAGTTTTACAAGTTCTTTATAAATTTTGGTTATTAACCCCTTATCAGATGAATTGTCAAATATGTTCTCCCATTGTGTAGTTTGTCCTTTTATTCTGTTCTTGTTGTCTTTAGCTGTGCAAAAACTTTTTAGTTTGATATAGTCCCATTTGTTTATCCTGTCTTTTATTTCACTTCCCCGTGGAGATAAATCAGCAAATACATTGCTCCGAGAGATGTCGGAGAGCTTACTGCCTATGTTTTCTTCTAAGATGCTTATGGTTTCACGGCCTACACTCAAGTCTTTTATCCATTTTGAGTTTATTTTTGTGAGTGGTGTAAGCTGGTGATCTAGTTTCATTTTTTTGCAGGTAGCTGTCCAATTTTCCCAACACCATTTGTTAAAGAGGCTGTCTTTACTCCATTGTATTTCCTTACCTCCTTTGTCAAATATCAGTTGTCCATAGAACTGTGTGTTTATTTCTGGGTTCTCTGTTCTGTTCCATTGATCTATATGCCTGTTCTTATGCCAGTACCAGGCTGTTTTGAGTACAATGGCCTTGTAGTATAACTTGATATCAGGAAGTGTGATACCTCCCACTTTATTCTTCTTTTTTAAGATTGCTGAGGCTATTCGTGTCCTTTTTTGGTTCCATATAAATTTTTGGAATATTTGTTCTATATCTTTGAAGTATGTCATTGGTATTTTAATTGGTATTGCATTGAATTTATAAATTGCTTTGGGTAATATAGACATTTTAATGATGTTTATTCTTCCTAACCATCAGCACGGTATATGCTTCCACTTGTTTGTATCTTCCTTGATTTCTTTTATCAATGCTTTGTAATTTTCCGAGTACAAGTCTTTAGTCTCCTTGGTTAAGTTTACTCCTAGGTACTTTATTTTTTTGGTTGTAATTATGAAGGGGATTGTTTCCTTAATTTCTCTTTCTGACTGTTCATTGTTGGTGTATAAAAATAAAAATGCTTCTGATTTCTGAGTATTGATTTTATATCCTGCCACTTTGCTGAATTTATTTATCAGGTCCAGTAGTTTTTGACTGAGACTTTAGGGTTTTCTATATACAATATCATATCATCTGCAAATAATGATACTTTTACTTCTTCTTTTCCAACTTGAATGCCTTTTATTTCTTCTTCTTGTCTGATTGCTGTGGCTAGGACTTCCAGGACTATGTTAAATAAAAGTGATGAAAGGGGGCACCCCTGCCTTGTTCCTGATCTTAAGGGTATTGCTTTTAATTTTTGCCCATTGAGTATGATGTTGGCTGTGGGTTTCTCATAGATGGCTTTCATCATGTTGAGGTATGTTCCCTGTATTCCCACTTTGCTGAGAGTTTTGATCATGAATGGGTGCTGGATTTTATCAAATGCTTTTTCTGCATCTATTGAAATTATCATATGGTTTTTCTCCTTCTTTTTGTTTATGTGATGAATCACATTGATTGATTTACGAATATTGTACCAGCCTTGCCTCCCCAGTATAAATCCCACTTGATCATGGTGTATGATTTTTTCCATATATTGTTGGATCCGGTTTGCTAATATTTTGTTGAGGATTTTTGCATCTATATTCATCAGAGATATTGGCCTATAATTTTCTTTCTTTGTGTTGTCTTTGCCTGGTTTTGGAATCAGAATTATGCTCGCCTCATAAAAGGAGCTTGGAAGTCTTCCTTCCTCTTGAATTTTTTGAAATAGTTTGAGAAGGATAGGAGTTAGTTCTTCTTTGAATATTTGGTAGAATTCTGTTGTGAAGCCATCGGGCCCCGGACTTTTCTTTGTTGGGAGTTTTTTGATAACTGTTTCAATCTCCTTTGTTGTAATCGGTTTGTTTAGGTTTTCTGATTCTTCCAGATTGATTTTTGGAAGATTGTATGTTTCAAGGAATTTGTCCATTTCATCTAGGTTGTCTAGTTTTTTGGCATACAGTTCTTCATAGTATTTTCTTACAATATTTTGTATTTCTGTTGTGTCAGTTGTTATTTCTCCTCTCTCATTTCTAATTTTATTTATTTGAGTCCTCTCTCTCTTTTTCTTGGTGAGTCTACTTAAAGGTTCATCAATCTTGTTTACCTTTTCAAAGAATCAGCTCCTAGTTTCATTGATCCTCTGGATTGTTTCTTTAGCCTCTATGTCATTAATTTCTGCTCTGATCCTTATTATTTCCTTCCTTCTACTACATTTGGGCTTTACTTGCTGTTCTTTTTCTAATTCTTTTAGATGCAGGGTTAAGTTGTTTATTTGAGCTTTTTCTAGCTTCTGAAAGTGTGCCTGTAGTGCTATGAACTTCCCTCTCAGCACTGCTTTCACTGTGTCCCATAAATTTTGAGTTGTTGTATGCTCATTGTCATTCGTTTCTAGGAATTTTTTTATTTCTTCTTTGATCTCATTCTTAATCCATTCATTATTTAACACCCTGCTATTTAGTTTCCATGTGTTTGAGAATTTTTGAGCTTTTCTGCTGTGATTCATTTCTAGTTTCATGCCGTTGTGATCAGAGAAAGTGCTTGATATGATTTCAGTCTTCTTAAATTTGTTGAGAGCACTTTTGTGCCCTAACATGTGGTCTATCCTAGAGAATGTACCATGAGCATTTGAAAAGAATGTATATTCTGCTGCTTTAGGGTGAAAGGTTCTGAAGATATCTATTAAATTGAGTTGATCTAGTGTTTCCAATAAGTCTGCTGTTTCTTTGTTAATTTTCTTTCTTGAGGATCTATCTAATGATGTTAGTGGGGTATTGAAATCCCCTACTATTATAGTATTGCTGTTGATCTCGCCCTTTAAATCCATCAAAGTCTGTTTTATATATTTGGGTGCTCCTATATTAGGTGCATAGATATTTATAATAGTTATACCTTCCTGTTGGATTACTCCCTTTATCATTATGTAGTGGCCTTCTTTATCTCTTACTATATCCTTTGTTTTAAAGTCCAATTTGTCTGATATAAGTATTGCTATCCCAGCTTTTTTTTCATTTCCGTTTGCATGAAACGTTTTTTTCCATCCTTTTACCTTCAATCTATGTGTGTCTTTTGTTCTAAGGTGTGTCTCTTGTAGACAACATATGTATAGGTCCTGTTTTCTTATCCACGCAGCTACCCTATGTCTTTTGATTGGATCATTTAATCCATTTACATTTAAGGTTATTATTGATATGTAGTTGTTTATTGCCATTTTCTTCTTTAAAGGTGTATTCCTTTTTTTTTTTTTTTTTTTTCTGTATTCTTTTCCCACTTTGATCTGTTTACACCAGGCCCCTTAATATTTCCTGCAGCATTGGTTTGGTTGTAATGAATTCCTTGAGTTGTTTTTTGTCTGGGAAGCTTTTTATTTCTCCTTCGATTTTAAACGATAGCCTTGCTGGATAAAGTAGTCTTGGTTGTAGGTTCTTGTTCTGCATTACTTTGAATATTTCTTGCCATTCCCTTCTGGCCTCAAGTGTTTCTGTTGAGAAGTCAGATGTCATCCTTATGGGGGCTCCTTTGTAGGTGATAACTTTTTTTTCTCTTGCATCTTTTAATATTTTCTCTTTATCGCTTAGCTTTGGTATTTTAATTATGATGTGTCTTGTGTAGGTTTCTTTGGGTTTCTCTTTAATGGAGTCCTCTGTGCTTCTTGGATTTGTGAGAGTTTCTCTTGCATTAATTTAGGGAAGTTTTCAGCTATGATATGATTGAACAAAGTCTCTATCCCTTGTTCTTTTTCTTCTTCTTCAGGAACCCCTATGATGCGGATGTTATTTCTCTTCATGTTGTCACAGATCTCTCTAAGAGTTTCCTCTGACTTTTTGAGTATTTTTTCTCTTTTCTTCTCTGCTTTCATGCCTTCATTCCAGTTGTCCTCTAACTCGCTGATTCGATCCTCTGCTCTATCTATCCTGTTTTTAATTCCTTCCATTGTGGTCTTTATTTCTGATATTGTATTTGTCGTCTCCAACTGATTCTTTTTTATACTTGCTATTTCTTTATTTAGGTTTTCAAACTGCCCCTCCATTGTTGTTCTAAGATCCCTAAGCATCCTTACAATCATTATTTTGAACTCCGCATCTGGAAGTTTGATTATTTCCATATCACTCAGTTCATCTCTCGAAGGTGTCTCTTGTGGTTTCATTTGGATTGCACTCCTTTGTCTTCTCATCTTCTTTTTTTTATTTTTTATTTGTAGAGTTGGTTGAGTCTAGGCTTGGTGTTGTCTGCCTCCAGTTTTCAGTTGTGTTATTTCTAGGTCTTCATGGGTTGGTATCAGCTATTATTTGTAATCCACTTTCAGATTTGGGCAGCTTTGAAGTTTTGATTTGTTTGTTTTCTTAACAGGTGATAGTCTTGTTAGCTGATCTCAGCAGGGGGCTTCCTTGAAACTGTAACCAGGAATGCTGTGGGTGTAACCTGAGACACTGAAGGTCTCTTCCACCAACTAATCTCACTGGGGGCAGGGTTTTTCTCAGCTTCAGTAGGGGGAGGTGTATCTCAGATCTCCATGGAGACCTGAGTTACTGCCCCTCCTCCCCACTTCTTGTTTTCAGCTGTGTCTTGTTGCGCTGATTGGAGCTGGATAGATGTCCGGAGATCTCTGATCCCGAAGCACTTCAGCTCTGTTTTGTGAAAGGTTCAGTCCCTCCCCCAGCTATGGCCGCCTCCAACACAAATGAGTCAGCTTTTTTATTTTGTTTCTTGTATACCTTAGCCCCTCACAGTCTGTCCCTCTCCCTGTCCTTTCCACTTGGGAGATAAGCTGGTCTTTTCAACCCACCTTGCTCCCTGGTCACCAGGTAAGTGGCTGTGAGCAGTAGTTTCTGCTCTTTTTCCTCTGTGAAATCCTCTCTGGGCTCTCAGCCTCACCCCCCCCTTCCGTTCCTGTAAGCAGAGGAGATTCAGGCACTCCTTACCAGGATTATTGTGGCTTCCTCTTTGCTCCTTGGTTTTTGAGAGCTGTTCTTGCAGTTCAGTGTTGGTTTTTCATGCTGATTTTTTCTAAATTGATTTGTATTCCAGTTTGGTGTTGAGAGCTGGGCGTCTGGGCGTCCGCCTACTCCGCTGCCATCTTCTGAATCACTGATGCAGGATTTCTACAACTCTTTGGTGATCATTGGCTGTGAGTTCATAATTGAAGGATGAGGCATTAATCTTTTTCTTTTTTATTTATTCATTTTAGAGAGAGACAGAGACAGAGACAGAGAGAGAGAGAGAGAGGGAGGGAGGAGCAGGAAGCATCAACTCCCATATGTGCCTTGACCAGGCAAGCCCAGGGTTTCAAACTGGCAACCTCAGTGTTCCAGGTCGATGCTTCATCCACTGCGCCACCACAGGTCAGGCTGAAGGATGAGGCATTAAAAAGCTAATTTGGAAGCTCTTGCCACGGGTAAGTCTTATAGACTGATGGACTTCCTATAGTGTGACTGACCATCATTCAGATTTTCCAGAGACGACCCCTCTCATCTCTGAACTGGTCAGAGAGTGAGGGGTAAGGACGCTGTTTGAGACAAGAAAGTCCTCTTAGAGGAGGTGGCATTTAACTGGCGCCCTGAATATAACGCAGGAGACAGTGATGCAAATATCTGAGGCAACCAGGTTCCAGAGAGAAGATGGCAAATGCAGATCCCTGAGTGTCTGTCAGTGGAAAGAAGGTACAGTGACCACCGGACCATGAAGGTATCCTGAGACCAAAAATAATGCGGACAACTCCACGGAGATTATAACCAAATATACTGTAGGGGAAGTTACTGGTACTTACCAGGGGTAGCATTGGAGTGGACAGGCAATCCAGCAGCCTGAGTGGGTGCAGCTCATCTCCGTCTCTAAACAGGTATTACAGTAAATGCTCTATAGTACCTCTACACAAACATCAAAGAATGCAGTATGAGCCACGAGCCACACCTCCTGGTGATCTTGTGACAGATAATTGCTTACAATTGACACTAACACCTAGTTTAATATTTATCTCAGTTGCTGTGCTATTCTGGCTGTTAAAGACATGCATCTCTATGGTGACACTGTGTAAGATCTTAGCACACGGCTGATCATTAACCCCAGGCTTTGGTATGCTTGCTGGAAATAGTTAGGTTAGTCCGAGTTCACAGCATGAAAACTTAAACAGAAAAGAAATCCAGGAGGTACAAAGTTGGAGTCAGTCTTATTTACATCAACACCTACACACCGAGATGAGGACAGATTTAGAAAGGATGAGGACCAGCCAGGAGGCCACTTGCGTTTTGTTTGCTCTGTTTCCTAAAAAAAATTGAAGATACTCCTGTGTTGTTGATGTACTGCTTTGATTTCTTGAATCCCGACCATCTTTCACTTTAAGAAAAAACAAGTCACTGTTACAGACGTCTCTGCATTTTACAGCTGCCCTTTTGTAACAAGGGCCCCCCCAAAAAACCCCAATTTTGTTAAAAAGTGAATCTGAGTCATTTTTATAGTATTTGACATCAGACAAAAAAACATCACCATCACTTGCTTTTGTACGGTGAATCAGGCAGGCTAACAGTTATGTGCAATTATCTGGCCCTGTTCAACCTTGTGAAGAGTCTAAAAAAAATCTATAAACATAAACGCTTACACTAGAGACATTCAGAATAAGATATAGATCTGCACACATTTCTGAGCTAAGTCAAAAGGAAGTAGCTCACATTGTTGAGAAAAGTAAAAAACTTGAAGAAAAAACCAGTTGCCAAGGCAACAAGAAAAGAAGTTAGACAGAAAATAGTTTCCATCTCAAGCACTATCACATTGAGAAGCTGAGTGTCTTCTGGCCCTGCTTTGAAAATTGTATGTAGCCTTCATTCAGTCATTTCTGGAGATGGGGCAAGAATTGAGATTCAACAGCACAGGGGTCTTTGTCAAAGCTGGGTGGTGGGGCAACTCATTAGTAAAAAATAAAACCCTTTGGCCCTGACTGGTTAGCTCAGTGGTAGAGCGTTAGCCCGGTGTGTGGATGTCCCAGGTTCAATCAACTCCCAGTCAGGGCACACAGGAGAAGCGACCATCTGCTTCTCCACCTTTCCCCTTCACCTTTCTCTCTCTCTCTCTCTCTCTCTCTCTCTCTCTCTCTCTCTCTCTCTTCTCCTCCTGCAGCCATGGCTTGGTTGATTCAATCATATCAACCCTGGGTGCTGAGGATGGCTCTGTGAAGCCTCCACCTCAGGTGCTAAAGATAGCTCCGTACTTAAGCATCAGCCTCAGACAGGGATTGCTGGGTAGTCCTGGCCGGGATACATGTGGAAGTCTGTCTCTCTATTTCCCCTCCTCTCACTTAAAAATAAAAAAACCCTTTAAGAGGGTGAAAGTAGACTTTCTGGTTCAAAGGTTAAGGCATAAGAACCATTTTTCTTTACTTGGAATTGCTCTACAACTTTTCCTAGGTGACACAGTTTTACAGAAAACTTCCATTTATCAGTTAGGAAACAGTTCCTGGGACACTAGGAAGTCCATTAACTTGCTAGAAGGTTTCCAAATCCTTCTCCTTGAATTTTTTTTTTATTTCAACGAGTGACTCAGAGCTGACTTTAAACACCATCTGTCCTCCTCCACTAGCCGTCCTACTAAAAGCCACGTGACTTGCATGCTGCCAACACGTCCTTGCCTCCCCCCTCCCTGGCTTTCCCCACCTGAAGACTCCACTGCTCCTTGGGGCCCCTGTGTCCCTGCCCCTTCTCTGTGAGGCCTCCTCAATTCCCCAGGTAGAGCCGGCTGTCCCTTCCCAGGTCCCAGGGCATTTGTGCTCATTATACAGAATTCATCAGCATTTTAATCCTACTGAATGTGTGCGGCTGTTTTCTTATCCAGCTGTGACTCCGGGTAGGGACCCTGTTCTATCTGCAATGGGACACCAGAGCCTGGCACTGAGCTGATGAGGTAACTGGGTTTATGAGCAAGACAGAATGAATTAATGTATTGCTCTAGCTTTTAATGGTGAAGGACAATCCCAAGCCCCCATAAACACTATGAGCAGGAAGAATCTGGAAAGCTGGTGGTGGGTTGAGGGAGGCCACTGTACCTGGTCCCAGCTCAGGCCCTACCTGGCTGCGAGATGACCAAACTTCTCTCCTTTTCCAGACCGTGCCTGCAGAATACCACCTGTGTCTTGCGAGCAGCAGGTGTTCCATTTAAAGGGGGATTTGGTTTTCCAATAAGGTCAGGACGGCGGGGTTTAAAACATTCACTGGGTCTTTTCACCACAGGCCACTGCACAGCAGTATCTCATTCACAGAACGAGAGGAGGCTGAACAAAGGGACCCAAGTGAAGAGCCAGCCTGTCCTTGAGAGTGCCGGCCACTATTTCGTGGTCGTTACTCTTCCCTTTCATTATCTGCAAGCTTTTCTCACAGACTTCACAGATTAATTTGACTTAAACACAAACAAACTAAAGCTGTTATCACAAAAAAAAATTAGTCAAATTAGAATGCAGGCCCGCCAGATGAGTTTGCAATCTTCACTTTCCTGTATTACTATAGAAACTGTCGCTTCCCTAGTTCTTCCTCGGCATCAAAGTTCCATGCTGTTAATTTCTCGAACAAAAAAATTTTTTTTTTAACTTTGGAAAGTTATATTGAAGAAAAGGACTCAGAGGATAGGAGAACAGTTGGAGGCAGAGGCTCCACCATAAAGCTCCTTCCCAGCAGGAAGCTCTGTCCTCGCCCTCCAGGACAAAGCTTGGACATAAATGGTGGTCTTTCCAAAAATCGCGCACCACCTTCCTGGTAAGGATAACAGGAACACAGCATCTATAAACTTGCCCTTGAGCCAATGTCTGTATTCCAAGGGTCTCAACGGTGAAGAGGATCAAATGGAAACACACAGGAAGTTTTGTGTCTCAATCGCAAAAACAGTAGGTGAATCTTAGGCGGATGGGGCTCCAGGAGAGAGGAGGAGTATGGGCCACTTCAGGTAACTGAGCTTCGGCCAAGGGTTAGACAAATGAAAATGAGAAAGATGTGAATCCAAACTATATCTCTTTTTTCTGGACGATTCTCTGTCTCTG
The DNA here is from genome assembly GCF_036850765.1 of Saccopteryx bilineata. Taxonomy (NCBI): domain Eukaryota; kingdom Metazoa; phylum Chordata; class Mammalia; order Chiroptera; family Emballonuridae; genus Saccopteryx; species Saccopteryx bilineata. Next base: position 182,650,748 of record NC_089495.1, read on the forward strand.
TCACACACACACATGCACACAGCTCACTTCAGATGGACCCTGTTCGGGACAACCACTTACAGCAACAGGGTTCAGGGGAGGCCTACAGATACTGCAGACGTCACATGGTCCTCAACTACAGCAGAGCCAGACAAACAAAACAATGCACCCATTAAGGTATTTTAAAGGTCAAGAGAAATCGGCTTGTCAATGTTACCAATGTTGTCAATGTTATCATGTAAATGAACATCATTTAACTACACGGTATCCTTAGGCTATAACACAGTTTGGTTCCCAATGGTGCCATAACCTAAGTTTTGGTGTAAATCGAAACACACCCTAGCCTAAGTTACTCACCTGTCTTAACACAGTTGTAAAATTATAATCTAGACCATAAAAACACAACTAAGCCACAGAAAAAGGAGAAGGACATGAATATATTGTGCTGTACACTGAAGTGTAGTAACAGTAAAAATGACAAAAAAATGAGTAAGCTGAAACACTCACGTCTCAATTTTCTAAAGTTTTTATGGGAGTGAGCATTGTAAACTTGAAACGTTGTATATCAAGCCTGTCGTAACCCGAGGACACCTGTACTTCAGGAGTCTAAAAAGAAACTAGGGACAAAGCTCAAAGTAAAGTAGTCTGGGTTTGGGGGTGAGGAGTGTACTGAAAAACTTCAAGGAGAGAAGCACAGGAGTCTGTTTAAGTCTCTGCTAGGAGGAAGGCAAGAGTGCAAACACTGTGTGGTATGTGTGCCCAGGAGCACGGGCTCCAGCTCATGACCAGGTGGACAGACACATCAGCCACTCAGCCCTGGTGCAGGGAAGGTGATTACTGTACGGTTCGGGAAACATCAACAACAGTGCAGCCTTGGACAACGGCCCAGAAATCTCTGCCAGCCGAAGCAAATCTTTCGTTAAAATTCTCAGGCAGAGAACTAGGATTATCGGGATTTTAGGGTGTAAACCATGTTAACGTCTAAGAGATCTGAAAGATGACATCCTGCTTTCCGGATGAAATTGAGGGCAATGACAGTCAACAGAATGCTTCTATCCTGGAAGAACTCTGAGTCCTTTTTAGGGATTTGGAGCAGAATGTATACACCAGCCAAGCTAATCTAAAAACTCAAGCAGTGAATAAGAGAAGCTTGAGTCACAGATCACATCATACTATTCCACAGCAAGGCATGCAAGTCCAGCTCTTAATCCGAGTTACACCTTCCCACGAGGCAGGAACGCATGCAGTGTCTACTCTCCTCCAAAATCCTCTAAAAATTTGGAGAGGTTTCTCTCCTAGACTTGCTTCCATTATTCTTCAGCAATCAAACAACAACAAAAAAACAAGGGAGTGGGGAGAGGAGGACAGAGCATGAAAGCCAAAGAAAATAAAGCAAAATAATGAGTTTTTCTCTGAATGGAAGGATTATGGGTGTTTATCTTCTACTTCTTTGTGCCTTTTCACATTTGCCAATCTCCTACAATAAACAAGAAAACAAGAACATTTTTAGAGACAGGTGGAGAGAGATCAAAGGAATTAGAGAAATCAGGAAACAACCCGGCTACTGCCGCTTAAAAGCAAATGCTTGTTCCGCCTCAGGCAGAGCCTCAATTCATTCCTGTTTCTTCAAGGGCAACAGTCATTTGTCACATGTTTATTAAACATCGGCCAAATGCCTGACCCTGCCTGGAGAAATGCAAGGCGGGGCTACTGGCCTTCATAAACTTGCAGTCAAGAAAGAACCAAAAGAAATAAAACCCCTAGAGCGCTATTAACTGTTGAACCATGTTGTTGTTGTTTCTGTTTTTGTTATTGTTTTTTCACAACGGCTAATATCAAGAGCTTGCAGAAAATGGAGGTCAGAGTGCCATAAAGATTTCACTGAACTGCAAACCAGAGGCCACCCTGAAGGGAAGTGGGGATTTGGGTGAGCTCCCACAGTCCTGCACAAACCCATCACAGCTGAGTTGAGGTGGCTCGGTGGTTTCTTATGGTGGATAATCCAGTCTGCTTAAAGACAATACAGTCCTTGTGTGCCCTTTCACCTTTGGTCAAACTTCAAATGAGTCTGCTTAAAAATTATAGCAATGTCTGTTTTTAAATTGATATATTTTAAACTTTTAAAAAAATTATAATAGACCCTGGCCGGTTGGCTCAGCGGTAGAGCGTCGGCCTGGCGTGCGGGGGACCCGAGTTCGATTCCCGGCCAGGGCACATAGGAGAAGTGCCCATTTGCTTCTCCACCCCCCCTCCTTCCTCTCTGTCTCTCTCTTCCCCTCCTGCAGCCAAGGCTCCATTGGAGCAAAGATGGCCCAGGTGCTGGGGATGGCTTCTTGGCCTCTGCCCCAGGCTCTAGAGTGGCTCTGGCGCGGCAGAGCGATGCCCCAGAGGGGCAGAGCATCGCCCCCTGGTGGGCAGAGCGTCGCCCCTGGTGGGCGTGCTGGGTGGATCCCGGTCGGGCGCATGCGGGAGTCTGTCTGACTGTCTCTCCCCGTTTCCAGCTTCAGAAAAATACAAAATACATAAATAAATAAATTATAATATATGTATATGAAAGTGCCTAAATCATAGCTCCATTAGTTTTCACAAACGGAACAAACTCAGTATGACCAGCACTCAGGGCAAGAAACGGAACAGCACCAGAGAACCCCAAGAGCCCTTGCAGTGTCCCCCTGAAGTTATTAGCACTTCTGAGGGTTGTTGTTATTTTGACTTCGAACATTTAGATTGCTTTGTCGTCTTTATACTGAATACAGATGGAATTACACAGTGGGTACTCTGGTATCTGGCTTCTTTCACTCAACCTCGTGAGACTCATCCATTTTTTGTGTGTGGAATAGCAGTTTGTCCATTTTCAATAATAAATAGTATTTCATTGTATGATTACACAACCATTTATGTGTCCATACTGATGATGCGCATTTGGGTAGTTTCTAGTTATAGCTGTTATAACTGGTGCTTCTGTGACTATTTTAGTGCATGTCTTTCCATGAAAATATAGCTGCGTTTTTCTTAGGTTTGAATCTGGGAATGGAACTGCTGGGTAGCAGGGTATACAGTACAAATGTTCAGCTTGCAGAGATACTGTAAGTAGGTATAGGCATAATCGCTAATCTGAGAATTAAAGGCCCATTTCTGCTTTTGCCTGTTCCTAGCTCTAATGATAATGTTCTCTATCACATCTGGCCCAAATCTTATCTTCTGTCACCCAAGATTGAGAGCTTCCAAACCATTCTGTTCTCATCTATTTTAAAAACAATATCTTTATAGATATTGCCTATGCTTATCTTTTTTCCTAAAGAAGAGGCCATAAACCAGAAGGGCAGAAGAAAGTATACTGTAGTTAAAGGCAAATTATATTACAAGGGACAAGCTGTCTAGTAAAACACACTTATAATTACAATTATCTTCAAAATAAATCAAATTTTCCACATAAATCCACCCACTCACTGGTAAATTAAGGAAAAATATGACAGTGTTGAGCTTTTAATTGCTTCTATTGCAAAACCCCCAAACTTTAACTTCTGTTATCAGACAGAACAGAGGCAATTAGTTTGCAGCAGATGTGTCAGTGAGAACCTATTACAACATGGGCCCAGAGTTAATATTCTCCAAGTTTATGAAGTCCATCTGTCCAATTTGTTCATGTTTTCACTTTAGACAATCCTACTTAGTCCTTCCAAATTAATTACTTTTTGTTGTTTGGGGTTTTTGTTGTTGCTGTGTTTTATTCTTTCTGCTCAGGATCTTTTTCTAATACCTTTAGTAGAGGGCTTCATAGGAGCCCTGTTATCTCCAACCTCAAGTTTAATTTCCTTTCCAGAATATTTTTTGCAGATGAAAAGATGACTGAGCAATGGTAAGGCTTAAATAAATTAAGGCTTCTAGGCCATGTTGCTACTTCCTGTTTCTAAAAAGTAAGATCTCTTTTTGAGGATATTAAACATCATTGGTGACCTTTAAAAAGAACTGCTGAAGTCATTTATTCATAATAAAATCTGGCTAGACTACCACAATAGTGAATAACATAAAATGATGCCAATTTTCAATTATAAGACCTGACGATACCTATTACACATTTTCAAAATTACTGAATAGGTTTGAAATGGTCCAAGTAACAAACAAATATATTTTGCTTGGCACCATCTGGGAAAGAGAGATGAGAAATAAAATAATTTCAGAAAAATATTTCCCCAAATAGTATATTCCCCATGGTGACTGAAGGAAAGGGGAGTGTGTTCTTGGTACAAGACCTGCTCCATACACGTGGAAAGGGCAGCCACTCTGATAATAGGAGGTGGGGTCACAGGGAAATGACTGCTTCATGTGGACAAGGCCCACCGGGGGTGAGGATGGCAGAGACGCAGAGACCCAACTCCAGGGACCAGGTTCAGTGACGCAGATCCATTTCATTCAGGAAGTAAGCTAGCTTATATACACAGGTTCAGCCTATAGGGTGTTACAGCGTGTCCTTCATAGCCAATGGCTGAAAAGGTCATGGAGCTGCATAGTTGGCGCTGAGTCACTTCTTTATTGCGGGCCAGCTCCCTTCCTGGGTATGCCCAGGAGGGTTCTGGGAGCTGGAGTATTCTCACAGCATTGCATGAGCTGCAGCTGCTAGGAATGCACTCTGTGCTCCACCCACATCTCCCCCTTCTCTTTAAATTAAGGCCAATTGGACTTGATGAATGACAGCTTGCTGTTGTTGTCTCTACGGGCAGGATAATGCCAGGGTGGGGAAAAACAGCCCAGACATGAGGGTCTGCCCACGTCTGGGAGTCAGTGGTCACCGTAGCACACACAAGCAAGAACAGAGCACCAGAGCCTGGGGGCCTGTCATGGGCAATTCTCTGGGCCCGCCCTGCCAAAGCCTCCACATCCCCCCAGGTGATGGGGCATGCATGCCAGCCAAGAGGTCTTCTTCTGGAGTGCTGAGGACCTCTTCCCCTCAGGCATAGTCTGTGTGGAGAAGGCCAGGGCTGTGGCTTTGGATGGGTGAAGACTGAACCATTTAGTCGGTGCCCAAGAAACCCTGTTAAGCAGGTTAGGGGGGTTCCTGGGATCCAAATTGGCTGAAAAACACCAGCGTAACCTCTCCCTTGCATTAGAAGAGGGTGTGATCCCTGCCACTGTGCCATGGCTGGGTCCTTCCAGCATCATTTCAGAGAGGGAGGAGGGGGAGAGAGAGAGCAAGAGATACAGAAAAATAGACAAAACAGACAGACAGAAAAAAGACACATGGGGGCGTATAGACTGGCCCATGGGTCTGCAGCAGGAACACGTGTTGGAGTTAAAGCTGGGATAGAAAATGGTGTCTGAGAGGCTGGGGTGGGGCATTGAGCCCCGGCAGGGACTGCGGAAGTAGCGACTTCCGCTTTTTCCAGCGGCAGAGCTGATGGCACAGTTAGCAATTCGGTTGGTTTCATTTTTGCACGCTCAGCCGCAATTTTGTCAAACTCGGAGGCTAAACTACTTTTCTCTTCAGTGGAGGGGGGTGAATAGGAAGGTAGGGGCTCCTCAGAGAGAGGGGTAGCCTGTAATATTTTTGGCACTGGCGGAGGGTTCCAGGCAGAGCACCGGTCAGGCAGGCGTGTATCGCTAGCAGGGCAGGAATGAGGCTGAGAGGGAAGGTTTGTCCCCCATGTACTTCGGCTGAACATCCGGATACACCAGAAAGCTCGGGACCAAGTATCCGGGTACCAAAGAAGTGCATCCCGGAGCCAAGGATTGAAACCTGAGGGGATCTCCCAGCAAGTACAAAGATCCTTTTCACTAACTTTAACTTGCCTACTCTGCAATAGGGCATAGAGGGCTTGAGTTTGCGGGCCTCAGGAATAAGGGAAAAGGTTTCCCATTACAGAGGGTCACTCACCCATCCCTTGAGTGCTGGCTGGGTCCCTGTTTGAGGTGCAGTATATGGACAAGGCCCACCAGGGGTGAGGATGGTGGAGATGCAGAGACCCAACTCCAGGGACCAGGTTCAGTGACACAGATCCGCTTTATTCAGGAAGTAAACTAGCTTATATACATGGGTTCAGCCAATAGAATGTTACAGCATGTCCTTCATAGCCAATGGCTGAAAAGATCAGGGAGCTGCGTGGTTGGTGCTGAGTCACTTCCTTATAGCGGGTGAGCTCCCTTCCTGGGTATGCCCAGGAGGGTTCTGGGAGCTGGAGTATTCTCACAGCATTGCATCAGCCACAGCTGCTAGGAATGCGCTCTGTGCTCCACCCACAGCTTCGAGCAGCAATGGATGACTTGAGGGGCATGGAAAGGAACTTCATGGGTCCTCTCATGGCGCCTAGAATTCCCACTCTTCAGGCCTCCAGAAGTTATGACATGTCACGTAGCATTGTGATCAATACCTTTACTCATTCAACAAATGTTTCTGAAGGATGTATGATGTACCATACACTGTTTTAAAGTCTGGAGACTCTGATGGCTATCACAGATATGGCTTCTGTTCTCACAGAACTAAGCGAACTAGGAGAAAAGGTCATGCAAGGAATAAATAACTTCACAGATAAACTCTAATAACTCACATGGAGAGTGCCCCCACAGAAAATGACAGCAAGTAAATCTAGATGGGAGGAAAGGGTGTCAGGGAGTGACTTGGTTATGTATACATATGATATAGTTAGCCAGTGTTCAGTATCCTGAATCCATTGTCATAACTATCACCATCTTTAGCCAGTTAAGTGATATTTATCATATCTTTCCATTAGTCATTTCAATATAATTCTTTTTTTTTTTTTTTAGCACATGTATTTATTTCAGCCACTCAGAGGCACCACAAAAGAAGACCAAGATGAGAGTAGTGGCTGAATGTTATCTGTACAATAAATCATCTCTTCTGTCTTAAAAAATATATTTTTTTAAATGCCAAAATGAGGATGGTGTGGTCTGTCCTCGAAGCGTGGGTGGTCTGGTCCACAGAGGAAGCAGTCCCACCAGTGAGCCCCCAACCACAACATGAAAACAGCCTAATGCAGTGCAGGCAGTCGGCTGTCGGGGTCCTAACAGGAGGCAGGGAAGACAGAAGAGAACAGGGCGTTCAGGCTGGATCATGTGAATGTTAGCACTTCCCTAGGCCGAGAAGGAGGGAAGGGCGCTCCTAAGAAAGGAACAGGTCATGAAAAGCTGGAAAGAGGGGCAAAGGTCACGGCATGTTGGGTGAGCAGCCTGCAGACCTGCTGAGTGGCAGGGGAGGCAACCAGAGCTGTGGGTGGGAGGGAGAGACAGGAAGGCCTGTGTGGGCGGGTGCTCTGGCCTCTGTCTGGGAGTTGGGGACCACAGGGAGGCCTGACTGGAGATGCAAGGAGGAAGAAAGGTGCAGCTGGACTGTTCACATCCCTGGCCCCCTTCCTGGGAGCTGGCCATCTGGTGGCTGCACCCTCCCCAAGCTCTGCACAGGCAGCCCACTCGACACAGCTCCTGTGAGCACGCTCTCTGGGTTTCTAGGCCCACGTACTGTGCTCCCCTGTGGCTTCCTCCCAGCTGCTCACACCTTTGCACATATTATCATTACTATGTTTTCCTCAAATTACCTGGTTGGACTGTTATCTGTTCCCCACCAGGACCTGAACTAATACAGTCATGCAGTGAGAAAATCAAGGTGGCCAAAGAAGGCATTAGAGGCAAATGCCAACCGAGAGGTGCGTGCAGGAGAGGGAAGGGGCTGGGGAGCAGAGGGTCATGTGGACAGTGAAGGGTGGGGTGATGGGAGAGGCGGAATGACAGACTAGCCCACAGACCACAGCATTTATGTGAAACTTACCATGTGCCAGGCAGTATTCACAAGCTTAACATAACTCATTGAACTCTCCCATCTTCCTTATGAGGCAGCCCATTTAACAGATGAGGAAACTGAGACAGAGAGATCAAGTGACTTGCTCAAGTTCCCCAGGTAGTAAGTGGTGAAGCTCAGATTCAAATCCAGGGAAGTCTAGTACCAGAGTCATGTTCTCAGAGTCTCTGCTAAACTGACCTCTCTGCTAGGGCACAAGAGGGAGGTCTAGTACCAGAGTCATGTTCTCAGCGTCTCTGCTAAACTGACCTCTCTGCTAGGGCACAAGAGGGAGGTCTAGTACCAGAGTCATGTTCTCAGAGTCTCTGCTAAACTGACCTCTCTGCTAGGGCACAAGAGGGAGGTCTAGTACCAGAGTCATGTTCTCAGCGTCTCTGCTAAACTGACCTCTCTGCCAGGGCACAAGAGGGAGGTCTAGTACCAGAGTCATGTTCTCAGAGTCTCTGCTAAACTGACCTCTCTGCTAGGGCACAAGAGGGAGGTCTAGTACCAGAGTCATGTTCTCAGAGTCTCTGCTAAACTGACCTCTCTGCTAGGGCACAAGAGGGAGGTCTAGTACCAGAGTCATGTTCTCAGAGTCTCTGCTAAACTGACCTCTCTGCTAGGGCACAAGAGGGAGGTCTAGTACCAGAGTCATGTTCTCAGCGTCTCTGCTAAACTGACCTCTCTGCTAGGGCACAAGAGGGAGTTCTAGTACCAGAGTCATGTTCTCAGAGTCTCTGCTAAACTGACCTCTCTGCTAGGGCACAAGAGGGAGGTCTAGTACCAGAGTCATGTTCTCAGCGTCTCTGCTAAACTGACCTCTCTGCTAGGGCACAAGAGGGAGGTCTAGTACCAGAGTCATGTTCTCAGAGTCTCTGCTAAACTGACCTCCCTGCTAGGGCACAAGAGGGAGGTCTAGTACCAGAGTCATGTTCTCAGAGTCTCTGCTAAACTGACCTCTCTGCTAGGGCACAAGAGGGAGGTCTAGTACCAGAGTCATGTTCTCAGCATCTCTGCTAAACTGACCTCCCTGCTAGGGCACAAGAGGGAGGTCTAGTACCAGAGTCATGTTCTCAGAGTCTCTGCTAAACTGACCTCTCTGCTAGGGCACAAGAGGGAGGTCTAGTACCAGAGTCATGTTCTCAGCGTCTCTGCTAAACTGACCTCTCTGCTAGGGCACAAGAGGGAGGTCTAGTACCAGAGTCATGTTCTCAGCGTCTGTGCTAAACTGACCTCTCTGCTAGGGCACAAGAGGGAGGTCTAGTACCACAGTCATGTTCTCAGCATCTCTGCTAAACTGACCTCTCTGCTAGGGCACAAGAGGGAGGTCTAGTACCAGAGTCATGTTCTCAGCATCTCTGCTAAACTGACCTCTCTGCTAGGGCACAAGAGGGAGGTCTAGTACCAGAGTCATGTTCTCAGAGTCTCTGCTAAACTGACCTCTCTGCTAGGGCACAAGAGGGAGGTCTAGTACCAGAGTCATGTTCTCAGCATCTCTGCTAAACTGACCTCCCTGCTAGGGCACAAGAGGGAGGTCTAGTACCAGAGTCATGTTCTCAGCATCTCTGCTAAACTGACCTCTCTGCTAGGGCACAAGAGGGAGGTCTAGTACCAGAGTCATGTTCTCAGCATCTCTGCTAAACTGACCTCCCTGCTAGGGCACAAGAGGGAGGTCTAGTACCAGAGTCATGTTCTCAGAGTCTCTGCTAAACTGACCTCCCTGCTAGGGCACAAGAGGGAGGTCTAGTACCAGAGTCATGTTCTCAGCATCTCTGCTAAACTGACCTCTCTGCTAGGGCACAAGAGGGAGGTCTAGTACCAGAGTCATGTTCTCAGCGTCTGTGCTAAACTGACCTCTCTGCTAGGGCACAAGAGGGAGGTCTAGTACCACAGTCATGTTCTCAGCATCTCTGCTAAACTGACCTCTCTGCTAGGGCACAAGAGGGAGGTCTAGTACCAGAGTCATGTTCTCAGCATCTCTGCTAAACTGACCTCTCTGCTAGGGCACAAGAGGGAGGTCTAGTACCAGAGTCATGTTCTCAGAGTCTCTGCTAAACTGACCTCTCTGCTAGGGCACAAGAGGGAGGTCTAGTACCAGAGCCATGTTCTCAGAGTCTCTGCTAAACTGACCTCCCTGCTAGGGCACAAGAGGGAGGTCTAGTACCAGAGTCATGTTCTCAGAGTCTCTGCTAAACTGACCTCTCTGCTAGGGCACAAGAGGGAGGTCTAGTACCAGAGTCATGTTCTCAGCATCTCTGCTAAACTGACCTCTCTGCTAGGGCACAAGAGGGAGGTCTAGTACCAGAGTCATGTTCTCAGCATCTCTGCTAAACTGACCTCCCTGCTAGGGCACAAGAGGGAGGTCTAGTACCAGAGTCATGTTCTCAGCATCTCTGCTAAACTGACCTCTCTGCTAGGGCACAAGAGGGAGGTCTAGTACCAGAGTCATGTTCTCAGCATCTCTGCTAAACTGACCTCTCTGCTAGGGCACAAGAGGGAGGTCTAGTACCAGAGTCATGTTCTCAGCATCTCTGCTAAACTGACCTCTCTGCTAGGGCACAAGAGGGAGGTCTAGTACCAGAGTCATGTTCTCAGCGTCTGTGCTAAACTGACCTCTCTGCTAGGGCACAAGAGGGAGGTCTAGTACCAGAGTCATGTTCTCAGCATCTCTGCTAAACTGACCTCTCTGCTAGGGCACAAGAGGGAGGTCTAGTACCAGAGTCATGTTCTCAGAGTCTCTGCTAAACTGACCTCCCTGCTAGGGCACAAGAGGGAGGTCTAGTACCAGAGTCATGTTCTCAGAGTCTCTGCTAAACTGACCTCTCTGCTAGGGCACAAGAGGGAAGTCTAGTACCAGAGTCATGTTCTCAGAGTCTCTGCTAAACTGACCTCCCTGCTAGGGCACAAGAGGGAGGTCTAGTACCAGAGTCATGTTCTCAGCATCTCTGCTAAACTGACCTCTCTGCTAGGGCACAAGAGGGAGGTCTAGTACCAGAGTCATGTTCTCAGCATCTCTGCTAAACTGACCTCTCTGCTAGGGCACAAGAGGGAGGTCTAGTACCAGAGTCATGTTCTCAGCGTCTGTGCTAAACTGACCTCTCTGCTAGGGCACAAGAGGGAGGTCTAGTACCAGAGTCATGTTCTCAGCATCTCTGCTAAACTGACCTCTCTGCTAGGGCACAAGAGGGAGGTCTAGTACCAGAGTCATGTTCTCAGAGTCTCTGCTAAACTGACCTCTCTGCTAGGGCACAAGAGGGAGGTCTAGTACCAGAGTCATGTTCTCAGCGTCTCTGCTAAACTGACCTCTCTGCCAGGGCACAAGAGGGAAGTCTAGTACCAGAGTCATGTTCTCAGCGTCTGTGCTAAACTGACCTCTCTGCTAGGGCACAAGAGGGAGGTCTAGTACCAGAGTCATGTTCTCAGCATCTCTGCTAAACTGACCTCTCTGCTAGGGCACAAGAGGGAGGTCTAGTACCAGAGTCATGTTCTCAGCGTCTGTGCTAAACTGACCTCTCTGCTAGGGCACAAGAGGGAGGTCTAGTACCAGAGTCATGTTCTCAGCGTCTCTGCTAAACTGACCTCTCTGCCAGGGCACAAGAGGGAGGTCTAGTACCAGAGTCATGTTCTCAGAGTCTCTGCTAAACTGACCTCTCTGCTAGGGCACAAGAGGGAGGTCTAGTACCAGAGTCATGTTCTCAGCGTCTGTGCTAAACTGACCTCTCTGCTAGGGCACAAGAGGGAGGTCTAGTACCAGAGTCATGTTCTCAGCATCTCTGCTAAACTGACCTCTCTGCTAGGGCACAAGAGGGAGGTCTAGTACCAGAGTCATGTTCTCAGCGTCTGTGCTAAACTGACCTCTCTGGCGAGGGCACAGAAGGGGCCTTCAGAATTCCAGATCTTGTAGGTGACAAGGCACTGGTGGTGACAGCTCTTGGGAAAGGCATTTGTGTAGATTGTTAATGAAATAAAGTTACTTTATACAAACTCTGCTACAATGACAATGTAGAATTTTGTACAGGTATCAAACTGGCTGAAATCCTTTCAAAAAGACTGCCCAAATAAAAGAGTCAGTTCTGCTGCAAAACCATAATTATATTCTTACAAACATAATTATATTATCAAAAACATACCATATCAATAGTAACTTCAATATGAGAAAAGGATTGTGGTTACAGAGAGTTTATTAACCTAGATGATTTTTTCCTGTAGGAGATTAGACGTTATATTTTTGGTTACCATCTAAAAGAGTTTAATTATATTTTATTACCATCTAAAAATACTAAATGGCTTGATCCCAGAGCAACAAAGGATAAAGCCAAAGCAAAACCTGAATGGCACAGAAGTAGAACCTGCAGCCAAGTTCATGCCCACTGATGGTAAAGAAAAGCCCTTGGCACCGCCTGGCCCCTGCGGGCGGCCACTTCCTCTGCCAGGCCCAGCGCTTCCTCCAATGGTGCTCGCATCACAACCCCCAGTGGCCCAGAAAATGCAAGTCGTGCTTCCCATGGAGTCAGATGCATAGTAACCAGGTCCCTCGTGGCAGATAGGACCCTGAAAACGACAGCATGCTGGACAGTGAGGAGTGCTGGAGACACGTATCAGCAGCACGGCAGCTCCTGTCACTGTGACTGACTTCACATGGCATCTCGCCATCTTAACTCGGGCCGTCTCCCTTTGGCCCGCGGAGCCATGCCCACATGTTCCTATTAATATCAGAAATAACTTCCGCAGCAATCACCCTCTTTCCTTAAGGAGAAAGAGAGGAAGGCAACATGCTCCCTAGTCAGACTCATGTATTTTTCATTTGCACTGCGGGCTGCCAAGCTGCCAGCCCAGCTGAGGTTGTAATGAGGAATCCAATAACGAGCTCCAGTCACGTCGGCTGGAGGCCCGCAGCCACCCAGCGGGTGTTCGATAATAGCTACTGATGGTATTGACCTTATTCCGTTCATCCTCGGGCTAGGCCCCACGCACAGTGAAAGGTGGGGCTACAGAAAACGGTCCATTTCTGCAGCTGTTCACTCAACAGCAAAGGCGGGTTGCCGTGATCATATGTACACTCAGCTTTTCCCTGCAAGACGGGGCAGTTGGCAGGTGACACTTCTCCATCGGAGGTGGTCCATACACATATTAAACAGGAGCCAAGAAAAGCCTGACACTACTGTGAATATTCTTTTTGGTTCAAACTGCTAATTTGTTTTTAAAAGAGTACACCCTCTCTTTGGATATAACAGGAGAAATCTCATAAAGTATTTTGGAAGAGACACGGTGTAGCTAAGCATATGGTCAGTTTTGAAACCTTGATATTTTCCTGACGCCTCAACACCCTCATAAACAGGCTGTGAGCACCTGCTGGGTGACCAGGTGCACCAGTCTCCTTGCTATAGCTTGTTCCTCTTCTTTCCCTCCCCTGTGACCAAGTGACATTCAAATACACCGGTGAAATCCCCGTAGGCCTTCTGCTTGTGTGGGGATTGTGCCTGACCCCAGGAAAGGCTGCCCACAGTTACTCACTCTCTCAGCTCCCCTCCTGCCTGGTTGAGTTGTTCCCTGGGTGATCCTCCCATGTGCCTCCCTCTTCTAGGATCTGTGAGTATAATAAATGCTTTCATTTTGCAAGCCTCTCCGAGTATAATTTCTGAGCTGTGTTGAAATCATCCATAAAGACCCCACGAGGGAGACTTAATCCCCATTCACAACAACACACCAAGCCGTCCAGTGGTTTCTAAAAGGAAGCTAAGGCCTCTGGTGACTGGAAAGGCCAAGGTGTGTGTATGGACCACAGTGTGTACCTGATCCACAACATTAGATTTGAAAAATGCAATCTGAACATTAGGCTTTGGAAAGGCAATCTAAATTTTTGGATCTTCAGATAAAATTGTGAAGATTTGAACTTCAATCCACAATGTAGAAAATTGGAGATTTGTCATAAAATTGCTCCAAGGGTACATTTTTCCCTTAAAAATGCAACTATATTACAACTAATGAACCAGCCATGTGTACCAGTATCTTAGGTGCAAGCTGTAAAGAAAAATACCCATGTTAATAAACGTATATATATCTTGGTTAACAAATGGATGTTTGGACCCTTTTTATGCAACAGAATTCAAGTTCTTGTTTATACAAAAAACAAATGAACCAACGATATGGAAGAAAGTTACCTTTCTGGATAGAAATATGAAATAACAACATTTATGTATATCACTAATAAAGAATTTGATCCTCTACATGAAATGAATTTTGGAAAAGGTAATCTTCATCTTTTAAAGTCAAGGTTGCGGGGCCCTGGCCGGTTGGCTCAGTGGTAGAGCGTCGGCCTGGCATGCAGAAGTCCCGGGTTCGATTCCTGGCCAGGGCACACAGGAGAAGCGCCCATCTGCTTCTCCACCCCTCCCCCTCTCCTTCCTCTCTGTCTCTCTCTTCCCCTCCCGCAGCCAAGGCTCCATTGGAGCAAAGATGGTCCGGGCGCTGGGGTTGGCTCCTTGGCTTCTGCCCAGGCGCTAGAGTGGCTCTGGTCACAACAGAGCGATGCCCCAGAGGGGCAGAGCATCACCCCCTGGTGGGCAGAGCGTCGCCCCTGGTGGGCGTGCCAGGTGGATCCCGGTCGGGCGCATGCGGGAGTCTGTCTGAATGTCTCTCCCCGTTTCCAGCTTCAGAAAAAAAAAAAAAAAGTAAATAAAATAAAATAAAGTCAAGGTTGCGGGGCTGGCTGCCTACAGGAAGCAAGGATTCTAATCTATTCTTCCAGGCTCTGCCTATACCAAGGGTGGCCCTATACCTGTGGGCATGGCCTGCATTATTCAGAATTGCCTACGGTTCTTGAAATTCTTCAGTTCTAGTTGACCTGGAGGAGAGGGTACATTGCATCCTGCTCCATTCTACTATCTAAGGAGCAGCTCTGAAAGGGTTCCCCCTAGTCTGTCCCAAAATCTGATTTCCCCTTCCATGGGCTCACAGCTGAGTGGCATTTGCCAGCCTCCCTGGCTGCCAAGTGCGGCCATATGACTAAGTCCATACCAACAGCAGTGATGGAGTGTGTGCAGGGGGTGAAAGGAGGGGTGAGGGAGAGGTGAGGAGTAAGGCTGGAGTGCGTTGGAGAGAACCAGGGAGAGAACAGTGGAGAAAAATGATTATCGACAAAAGAGACTCACTTTTCACAGCCCTTTGCTAAAAAAAGGAACAGAGACAGGGAAGGAACAGAAATGGGCAGTAGCTGAAAAGCAATATAGAATCAAGGGAGGATTTCTTCTTTTTTTTTTTAAGATGGGAGATATTTTAACATGTTTTAGGTCGCTAAGAATAAGCCAGTCGAGAGGGAGAAATCAATAATTCAGAAGAGAGGAGATAATTGGAGGTGTGACGTCCATGGCTAAGAGAGAGGAGATGGGGACTGCACACAAGTGGAGAAATCGGCTTAAACAGAAGCACAGGCAACTCATCTACTGTAACAGATGGGGGCACCCAGGGACAGCGGCAGGGGCAGGCGGACGAGAAAGTTCTTTTTCTGTTGTTCACCGTGAAATCAGAAGCAAGAAGCAAGGTCATATGGGCACATAGGGTGATCCTTAGAAGAGGCAGAAACAAGGCGCCCTAGAACTGCCAATCAAGTCCATTCTTTTTCTTGCTATCCTTTTTTTGGGTAACTGACTGATTGATTGCCATTGTGGGGTCATATTTATATTGTGAGCTGCAATTTAATTTCACCAAAACAATATGCTGCATAATATCAAATTAATGCTGTTAATTTATTAGTTTTATTGTGTGGGTTTTATCATTGCATAAGCAATGAAAGCCCAAGGCACTTTGTTGACCTTTAAGCATTCTCACCACACATACAAATCAACTATGTAAAAGGGATGTTTTATTTATTTTGATCCTGTTAATCATTTCACTATATATATATATGCATATCAAATCATCACATAGGACATTTTAAATATCTGCAATATTTTATGTTGTTAATTCCTCAATAAAGCCGAAAACAAATGCCACGCCCATTTCTAAAGAGAGGAAACAGTTGGGAGAATCTGACTGAGCAGCCAAGAGGGGAGAAAAAAGGCAAAATTTTCAGGAATCAAGAGCAGGCAAGGAAAAATCACTCATCTTTCAACAATGCTAAAAAAAGGAAAAATCCTTGATCGGTTCACTCTCAATTTGCCTGGTGTACTCATCCTACTCAGTGATAAAAATACCAATGTACCAATAGGGAAAATAGGCTTAGGATATTTTCAAAGAATTCATAGCTGGAGAAATGTGAATGACCAATACATTTAAAAAATATAAATATTACAAAATAATATCTGTATATTGCATTTCATCTACAGAGGCGAAAGTAGAATGGTGGTCACTAGGGAAGAGGGGAGTGGGGAGTTTGTGTTTAATGGGTAGAGTTACAGTTTGGGAAGGTGAAAAGGTTGTGGTGATGAACAGTGGCTATGGCTATACAACAGTGCGAATGAACTTAATGCCACTGAACTATATATATATATGTGTGTGTGTGTGTGTGTGTGTGTTATATTTATATATTTACATATATAAAAGTAGCTAAAATGATAAATTTTATGTTATACATATTTTACCAAAAAATGCATTTTATTGGCAAAGAAATGAAAATTAAAACAAGGAGGTGACATTCTGTACCCGTGCTGTGCCCTCAGTGAGGATGCACCGTGGGCATCAATCCCTGTGGGATGAGTGAATGTCACGAGTCTCATGACAGTCTGAGGACACCCGGCAGCCCTGTGGAGAGGCCTATGTGAAGAGTCCAGCCATGTCACCGATTCCAGAACCTTCTGGAATTGGACCTGCTATCTCAAGTCAAGGCTTTGACTTGACTGCAACTTGAGAAACCCTAAGACTGAACCCCCTGGCTAAGCCACTCCCAGATTTCTGACCCCAGAAACTGTAAGATAATGAATGTTTGTTGTTTTTAGCCACAAAGTTTTGGGGGTAATTTGTTATTATTCCCAATAGATAACTAAGCTGGATATCCCTCCATATCCAGTATATTATAACAAAGTATCTACCAACGTATATTTTACAGGTTAAAAAATGTTGGTCAAAGACTTCCACATATTTTTAAAGCCTCTTATTTAATATATTTATAACTGATGGATCCATAATTTTTACTTTCTCAGCTGATTACACTTAATAAAAAATTTTTCAAAGGATTACACATTGCTGTCATAGTGTTGACTACCCAAGTGAACTATGTCTTTCAAAGAAGATTTGAGAAAGTCTTTATTGTACGGGGCTTAGGGAAGCTGCCTTCCCAGCAGGGTCTCTCTGCACAATCTGCTGAAATCCTCAGTGTAGCTCTAAGTCAGCTATGGATCTAGGACAACACGTCAGGCTCTTAGGTATGGCCTGCCTGGCTTTGTCATCCTGGCTTCTTTATCCAGAATACTGCAAATCAAAGACCCAGGCTAAAGCTTAGACATCAAACCTGGAGATGAAAAGAAGACAACACCAAAGGAGGCACAGGCAAAACCTTCCTCCTGAGAGACAGTACAGCAGCTGGCTCAGCTATCATCTAACATCAGCCTGAAGTAATACTTTCCCTTCTTTATTTTAGGAACCTTACCTGATCTTTCACAACCATTCTTTTTATAAAAAAATATTTTTAAAAATTGATGTGAGAGAGAGAGAGGAAGAGAGGCCAGAGAGAGAGAGAAACATCAATTTGTTGTTCCATTTATTTATGCATTCATTGGTTGCTTCTTGTGCATGCCCTGGCTGGGGATCAAACCTGCAACTTTGGCAAAAAGGGACACTGCTCAGACCAATTGAGTTAACCTACCAGGGCCACAACCATTTTTTTTTAAACCTCCTCATGACAAACAATTCTGAGTTTGCCTAGTAAAAATATCACTGTCGGAGAATATTGTCTTATTATTATTGTTATTATTATTATTTTAAGTTGAATTTTAGAGAAAGAGGAAGAAAGAGAGAAAAACATCAATTTTTTGTTCCACTTATTTATGCATTCGTTGGTTGTCTCCTGTATGTGCCCTGACCAGGGATCAAACCCACAACCTTGACATGTCAAGATGACACTCTAACCACTGAACACCCAACCAGGGTCTGGGAGAATGTCTTCTAATAGGAACATTTCAGAAGCCAGTTTCTAGGGTTTTCTATCACTGGATGGTAAATTCCTAGAGGGCAGAGACTGCATCTAGCTTACACTTCACCCCAGGAGCTAGCATAGTGCCTGGCACATAGCAGGTGCTCAATGAATATTGTACTCTAGCCCTGGCCAAGTATCTCAGTTGGTTAAAGCATTATCCCTAAGCACAGAGGTTGCCTGTTTGATCACCAGTTAGGGCACATACAGGAACAAATCAATCTTCCTGTCTCTCTCTTGCTCTCCTCATTCCTTTCTCTAAAATCAATGAAATAAACATAAAAAAAGCTATACTGTATAAACAGTCAGTTGGTTAGAGTGTGGTCCTCATACTCAAGGTTGCAGGTTTGATTCCTGGTCAGGACACATACAAGAATCAACCAATGGAGAGGGGGAAAATGGCAACGGAGTAGGCTGATGTTACAACTCCCACCTCCCAGAACCAAAGTGGATTACAACTTAAACTTAGGAACAATCATCTTGAAAAACCAACTTTGGACTAAATAAACTAAGAGGAATCTATAACCAAGCATCACTGAAGAAGCCACATCAAGATTGGTAGAAAGGGCGGAGACCCAGAAAGGGATGCCCCACTTCCAGGAGCAAGAGGCGGCCCAGAAGGTCTTTCACAGTGGTGTGGGTTGCCTGGAGAGTTGTGGGTCTTCAGTTCCAGGACCGGAACCCCAGCCTGGAGCCCTAGAGACTAGAGGAGGCGTACAGACAGTATGTAGCTGATAGAGCCGGGTTACTGTTTGCAAGAGGGAGATAGAACTATCAGATCCAGGTTCTGTCTTAAAGGGACCACGCAGAAAACCTCATTCACAGCCACTTAACTGGGGCTCCAGAGTGGGGAGCACTGAGAGGACTGGAGTTGTGAGAGGAGAGTGTAGTCTCAGGGGCACAGGGAGAGACTGTGGGGGACAGCCACCCTGACTCCTGTACTAGGTCACCCCCAAACCTAAAGTGGCCATATTTCCTGGGAGAACCAAGCCAGCAAAGAGCAGCAACTACACTGCCCACCAGAGGCTCTCCTGCTCCAGTCAGGGCAAAGAGATGCTTAGAAGCAGGGGGCATATCAGGACACAGGTTTTGAGTGCTGAGGTCTGGGCTACACTGCCCCCTCAAACTGCTGAGTACTCTCAGAATGGTGGGAGGGCCAGCCCAGGCAGCGGCAGAGGGCAGAGCCCAGTAAAGCAGCCTGCACAGCAATGGCAGGGGGTGAAGCCTGGTAACCCATGTGGGCAATGGCAAGGGGTAGAGCCTGGAGAGGCCTCCTACATGCCTGTGTCCACAGGGGGCAGGGCCCAGCAGAGCAAGGCATCCTGTGGGCCCACAGGGTGCAGAGCCTGGAGAGGTAGCCCCTGCGCCTGCAGGGGGTGGAGCCCCATGAAGTGAGGAGTCTCCACACCCACCGGGCAGCTTGAGCTGTGGCCTATAAGCCTGTGTGCCCAGCAGTGCCAGTGCCCAAGTACCTGAGGAGGCAGCAGCAGTGGGGGGCTGGTGGAAAGAACATACCTTGGGAATAGAGAGGCCACACACACTGGCCAAGAGTAGATAAAAGCCAGTCTAGGAGTGAAGCTGATATTTACAATGGCACCAGGGCTCAGCAGAGGAGCCACAAATTCTGGATCACCTGTAGCACCAAGAAGGTTGCCAAGGGCCAGTCATAAAGAATGACCCCCACTGGTCAGTGCCAGGTTCCAGCCAAGGAGGTTCTGGGCTGGTACATCCAGTAGCCAGATACAGAGAGCATCAGCTCAGGACCTAGCAACCCTAGTTAGAGTGGTATCTTAAGGAAAAGCTCCTAATACCTGACCCAGCTAAGGCATAGAAAATGCTGACAAAAATAGCAAAAAGAGCAGTAGCAGCAGACAAGTAGCCCACAGCGGATTACAAACAACAGCTGAGGCCAACCCAAGAAGAGCTAGAAACAACACAACTGAAAGCTGGAGGCAGACAACACCAACCCTATACTCAACTAGCTACACAAACAACGCATCCAAAAAAGCAGTCTATACAGAGACAGAATGAAAAGACAGAGAAATGCAATTCAAATGAATCAACAAGAGAAATCCCCAGAAAAAGAACTGAATGAAATATAAATAACCAAGATACTGGATGCAGAGTTTAGAATAATGATCAAGATGCTCAAGAATCTGAGAGTAACAATAGATGGACATAATGAGCACCTAAACAAAGAGATAGCAAGCATCAAAAAGGGCATTGAAATCATAAAAAAGAACCAGACTGTAAGGTCGGTGGATAATGGGGGATGGTCATGTGGGGAACTCAGGCCTTCCCAGAAACTTTGGCTAGGACCACCCACAACCAAACGCACCCAAAGAAACTTCCCAGGAGCCCTTTGGAAAAGAGTGACACCTCCATCAGCCAGTGAGATTTCACTATGTCATATTAGTTTGCCCACCCTAGGGACCCTTTAAATATCCCTCATGCAGTTTAATCCTTGTGGCTTCTCTGAGCCCTGCCCCCCAGGACCAGAGAACCTTGTTGGGTGGGAAGTGCTCTGTACTCAATAAAGCCTTTTATTATTCCACACTTCGTGGCTCTGGCCCCTTCCTTCCTTCTCGGTGGGTAAAAATACCTTACATTTTGGTGCTGAAAACCCAGGAGGAGTTGAAGTCCACAAGGACCGCTCCTTTTCCCTCCCCCTCCAAGAAAGAACCAGGATCTCCAACCTTCCACCCACTTCGGCGCACAGTGCAGTAAGTCCCCTGTCTCCAGCCACCCTTTGTTTCTTTCCACTGAGACTCCCTGTCTGAAACCGCAGCTGCGTCAGGGACCTCTTTCCATCCGAGTGTGTGTGCCCGTGGAGATGTCCCAAGCACATCCACTTTACTTTATCCGTCTGTGGCGAGAGCTTGAGTTTTGGGATGCCGATACTCATCTCTGACCACTCTGAGGACTGAGGGCAGCCATGGGGGCCCAGGAATCTGCCTCCCTAAAGAAGAAGAAACTGTTCTTCTTCTCCACTGTGGCCAGGCCACAGAATCCACTGAATTAGCCTCCTAAAGGGACTTTCAGTTTTAACACCCTCACCAATTTAACTATTGCCAAAAAAGCTGGGAACTGATTGGAAATCTCTTACATTCATGGCTTCTAGTTATTCGTGTGCCCATCCTTAATCTCTATGCTGCCTGATTCACCATGCAGGCCCTTTTTCTGGCCAGAGAAACCTCACCTAAAACCTCCACTCCTGATCTTTCCTTCTCCGCAGACTCCCAACTCTCTCCCCCTCTTGCCTGACCTCTGGGGGCACCTCTCTCTCAGGACTTCTCTCTGGTCCCTCTGCGGACCTCCAGTCTCTTCCTTCCAAGAGCCCCTTCCCCTCCCTTTGCAAAATCTTGCTTATTATTCACCACTACCATTCTCTCTTTCTCCTCCCCTGCTGACCAGGGGCCCCTCCCTTCTCCCCTCCTCTGTTAGGCTTTTATCCACCTACTATTGGCTCTTACACCAGTTTGTAGGACCCCAAGGCCCAACCCAAATTTTCTTACAGGAAGTTCTGGCTCTGCCCTGCCTCTAGCTCCAGCATTTCCAGCTGGATTTGGGTGCCGGGCTTCCTAGGAGCCCTCCTCCTCTTATTCTCAACTCCCAAACCCCTATCTGGGACCTGTCAACATGTCATTTAAAGTGTTTAATGGTCCCAACTAGTAGAAATAGGCCAAGGCTGTTCACCAGGCCCACATGCAGCAGAAGGTAACACTCCAAACCCAGGCTCTTGTGGCAACCCTGAGACCAACAGAGCAACAGAGGCAAGGCACAGGAAGTGCCCGACCCAAGTACAAGCCACAAAGAGAAATCCCACCAGAAGCTTGCTGTAAATGTAGCAAGCAGGATCATTGGTCCTGGCAGGGCTCCTGCCTGCAGCTGCCCACTGAGCCCTTCCCTGACTGCAAACAGCCCGGTTACTGGCAGAGCAATTGCCCCTTTGGGCAACAGGGTTTTCCTCAGCATCTCTACATGGAGGACAAGCTTCCTGAATGGGGAGGAGGACCCAGCCAGATTGGTGCATCACTCAAACTCCTAGGACACAGCCTGGACTCAGAGAACCCAGGGTATGCTGCAACTAGTGGGTAAGTTCATCTCATTTCTTGTGGACACAGGGCTACCTTCTCTTTTTGCCATCACACTCTGGACCTTTAGTTCCCTCACAGGTCTCGGTTATGGGAATGGATGGGACCCCTTCCTTTCCCCTTTTTACACCACTCCTGACATGCAGTTTTGCCTCAAGCTTACCTCCATACAGGACCACTGACAGTTGGAACCATTAGACTCCATCCATCTCCAGCTCACCAAAAGGCTGGACCCTAAAAATTCCCCCTATTACTCTTATTTTTTTAAATCCTTACAGGACCACAACCACGAAATTTCTAAACTCACGGCCAAACAGATGTTCCTCCTGACACCCCTCAAAGCCACCACCTTCTGATCTCCCCCTCCTCACAATGCCCCTAATCAGCAGGAAGTAACCAGATGAATAAACGGTGCCCCTATTCTATTTAACACAAAAGGTCAGAATGTAAGGTCAGTGGATAATGGGGGGTGGTCATGTGGGGAACTCAGGCCCTCCCGGAAACTTTGGCTAGGACCGCCCACAACCAAGCACACCAAAAGAAACTTCCCAAGAGCCCTTTGGAAAAGAGTGACACCTCCGTCAGCCAGTGAGATTTCACTACATCCAATTAGCTCGCCCACCCTAGGGACCCTTTAAATATCTTTCACACAGTTTAATCCTTGCGGCTTCTCTGAGCCCTGTCCTGTGGGACTAGAGAACCTTGTTGGGCAGGAAGCGCTCTGTACTCAATAAAGCCTTTATTATTCCACACTTCGTGGCTGTGGCCCTTCCTTTTTTCTCAGTGGGGAAAAATACCTTACACAGACAGAAATGACAAACACAATATCAGAAATGAAGACTACACTAGGAGGAATTAAAAGCAGGCTGGATGCAGCAGAGGATCGAATCTGCAATTTAGAGGACAAGATAAGTGAAACATGGAAGCAGAACAGCAAAAAGAAAAGAGGATCAAAACGTCTGAGGAAATACTAAGAGAGTTCTGTGACAACATGAAGAGAAACAACATCTGCATAATAGGGGTTCCTGAAGGAGAAGAGAAAAAACAAGGGATAGAGAACCTGATTGAAGAACTCATAGCTGAAAACTTCACTATGTTGATGAAGGAAAAAGTCACACAAGTTCAAGAAGCACAGAGAATCCCATTAAAGAGGAACCCAAAGAAACCTACACCAAGACACATCATAATTAAAATACCAAAGCTAAGAGATAAAGAAAGAATACTAAAAGCTGCAAGAGAAAAGCAATCACCTACAAAGGAGCCCCCATAAGGATGACATCCAACTTTTCAACAGAAACTCTTGAGGCCAGAAGGGAATGGCAACAAATATTCAAAGTAATGCAGAACAAGAGCCTACAACCAAGACTTCTTTATATAGCAAGGATATCATTTAAAATTGAAGGAGAAATAAAAAGCTTCCCAGACCAAAAAAAAAAAAAAAAAAACCTCAAGGAATTCATTACAAACAAACCAATGCTGCAAAAAAATGTTAAGGGGCCTGTTGTAAACAGAACAAAGGGGGGAGGATCTAGTACAGAACAAATCTAGAACAAAATAAAAAGACAAACCACATAATGGGAGAACATATTCAACAATACGTCTGATAAGGTGTTAATAACCAAAATTTATAAAGAACTTGTAAAACTCAACACCAGCAAGATAAACAATCCAATCAAAAAATGGACAAAAGAAATGAATAGACACTTCTCCAAAGAGGACATACAGATGACCAATAGGCAGATGAAAAAATGTTCAACATCACTCATCATTAAAGAAATGCAAATTAAAACCACAATGAGATATCACCTCACACCAGTCAGAATGGCGCTCATTAACAAAACAACACAAAATAAGTGCTGGTGAAGATGTGGAGAAAAGGGAACCCTCCTGCACTGCTGGTGGGAATGCAGACTGGTGCAGCCACTGTGGAAAACAGTATGGAGATTCCTCAAAAAATTAAAAATGGATCTGCCTTTTGACCCAGCCATCCCAATTTTAGGAATATATCCTAAGAATACCAAATCACTGATTCAAAAGAAGAAATGCACCCACATGTTTATTGCAGCATTGTTTACAATAGCAAAGATCTGGAAACAGCCCAAGTGTCCATCAGTGGATGAATGAATTAAAAAGCGGTGGTACATATATACAATGGAATACTATGCAGCCATGAGGAAGAAGGAAATCTTACCTTTTGTGACAACGTGGATGTACCTGGAAACTATTATGCTAAGTGAAATAAGCCAGGCAGAGAAAGAAAAGTATCGTATGACCTCACTCATTTGAGGAATCCAATGTACAATGTGAACTGAAGAACAGAATAGAGGCAGAGAAGGGATCAAAGGGACCAGAGGGAAAGTGGACAGAGGGAAAGGGGATGAGAGGATGGGGTCAGAGAAAGGAAATAGATTGGTGAAGTTATATATATATATACAACACAGTGTTATAGAGAGCAGGTCAGCAAATCCTGGAGGGAAGGTGGGAAAACATGTGGGGGAGGGCAGCAAGAGGGATGTTGAGGGAACATAGGGGGTGGGGGATGTACTCAGTGGGACACTTGAATTTATGTAAACACAATAAATTAAAAAATAAAAGATAATAAAAAAAACTTTAAAAAAAGAATCAACCAATGAATGCATAAATAAATGGAAAAACAAATCAATGTTGCTTCTTTCTCTCTCTCCCTTCCTCTCTCTCTAAAATCAATAAATAATAAAAAAAAGTATTCTGAAAATAAATACACAAAATGGGTTGTCTTTCGTGCAAACACATATATTCAGATCCTTTCTACTTTTAAAGACATGTACTTCTTTAGTGATTTTCTTAAAAGCTGTCATTTAATACAGTTTTAGAAAGAAAAATCCACCCCCAACATTTCTCACCTCCTCTTATGAGAAATTATTCTTTTTAGTTCCACCTCTGGAAGCACATTCTAACAATGTATGTGCCAAGGCTCTGTATCTGCCACTGTGGCAACCCATTAAAAATGCCACCCTCTTGTACTGGCCAGATAGCTCATTTGGTTAGAGCAGTGGTCGGCAAACCATGGCTCGCAAACCACATGAGGCTCTTTGGCCCCTTGAGTGTGGCTCTTCCACAAAATACCACATGTGGGAACTACCTCGATAAGGAATGTACCTACCTGTATAGTTTAAGTTTAAAAAATTTGGCTCTCAAAAGAAATTTCAATCGTTGTACTGTTCATATTTGGCTCTGTTGACTAATGAGTTTGCCGACCACTGGGTTAGAGCATCATCCCAAAGCTCAGATGTTGACACTTCAATCCTCAGTCAGTGCACATACAGGAGCAGATTGATGTTCCTGTCTCTTTCTCTCCCTTCCTCTCAAGCGCCATCAAATGTAGGCAAGAGCTGCCTTTGGCCTGGTATAGGAAAGGGACACAAGGCCAAGGCCAACTGAGAAGAGGCACAGCTCAGCAGGGCTCCAGGGGAAAGCTGTGGGCACTGTCCTGACCCATGGCTGCTGGCTAACTGATCTCTAAGCCAGTGTGTTTATGAACAAAATGAGAAACTGGAGGCAGAAAGTTACAGGCAATGGTTACAAGGCCACTCACTTTCAGGTATTAAGAGCAAGTCTTTTCAGTGGAAAGATACAACACATGGCATTCTAGAAGAGAAGGTGGTGACAGAGGGCTGGCAACCATCTCTGCTCCACTCTGCACCTTTCCCTACCCCGGAATAGTCGGTTCACATCCCCTGAGTGCACAGAATCAAAAATACGAGATGTAAACAAGGAATGTTGGTATCTTAATTGATCAGCATATCATGGGAAGGCGAGATGGGTAGGGAAGCTCACTCTCCCACCATACTGCAGTGATATGATGTTGAATTTGTCCAGGGCCAGAAGCAGATGCCAGGAGACACTCCAGCTCTTGGGATAACACCGTGAGCCTCTGTTCCACTTCCATAAAAATTCAATTGTTTGGCCCTGGCCAGGTAGCTCAGTTAGTTAGAACATCATCTCAATATGCCAAGGTTGCAGGTTCAATCCCCAATCAGGGCACATACATGAATCAACCCATGAATGCATAAATAAGTGGAACAACAAATTAATGTCCCTCCCTTTTCCTCTCTCTCAAATCAATAAAAATTTTAAATAATTTAATTCAATTGCTTGGTTTATTTTAGGCCTAAAGCTAATTCCTCCAGAACTTGGGAAGCAGCCTGACTGGAAAGAGTAGAAATGGACACAGGGCTTTGATGGCAGATAATCCTCTTCCTCACAGTGATACTGGAAATTGGTCAGTGCTCCTGAACTTCCACAAGCTCTGTGATATAGGATATAAGAAAAGGGACAAGCAAATGTTCTCATTTTCAACAGGGAGTTAGAAAGTACAATTCATAAACCTATATATTCATTATGGACATGGACCATTGCGCCTGATGCTTACACAGTGTGGGGGTGGAGACGTCATTTGTGTCACCTATTGTCTATCCAATTCCATGGGGCAGGTATTATTATCCCCATAAAAGAGATGAACAAACTGAGACCCAGGGAAGTTCTTTAACATGTCTAAGGACACGAGGTAAAAAGTGATAAAGCCTCTCAAGCCCCAAAGCCTGTACTTTCTAGCCCATCAACAGAGAAATGGAGGTCACCAGGCCCAGCCGGCAGTATCCCACATTGGGCCCACTTCTGCCTGATCACAAATTTAGCAGAGTTCGAGTCTTATTTTGCTGTCTACCTTTTACCCTTCCTAAGAAATTGAAAAGTGTGCCCTGGCCGGTTTGCTCAGTGGTAGAGCGTCGGCCTGGCGTGCAGAAGTCCCGGGTTCGATTCCCGGCCAGGGCACAGAGGAGAAGTGCCCATCTGCTTCTCCAGCCCTCCTCCTCTCCTTCCTCTCTGTCTCTCTCTTCCCCTCCCACAGCCGAGGCTCCATTGGAGCAAAGATGGCCCAGGCGCTGGGGATGACTCCTTGGCCTCTGCCCCAGGCACTAGAGTGGCTCTGGTCACGGCAGAGCAACGCCCTGGAGGGGCAGAGCATCGCCCCCTGGTGGGCAGAGAGTCGCCCCCTGGTGGGCATGCCGGGTGGATCCCGGTGGGGCGCATGCGGGAGTTTGTCTGACTGTCTCTCCCCGTTTCCAGCTTCAGAGAAATACAAAAAAAAAAAAAAGAAATTGAAAAGTGTACCTCTTGTATAAAAGCTTAATTTCGTTTTTTCTTTTTTCTTTTTTTTAGCTAGAGAGTCAAAGAGAGGGGGGACAGACAGGAACAGACAGACAGGAAGGGAGAGAGTTGAGAAGCATCAATTATTTGTTGCAGCACCTTAGTTATTCATTGATTGCTTTCTCATATGTACCTTGATGGGAGGGAGGGGCTATAGCCAAGCCAGTGACCCCTTACTCAAGACAGCAATCTTGGGCTCAAGCCAGTGACCTTGGGCTTCAAGCCTGCAACCATTGGGCTTAAGCCAGCAACCATGGGGTCATGTCTATGACCCCACGCTCAAGCCACAATCTTGGAGTTTCGAACCTGGGTCCTCAGCGTCCCAGGCCAATATTCTACCCACTGTGCCACCTCCTGGTCAGGCCCTAAGTTCTTAATTTAAAGAAACCCTAATTTCTTAACTAAAGAAAGGGGAGACTGGGGAACCATTGTTAAGGAGAGTAAGAAGTAGAAACACAATCATATTACCGCGGCTTCATGAGTGTCAGACCTCGAGGTGGCCATTAAGATACAGCCTTCCTAGGTCAAGGCAGCAGTATGTTCTGGGAGGAGAAGGGACATTTGGGGTAAGGATTTCTGTTTTTACCTCAGCTGATCACTGTGGAATGCTGCAGGATTCCTGCTGTCTGGACTCCACCAGGCTTTCCCGGGCAGGATGAAGGCTTTATTCCCCTACCAGCCCACAGCCACTTCTCCAACAAGCTGCCAAGGAGTCTGCATACATAGAATCTCTTGGGTTGCATGAAGGAGAGGTGGAAACCACAGCAACAGCCCCAGTGGGCAGGCACCGGCAACGTCCAAACCCAAAAGCCCTAGGCAGCAACAGAAGAGGGGGTGGCGGGCCTGCAGACAGACCATACCTAGGGAACAGAGGCCATACCCAGTGGACTCCAGTGGCCAAAACCTTTCTTTACACAGAGAAAATGCAAAGGCAGAAAAATGCAACACAAATGAACAAAGAGAAATCCCCAGAAAAGGACCTAAATGAATCAGATATAACAAATTACCAGATGCAGAGTTTAAAATAATAATTGTTAGGTTGCTCAAAGATATTAGAACAATAATAGATGGTCATTATGAACACCTAAATAAAGAGATAGCAAATATAAAAAAGGACATTGAAATAATAAAAAAGAATCAGTCAGAAATGACAAATACAATATCTGAAATAAAGAACACAATGGAAAAAATTAAAAGCAGGATGGATGAAGCTGAGAATTGAATCAGTGAGTTAGAGGACATGATAAATAAAGGCACGAAAGCAGAGCAGAAAAAAGAAAAGAGACTCAAAAAGTCTGAGGAAACTCTAAGAGAGCTCTGTGACAACATGAAGAGAAATAACATCCACATCATAGGGGTTCCTGAAGAAGAAGAGAAAGAACAAGGGATAGAGACTTTGTTCAAGCATATCATAGCTGAAAACTTCCCTCAATTAAGGCAGGAAAATATCTCACATGTTCAGGAAGCACAGAGAACTCCATTAAGGAGAAACCCAAAGAAATCAACACCAAGACACATCATAATTAAAATACCAAAGCTAAGTGATAAAGAGAAAATATTAAAAGCTGCTAGAGAAAAAAAGACTATCACCTACAAAGGATGACTTCTGACTTCTCAACAGAAACACTTGAGGCCAGAAGGGAATGGCAAGAAATATTCAAAGTAATGCAGAACAAGAGCCTACAACCAAGACTACTTTATCATTTAAAATGGAAGGAGAAATAAAAAGCTTTACATACAAAAAAATACTCAAGGAATTCACTACAACCAAACCAAGGCTGCAAGAAATGCTAAGGGACCTGTTGTAAACAGATCAAAGGAGAAAAAGAATATAGCAAAAGAGGAATACAGTTTTAAAGAATAAAATGGCAATAAACAATTACATATCAATAATAACCTTAAATGTAAATGGATTAAATGATCTGATCAAAAGACATAGGGTAGCTGCGTGGATAAGAATACAGGACCCATACATATGCTGTCTACAAGAGACACACCTTAAATCAAAAGATGCACATAGACTGAAGATAAAAGGATGGAAAAAAATATTTCACGCAAATGGAAATGAAAAAAAAGCTGGGGTAGATTTTTATCAGACAAAATGGACTTTAAAATAAAGACTATAGTTAGAGATAAAGAAGGTCACTACATAATGATAAAGGGAGCAATCCAAAAGGAAGATATAACCATTATAAATATCTACGCACCTAATATAGGAGCACCTAAATATATAAAGCAGATTTTGATGGATTTAAAAAGCGAGATCAACAGCAATACTATAATAGTAGGGGATTTCAATACCCCATTAACATCATTAGATAGATCCTCAAGAAATAAAATTAACAAAGAAACAGCAGACTTAAAGGACATATTAGATCAACTCGATTTAATAGATATCTTCAGAATCTTTCACCCTAAAACAGCAGAATATACATTCTTTTCAAGCACTCGTGGTACATTCTCTAGAACAGACCACATGTTAGGGCACAAAAGTGGTCT
Source organism: Saccopteryx bilineata (assembly GCF_036850765.1). Lineage (NCBI taxonomy): Eukaryota > Metazoa > Chordata > Mammalia > Chiroptera > Emballonuridae > Saccopteryx > Saccopteryx bilineata. The sequence continues at coordinate 182,680,422 of NC_089495.1, forward strand.
CAACAAATTTAAGAAGATTGAAATCATATTGAGCACTTTCTCTGATCACAATGGCATTAAACTAGAAATCAACCACAACAGAAAAACTGAAAAATACTCAAACACTTGGAAACTAAATAGCATGTTATTAAATAAGGAATGAGTAAACAATGAGATTAAAGAAGAAATTAAAAAATTTCTAGAAACAAATGATTATGAGCATACATCAACTCAAAATTTATGGGACACAGCAAAAGCAGTCCTGATGGGGAAGTTTATAGCATTACAGGCATACCTCAAGAAGCTAGAAAAAGCTCAAATAAACAACTTGACCCTACATCTAAAAGAACTAGAAAAAGAACAGCAAGTAAAGCCCAGAGCTAGTAGAAGGAAGGAAATAATAAAGATCAGAGCAGAAATAAATGACATAGAGGCTAAAGAAACAATACAGAGGATCAATGAAACCAGGAGCTGGTTCTTTGAAAAGGTAAACAAGATTGATGAACCTTTAACCAGACTCACCAAGAAAAAAAGAGAGAGGACTCAAATAAATAAAATTAGAAATGAGAGTGGAGAAATAACAACTGACACAACAGAAATACAAAATATTGTAAGAAAATACTATGAAGAACTGTACGCCAAAAAACTAGACAACCATATATCTGTTGGCCATTTGTATTTCTTTCTGGGAGAAGTGTCTGTTCATGTCCTCTTCTCAATTTTTTATTGGATTGTTTGTTTGTTTGTTTATTGTTTAGTTTTATGAGTTCTTTGTATATTTTGGATATTAGGCCCTTATCTGAGCTGTTTTTTGAAAATATCATTTCCCATTTAAAAAAAAAAAGAAGAATCTCTTGGGTTGTTTTTCTACCCCTGCTTCAAACACTTCAAGTCTTCTTGGCCCTGGCTGGGTGGCTCAATGGACAGAGCATCCTCCGGGTACACCAAGATTGCAGATTCGCTCCCCAGTCAGGGCACACAAGAGAAGTAGCTAGTGAGTGCCCAACTAAATGGAACAACTAAGTAGAACAACAAATTGATGCTTCTCTCTTCCCTTCTCCCTTCCCCTCTCTCTGCACTTTCCTTCCTCTCTCTGTCTCTCTCAAATCAATGAAAAAGAATTTAAGTATATTCTTAGCTTTGCTACTTAACTGGGGAGATCATCTATCTTCAGAGGATCAAAGCAAATTTATCTCCTCCACATTTTTCTTATATCCTATTTTCTGGAGATAGCACACAAAGTCTACAATAATTTGAACATTTCTAAGCTCAACAGACACAATGACAGGTGGATTTTCCAACATCTGCCACTGAGAACATTTATTTACTGGCTAAAAATGTCTTGTATGTATGAATGATGCTTTGAACTTCTTTTGCTGCTTTCATAATCACTCTTTATTTTATTTATGTGTTTCTTTATTTACTTATACCCCTACCTTTCCCCATCAAAGACTGAAGGTGACTTTAAGGACACACAAAGGTTGACGAAACAGCATAAAATACAGAGTCAAGGAAGAAAAGCGAGGAAGAAAAAGAATATCCCTCCAATCCTTGAGAATTGGGAAGAAAAAGATACTATTCCTGTTTCACAGAGAAGAAAACCAGGGCACAGAGCTAGTAAATGCCTCTTTGAAGCTATGTGGGTTAAAAGCTAGAAATAACCTGAGACTGAGCCAGCCTTAAAAATGATACCCTGGGACTCTGGAGTATTGTGAAATTGACTTAACACAAACTAATGTCAAAGAGACACCATACAGGTTGTCAAAGCTGGGCAGAGACATGGAGACTCTCCTGGGAGGAGTCCTGGAGCTGGATGTGGATGGAGATGGGGGGTGGGGGCGCTGGTGCTGATACCAGGCCATGGTGATCCCTCAGACCACGGATCGGGTGCTCCCAGTGCCAGGCACCCTCCTAAGAACAGTCTAAGCCTTGCTTCCTTTAACACTCACCCTGGCACCTTATGATGTAAGTGCCAGCATTGTCCAAATTTCGCAAATAAGGAAAACAAGGCCTAGAAATATGAAGTGACTTGCCCAGAGTCATAGAGGGAGTACGTGGTGGAATTTGACCCAGGGAGGTCTGACTCCAGAACCCCCCACTCACTTTCAAGTTCCCCAGAACCCAATGCAGACAGAAGCTGCCACTAGGAAAGCTGGGTCTGGAGGATGGGGGACATCTTGAGATGTCCAAAGCTGAGAGGGAGAGAGGGGCAGGCATGTGGTTCCTCTCACTCTCTGAAATATGGGCAAGGAAGTCAGGATCTAAATTCCCAGCCCTTTCATTTGGATCTTGGCAGCTTGCTGGGCAGAAAAACTGCCTTAGAGTGAATTCCACAAGGGGTCGGGACACAGACTTGTTTCCAAAACCAACCTTAGCTGTAAGATAGGATAACAGGGTGATGATGATGATCACAAAGATGAGGATAAAAATGTTTGCTTTTTCCTGTGGTAAGGTTACAGCTAGCATGCAATGCTGTATTTACTAAGCACATACTATGTAACAGGCACTGTACTACAGGCACAGTGATTTTGAACGCAAGACTTTATTTTCCAGAGCACATTAAATATTTTGAAAAATCAAAAAAATTTAAATTATAAAATATTTGAAATATTTTTAAAAAATTTTAAATTTTAAAATAGAGCACTTCTAATTCTGCCATCACTGGGATATGAATGGGTATCAATTTCCCAGGCCTTCTCTGTTAGAGTACTCTAGTAAATTACTGTTTTCCACAGGGTCCCTCCTGCTCCTGTCTTCAGGAGCAGTCCCCACCTCCCACACCTCCCGGTGCTCACTTCAAGCTGTGACTTTCTCCTTCCCTCAGATCCCCTGTACCCGGGCCTTTGAGGGAGTCAGTAAAGCTACATGACAACTATTTCCAATTATCGCCCTCTCCAGGCCACTGAGAGAATTGCATCTCCTGGCTCCACTGTGGAAATGGAGCCATGTAACCAGTTCTGGGCAATGAGATGTGAGTAGAAATGATGTTTGATGCTTGTCATTTCAAAGAGAAATCATTTAATTGCTGCTGCAAAACCTCTGGAGTTCTCTTTTACCCTCTACATGGCAATGGCAACATTTGAGATGGTCCCTGACTAATTAGCCCTCCTGACAGCCCAAAATGAATATGGAGGATGAGTGAGAAATAAACTGAATAGTTTTAAATCACTTAGATTTGGGGGTTGTTAGTTACCACAGTGTAACTTAGCCTCTTCTGATAGACACAGCATTTTGGTGAGATTCAAAATTCCTGCACCACAGGGATCACCCCTTCTCCTTTTCCAGGAGATACACAGAGACAGAGATGAAGATGGAAGTAGAGGTAGAGGTGGAGGTGGAGATAGAGAAATAGACACATAGGTATAAAGACATGTAATCTTTCTTGTCATTTCTTAAGTGTTTGAGGTGGAAGAGGCTGGGATGTGTGCCCTACCAGCCACCTTACCAATCCATGTATATAAATTATTTAAATATAAATGCAAATAGAAATTAAGTCTTAAGCACCCTTAGAGCTATCTCATAATCTGATTGTGGAAATAAAGAGATTAATTTTTTTAGGGATTAATTTTTTTTTAATCTATAAGCTAAAAGGCACAAATGATGTCTCAGAATATAAAAACTAATGTGGAGGGGTTAAAAAGCAATATGCTCTGTATGAACTAACAAGATAATATGGGAAGAATTTTTGCTGTAGCTCAGGGTTTCTTAACCTCAGAACAATTGGCATTTGGAGCAGGTCTATTCTTGGTTGTGGGGAAGGGCTGTCCTGTGCATTATAGAATGTTTAGCATCACCTTTGCCCTCTATCCACTAGATGGCAGTAGCACTTCTCTCCACCTCAGCTGCAACAACCAAAAATACCTCTGGGTATTGCCAAATATCCCCTGTGGGACAAAATCACCTTCAGTTGAGAACTGCTGCCTTAGCTATAATCACAACTAGAGTTATACCTTCTCCTACAGGCCCTGGCTGAATAGCTCAGTTGTTTAGAGGGTTGTCCCCATATGCCAAGGTTGTGGGTTTGATCCCCAGTCAGAACACATACAAGAATCAACCAATGAATGCATAAATATGTAGAATAGCAAACTTACAACTGTCTGTCTGTCTCTCCTTCTCTTTCCCTTCCTCTCACTCTCTGAAATCAGTAAATTAAAAAAAAATACACACATACACAAAAATAACACTTCTCCTACAGAATTGTATAACAATTTTCTTTCATATGCTTGGTCTCTCCCTGAAAGGTATTCAATAGAGAAGCAGAAATCCAGAAACAACCCTGAAGCCATACTCATGACAAGAGCAGCAGGGATGACAGCCAGCCTTTACTCAGTACTCAGTGCACTCAGCCCCAGGTGCCTCCCTCAATGCACATGACAACCTGGGAGCCCGCAAGACTGTCCTTCTCATTCTATAGATGAGGAAACCGAGCAAAGCGAAGTGGAGCAACTTTCCCATGGTTGGAAAGCTGGTTGGCACAGAAAAAAACGTACAGGAAAAACACAATTTTCTTTCTACTACAATCAGAGAAATGCAAATTGAAACAATAAATTATTTTTTTCTGCCTATATTATTAGCAAAGTTTGTAAACATCATAACACTAGTGTTGAAAAGTCTTGGAAAAAGTCACTTTCATCCCTTTTCTTGAGGGCAAAATAAAAAATTTTTAATATGATAAGGCAGGGGTCCCCAAACTACGGCCTGCGGGCCACATGCAGCCCCCTGAGGCCATTTATCTGGCCCCTGCCGCACTTCCGGAAGGGGCACCTCTTTCATTGGTGGTCAGTGAGAGGAGTGTAGTTCCCATTGAAATACTGGTCAGTTTGTTGATTTAAATTTACTTGTTCATTTTAAATATTGTATTTGTTCCTATTTTGTTTTTTTTTATTTTAAAATAAGATATGTGCAGTGTGCATAGGGATTTGTTTATAGTTTTTTTTATAGTCTGGCCCTCCAACGGTCTGAGGGACAGTGAACTGGCCCCCTGTGTAAAACGTTTGGGGACCCCTCTGATAAGGCAATTTTTCTCACAGGAATTTAGCTCGAATTTATCAGTTTTTCAATTCTATCTCCATTTGTTTCTTTTTCTAACTTGTATCTCTCCACTGAGTGTTGTAAAGCAGTGGTCCCCAAACCCCAGGCCGCAGACCAGGACTGGTCCGTGGGCCATTTAGTGCCGGTCCGCAGAGAAAGAATAAATAACTTACATTATTTCCATTTTATTTATATTTAAGTCTGAACGATGTTTTATTTTTTAAAAATGACCAGATTCCCTCTTTTACATCCATCTAAGAGTCACTCTTGATGCTTGTCTTGGTCACGTGATACATTTATCAGTCCCACCCTAAAGGCCAGTCCGTGAAAATATTTTCTGACATTAATCCGGTCTGTGGCCCAAAAAAGGTTGGGGACCACTGTTGTAAAGTATCTGTACCTCAATTCTGCAGGTTTACATAGAGACACCAAGTCCAGATGAATTTTGAGTTTTATTAAAGGAGGAGATTTATTAAATATGCCGGCCACATATGGCTGACACTGGGTATTTGCAGACCCAAATCATGTGCACCAAATATATCTCAGGGACTGGTTATATACTCTTGGTCACATGGGTTGGGGAGAGCATGACATCATGGCACAAGCTTACAACATTTGTTTAGGGGATACACAGAAACATTTAGACTTTCAAGGTAATACAATCAAAGATATTTACAATCTTTCAGGGTTCATCTTCCCTCCTTTGCCTAGAGGTATGTTACTCTCAGGATTCCAGGAAGGGGGGAGGATCTACAATCAATGTAAGGTGGTATGTAAATTCTGTCTCCCATTGAAAGAGAAGAAGTTTCTCGGTTAACCTTTATTTTAGTTTTAAAACTAAATGACCCATTGTTCTTGCAAGCCAGAAACTTCTATATTCTTCTCCCTCCCTTCCCCAAAGGAAGGACAGGACAGGAAAGCCTGATCTTTCCTCCTAGAATATCAATATTAATTTTGCTGCTATTTGGTACCTTACTACATGAGGTTTTCTGTTCTTTTTTTCATTTGTTTCAAGAGAATTTGAGAATTTGAACTTGATTACTGAAGCACTTTCATAGTGGCTGCTCTAAAATCTTTGTCAGTTAATCCCAAGATTTGATTCATCATGTTGGTGTCTGTGACTGTTTTTTCATTCAAGTTGTGATGTTTAGTTCATGGTGTCAAGAGAGGTGAACTTTTTTGTATCTTGAGCATTCTGTCAATTATTTTGGGGGGAATATCGTGTTTAGAGAAATTTGGTCATTTTAGCACACAGTCACCCTGTTTAGGTTTGGCACTCAGGCTGTTGCTTACTTTTGTGGCTATGGTTCCAATGACAGTGCAATTTTCAGAGCCTTTGCTATTTACTTTGGTCTGCATGGTTTGTCTGGTACTTCTGAGACTCCCACAGGTCCCTGCTGGGGCTGCCTGAGGACTGGCCTGGGCTATGGGTGTCTTTTAGTGGGGGAGGGAGAGCTCAGATCCCCCCAGGGAGGAGAAGGATGCCCAGGCTGGGCTGCTTAGTTAGGTGGGGTACCCTTTTCCAGGAGTGCTCCCAGCTGCTCGTCAGGTGTCCCAGAGAATGGGCATGGTAGAGGGCAGTGTCAGACCCAGGGGGACAGAGGCGCTTCCCAGACCAGGTCACTGTCCATGCACTGGCAGAATCCTCTTGCTTGTGCCGCCTGGCCACCAAAGTCTGACTTAGCAGGGGTTGAAGTCACAAGCTATTTCACGTACTGTTATGGGTCTCCTATCAATTCCCTCTTTCTGGGTTAGCCTGGTGATGCTGGATGGACAACAGGTGGGTCCTGGGAAGAAATGAGTCTACCTGGACCCCTTCTTGTTGCTAAGTTTCAGGTCAGGATGCCTGAGGTCCTGGCCACCTTATTTAAGACACTCTGCCTCTATGTTGTTCCTTTAGTCCTGAGGCTCCAAACCGATTCATCTTCGTACCCCTGCAAAGTGTTCTCCCGTGCTGCCTCTTGCGTTCCCAGGGTTTACAGTTGTGCTGAGCAGGGAAAAGCAGAAAGAAATAGATCTATGCCATCTTGTCAGATTTGAAATCCCAAAAGACTATAAAAATATCACTACCTTAGGGGGTGAACACACAATGCAGTGTACATAGGTAACTGGGCACCTGAAGTCTGTGTAATTCTGTTAACCAGTGTCACCCTATAAAATTAATTTTAAAAAATAAACAAAATGGTATTTAAATTTTTTCATTACCTTTTAAGGCTACAATAATTTTATCAGATAAAGCAAATTTAAACCACTTGGTCTTATCTTTGTTTAGGGGGGAAAAGCACAACTTTTACTCTGCAAATGTGCGGAGGAAAACCAGACATCATTCTTTATGTCTACAGTCTATCCTGCAATCAACCTCACAGGGTCAATGAAAAGGTGTCCTCAGGTTACAGAAAGTAGGCACAGTAACCAGACCTGACATTTGCTGGCCTTTAGTTGGCTTCTCAGATTTCAAAGAGTAAAAAAAATCTCTAACAAATATAAGTCTGATCTCTACTTGGTGCAAAACTCTGCAAAGAATGAATTACAAAGGCTTAAGGCATGGGGTTCATTTAAATTCTTTTTTCTGGTAAGGCTCTAGAATATGTAAAAAGTAGTCATTAGAGGGCAGTAGACTCAAACTCTGCACCCTGGCAAGAGTCTGCCAGGCAAATCTCAGGCTCTACCAGCGCAGCTGTTTAGGCATTATTGATTCAAGACATGGGATATTATTTTAACCCATTCTCTCCCAAACTCTACTTCTAAAATATCACTGGCCTGTGGGTAACTTCCCCATTTTTAAATTTATACTGTGCCTAATATTTTCTTTTATAAAAGAATATTTGCTTTTTATTTTTTTATTTTTACAGAGATAGAGTCAGAGAGAGGGATAGATAGGGACAGACAGGAACAGAGAGAGATGAGAAGCATCAATCATCAGTTTTTCGTTGCGACACCTTAGTTGTTGATTGCTTTCTCATATGTGCCTTGACCGTGGGCCTTCAGCAGACCAAGTGACCCCTTGCTCAAGCCAGTGACCTTGGGTCCACGCTGGTGAGCTTTTGCTCAAACCAGATGAGCCTGTGCTCAAACTGGCAACCTCGGGATCTTGAACCTGGGTCCTCAGCATCCCAGTCCCGACGCTCTATCAACTGCATCACCGCCTGTTCAGGCAAGAATATTTGCTTTTTATAAAAGAAAATTCTGGACATAACTACTAAATATATTATGAAGAAATGGAACTAAGTCTCATTGTTTGGTTTTAAAATTTATTTCTATTTTCAACTCAACTGCATTATTTTATAAACAAAAAAACTCATATGCTATAAAATGTGATAGAAATACAGCTTTCTTAAGAACACTGCTTTAAAAACAGCCTTTAGGAATATCCTGACAGCCATAAGCTCTCCCATTGTAATTAGAGAAATACTTGCTGAACAAATAAATTAAAGAAGCATCTCCACTAGGAACGTGCTTTCTTCCTAATGGAGAATTATAGTGATAATTTTCTATTCTCAGTAGCATTCTATCTCCTCATAGATGTTCATTTCCCTGTTTTTTGTTTCTTTGTTTTTTAGGGAAAAAGCCAGGGGCTTTAGAGAGATAAGCTTAGCTAGTCTGAAGCCTTTCCCAGGAGTTGAACAAATCCTGCAGGGATATGTAAGCATATATTCTATTTAACTTAGAAACTTTCTCGGCCTGTAATACACAGAAGATCAGTCACAGCTTAAATATGACGATAAAGTTATAAACTGGTCATTAAGGTACTGTGATGCTTGATATCTATTTTAAAATCATATCAACGACCCTGGCAGGGTAGCTCAATTGGTTAGAGCATCCTCCTGATAACACCAAAGTTGTGTGTTCAATCCCTGGTCAGGGCACATACAAGAAACAACCAAAAATGCATAAATAAGTGGAACAAGAAATTGATGCTTCCCTCTCTCTTTCCTCTTTCTAAAATCAATTGATAAATAAAAATAAATAACCTTCTCCTTATTTAAAAATAAACAAGTAAAATCATATTGAATTTCACTTACATGTGTTTTTCATTTATTCAGTCAGCCTTTACTGAGCACTTACTATGTGCCAGGCACTGTACCCTTATTCTCTGATAACATGCCAGGGTCTAGGTTTAGAAGGCGTCAGCTGTAGGCACTGTGATTAGACCAGGCAGAGAACAAAACATGAACCCTGACAGGCAAACAGGAATGGATTTAAAAACATTTACCTTTAAAAGTTATGCTTCAATAAGCTGGATTTTTCTGACACCAAACATGTTATAGCAAAACGCAGCTCTACCTAAAACTTCAGGGAGCTCACTGGTCTGCTAAGGGCAGCCATTCAGCAGACAAAAAGCATAATTTACAACTTCAAAGGACAAAGAGCCAAGAACCAGAAGAGTTCCCAGGCCAGATGAGAACACGTCTTCTGGATAGAAAAAGTTATCAAGGGTTTCATTCATTCCAGCAAACACAGTTAAAATTTCTGACTTGTTTTCTTCCCTTATTTTTCCCCTTCCCTTGCTTTTAACATAAGAAACTGGATCCTGACTGGTGTGAGAAATTTAATGGAGAAGGCAATGTCTTCTCTCTAATTAGTCTGCAGGGAGTTAGAGCTTCCTCGGCAATGGGAAGACAAGAGGTTGAAAGGGGCACACATGACGCTGGTGAAATGAACCAGAGTCCTGGTCACTCCGGAGAGGGCGCCGCCATGGAAGATCTGCGTTAGCAGAAAGCAGTCAGCAGCACCTGAAGGAGGTAGCTAAATATTTAAGACTTAGTACTTACTCATACCTGGATATTTGCATTTCTTTCAAGTTCTGCCTTTGAAGTCAGCCTGACCCAGCTTTCAGTCTCAACTTTCCACCATTCTCTTGGTAACATATTAATATGTAACCTCTGTCTAAGGCTCTACTTCCTCATAAGTAACATGGCAATTATAATAGTATTTATTTTTCGGGGGCAGATGTGAAAATCAGAAGGAACAATGCATATAAAATGCACAGCACAATGCCTGGAATGTAAATGTATGATGAATAACAAACTATTCATCTTTGTGTCTTCCCTTAATTGTGTATATAGTCTTCTGTGTCCTATAAATATAGAACCGTGAATGATACCAGTGATGGAGTATATCTGACTGTTTTAATCCAGCTGAGTGACAAGTCATGAATGAATGTGCACTTGGGATAGCCCTTGAGGGGAGCTATCGGCTCAGGCCTTGCGGGCACTGCTGGACACGAGCTCGGAAAGATAAATGCCGTGGGTGTGGCTGTCAACAGGAACACAGCCTGTTTTTCAACTCAGTTGGGATTTCTTTTTTAAAACTGCGACTGCAGGCAAAACACACAGAAGTAAACAAGTCTCCAACACAGCACATGTCCTTGAAACTCAAAAGTGAAGAGTGAGGAGAGGTGTCACAGACGGGATGGCAAATAGCAGGCTTGAACCTTTAAAAATACTCCTGCTCTTAAACTATTATCATCTCTAACGATTTTTTACTGTTATCTATAATTTAGCCCCTAAATATATATAAGTAAGCATGTAGGGGTGTGTGTGTGTGTGTGTGTATGTGTGTATAATTTTTTAAAGGGACAGAAAAGTCACAGTTAGGAGTGGTCTGCACAGAGGGTCACCTAGGAAATAGGAGTTGCCAGATTATTCTGTGACCTTGGTGATTTTCTTCATTATCCTGGGGTTTAACTTCCCCCTGTAGAAAATGAGACAACTAAGTGAGCTGGGTGGTTTGCAAACTCTCTTTGTCCTCACACCCTTTCTTCTGACGAATGCTCACCCGGAAGGCCACACAGTACAGAGCTGACATGGGTGAGCAGGAGTGGAGAGCCCAGGGCCCGCGTTAGTCCACCGCTTCCTCCCAACCCCGACCCTGTAGCCCCTAATGGGCTGCCTGAAGCAGTTTGAAAACCAGTGGCCCAGAAGCTACGCCATTCACTACTTCTGTGGGCCTTAATCATATACACTTACAGCTTATCCTCCACTACCTGGGCCACACAATTAGGACACATTGCTGCCTTGCAACAGTAGCCGGCACAGAGTGCAAAACCCCATTTTGGACCTGGAAATTAAGTCTGCAGGGCTGAATCCGCATAACTCAATCCGGAAAGTGATAACACATGCAGAGATGCGGTCATGCAAAATACTCAGACTCCCCGCCCCAAATCGATAAACCCAATATATGGTAGGAAGTACCAGCTTTTACTGTATGATTCCCCAGAGACTTGGGTCATCAGTCTCCTCTCCTTTCCTCGGGATCTTAGGTCCAGTTTGGAGGATGCTGGGTCATTAGCCACTAGGTTGGATATCACTGAATGCACCTATAAAAAATGGCTTTTAATTCAATGTAAAAAGAAACTTTAACATGAAAATTGTTTATTTTGGGAGTTATTTCACTTTTAAATTTATCCATCTTTATTTATTTATTTTTTGTTTATTTATTTATTTTATTTATTTATAGTGAGAGAGATGGGGGACAGACAGGAAGGGAGAGAGATAAAAAGCATCAATTCTTAGTTGTGGCACCTTAGTTGTGCTTTTTTTTTTAAATTTAATTTATTGTGGTTACATAGATTCTAGTGTCACCCCGAATGCATCCCCCCTCCCCTGTATTCCCCTCAACATCTCACTTAACCCCCTCCCAACATCTCCCTCCCCACTTCCCTCAGGTCTCTCCCATCCTATCATCCCCTTTCCCTCTGTCCTCTTTTCCTCTCAGTTGTGCTTTTTTTTTTTTTGAGTTGTGTTTTTTTTATATGTGCTTTGACCTGGGGGCTCCAGCAAGCAAGTGACTCCCTGCTCAAGCCAGTGACCTTGGACTCAAGCCAGCGACCTTGGGCTTCAAGCCAGCAGTCTTTGGGCTCAAACCAGTGACCATGCAGTCATGTCTATGAGCCCATGCTCAAGCCAGCAACCTCGGAGTTTCAAACCTGGGTTTTCAGCATCCCAAGGTGACGCTCTATCTACTGCGCCACAGCCTGATCAGGCTAAATTTATCCATATTTTTAAAGAGACACTAAAACTTGAGAAAAAATTAATCTTTGTACCTGATACTTAGCATTATTACTCTTTTCATTACAGAAGGGAATCAATCCATTAAAATGAGGCCTTTTGAAGGTCTTGCCTGGTGTGTGCATTCATAAATTTATTTTGTATCTTCAAAGAGTAATTTAAAAATATTATTAAAATGAACAATTATCTATGTATTTTATTTCACTTTCTTTTCTCTTCTTATTTAAAATTTATTTCTAATACTAAAAAATATAAGGAGAATTTAATTTAATTATAATTTAAGATCTAGCTTAGGACATTTTATCTGCTGTTAAGTATTTTTGTTGTACTTAATTATCCAAATTTTAATTTACTATAATATTTATTACCTGTTTATCACATTGTATTTTGAAACCTTTATTTTAAAACTTTCTTATTGTAACTCTTGGATGTTGAATGCTCATTGAAATATATTTTTATTAAACAACTTCTTTTTTTTCTTCTTCTAAAAAAAAGAAAATGTCTTTAATATTATTTCCCTATCTAAAATATAGCCTGACTCCTATTTAAAATGACAACAACACATCCAGAATTATAAACATTCTGTTTGAGATTTTGGATTTAAGAGCTTAATTTTATTTTCTTATGAAAATAAAAATTTCTAGAATTACAAATAGATACCATATAAGCATTAAAAGAAAAAAAAGACACATTCATTCTATTCTTAAATATCAAATTTCTTGGATGAAATGCCTGAATACACAGGTTATAAAATGGCCTTTGAAGGTTGGGATGTTGACATATTTCATCAGAAAAATAAAGGGGGCATTGAAGCACTATTTATTTTAAGACTATAGCCATCTGTCAGCTAGGACCTTTAATCATCAAAGACTTATTGTGTTAACATTCAACTTGCTGTACACATTCAACCAATTTCTCCAACAACTAATCTCAGAAGTTCAAGTTTGAGGAAAGCCCTGAGATTTTTCTACCTCCCTATTATAATGTCTAAGCACATCTCCAGAGAAACTCTTTGTCATGTATTAGCATGTATCTTGGGTGCTCTCCAGGACAGAGGTTTCAAAGGCCCTGATGAGATATGCCACGTGGGCTACCCAGAGTTTATCAGGCTATAGTAATGCACTCAGGACTGCATCTCCAGGAAACCTTTGTGACCTGCTTCTGAGAGGTTCATCTAATTCTAAGACCATGTGCCGTTTCACCTGAAGCTCCCATTCTATTTACCCTATACTTTCCTTGAGCCCGGTAACAAGAAAACAAGTATATTAGGGACAGGGAGTTCATGTCCATCAACAACTCTGTACTTAGGACTCATTGATGGATTCAATTCAGCAGTCCCTGGAGTAAACTGGAGCTGACCAGGGAGAAAGGGACACATGTCAAGTTGGAGAACAGTGTGCTCAGCTGGGACATTAAGATCTGACTCAGCATAAAAACAGGCCCAACAGCAGCGGCAGGCCTGTGTTAATGAGTAGTTAGCCACCAGCAGGGTCCTCTGTTCAGCTGGCGTGCACCAGTACAGCCTTGCCATTCGTTGAAACATCGCAGTACTGCCGAACTGGTTGTTAAACAGTTTGAACAAATACTCCAGATAATGCAGAGCCCTGAAAATGAGGCACAGGAACTTTGATTGGAGTCGGCAGGAAAGTGGAAGCAGATAATGAAATCTCAAAGGCAGTTAGAGGAATGGGATGGAAATGGTGTTTCGGGAAGACCTTCTTGGCGTGTGGGGCTTCTGCCTTACCTCAGCAGGACGGGCAGAGGGAGGGAGTTATGTAATCCAGCCTGTGCCTGGCTTCGTTGACAAGTTGTTTACTCCAGCAGCACGTCATCATGATAAGAGGCTAGTTGGTCATGTAAGGGCAGCTGAGCTCTGTTTATTTAGATAAATATAGCCGGCCTCACCTCCCTTTGGGTACCCAGCCTGAAATGACTGATGACTAAGGCTTCTGAGCTTTTCCTGACTAAGACTCTCAGATTCTTATCAACCCATGAGTTTCTTAGAAAGTGATCTTAAGTCTCATGTCCCTTGCCACTAATATCCTCCTCCAGAGCACGACAGTAATATAGCAGTGAGCGTACACATAAGGACAGAGAAGTGTGTGTTACGTGTAGCCCCTGGTGAAGGTCACTGGCATCTAAGCAAGAAAAGGCTTAGTCTATGAGTGGTGGGGGTGGAGGTTACGCGTCCAGGAATAAGAAACAGTCATGAGATGACATAGAACGAAGGAGTGTAGGCAACCCCTTCAAACAGGACAAGAGCAGGTCAGCAATAAGCCTGTAGCCAGAGGCAACTACAAGGTGAAGTGGGGAATGCTCTTCAAAAGTTAGGGCTAAGCCTGGGCCCATGGCCTTATAACCTGGCTTTTGCAGTGGTTCCTGTTGCTACCACCAAACATGCAGGCTGCTGGATGGCACTAGGTCTGCAATGAAGAATAAAACTGGGGAAGGATATGATGAAGGAGCACCAGCAGGAGCTGGCTTTCAGACAGGAGGCAGGGGTGGGCCTCCAAGAAGGGTGAGCGTGCAGGGCAGAGGGACCTAACCCGGGGTGGGGGGTGGTAAGGGGTAAGATCAGAGAGGCGCAGGGGTGGGCCTCTGAGAAGGTGCAGGGCAGAGGGACCTAACCCTGGGGGGGGGTGGTGGTAAGGGGTAAGATCAGAGAGGCGGCAGGGGTGGGCCTCCGAGAAGGGTGAGAGTGCAGGGCAGAGGGACCTAACCCTGGGGGGGGGATGGTAAGGGGTAAGATCAGAGAGGCGGCAGGGGTGGGCCTCCGAGAAGGGTGAGAGTGCAGGGCAGAGGGACCTAACCCTGGGGGGGAGGGGGGATGGTAAGGGGTAAGATCAGAGAGGCGCAGGGGTGGGCCTCCGAGAAGGGTGAGAGTGCAGGGCAAAGGGACCTAACCCTGGGGGGGGGGGATGGTAAGGGGTAAGATCAGAGAGGCGCAGGGGTGGGGTTCTGAGAAGGGTGAGCGTGCAGGGCAGAGGGACCTAACCCTGGGGGGGGAGATGGTAAGGGGTAAGATCAGAGAGGCGCAGGGGTGGGCCTCCGAGAAGGGTGAGAGTGCAGGGCAGAGGGACCTAACCCTGGGGGAGGGATGGTAAGGGGTAAGATCAGAGAGGCGCAGGGGTGGGGTTCTGAGAAGGGTGAGCGTGCAGGGCAGAGGGACCTAACCCTGGGGGGGGTATGGTAAGGGGTAAGAAGGGGTAAGATCAGAGAGGCGGCAGAGGGACCTAACCCTGTGTGTGTGGGGGATGGTAAGGGGTAAGAAGGGGTAAGATCAGAGAGGCGGCAGGCTCAGGTCCCAGAGGGCATTGGGGAGGCACTTTGGCTCTTGCTCTGAGCCAGATGAGGAGCCATGGGGGTTTTGTACTAAGGACTAACATGATCTGATTTCTATTTTAAAAGTATCTTTCTGGTTGCTGTGTTGAGTAGGTACTGTAGGAAGATAAGAGCAGGTGTGGAAAAATCCAGTTAGGAGACTGTAACAGAAATCCAGAAGACAGATGATAGTGGCTTGGACCAGGATGGTGGCAGTGGAGACGGCGTAAACTATTTAGATTCTACATTTATTCCGCAGTTAGAATCTACATGATTTGCCAGTGAACTGGATGTGAGGTTTAAGAGAATGAGAGAGGTTGAGGTTGACTCCTAGATTTTCGTCTAAGTGGACAGAAGGGTAGAAGTGCTTTTCTGATATGAGAAAGCCTCAAATAACAAGCATGTGTATGAGTATATGAGGGGGGAAGAGACTGGGTAAGGGGTAGAGGTATTGGGAATTTGGTTTAGAATGTGTTCAATTTAAGAAATCAGAGTAATTAAAAAAGACTAAAAATTAGTTTTTACAAAAGAACTCTAAAGGAAATCTAAGTGATGATGTCAAGTACTGTAGACAGAAGGTCTAAGTGTCAAGCCAGAGATCCAGGCTCTGGAGAGAGAAATTTCAGACTGAGCATTACTAAGAGCATGTAAGGCCCAAGACTGGGTAAGGTCATTCAGGAAAGGAGAGGTCACAGAAAAGAGATCTGCCCACTCAGCTCTGGGGCTCTCCCCCATTAAAAAGCTGGCAAGTGTCCTGGCCGGTTGGCTCAGCGGTAGAGCGTTGGCCTGGCGTGCGGGGGACCAGGGTTCGATTCCCGGCCAGGGCACATGGGAGAGGCGCCCATTTGCTTCTCGACCCCCCCCCTTCCTCTCTGTCTCTCTCTTCCCCTCCCGCAGCCAAGGCTCCATTGGAGCAAAGATGGCCCGGGCGCTGGGGATGGCTCATTGGCCTCTGCCCCAGGCGCTAGAGTGGCTCTGGTCGCGGCAGAGCGATGCCCCGGAGGGGCAGAGCATCGCCCCCTGGTGGGCAGAGTGTCGCCCCTGGTGGGCGTGCCGGGTGGATCCCGGTCGGGCGCATGCGGGAGTCTGTCTGACTGTCTCTCCCCGTTTCCAGCTTCAGAAAAAAAAAAAAAAAAGCTGGCAAGGCTGGAAGAAACCAGCAAAGGAGGCTGAGAACAAATTGACAGTCAAGTAGGAAGAGAACTATGAGAGGCTACTTCCCAGAAAGCCCAGTAAGGAAAGAATTCAAGAAGGAAAAGGTCAAGCGTGTAAATGCTGCTGACAGAGCAAGAAGGATGAGGCCTGAGGAGTGTCCACTGAACTTACCAATGTGGACACCAGCGACCTTGACCAGAGCCATTGAGTGATGGAGACAGAAGCCAGGCTGGAAGGTTTAATGAGAAACTGAGAGGAACTAAAGAAAGCAGGTGTACATGACACTTTTGAGGAGGATTTTTGTTTTGTTTTGTTTTGGGGGGTTTTTTTATAGGAAAGAAGAGAGAAACAAGACTCAACTAAAGGTGGATTTGGGGTCCAGGGGTGGCTGTGTGTTAAAGATGAGAAATATTATAGCAAGTCTTCATGATCATGAGAATGAACAGTCATGGGGAGATCTGATAATACAGAGAGACTTTCAGACTGACAACCTTAAGCAGGTGAGAGAAG
Organism: Saccopteryx bilineata; assembly: GCF_036850765.1. Lineage (NCBI taxonomy): Eukaryota > Metazoa > Chordata > Mammalia > Chiroptera > Emballonuridae > Saccopteryx > Saccopteryx bilineata. Next base: position 182,697,428 of record NC_089495.1, read on the forward strand.
ACAGGACCTAGCACAGAAGGGAAGGATGAAACGGGATCGGTCTTCCACAGATACGGGAGGGACGCTGGGAATGTGCAGTGCCTTTGTGGTCATTCTCTTCAGATTGCTTTTGGTTTCACGACGAAACAGAAAACCAGCTCATCAGGTCATCACAGAGAGGCTGAAGGAGGAGGTCATGGAAGTTTGCAAAGAGAGGAGAAGGTACACAACAGTCACCCAGGAGTGTGTGACAGTGAACCCACTAGGAAAATAGAGGCACAGCATGGTAGATCGTAAATGGAAAGGAAGCCCAGTCAGCGTGGTGGTGTGTTGAGTGGCACAGATGCTGTGAGGTCACCAAGAGTCAACCATGTGCCAGGACCATGTGCTCCCACATACCATTGTCATCATCTCTCTTCCCAATGAGGTAAGTGTTATATCTCCATTTCACAAATGAGGAAACCAAAGCAGGAAGGCCAAGTGACTTGCCCAAGGTCAAACCCCAGGAAGAAACAGAACTAGAACATAAGCCAGACAGTCTGACCCACTACCACCACCACCACCGACACCATGCAAAATGGTTCTTAGCACTTGAATGCACCTTCCCCTATTTAGACCTTTATAAGGGTATCTAAAAGAACCTTTTTTTTTGCATGAAATGTTTATATATATATATTTTTTTATCAACTCATTTTACTTAGCTGTTCTGTTTAGTTGTGTACTCATTGATTGCTTCTCTTTTGTGCCCTGACCTAGGTTAAACCTGTGAGCTCTGACGCACCAGGTCAATGCTTTATCCATTGAGCAAACCAGCCAGGGCCTGAAATGTTTATATTATTAACAAATACTCCAATATAAATATTTTAACATGCTTCCTGTTTTTAAAACTGTCAACCAAATTTGAAATAATAACAGTTGCTTTTCTATGGGTTATTCATCCAGTAGTCAATAAAAACTGAGTCTATACTGAATTTTCTGGGAGAATAGAGCCAGGACCTGAATCCAGGTCTGTGGACCTTCAGGTCTGAATTGGTCAATGAACAGGAAAGACATGAGCTTTATAACCAGAGATGGTCACTATGCCAAAGAATTATCATCAAGCTTCTCATCAGAGAAACTTGTACGAACATTATTACCCAAATCCAGAGTACCCTTCATTAAGGAATATTAAAGTCCTTATTACTATAACCTATAACACACAGCTAGTCCACACTGCTATTTTCTGAAGTTTTAATAGAACAAAACCAAAAAACAATTCCACTCTCTCCTGTGAACCAAGGGTTTCTCTGCTTCTGAATGCATTTGGAGGGAGACCAGAGGAGGACTCAGACAAAAAAAAAAAAAAGGCTTCCAGGAAACAGCTTTTTGTGGTGGTTCCAACAGGGGGCTGTCATTTGAAGTCTTTCTCCAGTTTTGTTTGATAAGATGTGTCTCTACCTGAGGCAATGAATCAATTCCACAGAGAGAGAGAAACAAATGATTGCATACCTATGTATGTTAGGGTTTCGGGGGGTTTTCTAACATTAGTTTGTTTTAAACTCTGCTTCTTACCTGGGTCCACCTCAGAAGAGGAAGGAGTGGAAAGGGCTTCTACAGAACCAACAGCCGAGCCGTGGGCCTCCTGGCTGGGCTCCTGCAGCATGTAATCTCGTAGGTCACAAGCTGAGGGCAGCTCCAGAGCACTGCTCTCCTCTGACTCGCTGCCTGGCATGGCTTGCTGAGTTGCCATAGTCCTGCCACAGAAAATAATAAAACAATCAACACAAAAGGCATCACAGCCTGACCTGTGGTGGCGCAGTGGATAAAGTGTCAACCTGGAAATGCTGAGGTCACCAGTTCGAAACCCTGGGCTTTCCTGGTCAAGGCACATATGGAGTTGATGCTTCCTGCTCCTCCCTCCTTCTCTCTCTCTCCTCTCTCTCTCCTTTCTAAAATTAATAAATAATTTTTTTAAAAAAAGGCATCACAAAGGGGAGCTTCCACTAAGAGAGTCACACTGGAAGGACTGAAGTCCCAGCATCTTAAAGGCCAGAGCACAGTTGATACAGAGTAATTTGTCTTTTCTCACTTGTCTTTTTTTTTAATTTCTATTTATTAATTTCTATCTTAGAGAGAGAGAAACATTGACCTGTTGTTCCACTTATTTATACATTCATCAGTAGATTCTTGTGCCTTGAGCGGGGATTGAACCCACAACCTTGGCATAATGGGACAAACACTAACCAATTGAGCTGCCTAGCCCAGGGCTCCTTGTTTTTACTTTAGACCTATTTTTTGTTTATCACATTTTCTTCATTGTGAGAAACAAACATTCTCATCACAGAAAGAAATCATTGATAATTATAGCTGAAAATAAACTGTGTGTCTGATAAGGATGAAATACTGTAATTCAAGGACTCCGGGGATATTTAATGACAAAGGAAAAATGTTCATGAGGTATTTAATGGAAAAATATTTTAAAACAATAGGTAGGGCTGATCCAGATTCTATAAAATAAAATATTGGCTGTAGGGTGTGTATGTGTGAAACATGTAGATCTGTAGGTAGAGAAACCAAATCTGAAAATGTGTCCAAAATTAATTTCACTGGTAATTAATTCAGTGGTTTAGCTTCAGGTGGTTTTCATTTTCCTCTGTGGCCTCTCAAACACGCATTCAGCCAGTTATTTAACATGCCAGGCTGGTGCCAGTGCCTGGGGATACAAAGGTGATGCAATAGACCTTTCCTTCAAGTCGCTCACAGTTTGGGGTAATCTAAACACAGAAACATATCATGTTAACAAATAACAAAACAGAGCAGAGACCAGAAAGGGGCAGCAGGCTTTCTGGAGGTTATCCTCAAGCCCAAGGCAGGCGAGGCCATGGCCAGGGGACAGTCTGAACACAAAAGAACCAGTTTGGGCAACAAGTGGCCGGGTTGTCAGGAGTTTTAAGTGAGAGTCAAGGAACAGTCATGCACTGTGTAACCAGGGAGGGACAAACCCTGTGGTCCCAGTTGGTACCCTCTCCTCTTCCTGTGCCAGGTCTGGGGAGGACAGCAAGGCCTGGCTGCTATCAGCAACTTGGATACACAGACTCTTTAGCTGAGCTCTGGGGACCACAAAAGTGGCTTATTAGATCCAGTGTTTGGACATGTCTTGTTAAAAATAATTTGTTCCTTACCCCTCTTGGGTCTATGTCCACTTGTGGGCTGGGTTCTCTAATGAGGGACTTGTTGCAGTGCATCCAAGCCTCCCACCTCTCTGAAAAGTAACTATGGGCCTAGGGAGATTCTGGGTCCTCTGCTACTCTCTGCCTCATAAGTTCTTGTCATCAATAAATCTTATTATAGACAACACCATGCATATCACTGCCATGGGACACCAAGTACCATGCAGCAGAGTTAGATAGTCAGATCTGCAGATATGGTAGCTGGGGAGCAAGTGGATTTTCAGGGTCTTCACCCAATGGCAGGCAATCTCAAAAGCAACAGGAATCCAGGTCCTGGCCAGTTGGCTCAGTGGTAAAGCATTGGCCTGGCATGTGGAAATCCTGAGTTCAATTCCTGGCCAGGGCACACAGGAGAAGCGCCAATCTGTTTCTCCACCCCTCCCCCTCTCCTTTCTCTCTATCTCCCCCCCACACACACAGCCAAGACTCCATGGGAGCAAAGTTGGCCCAGCGGCTGAGGATGGCTCCATGGCTTCTGCCTCAGGTGCTAGAATGGCTCTGGTTGCAACGGAGCAACGGCCCAGATGGGCAGAGCATCACCCCTTAGTGGGCATGCTGGGTGGATCCCGGTCCAGGCACATGTGAGAGTCTATCTGTGCCTCCCTGCTTCTCACTTCAGAAACACACACACACACACACACACACACACACACACACACAAAGCAAAAGGAATCCATTCACTTGCAGAGGTCCCAGTGAGAGAAGAAAAGCATGTGAATGAGGGCAGGGCACTAGAGGTCAAGAGCAGGGGCAGATTAAGAACATATTTAGGAAGGAAAATATAAGTAAAACTTAATAATTGAATGGATAAAGGAGCTAAAGAGAAACAGGATCAATGAGGAGTGGCAACTGGGGTATATTATCAACTGAGTTACATAACAAAGGAGAAGGAATAGGTTTAGGAGAGGCAGTATTCCACATGATAAAGTATTATGCAACTGTTAAAATGACAGTCAGAACTTGGAAGAGCTCGAAGATATATGTTCAAATGAAAGAAGCAATTTCAGAATAACATGGACAGTATAATAATAAGAGTAGAAGTCACGTCTCAGCTTTTCAGCTAAGATAAAGTATAATAATAAGAATATAACACTTAACAAGTGCTTGTTGGATGCCAGGCATTGTGCTAACAGCCTTATTTGCAACAGTTCTATGAAGAAGGTAATCCAATTATTGCCCTCCTTTACAGACAGACCCAGACACAGAGACAAGTAGAGTAATTTGCCCAAGGAAACTCATCTAGAAAGTACCAAGCTAAGAAGAACTCGACACCAAGACCTCCTGGTCTCCGTATACACAGTCTCCATACTGTGACCTAATCAATCAGATAGGAAATGGATGAAACAAATCAACTGAGAGGACTGGAAGACCCTTCTCCTTTGAGGACATCGAGTCACATGCTGCTGTGAACATTCGCTCTGGCAGAGAGTGAGCCAAGACATCAGCTGATTGCTTCTGAAAGAAGTGGCATGATCAAGGTTCCCAAAGAAGCAAGAACATCCTGTCTTTTCACACATTACATTAGCCAACCAAGCCTGAAGTTTCAGCAAATACCTCGGTGGCTCCTCCCTTCCTCTTCATGTTACCAAACACTGCTCTGGAGTCCTCTGGAAGGGAACAAACAATGGCATTGGCCTATCATCCCGCCTGCTTGCAAAAGTACCTTGAAATAAAAAATCAACAGGCCCCTGGTCCGCTGGTTCAGTGGTAGAACGTCAGATGGTGTGTGGAAGTCTTGGGTTCAATTCCGGCCAGAGCACACAAGAGAAGCAACCATCTGCTTCTCCACTCCTCCCTCTCCCACTTCTCTCTTTCTCTCTCTATCTCTCTCTCTTCTCCTCCCACAGCCATGGCTCAAATGGTTCAAGCAAGTTGACCCTGGGCACTGAAGATATCTGCATGGAGCTAAAATAGCTCAGTTGCCAGAGTAATGGAGCAATGGCCCAGCCCCAACCTGTATGGGCAGAGCATGGCTGCATAGGGGGCACATGCAGGAGTCTGTCTGTCTGACTCTCTGCCTCTCACTTAATTTAAAAATAAAAATCAACTATCAACAGAACTTGTCATTAGCAATGTCAAACAAAAGAAATCCTTTTTGAAAACAGCACATTAAAATGATATCTATCTTTTTTTTTAGAATCACTTATATTTAATGTCAAATACATTCCAAACTAGGCATTTGAACAGATAAATTAAAAAATACCTACTGAAAGGCTGAATTGTTTTTATTTTAAAATAAGAATCTGTGCATATAAAACACATTTGGGACTCAGGGAATTTTTATAGGAGAATGCAAGTAATAGGACAGATAAGGCACATTTTTTCTTTTTCCTCTTTTTCTTTTTTTAAGTGAGAAAAAGACAAAGACAGACAGGAAGGGAGAGGGATGAGGAGCATCAACTCACAGTTGCGTCATATCAGTTGTTCAAGGATTACTACTCATAGGTGCCTTGACCAGGGGGCTCCAGCTGAGTCAGTGACCCCTTGTTCAAACCAGTGACCTTTGGGTTCAAGCTGGTGACCATGGGGTCATGTCTATGATCACACACTCAAGCCAGATGAGCCCACGCTCAAGTCAGCAACCTCAAGGTTTTGAACGTGGGTCTTCGGCATCCCAGGTCAATGCTCTAACCACTGCACCACCACCTGGTCAGGTGAGACACTTCTTATTATGGTCTGAAACCATGTAGGCTGGCAAGTAGAATACAATGATTGTCTTTTGCCTCCAAACTTTTTTTAAAATTGATTTGAGAGAGAGAGGGGGGAAGGGAGAGAAAGAGAAACAGAGAAAGAAACATCAGTTTGTTGTATGCATTTATTGATTGATTCTTGTATGTGCCCTGGCCAGGGATCAAACCTGCAACCTTGGAGTATCTGGACGATGCTCTAACCAACTGAACTACCCAGACAGCGCCTTGCCCCAAAAACGTTTGATATGTGGTTCCACTTCCTTCTCCAGATATGCACATTTTCCTCTCTTAAAAGTGCTTGAGGGGAAGGAGGGAGAGGGAGGGAAGGAAAAAAAATAGTGCTTGAATTGCACAATCTAAATATTCTTTTCCAATACTGGAAAGTATAAGATGCTCAAAGCTGCAGACATAGGAAGTGTCTTAGTACATCAAAACTGCTCACTAAGGGAAGGCAGACAATCTTCCATTACTCTACAGATTTAAAAAGAAAAAAAAAATTATTGATTGATTTTATAAAAAGAGGGAGGAAAGGAGAGACATGTGGATTATATCGCAACAAAGCTGTTTTTTTAAAAAAGATAAATAAATAAAGAAGAAGAATGTACGCTCATCCAGACACACTGACTGCAAACCCCGGAAATTCCCCAAAGCGAGGCTGCCTTAGCTGCCCAGGCCACACGTTGGGGTGGAGGACGCGGTGGATGGGCAGGAAACGAAGTGCGCCAGGGGAAGCGGCCATAACTTCCCAATTGTGAGACAACGATCTGAAGCATTGTGGGGACTCGACTCCCAGTCCCAAGGCAATCCTGAATCAATCCAGACAACCTACCCGCCAAACTCACCAATTAGACTCACCATCCGCAACAGCAGCAACCTGGAATCCGGAAGTGGGGACACCATTTTTGTTATGGGAAAGAGAGGTTTTTAAAGGAAGTCACCGTAACCATCTTTGCTGAGGGCAAGCAAGGGCAGTGGAAGGTATCTGCGGCCATCTTGGCTAAGGGCATTTGCCCAGCCAATAAAGATTTCTTCAGGCACATGGTTAGTTTGGGCAATTTCTAAAGGTTTGTTGATGAAATGCATTGCACTTGTTGGACACTAAAGGGAACAGAAAAACTATTTAAATTTTTTAAAAATATGACTGTCAATAAACAACAAAAAATAAGAAAGTCAATGTTTATTAAAAAACAAAAAAGTAGGGAGAAATTAACAAAGGGAATGAAAACGTCTTACTATGTTGCGTGCAGGTAGCTGTACAGGACTGCCAGAACTGCAGGACCACAGAGAAGAGACGGAGGGTTATTGTACCATTTCACCATCTTTTTGAACACAGTCTTGTGCACTCACAGCCATGTTGATGCTCATGTTGGGATAGGACCCCATAAATTAGGATTCCTGCACTTCAGGTAAATATTTCAAATAGCACAAGCTGAGATTTAGCCAGTCACATGCCAGATACTACAAGCTAAAACACCTTGGGAGATGCAGAGAAATTTTGAAGGCAAATTTAAAAATACAATGAGAAGTAAACTAACTATTCTGTCATATTCAGACAAACTTAACATAGCAATTGTAAATGTTATTTTCTTTTCCAGCCTTGTGTCATGAACAAAAAGAGAAACACACATCCTTTAGTCTCTTTTAATCTCTGTTTCTCAGTCTTTTTGTTTTGTTTTGTTTTGTTTTTGTATTTCTTGAGGAGTCCAGGCCAGTTATTTTGAAGAATGTCCCTCAGATTTTGCCTGATATTGTCACCTGGTTCTCAATGGCATTGATATGAGAGAGACCGTGAAGGGGGTGGGGGAAGGTGGAGTGAGATAGAAAGAGATAGAGAAAGAGAGAGAGAGAAACATCAACTCATCATTCCAATTAGTTCTATTTAATTGTGTATTCATTGATTGCTTCTTGTAGGTGACCTGACTCAGGCTTGAACCTGTGACCTCAGCCTGGCAACCTCTGCATGCCTGAATGATACTTTACTTACTGAACCATCTGTCCAAGGCCCATACTAATTTCTTTCAGCAGAAAAAAAATCAGTTTAGGTGAAAAAAAAAAGAGCTCTTTTAAACTGGGGTGATGTTTGCAACCACCTAATCTCTTGGTCATTCTAAACCTTGATTTAATTGCTCTGGTATCTGGGGATTTAGCTTTAAGAAAGAAAAGAAACCTTATAAAATTCAAAGGTTAAGTAATTGGCCAGTCTCAAGGCATCTTATTACTTTTTATTCATGCAGTGTTTGAAAAACATAATTGAGCAATAGGTCGATACTCAAGGGAAAAAACAACCAGCACTTAAACAGTGTCTCACTTGGTAACTTCTTATATGTTGTTGACATAAGAAACATCTAAACCAGTAGAGAATTTTTATAAGAGTTTGAACCAGTCTGACCAGGCAGAGGCGCAGTGGATAAAGCATTGGACTGGGATGCGGAAGGCCCAGGTTCAAGACCCTGAGGTCACCAGCTTGAGCGTGGGCTCATCTGGTTTGAGCAAAGCTCACCAGCTTGGACCCAAGGTTTCTGGCTTGAGCAAGGGGTTACTCAGTCTGCTGAAGGCCCAAAGTTGAGGTACATATGAGAAAGCAATCAGTGAACAACTAAGGTGTTGCAACGAAAAACTGATGATTGATGCTTCTCATCTCTCTCTGTTCTTGTCTGTCTGTCCCTATCTATCCTTCTCCCTGACTCTCTCTCTGTCTCTGTAGAAAAAAAAAAAGAGAGAGAGAGAGAGAGAGAGAGAGTTTGAGCCAAACTGAGGACATGCCAAGAAACAAGATCCCAAATGCTTTGGAAAATGGTAGGTTTTCAGTTTCTTTTATACATTTGGATTTTAAAAAGATTATATGAAAGTGGGAGAAAATACGGTAAGATTGGATTACAGGACAGTTAACAAGATTATGTGCTCTCTTGAGCAGGGGCCCCCAAACTTTTTACACAGGGGGCCAGTTCACTGTCCCTCAGACCGTTGGAGAGCTGGACTATAAAAAAAATTATGAACAAATTCCTATGCACACTGCACATATCTTATTTTAAAGTAAAAAAACAAAATGGGAACAAATACAATATTTAAAATAAAGAACAAGTAAATTTAAATCAACAAACTGACCAATATTTCAATGGGAACTATGCTCCTCTCACTGTCCACCAATGAAAGAGGTACCCTTCCAGAAGTGCGGCGGGGGCCGGATAAATGGCGTAAGGGGGCCGCATGTGGCCCATGGGCCGTAGTTTGGGGACCCCTGCTCTTGAGGCTGGTTACCTTCAGATGGATCTGAAGAAGAGACATTTCAAAGGTGTCTTAACCTTGATGCACAGAAACAATGGATGGGGATTCCTTAAGGTGAAGATAATCCTTTTATATGCCTGGGCATGACTACCCACCACAACTTGCTCAGTTAGGGATTTATGCTCAGATCATCTTGTGAGGTTACTTTAGGTTAGATTAATTATATTTTCATACACAATATTTATAATAAACCTAACTTGGTCCTTAATATCTGAAATCAACACTCCCACAATGGTAGGGAAATGGTGAAGACCTTATAAATAGGGCTTGATTAGTATTCCATGATACAAAAAAACCCATCCATTTTCTTCACCTTGAACCTATTTTCATGATATAATGAGCAGCTATGTCTGGCCTGTAACCAAAAATCATCCTGGATTGTCTATGCACTATGGTGGATCAACAAATACCTTGACTATAAAGTCAGGAGACTGAGCTTCAATCCTAGCTCTAACCAATTTTATGAAAATAGTCTTTTAACCTGTGTGAGCCTTATTTTTCTCATCTGTGAAAAGGAAACAATAAACGCCTTCTAGGACTACTTTAAAAAAGCCTGCTTGATGGAGTAAGTGATGGACTAATAGTCAGCAATTCTAAATTCACTTTTCTCACAAAGTAATTGTAACACAGGAGGCCCAGACCTGGAAAATGGACCTGGTGTTGCTGCAGGATTGCAAAGAAGCCACGAGGAGGACTAGATGGAGCTGACATAGCTTTTATTACTTACATATAGGCGTAGCACTGATGGCAGCCAGTTGGTGAAAGTTCTGCACCCTGCAGGGTGGGGTTCCAGTTTAAATAGCTAAGACCTGGACTTGACTCAGGAAAACTAAGCAGAGAAGCAGGGGGTAGGGAAAAGGGAACACGCTTGTTCTGTATTGTCCCTTTTTGATATGTATCTGGTGACTCAGTTCCGTTGTTCTTAGTAAAACCGTAGTTTAAGTTTGACCGCCCTTTATCTCATGGCCCCAGGATCCATGACCATGGCGCCATGTGGCTGGGAAAGGAGAAGGGCCATGTCCAGCATGGACCCTGCAGTAATGATGTGAATGCCAGATATAATGCAAGTATTATTGCATGTCAGCAGCAAACAACTGCGACTTGAAGACTCCTTAGCTAAAGACACTTATAATGCTTCTGAATACTAAAACACAATTTTATTATTATACATTTATTGGAATATGATGCCTCAAATCATCTGGGAATAACTACAAAGCTTAGAAATCAACAGGTATATTATGGTAATGAAGTTTTTATATGCTTATATTCTGCCTATTTTTAATTATTAAAACAACAATCATCATTTGGTCTGTGAATCAGTTATTATCTCTTATAGTTTCTGTGGGTCAGTTATTGGTAATGGCTTGGCTAGATGGCTCTGGCTCTGTGTCTTTCATGAGAAAACAGGCCAATATCAGCTGAGACTGCAGTCCTCTGAAGATTTAAGTGGGGGTTGGAGACTACTTTCAAAGTGGCTTACTCATGGCTAACAAGTTTGTGTTGTCTGTGGGTGAGAGGCCTCAGTTCCTCTCTATATTGGCTTTTCCACAGAACCAAATGAGTGTCCTCATAGCAAGGTTCCTGTATTCCTTAGAGCTCGGTGACAAACTTTTTTCTTTAAAAGACCAGATAGTAAGTTTTTTAAGCCTTGTGGGCCACATCCAGTCTTTGTCACATATTCATATATATATATATATATATATATATATATATATATATATATATACTGCTCATGAAAATAGGAACATTTATCACTTCATATTTATTTTGAAATATCCCCTAATTTTTGTGAGCAGTATATATATATATATATATATATATATATATTTGTCTTTAATTATTTTTAAAAATTTTTTATTTTCTTGATTTTTAGAGAGAGAGAGGAAGGAAGCAGAAAGAAAGAAGTATCAATCTGTTGTTTCACTTATTTATGCATTCATTTGTTTATTCTTGTGTGTGCTCTAACCAGGGAAAACCCACAACCTTGGTGTATCAGGACAACAGGGCTTTTCTTTTTTTTTTTTTTTTTTTTTTTTTTTTTTTTTTTTTTTTAGCGTTATCAGTTTTTAGTTGTTGAAATTCTTTTTTTTTTTTTTTTTTTTTTTACAGAGGCAGAGATAGACAGGGACAGACAGACAGGAACAGAGAGAGATGAGAAGCATCAATCATCAGTTTCTCGTTGCACGTTGCGACTTCTTAGTTGTTCATTGATTGCTTTCTCACATGTGCCTTGACCACGGGCCTTCAGCAGACCGAGTAACCCCTTGCTGGAGCCAGCAACCTTGGGTCCAAGCTGGCGAGCTCTTTGCTCAAACCAGATGAGCCCGCGCGCGACCTCGGAGTCTCGAACCTGGGTCCTTCCGCATCCCAGTCCGACGCTCTATCCACTGCGCCACCGCCTGGTCAGGCTCTTATTTTTTTTTTTTAACTTAAATTTTAACTTATTGACATTTTAGAGAGAGAGAGAGAGAGAGATTCTTGTATGTGCTGTGCCTGGGGATCAAACCCACAACCCCAGTGCATAAGGACTATGTCCCAAACAACTGAGCTACCTAACCAGGTCATCTTCTTTTTTTAAAATCATATTTTAAAAATATAAAAGTCAATTTTATCTTACAGGACAAAAATAGTCTGTGGGCTGGATTTTGCCCATGAGCCCTAATATGCTGGGTCCTGCTCTAGAGTAAGCAATCCAAGAGACCAAGATAGAAACTGCCATTCTTTAAAGATCTAACATGGGAAGTCACACACTGTCCTTTCCACTGTGTTCTACTGGTCACTTAGGACTTGGTTATTATGGGAGGAGACTACACAAGAGTTTGAAGACTACGCCAAAGGCAAAGGTCCTCCTAGGCTACCTGGAAGTTGACTGTCACATGGTGCCTTTAAAAATAATAGCCGTGTTGGAGGAACATCTCAATTGATTAATATAATAGACCACATAATAATTGTCTTTGCTATAAAATATAAAATATTCTCCTCCCAATTGCTTGATATTTTCCTAAATATTTCCTCGAAAAAGTCTAGAAAATAGTAAAAAGTTTTAAATAACTAGGTTGTGAACAAAGACTACCCTTTTTATCTTCAAAAACCCACAACTCCTAACAAAACTGTTTTGATATAGTAGCATTAAATAAATGTTTGTAGAATTTTAATATATATGTATATTTGTGTCTATAAGACTTCAAAATGGCCCTTTTTAAAAGTTGATCCATCCAATTCCTTGGCATGGTGTAAGTAAAATATCTATTCCTCAGCCAGTCATACTGACTTTCTATATTCGTGGCATGCATTTTCTGAGGAATTGTAGGGAAAAGCATGAGTAATAAGATAACCATAGAAATATCTCTTATCAAAAATGTAGCAATCACTTTTTGTTCTTTTACATATCCACTTGTCTTTTTTTTTTTTAATCTTTTTTTTTCTTTTTTTCTTTATTCATTTTTAGAGAGGAGAGAGAGAGGGAGAGAGAGAAGGGGGAGGAGCTGGAAGCATCAACTCCCATATGTGCCTTGACCAGGCAAGCCCAGGGTTTCAAACTGGCGACCTCAGCATTTCCAGGTCTATGCGTTATCCACTGCGCCACCACAGGTCAGGCTCCACTTGTCTTTTTGACAAATACCTTTATGTGATGGTCTCAGAGATAGTGTCTCAAGTATGTGAAGGATTGAATGGAACTTGCCAAGAACTACTGGCTTTGACTGGCTTTGTCAGGAACTTTTGAGCATCCACATGATGCTGCTGTTATTATCTTTAACAATGACCTTCTGAAATAAGAAAATAAGGTAAAACCATCCTCTTCCACTCCATGTTGGTTAGACCACAGGCTCAATTGCATAGAGTACAAAATTACTGACCTCCCTCCCTCCAACACACACCATGACTTGTCAGAAACCTGTGGGTGAAATGAAGTGACCTGTGCAAATTGTAGGATGACCTCACACCTGCGTTTCTTATCATTAGCTAAAAGTAGCATTTCCCACAACACCTAAAAGGGTTTTAGTCATTTGAACTCCTCCAGTAAAACATAGAATACACTCACGCTAATGAATCACAAAGTTTAATGTATGTTCCAAAAGTTCTCCTGGGTTGTGCAAGTCTTTGTTTTCTGATCCTGGGAAGTGTATTTCTAAATGCTGGCAACTGGGAAGTTCTTTCAAAGCATTATACAAAACCCAGTAGGTGTGAGGAAAAGAGTGAAGACTTGACTTCACACTTTATAGAAGGTCCAGGCAAGGACCTAATATCCATGCTATGTAAAGTCTATTTCACCTATTGTTGTCCTCTTATCATTTCATCTATTTTTTTTTACTACAGAAACTTATTAAGTGAAGGGGTGGCTCCAGGGGACCTTCTCTGGATGGATGTCCTTGATCAGTTATTAGAGGGAACAAGCAAAGTTCTAAGAAAGTTTCATGAATATGCATAGAAAAATTAGGTCAGAATACGGTGGCTATCTGAGGTAGGATTGGGAGGGGCTGGATGAAGAATGGATACTGTCATCTTTTTTATTTTATAAACCTCTATATTGTTTGGATCTTTTTATTTATTTATTTATTTTAAAATGTAAATTTATTGATTTTAGAGAGAAAGAAAGCATCGACGATTTATTGTTCCACTTATTCATATATTCATTAGTTGATTCTTGTACGTGCCTAGACCAGGGCTCAAACCCAAAGCCTTGGTATATCAAGACCATGTTCTAACCAACTGAGGCACCCAGCCAGGGCTCTTCTTCATTTATTTTTACAACTAACACATATTACTTTTTGTAATTCAAAGCAATTGGAATACACTAATGAGAGCTAAGTTTGGTAGAGTCACCTAGTCTAGACTGTGCTAAGGGCTTTTAAGACATAAATTTTTTCATTTACTCTTGATGACAATGCTGTCAAGTACTCCTATTCCGCCCATTAAAGAGATGAGGGAACTGAAGCACAAAGAACAGAGTTAACTTGTTGTTTCTTAAAATTTTTTATTGAATTTATTAAGGCAACATTGGGAGAATGTAGGCAAGTTGTGACAGAGCTCAAAAGTGACTAGTGAAAAATATATTAAAATATATAAACTGCAAAGCATGTTATTGTGAGGTCGGTTGGCAATGGAGGAAGGTCATGTGAGGAACCAGGCCCAGGAACTTTGGCTGGAACCGCCCACACCCATGCCTGCCAAAAAGAAACGGGCCAGGAGCCCTTTGAAAAAGAACAACTGTCAGCCAATGAAATTTCACTATGTCATAGCAACTCACCATCACTCTACCAACCCTATAAATTAACCCCCAGTGGAAGAATCCACGCGACTTCTCTGATCCCCGTCTGGCGGACCAGAGAAACTTGTCTGGGAAGCGCTCTACTAAATAAAGCTTCTATTAGTCTACACTTAGTGGCTAAGTCCTTCTTTCTTTCTCAGCGGGGAAAATACCTTACAGTTTTTATCCTAAAAGTTATCTTTAGTAACTATCCCATAGTTACTATTCTGAGCATTAGAAGATAATTTAAAGTAAGTTTTAATATTAAAAAATTGAAAGTAAGTTTTAATTTTAAAATATTGAAGTCATAAATTATTTTTTAAAAACATTATTAAGATAGATAGAACAGACACAGCCCTGTATTGGTTATCTGTGACCCTAATCCTTTGGGTGTTTTAGCACATCCCTCCTGCATGCTATAAAAACTTTGTCAGAGTGCCTCCTTGCTAAAATGGCTTGTTTAAAGGCCTAGAGAGGGGAAATCACTAACAAAAGCATAAATGAGAAGAAATGAGTAACCACAAAGCTCAAATGCTCCAAAACGATTGCTACAGAAAATAGAAATGTGAAGACATTCCTTTCATTGGTCTAATTATCTTTAGTTGGCTCCCTCCTTTGTTGTGGATGACAGACAGGCTCATTCAGAAGGCAGAGGGCTTCATCCGTGTCTGCGGTGACAGGCCAGGAGTCAGCAGCCTCACAATTCCTGCTGTTCCTGTTTTATAAAAAGGAGGTAACAGAAGTCGTCTTCCCCAAGCACCTGAGGGTGTGTGAGCACACTCTCCCTTTGCTATCAGCGTGACTGTCCTGGCTCACTCCGTGTTCTCTGAGAGAAGCAGTTATCTCTGGTCCACTGATAAAATCAAGTTACAGACACCCATTATCAGTAAGTCCTTGGAGCTGACTGAAATCCCTGTGAAACCCAAGGAAGACAACGAGCCAGGTGCTTCTGAAGATTCAAAGGGTAGAGCCAACCTGTCAGGATGGTGAAGCCGGAGGCTCCCTATTAGGCCACTTGAACAAAAACAAGATAGAACATCTTGCCTCCAACTATCTTTCTCACACTTTGTACTTAGACTTTCTCCAGTAGATATGTATTCCTTTGACTCGGTAGAGTCCTCTCTCAGCATGAAAATATCTTCACATCAGCTCTCCATATGGGCAGTGAGTTCAATTTGGGTCACTGGGAATAAAGCCTAGAAGCACCTGGTTACAGCTGCACCTCCCCCAACCCCCACCCGCACCTTGAGTCAGGGAGTGTGAGTTGATTGCCCAGGACCAACAGAGACCATCTTGCCTTGCACCAATTCTAGGACTCTCAGCACTCCATACCTTCCTGGTTAATATGTCCCACATGAACAGGACCAGGCTGACAATCTACATTCCAACTGCAAGGAAAGTAGTTCAGTGGAAAGTAAGCTTTCCATAGATCTGATAAGTTCCTAACTGGGCAGGTCATGGTGGGTAGTCACTCTCCAGACATATAACTTACTTATTAAAAGGCTTATCTTTGCCTTAATCAAGCCCTGTCCACCCTTTTTGTGCGTTTAGGTTAACACACTTTTGAAATTTCTCTTTTCAGGACCCTTTTTCTAAAGCTGACCACCCTCAAAAGAACACATAATCTTATTAGCCATCCAGTAACCAGCCCCGCCTCACTTTCTCTCACCTTCATGCAATCTTCCTTACATTCCCTCCTTATTCCAAATGCATAAAAGAAACTGCGAACTGTCGTTTCTTTCTTTCTTTCTTTCTTTCTTTCTTTCTTTCTTTCTTTCTTTCTTTCTTTTTTTTTTGTGACAGAGACAGAGAGAGTCAGAGAGAGGAATAGATAGGGACAGACAGACAGGAAGGAAGAGAGATGAGAAACATCAATTCTTTGTTGAAGCTCCTTAATTGTTCATTGATTGATTTCTCATATGTGCCTTGACCTGGGGCTACAGCAGACCGAGTGACCCCTTTGCTCAAGCCAGCGACCTTGGGCTCAAATTGGTGGACCTTGCTCAAACCAGATGAGCCCACGCTCAAGCTGGTGACCTCAGGGTCTCGAACCTGGGTTCTCCACATCCCAGTCCGATGTTCTATCCACTGCACCACCGCCTGGTCAGGCTACAAACTGTCATTTCTTGAAAGAATTTTTCTCTGTTTAGATCTTGCTTCCAGGTCTATCTTCTGTTTGGCTTAAATAAACTCATTAAAATGTTCTACAGTTTCTTACGTCAACACTCTTAAGTAAACCTCCCTCCTGACCTGTGCACGTCAGTTTCCCAGCAAACAGCCACCCAGCAAAGCTGACCAGTGACACATCGGCAACATTTCTTTCTTTTCTTTTTTTTTAAAAAAATTTAATTGATTTTTTTAAAGAAAGAGAGACATTGATTTGTTATTTCATGTATTTATGCATTCATTGGTTGATTCTTGTATGTGCCTTGACAAGGGATCGAACCTATGACATTGGCATATGAGGGTGATGCTCTAATGAACTGAGCTACCCAATCAGGGCCAACATTAGCAACATTTCTCTCTTCTGGTTTGAGTCCCTATGGACCCACAGAGCTATGCACCATGTGTTTAGATGCAGATGTGAACTTTCCAGGTGGGACACAGGGGAGACCTTCTCTTCCTCTAACATCGGAAGGGTGACCTTTTTGCTTTTTCTTTGCAATTATATTGTCACTATAGATTATCGAATTTTTCCATAGAGAGTGATTCAGTATTCGGCTCTGTAAAGATCCCAATGTCCTAAACAAGAATGCCTTTTCTCCTTTGAAAAAAGAACTCACTATATTCACATTCTTTCCCTTAATATATAGACTATCATACCTTAAGCTTCAACACTTAACTAAGGACCATTCCTATCAGCCCTGGACATTAAAGAGGTTTCTTTTATAATTTTTTTAAAAAAATTATTGATTAATTTTTTTCAAGAAAGAGGAAGAGGGTGGAAGAGAGAGAGAAACATCAATTTGCTGTTTCACTTATTTATGCATTCATTAGTTGATTCTTGTATGTGCCCTGACTGGGGATCTAACCTTGACCTATTGGCACAATGCTCTAACCAACTGAGATACCTAGCCATGGAATGAAGAGGTTTCCATACAGAAAACTGTTCATGTATATTAAATCTAAAGATTGCGTGGGGCTGGGGTAAGGGGTGGATGGCAAAGAAGAAACCAGCAAATTGCAAATGCTTAGATGTCTACCACACTCACGGTCATTGAGTCAGTTGAGAGGTGGACACACCCATGTCACAGCCCTTCAGAACATCATATCAGGGATTAATAGCATTAGGAAGCATTAGAACTTTGAGCTCTGAGCAAGGGCTTTTCCACCAACCAGGTTTTAAAAAGGCAGGGAGAGTATGCTTTGAATTAAGGTGATAAGATAAAACTTATCATTAGCCTTCTAAGCATTATACCTAAAATTCCTCAAAATCCTCTGAGTTTCTCTCTGTGTCTAACATTGCCCACTCTTTTACTTGACAATCTTAGTGAGTTGGACATAATATTTAAAAGAAAATTTTTTATTGATTGATTTTAGTAAGAGAGAGAGAGACAGTAACATCGATCTGTTCCTGTATGTGCACTGACCGTGGATCAAACTGGCAATCTCTGCACTTTGGGACAGTGCTCTAACCAACCGAGCTATCCAGCCAGGGCTGGACATAATATAAATTCATCTGCTTCTTGCTGACCATTCTGTCATTTCCTCCCTCCTCTTAGATCTGTAGGAAAAATGTTCCCACAAAGTTAAGAGTCAAATTAGAAGGAACTTCTCCCCCCCCCCCTTCCTCGAACAAGACAATAGAAAATCAAATAACTCAGTTTTTGAGGACTGCCAGGGAAAAGTCACTCATGGAGCCACAATGGCTCCTTTGTAAATTCACCCGCACCAACCACATCGCTCAACAGGGTCTGGTTTTTCAGTGGCATTTCTCTGGTCAATGCAGGCTCTTCCCTCCATCATGATTATTTCAAATATCCCTTCTCTCCCTCTTGGCTGCTAACTTGCTTCCTAATGCTAGCAAACATGCAACCTAGCCATACCCAGACTGCCTGCGCCTCTTTCCCTCCATTTAACATGGAAGCGGCTGACAGTCCCTTTTTGTCTTCTATGCCCTGTCCTGCGTCCCAGAATGTTCACAGACACACCATTGATCTTCCCTTCCCTTCTCCAGCTAATTCTTTTCTCTCACCTGGTTCTTTATGTCTCTATCCATATACCCATCCCCTTACCTGCTATACACATAATATACGGCATACAATACCTGTTGCAAAAATTTCTAAGTTTGTCATTTGTCTTTGTTTATAATTTGTTTGTTGTGGGGTTTTTTGTTTTTGTTTTTGTTTTTTTGTTTGTTTGTTTGTTTTACAGAGATAGAGTAAGTCAGAGAGAGGGATAGACAGGGACAGACAGAAAGGAACAGAGAGATGAGAAGCATCAATCATTAGTTTTTCGTTGCTCATTGCGACACCTTAGTTGTTCATTGATTGCTTTCTCATATGTGCCTTGACCATGGGCCTTCAGCAGACCGAGTAACCCCTTGCTTGAGTCAGCAACCTTGGGTCCAAGCTGGTGAGCTTTGCTCAAACCAGATGAGCCCGCGCTCAAGCTGGTGACCTTGGGGTCTCGAACCTAGGTCCTTTGCATCACAATCTGACGCTCTATCCACTGTGCTACCGCCTGGTCAGGCAAAAGCTTCTTCTTTTTAAACAATCACATTTATCAATCTTTTTTAAAATTTTATTTTAATTTATTGGGTATACATAGATTCTAGTGTCCCCCTTTGTTCGTCACCACATCCCCCTTGCCCTCCTCCCCGGTTTTGCTTTTCTGCTCTCATCCCATCCTATCATCCCCTTTCCCTCTGTCCGCTTTACCTCTGGACCCTTTGATCCTGCTTCTGACTCTATTCCATTCCTCAGTTCATATAGTTCAGTGGTAGTCAACCTGGTCCCTACAGCCCACTAGTGGGCGTTCCAGCTTTCATGGTGGGCAGTAGCGGAGCAACAAAAATATAAATAAAAAGATAGATTTAACTATAGTAAGTTGTTTTATAAAGATTTATTCTGCCAAACTTAGCGACAATCTGACATAAAGTACTTGATAAGTAATTATTATTATATGCTTCAACTTGCTGTAACTCTGCTTTATAATTTTTTTTAATATTTTATTTTATTTCTTTTTTATTATTTTTAAGATTTTATTTATTCATTTTAGAGAAGGGGGAGAAAGAGAGAGAGAGAGAGAGAGAGAGAGAGAGAGAGAAGGGGGAGAGAAGGGGGGAGGAGCAGGAAGCATCAACTCCCATATGTGCCTTGACTGGGCAAGCCCAGGGTTTCGAACCGGCAACCTCAGCATTCCAGGTCGCCGCTTTATCCACTGCGCCACCACAGGTCAGGCCTGCTTTATAATTTTTATAAAGTAAAGTTACTTCCCTACTTTATAAATCACCATTACTGTAGAACCAGTGGGCGGTTAGAAAATTTTACTACTAACAGAAATACAAAAGTGGGCGGTAGGTATAAAAAGATTGACTACCCCTGATATAGTTCATTGGATTCCTCAAATGAGTGAGGTCATATGATATTTTTCTTTCTCTGCCTGGCTTATTTCACTTAATATAATAGTTTCCAGGTCCATCTATGTTGCCACAAAAGGTAAGATTTCCTTCTTTTTCATGGCCTTATAGTATTCCATAGTATATATGTACCACTGCTTTTTAATCAACTCGTCCACTGACAGACACTTGGGCTGTTTCCAGATCTTGGCTATTGTAAACAATGCTGCAATAAACATGGGAGTGCATTTCTTTTTTTGAATCATGATATGGTGTTCTTGGGATATATTCCTAAAAGTGGGATGGCTAGGTCAAAAGGCAGATCCATTTCTAATTTTTTTGAGAAATCTCCATACTGTTTTCCACAGTGGCTGCACCAGTCTGCATTCCCACCAGCAGTGCAGGAGGGTTCCCTTTTCTCCACATCCTCACCAGCACTTATTCTGTGTTGTTTTGTTGATGAACGCCATTCTGACTGGTGTGAGGTGATATATCATTGTGGTTTAATTTGCATTTCTCTAATGATTAGTGATATTGAACATTTTTTCATCTGCCTATTGGCCATCTGTATGTCCTCTTTGGAGAAGTGTCTATTCATTTCTTTAGCTCATTTTTTGATTGGATTGTTTATCTTCCTGATGTTGAGTTTTACAAGTTCTATATAAATTTTGGTTATTAATGCCTTATCAGATGTATTGTCAAATATGTTCTCCCATTGTGTGGTTTGCCTTTTTATTTTGTTCATATTGTCTTTAGCTGTGCAAAAGCTTTTTAGTTTGATATCGTCCCTTTGTTCATCCTGTCCTTTATTTCCCTTGCCCGTGGAGATAAATCAGCAAATATATTGCTGCAAGTAATGTCGGAGAGCTTATTGCCTATGTTTTCCTCTAGGATGCTTATGGTTTCATGACTTACATTTAAGTTTTTTTATCCATTTTGAGTTTATTTTTGTGAATGGTGTAAGTTGGTGGTCTAGTTTCATTTTTTTGCAGGTAGCTGTCCAATTTTCCCAATACCATTTGTTGAAGAGGCTGTCTTTACTCCATTGTATACTCTTACCTCCTTTGTTGAATATCAATTGTCCAAAAAGGCGCTGGTTTATTTCTCGGTTCTCTGTTCCGTTCCATTGATCTATATGCCTGTTCTTATGCCAGTACTAAGCTGTTTTGAGTACAATGGCTTTGTAGTATAACTTGATATCAGGAAGTGTGACACCACCCATTTTATTCTTCTTTTTCAAGATTGCTGAGGCTATTCGTGTTCTTTTTTGGTTACATATGAATTTTTGGAATATTTATTCTATATCTTTGAAGTATGTCCTTGGTATTTTAATAGGAATTGCATTGAATTTATAAATTGCTTAGGGTAATATGGACATTTAAATGATGTTTATTCTTCCCAACCATGAACATGGTATATGCCTCCACTTGTATCTTCCTTGATTTCTTTTATCAATGTTTCTTCTGAGTACACAAGTCTTTACCCTCCTTGGTTAAATTTACTCCTAGGTACTTTATTTTTTTATTGCAATAGTGAAGGGGATTGCTTTTTTAATTTCTTTTTCAGACAGATTATTGTTGGTGTATAAAAATGCCTTTGATTTCTGAATATTAAGTTTATATTCTGCCACCTTGCTGAATTCATTAATCAGGTCCAGTAGTTTTTTGACTGAGACTTTAGGATTTTCTATGTACAGTATCATATCATCAGCAAAAAAGATAGCTTTACTTTTTCTTTTCCAATTTTGATGCCTTTTATTTCTTCTTCTTGTCTGTTTGCTGTGGCTAGGATTTCCAGAACTATGTTGAATAAAAATGGTGAAAGGGGGCACCCTTGCCTTGTTCCTGATCATAAGGGGATTGCTTTTAATTTTTGCCCATTGAGTATGATGATGGCTGTGGGTCTGTCATTGATGGCCTTTATCATGTTCAGGTATTTTCCCTGTATTCCCACTTTGCTGAGAGTTTTGATCATAATTGGGTGCTGTTACTTCTCCACTATCATTTCTAATTTTATTTATTTGGGTCCTTTTTTTTTCTTGGTGAGTCTGGCTAAGGGTTCATTGATCTTGTTTACCTTTCAAAGAATGAGTTTTTGGTTTCATTGATCCTCTGTATTTTTTTTTAGACTCTATGTCATTTATTTCCACTCTGATCTTTATTATTTCCTTCTTTCTACTTCTTCCAGGCTTTACTTGCTGTTCTTTTTCTAGTTCTTTTAGGTGCAGGGTTAGGTTGTTTACTTGAGCTTTTTCTAGCTTCTAAGGTATGCCTGTAATGCTATGAACTTCCCTCTCTGTACTGCTTTTGCTGGTCCCATAGATTTTGAGTTATTGTATGCTCATTTTCATTTGTTTCAAGGAAAGTTTTGATTTCTTTCTTGATCTCACTGTTGACTCATTTGTTATTTGATAACATGCTGTTTAGTTTCCAAATGTTTGAGTGTTTTTAAGTTTTTCTATTGTAGTTGATTTCTAGTTTCATACCATTGTGGTCAGAGAAGATGCTTGATATGATTTCAATCTTCTTAAATTTGTTGAGACTTATTTTATGCCCTAATATTGGTCTATCGTAGAGAATGTACTATGAGCACTTGAAAAGAATGTATACTCTGCTGCTTTAGGGTGAAAGGTTCTGAAGATATCTATTAAATCCAGTTGATCTAGTGTGTCCCTTAATTCTGCTGTTTCTTTGTTTAATTATTTTTTCTTGAGGATCTATCCACTAATGTTAGTGGAGTATTGAAATCTCCCACTATTATAGTATTGCTGTTGATCTTGCCCTTTATGTCCATCAAAGTATTTAGGTGCTCCTATGTTAGGTGCATAGATATTTATAATGGTTATATCTTCCTGTTGTATTGTTCCCTTTATCATTATGTAGTGACCTTCTTTATCCCTTACGATAACCTTTGTTTTAAAGTCTATTTTGTCAGCTATAAGTATTGCTACACCAGCTTTTTTTCATTTCCATTTGCATGAAATATTTTTTTCATCCTTTTACTTTCAGTCTATATGTATCATTTGTTTTGAGATGGGTTTCTTGTAGACAGCATATGTACGGGTCCTGTTTCTTATCCATTCAGCTACCTTATGTCTTTTGATTGAGCACTTAATCCATTTACATTTAAGGTTATTATTAATATGTAGTTTTTTATTGCCACTTTTTTCTTTAAATCTACATTCCTCTTTTACTATATTTTTTCCCCCACTTTGTTCTGTCTACAGCAGGCTCCTTAACACTTCTTGCAGCATTGGTTTGGTTGTGATGAATTCCTGAGAAGCTTTTTATTTTTCCTTCGATCTTAAATGATAGCCTTGCTGGATAAAGAAATTTTGGTTGTAGGATCTTGTTTTGCATTACTTTAAATATTTCTTGCCATTCCCTTCTGGCCTCAAATGTTTCTGTTGAGAAGTCGGATGTCATTCTTATGGGGTTCCTTTATAGGTGATAGACTGTTTTTCTCCTGCACCTTTTAGTATTCTTTCTTTATCTCTTAGCCTTGGTATTTTGATTATGATGTGTCTTGGTGTGGGTCTCTTTGGGTTCCTTTTTTTTTTTTTTTTTACAGAGACAGAGAGTGAGTCAGAGAGAGGGATAGACAGGGACAGACAGACAGGAACAGAGAGAGATGAGAAGCACCAATCATTAGTTTTTCATTGCATGTTGCAACACCTTAGTTGTTCATTGATTGCTTTCTCATATGTGCCTTGACCGTGGGCCTCCAGCAGACTGAGCAACCCCTTGCTGGAGCCAGCGACCTTGGGTTCAAGCTGGTGGGCTCTTGCTCAAGCCAGATGAGCCTGCGCTCAAGCTGGCGACCTCGGGGTCTCAAACCTGGGTCTTCTGCATTCCAGTCCGACGCTCTATCCACTGTGCCACCACCTGGTCAGGCTCTTTGGGTTCTTTTTTAATGAGGTTCTCTCTGCTTCTTGAACCTGTGTGACTCTTTCTTGTATCAATTTAGGGAAATTTTCAGCTATAATTTCTTCAAACATGTTCTCTATTTCTTGTTCTTTCTATTCACCTTCAGAAACCCCTATTATGTGGAAATTGTTTCTCTTCATGTTGTCACAAAACTCTCTTAGATTTTCCTCAGACTTTTTGATTCTTTTATCCTTTTGCTACTTTGCTTCTGTGCTTTTGCTTATCTTGTTCTCTAAGTCACTGATTCTACCCTCTGCTTCATCCAGCCTGCTTTTAATTCCCTCTAGTATAGTCTTCATTTCTAATATTGTGTTTGTCATTTCTGTCTGGTTCTTTTTTATGATTTCAATGTCATTTTTGATGCTTGTTATCTCTTTATTTAGGTGTTTATTATGTCCATCCATTGTTGCTCTAAGATCTTTGAGCATCCTAAGAATCATTATTTTAAATTCTGCATCTGGTAATTTGGTTATTTCTATTTCACTCAATTCTTTTTCTGGGGATTTCTCATGTTGATTCATTTGGATTGTATTTTTTTTTGTCTTCCTGTTTTGTCTGTCTATACACTCTTCCTTTGGGTGTGTTGTTTGTGTAGCTAGCTGAGTCTAGGGTTGGTATTGTCTGCCTCCAATTTTCAGTTGTGTTGTTTCTAGGTCTTCTTGGTTGGCATCAGCTGTTGTTTGTAACCTGCTGTGGACTGCTTATCTGTTATCACTATTCTTTTTGCTATTTGTGTTGGCATTTTCTATGTCTTAGCTGGGTCAGGTGTGAGGAGCCCTTCCTTATGCTACCACTCTAACAAGGGTTGTTAGGTCCTGAACTGATGCTCTTCATATCTGGCTGCTGGATGTACCTGCCTGGACCTCCCTGGCCAAAGCCTGGTGCAGATCAGTGGGGGTCACTGCCTATGACTGGCTCTTATCTACCTTTTTGGACCTACAGGTGATCCAGATCTTGTGACTGCCTCTGCTGAGACCAGGTGACACTGCAAATATCAGCTGCACTCCTAGGCTAACTTTTATCTACTCTTGGCCTAGGTGATGTTCCTTTGAAAGTTCAAGTTCCCCTGAGATCCACTTTCTGCTGCCTCTTATTGCTGGCTACTTGTTGGGCTCAGTACTGTAATTCAGTGATTAGGTACGGTATTGGATGTGGCTTGCCCATTAGCCTCAGATGTCTTCGTATCCTGACTTTTTATTTATTTTATTTTATTTTGGTATTTTTCTTCTTTTTCAGCACTCAGAAGGGTGTGTTCTCAGAGGACCAGTGGGTGTGGCCTCTGTGCTCCCAGTGTGTGGTCTGCTCACCGCTCCCCACTTCTGCTGTTGCCACCTTGGGTATTTGGGCTCCAATGCTGCTGGTGCCAGCCTGCCTCCATGGCTGCCACTGCCCCTGGTGGGCTTCTGAGTGCCTGCTTGGATGACCTCTATATCGCCTGGGCCCCAGCCACTGCCAAGGGCAGGCTCACGCTATGGGCTGGATTGCATGTGAGCTTGGACCTCTGCAGTGGCTTGCCCCAGCTTCTGCCACTGCAGGCAGCCTGTGCACACGCACTTCTGCTGTTGCCCGGGCCTCAGCTGCTGCCAGGGGTGGCCCCACGCTGCAGGCATGATTGTGCGCAAGCCTGGAACTCCACAGAAGCCACCACCGCCTCTGCATCTGCAAGTGGGCTCACGTGCAGCCACTCAGACCGCCTTCATTGTCATCTGGGCCCCCTCATCCTCCAAGGGCGGGCAGGATTGTGCATGAGCTCAGACCTCCACAGTGACCCGTCATGGCTCCAGGCTCCGGCTCCATGGGCCGCCCGCACATGCCATACTTGGACCCCCTACACAGTCCCCCAGCTCAGTGACAGGTGGGTTTGCGTGTTCACTCTGACCTTTACAACGGCCCCCATGGCCCCCGCCTTCGCTGCACAGCTCGTTTGTGCCTGCTCGGACTGCCCCCACAGTCGCCGGGGCTTGCACTCTGGTTAGGCCTGCGTGCTCAACCACTGCAGCTTCTGCCTTCTCAGGTGGGTCAGAGTGTGCTTACTCCGACCGCCCTGGCTCCTGCAGCTGCACCCACCCCACTGGCAGCCCGCCGTCCTGCCCGGGGTGAGCACTCAGCAGTGTAGGGGGCGGTGTAGCTCAGACCCCCACACTCACTACCTGTGTCCCTAATGTGCTGCCTACCTCTAAGCGCCTCTTTGTCTGGAGAGGCAGGAGAGTGGAGCAGGAGAGCCTCCGATGAGCGGGGTAATTTCTTCCCTTTGCTGATGCTGCTCCAAGAAAAAATGTTCACTTTAGATTTGGGAAGTGACTCAGCCCAGGGATTAGGGTGTGCATCCCTCAAAGTGTCTCCCCCTGTGCCTCAGAGACCACACTATCCCCTGGCAACTCCAGTCCTCCCAGCACTCCCCACTCCTGGAGCCCCAGGCAGGTGGCTGTGAGCGAGGCTCTCTGTGCAGTCCCTTTAATACGGAGCCTGGGTCGGAGAGTTCTGTCTCCTTCTCTCAAACAGCATCTAGGCTCCTTTCTCAACCAAATACAGTCTGTTCGCCCCTCCCAGGCTCCAGGGCTCTAGGCTGGGACTCCAGTTTGGGGCTGAGGACCCACAACCCACAACTCGCCAGGCACTCCTCCCCACAGCGAGAGTCCCTCCAGGCTGCCGCTTGCTCCTGGGAGAGGGCAGCCCTTTCCGAGTCTCAACCTTTCCTACCAGTCTCAGTGTGGGTTCTTCGGTGGTGGTCCTTGGCTATAGAATCTTCTTAGTTTAGTCCAAAGTTGGTCTTTCAAGATGACTGTTAAGTCTAATCTGGAGGGACCTGAAACATTGAAGACATGAGCAAAGTCCATTGATTACACATCAAAGCTTTATTGTCTAGCTTGGCCAAGCGGCGGCAACTCCGTCTGAGGGAGAGCGCGCCGGCCCTTTGTTTTACCTAGTTTTTATAGTTTTGTAAGTGGGAAGTACAGAAGCAAAAATTGTAATTAGGAGCCCTTTACCACTATTGGTTATAGTCATATGTCCTTTAACATGATAGGACCATGTTCAATTTGCAAGCCATACATCATTTTGGAGAAAACAAAATTTACAAATCAACACAATGGTAGAAAGGTGTCTCTTTACATATTAAAAGGCATTCCTATATTTTCTAGTGTTCATCCACCATCTCTCTGTCCAGAGTCACACGTGTTAACCGCACGCATTTATATAGGAGAGGTAGTTTCTGTGGGGACAAATGCCTGCAAATGGCTCATTACTATAAGAAAAGGTTTATTTTGGCTTTTCTCTCCCTGCATCTGGCTAGCCATTCACCCCTTTCCCCACAGGCATGGTGGAATGTCTGGGAATCCATGTCTTCCTCCCCTTTGCATTTACAATACAATGCCAAGGGCCATCCTGGTCATGCCAATCACACAGTACAGAGACTATTTCTCACAATTTCTCTGCACACCTTAACCCAAATTAATAAAATGTTCTTCAATCCTCCCAAAATATTAATATTAATTCTGTAGCTTTTGGTACTTTACAATACCTGCAGGTGAGGTGGCGCAGTGGCTCCTCAATGACTGTTCTCAAAATTAAGTTGTAATCCACTTTGGTTCTGGAATGTGGGAGTTGGAATGTTCGCCTACTCTGTGGCCATCTTGTCTCACTCGCACCCAGGTTTTTTTAAAAATAAGTTTTCCTTTGGAATACACTTGCCTCATGTTTTCGTTTGGCTCACAGTTTCTGCCTTTCAAAATTGTTTTGTTTTTCTATCAATCTTTTTTTTTATCTTAGATTTTCAGTTAGAAATACCTTTCCTACCCTCAAACAATAAAGGAATTCACACATTTTTCTTTAGAACTTGCATGGTTTCATTCTCACATTTAGATATCCAATCCATTTGGAATTTTTTATACTTTATTTTTTAATTAAATGTATTATGGTGACATTGGTTAATAAAATTATATAGGTTTCAGGTGTACATTTCTGTTGTATTGTGTGCTCACCACTCCAAGTCAGGTTTCCTTTCCTCACCATTTATCATCCCATGCCCTCCTTTATCTCTCCTCATCTCCCTTCCCCTCTGGTAATCACCATACTGTTGTCTGTATCTGTGAGTTTGTGCTTTGTTTTGTTTTGCTTATTCCTTTCCCATTTTTCACTCAGCCTTGAAAACTGCCTCCCCTCTGTTCTCTATCTATAGATCTGTTTCATTTTGTTTGATAGTATGTTTTCTCCATCGAATTCCATACGAGTAAAATCATTATGGTATTTGTCTTCCTCCGACTGGCTTATTTCATTTAGCACAATGTTCTCCAGGTCTATCCGTGCTGTTACAAAGAGTAAGATTTCCTTCTTTTTATGGCTAAGTAGTATTCCATTAAGTAGTACCACAGCTTTTTTATTTACTCATCTACTGATGGGTACTGGGGCTGCTTTCAAATCTTGGCTATTGTAAGCTAAGGCTGCAATGAACATAGGAGTGCATATATTCTTTCAAACTGGTATTTCGGGTTTCTTTGGATTTATTCCCAGATGTGGAATCACTGGGTCCTAACTCAGTTCCATTTTTTATTTTTTGAAGTAACTCCATACTGCTTTCCACAGTGGCTGCTGCATCAATCAGCATTCCCACCAGCAGTGCACAAGGGTTCCCTTTTCTCGACTTTCTCGCCAGCACTGATTTATTGATGATAGCCATTCCGACAGGTGTGAGGTGTTATCTCCTTGTGGTTTTAATTTGCATTTCTCTGATGATTGGTGGCATTAAAACCTCTTTTCATATGCCTATTGGTTGTCTGTATGTCCTCTTTGGAGCAGTGTCTATTCAAGTCCTTTGCCCATTTCTTAATTGGATTGTTTGGAATTTTTTTGGTGTTATTTTATAAATTCTTTATAAAGTTTGAATATTAACCCCTTATCACATGTATCATTGGCAAATACCATTTGGAATTCATTCTTTTATATAATGTGAGATAGGGATCCATTTTTATAATTTCCTCATGGCTATTTGGCATTTCAATGCCATTGATAAAAAGGTATTTGCCCCAGAGATTTGAGATGCCACCTCTACCATGTATATATGAGTGTATTTATGGATTTCCTGTTTCTCTGTATATTTTTATGTCTGTCATTAAAAAACAAACAAACAAAAAAAACCTCCATCTGAATCTTACGTATTTCTCTAACATGAAGCTCTGGCTCTTCCTTTTCCTACAGAAACTTGTTGGGGACCAAAAAGCCAACAGGATATTTTGCAGTTTGGATTTTGGGGACAGAGGTGTGGGGAACTGGCTGCTGCCCAGCCCCCCACCTCACTAAGTTGCAAAAGGCTGTGCTTCAATACTCGTCCTGCCCCCCATGTTCCCAGGAAGGACTGGAAGGAAGTTACTTTTTTGTGTAAGGTTGGGATGTTTGAGTATGGTGAGGGTTTTCTACACATGATGGAGTTCTTGAGTTGCCTTGAAAACTGTATGCTGATTTCCACTTTGCCCTGAAAATAAAGAAGGATGCAGTTTCTGGGGGCAGCCATGTTTTACAGCTCTGCTAGGGCGGTAATTTACTGCTAGCAGGAACTGTGAAGCCCTCTGGGACCCATCTTTTATAGTCTTTCATTCTTTGTGTCTATTTTCTTCAATTCCATACTATTCCCGTTCCCGCTCGGGACCTGAATATACTTGTCGCGGCTGGCCTGTGGCAGAAACTTTTTAAAAAGAGTTTTTCATACCCCGCTTCCATTTTTTTTACCATTTACTCTTCAATTTCCTTCCATACGGCTTTCACCCTGATTATTCCATCAAAACATTTTAAGCTTGAGTCATCATCATGGCACTCAATTCCACAGGAACTTTTCAGGCCTCATCATGTTCCCCCCTTCTTCTTTCAAAGTCCTCATTTTCTGCCCCTTAAACTTTCAAATAAGTAAGATTTTTGTTTCACAAGTAGATGTGTTTATGAAACACAGGACGGCAGCCAAGTAAGGAGTCAGCTTATCATAAATAGAATATTGGGCATCAGGAAGCACTAGTTCTGGTTCCAGTGCTATAAACAACAGCGGTGAATCCAGGAAGAGATTTTAAATATTGCATACTTCCGGCCTGACCTGTGGTGGCGTAGTGGGATAAAGCGTCGACCTGGAACACTGAGGTCGCTGGTTCAAAACCTTGGGCTTGCCTGGTCAAGGCACATATGGGAGTTGATGCTTCCTGCTCCTCCCCCTTCTCTCTCTCTCACTCCTCTCTCTCTAAAAAAATAAAATTAAAATAAATAAATAAATAAATATTACATACTTCCCCCTAGCATGCAAAATATGGCTGCTTCACTTCTATTTTCGTTATCTTAGTTGCTTTCATATTCCTTTCTTCCACTAAATTATCAAATTCTTGAGGAATACCCCATGTTTTACTGATTTCTGAGTCCCCATGGTGTTCATCTCTTAAAAGCACATAGAAGGTGTTCAATCAATGTCAAATAAATGAATGAATAAATGTGTAACATAGGATGGTATCGTTATTAACAACACTGTGAAAATAATGCAATACTAAAAATTGTCAAGGAAGAATTGAGGGAGTATTTCCTGCAATGTAATCAGAAGTGTACTATAAGCAGAAGTTCCCCAAATATGATAAGCCCTTAGTCAGAGATTCAAATGAGAGAGCCAGTGTCAGATTAAACCATGAGGTAGGTGTTCAAAACGAGATTAGAGGATGCTTAAACAGGTTGTTAAGCATACACATCTGAAATGGACAGAATATCAATGCAGGTAAGGCTCTCTAAGGCAGCAGTGAACATGGAAATTTAGAATTAGCTTCAGTTATATATAACAGAAAATTTACTAAACATAATAGAAGATTTTTTTATGCAAATAAAGTCCAGAGACAGCTGGTCTAATGTTGATATGTAGACTCCATGATAATCTGAGACCAAGGTATCTTCTATCTCATTGCTTTGACATTTAAACATGTGGCTTTCCTATCACAATTCAAAATGGGTACTTGGGTTCAAGCCATTGTATTTGCATTCCAGCCAGGGAGAAACAGGGAGAGAGAGAGATGGCCATACCTAGTATTTTAAGGACATTGACTGGCACTCATATACCATTAATCAGAACTTATCCACATTGCCATATCTAGCTGCAAGGGAAGCTTGGAAATGTAATCTTTGCTTAGGGAAGCCACATGTTCAGTTAAAAGTCAAAAAGAATGAATAATGGGGACCAAATAACCATCTACATCTTACCATTTAGTCAGAAGAATTAAGACAGAAGTTTGTGTTCAAGGAATGAAAAAGAATATTCATGGATTGAGCCAGTCTTCACATTTCTAGTCCTTACCTACAGACTGCTGAGCACTACACCACTGCACAGGTAGTGGTCAAATGAGTAATCATCAAACCTCAGGGGGCCCTCCACACCCCAGTTAATCCTCACTGGTGCTGGTTGGCTCCCTCCACCACTCCCATAGAGGCTGTTATGAACCTTCACCACTTTTCTATAGCCACTGTCCTGCCTCCCTGACCTCTGACACCCAGAGGAAACGGGCACTTTCAAGCATGAGTATTTCAACTTCCCATTCCCATATCTACAGCTTTTTTTTAATCAGTTATCCCCACAATACCTACCTTCTGGTTTCTGTGTTGTCTTTCTTTCTTTGTTTTATGGTGCCCTTTCTCCTGGCTAAGATAAATCCTGCTTCTCAGGAACTAAGATTCAATGATTATTATGACTTCTATGTCTTATCTATCTCAACACTTTCTAAATGTTTTTCAAGCCTTCCCTGTCTAAAAGAAAGAAAAGGAGGTTCAGCCCCTCCTTGGCAGTGTGCTTTTATCTAGCTATGATCACCATCCTTCTATTTGCCTACACAGCCCAAACTTCTAGGTAAAATGATCAACTTCCCTGCCTCCCACCGACTCTTCAACCCATGGCAGTTCTATGGTAACCTGACCTCTGGCCTCCATTGTCCACTGACACCACTCTGGTCAAGTTCCCTGATGTTCTACTCATTGCCAAATCCAATGTTCTCTTTTTCATCTTCATCTTTCCTAACACTTCTTTGGCACATGTCACTGTTGATACTTTACTTTTCTTCTGGAAATTCCTCTTTTGGCCTCTTATAATTTATATGCCTATTACTTTATCCGTTTTACTTTCTGCCTCTCACTGGTGTTCCTGAAATTGCCCCAAGGCAACCTCCCTTTTCACAACTTCAAATACTTCTTAAGTGCTAACAACTCCCACATCTCTATCTCTAGCTTCAGATCAGTAAGTTCATTTAGTTCCTGGACATTTCCACCAAGACACTGGTTTGCTCTCAATTCTGTGAAGAGCAGTTTGGGCTGGACTCAGCCAGGCAGTTCTGCTGATCCCACCGGAGTTCACTCACACGACTGCAGTCACCTGCCGGCTCCACTGGTGCTCAATGGTTTAATGTCCTTGCTTGCATATCTGGTGGGTGGTGCTGGCTCTTGGCTGGGACACTACCAGTCTCCTTTGTATAGCTCACCAGGCTTAGGCGCATCACTGTCTCAGTGTTGTCCCAACTCTAACCAAAAAATAGCAAGCCTCAGTGTGCAAGTACTTTTTAGGGCTGTGCTCGGATCCCTCTTGTTCATGCCTCATTGGCCAAAGGAACTCATACAGCCAAGTTCCAATTCAAAAGATGGAGAGAAAAAAATTATTTATTTATTTTTAAATTCTATATCTTGATGACAGGAGCAACAGAATCACACAGCAAAGAGTGATGTATACAATGATGGATGGTATTGTTGCAGTAGACAAACAACCACAATGTTCTCCCCATTCCACATCTGTTTCTCCTTGTGTCTTTCCTATCCCAGGGAATGGTGCTGGTGCCCCACTCGAGCCAGTCATTCTAGTTCACTCCTTCCTCCCTTGCAGATACTGTAAATTGGAGGGCTTAATACCAACTCCCAACCTCTTTCTCTACTATGGACATGATGATAAACACTTTCTCACATTACTTTGGATAAGTAGTTATGTGACATAGTTCTGGCCAATAAGTAGAAGTCTGTGAGTGGTTTTGTAAAATCTTTTGCTTTCTTATCAAAAGGAGCAGACCCTGTTTTTCTTGTTTCTTCCTTCTGTTCCTGAACACAGACAAGATATCTGAAGAGGCAGCAGCCATCTTGTGACCATGTGGTAACAAATTTTAAGTAAAGGCCAAGAGCATCAGAGTCACAACCTTGAAATTACTGAATCACTAAACCAAAGGTATCATTTGTTTCAGTCTAGACTTCTTGTTATCAAAGAAAATAAACTCTTCGTTTAAGCCACTCCAAATTGTAATTTTTTTTGTTAATTCAGTCTAAAGAATTTCTGGCACACATTCATTCCCTAATTTAATCAGTCATCACATCCTATATACTCGTTCTCCTGAAGTTTTCTCACTTGTACGCCCTTCATCCTATCCCTGCTGCCTCCGACGTTGGGAGCAGCAGTACCCTGACCAAAAGTTCTTTCTTTCTACCAGCCTACTTCAGATCATACAGTTCTCATTTTTTAGTTATGCTTCTGCTTAAGATATAATTCCCAGAATCTAATTTTTTCTCCAACTTAATCCTGTTTATTGCCAGAATTTGAATCATTTAGAGATCCTCAATTTCCTATCATGTAAAATCTTACTTATTTAAAATGGCCCCTGGTGGTTTCTCAATCTGGCCCCTACTTACCTCCCCACAATTCAATACCACTAAGGCTGGGTTCAGGAACTGGTGTTTCTAACAAGCTCTCTGATGATACTAGTGCTACCAAGAGTGGGCAAAACCACCCTTTGAATAGCATTGATAGAGTTCCTTTCCTTCAGAGCATTGGCCTCAGTTTGTAATGATAGGTCCCTTCATCCCTTCACTTAGTATTAATACTTCTCAAACATTAATCTGCATCAGAATCCCCTGGAGGGCTTGTTCAAACACAAAAGGATGGCAGAGCCCAGTCCGTAATGACTGTTTCTAGTCTTTTGTTTTCTGTACTTTCATAGTACGTGGGTGCTTTAACAGTGACATTCTAGCAACTATATCTTAACCAGATCACAACTCTATAATGAGAATTTTATGAATTACTACAGACTTGTAGAAAGGGGGTGCTTTTGCTCAGGAGACTGATGCTCCCAGTAACAGCATCACATGAGCAGCCTGTGAACATCCACCTGTTCAGATGACCCAACAGGAGAGACAGGGAAGGTGAGGATTCTGTAATCCTGGCAGGCAGCAAGTAGGAGTTGGGGAGCTTGCGGAATCGGTGTCACAGTCTGTTCTTGCTCATGCGTATTTGACTTCCTCCAACTCCCTCCTGCTACCACATATCTCTAAATCTGGGGCGGCTCAGTGAGCTTGTCCAGCTAGAGTAATTAGGGAATAAATTGTTCCCTGTCAGGTTATCTTGGCCCACAAACACGTTGCTCTGTGTGGCAGCCCAGGTCTGCGGGCCAGGTTTTATGAATGCTGGAGGGTGGTTGAAGACTTGCGCACTCACCTGTGGGGAAATTAGCCATCATTGTGCTTTCAAGGCTGTGAGAAGGAAATTCTCGAAGGGAGGGTGGTGGAGCAGAACTTTCTGGCTCACTGAGAGTGTAAGTGTAATTTTATTATGCTTTTATGATTAATTGACTTATTAATAGCATGTTAAAGAAGTTACTTGAGCTGGCTTCAAAGATAAAGGGGAATGTATACCTATTGTATATTATAGCTATATTGGCATAATTCACGGACCAGGACCAGATGTAGGAGGGCTGTAGGAAGGGAGGGAGGCTTGAACAGGAAGCCATCTTTCTTTTCTGATTTCTCTGGTCCCCCCTCCCCCCCTCAGTCTCTGTGTGTATATGTGTCCCCTGCCCCCCCCCTTTGACCCCATCCTGCAGACTGGCTCTCTGTGCTTCTCCTACGCATGTGGTATACTATGATCATCCTGATCAGTATCCTCTCAGTTCCGGTGCAAGATTACAGAGAAAGAGAATCTGATGGGTGCAATTTGGGTCCAGTCAGCTATGGTGGACCTCTGAAGATGCGGGCAGTCCCCAAATACCATGCTGTCTTAGATTAGATTCTCAAGGATTCAAGAACTAGCTTACTTGGAAGGAAGCTTAAAGACATAGACTCCCACCTCACTCTGTGACTTCCAAGGCTAAATTATAAGAGATAACATAGTTTCACCCAGATTGTCTTAGGATAGTTACTCTTAGAACCCAGCTGCCTTGCTGTGAGAAGCCCAAGGAGAGACATGAAGAGGCTATGTGTTGTTATTCAGCCAACAGTCAGCAAACACTGCCAGACCTGTGAGTAAGCAACTTCAGATGACGTCAGCCTCAAGCTGCCAAATCACTCCCTGCTGTTTCAGGCCGTAGACATTGCACTGTGGAGCAGAAACAAGATGTCCTCGTGGTGCCCTTTATATAAACTCCTGACCCACAAGACCTGTAACCATAATAAAAATGATCGATGTTTTACGTGACTAAGCTTGGCACAGTTTGTGCTGCAACAACAGTAACTTGAATACTCAGGTATACATGAATGTGGAAGGACACAGGCATTTTTGCCAGCAAATACAATAACCTTAAGGGGATGCCTGAATCCTCCCAGCTTGTTTATTAAGATGATCTCAACCCCATGAATCTAATCCAGAGCTGGTCTTTCCTTCCTTTCCAATGCAATTCATCTTTCCCAATCAATTCATGTGGCCAGAGCTCAATGATCTAAAGATATCATGAAACCTTATAGAACCTGGAAGCAAGTCCTATTTAAAAGGTTGGGCTTTTTAAATAGTATTTTTCTTAAAATTTGTTTTTGTAAACTGTGGTCAATGAAGTAACAAAGCAAAGGAATAGCCCCTTTGGGGGAGTTGAGGGAGGAGGAGGACAGGGGCAGAACCAGATGACAAAGGTTGGCAGGGAGGTTGCAAATCATGATACTCATTCAGTAGAAAAAAATAAATTTATTTTCACTTCTCTGAGGTTTTGCCGTCCTGAGATTATTGGTGATAATAAATTGGTTAGAATGGAGCCCTTTTTTGAGATAGTTTTCTGGTCTATTTTGCTAGGTTAAATCCACCTTTAATTCTGTCCACCCTTCAAAAATATCTGTTGACTCTGAGTTCAGGGAATAATTGTTTCCTGATCAAGTATTTTGTGAGGTCAGTGATATGGAGGAAGCTATTCATTCTTTCATTTTACTAATAGTTGCATTGTCTCTGTGGAGAGAAGAGACAATAAGGAGAGATGTCAGCTACTTACTCTTTTTTTTTTTTTTCTTTTTACAGAGACAGAGAATGAGTCAGAGAGAGGGATAGACAGGGACAGACAGACAGGAACGGAGAGAGATGAGAAGCATCAATCATCAGTTTTTCATTGAGCGTTGCAACACCTTAGTTGTTGATTGATTGCTTTCTCATATGTGCCTTGACTGCGGGCCTTCAGCAGACCAAGCAACCCCTTGCTGGAGCCAGCGACCTTGGGTTCAAGTTGGTGGGCTTTTTGCTCAAACCAGATGAGCCCACGCTCAAGCTGGTGACCTCTGGGTCTCGAACCTGGGTCCTCTGCATCCCAGTCCAACGCTCTATCCACTGCGCCACCGCCTGGTCAGGCTGCTACTTACTCTTTTGAATGTCACTGTTTGTTTGTTTGTTTGTTTTTTCCCAACTGAGAAGAGGGGAAATAGAGAGACAGAGTCCTGCATTCGACCTGAATGGGATCCACCAGCTACCCCCTGTCTGGGGCCAATGCCCATCTGGGGCCACACTTGCAACCAACCTATTTTTAGCACCTGAGGTAGAGGCTCCACAGAGCCATTCTCAGCACCTGGGACCGATGTGCTTGAACCAATTGAGTCTTGGCTGTGGGAGAGAAAGAAAGAGTGGGGGGAGGGGGAAAGATAGTGGAGCAGATGGTTGCTTCTCCTGTGTGCTCTGACTGGGAATTGAACCCAGGACATTCACATGATGGAAAGATACTCTGGCACTGGGCCAATCAGCCAGGGCAGAATGTCACTGCTTTTCTAATAGATAGCTCAAGAAAACCAAAGCTGGCATACATATATGGGCTAATAGAGACAGGCTGTGATTTTCATAACAGTTATTAACATTTGACTTCATTTAAAAGCACAACGTATGGAAAGAGGAGACTGAGAAAGAGGAAAAGAGACGACTGAAACCCTCTGACCTTCTCTAAACCACAGTATTGACGCTGTCCACATCTTCACTCAACCTTATATGGTGGACAGCAGTTTGCGAATACATTAAGTATTGTTTCACTACCTTTCCTCTCCCTGAGCTGCTGCTGCTGCTGATAATCAGCAAGAAAAAGGTGACATCAGCCTGACCAGGCTGTGGTGCAGTGGATAGAGCATTGGACTGGGATGCAGAGGACCCAGGTTCGAGACCCCGAGGTTGCCAGCTTGGGCACGGGCTCATCTGGTTTGAGCAAAAGCTCACCAGCTTGGACCCAAGGTTGCTGGCTTGAGCAAGGGGTTATTTGGTCTGCTGTAGCCACCCCCTCCCCCCCAACAAGGCACATATGAGAAAGCAATCAATGAACAACTAAGGTGTTGCAACGAAAAACTGATGATTGATGCTTCTCATCTCTCTCCATTCCTGTCTGTCCATATCTATCCCTCTCTCTGACTCTCTCTCTGTCTCTGTGGGGAAAAAAAAAAGAAAAAATAAAAAGGTGACATCCTTCTTGCTGATGACTAGGGACAGAAATAACCATCTTCATACCACACTGACATATCTAAGAAT
This sequence comes from Saccopteryx bilineata, assembly GCF_036850765.1. Lineage (NCBI taxonomy): Eukaryota > Metazoa > Chordata > Mammalia > Chiroptera > Emballonuridae > Saccopteryx > Saccopteryx bilineata. The sequence goes on from NC_089495.1 coordinate 182,735,045, forward strand.
GTTTCAGGTTGTGTCTCATTGATTCTATCCCAAGCAGGGGTTGTAACTTCAGAATTATTAACTCATTTAGTTCTTGGTGCTGTTACGAAGGGTACATAGTGCTATTACACCCCCATTTTAAAGACAAGCACACTGAGTCACGGGTAGATTGAGTAACCTGTTCAAGAACACAGTGAGTCGGAAAGTCAGGATTTGAATCCTGAACTCTAGCTCCAGAGTTTATGCATTTAGCCATTATATAATGGTGCTATTTTTTTAAATATCCCTCTTTATTTAAAAAAAATTAACCCAAAACAATATTTTTAAGAAGTCAGATTTTTCTGGCACACTAGACTCACCTATCCACAAATTGATAGTTAGAAGCAATAATTCTAATCTTTTGCAGTTAATTTTGACCCAAACAACATTAGGACATATTGTTTTAGAGAGCCCATTCTTGGAAAGAACATGTTTATGACTAACAGACAGCAGGATCCGGTTTCCAGAACATTTTCCAGTGAAACAGTTGCTTTTCAGAATCTGTAAAGTCTTCTAAAACAAAACTTAGGAGAATGTTTATACCCAAAACATACAAAGGATGGGAAATGGCTAACTTCTCACAGTCATCTGAGGCACACTGGGAGGGCTTAACTACATAGTTACTAACGTACATTCTATCATCCCACCATATCTCTTTAAGTCTACAAATCATCATCTTTGTGGTTGTATACTTATTGCTAAGGCCAAATGGAGGTTTGAGAAAATTATAGAGAGTTCAGTTCATTGTTATTATCAACATTAGTTGAGTTGTCTCTAACACTTCCCTTGAAAATCTCCACCATCACTTCACTACCCTCCTTCCCCTATGCATGTGCACACACACACACACACACACACACACACACACACTGTGATAATTGGGATATATCATGGTTTCGATGTATTGCAGCTTTTTTCATTAAGAAATGGAGTCAGTTTTTTTGGTGACTTGAATCTGAACATGGCTATGCAACTTGTTCTGTCCAATGGGTTATTAACCAATGGGATGTTAACAACTTGAAAAATACATTATACTTGAGCTTACCTCCAGTGCTGGAAGCTCTTCTGCTATGATGTGAACAAGCTCAGGCTAGCTTGATGGATGATGAATGACATATGGCCAAGTCATCTTGTCACCCCAGCTGATATCAAATCAAGTGCCAGACATGTGAGTGAACTGTCTTTTTCTCCTTCAACCCCAACCTGAAACCAACCAGCCTACCAACCACCAGGCAATTGAGTGAGACTCTTCTTGATAATCCAGCCCTAGCTTAGCAGGCCAGGCAGACAAAATACCCATTTTATCAGCAGAATTTTGAGCAAATGAAATGGTTTCTGTTTGAGATGGTTTATAAAATAGTAGAAATTAAGTGATAGCCATCCTTGCCTATCCACATGGTTACTTGGGATCCTGCTTTTTCCTACATGATTCTCCTCTACCCCCTCCCTCCCTTTCCTCATTTAGTCACTGTTGATTGGCTCACAGATAGTGATTGACCCAAGCTTTCCAAATCAGATTTTATCCCTGGGATTTTTTTTAAAGTGCACCTGAGAAAAAGAAGTATGTCATCTCCTTCCAATAGTAGAATTTGTAAGATGTGAAACTGGAAATTTGTTCACAGCTGTGTTTCTTACCAGGTAGACAAGCTAGCCTGTAGTTAATAAGAATGAAGGTAGCGCAGAGATGAAAGAAGAAATAAGAGATGAAAAGAAAATACTTATGTGGTATTTAAATCCGTAAACCTCATCCCTGATACTCCCACATTTGGATGACTAACCTTTTCCATAAGTTTCATGAGCCAAAAAATGTCCACTTTTTCTCTAAGCAGTTTGAGTTAGGTTTCTATCACCAGCTCCCAAAAGAATCCTGATTAAATATGTCCTATTCACTTGCCTATATAACTATTATTTATACAACAAACAGATCAATCATTATTGATAACAAATAGATCAATGACTATTTCCATCATTGTGTTCAGCAGGACATTATTTGTTTTGGTTATGGAAAAAAATCACCCCCAAATTAGCTGCTGAAAACAACCATTTTATTATCCCTCACGATTTGTTGTTTGACTTGGATAAGCTGAGTGGTTCTTCTGCTAGTTTCATTTTGGGACACTCATGTGACTATATTCAGGTGACTGGAGTGAAGTCTTGGCTTCTTTCCACTGAGGAACCAATATTATGGGTTAAAAACCAGGGATAATCAACTAGGGTAATGCAGACAAGATTGGGAAATCTATGGCTTGATAGACTCCCATTAGACTAGGCTATAGCAACACTATCAGTTTCACAGTCTATTCATTCATTCGTTCATCCATTCATTCATTCAGGACTTCTGAAACCCAGCACTACTGACATTTTAGGCCAGATAATTGAAGCCATCTAAAGGCTCAATTAGCTAGAACATCCACAATGGCTCCTGTAGTGACATATTTGGCAAATCAGAGCTCCTCCACATGGCCTTTATCTCTACGTGGCAGCTTGTCATCCAGGGCCTGTCCACAGTTTCTCTCCTTCTAGCAGGTGGCTCAGAGCTCTGCTGCGCTAGTTCTCAGAGATTAAATTTCCTTAGCATCTAGGCTTGGAAGTCACACAGTATCAGTTCTTCTTCATTCTATTGGTCAAGCCAGACACCAGGTCATTCCATTTTCTAAGAGAGGGAATGAGACTCGACTTCTTGATTATAAGAGTAGCAAAGAAAATACAGCCATGTTAACCTACCAGCATAACTTTCTGATTCAACAGATGTTATTTAAATTTTAGTTTCTTGGTGTGTCATATTTGGAGATTCAAAGAATAAGAAAATCTAAACTTTAAAAAATGTAAAAGGTCCATAAAAATAATTTTCCTGACAGCCTGGTATTTCCATGTACTGTATATGGGTTTTATTCTAGCACTGGCAGTTGCTTGAAAAGGTCATTCAGACCTTCTATGGAAAGTAACTTCCCCCAAAGAGTGAGTTATTTGTGTAATTATTACATGTTTAATGTTGGCCTCCCTCACTAGACTAAGAAATTTGAGAAAGTAAGTACTACATCCCATTAGCAAATGGTGTCTCATGTGCCCCAAGGAATAGTATCTGCACATGATAAATGTATCTTAAATATTTCTTAAATAAATGAATGTAGTTGTTCTTAACTAGAGGTTATTTTGCCCCTAGGGGACTGACTATTGGAATGGTCTGGAGGTCTGGGGGCATTTTTGGTTGTCACAACTAGATAGGATGTTGTTACTGGCATTTTGAAGGTAGCAGCCATGGGTGCTGCTAAAAATCCTACCGTGCATAAGACTTCCTTCTATAATAAAGAATTATCTGGCCTAAAAGGTTAGCAGTGCTGGGTTTCAGAAATCATGAATGAATGAATGAACGAATGAATGAATAGACTGTGAAACTGATAGTGTTGCTATAGCCTAGTCTATTGGGAGTCTACCAAGCCATAGATTTCCCAATCTTGTCTGCATTACCCTAGTTGATTATCCCTGGTTTTTAACCCGTAATATTGGTTCCACAGTGGAGAGAAGCCAAGACTAGAAGCCCATGCTTCCCCCTTACCAACCAGCTCCTCCAGGGGTCCTCACTGTCCTCCTGCTTCAGCTTCAGAGTGTAATCCTGAATTGGATGTGCAGAGGACATGGTATTGATATCTGCCATTTGCCCCTCAAGGTCCAATCTTGACCTTTCTTTATTCTGTTCTGTGCCTTAGAAGGCTGGCCTTTGTGGACTGCTTCAATGGGCCCCCTCCCTCTGGCTTCCCTTTGGATTCGACCAGGAAGGCTGATGGCAGAAGGAGAGTAAGGCTGAAGATGTATTTTCCTGCATTCCTCTCTGCTGGTTGCCAACTATTGGCTGTATTCTTCTGCTGAAAGTCAGAGCTTTTACCAAGAGGTTGCTGCTCTCTTTAACTGTAAGTGCTACTGCCTGTTGACCCTTCAGGCCTAGGGGTGTGAGTGGCTTACCACTCTTGCTAGCTTCATTTCGCTGCTCCATCCATTTTGGTTTTCCTTAACCTGCCCACATCTTCATAAATAGCCTATAAAATTCTCCTTAGTTACCTAGCCCATTAGCATATGGCATTAGTTTCTTTCTGGGAAACAAACTGGGAGTTCTAAGACTACCTTATGCTTTACTTCGAGGAGGACATCTACAAAGACCTGTTGCCTTCTCTCATCTATCAGTTTTGATCATCTTGGACACCAACAACAACCCTAAGTAAGCTGACTGCACCATAATCCTTTGGATAGTGAAGAGTTTTTGGTGTTACTCCATGTTGAGTTGAATCCTACAGTCAATCTTTCTTTCTTTCCTTATTCCCCACTATTGCATCTCAGCACTCCATGCCCTAGGATTAACGAAAACTAGGTCCTCCCTTTTACCCAAGTGCATCATGCTACTGAAGCTGACAAACAATAAATAAAGACCAGTTTCTTGCTGAGCTGTGACATGATGGCCCTGAATAACTCATCTTTTCTTGACCCTTTGCCCAGTTCTGAACTGGGCACCTGCCTGTTGTAATGAAATCCGCTGCAGCTTTCCCAGGGATGACTGTGAAACTGACCCTGCCTCTCTCTGCTGCATATAAATGATGTAACATGTGTTATAGTTACTTTCAAATTTGTTGTCCTTGTAGATCTCTAACATTACCAAATGCTTCCTATGACATCTTAGTAAGTTAGTCAGAGTAATCTAAGAGAAGAAAGAAAAAATAATAATTTCTATAGCTCTGTGTCTTATCTTGCTTTAGCAATCACTGCAGGAAAAGTATCTCAAAATTTAGCAGCTTAAAACAATTTCATTCTGTTTGCAAATAGGTCAGGATTTCGGATAGAGTAGAAGTGATTTGTTTCTGCTCTATGATGTCTGGAGTCTCAGCTGGGAAGATTCAAAGACTGGCGATGCCTTAGTAGCTGGGGCTGGGATTACCTGGAGCTCCATTCACTCAGCTGTCAGACTTTTGAGCCTGGATGACTCAAAGCCTGCAATTGCCAACCAGGGGATTTCCACGGGGTCTCACTTTGTGCATATTTGGTACTCTCAGCAATGTCAGTGTCTTGTATGGTAGCTCAGGGCTCCAAGAAGGAATGTTTCAGCCAACAAGGCAGAAACTGTATGCCCTTTAATGAACCAGCCTCTCTGTATCTATGAGCTCTTTTGAGGGGATAGATTCACCCTATAAGTAACCTCATATGGTATTTCTCTTTCTGATTTGTTTCACTGAGCATAATGCCCTCAAGTTCCATTCATGTTGTCGCAAATGTCAGGATTTCTTTCTTTTTATGAACAAATAATATTCTCCTGTGTGTGTTCATGACATTTTTTAATCTATTCATTCACTGGGAAACACTTAAGTTGTTTCCATGTTTTAATTATTGTAAATAAACCTGCAATGAACATGGAGGGGCAAATACACCTTTGAGTTAGTTTTTTCCATTTTCTTCAGATAAATACCTCAAAGTGAAATTGCTAGATCCTGGTAGTTTTAATTTTAACTTTTTTGAGGAACTTCTACACTGCTGTCCATGGTGGATGTACCAATTTACAATCCCTCTAACAGTGCATGAGGGTTCCTTTTCTCCACATCCTTGCCAACACTTGTTATTGCTTATTTTTTTATAACAGCCATTTTACCAGGTATGAGGTGGTATCTCATTGTGGTTTTGCTTTGCATTTCCCTGATGATTAGTGACTTTGAGCACCTTTTTAATATACCTGTTGGCTATCTGTATGTCCTCTTTGGGAAAATGTCTATTGAGACCTCTGCCCATTTTTTTTATTAAATTGTTTGTTTTTTTGTTATTTGATTGTATGAGTTCTTTATCTATTTTGAATATTAACCCCTTATCAGATATATTATTTGCAAATATTTTCTCCCATTCAGTAGGTTGCCTTTTCATTTTGTTGATGCCTTCCTTGCTGTGCAGAAGCTTTTTAGCTTCCCTGAAGCTTCTTCATGATTGAAGAATAGAAATATCTGAATGGCAAGATTGATTATAAGGATAGAAGCCTGTAGCAGATTTAACCAACTAGTAATATTGAACTGCCTCTCATCCCAGAGGGCCAGGCACGTACACACCATGAGGATTCTCCAAAGGCGATGGTATAAATATAGTCAGTTATCTATGATTGTAACAGGTGAGAAGAATTTGAGACGTTGAAACATAAAGGTAACATAGAAAAAATTACTTTTTACAGTCTTTGTGGCATTCTCAGCACAGGAATTCTTTCTCTCCCTGCGTGAGAAAGCCGATCACATGGGGGAATTTGATGAGCTGTGCATCAATTCACTTCCCACAAAAAAAAAAAAAAAAAGAGTTTGTGATAATATTTAACTATGTGGAAAATTATATTACTTTACATGATATATCCAGTGGTGGGATTCAAATAATTTAACAACCAATTCTTTGCCCTAATGACCATTTTAAGTATAAAAAAATGATATATTGAAAGGTAGTTTATTATTTCATGCATTTAATACTTAAATAAGAATAATAAATACAAAACTAGATTATGTTATAAGAGTTTAAAAATATTAATGAAAAAATATTAAATAATACCTGACAAAAATAAACTGTTATTTTAGATATTTCCATATTGCTTCTTTGATTGGTATCCTCACAATTTTCTTCTCTTTTATCCAAGCATCATCAGCTGTGTGATTTATCCTTAACCATCTTTTCACTGTAGGAGTAGGATCCCGTTTCTTTAGAGGTAGGCTGATTAGACTAATAGTCATTGTGTTTGATGTATTAGAAACAGGCAACTTTCTATTGGTTCATTGTGTCCTAGCTTCCTATTGGTTTCATCGTTTGGGGAACATTAGCACACTCATAATATCTCGGGGGAATTTTGGGAGTAACACAAAGCTGAAATAAATGACAGCTTGTCACCACCTGGTTGTTTGACACTTTTTCTCTTTACATTATATGTTTATTTACTGAAGTAACAAAGGCAAGGGAATTAAAATGTCATATTTCATCAAAGGTATAATGAGTTTTATGAAATGAATAAAAAAAATTACAAGCATAGTTCCATCAAATTTTTTTTTACCTCTGGACGGAATGAACATTACTATGGGCACCTAGAAGGCCCTGCTGTGCAGATGAATATTAAAGAAGAGCAGGGAATGTAAATTTGTGATTTCCACATTGGTTGACTGCCCAGGCGCCCGCCTTAGACAGACCCTGATTACAAGTGCTATTTTATCAACCGGTTCACCAACTCAACAAAAAAATTAGCTGTTGGTTTTGCTGAACTGGAGCGAACCGACTGAATCCCACCACTGGGTATATCCCTTTTGGATTATTTACACTTCCTTTCCTTGATATAAGAAATGAAAAAACTCTTCTAGGTTTTGCCATTGTATTCAATTTTGCTTTGTTTTTACTAGGCTACTCAATATACGATCAGTACATCTACAACAATATGGATAAATCTTACCAGTATCATACTGAGCAAAAAAGCCAGGCACAAGATGATGGCATACAGAATTATTTCATTTATATAGAATTGACAAACAGGCATAATTAGCCAATAGTGACAAAATTCATAACAGCCTTGGTTGTCACTCTCAAAAACTAACTTTCCAACAACCAACTTCCCAAGGAGAATATATTTTGACATTTCAAATCTGCCTTGTTTCAGAGGCTTTTTAGCAACAGGATTCAGCTCAGCGACACTCTGGGTTCCACAGGAAACTGAAGTCCAGCTTGTTGTCTCTGACATGCTTGGTGAATATGGTATTTGCTCTGGGACTCGATGCTTGCAGATATGGGTCTGTCTTCTGTTCCTGCCTCACCTCATCTCCAGGGCAGACCTATTTCCAGGGCCTCTCCCACTTTAGTCTACCCATGCTGCAGTACGACGAAATGGCACCAACCAGGAACCAGACTTTAACACTGCTACCTCCGTACTCGCAATGTAGGACAACCTGCAGGTCTGAATACCTGGGACCGTAACTTTAGGTTCAAATCACTGATTATTCAAAATATCATCTTAGTTTGAGTTTTCCCAAAGTAGACCTTGAAACAAAGTCTTGGGTGCAGGATATTAATTAGGAGGTGGCTCTAGGAATCTCAGTGAGAGAAGAGGGTGAAAAGCCATGATGAGATAGATTAATAAACAGTCACAACCTGACCTGTGGTGGTGCAGTGGATAGATAAAGTGTTGACCTAGAATGCTGAGGTCACCGGTTCAAGACCTTGGGCTTGCCAGGTCGGACATATACAAGAAGCAACTATTACAAGTTGGTGCTTCCCACTTCTCCCCCCTTTCTCTCTCTCTCTCTCTCCAAATCAATTTTAAAAAACCCAAGTTATAATTTAGGGCAACTTGGGCTTAATCCCACTGGGTACCATCTGAGAAATGTATAAAAGATGCCTCAGAAACGTCACTCTGAAGGATGGGGAAGTTGGGGGCTTTGTGCACTGTTATGGAGTGATGTTTGTGTGCCCACCCAAAATTAATATATTGAGACCCTAACCTTGAGTGTGGTTGTATTTGGAGATTGGACCTTTAAGGAAGTAATGAAGGTTAAATGAGATCATAAGGGTGGAGCCCTGATTTGATAAGATTAGTGTCATTATAAGCCCAGCCATTCAGAGCTCGCTGTCACACTCTCTTCTTCTCCCTCTGTGCACACTTCCTGAGAAAAGGCCATGTGAGGACATATCGAAAAGGTAAATGTCTGCAAGTCATAAAGAGAGACCTAACCAGAAACTGAATTGGCTAGAACCTTGGTCTTGAACTTTAGCATTCAGAACTGTGAGAAACAAGTTTCTGTTTGTCTTAAGCTACACAGACTGTGGTGCTGTGTTAAGACAGCCCAAGCAGGCTAAGTCATGCACCACTATCTTTCCCTCTCAGTGTTTGAGTGTTGCCCTCCAGGGCACTGAAGGTGGCCAGAAGTGAGAAATTGTGTCAGTACATACAGAACTTTCTTACTTGCCTGCAGGTGAACTCAGAGGTAAGCAAAGGGAATCTGACCAAGTCCTCACAGTGTTTACTATACCATTGTTTCACAGTTTACAAAAACAAAAAACACTCTTGCATTGTAAATTGTGATAGATGTGACCAAATTGTTCTCTTAAAGGATTATATCAATTTACACTTCACTTACGATATCTGTTTCTCTATGACCTTTCTGACACAGTTTAATCAGACATTTTAATCTTGCCAACTGAAGAGGTAGAACATGGTGACTCATGATTTTTACTGGTAATTTCTTTTGAATAACTTCAATAGTGTGAGACAAAGGTGGGGGGAAGGAAGTTTTCCTGCTTCATTGGCAAACTTGGCTCATACATCAATTCTTCACTAAGAACATTGATATACTAGCAACCTCAAAGGTTGCAATGTCTTTGGCCTGGCTGGGGAAGGAAGGAAATTCCTTTAAGTATAATGTAGTCCAGGTATCACTTGATCTTATTGTTAACTATGGTAACAATAACAGCAGCAACAGAGGCAGAAAAAGTAGTCTGAAAGCATCAAAGGCTTTGGAGCAGATTAAAGCCCAGGAAACCACAATGAGGGTGGAGTTAAGAGGAATAGTATATACTACATCAGGGGTCCCCAAACTTTTACACAGGGGGCCAGTTCACTGTCCCTCAGACCGTTGGAGGGCCGGACTATAAAAAAAACTATGAACAAATCCCTATGCACACTGCACATATCTTATTTTAAAGTAAAAAATCAAAACGGGAACAAATACAATATTTAAAATAAAGAACAAGTAAATTTAAATCAACAAACTGACCAATAATTTAATGGGAACTATGCTTCTCTCACTGACCACCAATGAAAGAGGTACCCTTCCAGAAGTGCGGCGGGGGCCGGATAAATGGCCTCAGGGGGCCGCATGTGGCCCGCGGGCCGTAGTTTTGGGACCCCTGTACTACATGGTAGCTATGGTTTTGAGCTAACCTAAGTTACCCCCTCCCATTCCCAGAAGAGGTGGGGTCAGAGACGGTGAAAAGCCATGTGTGCTATTGTAGTGTTTTTGTATTTTTATCTCCATATTGGGTCCACGATTATCTCTCTGGGCTTCAGAAAAGACATTATACCCATCTGTCTCCAGAAGAGAGAAAAAGCATAACATTCAAGCAGTTGAAAACATTATTTGCTGTCACCTTCATTATTTCTATAGATGAAGCACAGATGGGTGGACTGTTTGGAATGCTGGAGAGAAGTCACAAGGCCATGCTGGCCCTTTGGGGAGGGCTGACACCGGATATCAGCGGCATTCTGAGCCTGCTGCCTGCTTATTCCTGGAAGTCTCCACAGGGCCGCCAGCCAGAGGTATCTTCTTCTCTCCGTTCTCCCCTCTCTGATGCAGAGTCTTTGTTCCATGCTGATCACATTACTGGGGTGTTCTATTTTAAGTTAACCTTGAATGACTTGAGTTCTTTTGCTAATACAGAACTGAATAACTGGTTTGCTTACAGCAGGCCTGCTGATTGATTTGCTCCATCAATGGGGCAGACTGTCAAAAGGACACCAATGGCATATGATGGGAAAGTCAAAAAGACCCCCTGTGTTTTCAGAAAAAGCAGTTCCGTCCCATCCAATGCACCGCAGATGCCCACGCTCCCCTAAATTTGCATGTGCTGTAGTTAAAAATGACTGCACATTTCCTTTTCCAAGTTACTGGGTTGATTCCAGGCAAATATCACCTGACTGCGAGGAGCTGCTATAAAGAAAGGCAAGGGCCTCTCTTGCAGCTCACCCACATGAGGGAGTAGATTTCTCTGGTTCCCAAGCCTTCCAGAGCTTCAACAGTGTTGGGACAAGTGCCTTCCCAATCCTCCCTCCCTCTGCCTTTTCACTCTGTGCATAGGAAGTGATCCACTTGTCCACAGACTTACCCAAGACTCTCAGATACAGATTATTAACACTGTAAAGAAAGGAATAAAGGCTTATAAACTTTTTATAAGACTCAGGCCTTAGGCAAGATTAAGGCTCTTAATATTTCTCCTGTAGATTATTGCATCACTTTCCTCCCTGTCACTTTACCTGTCTGCTTTTTATGGTTGTAAAGCTCCCAGCTTTATTGATTTTTGGTTCTCCAAATCCCAGGTGCTTCCAGATACAAAGAAGGCATTTAGTGCTTACTGAATGGGATGACAAGTTGACTGATTTTATACAACCACACCTGAGGACGTCCAGTTCCTCCTTCATCGTTGTTGAACCCTTCCAGGATGGAGGTGAATGGCCGGCACAGAGCCTGAGCGAGCTCAGCGATCACTTGTCCACTATCAGTGAAGGTGACGCTGTGCAACCGGAGCCTCCCCAGCCGGAGCCTCAATGCCCCACCCGCTTCCCCAGGACGCTGGGCCACCAGCCCTACTTTAGTGACTTCACTCCCCACATGCTTAGTCATTGTGGTGCAATTCAATAAGATTTATTTCTTATGCTTTGATGGAGATGTTTAAAAAAAAAAAAAGCATAGCAATACCCACACCTTTCTGCAGTTCAGTTCACAACTGCACGGAAGAGTTCAACCCAACAACCACATGACACTGCAGCTGAGTCCTGGTCCACTACCAGCATTCCTGCCTCCACAAGTAAACCTGTCCCGAAGCAGTAAAAACACTTTCTAGGCCCTGACTGGTTGGCTCAGTGGTAGAGCATCGGCCTGGCGTGCGGCAGTCCCGGGTTCAATTTCCGGCCAGGGCACACAGGAGAGGCGCCCATCTGCTTCTCCACCCCTCCCCCTCTCCTTCCTCTCTGTCTCTCTCTTCCCCTCCCGCAGCCAAGGCTCCATTGGAGCAAAGTTGGCCCGGGTGCTGAGGATGGCTCTGTGGCCTCTGCCTCAGGCACTAGAGTGGCTCTGGATGCAACAGAGCGACGTCCCAGATGGGCAGAGCATCGCCCCCTGGTGGGCATGCCGGGTGGATCCCGGTCGGGCACATGCGGGAGTCTGTCTGACTGCCTCCCCGATTCCAGCTTCGGAAAAATACAAATAAATAAATAAATAACACTTTCTAAAACTCTCTTCAAGGAGGGAGTCTTGACTTGGGCGGTGAACGCACAGTGTGGTGTACAAAGGCTGTATTATGGAATGGTGCACCCAATACACACATAAATTTATTGACCAATGTCACCTCAATAAATTCAGTTTTTAAAAAGATTAAATAAAACTCTCTTAGAACAAGAGGTACAAGCATAACAAAGACAGGAGAACAAAACAATGGAATGAGGAAATCTGAAAGTGAGAAAGTCCCACAGAGAAAGGGATTTATCTGGAATCAAAAGGGGAAGGGAGCATGTGCCTTCTTAAATCCAGCATCAGAGAATGTCTTTTAATATCCAGAACTAAGGTGACGGAAGACAATTGGACTTTGGGTGATGGGAATGCAGCATAATCAAATGTCAAAATAACGTAGAGATGTTTTCTCTGAACATATGTACCCTGATTTATCAATGTCACCCCATTAAAATTAATTTAAAAAAATAAAATAAAACACTTATACCAATAAAAAAAAAATCCAGAACTACAGCCTGACCTGTGGTGGCACAGTGGAAGAAGTGTTGACTTGGAATGCTGAGGTTGCTGATTTGAAATCAAGGCACATATGGGAGTTGATGCTTCCTGCTCCTCCCTTCTCTCTCTCTCTCTCTCTCTCTCTCTCTCTCTTTCTCTCTCTCTCTCCTCTCTTAAGAATCTTTTTTTTTTTTTTAACAGAGATAGAGTCAGAAAGAGGAATAGACAGGGACAGACAGACAGGAACGGAGAGATGAGAAGCATCAATCATTAGTTTTTCATTGCGCATTGCGACACCTTAGTTGTTCATTGATTGCTTTCTCATATGTGCCTTGACTGCGGGCCCTCAGCAGACCGAGTAACCCCTTGCTCAATCCAGCGACCTTGGGTCCAAGCTGGTGAGCTTTTGCTCAAACCAGATGAGCCCGCGCTCAAGCTGGCAACCACGGAGTCTCGAACCTGGGTTCTCCGCATTCCAGTCTGATGGTCTATCCACTGCACCACCACCTGGTCAGGCTCTCTCTTCTCTCTTAAATAAAAATAAATGAATAAAATAAAATCCGGAACTACAGAAATGATTGTTCATCTGTGATTTGGGAAAGTCACAATGAGAAGAATGGAGGGTTTTGAGTTTACAATCCAGGGCTCTCTGGTACAATTGGCACTAGTTTGGAGATGCGTCTAGATAAGGTCATGATTTCTCAACTGGCCATACAAATGCTTCCTGGCTGAGTGACCTTAGGTGAGTTACTTTACCTTCCTGTGCTGCTGTTTCTCCATCTATGTATATCATAGAGTTGTGAGGATAAATGCACTGTCGATTGAGCGGACATAAATCAGGAGGCTTTGCTAAAATTTAGAATGGCAGTTTTAATTAAGGTCTTAGGATTTGCAAATCTGAAACACTACCTGGTAACACCCAGAGTGTTCCAAAGGAAAAAGTTGAGAGTTTTTACAGTAAAAAGTATATTCTTCTCTAAAAATCATTTTTAAAAAAATCATATATTGATTTTAGAGGAAGTGAAAAGGAGAAAGAGACAGAGACAGAATCATTGATCTGTTCTTGTATGTACCCTGACCCAAGATTGAGCCTGCAATCTTTGCGTGTTGGGTTGATGCTCTAATCAACTGAGTTATTCAACCAGGGCTAAAAGAATATTCTTGAGGCAAATCAGCCCTGCATTCTTAGCTTCTGAATTGTTCCAGGATGATAATCTTCCAGATGTCCAGTGGTCTGTGTAATGAATGCCAAGTGATCTGGAAAATGAATGTCAGGTGGTCTGGGTACGTGAACATTCTTTCCTAAGTTCCTCAGAAGATTAGCTTAAAATTTACATATATATCTTCTGACATTGAGGTACAACTGAACAGTTCAAAAGTTTAAGTCCTCAAGCTAGTTAAAATAAAAATTCATTCCTTATGTTTCAGGCCATTTGGTATGAACCAGTTTCATCAGCTTGACTATATCAACTACTTGAAGTCAACTCTTAGCTACACTGAGTTCTATCTTGTTTTCTTCACTCATTCCTCAGAATCAAAATCACATAAAACAGGATAAACAGATAAATTAGTGAACAGATTACAGTAGAAAAGTATTAATCCTGTATGCACACAGGAACCAACAAAGGAAGTAGCTGGCTTACCATTTGACCAGGATCCGAGGCAGCCGATTAAACAGAAGAGTGTTGTTGGGGACTCAGGCGACAAAGCTGCAGCACACAGGGTCATTGCAAAGACAGCTTTTCAGAGCACCTGCTCTAGTACAACTGTGCCCAAAGGACACACAGGTTGACATAATCACCAGACCTCATACCAGAATCATTCAGAATATTCATTCATATATGAACTTCTTAAGAACTTTCAGATCAGTAGTTTTGCCTTAAAGACTCCTCCCATAATGCCCTGAAAAGAAAGTCCAGTAGCTGTAGTTAAAAGCAACTCTTCCCATTTCTAGGGAAGGCTGAAAGTCACCAAAGATGAGGGTGGGATGGGAACGCCTTTGAGAGACCAAGGATGGGGGCACCAGCATAGGGTGAAATGGGTACTCTGGTGCCTTGTCAGGATCCCCTCTTCAGGACCATGACACTCATCCTCTCAGCTGCCAGGAAGGTTGGCCTCTGGTGGCTGCCTTGACCAAGGCTACATGTCCTTCCTGGGAGTATCCTGTGTCCAGAGAGCAGTTGCTTTAATACAGGACAACTCTGAGGGGCCACCACAGTGCCGGAAACCCCAGTGGGATTAGTTAAGGTTTATGTAGTGACAGCGTCACAGGTCAACTTCCCGCTTGCTGACATTGGGAAGAGGGCTGCCAGGGGCATTCAGAGTGCTGGCCCTCATTCTCAGCATGCTGCCTGCACCCGGGGGAGAGGGCACGCTTTCACAAGAGAATGGCCACATGCCACAGGGCGATGGGAACAGTCTGCTTGAAGCCTGCGTCCTCGCCTTCTGCCTGATCTCCCTCTGGTACATAGATTAAATGATGTCCACATTAGCAAGCAATGTAGGACCCTCCCCGCCAAAGTCCCCAGGCATTTGTTGTGTCTATGACCAGGCCCTGGTGTCTTCCTTTGGGTTCATGCCTACTGCCTTGTGGGCCTTGGAGCACAGTCCTTCTGGAGTCCACCGTCCTCGTGTTTCCCTTGGCACCTAAATGAATTCTCAGCACTACTGCCAGAATTTCAATAAACAACCCTGACCTCAGCCTGAACTGAAAGGGAAAAAAAAAAAAAGACAACCTCAAATAACCTTTTCTCCTCACTTTCGGTACCCAGATGTTTTTAGCACATGGCCCACTAGGACTGCATCTTAAGATAATTATATTTATATTTCCTACGCACATATCTGAAGCTAGAAGCCCCTAATCTGCCGAGAAGAACATGTCCGGGACAGTTATTTATGATAGGTGTAGACAGACGTCATTAGCGGCAGATGTCCTGTGTGGCCTGGGCACCAACCAACCAAATGGATGACAGCCAGTCAGAACAGACTCCTGTGAACAAGCTGTACTGGTTTGTACTGGCAGAGGTCTGCTCTGGGGACACCTGCTTCATTAACTCGCTAGCAAATATCGGTGGTAAGTGCTGGTTGAGTTGGGTTCCCCTCAAAAGTAAAAATCTGAGAGGAAGACATGGGTGTAGGTGGTCTATTCGATAAGCGATCCCAAGAGGCAAAAGGAAGGGAATGGGAAGAACAAGACACATTCACAGGTGTGTGAATGTGCTGCTTACCACTGTGGGGGACTGAGGATGGAGGCTGTGGCAGTTTATCATTGCTCCCATCCTCCATTAGATGAACATGACTCTCAAGGGGTATTAACTTCCTTGTACTTTCAAATGATCTGCATTTGACTAAGAGATCTATCTTCCGCTGCCTTACAGGAAGCAGATAGCTGTTTCCATGGATGCTTCCTGAAGGACGCTGGCAAAGCGCACAGCCTGACCACCAAAGGTGCACTGAGCTGATGTGAGATAGCATATCCCAAACGTCTGCTTAATAGCCACAGAAATAAAAGGCACCTAGATGGGTGCACACACTCTCTTAGACCTTAAATTACGGTAGAGGCCGTGTGTTTTGTCCACCCAGCATGTCTTCCTTTGGGGAAACACCTTTCTCTTCATCTCATTTTAATTGTGTTTGTTCTATGTGGTATGTGGACTAATCTAGCCCCACAAAGATGTCACAGTTTCCGGAACCTGGTAAATATGTTATGTTATGTGGCAAAAGGGAATTAAGGTTGTAGAAGGAATCACAATCCCCAGTCAACTGACCTTGACCAGGGAGATTATACTGGATTATCTGGTGAGCCCAATGTAATCACAAGGGTCCTCATACGTGCGAGAGAGAGACAGAAGAGCCTGACCCAGGAGATGACCACATGAATTGGATGTTACTGGCTTTGAAAGTGGGGAGCTTTCAAAAAGCCTCACCTGGAAGTGATGTGCTTCACATCCATGAACCTTTCATTAACGTAACACAGACGCCTGGCTCTGCCCCACTGCAAGAGGCTGGGAAATGTGTGGCCATGGGTCCCAGGAAGAAGAGGAAATGGATTTCAAAAACAGCTGGGCATCTCAGACCCGTCAGCTTGGCTGTGGAATTCTTCCCTTTTAATTTAACTAGAATTCATATTCATGCCAATAGATTCACCGTGAACATAATCGCTGATTTAAATAAGTCTGCTCAAATTCTGCTTTTATAGAAAGAGCCCATGATGGCCACTTTCTCTCTCTCTTTTTCCTTTGTTAACCCTTTATTACAAGTCATGCTCTTCTAGAAGTATATGCAGACAAGTGAAATAAGATGACCACGTTCTCTTGAGCTCTAGACGCAGGGTATTGCGTGTCAAAATGTTTGTTTCATAGTGTTTATCAACAAAAAGAGAAGGGAGGCCACTGAGGGTGCTGAGGTACTGACAGAAAACCTGATGGTTTTTCTGCCCACACCGGCATTCCCTCACAGACAGAATCTCTGTTTCCATGGAAACCTGGTTCCAGCTCATGGAAGCTTGGTTCAGGGGTCTTAAGTACATTCATATCATTGTGGAACCATCACCACTATCCACCATTTAGTTTTTCTTTCATCTTGCAAAACTGAAACTCTGCACCCATTAAACAATAACTATTCTTTCCTTCCTAACATCCCTCCCACCCAGCCCTTAGGAACCACCGCCATTTAACCTTCTGTCTCTATTATTTTGACTAGTCCAGATACCTCGTATACATGAATTCAAACAGTAATTTGTCTTTTTGTGACTGGCTTATTTCACTTAGCATAATGTCCTCAAGGTCTATGTTGTAGCAGGTCAGAATTTCCTATTTTTTTAAAAGCTGAATAATATTTCATTATATGTATATATCATAATTTGCTTATCTGTTCATTTGTTAATGGACTTTTGGGTTGCTTTCATCTTTTAGATTCTGTGAACAATACTGTTATGAACATGAGTGTACAAATATCTCTCTGAGATCTTGCTTTCAATTCTTTGGGTTATATAGCCAAACATGGAATTACTGGATCATATAGTAATTCTACATTTAAATTTTTTGAAGGAAACTTCATACTATTTCCACAGCAACTATATCATTTTACAACCCCACCAACAGAGCATAAGGATTCTAATTCCCCCACATCTTCACCAACTCTTGTAATTTTCTGGTTTATGTTTATAGTAGGCATGCTAAATGGGCATGAAGTGGCGTCTCCTTGTACTTCTCTAATGATTGGTGATGTTGAGCATGTTTTCATGTGCTTACTGGCCATTAACATTTCTTCTTTGAGGAATGTTTATTCAAGTTCTTTGCCCACTTTTTAAATTTCTTTAAATTAAATTAAATTTTTTTCTGTTTGCCCATTTTGAATTGGGGTGTTTTTGTATGTGTGTGTGTGTGTGTGTGTGTGTGTGTGTGTGTGTGTGGTTGAGGTTTAAGAGCTCTTTATATATCCTGGATATTAATTCCTTATCAGATATATGATTTACAAATATTTTCTCCCATTCCACAGGTTGCTTTTATACTCTTTTTTTTTTTTTTATTTTTATTTTTTATAATTTTATTTTTTTAATGGGGTGACATCAATAAATCAGGATACATATATTCAAAGATAACAAGTCCAGGTTATCTTGTCGTTCAATTATGTTGCATACCCACCACCCAAAGTCAGATTGTCCTCTGTCACCTTCTATCTTGTTTTCTTTGTGCCCCTCCCACCCCCTATCCCTCTCCCATTCCCCCCTCCCCCCCGTAACCACCACACTCTTATCAATGTCTCTTAGTTTCACTATTATGTCCCACCTACGTATGGAATAATACAGTTCCTGTTTTTTTCTGATTTACTTATTTCGCTTCGTATCATGTTATCAAGATCCCACCATTTTGCTGTAAATGTTCCGATGTCATCATTTCTTATGGCTGAGTAGTATTCCATAGTGTATATGTGCCACATCTTCTTTATCCAGTCATCTATTGATGGGCTTTTTGGTTGTTTCCATGTCCTGGCCACTGTGAACAATGCTGCAATAAACATGGGGCTGCATGTGTCTTTACGTATCAATGTTTCTGAGTTTTGGGGATATATACCCAGTAGAGGGATTGCTGGGTCATAAGGTAGTTCTATTTTCAGTTTTTTGAGGAACCACCATACTTTCTTCCATAATGATTGTACTACTTTACATTCCCACCAACAGTGTATGAGGGTTCCTTTTTCTCCACAGCCTCTCCAACATTTGCTATTACCTGACTTGCTAATAACAGCTAATCGAACAGGTGTGAGGTGGTATCTCATTGCCGTTTTGATTTGCATTTCTCTAATAGCTAAAGAAGATGAGCATCTTTTCATATATCTGTTGGCCATTTGTATTTCTTCCTGGCAGAAGTGTCTATTCATATCCTCTTCCCATTTTTTTATTGGATTGTTTGTTTGTTTGTTGTTGAGTTTTATGAGTTCTTTGTATATTTTGGATATTAGGCCCTTATCTGAGCTGTTGTTTGAAAATATCATTTCCCATTTAGTTGGCTTTCTGTTTATTTTGTTATCAGTTTCCCTTGCTGAGCAAAAACTTCTTAGTCTGATGTAGTCCCATTCATTAATTTTTGCCTTCACTTCTCTTGCCATTGGAGTCAAATTCATAAAATGCTCTTTAAAACCCAGGTCCATGAGTTGAGTACCTATGTCTTCTTCTATGTACTTAATTGTTTCAGGTCTTATGTTTAGATCTTTGATCCATTTTGAGTTAATTTTTGTACAGGGGGAGAGACTGTAGTCCAGTTTCATTCTTTTGCATGTGGCTTTCCAGTTTTCCCAGCACCATTTATTGAAGAGGTTTTCTTTTCTCCATTGTGTGTTGTTGGCCCCTTTATCAAAAATTATTTGACTATATATATGTGGTTTTATTTCTGGACTTTCTATTCTGTTCCATTGGTCTGAGTGTCTATTTTTCTGCCAATACCATGCTGTTTTGATTGTCGTGGCCCTATAATAGAGTTTGAAGTCAGGTATTGTTATGCCCCCAGCTTCATTCTTTTTCTTTAGGATTGCTTTGGCTATTCGGGGTTTTTTATAGTTCCATATAAATCTGATGATTTTTTGCTCTATTTCTTTAAAAAATGTCATTGGAATTTTGATGGGAATTGCATTAAATTTGTATATTGCTTTGGGTAATATAGCCATCTTGATTATATTTATTCTTCCTAGCCAAGAACAAGGTATATTCTTCCATCTCATTATATCTTTTTCGATTTCCCTTAACAATGGTTTATAGTTTTCATTATATAAGTCCTTTACATTCTTTGTTATGTTTATTCCTAAGTATTTTATTTTTTTTGTTGCAATCGTGAAGGGGATTATTCTTTTGAGTTCCTTCTCAGTTGTTTCATTGTTGGCATATAGAAAGGCTATTGACTTCTGTATGTTAATTTTGTATCCTGCGACCTTACTGTATTGGCTTATTGTTTCTAGTAGTCTTTTTGTGGATTCTTTGGGGTTTTCGATGTATAGGATCATATCATCTGCAAAAAGTGATACCTTTACTTCTTCTTTTCCGATATGGATGCCTTTTATTTCTTTGTCTTGTCTGATTGCTCTGGCTAGAACCTCTAGTACCACATTAAATAAGAGTGGAGAGAGTGGACAACCCTGTCTTGTTCCTGATTTAAGGGGGAAAGCCTTCAGTTTAGTGCCATTTAATATGATGTTAGCCGATGGTTTATCATATATGGCCTTTATCATGTTGAGATATTTTCCTTCTATACCCATTTTGTTGAGAGTCTTAAACATAAAATTGTGTTGTATTTTATCGAAAGCCTTTTCTGCGTCTATTGATAAGATCATGTGGTTTTTGTTCTTTGTTTTGTTGATATGGTGTATTACATTAACCGTTTTACGTATGTTGAACCATCCTTGAGATTCTGGGATGAATCCTACTTGATCATGATGTATTATTTTTTTAATATGTTGTTGTATTCGATTTGCTAGTATTTTGTTTAGTATTTTAGCATCTGTATTCATTAGAGATATTGGTCTGTAGTTTTCTTTTTTTGTGCCATCCTTGCCTGGTTTTGGTATGAGGGTTATGTTGGCCTCATAAAATGTGTTTGGAAGTATTGCTTCTTCTTCAATTTTTTGGAAGACTTTGAGTAGAATAGGAACCAAGTCTTCTTTGAATGTTTGATAAAATTCGCTGGTATAGCCGTCAGGGCCTGGACTTTTATTTTTGGGGAGGTTTTTAATGGTTTTTTCTATTTCTTCTCTACTGATAGGTCTGTTTAGGCTTTCTGCTTCTTCTTGACTCAGTCTAGGAAGGTTGTATTTTTCTAGGAATTTATCCATTTCTTCTAGGTTGTTGAATTTAGTGGCATAAAGTTTTTCATAGTATTCTACCATAATTCTTTGTATATCTACGGTGTCCGTGGTGATTTCTCCTCTTTCATTTTGGATTTTGTTTATATGAGTTCTTTCTCTTTTTTCCTTGGTAAGTCTTGCCAAGGGTTTGTCAATTTTGTTGATCTTTTCAAAGAACCAGCTCCTTGTTCTATTAATTTTTTCTATAGTTTTTCTGTTCTCTAATTCATTTATTTCTGCTCTGATTTTTATTATCTCCTTTCTTCGGCTGGTTTTGGGTTGTCTTTGTTCTTCTTTTTCTAGTTCCTTAAGGTGGGAAGTTAAGTGGTTCACTTGGGCTCTCTCTTGTTTGTTCATATATGCCTGAAGCGATATGAACTTCCCTCTTATCACTGCTTTTGCTGCATCCCATAGATTCTGATATGTCGTATTGTCATTTTCATTAGTCTGTATATATCTTTTGATCTCTGCACTTATTTCTTCTTTGACCCATTCATTTTTTAAAAGTATGTTGTTTAGTTTCCACATTTTTGTGGGATTTTTTTCCTCTTTTTTGCAGTTGAATTCTAGTTTCAAGGCTTTATGATCAGAAAATATGCTTGGTACAACTTCAATTTTTCTGAATTTGCTGATGTTGTTTTTGTGGCCCAACATATGGTCAGTTCTTGAGAATGATCCATGTACACTGGAGAAAAATGTATACTCAGTCACTTTGGGATGAAATGTCCTGTAGATGTCTATCATATCCAGGTGCTCTAGTGTTTTGTTTAAGGCCACTATGTCTTTGTTGATTCTCTGTTTGGATGACCGATCTAGAGCCGTCAGCGGTGTATTGAGGTCTCCAAGTATGATTGTATTTTTGTCAGTTTTTGTTTTAAGATCAATAAGTAGCTGTCTTATATATTTTGGTGCTCCTTGGTTTGGTGCATATATATTAAGAATTGTTATGTCTTCTTGATTCAGTGTCCCCTTAGCCATTATGAAATGGCCATTTTTGTCTCTAAGTACTTTTCCTGTCTTGTAGTCAGCATTATCCGATATGAGTATTGCTACACCTGCTTTTTTTTGGATGTTATTTGCTTGGAGTATTGTTTTCCAGCCTTTCACTTTGAATTTGTTTTTATCCTTGTTACTTAGATGAGTTTCCTGTAGGCAGCATACAGTTGGATTTTCTTTTTTAATCCATTCTGCTACTCTGTGCCTTTTTATTGGTGAGTTTAATCCATTTACATTTAGTGTAATTATTGATACTTGTGAGTTCCCTATTGCCATTTTATATCTTGCTTTCTGTTAGTTTTGTGTCTTGTTTGATCCTTCTCTTTCGTTTTTCTATCTTTTGTTTTTATTTGGTTGTATTCCATACATCTTTCCTCTGTTGCTATCTTTTTTATCTCATGTGCTTCTGTGGTGGTTTTTTCAATGGTGGTTACCTTTGAGTAATGAAAAGGGTCCCTACCCTGTTCATTGTAGCGAACTATTTTGTGAGTACTTTTGCACTCCATCGTCCTTTGCTACTGTTAATCTCCGTCTTCTCCCCCTCTTTCTTTTTGTTGTTGTCACAGTTTAAATTTGGTTTTATTGTGTTCTTCTTGGAGCTTTTACTTGTGGCTCTGTTTTTTTTTGTTCTTTGTATCTGATTGGAGAACCCCCTTTAGTGATTCCTGGAGTGGGGGTTTTCTGATGATAAATTCCCTCATCTTTTCTGTATCTGTGAATGTTTTTATTTCTCCTTCGTATTTGAAGGATAGCTTTGATGGGTATAGTATTCGTGGCTGAAAGTTCCTCTCTTTCAGGACTTTAAATATTGGGGTCCACTCTCTTCTAGCTTGTAGAGTTTCTGCTGAGAAATCTGATGATAATCTAATGGGCCTTCCTTTATATGTTGTATTCTTCTTTTCCCTGGCTGCCTTGAGAATTTTTTCTTTGCTGTTGGTTTGTGTCAATTTCATTATGATATGCCTTGGAGTAGGTTTGTTGGGGTTAAGAAAACTTGGAGTTCTGTTTGCTTCTTGAACTTGAGGCTTTAGTTCTTTCCACAGGCTTGGGAAGTTCTCATCAATTATTTGTTTAAGTATGTTCTCCATTCCATTTTCTCTCTCTTCTCCCTCTGATATACCTATTATTCTTATGTTATTCTTTTTGATGGAGTCAGATAATTCTTGTAGGGCTATCTCATTTTTTTTAATTTTTGAGTCTCTTTCTTCTTCTCTCTGTTGTGCCTCAAGTTGCTTGTCTTCTATTTCACTAATCCTCTCTTCTATCTGACCTGTTCTATTAGCTAAGCTTGTTACTTCGTTTTTCAGCTCGTGAATTGAGTTTTTCATCTCTGTTTGATTTGTTTTTATAGTTTCAATTTCCTTGGACATATATTCTTTGTGTTCATGGAGTTGTTTTCTGAGCTCCCTATATTGCCTTTCTGTGTTTTCTTGTATATCTCGGAGGATTTTTAGGATTTCTATCTTGAATTCTCTGTCATTTAGCTCCAAGGTTTCCAATATATTAAATTTTTTCTCCATAGATTTTTCCTCATCTAGCTGTGTTACCTCTCTTTCTTTTGTATCCATGATATTCGATTTTCTCTTCCTTAATGGCATCTGAGGGTGGTTTTGTTGATAGTATTAATGAGATTTAATAAAGAATAAAAAGTTAAAAAAAATAAAAAAATAACAAATCAAAAAGAGTTGTTTTTTAAAAAAAATTAATAATGAAATAAAGAAAAATAAAATAAAATAAAATTTTTTTTAAAAAAGGAAATTATTCCCCCCCTCTTTTTTTCCTCTCCTCTCCTCTCCCCTCTTTCTTGAGAAAATCTTGTGGTGGACTGTGAGTTATAACAAACAATGCCTGTGATGGAGGGCCTGAATTGGGGAAAAGTAATAAAGGGGCAAAAAAGAGAGAAAGAAAAAAAAAAAAAGAAAAAAGAAAAAAAAAGAGCGTATGGACCCACAAAAAGCAAATAAGGAAAAAATTTGGGTCAAGAATAAAATGATTTGCTTTTAGGTGTTGGTTTTCTAAGAGTTATGATGAAAGGAATAAGAGGAAAATGGAAAACTGGGGGGACAAATTAAAAACTTACTATTGTATTTAGTGGAACAAGAACTAGATAATATGGAGAGCCAGGGATGGGAGCACTGCTAGTGCGTTAAAAAGGTGAAGTAAAAACCCCCCAAAATGCCACAAACATAGGTTTGAGTCCCAGATAAGATAATTTGTTTGTTATTGAGGTTTGAATGAGAGGAGATGTAAAGGAGAAAGGAAGAAACTAATATAGAGGGAGAAAAGAAAGAGAGAGAGAGAAAAAAAGAGGGAACCACTAAAAGAAGAAAAAAGAAAGGAGAGAGAGAGAGAGAGTTAAGGGTTTTGGAGTGCAACCCTCATAGAGAGAAAGGAAGAGAAGAGAAATGATAATGGGAGATGTAACACTTATGGGTAGTGTAGTTCAGGGAGAGGAGAGAGTAAGACCGGTAGAGAGTTAATCGGCCAAATTGGAGGAGGAAAAAAAAGTCTCAAGAATGAAGATAAGAGAAACAAACGAACAAATATAATAAAATGGGATAGGTTATAAAGTCTGCAGATTATTCTTGATTTTGAGAGGTTATCTTCTTGCTTTTTCTTTTCTCTCCCTCTTCCTGGTCGGTGACTCTGTACCCCGGGTTCTGCCCCTTTGGCACGCTCAGGTAGAGGTGTGCAGTTGATAAGTCTCTATGTCAATGTCATGTATTGTGCTTTATTCTCGTTGGGAGTCGAGGCTCATTAGCATTTATAGGCTCCGACAGTGAGAGAGTCCGTGTTCCTGGAGCCTTTCTCCTAGTCTTTCCTTCCTCAATTAGTAGCCTGATAGTCCAGGTATGGGGTTGCTGCTGCCTCTGCCTGGATAGTAAGAGCCTCAAATTGCTGGCAACTCCCCACTCTATTTCCATTCAGCACAGGGCTCTGGGTAAGGCTCAGTCAGTCAGAGCTGCTAGCATAATCAGGCGGGCTTTCCGCCCACTCGAAGACCTCTGGCTCTGCCACTCTATCCGGTAACACAAGCGGGCGCCCACTTCCGGGGCGCTTGGAGGAAACTCTCACTCACTGTCTGCAACCAGGATATCCGGCCAGCAGTCTCACGCTCTGAGTGAAACCCCCAACCGCAGGGAAAAGTTGCAGCGTTGGAATTGAGTCTCGCTCCGTCCCCGTGTGCGGCTTTTGCAAGGCGCTGGGGCGGCCCGAGACTCCACCCTGGCCCACACAAAGGCCCCTGACTCTGCCCCTCTGCGCGACAACACGGGCGCGCACTGCCGAGGCACTCGGAGGAATCGCCCACTCCTTATCTGCGCGCGCAAACCAGGATATGAGGCCGGCTGAGGTTCCCTCTGAGTGAAACAGCCTCCAGCACGGAAAATCTCCACCGTTGGGATTAGTTCTCACTCCCTCCCGTGCGTGGCTTTCCCAGGGCGCTGGGGCTGCCCAGAGACTCTGCCCTCAGCCCACAGAAAGGCCTCTCACCCTGCCTCTCCGTGGGGCAACACGGGCACCCACTTCCGCGGCTTAGGAAGAAATCTCTCTTCCACTAACTGCGCACCGACCAGGAGACCGGGTAAAATGGCCGCTCCGCTTGTCTTTCTTTGTTTGGGTTTGGCGCGAGTGTTAGCTTGTATTGCCCGGGTTGCCACAGGATCAGATTTTCCTCGGCTTGGATCTCTGAGCCACAGCCTGGTTCGGCCGTTTTTGCTGCGGCGGCCTGGATCTATTCACCCCCTTTGCCCGCCTCAGTTTCTATATTCACAGTTACCAGAAAAAGCCGCCCTGTTTAGGTTAGTGAGGAAGGCGGAGCATTTCTTACTCCCTATTTCCTTTGGGGTTTGGTTATATATTTAGCCAATTTTTCACTCAATCATACCTTTGGGTGTATTGCGAAGAATCTGGAAGCTCCAAGTATAGGTTTTTCTGTTTCTGGTTGAAGATCTTGTTGAGTTTTGGGGGAGATTTATCGGTATCGCTTCCTACTCCGCCATTACTCTGACGTCCGCTTTTATACTCTTTTGATAGTGTCTTTCTTTTTTTTTTTTTTCCAGGGACAGAGAGAGAGTCAGAGAGAGGGATAGATGGGGACAGACAGACGGGAACGGAGAGAGATGAGAAGCATCAATCATCAGTTTTTCCTTGCAACACCTTAGTTGTTCATTGATTGCTTTCTCATATGTGCCTTGACCATGGGCCTTCAGCAGACCGAGTAACCCCTTGCTCGAGCCAGCGACCTTGGGTCCAAGCTGGTGAACTTTTTGCTCAAACCAGATGAGCCTGCGCTCAAGCTGGCGACCTTGGGGTCTTGAACTTGGGTCCTCAGCATCCTAGTCTGACGCTCTATCCACTGTGCCTCCACCTGGTCAGGTGATAGTATCTTTCTTGATGCACACATTTAAAAATTTTTATGGAGTGCAAGTTGTCGGTTTTGCTTTTGTTGTCTGTTCCTTTGGTGTCATTTCTGAGAAATCATTGTCAAATCCAGTGTCCTGAAGCTTTAGCTCTCTGCTTTCTTTGAAAAGTTTTTGTCCTTTTAGCTCTTACATTTAGATCTTTGATCCAGCTTCAGTTCATTTTTGGGTGTGGTGTTAAGCAAAGGTCCACAATCCCCTTTTAAAACATTATCTAAATTAATCCTTGTATGACAACACAGTATTCCCATTGTACAGATAACACAAAGAGCAGTGAAGTTACTTGTCCAAAGAGACACAACTAGTGAAAATCAAGATTCAAACCCGTTTGTCTGAATCAGACCCAAGTCCACTAACCCTTTCACAACTCTTTTGCATGCTTTTTGTGCCTCTGTGTGCATACCTGTTTTCTACTGCCTGGCAAACCCTCGCGGCTTGCAGCTGGTGTGACAGGTGTTCCACCCATATCCTGTCGGCCCCCAGCAGTTTGGCTCATGCCAGCTGGACTTGCAACTGCCAGTACCTGCAACTTTTTGTCCAAGAGCTTTCTGAAGTGCTGGTGACTGCTCTGCATGCCCATGTGACAGGCCAGAAGTGCCAGGAAATTAATGCATCCAAGACAGGCTCTCAACAATCATGAGATTTGATCATCCCTAGACTCTTGTCGCTTGAATATGGTAGTTCTGAGGCATGGTCTGCACTGTTTCCCAGCATCCTTCAGGGCGATTAAGCTCCATTTTCCTACAGTTGTTCACTTGCTTGATAATTGATTTTCATTGACTTCTTTCCTTTCCCTTTCTCACTTTCTCTCTCTTCTACTCGTAGTTCCTGGGATTATCACCTAAAACAACTACTTGCCTTCGAATTCTTGTCTTGGGATTGGCTTCTGGGGGAATCTAACCTAAGATACAGCTCCTTCAAAACCCAGCTCAAACACCTCCTCCTCCGGAAGTCTATTCCACTTTCATCCTCAGTTGAATGTTTCCTCCTCTGCCTACTGCTGGGGCACACTCCATGAAGATCACATCGCTCCCTTTGCCTTGCTGTAGTCAATGTACAAGTAGGGTATAAGTGCCCAATTGCTGCTCAACAAATGATCACACAGTAGCTTAAAACAACACCCATTTATTATCTCACAGTTCTGTGGGTCAGAAGTCCAGCTATAGCATGGCTGAACTGAGTCCCCTGCTTAAAGTCTCATGAAGCTTTAATCAAGGTGATGGCAAGGCTTTGTTCCTTTCTGAAGGGCCTGAGAACAAATTGGCTTCCCAGCCCATCAGGGTTGGTGACTGAGTTCAGTTTCTGGTGGTTATAGGACTGAAGTCTCAGTTTACTTTCTGGTTGTCAGCCAAGGGCCAGTCTTTGCTTCTTCGAGACTTCCAGCATTACTTCACAGGCTTTCCATGTAGCCCCTTCGATCAAAGCAGGTTCAGCGGGCAAAAGTGTTCTGCTTATAGAGGTTCAATTTAATTAAATTGGACCCAAATAATCCAGGATGATTTTCCTGTATTAAGATTCTTAACCTTAATTCCACTCACAAAGTCCCTTTTATCATGTAATACAACATACTTATAGGTTCCAGGGATTAGGACCTGAACATCTTTGGGGGCCATTTTGTTTACTCATTGGTCTTCCCCACTGCAGCACTTACCTATTTCTTCTTCTTCTTTTTTTTTTTTTCTGAAGCTAGAAACCGGGAGAGACAGACAGACTCCCGCATGCGCCCGATGCCCACCAGAGGGCGACGCTCTGCCCACCAGGGGGCAATGCTCTGCCCCTCCAGGGTGTCGCTCTGCCCCTACCAGAGCCACTCTAGCGCCTGGGGCAGAGGCCAAGGAGCCATCCCCAGCGCCCGGGCCATCTTTGCTCCAATGGAGCCTCAGCTGCGGGAGGGGAAGAGAGAGACAGAGAGGAAGGATAGGGGGAGAGGCGGAGAAGCAAATGGGCGCTTCTCATGTGTGCCCTGGCCGGGAATTGAACCTGGGACTTCTGCACGCCAGGCCGACGCTCTACCACTGAGCCAACCGGCCAGGGCCTACCTATTTCTTCTTAAAGAAACCAACAACCGCCTGACCAGGCAGTGGCGCAGTGGATAGAGCGTCAGATTGGGATGCAGAGGACCCAGGTTCAAGACCCCGAGGTCACCAGCTTAAGCGCGGGCTCATCTGGTTTGAGCAAAAAGCTCACCAGCTTGGACCCAAGGTCACTGGCTCGAGCAAGGGGTTACTCGGTCTGCTGAAGGCCCGCGGTCAAGGCACATATGAGAAAGCAGTCAATGAACAACTAAGGTGTCGCAATGCACAACAAAAAACTAATGATTGATGCTTCTCAACTCTCTCCATTCCTGTCTGTCTGTCTCTGTCTATCCTTCTCTCTGACTCTCTCTCTGTCTCTGTAAAAAGAAAAAAAAGAACAACATACCAACAACCCTTTTGTGTCTTGAGGATGCCGTGGTTGAGACTGGACTCAGCTTGGCCTGTCTTCTGTTGGAGTCACCAGGGGAACCAAGCCTCAGTTGCCTTTGCAGAAATCCAGGCTTGAAAACATCCCTCTCTTCCCTGTCTCACTTTCCCCATTTCCTCACTTGGGCTTTCTTTAACCACCTCCCAAAGAAAAGGGCTCAAATCCAAGTCTTTATCATAGGACTGTTACCATCACAGATTTAATATCTTCCCTATTATTTTTTATTTACCTCCTAGGGTTGTTTTCCTATAGTGCTTCTCCCTGGTCCCAATGTATCTGAATGTATATTACCTTTGCAAAATATTTTCATCTAGTGTTAAAAATACAACCAGACCCCACTTCTGCCTCATTTGCTAGTCCACTCTCCAGGTCTTCCTATGATCAGAAATCAATCTTTCTAAGAAGATGTGTTCTGCCCCGGCCTTTTGTTTCCTCACGGTTTTAAAAAAATAGTCTAATAATAGTCTAACTTCATGCTAAGGCTACAGGTTCTCATTTTCTAATTCTCTCTACTACATTTTGTGGCTTCCTATTTTCCCCCAAACTCCTGGTCTGAACTTGAAAGCACTGGTGGGTAACCAATTTCCGTCCCTTGACAAAGAAAGCCTTGTTTACTCTGAGAGTTTCCTGTTCTGTTATATAAGAGCCCAGCAGTCCCATTTCTTCCTTATTGTGTGCAATTTATAGCAAGCTGCATCTACAGACATCAATAGAATGATTGCAGAAGTCTTAAGATAATAGTCTTTCTGAAATAGCCAGAGTCTAAATACAGAACGTTCTCACTTATCAGTAGACTCTAGAATCTAAAACAACAACAAACCCTTGAAAAAGAGATTAGATTTATGGTTACCAGAATGGAAGAAGGGGAGTGGGGGAATTGGATGAAAGTTGTCAAAAGGTACAAACTTTCAGTTACAAGATAACAGAAGTGGCCTTGGCCGGTTGGCTTAGTGGCAGAGCATCAGTCAGGCATGTGGAAGTCTTGGGTTCAATTTCCGGTCAGGGCACACAGGAGAACCGACCATCTGCTTCTCCACCCCTCCCCTTTTCTCTCTCCCCCTACACCACTGCAGCCATGGCTCGATTTGTTTAAGCACATCAGCCTTTGGCACTGAGGACAGTTCCAGGGAGCCTCAGGCGCTAAAAATAGCTAGGTTGAGAGAATGGCTCCAGATGGGCAGAGCATCAGCCCTAGACGGGAGTTACTGGGTGGATCCAGATGAGGGTACATGTAGGAGTCTGTTTCTCTATCTCCCCTTCTCTCACTTGGAAAAAGAAGGGGAAAATAAAGATACAGAAGTTCTAGGAATATAATAATGTACACCATGATGACTCTAGTTAACACTGCTGTGTGATATATATGAAAGTTGCTCCGAGGGTAGATCCTAAGAGTTCTCATTACAAAGATTAAAAAACATTTTTTTTGTTTTTGGTATCTATATGAAATGATGAATGTTAACTAAACTTATTGTGGTAATCATTTTTAATCATTTTACTACATAAATCACATTGTCATGCTGTACACCTTAAACTTATACAGTATTGTATGTCTATTATATCTAAAAAAATACTGGATAAAAAGAAATAAACATAGAATGTTAGGGTTTGAGGAGCCATGATTTACCTTCTACTTTCAAAGAAAATATTCTTGAGTGGTAGAATTATAGGTAATTTAAAATTTTTCTATTATTGTATAGTTTATAAAATTTTATATAATGGTTCATGTTTTGCCTTTAAAATCAGAAAAAAAAGTTTATTTATTTATCTATTTTTGTGACAGAGACAGAGAGACGGACCAATAGGGACAGACAGACAGAAAGGGAGAGAGATAAGAAGCACAATTCTTCATTGCAGCACCTTATTTGTTCATTGATTGCTTTCTCATATGTGTCTTGGAGCTACAGCAGACTGAGTAACACCTTGCTCAAGTCAGCAACCTTGGGCTTCAAGCCAGTGACCTTGGGGCTCAAGCCAGTAACCATGGGTCATGTCTATGATCCCAAGCTCAAGATGGCAACCTTGGGGCTTTGAACCTAGGTCTTCAGGATCCCAGATCAGTCTGCAGTATTTTATTATAACAGCTCAAATGGACTAAGACAGCAACCCCGAGAAACTAATGCAGTGACCAAGGGCACACAGATCTGGCAGGGTGGGGGTTGAGGGTGAAGACAAACCCCAGGTACAGTGGTGGGATTCAGCAGTTCACAGCAGTTCAGCAGAACCAATACCTAATTTTCTGTTGAGCTCAGCGAACTGGTTGTTAAAATGGCACTTGTAATCAGGGTTCTCTCTAAGGTGGGCACCTGGGCAGCCACTCAATGTGGAAATCAGGAATTTACATTCTTTACTCTTTCCTTTTTTTTTTTTTTTTTTTTTTTTTTTTTTTTTTTTACAGAGACAGAGAGTGAGTCAAAGAGAGGGAAACAGGGACAGACAGACAGGAACGGAGAGAGACAAGAAGCATCAATCGTTAGTTTTTCATTGTGCATTGCAACACCTTAGTTTTTCATTGATTGCTTTCTCATATGTGCCTTGACCGCGGGCCTTCAGCAGACCGAGTAACCCCTTGCTCGAGCCAGTGACCTTGGGTTCAAGCTGGTGAGATTTTGCTCAAACCAGATGAGCCCACGCTCAAGCTGGTGACCTCAGGGTCTCGAACCTGGGTCCTCTGCATCCCAGTCTGACGCTCTATCCACTGCGCCACCACCTGGTGAGGCTTTACTCTTTCTTAATGTTCATCTGAGCAACAGCATATTCCAAGTGCCTGTTACGTTCATTCCGTCAATAGGTGAAAAAAATTGCAAGCGAGGACACCAATCAAGAAGCAATATGGAAATATCTTAAATAACAGTTTTATTATTTTTGTCAGGTATTATTTAATATTTTTATTAATATTTTAAAACTTTTTTATAATATACTTGTGTGTACCTGTTTCATTGTTCTTATTTATTAAATGCACGAAATAAAGAACAATCTTTCAGTATATCGTTTTTTCATACTTAAAATGGTCATTAAGGCAGGGAACTGGTTTTTAAATAATTTGAATCCCATCACTGCTCAGGCAGGACAAGCACATGTCAGCACAAGGACACTGGACAAGTAGAAATGAAAAGGAGACCATTGCTGAGTCACAGAGGATGGGAAGCTTAGGTGAATGCTCACCCACACACCTTCCTCCCTGGGCTGTTTCCTAAGACTGTTGGCTCTATGTAAGGAGTGACCTTTTCTACCCAGGCAAAGGTGACAAAAACTAATGTGCTGTTTCAGTTTCTCCTTTAGATGATTATAGAGCTTGTCTTAGAAGCTGTCACTCAAAGGTAAAGTGAAGGGGCGTG
The DNA here is from genome assembly GCF_036850765.1 of Saccopteryx bilineata. Taxonomy (NCBI): domain Eukaryota; kingdom Metazoa; phylum Chordata; class Mammalia; order Chiroptera; family Emballonuridae; genus Saccopteryx; species Saccopteryx bilineata. The sequence goes on from NC_089495.1 coordinate 182,767,091, forward strand.
TCTTTATTCGAGAACATTCCCTCTGTTCCAAGCCTATTTTCATTTTTCCTGGCTCCTGGGATCATCCTCCTTTCCTCTACTCTGGCTATAATGATTTCACACCTAGAGCTAACCTTTGTTGAGCGCTTACTATGTGTTATACAGTGCTCTAAATCTGCATTGTTTGATGCAACAACTACTAGCCACATGGAGCTATGTAAATTAAAATGAGAATTAAAATTAATTAACATGAAATAAAATTAATAATGCAGTGACTCAGTTGCACTAGCTACATTCCAAGCATTTAATTGCCACCTGCAGCTAGTGGCTACACTATAAGTTAAATATAAAACATTTCCATCGTTTCAGAAAGCTCTACTGGACAGTGCTGTTCTAAGTTACTGATGTGTGTATCTCATTTAATTATCACAACCTGTATAAGGAGGGCTCTACTATTATCTTTATTGTACAGTTGAGGAAGCTGAGGCTCAGGAAGCTAATAGGTTAAGTGAACTATGTGACTCATCTTGCCATTGAGTAAAGCAAAGATCCATGAGCCACTTCCTGGCTCTTTTCCCTCTGTGATGGCGACCAACAGTGCTCCAGATGGTAGCTGCTCCATTGGCCTGGATTCTGGAGGAAGGCTGGCTGAACGTAGCACAGAGCCCTGGCCAACCTATGATGGACATGATATTTCAAACAGTGGTTCTACGGTTTTAACCACAGCACAATTCAGCCCATACCAACCAATAGCTATAGATGAGCAAAAGATGGCATTTCTGAGACAAATAACCTCAGAGGTGTGATCAATATAGAGATTTAGAAATAAAAACTCATGATTTCAACTCTCCAAAAGTAGGAAATTTCTTTCTTTCTTTATTTTTTTTTAATTTTTTTACAAAGACAGAGAGTGAGTCAGAGAGAGCTATAGGGACAGACAGACAGGAACAGAGAGAGATGAGAAGCATCAATCATGTTTTTCATTGCGCGTTGCAACACCTTAGTTGTTCATTGATTGCTTTCTCATATGTGCTTTGACTGCGGGCCTTCAGCAGACCGAGTAACCCTTTGCTGGAGCCAGCAACCTTGGGTCCAAGCTGGTGGGCTTTTTTTTTTTTTGCTCAAACCAGATGAGCCCACGCTCAAACTGGCAACCTCGGGGTCTCGAACCTGAGTCTCTGCATCCCAGTCCAACACTCTATCCACTGAGCCACCGCCTGGTCAGGTGGAAATTTCTTTTTATTGCCACTAACACTCTCCAATTTTGTAAGATGCTCACACACATGAGGTTATTAACCATAGGTATTTACTAAACTTATCAGGAAAATTTAATTTAATGCTGTAACTATTTTTTGTTCTTGGATAATATTTTTTTAGTTTAATATAGAGGTCAATATTTGTTGAGGCATATTGAGTTATTTCTTCTAGAGAGAGAAAGAAAACAAATCACATCATTTTGGAATACCTGAAAGACCATTAAATGAAAAATACTGATATTAGGAATATATTATAAATTCAGGAATCAAAAGGGTTAATTTCAGATAAGTTTAGTGAATGTGACTATCAATTAGGGATAGAAGTTTTGACTTCTGTGATTACAAAGGCAACAGATATTCTTGAAAGTAATGACATCCATCATACCTTACGTTTAGTTTCTATTCCTGAGTCCATTATTAACAATCAATTACTTTATTAATTAACCAGTATGAGCCAGAGCATGGCAGGGGACACAGAGACATGGAGAACGTAGCCCTGTTCACAAATAACTTACAATGTATGTTAAGAAATTAAAGTACAGTGCCTAATGGTAAAACATAAAAAAAGATGCTCACCTCTTCCTTTGGTGTTTTTTGCTTGAATCATAGCCAACTATTTCTCACTCTGTATTCTTCTCCAACAGATTATTGTTGGCCCAAATATTTTACACCTCCCTTATTCGTGTCATTTTCTGAGTAAATTTTTAGTTCTTTCTTACAAATGGATGGACTCTATTTCCCAACTCTTAAACTTTGAGTTCAGCCACATGACTCACTTCGGCCAATGGAATACAGGAAGAAGTGCCTGACCTGTGGTGGCGCAGTGGATAAAGCGTTGACCTGGAAATGCTGAGGTCGCCTGTTCAAAACCCTGGGCTTGCCTGGTCAAGGCACATATGGGAGTTGATGCTTCCAGCTCCTCCCTCCTTCTCTCTCTCTCTCTCTGTCTCTCTCTCCTCTCTCTCCCTCTCTCTCCCCTCTCTAAAAAAAAAAAATGAATAAATAAATTAAAAAGAAATTAAAAAAAAATTAAAAAAAAAAGAAGTAATAGTGGGCCAGTTTGTGTTTAGGTCTTAAGCCATGTATATTTTTGTTTGTTCTTTTGCCATCAGAATGAAAAATAAAATAAAACAAAACAAGACAAAACATGTGCAGGCTAGCCTGCACTCTAGAGGAGGATGAGAAATATATTGAGCTGAATAAAATCACCCCAGGTGAACCAGCCTATATCAGCTAACACTGAGACAACTTTGAGGCTCATGAGCAAAATAAATATGGAGAGTTTGGGCTGTTTGTTACACAGTAATAGCTAACTGACACTCTTTGGGATACAACTGACTCTCACAGCTCCTACAGTGCTTATTGCACTAGGGTAATCCATATGCCATATCTCGGCTATTGTACTGCAAAATTCCATTGGGAAGAGAGTGGGTTTTTTTTTCTTTTTCTGTTTTTAGAACCCAGCCTGTGCACTCAATACATATCATTGAGGAAATGTCTAGATGAAAGAATGAGCAAATGAATAGCATTTTCTGCATGGATTTTGCTTTTAAAATTATCTTTGAAGGTCTAAAATATCGTGTTATGCATTCTATGCAACTTCTCTCAAATTTTAAAGGCTGTATAAATTACTATATATTTAGGTCAATAAGAATATTGTAGCGATGTATAAAATAATCATCATAGCTAGCATATCTACTGTTATAACACCTTTTACATCCCCTCCAAAAAAAAAAAAAAAAAAACTAAGCAGCTGACATACAACTTACCCCCCAAACAAAACAACTTCTTCTGGTATTGATTAATCAAAAAAAAATTTTTTTTTAAAAATTTTTTTATATTCAGTACATAGGAATTCTTTTTTGACCCCAGAAGGAAAGAGATTTGATTGATCTAGAGAGTTGCTTTGCTCCAATGAGAGTGTCACTCATCCAGAAAGCATATGTCCCTTCTCCAGACCAAGGGCCCACCAGAGCAGAATGCTAATAGCACCACAAAAGGGTCATCTTGGGACAGCAGCAGAGGATAAAGTCATCGTGACTGAAGATATATAGGATGACAAAGCGATCTGCTGTCCTAGGTAAACACGTCAAAGGTATGGAGAGAATGTACAGTGAGATTTTTTTCTTAACTACTAAATAGATTTCAACACAGCACAGACACGCTGTTATCTGCTTTATAAATGGAAAAGTAAATTGCATAACTTTTCTGAAATGAAAACATGAAACTGGCCTAAAGTTTTCCAAGCAGTTTTGCAACACTTTGACCGTCCTTCCCTTCTAGGCTGTTCAACGGGCCTCCATCCATCACTAACTTTCAAACTGAAAAAATAATATGGATTGTTTGTAGTCAAAGGACATCTCTGATTGTGAAGGAGAAATATGTCAAAGTGTTCACATTTCTGTTTTGCAATTTTAGAGAGTTAATTTCCCTTTCATATGGCTCTGTGTTTAATAATCCATTTAATGGTAAGTGAAAGCAAAATTATTTGGAATGGAAAAAAGCACAAATGTGTGTTTCAATCAGATCAGATTCTTAGTTGGCGTGTTAGGAGGTGGTAAAACAAAGAAAAGCAAAAATTAAGAAGAATGCTATAATGGAAATTAGATCTAGTTCTCATCCCAACTCTGAAATTCTCAGTCTCTTTCTCAGAGGCAACCATTCTTGTTTTTAGAGTATTATCCTTAAAATAGTCCGTGTATACAGAAGCATTTCATATGTTTGAATTTTTGTTTTTTTAAGATTTTATTTATTGATTTTATGGAGAGAGGAGGGGGAGGAGTGAGAAGCATCAATTTGTAGTTGCTTCACTTTAGTTGTTTGTTGATGCTGTTGTATGTGCCTTGACCTGCCAAGTCCAGGGTTTTGAACCTGTGACCTCAGCATTTCAGGTTGACACTTTATCCACTGTGCCACCATAAGCCAGGCAAAAATGCAAACATCCTACATCTGTTGTTTCACATCTTGTCTTTTTCATGTGGAAAAATTCTTGGTGCTCACTTTATAAGTGATTTGCATTTCAACAAGATTCATCAAAAGTAACAAGAAAACATGAAAAACTGAGACTGTTTGGGGTTGTTTACTAGCAAAATAAATAGCAAGCAGTCCTTCCTGAAAGCATCCAGCATATAGAAAACTCAACACAAGACTGTGAAAAACCAACTGAAGCTATATGTTACAATGGCCATCGACTATGAGCATTAGTGGCATTAACATGTGTCTCATGATAATAATTGGTTTCATGACTTTAACGTCACTGTTGGGGATTCTGATGCATGAGGACCAGCACTCTTTCACAGGGAAATGCCGATTCAAATACCGTTGAGAAATACATGATATCAGAGCCATTAGATTAGACAAGTGTTCACGTCTGATAACATCACCTGTGGTGAAAGTGGAGAATCAAAAACTGGCTTTCATACTTGGTCTGTGGTAGTGAAAAGTGAAATAATTACAACAAAGAGCAATTTTGCAATATTGAGTAAAGTTAATATGTATATAATATCATCTTAGCAAACACACTTTCTCGTAGATACCTAAGCAAGGTTCTCACACATATTTATGGGTCGGCAGGTTACATAAGCCTGTTCGATGCACCATTGCTTGTGATAGTAAAATGACGGAATACTATAGGGCAGTTAAAATAAATGTATGAATTAAGTTACATTTTTTTCAGCATGGATACATTTCAAAAATAAAAAAGGTAAATGAACAAAAGGAAGCTGCGAAAAGCACATGTGAAAATTTATGACACCATTATACCATCAATGCTTTGTGTGCGCGTCGTGGACACATAATCTCCAATTGTCATATCCACCGGCCAGCCTTCTCTATCACACTCTGGCCCTGGTAGGCTTGTGGACTTCATCTTCCAGCTCTCTTCCTTCTGGCTTTAGTTGGGTTCATCTAACAAGAGGCACCAGTAGGAGTCTGAGGGGAGGAGAGAGGGAGGCTGGGTATCACACCCCCAACCCCTTTCAGAAGACAGCAAGTCTTTCCTGGGTCTGTAGTGTCCCTCCAAGCCTAGGCCAAATAATGACTCCCTTCAGTTGCCACCTCCCAAGTGATTCTAAGCTCCATGATCACAACCTATGCATTTGCAAATAGAACCATTCTCAATTACCTAGCAAGGTCCTGAATAATGCACACACTTACGTGGAGAGATTTAAAACTATGCCAGCCAATGTTATACATTCAGTTTAGGAGACTAGTTACCTCTATATAAAGAAATAGAATTGAGAACGGAGTGAAGGAGGAGGAGAAGAATTTAGCTATATTTGTAAAGGTTTTTTAAATAAGATTTTTATTTTTTTTAATATTTTATTTATTGTCCTGGACAGTGGCTCAGCGGTAGAGCATCAGCCTGGCATGTGATAGTGCTGGGTTCGATTCCCGGTCAGGGCACACAGGAGAAGCGACCATCTGCTTCTCCCCCCCCTCACCCTTCCCTCTCCGTCTCTCTCTATCTCTTCCTATCCTGCAGCCATGGCTCAATTGGAGTGAGTTGGTCCTGAATACTGAGGATGGCTCCGCGGCTCATCTCAGGAACTGAAATAGCTTGGTTGTTGAGCAACAAAGCAGCAGCCCCAGATGGGCAGAGCATTGCCCTATTGGGGCCTTGCCTGGTGGATCCTGGTTGGGGAGCAGGCAGGAGTCTGTCTGTCTGCCTCCCTGCATCCTTGCCTCTTCCTTAATAAAAAGAAATTATTTATTGACTTTGGAGAAAGATGAAGGAAGAGAGAGAAAGAAACATTGATTTGTTGTTCCACTTATTTATGCATTCAGTGGTTAATTCTTGTATGTGCCCTAACCAGGGATCAAACCTTGGCATATCAAAAGACACTCTAACCAACTGAGCTACCCACCCAGGGCCTAATAAAAATTTTAAAATCACAGAAATTATTATGTAAAAATGTTTAAATCAGTTAAATCTGAGTGGTTAATACATGGGTGCTTTATAATGTTTTGATTGAAATATTTCTAAAAATATTTTTATATAATAACAAGCTTTACAAAGTAAAATTCTTCCTCATTCAGGATGACACAAGAGTGTCACATGAGGCCCTAGACACATGGTGTCTGATGGAAAGTACTCCTCCCTTGCCCTGATTCTTTTTCTTCACCAGCATGTCTTTCAAAGACCCAAGATAATCCTGCACAATTGTGTAAGGCATTTCACCCTCTTTGCTTGGAAGTTGTGGGGAAGTGCGGACGTGCAGTTAGAACTATGACACCTGAGGAAAGCAAATTGAAATCAACCCCAGTCAACTCTGGAAGTCATCATGATAGGTGACAGCTAGTGTATAAACAGAACAGATCATTTGCATCCTTCTATTTCTGCAAATTATTGTTAACCAAGCCTTCAACTCATTCCTTTCCATGTTACTGAAGAAGTTGCTTACATCACCAAAATAAACACAAAGAAAGGATTGAAAACCGCACAGTCATCCAACTTCATTGGGGGGAATAAAATATTTGTTTCTCTAAATCTTGGAGCTTAGTATCAAAGTATGTATTGCCTTGCCTTAGGTATTTAGGTATGGCTGTGTGTGTGTGTGCACATGCACATAAGGTTGTGATTTTAAGGTTTTAAATTATTTTATTGCTTTCTACAGTATTCACACAAGTTACATTTATTTTGGCAACAAAATAATCAATAGAAAGTGTGGAGTTGACAGGATAAGTCAACTCCTGGCTGTTCCAGCCCTACCCAAGGCCCTCCCTTCCTTAGAAATAAATGCTGTTATTAATGAGATGTTACCTCCTGGACCATGTTCTATGCACGTGTAGGCATGTGCATATTATAAATATTATCTTTAATATTAAATCTTTGATGGTCTTCTTGGTGTTCTACAACTTACTTTTCTCATCTAATAATATGTGTTTTAGCAATATTTGATACTAAATTTGTAACTTGTTTCCTTGGTTTTATCAAGTATTAATTTAGTAATTATTATTTTTTAAAAACTCTTGAAGGCTCATACTATTACTTTGCCCTGGTTTACAAATGGGAAAGCTGAAAAATAGAAAGTTCCGCTGAGCGTAAACAGCCAGGAAGGGCCAGCCCCCGGATTGAAATCCAGACAGGCTGGTGTTAGAGCCTTCACAGGTCTGCTATAGTATCCTCATCTTTAAGGCCTTGACATGTCACTATATATGTGATAAGGTGCCAAGGAATTGTAAAAATTGTTAACATTAGTATTTTAAAAGGAAAAGTCAGGCCCCCTGCCCCCTCCTTTCTGAAAAAGATAAAACAAAAAGAAGAACTTACAGGGGCAAAAATCAGCTAGTCATAGTTCAACTAGTTCCTATAGTTCTCTGGAAGGACTGATGCCACTTGCTAGACAGAGCAAAATAAGAGAGAACCTATCTGAAAGCCCCTTCCTCTTCTCTTTTCTTAAAAGCCTTTAGGAAACAATGTTTTTGTACCTTAATTAAAAATTCCTACACTAATCCTGACTCTTCCTTCCATCCTGAAGTCATGAGAGTGATGTATTCCTCTAGACAAAGGGATCATAAACCCTTTGCATGAAAACCTGTATTCTGTAACATTTTATTTATTTTTTTTTAATTCTGTAACATTTTATATGCTCTCTAATAATCATCACTTTGAAATTCTTTGTATGTACAAAACTTATAAACTAAGCAAGCGGGGACTAGCTTTAGACCTCCTAATAAGCTAACCCCAACACTCTTAGCAAAAGTAACTTCATTTAGCTTCTCTCCTTATCCTAAATTAAACATTTCCCACTACTGTAGTGACAGGGATAGGTTGTAAATGCTAGAAGGTTTGGGAATGTCTTTGTTAGATGTGTAAACCATTCATCATCACTTATGGTCTTAATGTGTAGGAATGTTTTTTTCCATTTGATAGGTCCTATAGGTAAATGTAACAAGACAGTAAAAACTCAATAAGTTTGTTAGTAAATGACTTTTGTACCATGCTCCCCCTCCTTTGCCCCCAACCAGTATGTGATCATGTCCATATAACCAGCCTCAGAGCTAAATTCTAGACTGAACAATTTCAGTTTAATGATGCCTCATGCATGTCGCCGGCTTAATAATAAAACTCCTTCTAAAATTTCTTCTGTAACCTGCCTTGGTGTCTCTGTGGAACTCGCAAATTAAATTACTTTACAACATATATATAGGTCTTCCTAGGTCCTTTTAGATGCTGCATGGTTTCCAATAGAATGGGTGAACTATAGTTAACATAACATATTGCTGAGGACGTGCCCCTCCGAGCACGTGGGTAACTGTTTCTCTGAGCTACGTACCTAAATTTTAATACAGGGTGTACACACTTAAGAGTGTTAACATATAGCCGATGGCACAGTGGATAGAGCATCAGACTGGGATGCGGAGGACACAGGTTCGAGACCCCGAGGTCGCCAACTTGAGCACCGGCTCATCTGGTTTGAGCAAAGCTCACCAGCTTGGACCCAAGGTCGCTGGCTTGAGCAAGGGTTTACTCGGTCTGCTGAAGGCCCACAGTCAAGGCACATATGAGAAAGCAATCAATGAACAACTAAGGTGTCGCAATGCGCAACAAAAAACTAATGATTGATGCTTCTCATCTCTCCATTCCTGTCTGTCTGTCCCTGTCTATCCCTCTCTCTGACTCTCTCTCTGTCCCTGTAAAAAAAAAAAAGAAAAGAAAAGAAAAAAGTGTTAACATATACCACTACGTTCTTTTCTTAGAAAGGGCTTTGCCAGTTTTCAACGGTACATGTTCTCATAGGCACTGGTTACTATTAGCCTTTTAAAATTTTGAAGAGAAGTTACACCCTCTCAAACTTTGTATAGTCGCAAATTTCTAAATGTTTCTTAACCTAATAGGCAAAAATAAATTTTAAAGTATTTCATTATGCCTCGTAACGTCTGTTTACCTAGTTTTTTTTTAATTATTTTATTTTATTTATTCATTTTAGAGAGGAGAGAGACAGAGAGAGAGAGAAGGGGGGAGGAGCTGGAAGCATCAACTCCCATATGTGCCTTGACCAGGCAAGTCCAGGGTTTCGAACTGGCGACCTCAGCATTTCCAGGTCAACGCTTTATCCACTGCGCCACCACAGGTCAGGCTGTTTACCTAGTTTTTAATGAGGTTTAAATCTGGTTTCAACCTGGATATCTCAGTTGGTTGGAGTGTCGTTCTATATTGCAAAGGTTGCCAGTTCAATTCCCTGGTTGGGGCATATATAGGAGCAGCTTGATGTTCTTGTTTCTCTTTCCCTGCCTCTCTCAAGAAAATAAAAACCTATTTTTATCTTTATTGGACATTTTTATTTATACTTTCATAAATTATTGTTACCTTTGGTCCAATTTTTATTAGATTCTTTTTCTTATTAATTTGGATGATACCTATGTATATTAAATTAAATTAAATTAAAATTCTTTTTCTGCTATACATATTACAATTACTTTTTCTCAGTTTATTCCTTCTCTTTTAAATATATTTTTGGTTTCTTTTGACTCAAGAAGTATTTAATATTTATAAAGACAAGCTCATCAGTCTTCCTTCTGGTTTCTGAGGTTGAGTCATTCTCACTCCTCATTTTTAGGGGAAAAACCATATAATATATCTTTATTGTATAAAATATAAGCACTATAGATAAATAAAAAGTAAAAGTGACATATAATCCTATTCCCTATATACAAGCAAAAAAAGTTAACGTTTTGGGTATTTGTTCTTAGTATTTTATTTTATTTTATTTTATTTTGTGTTTTTTGTTTGTTTGTTTGTTTTTTTGGTTTTTTTTTAATTTTTTTTATTTATTCATTTTAGAAAGGAAAGAGAGAGGGGGAGAGAGAGAGAAGAGAGAGAGAAGGGGGGGAGGAGCAGGAAGCATCAACTCCCATATGTGCCTTGACTGGGCAAGCCCAGGGTTTCAAACCGGCGACCTCAGCATTTCCAGGTTGACGCTTTATCCACTGCGCCACCACAGGTCAGGCTGTTCTTAGTATTTTAAACTTAAGAACTGATATACACTTGACCTTTCAACACCATTGGGTTAGGAGGCAGTTGAAATTTTACATATATCTTTTGACTCCAAAATACTTAACTACTAATAGCCTACTGTTGACCAGAAGCTTTACTGATATCATAACAGTTGATTAACACATATTTTGTATATTATATGTATTATATGCTGTTTTCTTGCAATAAAGTGAGCTAGAGAAAAGAAAATATTAAGAAAATAATAAGGAAGAAAAAATACATTTATAGTATTTATTGAAAAAAAATCATGTATAAGTGAACCCATGCAGTTCAAACCCATGCAATTCAAACCCATGCTGTTGAAGAGTCAACTAGAGTTACTTTAAAAAGAGAGAGAGAGAGAGAGAGGCCTTGGCTGGTTGGCTCAGAGGTAGAGCCTCGGCCTGGCGTGCAGGAGTCCCAGGTACAATTCCCGGCCAGGGCACATAGGAGAAGCACCCATCTGCTTCTCTACCCCTCCCCCTCTCTTTCCTCTCTGTCTCTCTCTTCCCCTCCCGCAGCCAAGGCTCCATTGGAGCAAAGTTGGCCCAGGCGCTGAGGATGGCTCTGTGGCCTCTGCCTCAGGCGCTAGAATGGCTCTGGTTGCAACAGAGCGACACCCCAGATGGGCAGAGCATCGTCCCCTGGTGGGCATGCCGGGTGGATCCCAGTCAGGCACATGTGGGAGTCTGTCTGACCGCCTCCCCGTTTCCAGCTTCAGAAAAAAAATAAAAATTTAAAAATTTAAAAAAAGAGAGAGAGAGAAACAGTCTTTTTTTTTTAAAAGTTTCTGATGTAACTATCTTTTAATGTCTGGTGTATTGTTTTAAGACACTGGAGGCTGTAAGGTAGTTATCATATGCCAAGGAAAGCACTGAGTCCTTACAAATCTGGGCTGGATATAGTTCCAAACAGGTGTGGAATCAACTTCTTCTATTTAAGGTGAGAGAAGGATGCGGGAAGGAGCAGAGACAGCCTCATTTGCTGGGAAATGCCTCTGTGCCCACTAGGACTCTACCCCCAGACTTCTCTGGTTACCCCGTGTGTTGTCAACGGGTAACCAAAGTCCCTGGACTCCAGTCCTCCCTCCCTTTGTCACAGCTCCTATCGGAGCACTTAAGCCCCAACTTTTATCTGGAACTTTGCCTGAGCTCCAAAGTCTCATGGGTCTCATTTACTGTCTTGCTCTAGGCACTAACAAGGCTGAGCACAAAGTTTCTATTGTTTTCAAAACAAACTAGCCCTAACAGAGCTCCTGAGGCTGTTAGAAAAATATAAGACTTTAAGACACTAAATTTAAAGATGGGGGCGTTTTTTAGTGGAAATATAAGAATGCATTTTAAGGGCATTGTTTCTCTCTCGAGTTCAATTACTGCACAAACATCATTATAATAACATAGAAGGAAATAACACAATCATTCATTGCTCCATTATGACCTGTTTTCACATTGTAATGCCTTCCAGCAAAAGCAGTATGTTTAAAAGAACAACTCACTTTCTTTCTTCTTGCCTGAAGTGAAATAACATACCAGCAGATTCTCTACTAGTGAATCTCACTGGTGTGTGACAAGCACTTCTGTTACAACCCACACGTGTTCATTTTTGTCTACATGTTTAATGTTGCTCCAACTATTAAGCCCCTCACAGTTTAATTCATATATATTGTCAATTCATTGGGAAATCTAAGGCAGAGGGGTATTAAATTTTCTGTTCTCTCTAATCACATTCTCAGCCATGCTCTTTTGAGCATCTCCATTTCTGAATGATATTTATAGCAGATGTTTTGGTGTCTGGACCATCTGGTCTCACCATTCACACCAAATGCTTCTTAATGCAACAGCTTAGAATTTCCACCTGAGCAAATTCTAGGGCAAGTGGAGAAATTACAGCTCTGAGAGCAGCCCTTAACCAGAGACTGATGGGAATTGGTGATAAATACCTGAGCTCCCTGACTTCTCAGGTAGGACTATTCTGATGTGTGCTCTCCATTCTCTCCCAGGGGTCCCAGTGGGATTGAGACCCAACTGCCCATTCTTTACTAGCAAATCTGTGGCTTCCTTCCTTTGCCTAGGTTGCTTCTCTACTCTCCTGCAGGTGCTTCCTGAGATTATCTCCCAAATAAACCACTTACATGCACATCCTTGTCTTTGGTTCTGTTTCTTGGGAAGCTTGCAGCAATGCTAATACAATGCAATCTCAGCATCCCAGAAGTACCCATGTTGGGTGGGCACCTGGCTATGCCAATTGGATTCTCTCTCCAGGATTCTCATATTGGAACAGACAGGATGTTGGTCAGTTTCTACAGGCGACTAGGGTTCTGACATGTGAGCTTGGGAGTTTTGCAAGGTCATAATGTAGTCACATGGGTAGGAAAAGCAGAGAAAGTCAGTCTGAAGCTGACGGGGGTGGGGAGAGAGAAAATGGGTAAGAGAGCAGACTGTGAGAGATGGCTTCCTGTTGTTGGCTCCTTCCCTTCCTGAAGCCCTCCAACATCTGCTTCCTGGTCTGTAAATTATGCTAATATAGGTGTAACAGAGTTCCCCTTTTTTCTCAGACTAGCTTACCTACCTTATTACATACGACCAAACAATGGGTTAACACAGAAGCTCATCGCAATGTGAAACTCGCCCTGGAAATCTATGTTCCAGGACTCCTCACCTCTCTACCCCCATCCTCCTCAGCCTAGTTCTCTGCTGGGGAAGAGGAAGCTCTGCCCTCTGACCTCTGGGAGGGCTCTCTCAGGCCAGCCCTGCTGCCGGTGGGCCCCAAAGAGTTGGTGGACCCTACTGAAATGGTATATTGCTGCTAAAGACCCCCCTTAGGCAGGGGCAGTCATGTCCTTGGCCCGTGCCAGCCCCCAGGCCCCAGGCCCTCTCTGGGTGAAGCATCTCCTTGCTGGACAACAACTTGTGTAACCCCTGCTGGCAGCCGCGGCTTCACTCTGTGCTCCTTCGCAGGAGCCTGGGGATCTCTGGAGGTTGTTTTTCATGCCCTCGGCCTAAGGAAAAAGTGGTGAGGAAAAAGCTCTCCCCCTCCCCCTCCCTCTGGAGTATGCTGCCTTGTGGTCACTGCTTGTCTAGTTCAGGCTGCTTCATCAAAACCCTTGTTTCCGAATTTCTTATTCAAAAGGCACTGCTGATGTCTAAGTTCACAAGCACCCCCAAATCCCAGGGGACATATGCAAATGCCCCAAACTGATCTTCTTATAGCCTCCTGTTGGTCAAATAAGTTTTTTGTTTTTGTTTTTTACAGGGACAGAGAGAGTCAGAGAGAGGGATAGATAGGGACAGACAGACAGGAACGGAGAGAGAAGAGCAGCATCAATCATCAGTTTTTCATTGCGACACCTTAGTTGTTCATTGATTGCTTTCTCATATGTGCCTTGACCGCGGGCCTTCAGCAGACCGAGTGACCCCTTGCTCAAGCCAGCGACCTTGGGTCCAAGCTGGTGAGCTTTTGCTCAAACCAGATGAGCCCGCACTCAAGCTGGTGACCTCGGGGTCTTGAACCTGGGTCCTCCACATCCCAGTCCGAAGCTCTATTCACTGCACCACCGCTTGGTCAGGCTAGACAGTCTTGATATATGACGTTTTGAGTTTATGATGCTCACTCCTATAAAAACTTTAAAAAATTAAGATGTGTGTTTCAGCTTACACCATTAACGTCATACTTACGAACTACATGGACAAACCAGTTTGGTTGCGCACAGCAGAAGAATATGCAGTAATGTGGCACATGAGTGAGGCAATTGGCGTCCCCCAGAACACTTACCGATGCCATTTTGGACTGTTTAAAGCACAAGTGTCCCATTTGTGTTGTTTTGTTTGGTGACTGATTCACCTGACCCAGTATCTCCAGCACCTTCTGCGGGTTCTCCTCCTTCTCCAGCTTCCTCTTCTCAATAGGTCACTCTCTCCCACCTTGCAATGCCCCTTCTAGTGTGCAAGCCAACCACAGGAATAAAGGTAAGCAATTTTTTTTACACTCATTTTTTCTGTTATTACAGTACAGTATACAGTACAGTATACAGTACAATATATTCTTGTCCTTTTCCTTTTTCTGTGGCTTAGTTGTGTTTTAATATGCTAGATTATAATTTTACAACTGTTTTAGGATGTGTAAATGACTTAGGCGAGTCTGTGTTTCGATTTACACCAAAATTCAGATTATATACTGTCATGGGAATAGCACTGTGTTGTAACCCGAGGACCTCCTGTATAGTTATAGCTACAACAGAACCAGCTTCTTACACGGTACGGTAGCTTAGCTTCATGATAGTAGAGAAAAGCATTTCCATATATTTTATTTTTTTATTTTTTATTTTTATTTTTTTGTGTATTTTTCTGAAGCTAGAAACCGGGAGAGACAGTCAGACAGACTCCCGCATGCACCCTACCGGGATCCACCCGGCACGCCCACCAGGGGGCGTTGCTCTGCCGCGACCAGAGCCACTCTAGCACCTGGGGCAGAGGCCAAGGAGCCATCCCCAGCGCCCGGGCCATCTTTGCTCCAATGGAGCCTCAGCTGCAGGAGGGGAAAAGAGAGACAGAGAGGAAGGAGAGGGGGAAGGGTGGAGAAGCAAATGGGCGCCTCTCCTGTGTGCCCTGGCTGGGAATCGAACCCGGGACTTCCACACGCCAGGCCGACACTCTACCACTGAGCCAACCGGCCAGGGCCGTGCATTTCCATATATAAATATACAATGGTGCTTCTATGTGGGAGTATAATGTTGATGGTCTTTAATGACTAATCAATTAAGAGCTTTTGAAATGTCTAAGGCTTGTTCCACCCCAGGATTTATTTGGATGGAGAGGGACTTGAAAGAATGTTTTAGTCTACTAGGGCTGCTCTAACAAAATACCATAGACTTGGTGGCTTAAACAACAGGAATTTAATGTCTCGTCGTACTTGAGACTGGGAGTCTGAGAGCAGCGCACCAACACGGTTGGGTTCTGGTGAGAACTCTCTTCCCGGCTCGCAGATGGCTGCCTTCTTACCGTGTGCACACATGTCCTTTCCTCCGTACTTGTGAGTGAAGAGAACAACCTCTCTCCCTTCTTCTTAGAAAGTCACCAAGTCTGTAACATCAGGACTCTGTCCTTATGACCTCATTTAACCTTGATCACCTCCTAAAAGCCCCATTTCCAAATATAGACACATAGGAGCTAGGGCTTCAACATGTGAATTTGTGGGGACACAACCCAGACTATATAGTAAAGAGTAAGCAGCCCCTCCCTTGTCTCCGCATGAAATTTTCAGTTTAACCACCATAGAACCTGCAATTCATGAGGCAATAATAACTGGTAAAAATCTACAGCTCAGAAAGAGGAGGGCTGGAGTACTCAGAGAAGACTCTAAAATTGGGATTCCCATGGGATCATCCAGCTCGAGTGCAGATTTTCTAAACTCTGAATTCAGCTAGATGCTCCCATACTCAATGGCTTCCTATTGCTTTTGAGAAAATATGTAGCCCTGGTCAGATAGCTCAGCTGGTTAGAGCAATGGTCCCCAACCCCCGGGCCGCAGACCAGTACCGGTCCGTGGGCCATTTGGTACCGATCCGCAAAGAAAGAATAAATAACTTATATTATTTCCGTCTTATTTATATTTAAGTCTGAATGATATTATATTTTAAGGGTTTTTTTTTTTTTCATTTTAGAGAGGAGAGAGAAAGGGAGAGAGAGAGAGAGGGAGAGAGAGAGAGAGAGAGAGAGAGAGAGAAGGTGGGGAGGAGATGGAAGCATCAACTCCCATATGTGCCTTGACCAGGCAAGCCCAGGGTTTCGATCCGGCGACCTCAGCATTTCCAGGTCGATGCTTTATCCACTGCGCCACCACAGGTCAGGCAATATTTTATTTTTAAAAAATGACCAGATTCCCTCTGTTACACTCGTCTAAGACTCACTCTTGACGCTTGTCTCGGTCACGTGATACATTTATCCATCCCACCCTAAAGGCCAGTCGGTGAAAATATTTTCTGACATTAAACCGGTCCGTGGCCCAAAAAAGGTTGGGAACCACTGGGTTAGAGCATCATAGAGCGTTGTCCAAACATTCAGAGGTTGCTAGTTCGATCCCTGGTCAGGGCACAAACAGAAACAGATTGATATTTCTGTCTCTCTCTCTCTCTCCAAAATCAATTTTAAAAATTGAATATCTAAGGGAAAACAGCCTGACCAGGTAGTGGCTCAGTGGATAGAGCGTCGGACTGGGATGCAGAGGACCCAGGTTCGAGACCCCGAGGTCGCCAGTTTGAGCGCAGGCTCATCTGGTTTGAGCAAAAGCTCACCAGCTTGAACCCAAGGTCGCTGGCTCAAGCAAGGGGTTACTCAGTCTGCTGAAGGCCCGCGGTCAAGGCACATATGAGAAAGCAATCAATGAACAACTAAGGTGTTGCAGCGAAAAACTAATGATTGATGCTTCTCTCTCCATTCCTGTCTGTCTGTCCCTGTCTATCCCTCTCTCTGACTCACTCTCTGTCTCTGTAAAAAATAAAAAAATAAAAAATAAAAAAAATAAAGGAAAACATAGATACTCTCTATCACTGCCTTCTGAGCTGCTCCCTGCATCCCACCTCCCAGCCTCTCCCCCTGCCATACTCTGACGTAATCCTACTGAGCTTCTCTCAGTTCCGAGGGACACCGATTCGCTTTCAGGTCTGTCCCCATGTGGTTCCCTCTACTTGGAAGATTTGTCTACCCACTACCCACATTCCATTCTCTCATCCTTGAGGTCTCAGTTGAGAGGATAGTTCCTCCAGAAAACCTCAGACTGCCCCCACCAGGGCTGGTTGTGTGCCTTTTATGTTTACTGCAGGCCGTGGGAGAGAGAACAGTATCATGAACCCCCATCACGCAACTTTGCTGACGAAGAAATATTATCAAATATTGCATCAGTATTTCAATTGCTTTGATCATCTCATAATTTTAATAATGTGTGCAAATCAAGATCCAGAGGTCACACTTTGTAAAATAATATTTAAAATTTCCACTGAATTATTATATATAATGCAATATTATATATATATATTATACATAATATTTACATCTCTTACCATGTGGTTGAACCATAAAGCCTTGCCTGCTCCTTATACCCCAGACCACAAACTTGGGGTGCAAACTTACAGTCTTCACACTCATTTACAAAACTAATTTCTAACCAGAAACTATCACTGTCATTGGCCCCTTAAAGAGAACTCACCCGAACATGTTGACATATTGCTCAGCTATCCCACCAATATGATCACTTTCAGCACAATCTGACCTCACTGTCGGGTTCTCTGAGAGCTAGGGAGTTGACAACGTGCTTTAAAGCAGTGGTCCCCAACTCCTGGGCCAAGGACTGGTACCGGTCCTTGGGCTATTTGGTACCGGTCCACAGAGAAAGAATAAATAACTTACATTATTTCCGTTTTATTTATTTTTAAGTCTGAACGATGTTTTATTTTTTAAAAATGACCAGATTCCCTCTGTTACATCCGTCTAAGACAGGGGTCCCCAAACTACAGCCCAAGGGCCACATGCG
The DNA here is from genome assembly GCF_036850765.1 of Saccopteryx bilineata. Lineage (NCBI taxonomy): Eukaryota > Metazoa > Chordata > Mammalia > Chiroptera > Emballonuridae > Saccopteryx > Saccopteryx bilineata. The sequence continues at coordinate 182,784,827 of NC_089495.1, forward strand.
GCCCCCTGAGGCCATTTATCCGGCCCCCACCGCACTTCCGGAAGGGGCACCTCTTTCATTGGTGGTCGGTGAGAGGAGCATAGTTCCCATTGAAATACTGGTCAGTTTGTTGATTTAAATTTACTTGTTCTTTATTTTAAATATTGTATTTGTTCTCATTTTGTTTTTTTACTTTAAAATAAGATATGTGCAGTGTGCATAGGGATTTATTCATAGTTTTTTTTTATAGTCTGGCCCTCCGACGGTCTGAGGGACAGTGAACTGGCCCCCTGTGTAAAAAGTTTGGGGACCCCTGGTCTAAGACTCACTCTTGACGCTTGTCTCAGTCACGTGATACATTTATCCGTCCCACCCTAAATACAGGTCCGTGAAAATATTTTCTGACATTAAACCAGTCCGTGGCCCAAAAAAGGTAGGGGACCACTGCTTTAAAGGAAGAGAAGGGGGAAAGATATGCGATGGGCCAGTTGGCAGCTCCAGGCTCCATCCAGCACAGCCTTTGAGGGCATCTCAGGAAGTTTATAGCCAGTTGGGTGAAGTGTTTGCGCACATGTACCCTGTGAGACATACTGTACCAAAAGCTAGATCTAAGTTTAGGTAGATTCCAAGATCTTCCCCCTCCTGAGATCTTCTACAAATAGCTCCTGTGTTACTCAGGAAATCTGTCTTCTCCTGAGCACGGATATGCTTTGATTTGACTCCAACAGAAAAAGATACTAATGTCTGAAAGAAAAAACAGTGCTCTTGATGAGGGCCACGGATGGGTAAGAAACTATCTGAAATGACTTTCCTTGTCTTTCAGAAGGTATGCAACCTCCCCACCCCCCATTGCTGTGTTCTACACTGAGAACACGGTGGAGAGGGGTCTTCGCCAGCGAAATACAGTGAGTGTAGGAGGAGGGAGACACAGGCAGCATTCTAAGTTGCAGAACAGGTCGGGGAGAGAAACGCTGAGAAACAGAATAGAAGAGGATTTATATTTCCATGTTGGCAGTTGATCACATTCAGTCTTATTCAGCGAAGCTGCTTCAGTGGCTGTTGCCATGGGAACCAGACATGAGTAAGTAGTTTACTGAATGCAGCTTTCATGGGCTGACATTCTGAAGCTGGGCCAGGGTTTCACCCTCACGCCAGGTGTTCTAAAGCTGCCAGGATGTTTTCGTCCCGAGAGGTGTGCTTTTCAATTTCACCATCTACGAAAACCCAAAACATCTGAGAGAACATGGCTGATGGCATGAACCTAAGATTTGTAGGATTCTGATTATTCTGTCAGGAATGAAATAATTTGGCATGCTTGGTAGAAGCAGGCTGAAACTGTCATTTCCATACGTGTGCACGCTGAATCTTGCATCACAGGGTATTTATTTATTGTAGCAGGGATCATCTCCCTTTGTGACTGTGCTGATTCAGAAAAGCATTCATCAGTGCAGTGACTTCTTTGTCATCATTCCAAGTTCTCTCTTATTCCTCCTTTGTTCAAACTGGATAATTCTCTGGGGAGAGTCTGGCCAGACATTTTGTCTCCCTAAGGACGCAATGAAGTGTAGTGTCACTGGTTTCCTCCTCGCGTTCAGTTACTCACCCAATACACGTGGATGGGCAGCTGGCACTGAGATACTGTGTATCTAGGATTCTTTCCAGAAATGCTCTACAGGGTCAGTATGCAGAAATCAGCACACACTGAGCAGGAAGCAACAAGGTTGGGCAGTGCCGTCTAAAAGGCCTGTGTGCTGACCTGGGCTTAGATTCTTAGAGGCTGGGTGACTGGTTTCCTCGCCCATAACCGCTTCATGATTCCTGGGATGCACTGCCCAGATCTCTTCCAGCCAGAAGGTCTTATTCTCCTAGCTGAAAGTTTTGTCAGCTGACTGCCCAGTGCCTTTCTAGGAATTACATTCTCCTAAAAAGAGGCAGTTTAGCCCTGGCGGGGTAGCTCAGTTGGTTAGAGCAGGGGTCGGGAACCTATGGCTCGTGAGCCAGATGTGGCTCTTTTGATGGCTGCATCTGGCTCACAGACAAATCTTTAATAAAAAAAAATAATAACGTTAAAAATACAAAACATTCTCATGTATTACAATCCATTCATTTCCTACCGCTCATGTTCATGGTTGCGGGTGACTGGAGCCAATCACAGCTGTCCTCCAGGACATCAGTTTTCTCATATGTGCCTTGACTGGGGGGCTACAGCAGACCAAGTGATCCCTTGCTCAAGCCAGCAACCTTGGGCTCAAGCTGGTGAGCCTTGCTCAAACCAGATGAGCCTGCACTCAAGCTGGCAACTTTGGGGTCTCGAACCTGGGTCCTCCACATCTCAGTCCGATGCTCTATCCATTGCGCCACCGCCTGCTCAGGCCATTTGTTGAGACTTTCATGCAGTCCATCTTCCCCCTCTGCTCAACCCTGCTGCTTCTCCTTCCTTCCCATGGGTTTGCTAACAAGGGAATTCCCTAATCCATCTGTACATTAATGTTCATCTCAAAATCTGCTTCCTTGCATTTACTCTGGGAAGTCCCTCCTCCATTTTTGCAATGCAGTTTTGGGGTGATTTATTCCATACTCAGCCTCAAACTGGTGGCCTTTGGAAAAATCCATCCTCTCCTCCATCCCTAGGCCACACTGATTTCTGAATTCTGAATTAGGGCAATGAAACAATGAGAAGAGGTCTGATGAAGGCTCTGAAAAAGAGGCTTTTTCTAGTTTTCCAAAGATTTCCCAGAGAGATGTTCTCTGGTATTGGATATGGACAGGAAGCAGGTGGATCTTTGAGTTGTTAACAGATACCTTAATATGATGCAAAAAGCTGCAATTATAGCCAACACAGTAACGTGGAGGTGAGAAATACTCTAATACTCACAAGATTTGAACCACTGGCTCCAACTGCACCTGTACCTGTCACATCTGAAACCTGCCCACCTCTGGATTTCTCAACCTGGGAACCAATCAATTCACTTTATTTTCTAAGTCAAGTCCAAGTTCTCCAATTTAACTGGCCTGAATGATACTGGAATCTATTTCACTGAAATGTTTTAGAGAATAAATGATCAATTTTTGCAGCAATTGGAAGTGCCCTATAGATGTTAGCAATTCACATGGTTTTCAAACCCCATAGCTGATTTATTTAATGGGAGGTCATGTGTTTCCTTTAAGCATGGGTTCCTCAGAGATATAAATGTCTTTATGGGACAACATCTGGGACTTCTTTTCTATGAAGGTTAATCCAGAGCTAAAATTCTCAATTTTTAAGCAGTGGCATTTTTGAAAACTCAAATCTCACATGAAAACCATAGATATGTGTATTTGTAATAATTTTAAAAATGCTCAGGGCTCTTACTGCATGCCAGGTACCGTGTTTAGCACTTACTTACAGGTTATACGCATGTGATTGTCTTACGTATGGATTCACTGAAACCCCCCAACAACCCTGTGAGGGAAGCATTCTTCTTATCTCTATTGTGGTTTTGGGGAACCCTCTCTAATGCATTCACGAGAGTATAGAGAATCCCACATGGAATTTGATGACTTCGACTCTTTATTTACTCTGGATAATAGATACTTTGACTGCAGCTTTGAGTCACAAGACTTTTTTTCTAAGCAGGACATAGAATATAGTTAGCGCAAACAGCCTGAAGTAATCACACACACACACACACACACACACACACACGCACACACGAGTTTATTTCAGAGCCTCAGCTGGCCTTTGTGTACCTGTGAGCAGTTGTGGAGAAACAATGCAGCTCAGGCACAGACCTTTTTCAGATTCCAAACAGGCCTGAGGAAACAATTTGAAAAGGGGAAGGGGAGGCAAGACAGACTAAGGAAAGAAATGAAATGTAAAAATGTATATTCCTTGGGGAAGAGCTAGCTGTGCAAATTATAGGGTGTGTTCAGAAAATATTTTACTTCCTCCTTTTGGGCTTATACTGCAGAGCTGTCTTTGGAAAGCTGCGTGTGTGTTTGTGTGAGTAGAAGATTTCAGTTCCCTGATGGGCAGGTAGGAAATTAAAAGTTATATCTGCAACTACACTGGCTGGGAGATTTGGAGTTTGGGGGGAAGACTTAGGGTCCTTGTCCACACTGGACTCTTTGAGGGGATCTGCAATGCTAAAACCTTTGAGAACTGTCCTGACACCCACACCTCTATAAGGTTGATCCAGACCAAATAAATGAGCTTCAGAGCCATGTACTGCCAAGGGAGGAACATGATGAGGACCAAGACCAAGTCTGATGGCAAGAGATCCAAGTAGCAAGAAAAGAGAGCAGTGTGAGGAGGAGGGAAGCCAGGAGACCCAAGTCCAGCCCAGCACCAGCCAGCAGGGCACCCTTGGGCATGTATTTCTCCTTGGCTGCTTGGAGCCTCAGATTTCTCTTCTTTAAAATGAGTGGTTTGCAAATTCCACAATTAGAGAGTCATTCTTTTGCCCTAAAGTGTTTCCTCCTGCTAAAATACACATTCATCTAAGAGTGTAGCCAGAAACCATAATCAGGCATTTATGCTAAAGTGAATTTATTCAAGAACAGGCTTTGATGGGAGAGCTGGAAGGAGCCACTGATGTGGACAAAGAGCACAGAAAGGGGGGGGGGCATGGCAGGCCAGCATACATTTGTGATTGCAGCTAATAAGCTAAGCGAAAAAAGATGAAGAAGTTTGACAGTGTCACTTTATCAAGGAAAGAGGGAGGTAGAAGCTGTATACATGTCTCCGCCGGAAAAGTGAGTTTTTCTACATATAGTATATATATGCCATCATGGATAAACAGCTGCTAGCAGTGCCAGTTGAAACCCCGAAGTACAAAAGCATCACCCTGAGTTTCTTCCTGAGTAGTGGTATGATTGCCAAGTATACTTCCAAGTGGGAACATTAAATCATTTCTTTCGGATCTCCCCTCTAAAATGTATGTCTTGTGATCATTTTCAAAATAAGTCATTTATATATTAAGCATGTAAAGAAGGCCTGACCAGGTGGTGGCGCAGTGGATAGAGCGTCGGACAAGGATGCAGAGGACCCAGGTTCGAGACCCCCGAGGTCGCCAGCTTGAGCACGGACTCATCTGGTTTGAGCAAAATTCCACCAGCTTGAGCCCAAGGTCGCTGGCTCCAGCAAGGGGTTACTCGGTCTGCTGAAGGCCCACGGTCAAGGCACATATGAGAAGGAAATCAATGAACAATTAAGGTGTTGCAATGTGCAATGAAAAACTGATGATTGATGCTTCTCATCTCTCTTCGTTCCTGTCTGTCTGTCCCTGTCTGTCCCTCTCTCTGACTCACTCTCTGTCTCTGTAAAGAATAGAGCAAGATAAAAAAAAAATGTAAGGAAGTTCTACTCTGTTTTTTCCACTCTAAAATCAAAGATTGGTCAATGATTAAAAACAAAAAATTGGAGCGTTGGAGAAGATAATCCCCAAGCTCCCCTCCCAGCTTGGAAACATTTTGGTTGTGTAACATGCCTTATTTCCTGAAAGCGGAGGTGACTGAAGGAAGCCCATGCCCACAGGACCCAATTAAAAGAGAAGACACTATGCTCAGGGCTGGCTGATTTTGCTGACTCATTGAAAGCAGAAATAAACCCTGTCTGCATTTATTAAGAAATAATAAAAGGAGAGTTGTGTTTTGTAGCTCGTGGCATCTTATAATTTGTCCAGAAGTTCAGCAGACACTGTGAATTAGATATCGAACTATTGTGACTTTCTACATAGAAGGTAAGCTGGGTAACTCAGTGCAGGGCTCAGTATAATCAACTCCTTTTAGAAGCAGCCAAGAAAGTGGTTTTAACAGAAACAGCATGCTGAGATGGTTTAGAACAATTTTTTAGCCCAATCATATATGATCCTTGGAGTTCAAAAACTGAAACAAAATTTTTTTCTCCATGTCATTTAAAATTTTTAATTGAGTCCTGATTAAGGATTGTATTAAAGTAGCAGGAGAGGCCCTGGCCAGGTGACTCAGTGGGTAAAGCATGGACCCAGTGCACCAAAGTCTTGGGTTTGATACCCAGTCTGAATATGAAGGAAAAACAATCAATGAGCACACAACTAAATGGAACAACTAAGTGAAACGAGTTGATGCTTCTCCCTCTCTCTCTCTCTCCCCCCTCCCTTGCTCTTTCTCTCTCAAATCAATGGAAAAAATTTAAATAATAGTAAAGTGGCAGGAGAAAATGTAAAAAGCATTTCAGTTCTGAAATATGCTTTTTTCCTCACAGAAACAAATATGAACAACTGGGCACATTTCCTCTTCAGAGTTTCCTGAGGGACAGGTGAGCCTGGGACCTTTGACTTGTGGTATCTGGTGACTTACTTTCTATGTGCAAAAATCATTTTAGTTGTCTGGAGAAGATTTATTAATACAGGCCTATTTCCTGCAAAATAGGGGTTTCCCCCCCCCCCCCAGAGAATTCTATCTATCCACTCACTGCTTTATGACTTATTTTGAAGCACTCAGGGAAACATTTTTGGTTCCCTGAGGGGATAATTTGAATTCACTTAACAGAATCAACAGGCTGGTTGGTGAACTAGAATTTCAGGATCTGGAACTCAACAAAGGAGATTTATGGCTTGTATGAATGTTGGAAAGTAGACATTTCAGTGGGTTAAATTCCACTGAAAACTTGCTAGTGATTGCAGCCAGCATTTAGTGAGTTATTGACAAAATGTAAGAGAAGTTGTTTAAGGTATGAGAACAGAATTCAAATACCTGAATATGTTTTAACCAAGTAAATGTTGACTTCAAATGCATAATTATTAGGAGAGCTGTGGTCAGCTCAGTGTATATGACACAGTCTTGCCATAGACATCAAAATGAGAAGTTAGACTCTAAGAGGTATATTTTTTCAATGTTATTTGCTATCAGTACAGTGTAAGAATCTTAAGGTACCAGGCCTGACCCGTGGTGATGCAGTGGATAAAACATTGACTTGTAATGCTGAGGTCACCAGTTCAAAACCCTGGGCTTGCTTGGTCAAGGCACATATGGGAGTTGACGCTTCCTGCTCCTCCCCTTTTCTCTCTCTCTCTCTCTCTCTCACTCTCTCCTCTCTAAAATGAATAAATAAATAAATATTTTTTTTTAAAAATGTTAAGGTACCAGAATCCAATCTGGAGTCTTATTCTTGCACCCATACAAAAGAATTTCAGTTGGGTTCAAACCTTCATCTTTTATTCCATCAAGACAATGTCCATCTCACAGGACTTTGGTCTTAAAGGAGGAAAAAAGAGAGCAACAATACACTCCCATGAGAAACACAGGAAGTGAGACTTGTCGTGAGAACATTCTTCCAGTCTCTGCATGTTAAGTTACATGTGTCATTGAGGGCCAAGAGTGCCAAGAGTTCAGCAAAACAGGAACTGTTTAGCTAAGCACTTTCCAGTGGGGGCCTCAAGAACGTCTTTATTTTTAGTTTAAGGCGCTGATCCACCTTAAAAGATTTTAGATATAGGTGCTATTGGATATGACTAGTCACATCCAGCAAAATTGGGCTGGCATTATAACTATGGGAATAACCATGACGATGGAAAGAAAAAAGGAGCTAAGAAGAGAATAAGGGGAGCAAAGAGGGTTACTTCAGATAGAATGATCAGGAGAGTGAACAATAATTCAGCTAAAATCCAAAAACTAAAAAGAAAAAGAACCAGCATAAGAAGAGAATGGGATAAGCTTCTATGAAAAAGAAACAGAATATGCAAAGGCCCTGAGCCTGGACAGGGCTAGCATAATGAGCTAAAGAGAGACTGATATAAAACAAGTGTAGGAAGGTGTCTTCTCTATAGTAGCTTAGAGGATGGTGAGTTTATATTTAATTCTAAGTGTAGTAGAAATTTATTAAAAGATAGGAAGTAGACTGTGGCATAATCTGATTTTTATTCTAAGGTCAATCTATTTTCTATGTAGAGAATATGTTAAATAGGGCAAGGAGATTGGGTGGTAATGGTGGTAGACAGGTTTCCAAGATAAAAATAACCATCACTTCTGATGACTTGAGCATAGCAAGTGAGATAAAGGATGAATCAAGATATAATAAAGTTTCTCACCAGGGCCACTAAAAAAGAGGTGATCCCTTTATAAGACAGGTGAGGCAGGCCCTGGCTGGTTGGCTCAGTGGTAGAGCGTCGGCCTGGCATGCAGGAGTCCCAGGTTCGATTCCCAGCCAGGGCACACAGGAGAAGCACCCATCTGCTTCTCCACCCCTCCCCCTCTCCTTCCTCTCTGTCTCTCTCTTCCCTTCCCACAGCCAAGGCTCCTTTGGAGCAAAGTTGGCCCAGGCACTGAGGATGACTCCATAGCCTCTGCCTCAGGTGCTAGAATGGCTCTGGTTGCTACAGAGCAACGCCCCAGATGGGCAGAGCATCGCCCCCTGGTGGGCGTGCCAGGTGGATCCCGGTCGGGCGCATGCGGGAGTCTGTCTCACTGCCTCCCCGTTTCCAACTTCAGAAAAATACAAAAAAAAAAAAAAAAAAAGACAGGTGAGGCTTCGGGTGGGGCTACAGATTTGGGAGGTTAGGAACAAGAATACCATAGTGATGATAGCTATAAAACTCCTCAGTGAGAACATCAAGAAAGGAGCTAGAATCTTGATTTCCAGATTGAGATCAAGGATGGAGATATTGATATTGACATCTTTGGCATGTAGATGGTATCGAAGCCACGGGCATGGATAAGATCATGTGGACAGAGCGTAGAAAGACAAGAGAGAAAGTGTTCGGGATTCCCAGCACTTAGAGGTTGAATGGTGGAGAAAGAACTTACAGAAATGGCAAGGTGATGGCAAACAGAAAGAAAATTATATCTCAGAAATCAGGAGGAATATTTCCAGAAACAATAAGGTGGTTAACTGGGCCAGGTGCTGCTTAGAAATCAGTAAATACAAAAAGAAAAAATGCATATATCCATTTGACTGGGCAACAAGGAGGTCATTGCTAACCCCGATGAAAGAAAGTTCAATGAAATTCTGGGGACAAAACCAGGCCAGAGGGAAAGAGGGAGGAGAAGTAGAGACAGCACAGAGAGGGCATTCTCCTGAGAAATTCGACTCTGATGAAAGTAGTTTAAAAACTTGGCTTTCCTACACATTGTGAAAGAACAAAGCTCTCAGGTTCTTACCATATTACAGTCTGGTTTCCCTTCCTGTTTTGATTGCAAAGTTCTCTTTGCTTCAATTTTCAATTAGCACTAACCAGAAAATCACCTCCTTTCATCCCAGCATGAAACCTGGACATTATTGTCCTGTAAAGTAACTACTAATTATGTTGGCAAAAGTTAACTTCCTGAAAGCTTGCGTCCTTGCTGAATAAAGATGTCATCTATGTGACCCTGATTTTTTTTGTTAAAAGCTGAAAATATCTTTCCATGTTTGCAGAACCAATTAATTATTCAGGAGAAATATTCCCCTTATAGTTCAGCCAAGAAATTGAAAAGGATCTTTTAAGGGCAGAAGCAGCATAGGTTCCTATTGTTAGTACAAGAATAACTTTGAAAGAAGAAGAATTGGTCTGTCATTCTTCTTGCTTATTTCACCTCCTATCTTTGGCAAGATGTATGAAGGACTATAAGCTCTCAAGACTTTCTACCCCATTCCCAGCTCCAGAACCCAGATTAGTGTTTTACTTTTCCTTAAAATGTTCCTGGCTCCAATACTACATTACCTCCTTCGTCTCTTCTCAACATTGAATCAGTTTCCAAGATGGCCCCCAATGATGCCTATATCCTAGTATTCATGCCCTCGTGTAGTCCCCTCCCTCACTAAATTGGGTTGATCTCTGTGACCAATAGGATATTGCAGAAATGACAGAGAATGACTTCTGGGTCTAGGTCACAAAAAGCGCTGTGGCCTCTACTTTGCTCTCTCTTAGATTGCTTACCCTGGGAGAAGTCAGCCACTTTGTCATGAGAAGGTAAAGAAATGCACGGAGAGGCCCTTGTATGAAGGATCAGAAGGATCCTGACTATAACCAGAACTGTATGAGCACACCATGTTGGAAGTGGGTCGTCCAGTCCCAGTCAAGCTTTCAGATGATTATAGACCCAGCTTCCATCTGACTGCAATCTCCCGCAAGACCTAGCACTGGGACCGCTCAGCTAAGCTGCTTCTAAATTCCTGACACCCAGAAATTAGGATATAAAGTATCTATTGTTTACAACACTAAGTGTTGAGGTTATATAGCAAAAGATACCTAATACATTACTGAAATTCCTGGTAGCAGATCCACAACTTTCTTAAGAGAATTGTTTTAAAGTCAAATCTGTAACTGATAAATTTTAGAAAACAGAAAAAGTGGTGTAAAAGATTCAATACAGGGGGTAAGAAAAGGATGTAATTTTTCTGTGCATATGTGTTTTGGAAAGAAAGAGAAGGCAGAAGATGTTAATGTACAACTAAGTTGGTCCTGATAGCCCTCCTTCACATCCAACTTCTCCTAAACCTGAACTACTTGTCAGAGCTGTTTTCCTCCCTTACCTTTAAAAAAGGTCTGCCTTTTAGCTATCCTCAGCTCCACCCACCATCTAACCACAACTACACAAGGAACCCTGAGCAAGAATCTCCCAGCTGAGCCCAGCGAGCCAGCAGAACTGACGTAATATTGTACAATGGTTGTTTCAAGCCACTAAGTTTTGGAATGGTTTGTTCTGCCGCAAAAATAATAAGAATAATGAAAAAGGAGTTTATTGGAGAACACTAAGAATCCTTGTCAAGGTTAATAATGATTAATTTGTGACAGAGCTAATTGTCTGGCTGTGTGACTGTCTCTAGCCGAATTTCTCAGGTTCAGGATCAGAGAGAATGACTAGTAGGGCTTATGCAAGATTATTATTTTTGCCACATGGCATGAAGAGACATCAAACACCCAAGGCATGATAAATGGACATTTAGTGAGACTGGGTTTGATTTTAAAAGGAGAAAAAAAATCGAGAAAATAAAGGTATGGTTCCCAAAGACTTGTTGTTTAGGTCAGTGTTGCCCAAAGAATTAAATTGTATTTATTTATTTATTTATTTATTTATTTATTTATTTATTTATTTTACAGAGACAAAGAGAATCAGAGAGAGGGATAGATTGGGACAGACAGATGGGAACGGAGAGAGATGAGAAGCATCAATCATCAGTTTTTTGTTGTGACATCTTAGTTGTTCATTGATTGCTTTCTCATATGTGCCTTGACTGCGGGCCTTCAGCAGACTGAGTAACCCCTTGCTCAAGCCGGCGACCTTGAGTCAAGCTGGTGAGCTTTTGCTCAAACCAGAAGAGCCGTCGCTCAAGTTGGCGACCTCGGGGTCTCGAACCTGGGTCTTCCGCATCCCAGTCTGACACTCTATCCACTGTGCCACTGCCTGGTCAGGCAGAATTAAATTGTTTTTTAAAAATTGTTTTAAAGCTAATGGTGATCATTAGCAGTTTTCTGAACTCTTGGCTACCTTGTTTCATCCACACTTTTATACCTTGTATTGTAATTATGTAAGCACATGAGTTATTTATTCTCTGCTATGAGATGGCAACATCCAATAGGGCAAGAGCCATCTTATTCTTTTGAACATCCTTGTGGCCCCCTGCCCTATGCTTCAAATAAACCTTCAAAGAAACATTTGTAGATCTGCTAGGTATTTCATTTTTAAGAAGTATCAGTGGAAAGATGTCCAAACCTGTAGAGAATATTTACAATAATCTATTTGAGACAAACAGGATACCTAGAAGCAAGATCTCACCACACTGAGAAAAATGCTTTGGAGAACAGTTTGCAGTTTCTTTTATGCGTTTGATATTAAGGAGAGAATTGTAGGAAAGATTACATAAAGTAAAGAGAGAGCAAGGCAGGGATCAGATTACAGGATTAGTTGAGATTTTGTGCCGTCTTGAGGGTTGTCACATTTCAGAAGGAGGTAGGGTATTTGAAAGGGAGCATTTCAAAGGCGTGTTAACCTAGATGGGCAGAAACAGTGAGCAGGTCTTGCTTAAGGCAGAGATAAGCCTTTTACTTAAGAATTTATATGCCTGGGGCGTGACGACACACCAGGACCTGCCCAGTTAGGAATTTATTATCAGATCACCCCGTGAGATTACTTTCCATAGAATCTCGTTTTCATCCATGGAAGAAACATCAACATCCTCTTACTGTTAACATTTTCTTGATCATGAAACAAAGAGCTGGAAGCTTTCAAACCACCTGAAATATGCTTCCCGTCACTGTCTTTGCTCACTTGGATGACTCCTGGTGGTCAAGTCCACTGCCCATTTTTGGTGTAGCTCTTGACTTTGGTGAAGGCTTCTGTAAAGCCAGTATCCAGGGCCAGGGCCACCATCAGAGCAGCCCAGCCCTTGCAGGTTCGCATTGGATTCGGACAGTCGGTAAATAAACAATGGAGCCAAAAACTGATAGGCCATTTTCTTTAATTCTAGCTTGCACCCGGCGGGCAAGTAAAAACACACACTGGGCTCCAAAACCCAATCACATTCAGTGCTCACAAAGCTACTGATTTATCCGAGTTTCCTAGAATCAAAGGTTTCTAGCACACCAGCCTTATTCTCCTCTGTTCCCCATCTCCTTCCTTATCCCAGATACAAACTCTGCAGAAACTGGCATCTCACTCCGCACTCCATCTTGGCTGCTTCTCCTGGCCTCCTCCACGTGGCCTCCTTCTGCTCTCTGCTCTGCTCTCTCCTCTAATCATCCCAGGAACCAAGAGAGCAAGCTCTCGCTCCATCCCCATTTTATAGTGTAGAAATCCAAACCCTTAATCCAATATACAAAATAGGGAAGTCTCTAATACAAAGTCACTTTCTGAGACATGATTGGATTATACCACCCCACATCAAAAAGGGTAGGAAAGGCTTAATCCCAAAACCAAGCCCCAGGCTACAAGGATTCTGCCTGCCTTTAGCCCACCCCAACACACATTAATATCACCTGGGCGACAGCCTCCTCGTGTTATCTTTAACAAAGTGAGCATAATACATTTTATCCGCCCAACAGCTTCCAAAGACAATTCAGAGTTGGATGTTCAGTTTACCGTTAACAATAAAAATACTTATTCTTCAGTGAGGTAGAAAAAAACAGGATGATTGTTTTTTAGTATGAGACCCTGGCAGAGCCTCTGGCTAACAAGGAGATAGCATTTGAGAGATAAGGGAAGGGGCCCTGGAACTGAGTGTTCAAGTGAATGGCTTCTACTAATTATACTGCTCGCAAAAATTAGGGGATATTTCAAAATGAATATGAAGCAATAAAAAAAGAATTTGATTTTTTTTATTAAAAAGGAACATCAAAAAAGCAAATGACGAGTCAAAGAAAGTTGTTCAATTATGCAAATGAGATGCAAAACCAACTTTTATTTCATTGGTGAAAATGCACTATACAAAAGGCTGAAAGTTGGCCCTGGCCGGTTGGCTCAGCGGTAGAGCGTTGGCCTGGCGTGCAGAAGTCCTGGGTTCAATTCCCGGCCAGGGCACACAGGAGAGGTGCCCATCTGCTTCTCCACCCCTCCCCCTCTCCGTCTCTCTCTTCCCCTCCCACAGCCGAGGCTCTATTGGAGCAAAGATGGCCCAGGCGCTGGGGATGGCTCCTTGGCCTCTGCCCCAGGCGCTACAGTGGCTCTGGTCGCAACAGAGTGACGCCCCGGAGGGGCAGAGCACCCCCCCCCCCCACCGTGGGCAGAGCGTCGCCCCCTGGTGGGCGTGCCCGGTGGATCCCGGTCAGGCGCATGCAGGAGTCTGTCTGACTGTCTCTCTCCCTGTTTCCAGCTTCAGAAAAATACAAAAAAAAAAAAAAAAGGCTGAAAGTACCGGAGTATCTGCACGTTCTCTGATCCCCCAATTTCTGTCAGCAGTATAGATACTCAAGAATAAGGGGATTTATTTTCAGCAAACAGAGACATGCTATTAAGAGAATCTGTAAGTGGCACGTTGTCCCTTTCGAAACATGTACATGTCTTTCCTTCCACCCTCCACCCCTGTCGCAGGCGCCATACCTTTGCCTTTCTCCCTCTTAAACTCCAAGGGCTCTTCTTCTGCCTCTGTAACTTGTTTCTTTAGCCTACCCAGCCCAACTAGTTTACTTCTACTGCATCCACAACTTTCTAAATAAACTTTCTCTTATGATTCGAAAATAAAGAGAGTCTATAGGACCCAAGTTTATTCTCCTGACTTGTACCACCCACTGTTCTGAGGCTGTTCTACCTGGAGAACAAAGTTTGAGACTTATTGCCTGATGTTTCTACAGAAGCCAGCACAATGTTTGTTGCTAAATTGCAAACTTTACAATAACCACTCCCAGACCATTGAAACAGGCCCGAACCCATCTTGACTGGTAAGTAGCAGCAATTTCACAAACAACGTGAGAAAAGTAAAAGCAGATAGAGCCCAAGATTTCATGCCATGATTGTGTTGACTGGGTGTGGAATGGGAATATGCAGATTATCTACAAAGCTGGGTGTTTTTCACCCCACTAAGGATACAGAGACTCTCAAAAGGTTTACAGCAGAGACAATCCAATATCCACCATCACTTGGTGATCACATCCACCAAAGCCTAAAATTTTAGGGGTAGAAAACACTGGCTTTCATTTCCCTAAAAAAAGTCAAGGACAAAGATTATTTTTGACATACCTTGAAAAAAATTTTAGATGAGTTAATATCTTGAAAATTAAAGCAGTTGTAATTATCTAATCTCATTGTATCAATGAAATGGGTAGAATATTTTGAGTTTATTAGTCAACTTGAAAAAATATTCTTGTCATTTAAAGAACAATTAAAGGGGCAGATAGATGTCTCTTTATGAATTTTGTTCATAGATTTTAATCCTTTTATTATTAAAAGAGTGGCTTTTTTTTCTTTTTCTTTTACAGAGACAGAGAGAGAGAGTCAGACAGGGACAGACAGACAGGAATGGATAGAGATGAGAAGCATCAATCATTAGTTCTTTGTTGCGACACCTTAGTTGTTCACTGATTGCTTTCTCATATGTGCCTTGACCATGGGCCTTCAGCAGACTGAGTAACCCCTTGCTTGAGCCAGCGACCTTGGGTCCAAGCTGGTGAGCTTTTGCTCAAACCAGAAGAGCCCTCGTTCAAGTTGGTGACCTTGGGATCTCGAACCTGGGTCCTCCACATCCCAGTCTGATGCTCTATCCGCTGTGCCACTGCCTGGTCAGGCAAGAGTGGCATCTTGAAATTAAATAGTTGAATATTAATGGCAATGAGTATAATGCAGACACCTATCTTTGGAAGGTAAAATTCTTATTAAGTAGAATTAATTTTGAAAGTTTTGAACTGTTTAAAGAAACTTTCACCTAATTCTCTTTTCATTTGTTTTATCAGTAACATTTTTAACCCTGGCCAGGTAGCTCAGTTGGTTAGAGTGTTGTCTGTATACAGCAAGGTTGCAGGTTCTATTCTTAGTCAGGGCACATATAAAAATCAACCAATGAATGCATAAATAAGTGGAACAACAAATTGGTGTTTTTTTCTCTTTCTCTCTCTCAAAATGAATACATAAATTAAGAAATAACATTTTAAAATACATAGATCACATTGAAATTGTTTAAATTCTAAGCTATAATTATACATATTTAATATAAATAACTCTTTTTAGCAACTGAGACTGGAAATGAGAGAACATTTTCCCAAATAATCAAGTTGTACCGGATCTGTTGGTTCAAAAGAAACATTTGTGTAGGTGAACATGACATGCTATAATTTAGTTCAGCCTAACTTCTATTCGACTTGGGAAATTTGTAGCTTTGTCTCTGTATTTGTGACTGCCACATCCAGCTTTTACAGAAAACAATTTCTTTTGGAGAGAGATCACCCAATCCACTTTTTCACAATATCTTTTGTGAGTTGTAAATAGGATTTTCTCTGTTTCCTAGCTGTAGAAATAGCATACATAGTTAGGTGATTTATCTAAGGTCTCCGCAGATGTGACTTGGGGAAAGATAAATGAAATTGGAACCAAAGATATTAAATATAGTCTTGATGTTTGCTATTCACCTGCTAAGCAAATCTTTCCCCACCTTTGATTTGCTTTCATAAATCATTATGTAAAAGCCACTGTACAACTGCAGGGTGTGGATTATCAGCTGGCCTCTGCCTGCGGGGGAGGCAATTTAAACCCAAGATTGCAACACCAGGTCATGTGCAGTGACTAGGGCTATGATTCTAGGTGTCTTGAAGTTTGGTTAGTGAATCACTTTCTAGAGCTCCTAAAAATATGTGATCTAACCCAAGAACATCAGATGAGAAACGGATGCTAAATGATGTATTCTTTGATCATTGCTCCCTATGGCTGGACTGTGGTGAGCCTTGCTATTCACAGAGTACTTGCTACTTAAGAGACTGATGGCATCAGCATCCTCTGCGAGCTCGTTAGAAACACAGAGTCTCTGGCCCTGGCTGGTGGCTCAGTAGATAAGAGTATTAGTCCATGTGGATGTCCTAGGCTCAATTCCCAGTCAGGGCACGCAGGAAAAGCAACCGTCTGCTTCTCCTCCCTTCCTTTCCCCTTTCTCTCCCTCTTTCTCTCCTGCAGCCAGTGGCTCAATTGGAGCATGGCCCTGGGTGCTGAGGATAGCTCTCTTGGAGCACATCAGCCCCAGGTGCTAAGAATAGCTTGGTACTCGAGCATCAGCCAAGATGGAATTGCTGGGTGGATCCTGGTTGATGCGCATATGTGAGTCTGCCTCACTATCTCTCCTCCTCTCATCTAGAAAAGAAAAGAAAAGAAAAGAGAAATACAGAATCTAAGGCCCAGAGCTGCTGAATAGGAATTTGCACTTGAACAAGATCCCCCTGCCTTATGATTCAAAGGTAACTTAAAGTTTGAGAGCACTGAGCTAGGCCTTAGATTCTAGGGCATGCCATAACTGTCTCTAATTTCTGCAGTTTATCCAATGACCCATGACACTTCTTTCCCTTTCTCTTCTACCCATTTCTGTTCTCTCCATCTCCTCCTCCATCTATTCCTCTTTCCTCTCCTCCCTCTCTTCTTCTTCTTCGTTTTCTTGTTCTTCTTCTTCCTCTGTTTCTCTCTCTCTCTCTCTCTCTCTACACACACACACACACACACACACACACACACACACACAGATTACTAGTTACCTGAACAATTTGTGAAAAAGCTGTATCCATCATGCCCCCCCCACACACACACCTTTTTTATGTGGCGTGGGAGAGAATCACACAATATTTTCTCAAACTTGTGATTTGAGTCTTATGATTTTGGAGATTACTTATTCTGATTATTTAATAAGAAATTCAAAGTTTACAATATTAAAGAACATGACTTTCTTAATTTCCCTTTCTATGCTTAATTAGGGTTTGGTTTTGTTTTTCATTTTATGCCTGCTTAAACACCTCATAATTTTTGGGAATAAATGGTCACATTTTAACTATTATTCTAGTCATTCCTTATGTGTAATTTTTTTTTTTTTTTTTTGGCATGTATGAAGGGAAAACAGACAAAGACTAATTACCTTTTGGGTTTGATTATGACATCTTTTTCTCCCAGATTTATTTGAAAAAAAATTGACATATAACATTGTGTAAGTTTAAGGTATTTGATGTGTTTTTTTTTAATTTTTTATTTATTCATTTTAGAGAGGAGAGGGAGAGACAGAGAGGAGAGACAGAGAGAGAGAGAGAGAGAGAGAGAGAGAGAAGAGACAGAGAGAGAGAGAAGGGGGAGGAGCTGGAAGCATCAACTCCCATATATGCCTTGACCAGGCAAGCCCAGTGTTTCGAACCGGCGACCTCAGCATTTCCAGGTCGACACTTTATCCACTGTGCCACCACAGATCAGGCTTGATGTGTTTTTATGGGGTTTTGTTGTTGTTTTTCATGAGAGAGATAGAGAAAGAAATAGGGACAGACATACAAGAAGGGAGAGAGATGAGAATTATCAATTCTTTTTTGCGGCACCTTCATTGTTTATTGATTGCTTTCTCATATGTGCCTTAACGGGGGGGGGGGGGGCTCCAGCATAGTGAGTGACCCCATGCTCAAACCAGCGACCTTTGGGCTCAAGCCAGTCACCCCACACTCAAGCTGGTGAGCCTGCACTCAAGCCAGATGAGCCCATGCTCAAGCCACAACCTCAGGGTCTCGAACCTGGGTCCTCTGCATTCCAAGCTGACACTCTATCCACTGCACCAGTGCCTGATCAGGCTCAATGTATATATATATATATATATATATATTGCAAAATGATTAGCACCATAGCATTAGCTAACAATTCCACCTCATTACATAATTACCATTTCTTTCTAGTGATGAGAACATTAAAGATTACTCTGTTGCCCTGGCCAGCTGACACAGTAGTAGAGCATTGACCTGGTGTGTAGATGTCCCAGGTTCAATCCCCAGTCAGGGCACACAGAAAAAGACAATCTGTTTCTCTACCCCTCCCCCTTATATCTCTCTCTCTCTCTCTCTCTCTCTCTCTCTCTTTCTTCTCCTCCCACAGCCATGGCTAGATTGATTCCAACGCATTGGCCCAGGATGCTGAGAATGGCTCTGTGGAGCCTCTGCCTCAGAAGCTAAAAATAGCTCAGTGGTGAGCATGGCCCCAGATGGCAGAGTATTGGCCCTAAGTGGGGGTTGCCAGGTTGAAGGGCACATGCGGGAATCTATCTCTCCTCTTCTCACTTGGAAAAGAAGAAATAAAAAACAAGATTTACTCTCTTAGCAACTTACATTTTTTAGCTTTAAAAAAGGTTTTAAAATGACCTTTTAAAAGGATAGAAAAAAAAATTTGTGGCACATTCTTTTTTAGTTTGTCTCAAAAGATGTCCAGAAAAAGCCTTGTGTACACATGTTTCATCATCTGGATATTTCCACCTTTGAAGATAATCAAAGTCTCCAAATCCCCTTATTTATTTGAAAATACTAGATAGTATCCCCAGAGTTTAATAAAGCATGCCTGAAGACATCATCAAAGCTAAGGTTAAATTTAAATTTATCACTTTGTTATATATTATGTAAAAATATCACAAAGGTGCTCAAACTGAAAGGAAATTTTTCTCTGGTTCAGCAGTGACTCTAGACAGGATCCAAAGAGGAGTCTTATACCATCTCTTTTCTGGGTTTTATGGAGCCTTTACCCTTCAGTGTTAGCTTCTTAAAGCACCATATCAACCTTAAAAGGGCACAGGCAAGGGTGTTTTAGCACTTTCAAATATATGTATAATGCAGTGTTATTAGCTATAATCGCCATGCTGTACATTAGATCCTCACATACATTAGATCTTGTAACTGCTAGTACCCTTTGACCTACATCTCTGCATCTCTCCCGCCCTCTAGGCCCTCCTAACCACCACTCTAATCTCTGTTTCTCGGAGTTCAAGCACCTCTCACCCTTTAATAGCTCGGTGTATATTTCTTAAGGACAAAGATCTTCTCTTTGTAATCACAGTACGATTATCGAATTCAGAAATTTAACAATGATATAATAGTGTTCCTAATCTACTGTCTATCTTCCACTCCCAGCATTTGTCTCAGGATGTCCTGTATAGGAATTATTTTCTGACATAGGATCTAGTTCAGGAGCACATGTTATATTAACAGTCATGTCTTTTTAGTCTCCTTTAATTTGGAACATTTCCTCAGCTTTTCTTTGCCTTCCAACAACAAAGGAAAATGAAGTAATGTTGTCGAAGAGCATAGACCAATCATTAATTTTTTATCCTTAGATTTAGATTACATACATATTTTCTCCCTGGTTTTTATCATATGTTTTACTCTACAGTGTGTTTTAATGGACATAAGTTCTCAGTTTTAAAGTACAGTAGTCAAATTCATTAAAGTTTTCTCTTAGGTTGAATACTTTTTTTTTCCTTTTTAAATAAAACTGCATCTGCCTGACCTTGAAGAAGTAATGGATAGAACGTCGTCCTGGAACGTTGAGGTTGCTGGTTTGAAACCCTGGGCTTGCCTGGTCAAGGCACATACTGAGAAGCAAGCAATAAACAACAGAAGTGAAGCAACTATGAGTTGATACTTCTCACTCACCCCCACCCTGTAAAATCAAGAAATAAAATCTTAAGAAAAACTGCATCTTGAAAATATAAAGATTCTATCTTATATTTCCTTCTAACATTTTACAAAATTTTGCCTTTCACATTCAAGGTCTTGGTCTCTGTGGAATTTAGTATATCATGAAAGAGGAATCTAACTGTGTATGTCACATTTACAAAATTGTGTAAATCAGAATTTCCTTGTCAATGACATACTATATTTTTTCAAGAAACAGATGTAATATAGCAAATTATGTGCACTTAAAAGCCTTGGGAGATTGGAGAAATAGGCTCTAGGCTAGGCTTCAAAGAATGATTCTCAGTCCTGGCCGGTTGGCTCAGTGGTAGAGCATCAGCCTGGCGTGCAGGAGTCCCGGGTTTGATTTCCGGCCAGGGCACACAGGAGAAGCGCCCATCTGCTTTTCCACCCCTCCCCCTCTCCTTCCTCTCTGTTTCTCTCTTCCCCTCCCGCAGCCAAGGCTCCATTGGAGCAAAATTGGCCCGGGCGCTGAGGATGGCTCTATGGCCTCTGCCTCAGGCGCTAGAATGGCTCTGGTTGCAACAGAGCAACACCCCAGATAGGCGGAGGATCCACCCTGGTGGGCATGCCGGGTGGATCCCGGTCGGGCGCATGGGGGAGTCTGTCTGACTGCCTCCCTGTTTCCAACTTCAGAAAAATACAAAAAAAAAAAAAAAAAAAAAAAAAAGAAAGAAAGAATGATTCTCAACAAACTAAGGTGTTAATGCTGAAATGGCCCTTGAGTTTTGGTTAAGAAAAAAGTCAGAGCCAAGACTCAAATACAACTGAAAGTTTATTTAGAAAGTCACAGAGGTAGAAAAAAAGAAAGAAAGAAAGTCACAGAGGTAGACTAAGTGAGCCATGGAAGAAATGAGCCAGCTGGGCTGTGAGGACTCAGGAAACAAATTACAGAGGCAAAAGAAGGGCCCTTGGAGTTTAGAAGAAAGAAAGCTAAAGTATGTGCTCTGAGAGAAGAAAGGGGCAGAAAGATATGGGCACACTCAAGACAAAGAGAGAGCCACACAGATCATATATTTTTACTTAAATACTCCATGTGCTATTGTGCCCTTCTGCCTTTGTTTTTTCTAAACCACAATTGGTGAATTTGACAAGGCTCATGCAAGGAATGTGTTGAGCCCTGAACAGTGGTGGTGCAGTGGGTAGAGCGTCAACCCAGAGAGTCAAGACTGTTGGCTTGATCTGGAGGTCACCAGTTCAAGCCTGAGGTCACCAGTTTGATCCCTGGCCAGGGCACATGTGAGAAGCAATCAGTGGGGTGCACAACTAAGTGGAGCAACAAGTTGATGCTTCTCTCTCTCTTTCTCTTTCTCTCCTTCTTTCTCTCTCTCAAAACAGAAAAAAGAAAGAAATGTTTTGATAGGATTGATATTAGGGACTCAATATTTTTTTTATTTTTTATTCATTTTAGAAAGGAGAGAGAGAGAGAGAGAAGGGGGGAGGAGCAGAAAGCATCAACTCCCATATGTGCCTTGACCAGGCAAGCCCAGGGTTTTGAACCGGCGACCTCAGCATTTTCAGGTCGACGCTTTATCCACTGTGCCACCACAGGTCAGGCAGGGACTCAATATTATACAGATATAAAATTCTCATCTTCAATACTCCTTATCCTATGGGGAAACTATGTTTACGCCTAGATTGGAACAGCCAAGAAGCTCTGTGCACCAGTGAAAATAGTCTGCCCTTTAGGTTTCCACATGGATTTGGGAAATTTAGAAAACTTGTTGGGCTAGGCTCTTTACAGAGTCTAAATACAGGCCCTGCCTGGACAGTGGACTCTCCAGACTCTTGGGGAAGGCAATATGAGGGTTCATCAGAGAGGGTAAGCCTGGTATTAATGTTCTTTGGGTTACAGGTAACAAAAAGATGACTCTCCTTACCTTGTATGAAAGAAAATATATTGGCGTATAGTAACTGGACTATCCTAGAGCCTCTTTACTCAAAAGTGTGGTTGATCCTTGGACTAACAGCATCAGAATCATCTAAGAGCTTGTTAAAAGTGCAGAATCTCAAACCTCACCTTGGAACTGCTAAATGGCAATATGTATTTTAACAAAATAGCCAGGTGATTCATCTTCATAGCAAAGTAAGAAGCATTGACATGGGGTGGGGGTGGGGGTTTCAAGGAGCTGGAAATAGCTGCAAACCAAGACTTAAGAAGCAAGAAACAGGGTGGTTCAGGAGCTGCAGAATCACACAACACTTCCTGTTAGGTTTATCATTAACACAACTCAGCACAAGTACTACCCAACTCTGGTCTCTGAGTTCAAAATTCTCAGTTCCTAGTGAAGTAGATTCTGTTGGTATCCCACCCATGGCCCTCGGCCCACCTCAGAGATCACCTGACACAATTTCCCTATACAGGGGGGTCCTTGGGTTACAACAGTCTCGACATTCGACATTTCGAGTTTACTATGCTCACGTACTGTGTAAGTGAACTAGTTTGGTTGTGTGTGGTGGAAGAATGCACAGTGTTCTTTTTCTGTGGCTTAGTTGTGTTTTTATGTTCTAGATTATGATTCAACAATTGTGTTAGGATAGGTAAGTGACTTAGGCTAGGGTGTGGTTTGACTTACACCAAAATTCGGGTTATGTCACTGTCGTAGGAATGGAACTGTGTTGTAACCCAAGGACCCCCTGTATGTTCATGGCTTTCTACACCCTGTCTTTGCCCAGAGGGATTCTCTGGCCACTGCTTCATGTGGGGCAAGGCAGCTCATTTGCAAAGTTTATGCCGTAGGAGCAGCTTTGAAAGGATAAGAGATGGAGTTAACCAATAAATGCCTTGTCAGGACAGCCTTGTGTTCTACACAGCCCTTTGGTGGGTCCCAGTAAGTTTGACCCCCGCTGACCACAGCAGTAACTCTGTTTTGTGTGGCATGCTGGAGCTGCCTGATACTGAGCCAACTCTTACAAGAGCCAACTGTTACATTTTCAGAAATTTTGCAAACCCAGAGCTAGAATTAAAATAAATTATATTAAAAACAAAGGTAATCAATACTGAAAACCCATTTCCTAATTGCTCTTGAGGTTATTACACCTATCATATGGAAATTCTATATAATGGTGTGCAATTGCGCATTTCATCCTAATTCAACATTCAATAATATCACATTGAGAGTTGAAAAATGGCCATGATAGGAGTCTTTACACCATAGAAACTGGCACATGCTACCAATCAGATTTTTTTTTTTTTTCTGGAGAGCCCATTGTTTAACATTTACTCTTAAACCATTAACTTACATATTTTTTACTGGTTTTTCTCTCTCCTCTGTCCCCGTCCCTCTCCCTCACAATACTTTCTGAGATTGCTGCACAAATAAACTATTGGCATATAAATCTTTGTCTCAGAGTTTGCCTTGGAGAAATGCAAACTAAAAGAATAAGAGAGAGAGGCCCTGGCCGGTTGGCTCGGTGGTAGAGCATCGGCCTGGCGTGCGGGGGACCTGGGTTCGATTCCCGGCCAGGGCACATAGGAGAAGTGCCCATTTGCTTCTCCACCCCCCCCCCTCCTTCCTCTCTGTCTCTCTCTTCCCCTCCCGCAGCGAGGCTCCATTGGAGCAAAGATGGCCCGGGCGCTGGGGATGGCTCCTTGACCTCTGCCCCAGGCGCTAGAGTGGCTCTGGTTGTGGCAGAGCGACGCCCCGGAGGGGCAGAGCATCGCCCCCTGGTGGGCAGAGCGTCCGCCCCTGGTGGGCGTGCCGGGTGGATCCCGGTCGGGCGCATGCGGGAGTCTGTCTGACTGTCCCTCCCCGTTTCCAGCTTCAGAAAAAATAAATAAATAAAAAGAAAGAATAAGAGAGAGAAATGTGATTGTTCCAAGCTATCACTCTTTCTCACCTCTGGATCCGTTAGCTTCAGCCAGGGAGGCTGGGTCTCTGAGCACAGAGCTGGCCAGCTCTTATCCACCCTTATAGATGAACAGAGTTTCCCAGCCAGGAAGAATTGCTGTGAGCCCCACAGTCACTGCAAGGGAAGCCAGAAGGAACTCTCAGCCTGTGAACATTTATATGAAAGGAGACATCTGAGTGGCAAGAAGCTGTGGTGGAATCAAAAGGAATTGCGTCTCCTACTCAGAAAGGCTTGTGGGTGTGATGTGTGTGAAACTCATGGGCTTTAGTGTGCTTAGGTCAGTGATTTTAATCAAACAAAGTAAATTATTTTTACTTTAATTTTTATTTTTTAATCAATTCTGTAGAGAGAGAGAGAGAAACATTGATTTGTTTTTTCACTTATTTTTGCAATCATTGGTTGCTTCTTGTATGTTGCTTGATCAGAGATCGAATCCACAGCCTTGGCATATTGGGACAATACTCTAACCAAGTGAGCTACCCAGCCAAGGACAAAGTAAATTTTTTTAAAATTCTGGATCTAGACATAGGATTGCCAGCTTTTATTTATTTATTTTTAAAAGATTTTAGTTATTGGTTTGAGAGAGAGTAAAAGAAAGAGAGAGAGAGACAGATAAGAAGCGAGAGAGATGAAAAGAATCAATTTATAGTTGTGGCACTTTAGTTGCTCATTGATTGCTTTCTCCTATGTGCCTTGATCAGTGGGCTCCAGCTGACCCAATGACTCCTTGCTCCAGCCAGCAACCTTAGGCTCCAAGCCAGCGACCTTGGGCTTCAAGCCAGCGAGCGACCTTGGGCTTCAAGCCAGCAACCACAAGATCATATCAATGATCCCATGCTCAAGCTGGAGACCTCAGCATCCCAACTCGATGCTCTATCCATTGCACCATCACCAGTCAGGCTACCTCTGTAACTTTCAAAATAAATTTTTTAAGTTGAAAAAGAAAAGAAAATTACTAATCTGGGTTCTTTATTGTAGTAATGGGCAGGTTAAAGATATTTAAAAAAAATAAAAAGCATACATCAGCACCTGAAGGTGTTGTGTGTTTCCATATCAGACTGAAAGAGTTGAAATACAAAAAAATCTTTCTCTGGAGTTTTGTTTTGTGGGTTTTTGTTTTTGTTTTTGGTGGGGTTTTTTTGTTTTGTTTTTTGCCATTCTTGAAATTCCTTCACACTTCAGCTAGGAAAATAGGCCTCAGGACTCCCAAAGCTAAGTTATAAATTATTACCCCAAAATAAAAAAAATAAAACCTGAATTTGAGCCAGACCAGTAAATCCATTAACTTTCGGTCTGGGAGCTGTGATGTGTTTGTTGGTAAATAGTCAAAAACTGCTTCTCCAAGGGGAAAGGCCCTAATTTGCAGTGTTGGCTGGATTTTGACTTCATGGCTAATTTCAAGTTACCAACCTGAGGACAGTGAGCTTGAAGTTGGAAGGAGAAGTGCACAACTGACACTCAAGCTAGCTTCTGCACGTTACTGTGCAGGCGTCTGTCTTAATAGACACACTTGACAGCTGTAAAGAACTTAAAAAAATTGCTTTCTTTTATGCCAGGTGTTTCACACAAGATCTCCTCGATAGTTGACATTCTTTTGTAATCCTTATACTTGACGAGGTAGATATTATCTGAATTTTATAGGCCGTAAAATTGTGAGCCTAAGGAACTAATTGCTTTGTGTAAAATAAAGTAGTCAAGCTGAACTAGGCAAGTTATTTTACCTGAATAGCCTTTGTTTCTTTCTCTGCTAAGTGGGTTATAATGGTACCTCAAAGATGGTTGGGAGGATTTAATAAAACAATGCATGTAAATTTCTTAACTCATTGGCTGGTATGTTGTTTTCGCCAATAAATATTCATTGTAAAATATTAGAAAGTACTAATACGCAAAAAAGAAGAAAATTTTAAATACTTCTGACTGCTAACAATCTTGATGCAGAATTCTGGATCTAGCTTAATTAGATTTATGAACAGCCGTCCAAGGCATATGAAATAGTTTTTTTAGTAATGAAGTATTTGAGCAATTGTTGAATGCAATTCTGTTTGGATCATGATTGGTTGCATACTAATGTATGTAAATTACTTTTAAAAATAAATTAGAGCAGGGATAATATGTCATTGTTGCTCCGTGTGCTATGATGTTCTCTCGGAGTGGGAGTCCTGAAAACGGAAATGCAGTCAAGGCCCAGGGCATTTAATAACCATAATGGGACATCCCCGGGGACCCATGGTATCTGTAAATTATACCTCTCATGAATGCTACGAGACAGATGGAGAGAGAGCTGAGTCGGACAAATTCACAGTTAGGGAGAGCTAATGTGTTCCTTGCAAGCCTAGTCTGTTGTCAGTGCTCCCTGTAGCACTGCGTTGAGAAGGGCAATGAGGTCTGTCCTCTGGGGCAGGATGGGGGGTAGAGGGGTGGGGCTTGGGAGGCAGCTACAGAAGAACTGTGTGTGCATCACGCCCACACTGGCCAGAGGATAGGGAGCAGGGGTTTGAATGCCAAGTAGATACTATTTTCAGTAGATGGATATATCCCTACCTGGTGTGACCAAAATTTTCAGTGGATACAAAAAGTGATTCTTTTCTTTTGAAATTTTCATATACTCTTGTTTTATTTTTCTATCCTTTGTTACCATAATTCAGTATGTCTAAGATGGGCTTGTAGTTTCGCCTGTTTGTATACCAAAAAACAGCTTTTTTATTGAATTAATGAGGTGACACAGGTTAACTAAATTATACAGGTTACAGGTGCACAATTCTACAACACATCATCTGCACACTGTATTGTGCATTCACCACCTCAAGAAAAGTATTTTCTATTGTTCTCAGAGACAATTAAAAAAAATTAGCACATATTCACATAGGATATTTGAAAAATTAGAAAAAAAGAAAAGCAATAACTTCATATATTCCTGCTACCTTTTCATGCATTCATTCACCCTTTTAAAAAAAATGCTATATCAACATATAACTCTATAAATATATACATATATCAACCTAGACTTGAAAAAACATGGGACACTATACACTCTACCATTTACTTTTTGTTTTTTATTTAACAATAGACTGTGGATATCTTTCCAAGTGGGTATATAAAAAGTAAACACATTCTTTTAGTGGCTGTGTATTTCTGTGTAAATAAATGAGCATCATTTGTGTAACCATTGTCAAATATCACATTGAGGGATGTTTACATTGTTTTTACTTAAAAAATTTTTTTTTTACAATTTCAAGCTATGCTACATGAATATTCTCGGTATACCTACATGACTATATTAGTATTGCTATAAATACACATTTTTAGAAGTATAATCTCTGGATTGAAAGCTATGCACACTTAAATTTTTTATAGCTATGATCCCAATATTCTCCAAAAAAGTGGTTTGGGTTTTTTTAAAGATTTTATTTATTCATTTTAGGGGAAAGAGAGAGAGAGAGAGGGAGAGGAGGAGGAGGAGAGGAGCAGGAAGCATCAACTTCCATATGTGCCTTGACCCGGCAAGCCCAGGGTTTCAAACCGGCAACCTCAGCATTCCAGGTTGACACTCAAAAAGTGTTTTTTGATAAACACGCTTAGCATAAATGTGCCAGATAATTCATTTCCTCATATCCTTCCAAAACTGGGTGTTATAAATCCTTGCTTTTATCATTGATAAGTTTCTGTGATTTCCTCCTTGATACGGATTCTTGGAAATTCAGGAGACTGAAGTCCACTAGAGACATGGTAGAGCTGTTTGCTCGAATGACTGCTATTAGAGGTCTTTGGAGTGGGAGTCTAACGGGACCTTTCTGGGGTCTGGGCAGGAAAGATTCATGCTTGCCCTTAGACCTGAGGAACCAAAGACTACACACAGCGTAAGCCTGTGGTGGCAGTCAGGGGCATAGTAAGATGGCACCTTCATTTTGGCTCAGGGCAGCATCTTTTGTACTGGAAACAAGATCGGAAGGACTGCATCACCAAGGATAGTTTAGAGCTCAGCGCTGTGCAAATTTAAATAATAGTGAGATTAAAGATTTGTGATTTTGAAATCCCTCCAAGCTCTACCACAGATTAGAGCAGGGGTCGGGAATCTTTTTGGCTAAGAGAGCCATGAACGCCACATATTTTAAAATGTAATTCCATGAAAGCCATACAACAACCTGTGTACGTTAAGCATTAGCCAATAAAAATTTGGTGCTGTCCCAGAAGACAGCTGTGATTGGCTCCAGCCACCCGCAACCATGAACATGAGCGGTAGGAAATGAATGGATTGCAATACATGAGAAAGTTTTATATTTTTAACGTTATTATTTTTTATTAAAGATTTGTCTGCGAGCCAGATGCAGCCATCAAAAGAGCCACATCTGGCTCGCGAGCCATAGGTTCCCGACCCCTGGATTAGAGGATCTTTCAGGTTGCTGAGACTAATTACAAGAGAGGGTGGGCTTTAGAAGTTAATCTTTTATTTCTTCAGGCATCAAAATTTGTCAAATCCATTTGGCAGGCATTGTTCCAGATGTTGGGGTTTCAAGTAGAAATATATTTCATCATGTCCAGGAGTTTATGATATAGTTGGGGAGGAGAGGAGAGATTGAGAACCTGAAACCAGTACTTTCCACAGAGTTGTTTTTTTGTTTTGTTTTTAGAGAGAGAGAGAAACAGTGATTTGTTGTTCCACTTATTTATGCATTCATTGGTCAATTCTTGTATGTGCCCTGATCAGAGATTGAACCAAAATCTTGGTTTATCAGGATTACGTTGTAACAAACTGAGCTAACTGGCCAGGGCCACAGAGCTTAATCTATCTAGATGTTCATCTAGATGGAATGAACATATTCGTCTGTGAAAATTTACTCATGTAAATCGTCACACCCACAAAGGAAGAACTAAGAAGGGAGGAGGGTGTTTGTACTGAAACGCTTCCAAATTGAATTGCAGATCACTTGACTGCTTCTTGGAGCTAATTTTAAAGCAGTAGGTGGGTGGGTAGCTGGTGGAGAAGGGTCTTCTAGAGCAGATCTTCTCAAACTTTTCAGTTACGTGAATCCCCTGGAGATTCCGTTAAAATGCAGGTTCTGCTTCTGCAGGTCTGGTA
Source organism: Saccopteryx bilineata (assembly GCF_036850765.1). Classification (NCBI taxonomy): domain Eukaryota; kingdom Metazoa; phylum Chordata; class Mammalia; order Chiroptera; family Emballonuridae; genus Saccopteryx; species Saccopteryx bilineata. The sequence continues at coordinate 182,813,783 of NC_089495.1, forward strand.
TCAGGCTTGAGATTCAGCTCTTATAACAAGTTCCCAAGGAATGCCAATGCTGCTCGTTCAAGGACCACACTTCAGCCAAGTTCTAGAATAAGGAGCCCTAAATCCTTGAGCATGGCTGGGAAGGAAGGGGTGACTTGGGTCAGAGTTAAACTTGAGAGGTAGGTGGGAGCTAGCTAAAGAATAATTGTCTAGCCCTGGCCGGTTGGCTCAGTGGTAGAGCGTCGGCCTGGCGTATAGAAGTCCCGGGTTCGATTCCTGGCCAGGGCACACAGGAGAAGCGCCCATTTGCTTCTCCACCCCTCCCCCTCTCCTACCTCTCTGTCTCTCTCTTCCCCTCCCGCAGCCAAGGCTCCATTGGAGCAAAGATGGCCCGGGCGCTGGGGATGGCTCCTTAGCCTCTGCCCCAAGCGCTAGAGTGGCTCTGGTCACGACAGAGCGACGCCCGGGAGGGGCAGAGCATCGCCCCCTGGTGGGCGTGCCAGTGTGGATCCCGGTCGGTTGCATGCGGGAGTCTGTCTGACTGTCTCTCCCTGTTTCCAGCTTCAGAAAAATACAAAAAAAGAAAAAGAATAATTGTCTAACTATGAAGAGCCAAAGGGGTGCTAAAAAAAAGGAGTGATTAATTAGGGGAGGTGGTAGAATTTAATCCAAAGAGGAAGACTATGAAGAATAAATCTACCCACTTCCTTTTCTCTGCCTAGGCAGAGGTCTCAAACTCGCAGCTGCGGGCCGCATGCGGCCCGCCCACCAATTTTGTGCAGCCCGCAGACTGGCCCGCAGATTAATCCACGAAGTTTGATTAGTCTGCGGGCAGCACAAAATTGGTGGGCGGGCCGCATGGCAACGAGTTTGAGATCCCTGGCCTAGAGTATCCCTGGTCAGGTTACATACAAAAAGCAACCAATGAATGCATAACTAAGTGGAACAATAAACTGATGTTTTTTTTCTCTCTGTCCCCCTTATTCCCTCTCTCTCTAAAAATCAATAAATAAAATAAAAAATAAAAAGGTGGAGGCCAAGCAGTGGACCCGCAGCAAACGAATCCCTGCTTCCCCGGTGGGCACATGCAACTTTGCTTATTACTAAACACTAACATTTAGAACTGTTACGTAATACTTTTTTCTGAACATTTTAGTGATTTCTAAATATAAGCATTTCTATACCTGCTGTTTGCCAGGTAATGAGCTGGGATGTGAAGATTAATAATAAATATATAGTCCTTGCCCTTTAGGACCTGGTTACAGGAGGGAAAGATGGAGCTATAACAGATAAAAGCAAAGTGTTTGTTCTTTCATTTTCATTTCATAGGTATACTAATCAAGGAATTGGGTGAGCCAGCCAATCAGCAGCAGAACAGAGAGCAGGCTCACTGCCTCTAATCTCCTCATCTAAATTATTCACATCATAAATACACCACCATTGCCAAGAACCTCTGCTTTCCTGTCTCCAGTCCCAGCTCTCTGGCCCACTGCCAGCCTGCTGTGAGCAGCTGGCATCTCGAGCCTGGTGTGTGATAGCACTGCTGTTAGAATTCTTTTGTTCAAAGTAAGGATATACCCTGAAAACAGCAGCTCATTCTGCAGTCATTGGTATTTTCACTGAAATGATAGAACGGTAGGCAATTATTAAACAGTTTGAGCAGTAAAGGGAATTCCCCTAGGGAATTCATATTAATGCAGAACGCACAAGACTGAGAGGCATCTGGAAAGACAAAATAATAAGTGCAACAGGCTGAAAAAATGGTTCAGTTCCGTGTTTTCCAGTATAACTTTTGTTTCTTAGTTTGACAAGATCTTGACTCCTAAAGAGTCCGTGGGACAGACATGTTTCAGAGTTGCCGATATGCTAAATTATGTCACATGGTGGGCTTTCTTTAGAGACTGCTTCGTGGTGTCCATTCTCACCAATACACTAGTAGTTTACAGACAGTATCTCACTAGTCAGGATGTTTCTTTAGAGTGCTGCACTAAGTAGACATCAAAATTTGCACTAACACTAACAAAATTTGTACTGACACTAACAAAAATGGTGGTCCAAAAATGACTTCTTTAAAGATGAAAAGTTGCTTTAGTCAAAATTAAATAAAGATTTTCCCAATCAGTTATGAAAAATGGTTATTCTACTATCCCTTTTTGTGGAGGTTACTGTATATTGTAACTGACAAATCTTTCTAGATTACTTTTCCATTAAACAAAAAAAAATTTTTTTTGAAGCTCTCCCCTTTTAATTATATAGATTTAAAATATGGGCAAGGAAATTGAATGGAGAAATCACTGTAGATTGATTATCTATCTATCTATCGATACAATTAGTTTAATTGCCACACGTCAGTGAGTTAAGGTGAGTACGACTTAATTCACTCACTCTAAGGTCTCCCTCTTATCATTTTAACCTCTGAAATCACTAGTGGACACGCAGCAGTCCTGACATACCCGTCATCCCTGGGCTCTCTTGAGTGCAGTTGTTTTTTCCTGGTGACATGACTAACAGCTATAACCCCTGGGTGTTCAAGTGTACAAACCATTTGAGGACCATTTGGAGATAGTGGTGGAGTCCTGGCTCGTTGTCGGTAGACTTTCACTGATAATACCTTCTCTTCGGATCAAAAATAGTAATGGCGCCCTGGCCGGTTGGGTCAGCGGTGGAGCGTCAGCCTGGCGTGCAGGAGTCCCAGGTTCGATTTCCGGCCAGGGCACACAGGAGAGGCGCCCATCTGCTTCTCCACCCCTCCCCCTCTCCTTCCTCTCTGTCTCTCTCTTCCCCTCCCGCAGCCGAGGCTCCATTGGAGCAAAGATGGCCCGGGCGCTAGGGATGGCTTTGTGGCCTCTGCCTCGGGCGCTGGAGTGGCTCTGGATGCAACAGAGCGACGCCCCAGATGGGCAGAGCATCGTGCCCTGGTGGGCATGCCGGGGGGGTCCCGGTCGGGCGCATGCGGGAGTCTGTCTGACTGCCTCCCCGTTTCCAGCTTCAGAAAAATGGAAGAAAAAAAATTAAAAAAAAAAAAGTAATGGCATCAAAACATGGTTATCAGTGGCTTGAAGAAAATCCCAGGGATATTATTTGAAAAAAAAAAAAAAAAGCTGCATCACTAATGTTACCGGATAATATTGTTTAGATAATCAAGAACATTGCGGTGTTATTCAGGGTTGAACTATAAATGTGAAAAAGATTGAAGAATACCTAAACAATTTATTTCTCTTATATTTTCTGTTGTATGCATGCATGCACAAGAATGATCTACAATAAAATGTAGGTCTAGATAGGTTTAAAAGAATACTTCCAGAAAGTAAAGTGAAACATTCTAAGTTATAAGGAAGTATTATGGCACAGTTAAAAGGGCAGCACTTTTTTTTAATTTTAGTATTATCTTCCAAAAGACTTTTTAGATTTGATAAAACTGGTAGTTTCTTCATAGAGCTGTTGTTCAGTGAAGGCCTGGGAGGGTCGTAAACATTAGGGTACAACCGGTACTGTGTTAGGTGCTGGGTGCCTTCTCAAACTCCATCTGCAATGACCAGTGGTGTTTAAATTCCCATTGCGCTGATGAAGAAAAAGGTCAGGGGTGACATGTGAACTCTGCCATTTGAATCCTTTCCGCTCCAGACATTTTGATTCTATGATGTGTTTGAGAGCTTGGAAATCAAGACACCAGAAAAGCTGCAGCTAACCTGAAATTAGTTTAAACTTTAAACTAATCCACGGGCTTACTTAATTTTATCCAAAATATTTTGAACTTCGTGGATTAGTCTGCAGGCCGCACAAAATTGTTCGGCGGGCTGCATGCGGCCCGCGGGCCGCGAGTTTGAGACCCCTGGTTTAAAGGCTCACCTTTGAGGCATCTAAATAGCTTTGGAAATCAGCAGTTTCCTTGGTTTGCTCCATATAGGATTGATCTTTATATGAAAGAAAAGTCAATTGCAAAAACTAAGCTATAACAATTATGTCACCTACGTGAAGAATAAGTGGTGCATACTGTACTAGTGCATACTGTTCATGGATTAACACAGAGGGAATGAATGAAAGGTGTGGAGAGTATTTTTGAGGAGCAGGGCCACTAGTGAGGTAAATGAAACACACAAAAATGACATGTTTTGAGTCTGACTATAGAGCAATTATGGAGTATCTCAGGAGAATACTTACAATATTTTCATAGAATGATCAAAAGATAAGTACTGTAGAAGCTGTGGCCGGATAACTCGGTTAGTTAGAGCACCATCCTGAAACACAAAGGTGGCAGGTTCGATCCCTGATCAGGGCACATACAGAAACAGATTAATTTTTCTGTCTCTCTCTCCCAATCTCTCTCTCTAAAATCATTAAATAATTTTTTTAAATATAAGAACAAATGATCAGCCTTTTATCCAAGTCACAATAAATATTTCTGGAAGAAGGATCAGCCCAAAACAAAGTTGGTGGCATCCTTCTAATATATATAATACTTCTGTCATTTCAATAAAATTTAGGGAAGGAGCATGAATTATGTCCATCAGTTTGACCTATAAACATTAGACAAGTAATTGCTTGACCAAATGATGATTTCAGGAAAATAAAGATTTATAATAAGCATTTAAAGGAAGTAAACTTGTATGAAAGAAATTCATCACTGTAGTATGACTAACAACAAAGGAATGAAATAAACTCCAAGCAATTAGAAAATGTACAACAGTAGAATTTTTTTGTGTGTGTGACAGAGACAGAGAGAGTCAGAGAGAGGGATGTTACATCCCAGGAGACAGGCCACAGCAAACCCAAAGTGAATTTTATAAGTTTTATTGCAAACCTGCATAGGGACTGCAGGCAACCCACGCAAGGGAGCACTGCAACCCCGAGCTTCTAAAATGGCTCCTTTTTATAGGGTGGCTATCTAGGCTGAGCAAGCATTATACAGAAGCAGATGTGGCAGTTAGCTATTCGCTAGGGAGGTCACGCACAGCATAGCAACGGGGGGGGGGGTATAACTCAGTGGAGAATTTCAAACATAAACTTCTGATAAGGGTCTCTGACTCATAGAATACAGGATGTTCGGTCTACATTTCTAACGGTTGTTTATCTTTTTTTTTTCTTCCTCTAGCCATGTACTGGATGTACTCAGTTTTCATGGCTGGTGGATGTCACAAGGGACAGATAGGGACAGACAGACAGGAAGGGGGAGAGATGAGAAACATCAATTCTTCTTGCGGTTCCTTAGTTGTGCATTGATTGATTTCTCATATGTGCCTTGACTGTGGGCCTTCAGCAGACCGAGTAACCCCTTGCTCAAGCCAGCAACCTTGGTCTCAAGCTGGTGAGCCTTGCTCAAACCAGATGGGCCCGCACTCAAGCTGGTGACCTCGGAGTCTCGAACCTGGGTCCTCCACATCCCAGTCTGATGCTCTATCCATTGTGCCACCACCTGGTCAGGCACAACAGTAGAATTTAGCAGATAATGGTACATAATCAGGAGGCAATTTTAAGTCTTTAAGAATTGTGGGATTAAAATGAGTGCCATTGCACCCTGTGCCTATCACAAAGTAGGCACGTAATAATTATTTATTAACTGAATGGATAACACTGTCAGAAATGCCCTGGGATCTAATCCAAGCTCTGATATCAAATGTGGTCATGAAGAATCTGATTTATAAAACTAGAAGCTATGGCTAAAGCCAAAGTTCATCTAATTCAAACACCTCCTCAGTAGGCTTATTCCAACCAATTTACAATTCAAGCTATCTCTACTATGCACCCTTCACATTCCCTACAAAAGTGGTTCTTTTTAATTTTCAGTATCTCATTGACTTTAATATATCTGATTAACATAGTTTTTATCTCAGCAGTAACAGAGGTTAACCTTGATGCTGGGAAGATAACAGTTTAGTTAGGTACCTAGCAAATGCTGATTGATTTTCCTAGTGTTCTAAAGTACTGCAATCAGCGGGTTACATAGAGACACCAGCCAGGTTGCAGAAGAAATTTGAGTTTATTAATTAATCAGCTATCTAGCTACATGGGCACGGTCCCAAATTATGTAGAAAGTCCCTACCATTCTGTGGCTGATTTTATAGATCAAATCACATACCGATTGGGGTGGGTAAGGAGGGAGCATGGTATAATAGTCAATTACTAACAAGATTACAACATCTATCTATAGGATCTATTAAAAGGAAAAAGTATTCTTACAATCAAGACCACAAGAGAACACAGTAGTGGTAATTGTTTTACATACCTGGCAAAGACATTCCCAAATCTTCTAGTGTCTACCACCCATCCTTGTTGCCACAATGAAATGGTTAGCTTAGGACAGGGGTCAGGAACCTTTTTGGCTGAGAGAGCCATAAACGCCACATATTTTAAAATGTAATTCCGTGATACAACGACCATACAACGACCCATGTACATTAAGCATTATCCAATAAAAATCTGGTGTTGTCCCGGAGGACAGCTGTGATTGGCTTCAGCCACCCGCAACCATGAACATGAGCGGTAGGAAATGAATGGACTGTAATACATGAGAATGTTTTATATTTTTAACGTCATTATTTTTTTTTATTAAACATTTGTCTGCGAGCCAGATGCAGCTGTCAAAAGAGCCACATCTGGCTCACGAGCCATAGGTTCCTGACCCCTGGCTTAGGATAAGGAAAGAAGCTAAATGAAACTTCCTTTGCTAAAAGTGAAAGGGCTAGCTTATTTCCCACTTGTTTTGTTTCAAGTTTTTATATAAATACATATAAAGGATTTCAAAAGGAATGATTATTAGAAAGCATATAAAATGTTACAGAATGCAGGTTTTTCCAGCAAGGGGAGTGGGCTCCTGATTCCTCTCTCTAGAGGTATAAGTCATTTTCAGGGCTCCAGGAGGGGAGGAAGAGTTAGAATCAGTGTAGGAATTTTTAATTAAGATATGTAAACATTGTTTCCTAAAGGATCTTAAGGAGGAGGAAGAGGAAGTTTCAGATAAGTTTTATCCTCTTTGTTGTCTAGCAAGTAGTAGCCTCAGTCCTTCCAGAGAACTATGATTAGTTACTAAGTAACTTTTGCCCCTTTAATCTCTTTCTCTGCTTTTTTTTTTCTTCTTTTCAGAGAGGCGGGGTAAGGGGGCCTGACTCTTCCTTTTAAAATACTAATGTTAACAATTTTTGCAATTTTTGGCACCTTATCACACTAGGACCATCAAAGGAGAGGAAAAAACTCCTGTTTTAGTTTTTTTTTCTTTTTTCTTCCTTTTTAAAATTTTTTGGGTAGGGACGATTTTTTCCCCCTTAGAAAATTAATGAGTACAACTTTGGCATAGAACCTTCCTAACCTTTAGAAAAGTTCCTTCAAACTTTAATTTGCATAAAAATACCCTGGGGATCTGGCTATACAGATCTGATTATCCTCAGAATGCAGTTCTGACCGCTGCTAAGCGATCAGCTGGCTTCTACACCAGACTTTCTATCGCCATAGGTATAAACTACCCACCACCTTAAGTCACCTAATTCTCGCTTTCAGCATTAAAGATGTGATCCAAGCGTGCTTGTTGTTGTGTTTTACGAAACAAAGTTTTCAGAAAACATCTGGCCTGCTGATTTCCCTCACTTTTGAAGGTGAGAAAAAAACAATTCAATATTGCATCACCAGCCTCCACACATAGTTGTCCTAAATAGTTTTGGGGACCAAGGTACGCGCCTATGATCACCGGCCAGGTATCCTGTGTCACCGCTCGGGGCGGCTCCAGGCGGGCGGAGTAGGCAGGCGGCGGAAGCCCCGGGGATGCCGGGCCACCCTCGGCCGCTGAGGCGATCCCTTTCCAGGAACGCAGGGCCCGCACCCCCTCGCGCGGCCGCCGATTGGTCCGGAGGGCGCCGGGCGTGACGTCAGGCCCCGCCCCGCCGGCCCGGCGGCCCCGCCCCGCGGGGTGGCCTGGCGGTTTGGTCTGGAGCAGCTGAAACCGGTTTGAGCGCAGGCGCTTCCTGCCGCTGGGCGCCGCCGCGGGCCGCTTTGGGCAGCGCTGGTGAAGCGCAGACGGCCGGAGCCCGGCATCCCGGCCCGCGGCACTCGGTCTCGGGCGCGGCGGCGGCGGCTACGGGGACGCGCGGACCCGGCAGGTGAGACGGGCACCCGGGCGGCCCGGACGCTCGGTGCGGGGGCCTGGACAGCTGCTCACGTGGCAGCCGAGCTGTCAGGACGGCCGGCCGGGCCCGGGACGCGGCGGGGCGGGGGGCGCCGGGACCCGCGGCGGGGCCGACGGGGGGACAGTGTCGCCAGCCCGGGCCGGGCGCTCCCTGCCGGGGAAGCCGCGGCCTGGACGCTTTCTCCGGCACTTCGGGGGCTGACATCTATCTAGGACGACTTTTATTGTTTGCTGTCACGTTTCCGCGGGGCTGCCGGGCGCTTCGTTCCCCGCTGAGAAACTCGCGAAGTCTTTCCGATAAGCCAGGATGCAGAGGGAGTGAGAGCCCCCCGCGTGGCCGGAGCCCCGGGTCCGGGAACGGGGTGCAGCTGAAGTCGGCTGCGCACCCCCGCGCCCCTCGCCGCCACCGCGCGCCCCATCTGTCCCTGAGTCGCGGTGTTTTGACAACCGCTTATTTGGATGATGTTGCCTAACCTCGTAGTCCAGGACTTGCTTAGATGATTAAATTATTCCGAGAGACCAACGTGTCTCACTGTCCTGTCCTGGGAAAAGGTTCCGGGAAAAGACATCGATGCCCTCCATCCAGTGTTAAGACAGCAGCTCTTCTCTCCAAAGCTGTTACTTTTTCCAAAGCGCTTCAGTTTGCCTTGGGCTCAATCAGTTCGATGCTTTATCAGCCCCTCCTCTGACCCCCACTGCCCGCTTATAAAGCAGCTCGGCCTGAATTGTAGAGAAGAGTCCTGTCACCTCGAGGCAGCTGTGGAGTCCGACCCAGCGCCAGCACAGGGGAACTTGGAACCAAGCGTCTTGTTTGGACCTGATGATGTCTTCTTTATAATACTCTTCTGTCACCTTCCCCATTTTACCCCAGCTCTTACCGACTACTCCTCCCCTAAACGTTTCTCCATCTTGCTACATTTCTGACAGTTGTGACTTAGCTGAAAAGTAAATACAGGCTATCTGTCAGCACTTTTTCCAACTCCTAATGTTCCAGCTACAAAATAACACAAAACAAACAGGTAAAACTGCACGTGGCCATATCTGTTCCTGATTTAAGAACTAGGGAGAACCAATATCCTAGACAAAAAGAAGACTCAGAGAAATAATGACCACAAAAGAATTCTCACAGTGGCAGAGTGAGAAAAATTTTATGTATGAAAAGTAGATGGGTGAAATTTTTGTGTGTAACTTAACCAAGGAAAAATATGTGAGAATATGTAAAAAAAATAGTATCAAGATAATATGAAGTGGAAAACATTTGGAAAAACTTGACTGCATTGTTTACAAAGTGGTTAAGAAATTTACTTGGCTTAATGAAATCCAGAAATGCTTTCTTAATAAAAGTCCATTCATGTCTACATACATTTGATTCAAGTATTGGCACAAAGTAGCCTGGGGTCATAATGACCCTCCACCAGAATGAACAGGAATTAACTCAGGTAAGTGGAGGCATTTCATATATTCCTTTCTTACAGCGGGGTGTGAACCTCAAAGGTGTTGGAGTCTAGGAAAGAGCAGGGAGGGTTGGAAACAGATTTTTCTTTGGAAAAAAATTGGAGAAAACAGTGAGAGATGTTCTTTTTGGCCAGAGAAACATGTTTTAGCTAAAAATATCTATGACTTCAAGTTAGCTCTAAACTAAATGTTCCTGTACCTTGGTTTGCTTAAATCTCCCTTTTGTCCCCTAAGCTGGTAAATTAGTAAGATCATGTATTGGATAGTTGCTTTGAGAAAGAGTGAAATTTATTTTGCCAGGTAGTGTAAACTCAGAATTTTTTTTTTTTACAGAGACAGTCAGAGAGAGGGATAGATAGGGACGGACAGACAGGAACGGAGAGAGATGAGAAGCATCAATCATTAGCTTTTCGTTGCGACACCTTAGTTGTTCATTGATTGCTTTCTCATATGTGCCTTGACCATGGGGCTACAGCAGAGTAACCCCTTGCTCAAGCCAGCGACCTTGAGTCCAAGCTGGTGAGCTTTTGCTCAAACCAAATGAGCCCGCGCTCAAGCTGGCAACCTTGAGGTCTCGAACCTGGGTCCTCCGCATCCCAGTCTGACGCTCTATCCACTGCGCCACCGCCTGGTCAGGCGAAATATTTTTAAGTGTAAATTATAATGTCATGCTTTGCTAATTGCTTAAACCTCTTCTTTTTTGCTTACATCTTTAAAAAGTATTAAAATAGTGTTAAATCCTACTCAGAATCTCAGATGAGAATGCTATGTAATATGTATCTTCAAAAAGGACAAAATGGAGGTTATATTTAAAACAAAAAGCAAAGCAAACCTGTTTCAGGAAACAATCTGTATGTGAGTTAATAATTGAGTTGGTTAAATTACATATACAATCAGCTCATCTTGTTTTATGTGTATTTGGAAAACAACACACACACATACCCATTCAAGTTGACTTGTTTTGATTTTGGGGGGAGTTGCTTGTTTGTATGAAGAGGAAGTGTTGGGTGTGTAAATTTCACGTTCCACCACAGAACAGTATTTTACTTCGTCACCGCTGTTTTGGTGATAGCTGGGTGCTGCAGTCCTGCACCAGAATTTTGGCCTCTGTCCACGATCCAGTGAACTGCTGCAGCAGCAGCTCCCCCCAGCTTTTGTTTGAATGGTATTAAAGTGGGAGAGTGGGGTGGAAATTAAACCAAATTTTAAGACTTTTGGCAGTCCAAGTGGAAGATGATGCTTTGTTGACACTTGGGAAGTTTTGTGGGGGTATGTTTGTGCTTTTATAGCTTTATGTAGTACATTTACTGCAGCTGTGTCCAGCCAAGTTACTATAGCCATTCTTATAGCAACCTTAAGAATAAAAGGCTCAGTTTTAAAAATCAATTGATTTCCCTTTTATTAAATTAAATTTAGATAATTTTCTCATTTAATGCAGTAAAGTTGACAACTGATTACCTAAAATTATACAGGTTTCAGGTGCCTATTTCTACAACAAATCTCTGTACACTGTATTGTGTGTTCACCATGCTAAGTGACCTGATAAAAAATTTTAAGTGGAAGATTACAGTGCTTCTATGAGCCACTTTAGTTATTAGAAAAGGAAATATTTGTACTCAGAGTTATATATTCAGATTTATATCATGTCATGTTTAAAAAACTATTAAGATATTTGCATAATAGGTTATTTGGAGAGTAGTGGAGGTAGAAAGGGGTGAAAGGGAGGAAAGGGTGATGAGGCGGTGAACACAGTGCAGTGTACAGATGATGCATTATAGAATGGCACCCTTGAAACCTATGTAATTTTATTAGCCAATGTCATCCCAGTAAATTTAATTTTAAAAAGTTTTAACATATCTCAACAACAAAATCTAATCATAAAAAGTAATAGGTTATTTTGTGGGGTCAACAATTGAGGCATTTTTAGATTTAGGAGATTCGTTAGCGGTACTAGAAGTGGATGTATGTGCTTTAAATAGATCATGTGTAACCTTAGAGAGTAGATTAAAATATTTTAGAAATGATTTTGATCAAGGACAGATTTTTTTCAAGTGCTGTTGGGTTTTCTAACTGAAATGATAAAGTTGCCAAATAGGGAAGTTGTTATTCAAGTGACGTGAAACCACATTGACTGATGGTCTTGTTTATATATATATTCAACATGATATTTTGTAATTGATATAAATGGGATGATACATAGTTTATAGCTAACAATGAGCCTGAAGCCTTGATCCCCACAGCAGCTCTCTGTGGATAGTATTAGAGATCAGGTTTCTCAGTCTCAGCCCTGGACAGTTAAAGTGATATGTGGAGAGCTATCCTGTGCACTCCTGGGCTAACATCACCCCCAATTGTGGCAATCAGAAAAATGTCTCCCAATGTTGCCAAATACTCTTGAAGGGCAGAATTGCCTCCAGTGAGAACAGACTGATGGTTGCCAGGTCGGAGGGGGGATCAGAGGCTGGGTGAAAAGGTGAAGGGGTTAAGAAGTACAAATTGGTAGGTACAAAACAGTCACAGGGAGGTAAAGCACAGCACAGGGAATATACGTAGTTAATAATACTGTAATAACTGCACAGTGCCAGGCAGGCACTAGAGTTATGGGGGGGATTATTTCATAAATTATATGAATGTTTAACTATTAAGCAGGCTGTACAGCTGAAATAAATATAACACTGAATGTTAGCTGTAATTGAAAATTAATAAAAATTGATAATAAACTATCTGTTCATTTCATTTTTTTTTTAACTGCTTCCAGTGAGAACCACTACTATAGATCTATCTACCTTGACTTAGAAGTGTGGTTAACAGTGTTCATTAAATGGCCATTGCTCAGTAATGCATGTGTTTGCAGGGAGCCATGGAAGAACAAAGGGGAAATTAAAAAAATGTATAACTATGAGAGTTTCTTTAGGAGTTTTTTTTTTTTAATATAAAATAAGGTGTGAAGTAAATGCAAATAATTTAAAATAGTAAGTTAATAGAAATGATTTAGAATAACAACATGATTGGAATTTAAAATTTTTTATTGATTGATTTTAAGAGAGAGAGAGAGAGGAAGAGAGAGAGAGAAACATTGATTCGTTCCACTTATTTATGCTTTCATTGGTTGATTCTCATAAATGCCCTGACCGGGAATCGAACCTGCAACCTTAGCATAGCAGGACAGTGCTCTAAACCAACTGAGCTATCCAGCCAATGTTGAGCTAAGTCTTTTTATATCCATAAGATTTTTTTTTTCTTTCATCATAACATGGACCTGGTCAGGAAAGGTAGGTTGAGGTCAGAACAGTTGCTTATCAGAAGAGAAAATATGTGACAAGAGAGAGAATCTTGCATCTTTAAAAAAATTTGGGGGGAGGCACACTTGTTTTGCAGTTTTTATGGTCCATACATTTCTTACAAAACAGGTTTGTAAAATTATAGGCTCTAAAATGCACTAGGTACTTCCCAAGTAATTCAGTCTCTTCATATAAGGTCTCTGAAATATTTTGCTCACAATTAACATTCATTTTGGTTTTTGTGTAGCTATCTAAAGCTAATATTTTCCTATACTCTAAATGACATCTTCTCTTTTTCTTCCTAGCACAGCATCCTAACATAAATCCATCAGAATGACACCTTCTCAGGTTACCTTTGAAATAAGAGGAAGTCTGTTACCAGGTATTATAAAAGAGCATTTTTCTTATCTGGCTTATTTTAAATATGGAGTTGTTATTAGAATGGGTCTAATTTTTAGGTGAAAATATCTTTATGGCTTACCCAATGTCACAAATGTGTTTGGAGCATAGAAAACTCAAGGAAAAAACAAACAAACAAAAACCTCATATTTTCCAAGAAAGCTGTGATTTTATTTACTTTTGTGCATGATAAAGATAATTGGGCTATGATTTTTAAGTAGCATGAAAATGAGGGAAATTTTACTAGTGCAAGACATTGGCAAAATATTTGACTAAAATACCTTTTTTCCCTATGTGTAAGTTTTTATTTTTAGCTTTATAATTTTTTGCTGTCTACTTAAGCAGTGTGAAGTAATTTTGATGTAAGATAGAATGTCAAACAGTATCATCCCTGAGTTATATACTTTCTTGTTTGATATACTCTGGCCACACTGGCCAGTTCCTCAAATCTGGCATTCCTTCTCTACAACCATTTGGACTTTCTCAAATTATTTCCTCTGCCTAGATCTGTGTGCCCCCTTAACTCTCTTTACCACAGTCTCCCACTTCCAACTAAGTGAAGGTCCCTGTGAAATTCAAGGTTCCAGGACTTCAGCATATTTTACAGACTTTTATGGAATTACTTGAGTAATTTTGTTTGTGGATAGATTATAAATTCTATGAAAATGTTACTTTGTTTTGTTCATACTGAATTTCCCACACCTTACACAATGCCTGCCTCATAGCAGGGGTACATATGTGTTCAAATAATGAGTGAATGATTGATTTACTCTATATGTCTAGCATTTTTGTTTTAGAAGCTGTCCCTGCAGTTGACAGAGTTGTGTGTCTTAAGTGCAAATTTTTAGCCAACATAATTTGGTACATCTCCAAGATTCTACAGATTGAAGGTTGCTAATCAGCTGATAGGTGAACCCCCTTGGGTGATGAGGTCAGGTGCTCACCTCCTGTCTCATGTGCAGCCTTCTCTGTGGGAGAAGACTGAATGAAGAACTATATATATCATCCCCTTTTAGGGAATTGTACAAAGGCAGGTTAGCTAGAAGGAGCTGGCCATGTCAAATAGACCACACAGTTAGCCATAGAAGGGTCAGCTTGGCAAGAGGGGACTCATATTCTCAAGGACTAGGGAAGGTAATGGTGGATATGAATGCAGATGAATATGTAGGTGGGAAGGATAGGCCGTAGAGGGACAGGGAGGGGATGTTAAGAAAAACTCCATCTCCTCCAACTCTCTCCCATCACATTGATTTCCTTGTCAGGGAGGAGGAAGTGTTCTCTGCTGAATGTTGAGAGGGGTGAGGTCAGAGGGATCAGTGAAAAGAATATGTGGGGGTGCTGTTCGCAAATTCCTTTACAGTCTTTATAAATCTTTTATAAATGAAAGCTAATTAAAATAAGAGATCTGTTTAATGTAGTAAAAATTGTTCCCTTTCCCTCATAGAGGTCATATTCAAAGGCAGTCAGCAGAAACACAGAAACGTAGCAAGAGGGAAACTGGTAAAAATAGGAGCGCTTATAGGAGGAAAGAGTGAACTGACAGATTGCCTAAGTTTTACTTTTTCTATTTGGGGTCTCCATGTTCTTTCCAGAGCAAAGAGTAGCAGCTGTTTTGTGTGGGGCCAACATATAACTGACTCCGTGAAAAACTTTGAATGAGCCTCTCCTTTCTAAAGGAAGTATAATGGGCCAAATCAGTGATTTTCTGGTACTCTGTACTTTAGCTAGGAGCCACAGTATGTGCTGTGATATGCATAGCAACATATACAATCTTGGGAATGAATATTTGTGCCTTTTGTTTAGCAACAGTGTTTATCCTTTAAAAAAATCAGAGAAGGTATGCTAACCTAAATTAATTGTAAAAACTCTGGTTACTTTAAAGAATTAAAGTATTTGAAATATTTTGGCATAAAATCTTCATATACAGTTGCCCTGTGCATTATACACATGTATTTAGAACTCTGAAAACTTGTAAATGACTTTCCTACGTACAGTTTTAGTTAAGTTTTATAGTCCACGCTTACAAAATGCTCATGCAGGGGGCTAAACCAACTAGCTGTAATTCTAGTCTTAACCAGAGTAGTGCCTAAAGCTGAAACCAGGCTACTCTCAGAATGTGAAGGAATTTGTCTTGAACTTTATCGTTTGAGCTCAGTTCATTATCTTTTTCTTTATGAATTTTAATTATATTAATTCAGAATATGTTGATATAAAGTGAAAGACTTATGCATGTTTATATCTAGGAAGGTGTAGGCTTTTGCTAAATATATGCAATTTAGCAAATAGAGATGATAGCAGTATGTTGGTTTGTCTTACTGATGAGAAGTGTTCTGATGAAACAATAGTCATTTTTTTAAAGATGTATTACGTATTTCAGTGTTTTGTGGGGTTTTTTGAGGATTTTTATTGTTGTTACATTTCCCTTATCCCATTGATAATTTTTTTTTTTTTCATTTTTCCGAAGCTGGAAACGGGGAGGCAGTCAGACAGACTTCCGCATGCACCCGACCGGGATCCACCCAGCATGCCCACCAGGGGGCGATGTTCTGCCCCTCTGGGGCGTCACTCTGCTGCATCCAGAGCCATTCTAGCGCCTGAGGCAGAGGCCACAGAGCCATCCCCAGCACCCGGGCCATCCCCGCTCCAATGGAGCCTCGGCTGCGGCTGCGGGAGGGGAAGAGAGAGACAGAGAGGAAGGAGAGGGGGAGGGGTGGAGAAGCAGATGGGTGCTTCTGCTGTGTGCCCTGGCCGGGAATCGAACCTGGGACTCCTGCACGCCAGGCTGACGCTCTACCACTGAGCCAACCGGCCAGGGCCGATAATTATCTTGATCTTCTCTTTGTTAATAACTACTGTTTGAGCTCCTGAAATATATCAATTTTATTTTTTTAGAATACTTATATGCATTTAGTGATTTTCCCCTTTAAATTGGAAGCTGCCTTGAGCAGAGACAATGGTTTGATTACTTTGTCTTCTTGGTGCTTATTATTGGCTCAATAAGTATTTGAATGAGTGAAGAAAACAACATTCCTCTACATCGTTTTTTGTCTCTGGCTTTTGTTCTGTAGAAGTGGGTCAGCGTAATAACACAGGTGTTAGTGTGGTACCCTTGGTCCAAACCCTTGTTTCCAGTGAGGATCCTCAATCTCCACTAAGGGGACTTTGCATCTGGTTGAACTAATTCAGCTGGCTGCTCTTTTCTTGCTCTCTAAAATTAAATGTGAAACTTTTCTATTTATGCCGTTGTCACTTGTGTTTCTTTAGGAGAAGTTTTTGCAGTATGTGGAAGCTGTGATGCCTTGGGAAACTGGAATCCTCAAAATGCTGTGGCTTTTCTTCCAGAGAATGAGACAGGAGAAAGGTAAGCATGGGAATGTCAGCTTACAGAATCATTGTGACATGCAGATTATTAATTTAGGGGCTTCTGAGATAGCTTGGTATAAAGTGTGAAGTAGCTTTAAGAGTTTGTTGTTAGGAAAAGTCCATCTGTTCTACAGTTCCTGTACCTCTCAAACAACCATTTTCTTTTTCTTTTTATTTTTTCAAATAACCATTTTCAATTTTTAGTTGGTTTTTCTGGTAGTTACTACCACATTTCTAAATAATAGGCTTATATTGTTTTTGTTTTTTTTTTTTAAAGAACCCTTTTAGGCAGGATCTTTTGGTTTCTCAGTACATGTTCTTGATAAAAGATCTAATTTTTGCTTTAGCCTTTATAATTTTTTCAGATGTTTGTATAGTATTAACTAAAAGTAACAGGATGGACACATACTTATTTAGATATCTTAGCTAATATAACAAAATGAGTTCACTGTGCACATGAAATAACCACATTAAACTAAGCTTGGGTGTACTGATGCATTGGGCTGGAGAAAGGTAGGTCTGGGTGCTGGTTTCATTCAGTTTTGCAGTTAACTGGGATCTTGGGCAGAGCTCATATAACTAGGCCTAGGTTACCTCATCTGCACAGATAGGGTAGAATCAGCAAATGTCAGCGTACTTCTCCACTTGGGGATACTTAGAAGTCTTACAGGTTGTTACGATGTATGTGTGTGTAAGGGTAGTGAGGAAAGATGAGGAGATTCTAAATAGAATATAAATACATGTAATCCACCTAAGAAGAAATGCCATCTTTGCTGGTTATGAAACTCAAATTCTGCCCAGGTGGTGGTGCAGTGTATAGAGTATCGACCTGGGATGCTGAGGACCCAGGTTCAAAACACCAATGTCGGGGTCACTGGCTTAAGCATGGAATCATAGACATAACCCCATGGTCACTGGCTTGAGCCCAAAGGTTGCTGGCTTGAGCAAGGGGTCAGTGGCTCAGCTGGTTCAGCAATCAGTGAATAACTAAAGTGCCACAACGACGAGTTGAGGCTTCTCATCTCTCTCCCTTTCTGTCTGTCCCTCTCTCTGTCTCTTAAAAGAAACAAATGAAACTCAAAATTTGTTTTCATGTGGAGCAATGCTACTAAAAATGTGGCCTATGGACCAGTGCTAGACAAAACCCATTTATTAAATCAGTGCATGATGTAAGAAATACAAAAACATTGAGAGCAAGGATTTAGAAACGTTTATCACAGTTTGACATGTAGGGCATCCATGCGTGTCACCATGGACTCATCTTGTTGAACTGGGTACGTCGACCAGACATTCAGTTGCAAGACAGATTGGATAAAACAAATAAACAAAAACTGGGCCTTCAAAGCACATAATTTGAGAAGCACCGATGACAAAGCAAAAGAAAATAACAAGGAAATGAAAATAATACCATAATGGAAGCTAAAAAAAAAACCACCCTTTTTGCTATTTGTTATTAGTGTGGCAATTTTCTCAGCCACAAGTCAAGTTCTATTTTTTTTTTTTTTTTTTTTGTATTTTTCTGAAGCTAGAAACCGGGAGAGACAGTCAGACAGACTCCCGCATGCGCCCGACTGGGATCCACCCGGCACACCCACCAGGGGCTGATGCTCTGTCGCGACCAGAGCCACTCTAGCGCCTGGGGCAGAGGCCAAGGAGCCATCCCCAGCGCCCGGGCCATCTTTGCTCCAGTGGAGCCTTGGCTGCGGGAGGGGAAGAGAGAGACAGAGAGGAAGGAGAGGGGGAGGGGTGGAGAAGCAGATGGGCGCTTCTCCTGTGTGCCCTGGCCGGGAATTGAACCCGGGACTTCTATACGCCAGGCCGACGCTCTACCACTGAGCAAACCGGCCAGGACCTAAGTCAAGTTCTATTGACAGATCATATTAGAATCACAGAGTAATGAAATGTTTATTCCTTTCAAGTGGCTATTTTTTCCTCCATGTTCGAATCAGCCACTCCTGTGAAGTGAAACCCCATATCTTTCTAAACTTGTTCCCAAAACACTTCTCTGCTCTGAACTTTTGGGCTGCCCTGTCACCTGTCTTAAGTAACATTTTGTCCAGCCTCGTCAAAACCATGTGGACAGAATGAGGTAACGAGCTGCCATTTTCACATTGTGACGTACACTGAAATGTAATGGATTCATATATGGCAGATCAACAGTGCTTCACAAGCAGGAAGGAAGTAGATGATACAAGAAGATGACACAAGCTGATACAAAAGGCAAGCATGTGTCACCTTTGGACACCAGCTTTATGTTTTAGGGTTGAGTTTCTTTGGGATTTCGGTCTGCATCTAAGTCCTCTGTACCCATTCTTCACAAAGTCTCGTAAGCCTCTCCATCCCCACAAGCCTTTGTGGTAACAAGAGCTCTGTTGTATTTTTTTTTTCTACTAACAGTTAATTTGAAGGTCTTGGTATTGTTTACTAATAATGCAGAAAATGTAGGTCACTTGTGATTTTACTTGCTCTGCTTGTGGATTTTGGGGAAGGACATGAGGACAATTCAAAATCTGCCAGGAGCTCTAAACCTCACTGATCTTCCTTCCTGGATTATCTTGAGTTTCATCAGGTTCTGTTCATTCTTGACATTACTGAGCAGTTCTGGCTCATCTTTAACTTTGGTACATGTGCGTAGAGAACTGGAATAGAAAGACTCTTTGCTTGCTCTTTCCATCTCTTCTCTTCATTTCGTTGTTCTTAACCAAGAGTGCACATTAGAATCGCTTTTAGGGGTTTTTAAATATACATCCCTAGAGTTTACTCCTGGAGGTTGAGAAATAGTGCATTAGAGAGGGACCCCAGTACATTTTCCAAAGCTTTCCACTAATTCTAATGTACACATCTGGTGCTCATTTCATACTCTAGCTTACTATTTTATAAATGAAATAGTACTGGGAATTTGTTGTATGTTTGTTTTTTGGTAGCAATGATGGGAAATACATTTCACCTTATAGTTGGTAGAGTTTGCCTAGAGTCCTGTGTTGAAAATGATTCTGAGGCCTATCATGGAAACATCATACGGGCACAAATGCCAAGCATTTGCTATCCTTGTATTATAGTAGTGATTCTCAACCGATGATACATATCCAGTGCCCTGTGGAGTTTTATGAAACGCCTCCTGATCAGGCTCCACCCAGACCTATGAAATCAGAGTCTTCCAGGGTATATGTATTCTGTTACTACCATGTTATTCTGATTGCTGAAGGTAGGACCCTGGCTGACAGCTGGTTGTGGTTATTTCTTAGGAACCACACAGTTAAGTCAGAGTGAGGATAAGATAATGCCCTAAAGCCTGGCAGAGCCAGGTGGGGAGCAGTGCAAGCCATCTGGTGTTGTGGAAGAACATTTGGAGCTGCCATTTATTCACTGAACTGTTCATGAAGAATTAATGTTTGGGTCCTGGTCTGTAACAGTGGCTCTCAAACTTAAGTGTTTGTCATCAGAGTCACCTGCTAAATTACAGATTGTTGGACCCCACCCTCAGAGTTTTTAATTAGGTTTAGGTCTAGGTGTGGCCTGAGAATTTGCATTTCTAACCAGCTCCTCCCAGGTGGTACTGATGGTCCTGGGACCACACTTTGGATAATGCTAGTCTATGATTTGAAGCTAAAAATCAGTTCTAATCATGAATTGTAGTGCATTTTTTACTTTGAGTCAAAGTTTTAGAATAGTATAGGTCAGAGGAAGACATTGGGTTGAGACAAATGAGATACAGATACTGATTGCTTGGCTAAGGAAATAGCCCAAGGCTAGGCAGGACAGTTAGAACAAGGGACACTTGGGAACAGGAGTGATTTACTGGCTTTGCCCTAGAGCCTCTTAGCAGCCATGCAACATCTTTAGCTAAGTAGAAAGTCTGACTCTTGCTCCCATCTCTGTACAACTTGCGTTTTCTGCTGGGAATACTTCTGGCTCTTGGTATGGCTGGTTCCTTCCATTATTTACCATTTCGTCTGAGCTCAGACAGTTCTTCTTCATTGAGATCTCCCATCCAAAAGCCTCCTCCAAAACTTCCTGTCACATCAGAAAGGTTAGATAGCCCTTACTATGTATGGTGGTCAGCTGTTGGTTTCTCTACCCACACAAGGAAGCAATCTCCTGGAAGATGGGCTCTTTCTACCTTATTCATCTGTATGTTCCCAGGACCTGGTACAGATTAGACTGAGAATAAAATTTTGTGTAGGAACAGATAAGTGGTATGGGTTACAGACCTTATTTGAGGGGTTTTATGAATTATGATGTCTCTTTGCATTTTAGTTTGATATTGATGCTGCTGCTTTAATTTTTTTCCCCTCACAGCATGTTATGGAAAGCAACTGTTGTACTCAGTAGAGGAGTATCACTTCAGTATCGCTACTTCAAAGGGTGCTTCTTAGAACCAAAGGTATGTTTTCTTCATCTAGTTTCCAGTTTCTTTAGCAGACTGATTTCTTTCAAAAGTAACCAATTTGTTTGGATACATTAAAAGTAAAATGAGTTTGTTTTGATCAAATAAGGAAACTAGAACTTTAGATTAATAACATTTTAGTACCAAAAGGCAAGGAAGTAACCACTTCAGAGGTAGAATGAAATTTTTAAAAGACTAATAGTAAGTATGTTGCAATATTCTCATGAAATAGGTTTTAATGGTAAATAAATGTCCTTGATAGGTAGGTATGCATTTTCTGGAACTTTTGTAAAGTACTAGTAACCAGTTGCAAGGGTTTTTCTTTTTGTTTTTTAATCCTTATGTTGTATAAGTACATTTAGAGGAGTATGTAACCAGCTTTCAGTGAGTAATTATTTTAAAAAAAAATTTTTATAGCAGCCATCTTTCAGCGGCTGCATTGTTAAACTTCTGTCAAAACTGAAGTCGTTTCTTTTAGATTTTCTCAACAGTGGTGTTGCTAGACCAGGATCTTTCCTGAAGGCCTTTGGAGTATCTGTTAAATCTAATCTGCTTGCTCACAGTGCTTTATTACTTTGGGATTGTTTTCATAGAAGAAAAAAGTTGATTCTTTTCCTCTTATTTTAAAGATACTTACTTGCTGAAAGGATTCTTTTCCTTCAGAGTTTTATCTTGGAACACAGTTGGGCTGCATGTGAACAAGGGCTTAGGCAGGACACTAAGAAGCAAAGCATGGATAGAACTTTTTAAAAATTTTCTTTCCCGTTTGGGTCATGAATACTTGTTACACATGAAAAATGCAAGCAGCCACTGTTAGTTATTTTCTTAGCCACCATTATAAAACAGAAAAAACTGACAAACCCACTTCAGCTGTCTTTTGCACCTATTACGTTTCTTATTCTGAGAATATATTGTAAATACTCAGTAATTAAACTTAAATTACATTATGGTTGATAATTGTGTTGGCTTATCTTGACAAGAGTCTCACTTTATGACTTAAGAAAAGACCATTTCTTTAGTGTAAGGGGTATGCATCATGACATAGTTCTTCAGTGTAAATTGAACAATTGTGCATGAATACATAGGTTGTATGTAGCATTCATGGCGTTGAAAGCTTACTTATGGATCCTGATATGTGAAATTTGTAATATGTGAAATCAACTATATTTTACTTAAAGGGATGTTTGGACAAGAAAAATTATAATGAGTCCTTTGGGCACAGTTTTCTAAAGTAAGACTATTGTCAACAGGTTAAATTAAGCCAACCTATAGTATTTCCCCTCTTAATTAAAAATGTAACCAAAAGCAGCAAATCAGTACAAAAGGCCATTTTGAAAAAATTGGCAAGAAGTCTGCTTACAGTAAGAAACAAGTTTTTCCCCCTTGTAATACTTGCAAAAGTTTACAGTATGTGTTGGTGAGTGTGTTTCTTTAAGTAGGTGCTCTGTATCGTGTACACATGTACCGTGTGATGCAGGGGCTGCTATGGTAAGTATGTTTTTCATGGAATAGAGTAAATAGCTACATAAAATCCCAAGCATATGGCTGGAAGTGTTCTTTTCTTCATATGCCAGCTTAAAGTGACACTTTTTTTTTGTAAGTTGGTGGCGCTTTTTAAATGAAACTTAATTTTTAATAGAAATGGTTATGAAACTTTGTCTTAATTGTGCATTGTCAAATGATAGAACTAATATACAAGGAATCTTAAATCATGAAATGATATAAATTGTTGGAATATATATTTTATGAATATAAAGAATAATAGAGAAGCAAAGTAATTATGAAAACAGTGAAAAGCTGAAATAGGTAATAAGATGAATTTTACTGGGTCAAAGTTTTAGGAGGTAGTCTACCCAAGTAGTTGTAGAGCCTAAGCTAAAAGTCTTGTGGTCTCGTCACTGACCTTCAGACTTCAGCTTCCTCCTCTTTAAAATGAAAAGTTTGAACTATAAATTTCATAGGTCCGTTCCATTGCTAATAATTTACTGTAAGTAATGTAAAATATTACCATTCATATTCTCTTTTATATTTTGCTCTTTCTGGCATATTTCTTTTAGGTTAGAAGTCAAGTCTTGATGTACTTTTTCTCTTAATTTTTCATAGCTACATATTCTCTTACACTTTGTAGAATTAGAATAAGGTGCTAATATGTTGAATATTAAAATAATTTTACCGGTGATAAATCAAAATATGAATTTATATAAACATAGAAAACAGAGGTAGTCTATATTCCTGGAATGAAAACATTGGTGTGAGCCTATAGATAGTCCATTAATTTCACATTCACCAAAGTAGTTTTTGAGTTAATATGCAATTTAAACATTTGTTTAATCCATGTCCACTCCTCTGTAATTATGGCTAGAATTAGGGTAGCTACATCATACTGAAATGTTAGCCAATTTTTAATTATGTTGTCTTTGAAATATTTTCTTCATCTTGGTGTAAGTAGCTCTTTATTTTTCAGTAATGTATCTGTTTCTAATTTTTATAGATGTTAACATTCACTGATAATTAGATTCATTACAAACTTTTACTTTATTCTTAATCTCCCTTGATTTCCATTTAAATCTTTTAACAAAAGAATCAGCCATCTGTGATAAGCAGATAATGGTTTATTTTTAGAATAGCCCAAGGGTGTCATTCTGTACAGAGGTTTCTTAATATAATAAAATTCTTCTAAATACTACATTCCCATAGCTGTTGACTTTGCATTTGAGCCATCTCATAAATCTCTGTCCACCTAGCTTTCTTTGTTTTACTCATTCCTTGGCAACCATTTTTCTTAATGGTCTTATTAAAAATAGTGATTTTTAGATAACTATGGTCTGGCCTTTGACAGCATAGAAAAAAATTTTTCAGAGACCCTTTCACATGCATATTTTTTCTAAAATTGTGGAAGAAAATAATAAGTAAAATTTTTAAAGTTCATATTTACATTTTTCATGATATTGAAAAGCAATAATTTTGCTTGGTGGTTTAAACAAAGCAAAAACTCCAGTCTACATGTTGAATAATAACTGTTTATTTCTCACAGTACTCGATGTAGCTGAGTGATGTCAGTAACTGTTAAAGAAAGCATTAAGACTGTGTATATAAACATAGATTTAAAAATTTTTTTTATTGGTATGCATGTTTGAGAATATTCCAGCAATCATCTGATTTAATATTTGCTAAATTATGAAATAATTCTACCAGTACTGCTAACTGTCTTGGACTGATATTGATGCTATTCCTTTTTTTCTCCAAAGACCCACCTTCTACTTGACTCCAAAATGTTTACAATTGTGGCAGCCTCTTACAGAATGGAACCATTCTTTTTTTTACTAAGATGTAGAAGATTGTTTTAATGGAATAGAGCTTTGAAAAGGATTGCATGTTTTGGAGTCATTACCAAGATTTTTAATATCAATGCTCTTAAAATTTTTTTTTTTTACAGGGACAGAGAGAGTCAGAGAGAGGGATAGATAGGGACAGACAGACATGAATGGAGAGAGATGAGAAGCATCAATTATCAATTTTTCGTTGGGACACCTTAGTTGTTCATTGATTGCTTTCTCATATGTGCCTTGACTGTGGGCCTTCAGCAAACCGAGTAACTCCTTGTTCGAGCCAGTGACCTTGGGTCCAAGCTGGTGAGCTTTGCTCAAACCAGATGAGCCCGCGCTCAAGCTGGTGACCTCGGGGTCTTGAACCTGGGTCCTCCACATCCCAGTCTGACGCTCTATTCACGCGCTACCACCTGGTCAGGCTTAAAAAAAATTTTTTTAAATGAACTTCAGTTAGTTAAAATTTAAGATTACCTTCTAAAGTTTCAATAAAGTTGTCATAAAAATTTTGGGAATTCACCGTATGTTAAAACTTGGTTCCTTTTCCCCCATTATTTTAACACTTTGTACCAAACAGCATGAATTTATAGTGTGAAAGCTAGTAGACACAATTGTAAGTCATCTGTTGAATAAGCTCTTTGGACTGCTACTCAAATACTCCATTCTGTTCTATCCCAAATTGTTTTATGCTGTGAATAGTGGGTTTGTAACTAAAATGTATGAGAGTGGAGTTAAAATTACCACTAAAATACATTTCCTATCAAATATTTAATTTGCAAGGCTATTATATGATTAAGTATAGATACTATAATCAGCACATGGTAAACTGTTTTTTCCTCTGTCTACTTTTTATCCTTGTTGATCGTTAATATATTCATGGCACCCTTTCAAGTCACCTTTGATTAGTAACTTCAATGAGAATATAGATCCATTTCATCTTTGTAGTGGGGAGAATGTTCTTTTTTGTTTGGGATGGTGGGGGACATGGGTGAAGTTGAGGAGGACAATAGGTTCTTTTTTTTCTGGCTGCTTATTTTTGCTAAGAAACATTCCTATTTCTATTGCATACACCATATCTCTCAAGGATTAGAAAGTTTGATATTTAAAAAAAATTCAGAAAAATGTAACGGGAAAAGTTGTAGTAAAAAATATCTAGGAGATGAAGGATTTAAACGCATCTCCTTCTTTTAGTTGTAATGAAAATTAAATTTACATTTTAAAATAAGCAGTTTCACATTTACATTTTTGATAACATCTACCCAGTCTACCAGTTTTTAAGCAAACCCTTTTAATAAGGAGGTATTTGTCTAGAGAAAATGAGCATTTTCTTTATTATCCCAGGATAAGTGACTTAATGATTATCTAGTGCTGTTTTAGTTTTCAAATTTCAAAAGCTCACAAGTTTTAAAAAAGATTTTAACCTATGATTATTTTAAGTGGCAGAATTATCTCGTGTTTAACTACTTAATACTGTGCCTGATTTATTACCTACTTATTTGTTATCATTTGTACATTCATTAAATTTAATCAATATTGAAATCCTGTAACATGTTCTAGGACAATATTTACTTATTTATATAAGGTATATTCTGGAATGGAAGTCTCCTTATGTAGTTGCAGGAAAGCTTTGTTTAACTTTTCTATTTTATTGAATTTTTGGGGTGACATTGGTTAATAAAATTACATAGAGTTTCAGTGGTGCAATCTATAATACATCATCTGTATATTGCATTGTATGTTCACCACCCTTAGAAGAGAGTATTTAATGCTATATAAAGATAACAATAGAGAAAAGCTTATATATTTAAGGCTTTTTAAAAGTATATTTAGCATATGCTCAGAAAAGGCCTTGAGGATTATGAATGAAAACGTTTGTAGTGATTAACCCTAAGTGGTGTGCAAATGGGTGACTTGTTTTTGTTTTTTTTGCTTCCCTGTATTTTACTACATTTCTTCAAAATACATGTAAAGAGCAAAAAATAATAAAGTAACTTATAAAGTTACAGTTAAAATTTTGCCTTTAAAATATGTATTTAAGGGTTCTATTTTGGCATGTAAGTTTAATTAGTGATTTTTTTAAATAATTAAGGGAAAATTAAGAAGAACTTAATATTTCAGTCTCTTAGGTTTATGCTGGGAACCGTTGTTGATAGGTTCATTCTTGTTTTTAAATTGGTGTAGATCAGGGGTAGTCAACCTTTTTATACCTACTGCCCATTTTTGTATCTCTGTTAGTAGTAAAATTTTCTAACCGTCTACCGGTTCCACAGTAATGGTGATTTATAAAGTAGGGAAGTAACTTTACTTTATAAAATTTATAAAGCAGAGTTACAGCAAGTTAAAGCGTATAATAATAATTACTTACCAAGTACTTTATGTCGGATTTTTGCTAAGTTTGGCAGAATAAATCTTTATAAGACAACTTACTATAGTTAAATCTATCTTTTTATTTATACTTTGGTTGCTCTGCTACCGCCCACCATGAAGCTGGAACACCCACTAGTGGGCATAGGGACTAGGTTGACTACCACTGGTGTAGATGTTACCGACAACACAGAAAGCTTGATTTTCTTTTTTAGTAAGAAAACTTGATAACAGGATACAATATCAGGAGTTACCACACTGTATGAATTTATAAACTCAAAGCACTAAGAGTAAAACTGGATGTTAGTTCTCCTTTCATCAAACTTGTTCTTCATATTTACCCATGAGTGTGTCCTTTCTTTACGGTTTCCTGTGTCCTTAGAAACACTGATTATTGTGATGTGAGAAATCTCATGTTCTTCCTATTATCTTACTATTCTTAAATGTATATAGTAAAGAGCTTTATTATGCCCTCAAGTTTCTAGATTAACATGCGATAATTGATCTTGAAGTACTTGTTCCTCCTATTCCTATGATCATAGAGTTTCAGCTTTTTTCAAACACTTCATGAGTTACTTAAGATGAAATACTTTATCCAGTAACACCCCATTGACTGCTGACATACCATACATAAAGTGTATTTGCAGTTAACTTTAACTTAGGACAGAGTACCAGTTAAAGATTAAAATTTCTTGGAAAAAAGTTGAATATTGTAGGTAAATTTAAGAATGGGTTTAAGACGGATTTATGTGCCAGTTCATTTTTCTTTGTTTACTGTCTCATCCTCATTTTCTTCCAGCACTCACCATGATTTGTGACCTGGTACATTCCTGATTGGGGGCATATAGTATTGATAATTAACAAGATGAATCTCTTGGTTTCATGTTTAGTATAAACTTAGGCCACAAACATCTAATGGAGTCATGAGTAGAAAATAAGATAAAAGAAATTATTGCAGACATTTAACTTTTAAATTGCAGACTATCGGTGGTCCATGTCAAGTCATAGTTCACAAGTGGGAGACTCATCTACAACCACGATCAATAACCCCTTTAGGTATGGGCATTAACTGCATCTGTTTGAGGCATATGCATAAAGTTACTAATATGCTGCACATGGCTTAGTGGGATTTAATACATTTTTATTTTAAAGTTTAAGGTCACCTTTCACTTAGCATATCATGAATCTTTCAAAACTAAATAATTCTTACTTGCCTTTCTTTATAAACTTTATTAGAAATGCTTGCCTAGTTATTTTTATTTTCTTGGGTTAAATTAATTTATTATAGAATATTTTCATTTGGAGTAATTACAAAGTAATTTATAAAGTAACATTCTCCTTTGCTGAGCATCCATGGCTTTATTTGATTACTTGCTCAGAGAGCTTAGAAAACATTTGAGGAAAGAATTAATTCAAAACAAAGATTCTTAAATTTTTAACTTTCAATAGTAAGAATAGAACAAGTTATTCTCTACTGCTCACAAAAATTAGGGGATATTTTATTGCTTCATATACACTTTGAAATATCCCCTAATTTTTGTGATCAGAAGATTTGTTCTGTGTGTTTTTTTAAACTAGTAAATACTTGAATAAACTTGTATGAATAAATTCAAATTTCTTGGTTGTAGCAGACATTTTTCTCCTAATTTAGTTAAATACCTTGCTGGCTATATTAAAATTGATATTCAGATAGTTTTTTTTAAAAAGTTACTCAGTTTTCTTATGTCTAAAACTGGCATTTCTCTTCATACAAATATTTTCAATTTCTTTTCCATGCTAAGATTAGAATTTGAATTTCATTTCACACACATTGAATTATCCACTTGAATTCATCTGTAAATTGACTCAATGCTGAGAAATGCACCTTTCAGTTTCTAGTGAAAATTAGAATGTAAAGGTAATTAATGGCTTTCTAGTTACCAGTTTAGAAAGTAGTGAGAGATTCTGCTTTATCCTGTAGTATGGACGCATCTTATTTAAACATATCTCATTCCATCCTCTTTATTGGATTTTCTTTTTATGTGTTATATTTTTGATAGTGTATTAAGAAGTTTTCTGATAGCATCTTCAGAATTATAATAGTTCTGTACTGAGGTTGGAAATTATTAGGTATTGAATATTTAAAAATAATTTGCATTTTAAAGTATCTTGCAGTTAAGTATATTTTATTGTGAGAAGTGGGATCATTTTGTTTCTGATCTTTTAAAAAGAAATTTATACTTTTGGAAAAATAGAAGTTCTAGATTTAAGAGCTGCGTGAAAACTATCAGAATCTTCATTTGGGAACTATCACACTTATTTTGACAAATATTTCAGACTTATGTTTAAAGTAAACTGGGAAGGGAAAGAGCAGAGAATTAGTATGTTAGTTAGCAGGTAGGGCTTAACAGCCTAACTCATTCAGTTGAACTTTCTGTTAGAAGGGCATGTGCTAGAACTTACTCTTTTGGTAGTTCCTCACAGCTCTGAGTATACAGGTAAGTTTACGTTGTTTTTAAAGCTTTTAGCTGGCAATGGAGAATAGTTGAGATTTGAGGAGAATTGCATTTTAGATAAGTTCAGAATATATACTACATAAGAATAAGCATTTTAATTGTGCCAAGACCTTTGGTTTGAAAAATGAACCGGGAGATATTGTTGTCTAGCAACCTGTCAGTCTCACACATTGGTGGGTGTAGAAGTTTGTCCCAGTTGCCTCTAGAGCACCTGTCTGAGGAGTTTTCTTTCTCTTCCTTCTAATGTCATGAATAATTACAAAATAGGTAAGAACTGTTAGTGTTTGATAGCCTTCTTAAAAGGGAATTCTTTATTGAGGGCTACAATAATTATGCTTATTCATTTTGGGCTGCTTTTAAATTTTAGATTTCATATTTTAAAGAAACACTTAAGGTGGGAAATCAATTGTTTATTCTTTATATATTATGAATTTTAACTAGGTTTTCTATTTTCCTTCAATTCTAGAAAATGAAATTATTATTGACGACGGACAATTTGGAATCCACAGTAAGTAAGACCAACTTTTAAAAATTTTTAATGATATGGTTGAACTGTTACATAACATTCATTAGAAACAGATAGCATAGGAAACTAGAATAGGGAAGTAAGACAGTGTGATACTAAAAATAGAGGCTAAATGTAAGAAACAAATAACATTCCCTTAAATAATAGTTTCCAATACAGGGTAAAGCAAAAGTAGGTTTACAGTTGTGAGTACGCAAAACAGAGTTTATTCTTGTTTTATTACTTATTAATTATTGTATTATTTCCATATGAACAAGTGTGAATCTACTTTGCCCCACCCAGTGTAATTCTTATGTATTAAAATTTCAACCTTTTGGTTTTTGACAGGTAATTTTAGATATGTGATAAAATCATATTTTAACAGTATTGTGTCTGAAAATTTAAGGTGTGAAATGTGACTATTAAGGTAAATTTGCTTATTGTGTATGTTTATGTGTATACTTAAAGTAAAATTCAGATTAAGCAGAATGTTTTAGTAATTCTGGCTCAGTTGGTAACATTTACTTACACTATATTAGAAAATCCTTCTACCTCTGAATATGTTGAAAATGTTACACATTTGTATAACACTTCTGCTTCAGTGAACACTTTATTTTGAGAATTCAAGTTTTCAATGACTCGAGTACTTACAGTTGTCAGCGTTATCAGCGTTGTGCTAAACTGCATTTTCACTTTGAATACTTTACTGTAGGAGTCGGACAGTGCAGAGGGGTGGGCAGAATGTGTGCTTGTGCTGACCGAACCAGAGATAAATTGCTGATAACCAGTTTGCTTTCCTGTCCAGAACAGGAAGGGACAGGTCTGAATGTTTGGGCTGTGGTTTTACTAGGGACATATGTTAATACACTTTAGTAAATGTACATGCTTTGGCAATGTTTAGATAGGAATTTGGATTTTATTGGGGGTTATTTGTATTACACCATAAGATAATCTAAAATACTTGAATAGCTTTAATGTTTAGTGTTTTACAGTCTTAACCTCTTTTATTTACAAAAGATGATATTTATGCTACATGTTTTGGAGAGCTTTCTTTATGGAGGAATAGTTTTCTCATTTCTTCCACTGTAATGCTTGACATTGTATGCCTCTATTATATGTTAATTACTATGTATGGTTATAAATGCATGGAAATTGTTGTTCTAAATCGGGTCGGGAACCTATGGCTCACAAGCCAGATGTGGCTTGATGGCTGCAGCTGGCTCGCAGACAAATCTTTAATAAAAATAATAATAATGTTAAAATATAAAACATTCTCATGTATTACAATCCATTCATTTCCTACTGCTCATGTTCATGGTTGCTGGTGGCTGGAGCCAATCACAGCTGTCCTCTGGGACAACACCAAATTTTTATTGGATAATGCGTAACATACACGGTCATTGTATGGCTCCCACGGAATTACATTTTAACATATGTGGCATTCATGGCTCTCTCAGCCAAAAAGGTTCTCGACCCCTGTTCTAAATTCAGCTTTAGTTAACTTTTAGGATGGAAAGCCATTTCTCTAACTTTGTCCATTTCTGAAAAGAGATGATAGTGGTGTCTCATTATTTTTATAATTTGCTAATTATTAAGCATTTTTAAATTATATTTCTAAGGAGAAATGTTTCTTGATTTTTTGTTTGTTTGTTTAAGTCCTATTTAGAAAGTTAGGTCCTAAACAATCAATAGCTCTGTAGTATTATGGGAAATGTATTACCTATGTTAGTAGGAGACTTCAAGTTAAATAGTAATAATACAATGTTATCACAGTTGTGCAATTTATGGCAGAAGATGTAAATGTGAGAAGATAGAACTGACTCACAACTTTATTCTTACAGTCTCATATCTCATTCCTCAGCACTAGTGTTATAACTATTCAATAGTTTCAGCTGAATAAATATTTCATGTGAAGCTTTGGAAGTTTAACAGTAATCTACAATGAAACAACTATAGGTTAGAAGCCATGTTGGAATGTGTATTCTTTCTGAAATGGATTTATGTTACTTTGATAATGAATTTAGTAAGAAAATTCTTATTTACTTAAATTGTTAAGCTATGGTTATTGTGAGCATTCATTTAATTTTTCCTCCTTCATATAAAAGTTATTTTTCAATGACAAATTTAAGACTACCTATGTATTTGTCTTGGAAAGAAATACCAGTGACATATAATTGGAGTGTATTAAAATCTGAATGTGAACTAGAATTGTTAGCATATATTGTACTTACTGGATTGTTTATAAAATATGTATAATAATTACTGTTCTTCCCTATTTACTTGCCAGATGGTGTTGAGACTTTGGATGCAGGTTGGCTGACATGTCAGACTGAAATAAGATTACGTTTGCATTATTCTGAAAAGCCTCCTGTCTCAATAACCAAGAAGAACTTAAAAAAATCTAGATTTAGGTATGACCACACGTATTTGTTATTTAGGCCAAGCTTATATATCTGTGTAGTTTATTATACCATTTAAAATTTCTTAGTGTAGCAATAAATTGCTTGTATTAAAATTGATAAAAGAGAATGGTTTTGTGCTACATGAGGGCAGAATGGCATAAACAGAAAATGATTGTTGGAAATACCCTTCAGTGTCCTAAACTTTTTTGTAGTTTAAAAATGAAAACCTTTCCATGAGGAAAGGTAGCAGTTAT
The DNA here is from genome assembly GCF_036850765.1 of Saccopteryx bilineata. NCBI lineage: Eukaryota > Metazoa > Chordata > Mammalia > Chiroptera > Emballonuridae > Saccopteryx > Saccopteryx bilineata. The sequence goes on from NC_089495.1 coordinate 182,846,106, forward strand.
TATAGCAGCTCCATCTTAGTTTCTTTTTAATCCTATATTAATTTAAGAAGTAGATGCGAGGCTTTGTGTGAATAGCTAAATAGTAATTTTATTTTTCTGTAATGCCATCATACGGTATATACCTATGAGTGAGCTGGCTTCTCAGTGCCCAAGCAGCTCTGTCACTTGGATGCAGTTCATAATGATACTGCAGTTCAAAAATCCATAACTATTTTACCATAACTGCTTAAGTAATATACTACTTATCCCAGTCATAAAATGTGTAAGGGAGAGGGGATGTAACACTTCATAGTTATTTGCATTGGCTGTTCTGAAAGTGAGTAAAGGATTTTGGGTGTACCTTGTCTCTGTGCATTTCTAGGCCTCTGCTTGGCTTCAGAGAAACCGAGGTAATTGGACCACATGGTTGATCTGCAAGATCCATTTGACTGCAAAGATTCTCTGACCAGTTAGTCATATATAATTGAATATTTTATCTAAATGTTAAAAGAAGCAAATAAACTCTGTAACAGCTATAAAGTGTCTCATTAGTGTAAGACTTGAAATAAAAATAGCAGTAGGAGATAAAGCCTTGGTTGGTTGGGCTAATTAGGATTTTTCCCTTGACTGTAATTAAGAAAGTAACAGAAAGTAATGGTTGGGGTTCTGATTGGTATGCAAATATATAACTGAGTCTTATCCTGTTCTTGTTTATAGAAATTACTGAGTGTTTGTATATATTATAGTATTGTTTAGGCTTAAGTTGGAATATTTTTGTATAACCATACTTAGTTGGCCTCTACAACTTAGTAACTGATTGCTATTGAAATAATCATGCGTAGCTAGAAACTGGTCTTCTTTTCCTTTCCCTAAATTTTTATTAGTGATAGATTATTAAACCTTCCTGGGGTAGGAAATAAATTTATCTAAAAGGAGATAAGGACTTCCAAATTTTGTAACAGCTTATCCATTTGAAATAAAACACTAAACATGCTCTTTCATCTTATTACCATCAAATTTTAAACACAAGTTTTCCTTTCAGTTGACTCCAGCAGTAAGTGGAAAGCAGTATCTCTTAATGATAGACTATAACATTTATATAGCTGTTTGAAGGAAACTTTTAACAAATAAATTCTTTCATAGATCTCTTTGAATGTGAATTTTCTTCTTTTTTTCTTTTTTGGTAGGTGCACATTGCCGTTGACAGAATAGCCTTTTTATCCCGTGCCTTTCTTGTCTGTTCATTGTTGTCCATCTGTGGTCTTTCTTCATATACAGGGGGTCATTGGGTTACAACACAGTTCTGTTTTATGACAGTGACATAACCTGAATTTTGGTGTAAGTCGAAACACACCTTAGCCTAAGTCACTTACCTATCCTAACACAGTTGTAAAATCATTAGTCGTGGATTAGTCTGCGGGCCGCGAGTTTGAGACCCCTGACACAACTAAGTCACAGAAAAGGGGAAAGGACATAAATATACTGTACTGTAGTAACAAAGAAAATGACAAAAAATGAGTGTAGGAAAAAAAACCCCTTACCTTTATTCCTGTGGTTGGCTTGCACATTAGAAGGGGCATTGCAAGGTGGGAGAGAGTGACCTATTGGGAGGAGGAAGCTGGAGAGGCAGGAGAACCTGCAGAAGGTGCTGGAGATACTGGGTCAGGTGAATCAGGATTGCCTAAGGACCATGCAGGAGATGCTGGAGATGATTCTACCTGTACTACAGGTGTTTCATCTCAAGAAGCAGCTGATGTAGAGGGTGCAGGCCTTTCTGCCTTCTTAGAGAATTGTTCCAGGCTAGTCTGGATGTTTGATGACTTTTTCTCTTCCAAAATCTGCCTATAGCATTGCAAGACATCCATAACAGCTCTATAGACCTTACTGAATCTGTCATCGCTGGGGTCCTCAGCCTGAAGTTTTGCCTACCCATCCTCTACCGTAGTAAAACCTCCTGCTAAACCCTTGGTAGTAAATTCTCTTGGGTTCTGGGGTTCCTATCTCTTCCTCTTTGGTCAGCTGCTTCTCCAGCTGAATGAGGTACTCAGCAGACAGCTCCTCTCCATGTGATGCCAGTAGCTCTGACTTTTGTTTAGGAGCCACGATAAGGGCCAAAAAGTCGCCATACAAAACAACACAAATGGAACACTTGTGCTTTTAATAGTCCAAAATGTTGTGGGTAAGCGTACTAGAGGATGCCGACTCCCTTACTCGTACACTGTGTTACTGCATATTCTTTGGCTCCTTGCAAACTATCGGTAGTTTGCCCACATAGTCTGTAAGTAAGACGCTAATAGCGTACGCCAAAATACTCAGGTCTCAATTTTTTAAAGTTTTTATGGGAGTGAGCATCATAAACTCGAAACGTTGTATGTCGAGACTGTTGTAACCTGAGGACCCCCTGTATCCTGGTAGAGAATGTTTCTTCCTTCAGCTTCACCAACAGAATCAGTTGTTTAGAGCTATTCTTAAGAGCTTGATTTATGAGAAGAGATGATGATTTTTGTTTGGATTATTGAAGTACTACTTTTGATTTTATAGTATAGTTACAGAACAGTATTACTAATTGAATAATCTATATAGATGTTCCCTCTGGGAGACCTCAGAATTATGTGGGTATGAGACAAGGCTCAACAATAGTTGGAGGCAGGAGGTCATGCAGAGAGAGCTGGCCCCACTAATACAATTTCATTATTTGTATTATGAATCAGATCCCATTTAAACCTAGAATAGAAAGTTTGTAGCTCCGCTGTTACTCTATCCCAGCAATTTTCAACCACTGTGCCACAAGAATTTTTAAAATATGTAATACCTTACTATTTTAAGATTGGGGCACTGATCTCTTTTCTCTTAGACTGTCAAATTAAAAAATGACAACAGCCAACACAACAATTGCCATCTGGTATGAATGAATCAAAATTATAACTATTTTTGTGTGTGTGAGATTGACAAAATATATTTTTGTGTGTGCTGCTGCAGAATTTTAGTATTTAGCTTATGTGTGTCATGCAATGAAAAAGGTTGAGAGTCACTGCCCTGTGCACTAACATTGCTTCCTACATTAATAGTGTTAAAATCGTTGAAGCACATTTCAGTTGGTGCAAGAAATTTCAGGAATTGAATGTTTTTTGGCATTACAAGTGCTCTGTGCAAGTAATTGCCTTTCATTGGGAGTAGACTAGTCTCTATGCCCTATGGCTTGGGTAATTGGTCTTTGTTCTCATTGCTGTGAGGCTTATAAGAGTTTAGATACTCTTAGTTTATTTGTTGTTTCATTTAAAATGCACATTTATATAAATATATGCACGCACGCACACACACACACGTAAGAAGATGCATACTTAATACAATGTTTTTCTCTAATGTGCTTCTCACAAAGTACCCTGACTCACTATGTTAAAGTAGAAGAAGAAAGGGGTCATTTTTGAGTTTACAACCTTCAACTAACAGTCTTTTAATGCACATTAACAATTGGTTCAGTTTGGGGCTGATTTTATATATATGTATCTGTAAAACTTCTCAAAAGAAATTGAGGCAGCCAGTTATAAATAACATAATAAAAGTACCTTTAACTGATTTTTTTTACCTCCCCCACCTTTCCCACCATCTCCACCTCTACCTCCACCACATCTGCCACCTCCTTCACCACCGCTTCTTAACTCATTTTTTAAAAACCAAAAAATTAAATAAAAACAACCTTAAGCATAATAAGCATTTATCTCATTTTAATATTTTACAGAACTCTATGTAGCTTAAAACATCAGTATTTGGTAAAATATAGCTAACGCCTTAACCTGTAGTATGTATAGTCTTTAAGGGGGGCAAAAGTAGGCTTACAGTTAGTTGTCCATATGGAAAATAATACAGTAATTAATAATAACATAAGAATAAACTGTTTTGCATGCTCACAACTGCAAACCTACTTTTGCCTCACCCTGTATTTTGTTATTTGAAGATTTTGCATATTCAGGGAGCACTTCTAACATTTAGGTAACACTTGTATGAGTTCCTTCTGTTCCACTTTGTGCATCTCATTATTTTTTACTTTTGTTTAGGGTAAAACTGACACTAGAGGGTCTCGAGGAAGATGACGATGATAGGGTGTCTCCCACTGTTCTTCACAAAATGTCCAATAGCCTGGAGATATCCTTAATAAGTGACAATGAGTTCAAGTGCAAGCATTCACAGCCGGAGTGTGGGTATGGCTTACAGCCTGATCGTTGGACAGAGTATAGCATACAGACAATGGAACCAGATAACCTGGAGCTAATATTTGATTTTTTTGAGGTGAGTAATTCTTTAACTTGAGGGGGTTGAGAAAGTATGCAGGGATGAGTTTATTTTCACACTGATTTTTATTATAGTCTAATTTGTGTAAACCATGATTTGTACAGGATTTTAGATGTTTTAATCCTATGCATTTTAGCAGGCTTAAAAAAACTTAGTGTTGATGGATTCAAGTACTATTAAGAATATCATTAATGCTTGACTGGTGGTGGTGCAGTGGATAGAGCAGGTAGTCAACTTGGTCCCTACCACCCACTAGTGAGCGTCCCAGCTTTCATGGTGGGCGGTAGTGGAGCAACCAAAGTATAAGTAAAAAGATAGATTTAACTATAGTAAGTTGTTTTATAAAGATTTATTCTGCCAAACTTATCAAAAATCCAACATAAAGTACTTGGTAATTATTATTATATGCTTTAATTTGCTATAACTCTGCTTTATAAATTTTATAAAGTAAAGTTACTTTCCTACTTTATAAATCACCATTACTGTGGAACCGGTTGGCGGTTAGAAAATTTTACTACTAACAGAGATACAAAAGTGGGCGGTAGGTATAAAAAGGTTGACTGCCCCTGGGATAGAGCATTGACCTGGGACCCTAAGGTCCCAGGTTTGAAACCTCAAGATCTCCAGCTTGAGCATGGGGTGGCTGGCTTGAGCACAGGATCATCAACATGATCGCAAGGTCACTGGCTTAGCTGAAGGCCCCCGCCCCCAGGCATGTATGAAAAGCAATCATTGAACAGCTAAAGTGATGCAACCACAAATTGATGCTTCTCAACTCTTTCTCCTTTCCTGTTGATCTCCCTCTCTTAAAGAAAAAAATATGGGGGGTATGTGTGTAAAGAAAACCAAATAAAAGGTGATGGTGGACAGTTTGACTTTGGGTGATGGGTATACAATATAATCAAATGTAATACAATATATACAAAATGATCTAGAGATGTTTTCTCTAAATATATGTACTCTGGTTAAACAATGACCCCTCATTAAAATTAATTGTCTTAATAAAATTATAAAATTAAAAAAATAAATAAACCTGGAAAAATATATATAATTAAGAGAACTTAAGCAGAATTAGTTTCAGATCAAGACCAGATGTCTTAATGTTTGTGTCTGTTCTAAATATAAATGAATTCTATCGAAAGGAGCCTCCCAGGACAAGTAGAGGGACAGACAGGCTGTGTAACTCCTTGTGAGCAACCTAACGTAACCAGCATGATTGAGTCCTCTTCATGGCTGAAGTTTTTTGTTTATTGAGGCATTTTATTGTAAGAATTCACTGTAACAATGGACTCATTTTCACTTTACTTAATAGTATAAATATATAATAAAAATGAGTTGCTGTAAAAATTATGCCCGGTTGTTCAAACTCTGTGCTGCCAACTTTCTGACCTACTTGTGATACTTCTACCCGAGCTCTCCAGCTTACTGGGCATTCAGATGCTCCCCACACTGGGCCCTCCCTGAGGGCCTTGCTCTGTTGTACTTGGCTCATGCATACCGCTTTCCTTAGACTCTTGTTCATGGGCACTTCCACTCACATTTTCACTAGATTAAAGTTTCAATCTTTGCCTGACCAGGCGGTGGCGCAGTGGATAGAGCGTAGGACTGGGATGAGGAGGACCCAGATTTGAGACCCCGAGGTCGCCAGCTTGAGCCCGGGTTCATTTGGTTTGAGCGAAAAAGCTCACCAGCTTGGACAGTCAAGGCACATATGAGAGAGTAGTCAATGAACAACTAAGGTGTCGCAACGAAAAACTAATAATTGATGCTTCTCATCTCTGTCCATTCCTGTCTGTCCCTCTCTCTGACTCTCTCTGTCTCTATTAAAAAAAAAAAAAAAAAAGTTTCAATCTTTGAGGGCAGGGAACTTGCCTTGCCCAGCAGTAGCAACTAGCCACAGTTTATTGAAAATGGCAGAATTCAGAATGGATTTAATCCCATTGAGTAACACTTGTTGCACATAATTAAAATTATCTTTGAATTGTTTAATTTGATGTATCCTTTAGACATAGCCTATGTGAGTGGTTTTTTAGCTTCCTTGCATTGGATGGAATTTAAACCTTTTTTTTTTTTTCAAAAAAACTATTTTAAAAAACTAATTAGATTTCACCTAAGTAATGAGATCTAGGTGATTTTATTGTAAAAATAAGATCTGTGTGTTGAATGTTTCTTTGTTCTTTAAAGTCTTACCTTTTAATCTCTTGAACAGCTTAACTTCCCTTTTATTTGGTTAGCAGTTTGGGAAATACTATTTTGTTCATAAACTAGGCTGATAAAGTACCTAGTATAATCTCAGAGCATTCAGTTTCCTGGGGAGTTACCATACCTGTATACCCTCTGTGTGGGTGTGTTTTTAAGGAATAGAATATACATTAAAAGCTCACTACAGGTGTATTTTAGTCTTTGAATATAAAAGTGCTTAATTTTCAGTCAGTGTTTTAAATTCACTTATTAATAGGATCAGAAGAAGTGTAAAGCAGTAGAGTTATGATTAATAAAGTAACACAAAGTCTTAAAATAGTATATACAAAAAGTGTACTATTTATTACCAAAAAAATGTTCTCAAATTACATGGATACAAAGTTGATTGTATTTCCTATTGATCTTCCTTCCTCCATAGAGTTTTTCAATCTTTAAATGGGAAATATTGAAATATAGGAATTTGAATGATTCTAAACCTCATTTTTTCAGGAAGATCTCAGTGAACACGTAGTTCAGGGGGATGCTCTTCCTGGACATGTGGGTACAGCGTGCCTCTTGTCATCCACCATTGCTGAGAGTGGGAAGAGTGCTGGGATCCTCACTCTTCCCATCATGAGCAGAAATTCCAGAAAAACAATTGGCAAAGTGAGAGGTAAGCCTGGAGACACAGGGTGGCCCTTTACAAATAAGCAAAGATTAAGTTAAAATTTTTATTAGTTTCAAATTGAGCTTTTGAGAATGGTAAAGATTAGAGATTTGTTTTAGAAAACTAATGTAATAACAACAAAGATATATCTGTTGAATTTTCTGGAAGCTTCCCTTTGAATCAGTTTTGACTTGTTGATTTTTTCCTACTTGATAGTGATTAATAGGGCTAGTTTGAGTGGTATTTAAATGTAATTGAGCTCATTATGGTATTTTTAATTGTGTTTCTTTTTGTCCCTCCCCTCATTTTTTTTCCTGCAAAAGTTGACTATATAATTATTAAGCCATTACCAGGGTACAGTTGTGACATGAAATCTTCATTTTCCAAGTATTGGAAGCCAAGAATACCATTGGATGTTGGACATCGAGGCGCAGGGAATTCTACAACAACTGCTCAGTAGGTTCAGTATTTGAGTAGCATTAGCATTTGGTAGCTCAAACTTGATAATGTTAAATTGATTTGACTGAAAAAAGGTCAAATGATTCTTTTATTATTACCCTGGAATTTAAATTTAATTTGATAATTTGAGTTTCCAGTTCAAATTAGAGACTAGCTCTCTTATAAGATTCTGGTTAGTGTTTTTAATATTCTACTGAACTGATGATGAGAGAGGTTAAAACTAGAAAGCCACTCCCCAGAGGGGAGGAAAGTAGGGAAATGGGCGAAGAAGGTCAGGAGGGATAAGAGGTACAAACTTCCAGTTACAAAATAAGCCATGAGAAAGTAGTGTACAGCAGTGGTCCCAACCTTTTTGGGCCACGGACCGGTTTAATGTCAGAAAATATTTTCACGGACCGGCCTCTAGGGTGGGACGGATAAATGTATCACGTGACCGAGACAAGCGTCAAGAGTGGGTCTTAGATGGATGTAACAGAGGGAATCTGGTCATTTTTTAAAAATAAAACATCATTCAGACTTAAATATAAATAAAACGGAAATAATGTAAGTTATTTATTTTTTCTCTGTGTACTGGTACCAAATGGTCCACAAACCAGTACCGGTCTGCGGCCCGGGGGTTGGGGACCACTGGTGTACAGCACAAGGAAGATAGTCAATAATATCATAATAACTTCGCATAGGGACAGTTACTAAACTTATTGTGGCAATCATATCAAGAGATACATAAATGTTGAATCATTGTGTTGTACATCTGAAACTAATATAATATTGTAGGCCAACTACACTTTATTAAAATTTAAAAAAAAACTACTACTAGAAAGCCAGGAGAAAAAGCTTAATGCTTAGCTTGATGACATCAGCGTGTCTGTATTGCAGTCCTGACTGAGCATGTTGCCCTCTCTGGGTGTCAGTGTCGTCTCCTGTTCTCAGTATAGTTTCCATACTTCCACCCATTGGTGTGTCAGCCTTTTTCCCAGTCCCCAGTCTGCCAGTGTTAAATCATCTGAGGCTTCATTACAAGGAGCAAGTTTCTGTGTCTACTACCTCATGCCATTGCAAAGGTTCTTTTCCTGAATTGGTCACCTCACTTGGGGAGGTTGTGTTGGTATACAATATATCTGTATTCAGCCTGTAAATACTTATAATTTATGGAATAAATGCATACACTGACCAGGTGATGGTCATAGTCTTTTGGGGATGGCAAAATTAGTCTCAGAATAAAAAATAAGTACTATTTCTATTGTTCAAAATATAGCTGGCTTTATCACATTTGTTTTATTTTTCCTATAGTTTATGATAACAATATTTATATATATTTCTTTCAGGCTTGCTAAAGTTCAAGAAAATACTATTGCTTCTTTAAGAAATGCTGCTAGTCATGTAAGTAAACCTCTTTTTTTTTTTTTTTTTTTTAACAGCTTTGGGGTATTGGTCCAAAGGTAGAAAATACGTAGAGAAATGTGAATCTGGAGTCTTCTCCAGTCTACATTAATAAGTTAAAAAGGGAATTATTTTGTTTCTGAACATGTTTCTAAGTGAAGATGAAGTATCTTTAGAGGTTTATATTTAGATTCATGGTGGAATTATAAGCCTCCTTCTTTTTAAAATAACAAATTTTGAGTGAGGCAAGAAAATGTTCCCCATTATGCACTGGTTTTCATCAGCTGAATAATGTGCTCATTCAGATGCTTACTTTGGGAATAATGCTTATAGAAGAATTTGATAGTGATTTTATATAACACTTTTAAAACGTCTTGTCAGTTAACATCCTGCATACCAGTTTATGTTAAATTTTTTTAACTCTCTTTATCTAATTATAACGGATTAAAGTCTTTTTATTTTAGCTTTTAGCTTTTTTTCAGCAACGGCAAATTGACATTTTTAATTCAGAACCTGAGATTCCCCTTTTCTCCTCCCATTCCTCTGCACCTGATTAAAAGCCTCATGTTTCAGTTAAACTAGGGGGATATAGAGTAACTCAGTCTTTTATTTCCACTTTACCAGTGTCCTACACATGCTCTAAACTTTGCTTTTTAAAAATAGTCCAGAAAGAAAACTTGATTCATCAGATGTTTAACTTGATCACTTATAAATGAGCAAACGTCTATTCTAAGACATACTTTTTTCATATTTTAGAATCTCTAAAATTGGGATGGGTTTTACATGCTTCTTTAGCTTTTCATCATGGTTTGATTGGCAGCGGTATTTTTTCCTTCGTGATACATAAAATGATGCATTTTATAATTCATGACATCTTTGATTATCTGAATTATTGAAATGTTTTTAAATATTAATAGTGGATAGGCCCTGGCTGGTTGGCTCAGCGGTAGAGCGTCGGCCTAGCGTGCGGAGGACCCGGGTTCGATTCCCGGCCAGGGCACACAGGAGAAGCGCCCATTTGCTTCTCCACCCCTCCGCCGCGCTTTCCTCACTGTCTCTCTCTTCCCCTCCCGCAGCCAAGGCTCCATTGGAGCAAACATGGCCCGGGCGCTGGGGATGGCTCCTTGGCCTCTGCCCCAGGCGCTACAGTGGCTCTGGTCGCAACATGGCGACGCCCAGGATGGGCAGAGCATCGCCCCCTGGTGGGCAGAGCGTCGCCCCATGGTGGGCGTGCCGGGTGGATCCCGGTCGGGCGCATGCGGGAGTCTGTCTGACTGTCTCTCCCTGTTTCCAGCTTCGGAAAAATGAAAAAAAATAAAAATAAAAATATTAATAGTGGATAGTGTCTTTGTCTTGAAAGGATGATACTAAATCTTTATGTTGGGCTATAGTTTATTTGGAACGAGTTTTAATTCATTGTAGCTAGCTAATCTAAATCTTGTTTTATTCACATGAGGACCCCTGTAAGAGAACTTTTATTGTAGGGTCACTGCATTTTGAGAGAGGATTTCATTAAGCCTTTTCCTTTCACAGTCTAATGAAATCCTTTGTAGCTCATATGGATCACATTTTAGAATGTTTTATGCTAGTTACTAATGGCTGGTTTGTGTGCTTTGTTTTAATGTTAAAAACATCATTGAAGAGGTTTTGGTCTAGTATTGCCTTATTTCCTACACTCACACATGAATTTTGGGATCAGATTTTATCTCTTAGTAAAATTATTTCATAAAATGTAATGAGCATGTCAAATTAAACATTTAAACTAGAAAGCTATAATTTAATATGTTTAATCATTACAATTATTTGGAGATGGTATGGTTTGTTTTCTTAGGTAGAAATGGTTTGTGTCATTGTCTTGTTTATAGTAACAGAAGGAGCTAAGCTTATTTTCTGCTTCAGAAGTCAAGGAACCCCTTGAGTCTGTTATCCATGTTTACTCTAGAGCTGAGCAAGGGGTAGAAACAAACCACCCATTCTTACCCAGTAGTACTTCTCTGGGCCAGAGCAACATCACGGAACTCACAGCCTTTGTTATCGTTGATCCCAGCTGGCTTCCTTCCAGTGAACGTGCAAATTTGTATGTCAGATTACGCTTCAGTCTTTACATGGATTAATTCATGTAGCAGAATGGATCTGACTTTTCAAAATATATCCTTAACTCTAATTCTTGTCCTCCTTTTTCTGTCTAGGCTTCTATCAGGAAGTTTGTCATGTGCGTCATTTGTGTTTCCCATTTCTGCTTTCTCTGTCTTTTCAGCAGCAATTGGGGTTTCTTCTTTAATCTGGTTACAGAGGTTTTGCTATGAAAGGCTGTAGTGTTATGCTCTGTTGTACAAAGGGGCAGATCTAAGAGGCTTCCACTTATTCTTTTCCCCACCAGCAACAGTCTATAAAGGCAATCAGGTGTAAGGAGCCTGTGCTCCAGGCCCCTGCTAAGCTCCGTTTTTGCTGATAGCAGTAGCAGAAGTGACAGCCAGACGGAGGCCTTCACAGAGGGCCCCAGGGCATGTTCAAGTGGATCAGTGCCCATTTTTGCCAGGAAAAATTGCTGTGCCATTACAAAAAGAAAAATACTTATAATCATTTTAAGAAAGAAGAAATTACTTTTTAGGATAAAGCCTAAAGTATAGCATTAAATAATTCATGAGGAAGTTTTATGTTTTTGTGTACAGGTCTATGATTTTACATAACTATTCTACATAACAAATTTCTTAGGTCCTTATAGTTTTATATGTATTATAAGCCACTTGTTTTATTTATTTCTGTCAGGGTGCAGCCTTTGTAGAATTTGATGTACATCTTTCAAAAGATTTTGTGCCTGTGGTGTATCATGACCTCACCTGTTGTTTGACTATGAAAAAGGTATGTTGAAATTCTTTCATTAAAAAAATAGATTCATGCTGAGACCAGCTCAGCAATGGGTATGCATGAAAGGAAGGTGCTGCTAGACTTAAGAAAAAATACTCAAGACACAACATAAAGAAAAGATGGGTACAGGGGACTCCCAGTCTCTAGGACTGAGAGCCCAGATTTCTGCAGCCTCATCATATTTATTCGTTTCTTTACTCATCAAGCAAATTAGCAGAGCATGGGGCCAGGTGCAGAGAAGGATGATTAATACCTTTCTTGTATGCAGGAAATGGCTATAGAGATCAGCTGTTTCCTTTAAACAATCTTATCAGTGCTTGCCAGGGCAGCGTTCTGCCCCCACAGGACTTGGCGTTCCAAAGTCCACACCAAAGACTTGTCTCAGGGCGGCATCCTAATCTCCGGCCGTTTTCCTACAGATGCATAGACACATAGGTAGGTAGGTAGTTATTAAACAGAGTTGGCCGATTCATTTTCATGGTAAGTTACTGCCTTTCCTCGCCTCACTCAGGTTCCTACAGCATTGAGTTTCATTTAGTTGTGTACTCATTAGTCACTTTTCATACATATCCTGACCAGGGACTGAACCTGTGACCTCAGTACACCCAGATGACTCTATCCACTGAGCTACCCAGCCAAGGTTGTATATATTTTTAGTTTTAATTTTTAAGGTGGTATTTTTCAGTAAAACAAGTAGTTCAGAAGATTATGAGATAAATATAAATTTTCCTTTCTCCTTGGCCCCGCTTCTTACTCTTACTAGTTTCTTACATATTTTCCCAGAAAAACTTTATGCATATACAGGATCATGCCGTAAGTACATGAATAGTATAAAAGTAATGGATTTTAGTATACTGTATAATGTAGCCTAGATATGTGGTAAATAAAACATGTGTAGGATGACAGAAAATAGAGGAGGTCGCTGAACCCCTGGCTATGTTTTCAGTGTGTCCTCACTGCCATGGCTTGCTCCCAGCTGTTGATTTCTCCCAGGCACTACCACTTACATTAAAGACAAAAGGCAGAATATAAAAGCTGAGGGTGGTAAGTAAGAAGGATTCCTCTACATGGCTCTCTATAGTCACCAGACAGTTGTTCTTATCATGCAGTGAATTAAGATACTAGGTCTGTCTAGGATAAACATTCAGTAATAATTTGGGGCCCATTTTTCTCTTTATTTCCTGTTCAGAAATTTGATGCTGATCCAGTCGAATTATTTGAAATTCCAGTCAAGGAATTAACATTTGACCAACTCCAGTTGTTAAAGGTAGTAATAATAAGCATAAAATGTAAATTCTCTTTTAATTTTAATACTATTTGTACTTGTCTGTAAATGGTAACAGTCTCTTTGCACATGGAAATAATATATTCAGCATGTGTAGAGCATATTCTTTGGTTGTCTGTTCTATTAGGAAGAATAGGTTTGTGCTAATCCATTTCTCTGTTTTCACGGACCCCACTGGTTTGGACATACATAAAAGGGCTGGACTGTATAAGCCTTTGGAGGCCATAGGAGCTATCCCTTCTCATCCATAATCTTAAGTTGCCTCTGGTCTGCTTTAGCTCTTCTTTATATTACTCACTATTTTACAATTGGCCTTTTATGCTATTGTTGACTTTATACTTATGTTCCTATCTAATACACAAGATCTTTGTGTATTTTGTTATACCATGTAATTTTGTATGATCCCTCTTTCTATTCCAATTAGATACCTAATAAATGGTTGATTGAGAATAGATGGTTTCCTAACTTAAGAGTTTTTGTATTCTTCCCTACTTGGGTATTTGATTATGATCTTGTGTGTGCATGAACATATAAAGCATATACAATGGTTAGTGCTTATTCTTATTAAACTTATAATTCTACATTTAATAGTTTTCTCTAACTCTTCAAGTTGTAGTTCTTCATAAACTATCTTCATAAACTAAGCCTTATTTTAGTAATTGCATTTGTGTGTGTTTTCCAGCTTTCTCATGTGACTGCACTAAAATCTAAAGATTTAAAAGGTATGTACAAATATGGAAACCCTTTCATAGTTAGCACATGTATGGTATTTCCTTATCCATTTTGGGTTCCTCAGAGCTTGTTTTGCTACAAAATCCATTTGTCATTCCACCTACTTTCTACTCATGGACTTAGTAGCATATGCTATTCATTTGAGGCTGGATGTATTCTTTTTTAACCCTTTATTTTTGTGTATGTCCTGTCTCTTCAACTAGACTGTAAACCTCTCAAAGGTGGTTTACAATACTCAAATACCATTTACAGTATTCTGCATATAGTAGGTACTCATTAGATGTTTATCTGCTTGTGATAACAGCATAGTTGGGATGCCTGTATGAAAAAATTGTAAAGGGCTTAAAGACTCCAACGGTTGTCCCCAGAGCACAGATATGACCTAATAGGCTTATAACTATTTTATAACTATTCATAATAAAATGAATTTCACCTTTATTCAACTGAAAAATTTTATATAATTTTCTTTGAATTTGTAGTACATTTGGCTTTTTTATATTTTTTATAAAATGAAAGGTTTGATATTAATTTTTTTTCTCTTTTGGGAAAAAAGTTTTGCGTGTCTCAAGATGGAATCTATTTTGGATTAACATAATGGTAACCAAAGTACATTACTAGGTATAGAGTCTCTTAATTTCTAACATTTGAGCTGATTTTTGTATTTCAAATAGGCTTAGCAAAATAACATAGCTCTTACTTTCATTGAAAAATAACAAATCATTGTTTATAACTATTTTTAAAGTAGCATTACAACTTTTTAAAGAAAATAATCACTGTTGGGGTCACAAACTATAGTGTTTCTATTAAATGTTACAAACTAGTCTTCAAAAACGATGCTTATTTTTAAAAATCACGTGTTTACTGGTTAAAAATAATATAAGAGCTTTCAAATATTACATACGAATTACATCCAAAAGGATTTCATAATTACTTAAGCATGTCATTTTTTGCCTTAAGAATTTAGGAAAAAATCTTAGTGATAAAATAGTATTTTATCTGCTGAGTTTTTATAATTTAAATTTTCAGAATGTGTGGTTGAGGAAGAAAATTCGTTTTCTGAAAATCAACCATTTCCTTCTCTTAAGACGGTAAGTTCCTTAGGTAAATTAGGGTAAGGCTATCTCATTAATTGTTATATCCAAATAATTAATTTTAGTCTTTTAAATGGGCACTAAAAAGGTAATATTAATATAAACTTGTCATCAATGCTTTTTAGTGAAGTTAAATTCTTATGTGGTGAACCTATGCTACCTTTTATAAATATATATATATATATAGATTGATTGATTTTAGAGAGAGGGAGGGAGAGAGAGAAGCATCGATTTGTTGTCCACTTCTTTATGCACTCATTGCTTGATTCTTGTACGTGCCGAACCCCTGACCTTGGTGTATCAGTACAATGTTCTATACAATTGAGCTACGTTTTTTATTTTATTTTATGTTTTGCTACCTTTTTTAAAAAAAGAGTAACTCATCTGCTTAAATGAATAAAAACTCCCACCTCAGTTGGTTAATTTGGTAAGAATAGCAAACTTACGTATTTCTGTACATAAACAAGAAGGAGGGGCATGGCATGGAAAAAGGGATGGGAGGGAGATGTGATGGTGAGGAGACATTTTTACAATATTTTTAACTATTACTTAGCTTTTGGAGAGACATGAGATTCTCCAAAGAAAATAAGTACATTGGTTACTTGAAATGAGACACAGATTTGAAGAATTTACTCTGAAAAGTATAACAAAAATTAGTATGAGGATTTAAAAACTGGACCCAGATTATACAGAATTCATCTGACAGCGTACAACAAGCCCTCACATGGACACCAGACATTCTTAGCCATGCTGGGTCTGCTTTTTATCCTACTGGCTCCGTTTCCTAACTTCTACTCTTCTCCCTTGTCTTTTCTTGGTGATACCATCTATAGCAGATTTCTTAGGCAAAAATAGGTCATTTCAATTTATCACGATTATTCACCTTACAAAAAGGATGCTACAAAAGCTCCTAAAATGGATGTTGTCCTAGTGCATTTAAAATACGACTTGCATAGGCCCTGGCCTGTTGGCTCAGCGGTAGAGCGTCGGCCTGGCGGGCGGAGGACCCAGGTTCAATTCCCAGCCAGGGCACATAGGAGAAGCACCCATTTGCTTCTCCACTCCCCCCTTCCTCTCTGTCTCTCTCTTCCCCTCCCGCAGCCAAGGCTCCATTGGAGCAAAGATGTCCCGGGCGCTGGGGATGACTCCTTGGCCTCTGCCCCAGGCGCTAGAGTGGCTCTGGTCATGGCAGAGCGACGTCCCGGAGGGGCAGAGCATCGCCCCCTGGTGGGCAGAGCGTCTTGCCCCTGATGGGCGTGCGGGGTGGATCCCGGTCGGGCGCATGCGGGAGTCTGACTGACTGTCTCTCCCCATTTCCAGCTTCAGAAAGATACAAAAAAAAAAAAAAAATACAACTTGCATAATTTTTCAGGTATTTATGAAGCCCAGTGAAGTAAAGTCATTCTTTCTAGTCCACAATTCTGAACATTTGGTTTCTTAGAAATCTCGATTCCTAGACTTGTGACATCCTAGACCAGAAAAACAGTTTTTAAAAAAATTGTGAAAGGTTTGACATTTGCTTAGCCAAACAAGTTAAACACACACACTCATTTATTAGCTCACTTTGCCATCATTTTAATTAAATCACAGATAAATTTTAAAACCAAAAAGGTCCATATGCAATCTTAGTATGAAAGAGGATCTTTCTGCACATATACCATTGTCCTTATTTTTCTAATTTTGCATTAGTCCATTAAAAAATGTAACAGTAAAAAAAAAAAAACGTAACAGTCATACTAAGTAAATATGGTTAAAAATATCAAAGAAAAAAGTCAAAGCCCCATATGAAATTGAATACAAACTCTTTTAGGTCCTGTGTACTTCTCATGTAGCAGTTAGTATAGACCCAGGGCTAGATCCCAGGTCACCAGACTTCCAGGCTATGTTCTTACTATTTGTTCTGTTTGTATGCTTTATTTGCTGTTATAAAATCAAATACCATATACATGATAAATGATTTCTAAACTTTCAAAATAAATTGAAGTTGAAAACATAATCTGTTTCAAATTCACTTTGCCCTGAGCATTTTGATGTATATACCTGGCCTTCATGTTTGAAGACTAAACAGTCAGGTAGGTTTGAAGACTAAACAATAGGTTAATAACCAGGCTTTATATTGTCAATTTGATTTCCTGGGTACAGTGCCAAAATGGTCTCATTGCAGTGTCTTGATAACTTAGTTTAGATAAGTTGACACCACATTATTTGTTTATTTATATAGTCATGGACATATTTATGAGCCTTGGCATAATTTTTTATTTATTGATAATATCTCTTCAGGAAATTATCAACATGGTATTGTTAAACATCACCACCTTCAAAAGAAGCTAGGAACCATGGTTTGCCATAAAACCATCATAGTATAGTAGATTGGTATACTTGAATGAAATTCAGAAAACATGACAAATGTCTTTAATCTTTGAGATCGCCCAAATTATTACAGCTCACTTTGGAAATCTAATAGTAATGGTGAAAAGATTAAGACTACTGCTTTTGCTGTTTAATTATATTTGACTCTCTTTAATTAACTTAACGAGGTTGTCAGTTTGAGTATGAGAAAAGATAGCGGTTTATGCTGGAGGCACAAAACATTTTACCCTTACTAGTGATATGTTTTCTTACAGATTGATTTTTGTAGTAATTTGGTTTTCCTTTTTTTTCCTCTTATTCTGTCGTTCATCTCACCGGGAAAAAAACCAAATTTCACCACCAACAAACAAAACTCTAGGTTTTAGAGGTTTTGCCAGAAGATGTAGGGTTTAACATAGAAATAAAGTGGATCTGCCAACAAAGGGTAAGTAATTCTCTATGTAACATGTTTTTCTTCCCCACCCCCCTTTTTCTTTTTTTTCTTTTTTTTTTTTTTAATTTTTTTTTTTTTTGCATTTTTCTGAAGCTGGAAACAGGGAGAGACAGTCAGACAGACTCCCGCATGCACCCGACCGGGATCCACCCGGCACGCCCACCATGGGGCGAAGCTCTGCCCAACAGGGGGCGATGCTCTGCCCATCCTGGGGGTCGCCATGTTGCGACCAGAGCCACTCTAGCGCCTGAGGCAGAGGCCACAGAGCCATCCCCAGCGCCTGGGCCATCTTTGCTCCAATGGAGCCTTGGCTGCGGGAGGGGAAGAGAGAGACAGAGAGGAAAGCGCGGCGGAGGGGTGGAGAAGCAAATGGGCGCTTCTCCTGTGTGCCCTGGCCAGGAATCGAACCCGGGTCCTCCGCACGCTAGGCCGACGCTCTACCGCTGAGCCAACCGGCCAGGGCCCCTTTTTCTTTAAATGTATTTATTCCTGTCTCACTCTTTTAATGCAGTAAGTGAAACTGAAAACTCATTGTGGCTTCTTCCAGTAAGCACAGTGCATTTAGACCTTTTTAATAAAGTATATACTTATGCCAATATGTGAGTACTTAAAAGCAGTGATGAATGTATTATAGTAGAAATGTCCATTTACATGTGTCTCGGCACATGTACATGGGTGGTTTCTGGACATACTTATAGGGTGAGCAGTGAGAACACAGAACACCCTGGAGAGTCAGACCTCTATAACTCTGATTAGTTTCTGTTTTATCCCCCTCATTTGGACACATTTATTTTTCTAGATGAAATGCATGTTTATTTTATTTATATATTTACTTACTTTTTTAAAAAAATCTTAAGTGAGAAGTGGGGAAGCAGAGAGACAGACTCCCGCATGCCCCCCAACCCGGGATCCACCTAGCAAGTCCCCTACCGGGCGATGCTCTGCTCATCTGGGGCCATTGCTCCATTGCTTGGTAACAGAGCTATTTTAGCATCTGAAGTACAGCCATGGAGCCATCCTCAGCACCTGGAGCCAACTTGTTCCAACCATGCTATGGCTGCGGGAGGGAGGAAGAGAGATAGAGAGAGAGATGAGAAGGGAAGGGGTGGAGAAGCAGGTGGTCGCTTCTTCTGTGTGCCCTGACCAGGAATTGAACCGAGGCCAACACTCTACCACTGAGCCAACCAGCCAGGGCTGATAGTCACATATTTTAAATAATTTCCTAAACAGTTTTCTGTTAAGTGCTATTAGCTAGTAATAACCCCCAAAAAAGAAATTTCTCCAAATTATTTTAAATCATTTCTGGGTTTAGTCCTTTTATTTGACTTATATATTGGAAAGCTGCTATGGGCCAGGCATTTTCTGGGTACTGGGGTCAAGTAGTGAACAAAACAGAATAAAGCCTCCTCTTCTTGGAATTTATATCCTAGTCAAGGAGAACAACTATTGAATGTATCAGATGAGAATATGTATAAAAGGGTGCATGGTAAGAGGGTTAGTTGGGGTGGGGGCGTTAGAAGTACCTCATTCAGGTATCATGATTGAGCAATCAGAATAATATTCTGGAATTTGTTTTGGTCAGAAAAATCGTAACTGCCCTCAAATAATGCCTTCTAAGTAACCAGTTCTTATAAGCTGGTCCTGGTTAGTGTAGCAAGTGCTCAGCTAAAGTAATTTTTAGTTTTCTGAGCTTTTTTATTTTAATGCATAAATTATTTTTATTTTAATGAATGTTTTAATTAGCATTTAATTAAAATATTTAATATTTGAATAGCAACAAGACTCTTGGTATCTTAGGTATATCTAGAGAATTATTTTTATTATTTCCTCAGGGTACTTGATATGCCTGAGAGCCAAAGAATGAGATCTTTTTTTTTTTTATATTTTTCCGAAGTTGGAAACGGGGAGGCAGTCAGACAGACTCCCACCGGGATCCATCCGGCATGCCCACCAGGGGGCGATGCTCTGCCCATCTTGGGGGTCGCTCTGTCACAATCTGAGCCATTCTAGCGCCTGAGGCAGAGGCCACAGAGCCATCCTCAGTGCCCCGGGCAAACTTTGCTCCAATGGAGCCTTGGCTGCGGGAGGGGAAGAGAGAGACAAAGAGGAAGGAGAGGGGGAGGGGTGGAGAAGCAGATGGGCACTTCTCCTGTGTGCCCTGGCCGGGAATCGAACCTGGGACTCCTGCACGCCAGGCCGACGCTCTACCACAGAGCCAACCGGCCAGGGCAAGAATGAGATCTTTAACTAATAATTCATAATTAACCAGGGTGGTTTGTTTTGTTTTGAATGAGTTAGCAAACAAAGTGGAGTCCTTTTGTCCTAGTTTATGAAGAATATATAAAAATATTTCAGTAGTCACAATTTCAGTTTCCAGAATTTTAGCTTTTATTTTGTTAACTTAATAAAACAAAAGCCTATTGATGGTATAATTGCTTTGTGGATGTGTGTCTATTCCTGAACTGTGATAGCTGCCCTGTCTCAGAGTAGCTGCGTGGTCATGGGCAAGTCACTTCATCTTTTTGGCCCTTTGTTTTTCTCATCTGTAAAATAAGAGTCAAACTAGATGTTCTCAAGATTTTTTTTCTAGCACTGGTTCTAGGGTATTTAATGGTTTTTGTTTTCTTATTTATTCTACATAGGATGGAGTGTGGGATGGTAACTTATCAACATACTTTGACATGAATCTGTTTTTGGATATAATTTTAAAAACTGTCTTAGAAAATTCTGGGAAGAGGAGAATAGTGTTTTCTTCATTCGATGCAGATATTTGCACAATGTAAGTAATACTCAGTTTTTTCTCCAATGCTCTTAGATTATAACTAAGACTTAAAGTACAAAGATTGTGGTGGGGTTGCCCAGATTTCACCCTTGACTTGTCCTCTTGGTCAAGTTACGTATATTCCCACTTCCCTTCAGGACTGTCTGCTGGGGTGAACCTCCACTCCTGTGGACGCCACACCCACTGGGTCCTAGTGCCTCGTGCCCTATGTTGAATGTAACATATTCTTTACCAGGTTGTAAGTCCTGGAGGGCTTTTCTATTGGTCATTTCTGAGAAAATTTTAGCTCTTGTATAGAATAATTCAAATTTTTAAATTTTTTATTGAAAGGCAATATGTACATGTTAATAGTGGTTATATCTCAGTAATGAAATTATGCTTTGGGGGAGTTTCTTTATATATTTAATATTTTCTAATGTTTCAAAAACAATATACTATAATTATTTCCCCAATGAAAGGTATTTTTTAAATTGTTTCTTTTAGGGTTCGGCATAAGCAGAACAAATACCCCATATTATTTTTGACTCAAGGAAAGTCTGATATCTACCCTGAACTCATGGACCTCAGATCTCGAACAACTCCTATCGCAATGAGTTTTGCACAGTTTGAAAATCTACTAGTAAGTTATGTTTTAATTTCTTAATTTTTATTTCTGAAAAAATGTATTTTAGAGCAGCAGTAAATAAAGTTTTGTGTTACTTAATTTTGACCTATGTATAACAAGCAGAAAGTTCTACTTAAAAATGAAGGTATTAGATCTCAGAATCAAAAGCAGTTACATAAACCAAAAATATATTTCTTTTTGGCCTAGGTTAAGTAAGTTTTGTAGTTTAGTTTTGTAGTTGAGTAGATTTTTTTATGAGTCATCTAAAATGGCTAGACTGTAAGCTTGCTTGGCAAAGTTAAGATGTGTGAGAAAAAACTGGAACCTTTTCTTCCCCTGCCCACTCTGCTTTGGAGAGCGCTGATGTAGAGTATGACCATTTAGCATTTGCAGTTAATCAGTTACTCATTCCTGAATCACTTATTTTTCTTCCATTAGGGGATAAATGCACATAGTGAAGACCTGCTCAGAAACCCATCCTACATTCAAGAGGCAAAAGCTAAGGGACTAGTCATATTCTGCTGGGGTGATGATACCAACGATCCCGAAAACAGGAAGAAACTGAAGGAATTTGGAGTTAATGGTCTGATTTATGATAGGTATTTTTTTTTCATGAACAATTTTCATGGACTGTTAGGGAAAAAGTAGCTTTTAGTTTATAAAATTATAAATAGTATTAAACTTAAGTTAAAATTCTGTAGTTCAACCTGAGGTTTATCTTAACATTTTTCAAACTTTAGAATATACCACAATCTTGAGAAGCTTATTCAAGTGACTGACCCTAAATCACGTTGAGGTGGGAGGACTGTCTGCCCCAGACCTCTTCTCTATCTGCACCAACTTTCTTGATGATCTCATCCAATTCTGTGGCTTTTCATTCCTGTGTATGTCACTAAATTTTTGTATCTCCAACTCAGACCTTTCCCTGACCTCTAAACTTTTATATCCAGCTATCAACACCTATTCTTCCTATAGGCTTCCTGCTCTCTTTTTTTTTTTAACTTTACTGATTTTAGCAAGAGAGGAATGGAAAGAGAGAGACAGGAACATCTGTTCCCGTATGTGCACTGACAGGGATCAAACCCACAACCTCTGTGTTTTGGGATGATGCGCTAACCAATGGAGCCATCCGGCCAGGGCTGCTTCCTGATTTCAGTGTAAATGGCAACTCTGCCTTTCCAGTTTCTCAAGGCAAATTCTTGGAGTCTTTCATGACTCTGTTCTTTATCTCATTCCTAAATTCTGTCAAACAAAATCTTGATTTTGAGCTACCTCATTTTTCACGTGGGTTACTGAAGGAGCTGGCTCACTGACCACTGCCTCTACCTCTCTGCTGTCTGTCCTCTGCACAGCAGCCAGCGGGAGCCTGTTAAAGCCGAAGTCGGGTCATGTTACTGCTTAAAACTCTCCCACTGTTTGTGTGTCACCTAGGGTAAAATTCGAGATTCTTACCCACACCCTACACCCCTCCCACCCCCATTGTCACCATCTCAGCAAAGCTTTCCCTGAATGTATTCGGAGCACATCCTCCGCTCACAGTGCACTGTGACTTTTCCCCGTAGCACTTACCCCATCTGACATGGAATATTTCACTTGTGCATTTTCTCCCTGGCTCCCCATTCCCAAACACCCAACACAGACGCTCCATGAGGGCAGGGCTCTGCCTGTTTTGTTCATTGCTGTAGCTCCAGAGATTAGAACAATGTATGGTACAGTGTAGGACTTCAAATGTTTGTTGAACAAATCTTTTTTATAAGCTCCCTGAGGGTTTATGTTGTAAGTATAAGAGTCCATAATCTGAGAAATGGAAAGGTTCCTTAGTATAAAGAAATGTGGAGTTAGACAGGATGTCATTTACTGTGCTTGCTGATACTTGAGCAGCATTGTGCAAAGAGTAAGTGGTGATACTCTTACCAGGCCTGCTTTATTTTATTATTTTATTGATTGATTATATGCAGAGAGAGAGAAAAAAATAAATTATTTATGCATTCATGGGTTGCTTCTTGCGTGTGCCCTGACCAGAGATCAAACCTGCCACCTTGGCGCATCAGGGTGATGCTGTAGCCAACTGAGCGCCCGGCCAGGGCCTACCAGGCCTGCTTTAAAACTACTTCCTTCACATTTAGTTCATATTGTTGCTTGTCCTACAAAGTTAATACTGTCTTAATAAAGCTTTTTTTTCACTATTCTGTCTGAATGAGTCTGGTTTTAAAATTACAGCCCAGATAATGCCTTCTTAAATATATATTTGGTTAACTTTGCTGTGTGCAACATGGAATTAAAGAAAAATTAAAGTTTTAAATCAACAATTTGAAAGAAGAGTTTGCTTTAGTAAAATTTTGAAGAGTATGCCCTTGTTTCTTTGAGGAAGAGGAAAGAATGATTGCAAGTAATTGCAGGCAAGAAAGTGTGCTTTGAGGCTATACCATGGACAGCCTGTAGGGGGTACAGATTAGAGGCAGGTGCTCGGCTCAGGGAGCTGCCTTGCTGGGAGCCGAGCACTGCGTGGAGTGGGAACAGGAAGACGCTGTGTGCTGGAAAAGGCCCTACAGCGAGTGGGTCTTTCCTGGCCTGCGGTCAGTAAGAATAATTTTAAGGAATAGTTGGATTTCAGGTGTGATTAAATTTGCTTTGACAGGATTTGCAGTTTAGTCAGAGGCTAGATCATGAATCAAGGCAGGACTGTGTGGAAGGTGGGGAGGATTTTGAGTAGAACCCAGCACTGGACTGCTAGGGTCTGATGACAGGTGAGGTGGAGCATGTTCGAATTGGGTTTTACCCTTGAAAGGTTTTTATTTTTATTTTAATCAAGTACATATGTATGTATAAGTATATGTGTATATATGTGTATGTACATGTATACATATATTCATACACATATATAACTTAAAATTACATTATATATAGTTTAAAAATTGAAATAAAATTTTTTCATTTTATTTTTTATTTTTTTTATTAAATATTTTAAGATTATATTTCGAGCCCAGGAAAAATTGAAATAATTTTTAAAGCAGCAGTCCCCTGTTTTTGTCCCTCTATCTTGAGTTCCTGTGCCCCATTTTTTTTTGCTCTTTCTTCTGGTACGTACTGTGCTTTTGCTGTAATTTTTCATTATTGAGTTCAGAGAGTATCCTGAAGGTTTTGAGTGATGAATGACTCAGACCCTTCTGTCCATCTTCCCTGGGGAGAGCTGTGCGGGGGAGGGAGCTCCGTTTACCGGAAGCTAATCTGTTCTCTTCTTTTACAAAGGCTTTAACGTGCAGTAGATTTCCATTTCATCATGGTTTTGTGATATATTATATAAACTGGTACGTTTTATTTGCTGATATTTGAAGTTTTTGCATTTATGATAACGACTAACATGGCCTTTAATTTACCTTTCCTGAATGATTTGATTTTGGTGTGGAGATAATACTAGCTTCATAGAGTAAATTGGGCAGTGTCCCCTCTTACTAGATAAAATTGTCATGCCTGCTTAAGTAATTTTTAAAAATACAGTAACAAAATATATATACATACAGTAACAGACACCCATTTTTAAATTTTTTTTAATTTTTTTATTCATTTTTAGAGAGGAGAGAGAGGGAGAGGGAGAGAGAGGAGAGAGAGACAGAGAGAAGGGGGGAGGAGCTGGAAACATCAACTCCCATATGTGCCTTGACCAGGCAAGCCCAGGGTTTCGAACCGGCGACCTCAGCATTTCCAGGTCAATGTTTTATCCACTGCACCACCACAGGTCAGGCCAGACATCCATATTTTAAAGAACATTATTGGATTTGGGAGTCCCCCACGTTCCTCCTCCTAACTCTATTCCCTTATCTCTTCCCTCAGATACAACTGCTTATCAAATTATTTTTCTCTTTCAAATTTCTTTTAATTCTTATTTCTGTCACTAAACTGTATCCCATTTAGGGGTTTTTTTTGTTTGTTTTTGGGGTTTTTTTTAATTAATTTTAATGGGGTGACATTGATAAATCAGGGTACATATGTTCAGAGAAAACAGCTCTAGGTTATTTTGCCATTTGCTTATGCTGCATTCCCATCACCCAAAGCCCATTTAGTTTTGCACGACTTTAATCTTTATTTGTCTTTTTGTTGCGTGTAGCTATAACTTGTTCATCTTCGTGGCTGTATCATATTGATGGTTGCATGTGTCCATGTCCACCACAATCTATCTATTTCATAACATTTTGGTGGTTGCCAAGTTTTTGCTGTCACAGTATTTACTGTAAACATCGTCAACCAGGTCTCCTAGAATGCATGTCTATGGTTTCTCCAGAGCAATGACTTTCAAACCTTTTTGACCCCAACTCAATTAAAAATGCATTTCACATTGCAACCCAGTGCACACATAGGTAAGTGTATGGACAAGCATTTCCTTTAGAATTTGAAAAGTATGTATTTCTCTATGTCACAATTCCAGTGTCACTATTGAGGATCATGAAACCATTTTAATTCTTATTCCCTCACATGTGGTTTCGTTTCCTGTCAGGAAGCTTGGAGAGTCTTTGTCACCAGTGCTCTAAAATTTCATAGAGACAGGTCTCAGGGGTCTGGTTTTACCCAGTGTGCTGGACCTTTGGTAGTCCTTTTAGTCTGTTCATACATGTCCTTGAAAATGCATAAAATTACATGAATTATTTCTTCAATTTTTATCCCTTCCATTTTTCTGAGGGTTTTTTTTTTCCTTTATAAAATTCCTTTTGTTTGCATAGTATACACTGTATAGGACCAGACTTCTAATTCTAATCATTTTTTTTCTGTTATTCGTATTTCCTGTCTTTGTCTTTGTACTTGACTTGGAAAGATCTCTTCAACCTTTCACCAATTCTGTTGAGGTCACCACATCTGTCATTGTAGTTTTAATTTCCAAAAACTGTCTTTTCAAAATGCCCTTTTATTCTGTGTAACATCCTGTCTTCATTTGAAAGCACTATTTCTCTGACAGCACAAAGGACTCTTCGTCCGCTTTTTTGGAATTTTCTTTTGCTATCTCACATGTTGAAAGTTTTTCTTGGATACTTGGAAATCCTTGGCTGCTTCTCAAGAAATGACTATCTAAAAAGCTTGCTGGAAGCTCGGAGTGTGTTAACTTGGATTTCACTGTGGGTGATGTGAGTGGCCAGTTTGGTTAGACCTCCGATGTCACTAGATTTAGAACTTGACCTTTTGGCTGATCCGATTGCTCATAGAAGAATCTATATAAGCTTCCTAGAGGCTCAGGTCTGACTGCCAGGGTTCTTGGAGCCAAGTGAGGGAAGAGAGCAGGGAAGGGACGCATGCCCTGTGGGCAGCACTGGTTATATGTATGATCTGCTCTGATCCCTGGTGCTGGAGGAGGTTTTGTAAGATGTCCAGACCCTCACCTGGTCTTATCCTCCATTCCCGGAGATTTTCTGTTTCGTTCTTGAAATCCCCTCGCTCAGGATGGGGGATGAGCAGCACCCAGGGCAGGGAATTGGGAGAAGGGAATTAACTGCCTGCTGCCCAGAGCCTTCAGCCCAGCCTCCCTGTTTCAGCCCCTTCCCCTCTCTCCTGTTCTGGGGGAATTTGGTCCTGCTTTTAACTCAGCCTTTTCCTTCTTTTCTCTGCTGGCTTGTGATGTGGCCTTTTCTATTCTGCTAACTGAAACACTTGCTTACTTGCCCATATGTTTTTCCGCTTCCAAAGGTTTGTGGCTGTGTCCCTGGTTTTCTCTATACTCATGGATTATTTTGTTTTTTAAGTCCCTTTGCTTTATTTTTAATGGGATATGGGGGAAAGTGAAGTCAGGGGTTTCTGTTCAGTCTGATACCTTGATATATGCCTTCAGTGAACAGAAAGTCTGGTTTATAATAGTCAAGTATTTAATACAGTCTGCACATATTTTTATCGTTTATGAAAGTCTTCCTCACTGTGATGTCATAAAGATCCTCTGTAATGCCTCATCTAAGTTGCCTGGCTTTCACATTCAGGTGTGAAAAGCCATCTCTGCTGATCTGCAGGGTCAGTGCTGCCGACCTCACAGGGGAACAGCTGTAATCCACACGGTAGCATAGTTCTCGCCCAGGTGAGAAGTTCTCAGCTGGTCTTTGTGCTTTGAAGTCAGAACTGGGTATTAATTCCAACTCTGTCTCTAAATAGCTTCCTGTCTGTAAAAGGCGTTGCCAAGTAATTGACTTGGAGAGAAGATACTTGAAGAATCACTAGTAAACTACAGATTTCATTTTTTGATTCAGCTGCTTTCTCATCAGCTCTTTTTGTATTGAGGGTCAACAGGAAATTCTGCTCTTCTAGATTGTCAGAAAAACAGAGAAGAGAAATATTTTTAAATAGAATCAATTCTTACATCTTAAAAATAAGAGGAATTATAATTGGATGTTCTAGACATTCTGTAAATGAGTTCTAGAAAGAAATCAGGCTGGTCTTAAGTAAGTCATAAAATTGCCCTATTTTATATGTTTTATGTTTGTTTCATCATAGGATATATGATTGGATGCCTGAACAGCCAAATATATTCCAAGTGGAGCAGTTGGAACGCCTGAAGCAAGAATTGCCAGAGCTTAAGAGCTGTCTGTGTCCCACTGTTAGCCGCTTTGTCCCCTCGTCTATGTGTGGGGAGCCGGGCATCCACGTGGATGCCAACGGCATTGACAGCATGGACAGTGCCTAGTGTGTGTTGGGCAGAGGCCGTCGGGGCATGCGCCGTTGTTCTAGGCTTCACTCTCCACTCTCTTCACTCTCCATTGAGCACTGTTCATTATGCCTTTAGGTTTCTCAGTCCAATGAAGCAATAATGAAGTATTTTACTGTTTCACTGCAGTTCTTGCTAGAATTTCAAGTATGCTATTTAAATCACTTGGCCAGGTATAATTACCAGTCAGCCTTTTTACAATGAGAAAATTTATTGGTTGGTAAATATTTTAAACTAAATATATAAATGGATAATATTAAACAGATGTCCATTAAAAGCATAGCACTTTGAAATTAACTGTATAAACATCTCATTTTTACTCTTACAAGTTTTCATTCAATCAGGTCTGAATCATTTAGCACTTGAGGAGCATGACTATGCATAATTATACCTGACCACGAGAAAATAAGTACCTCAAATGCATGCATTTGCACTGGTGATCCAACTGCACAAGCTTGTGCCATCTGTGTATATATGTATTTTTTACATGGGTTGACATGCACATATACCATTTTCATTCAGTATGGACTTGAGGCTGCTGCCATTTTCCCACTCAACCAACCCAATGCCTGTGTAAACCTGGGGGTGATCCTTGAAAATTTGTTTCAAAAGTTGTTTTGCATAAATGTTCAGATTTCAGAATGCTGCAGGGTAATTTGATGTCTAAAATAGCAGTATGTATTGCAGACTTAGTAGCATAGATCATTATGTATTATTCTATTGAATGCATGCTTTCGGTTTCAAGCATGAGATTGTACTCGTTTACTTTAAGTCCTTGCATCTGTGGTGCTAGGTGAGTGTGAGAAGGTGTCAAGGACTGAAAATATTTTGTTGCCTAAAAGGAAAGCCCATTTGTGGGCTTTCTAAATATTATTTTAAGTCTCTCTCACTACCTATTACACACTGTTGCTTTATGGGTTTGTGTGTGTGTGTGGTACAGAAGTTAAATCCCCATGCAGAAAAATAAATGTCCTGAATTCTCATGTTGTTATTCTTTTATTGGTTAATGTATATCATACATGTAATTTATTTAGAGATGCAGAGGATCTGACTAAATGTATATGTATGTTTTGAGTGTTACGCTAAG
This sequence comes from Saccopteryx bilineata, assembly GCF_036850765.1. Classification (NCBI taxonomy): domain Eukaryota; kingdom Metazoa; phylum Chordata; class Mammalia; order Chiroptera; family Emballonuridae; genus Saccopteryx; species Saccopteryx bilineata. The sequence continues at coordinate 182,874,987 of NC_089495.1, forward strand.
GTTTCTTTCATTAGAACAGATTGTTTTGGCATAACTGTAATTTAAGAATGAATGTTAAATAAAATACACAGATTTATTTTCTTCATTATAAAATGAAGTTGCAAGAAGGTATTACTTTTGCAGAATTTGTTCAATAATATCATGAAAAATTGGAATTCAGAGTCTACCGTGAAGCAGTTGCTTATTTCATCTCCCTTTACTGCATGTTCTTCATTGGACAGTTCATTCATGTATTGACCTTTTGGAAGTAGCTGAAAATGTAAGGCTTGGAATTACACATTGTATCTTTTTTTTTTTTTAAGCCAAGCAGTGCAGTTTGGTCAGATCTTAATTGTGTGAAGATAGGCTTTGAAATCCTATGGTATTGTGTTTAACACTGATATTTAATGGAGTTTTGGAAATTGAGTCTTCTGCCAGGGTTCTGTATATTTTTTCCACATTGAATGAGATTTCCCAACACTTTGGTGTGCATCAGGTACTTTTAGAAAACTCTTGAAAAAGAATTAGTTCTCTTCATCTGCAAACCTGCACAATACAGTATCATTACCTCCGGTAACATGATTAGCCAAATGTGTGCATTTCTAGTCCTGTTCATTGGCTCCTCCCCTATGCCTTTCAAGTTCCAGCTCCATTTTGAAAACTTGCAGATCATGAAGGGAGGAAGAGGAGGAGGAGGTGATGGGCGTGGGCTTCCTTAACATAGTAATTTGCTGAGAAGAGCTTACAGCCTCTCTGCTCACTTGCCTGTCTCTTCCTGACCTTATCAACCAGGTTTAGCAGATGATTAAAGCGCAGCAAGCAGGGTCTCCCGTTTCTGTAGGACTAAGCCCAGGCTTCCGTATCACTTGTGTTTCTGCCCTGTGCACTCTGCTCCAGCACACCACCTGTGCGAGGCCCTTGCCGCCCTGTGCCCTCTGCTCCAGCACACCACCTGTGCGAGGCCCTTGCCGCCCATGCGCCTACCCTGCTCCCTGTCAGTAGCCATGTGCCCTCTGGAGAGGAGCCCTCAGCTTCCCACAAACATTTTCTCCTTGCCAAATTCATTTCTCCTTGAGCCATTGACTTCTCTCCCCTGAGCCTTTGCAAAACTCCTTCGGAAGGGTTAACTTTTGTACTTAGAGAGAGCCGTAGGGTCAGACCCTGATCACACCTTCCATCACACACATTCTTTGTAGGCAGAGTGGACTACCAGGGTGCGGGCTCTTCAGCGGCGGGGACCTTGTCTTACTCATTTTTATTTCCATGGTAAATGGAACATAGTAGAAAATGTTGGCATTATTGAGATAATATTTATATCAAATATCCTTTTGAATTAAGAGATTCAGTTATATTTACTAAGAACGTAAACTTTGAATTGGTTTACATTTTGACAATTGGAATAGTTTATTGATGTCACAGAGGTATAATGTTAAATTATTTAATATTCTCTAGAAATTGAGTGAAGTGTTTGATGAGATGCCGCTCTTTGGTGTTTGCTCCTCTCTGGAATTATGTCCTGTAGCTGGGTGTAAGTGTGAGGGACCCACTGCCATGGCCACCCTGTACCTCAGCCCTGTTGTGCCTCATGCTGCTTGTCTTCGCCCCCCACCACCCCATGCTTACGCCTACCTCAGCCCTGCTGTCCTTGTCTGAAACGCCTCTGTCTTCCTCCAGTGTCCAGCTCAGGTGCCACCTGCTCCATAAAAGTGCCCTCAGCTTTTCATCAGAATCGCGATGCAAACAAGCGCAGACAACCTCTAAATCTCACGGCTTCGTTTTGCAGCAGCTGCTGTAATAAACCCAGAGAAGTTAACTGACCGTGTTGGGACTAGACCTGGGTTTCATGATGACACTGGTTCTTAAACTAGGCTGCCTTCTGAATTCTTGTGGCATTTGTTAGCATACGGTTTCTTATAGTCCATCTTCTTCTGTGCCTGTTATATTTCCCTAACAAGATTGTAAGCCCCTTAAGGGCAAGGGCTTCTTTGCATTTGGAGCACTACTGTAGTATTCTTTACTTAGTTCTGAACTAGATAAATAAATGGTGGTGGCAACAATCCTAGTTTCTTAATTTAGATTGTTTCACAGTATATAATTTTGTATGGCATGCTTGGCCACATTGTAGTGTGTGCGCTCAGGTGTGCACGTGCGTTCCTGGTGTTTGTGTGTTTACACATGGAGCTCTCTCTCCACCCCGGATGGTTGAGGTCACATATTTGATGGGTATCTATAAACCAATCTTCTGCTTCGTGCTGAACGAGAACCAGTGTGGGAATAAGTGAAGACAGTTACAGGACAGGGTTTGGTTTCCTCCCAGGCCTGGTTGCCCCTGGTTGCAGTACACCTCAGTCCTGCAGCTGGTGGCCTGGTAGTAAAGAGAGTCTGCCATGGGTGACCTGTGGGCTGGCTGTCTCATTAGTCCTGATGGACTGTCATGCCCTTTGTGCCTTGCTGCTTTCTTTTCGCAGCTTGACTGCATTTTGTCTTTCACATTAACGCTGGTTTGGTGCTTAGGTTGACTGTGGGGTCCTGTTCATTTAATTTGGATAGAACTGACTTACGTTCACATTTTAGGTTCGGGTCATGTACTTTTGGTATAGAAAGCAAAGTATATTGGAAATGGTGCATTATTTTGGTGTTCCTGAGTGGAAATTAATGCACATATAATCTCTTAGTGGGTTTATATAGTTTGAGAAATAGATTTGAATATTTAAAATGCAAGAGAGCATGTGATTAAGACCTTATGGGCATGTTGCAATTGAGGTGAGAGCCTGGGTTGGAACAAAGATTCATGACCCTCTCAAGCTCCTACAGAACAGGGTAGAGGTCAGTTGCTGTGAAGGCCGTTTGGGGCATAGCTTTGTAATCTCAGAGGCCAGGGTAGGATTCATGTCTGCTCAGGGAAAGTGAAGCCAGCCCGACAATGAAGAGGGTATTTGAATGTCAGAGGCTTTACATCCTTGTAGGAGGTGGACTGTATCTACCTTACCCTATTTATAGCATTTTAAATATTAGGCTATATTCCTCATTTTCATTATTTCTAATTGATTAATTATGTCCATCTGATTTTATTTCATTCCTTTTTATTAAGTTTATGGGTGTGTTTTTTTTAACAGAAGTGTAACTTTCATTTATCTCTTTAAATATTTGCCATATAATTTCTTTTATCCTTCTCAGACTCATGGAATGAATTCTGTTCTGATTTTGTTGATTTTATTGGCTGTCTTAACTCTGAGGTTCCTTGTGTATTTGGGGGTTTCAGTATGCAAGATCATGTTTTTGTTCCTTTCCCTCTTTCAACCTCTCCGATGGTCTGTGGTTGCTTTCTTTATGAGCCTCAAGCTTCCAGGTGTATGCTTACACCTGATAATTAAAATGCCCATAAGGACACTTCAGATATTGCACCCCACCCCTGAGTCACTGGGTGGCATCATTTTGATTTCTGGTTCAATGAGATTGTGTGTTTGTATATATACATATGCACACTTCCACACACATTATATATATAGCTATACACATACAGGGGGTCCTCAGGTTACGTGTTGTAGGACACAGTTCTGTTCCTACAACAGTGACATAACCTGAATTTTGGTGTAAGTCGAAACACACCCCTAGCCTAAGTCACTTACCTATCCTAACACAGTTGTAAAATCATAATCTAGAACAGAAAAATACAATTAAGCCACAGGAAAAGGACAAATTACTGTACACTGTACTATAGTAACGAAAATGAGTTTTTAAAAAATCCCTTACCTTTATTCCTGTGGTTGGCTGGCACACTGGAAGGGCCATTGCAAGGTGGGAGAGAGTGACCTATTGGGAGGAGGAAGCTGGAGAGGCAGGAGAACCTGCAGAAGGTGCTGGAGATACTGGGTCAGGTGAATCAGGATTGCCTAAGGACCATGCAGGAGATGCTGGAGATGATTCTACCTGTACTACAGGTGTTTCATCTTGAGAAGCAGCTGATGTAGAGGTTACAGGATCTGTTGCAGGCCTCTCTGCCTTCTTAGAGAATTGTTTCAGGCTAGTCTGGAAGGTTAACAATATCTTCTCTTCCAAAATCTGCCTTAACACTCATGCCTCAATTTTTTTAAGTTTTTATGGGAGTGAGCATCGTAAACTCGAAACATATGTCGAGACTGTCATAACCCGAGGACCCCCTCTATCTACGTCTGTATATATCTGTAGTTTTCTCTTTTTGTAGTCTGCTCATTTTTCCTGTGTGTTAAAAATCCCACCATCCCAGAAGACTGTGTTGTAGGTTTCTCCTGGGGGGGGGGGGGGCAGGTTGCAGAACTAGTGAGGTGTTTGTAGTGGAACAGCCCACCCCCTACGTTTGGGAGTAGCATTTCCTTGTTGGGAATTTACTCCTCCCTGTCGGGTGCAGTCTTATGGAATGTAAAATAAAGTATATTCCTTTTCCCCAGCTAAGAGCTGGGCACATGAACAAAGCCAAATTGTCAAACTGTCTGACTCTCTGGACCCACTCCTGGATCGTTACATATTAATCAGAGCAAAGAGAGGACAGAACAAGTGTTTAGCCTGTTTATATTACAGAGCAACTTCAGTGGGTTCTGCAGTGAAGCCCATAGCATCTTTCTGATTCTTCTTCTTTCTGACCTGATTCTTGGTCTTTCCCACGTCCTTCTAGTAAATTCCTTCTAATGTTAGAGGCCATTCTGTTGCTTACACCCAGGAAAACCTGATAGAAGATGTGTTATTACAGATGTGTGTGCATCGACAAGCATGTAAGTTTTCAGATACAGTTTTTATATTCCATGCTGACAGTTCAATGACTTGCATTTTCTTAACACGTAGCATCAAACAAGAAGCATTTATTAAGTAATTCGAGTTGGTAGGAGCCCAGTCTTGGTGTCTTTGTTTTCACCCTTTTTATCTATCATTATATTTCTCCTTTCTGCAAGACCAGCTCAATGACCTTTTGTGAATACGCCAGCCTCCGGGACCGTGACTTCCTCACCCCCCTGAGCTCCCAGAGTAGCTGCCTACTAGTGACTGACAGTTCCTTGCCTGTTACTTAGGAGTCAGAGTCCAGGGTCTAAGGAACAATGAGATGTCGCTTTGGGGGCATGTCGGTGAGGCTCATTTCGGTGCCTCACAAACACACCCGCCTTCTGTCTTCTGAGTGCCCGTGGCAGCATTCTCTCCACGCTGTTTGATCCGGCGAGGGAGCAGATTCCACACTCACACCAGAAACTTATTTCATTACCCAGCACCAGCGATGGTGAAGAACACAGCTGGCCGAAAGGGGTTCGACCCTGCTTCCTGCCACAGGGAGCGTGTACCTATTCCCCCAGCACTAACCCTAACCCTACACATTCTCTATGTGCCCCCCCCCCCATGGCCCTGGGAATCTTTGTTGCCCCTCTAGTGGCTGATCGTTGGAGAGGGGACAGCACCATCTATCTTGGTTGGGTGAGCTAATGGATGACAACTAATGGCCATTTTCTTCTATGACTGGTTCTAGTTCTTAAATGGTCAGAAATTTTCTTGGGAGTTGCATAGTGAAGAGCCCAATGCATGTCTGTCCTCAGCCAATGGAGCCTGGTCTGTGGTCACAGATTTGGCCGTATGGGTGGTGTAAGGTATTTTTCCCCACCGAGAAGGAAGGAAGAGGGCCGGAGCTGCAAAGTGTGGAATAAGTAAACGGCTTTATTGAGTACAGAGCGTGCATCCCACCCAGCAAGGTTCCTTGGCCCCGAGGACAGAAAGATGGAGGCTAGGGAAGTTGCACAGATTAAACTGCGTGGGAGATATTTAAAGGGTCCCTTTAGGGAAGTGGAGCTACTATGACGTGGTGAAATTTCACTGGCTGGCAGATGATTGCTTCTTTCCAAATGGTTCCTGGGAAGCTTCCTTTTGCGCGCTTGGTTATGGGCGGTTCCAGCCAAAGTTTGAGGGCCTGGGTTCCCCACGTGACCATCCCCCATTATCCACTGACCTTACAGGTGGCCCCTAGAAGTGCCGGGTTTATAGCATATGTAGCATACTCAGAGTACTTGGCGTGAGTCTTCCAATCCCATAGCTTACTATCAGCAAGTGAAATAGGTGAAGGGGAATAAGACGTACAAAATTCCAGTTGCAGAAGGAATCAGGCATAGGGAAATGGCTGTGGGGAATCACCCACTTAACCTGGAACCCTCTATGACGTGGATTGGGGAACTTTAGTTAAAAGCCCCGAGTGAATGTCTCTTAGATGCAAACGCCAAGAAAGTGTGAGTGGGTGACCTTTGTGCAGACACAAAGGAATGCAAGTGACAGGGCTTTAGAAAATTAGCCTAGAGGTTCTGGATTGCCCCTTCCTTTGTGCTTGTTAATTAGCAAAAGAAAAAGACTATTCTGACCAAATCAGCCCTTTCTCCATGTCAGCAAAAAGTCCATTAGTTATTCTTCCCCTGTCACCTGGCCTCCCTCCCTTGTAACCCTGTTACCTCTCTTCTATTTCAGATCAATAAAAACTGAGGGAGAAGGAGATTCAGGAGGCCTTCTTTGCCTCCCTTGGCAGGCCTCCCTCACCCTTCCTCTTGACATAAGTTTGTGTCTTGAGTAGGTTTTTTCCACATGACACCGGTAGTTCCCAGCTGTTGGGGACCAAAAGCCAACAGGGTCTTTGCAGTTTAGATTTGGGGGGGGCAGAGGTGTGGGAAACTGGCAGTAAGCGGACAGTCTGCTCAACCCCCCACCTCACTTGCTTTGTGAAGTTGCTAAAGGCTATTTTTTTCCACGCCTCTATGTTAGCTATGGTACTGGATTGTTTATACTTGTCCTAGCTCCCATTTCCCTCAGAAAGACTGGAGGCAAGTTTCTTTTATCCCTTGTCTTGTGAAGTTAAAATATTTTGTATGATGGGGGTTTTCTGCACTTGGTAGAATTCTTGGGTTGCCTTGGAAATGTGATCAGAGATCTCTTTGATTTGCCTTACTTTGCCCTATAAATAAAGCAGGAAGCGGGTGTTGGAGCGTGCTCAGTTCTTGCCATCAGCATTGCAGAGGCCTCCCGAGCCCATCCTTTTACTCTAAGCTTATTTTCTTAATTCTGCGCTGTTCCCACTCAGGTCCTAGAATTACTAGCTGAGCTGGTTCGCGGCACCCGGTGGGCTGGAGTACTACAAATGGTGATGGGCAGATCGTACATCTCCAGTCCAGGAGACTTGGTGAAAGCAGGGTCATCAATAGATAGCTGCTTACTGGTGAGGGGAGAGTAAGGTCCTGGGAGAAGCAGGAGTCTGGCCAGGTGACAGGTGACGGTGGGGACCTTGTCACTCCCTCCCAATAGCACAAGTGGAGCACATGTACAAATGTACCCACAATCAATCCCTAGAAATGGAATTCTTAGTCAAAAGCCACATGGATACTGTGGCTGTGTTTGAAAAGTTCTTGCTGTTAAAAATACATAAGGAGGCCCTGGCTGGTTGGCTCAGTGGTAGAGCGTTGGCCTGGCGTGTAGGAGTCCCAGGTTCGATTCCCGGCCAGGGCACACAGGAGAAGCGCCCATCTGCTTTTCCACCCCTCCCTCTCTCCTTCCTCTCTGTCTCTCTCTTCCCCTCCCGTAGCCAAGGCTCCATTGGAGCAAAGTTGGCCCGGGCGCTGAGGATGGCTCTGTGGCCTCTGCCTCAGGTGCTAGAATGGCTCTGATTGCAGCAGAGCGACGCCCAAATGGGCGGAGCATCATCCCCTGGTGGGCATGCTGGGTGGATCCAGTTGGGCACATGCGGGAGTCTGTCTGACTGCCTTCCCATTTCCAACTTCAGAAAAATACAAAAAATAAATAAATAAATAAATAAATAAATAAACAAACATAATGATGTTATCACCAGTAATGTTACAGATTTGCTTGAAAATAATTCAGCCCAAAATTAGGAAGTGAATATTGGGAAGAGGCAATGTGAAACAAGAATGGCAGAACTCTTTGAATTCCTAATCTCAAATTTCTCATCTTCCTGTACCTACCAACCCTACACTACTCTCTCTCTCTCTCTCTTTCTATATATATATATGTAAAGAATGGCAGAACATTAATCACTGTTGAAGCTGTCTGGTGGGTACTGTGTGTGTTTGTTAGGGTTGTCATAACAAAATGCCACACACCAGGTGGCATTACCACAGAAACGTATCACTCACAGTTTTGGAGCCTGGAAGGCCCAAATCAAGGTTTTATTTCACTTCTCAAAGGGAAACCCACTTTCAGCAATATGGCAGATAAAATACACTGAATCAACTTCCCACCACAAAACAAACACTTATTTAAAATAATAGACACACTCTCAAGAAAGCAAGAAAAGTCCACAGAACTCAAAACCAAAACTAAGGCCTGCTATTTCAGAACGTTAGAGATTGGATTTCAAAGGCCATGTGGAGATGCTGTTCTGGCCCATACGAGGTGGGAGAATGGAGCCGAGAACCCACGAGGTCACAGTTTGTGTGAAAGTGTTATTTAGAAAAAAATAACACCAGTAACTCACTGTCTTGGGCTTCTGTTCAGTGTTAAGGGGTAGAAAGACACCCCTAAAATTTCGAATCATAAGTCTGACCTCACACAGGTTCCAGGTTTCAATTTACACTACCACGTGATAAAAAAAAACCCTCCAGGGTGAAATAATTTTCAAGTGCTTCCCGGTTGGTTGTAGTCTGAAGCACCTTGCAGAAGCAAGTGCAAATTCTACTTGGAAGGAGTCGCTCTCACCCAGGCCCCTGAGAGTCCTTGAAGGTCAGCCAAATATTAGCACACAATAAAAGGTCGCCGATATGTACAAGTAAGCCTCAGGAGTGAGTGAGTCAGCAGAAATGCCAAACAGCAGATCTGGACCCTCAGGACTCCAGGCAGGAGGTTTACTCTCCTGGCTGGACCTGGAGGAGTCCCAGAGGAGGCAGAGAAGCAGTGAACTGCCGTGGGCTGACCCTTCAGGTCCAGACTCCTTCATTGGAGTATGTATGGGCTGCATCAAATGGGCTTTCATGTGCGAGACCAATCTGTTCACTGCTAATGGCCCATTAGGTCCCCATCTCTCCTCCAAAATTCTTTCCCAGTTCCCTTGGATTGACTCAGCCGCTGCTTCCTCTGTGGTGTTTCCCTCCCATGGTTTCCATAGAGACGTCTACCTGAGCACCTGGCACCTCCATCTGTTTTCTTGTGTTCCCTCCATTAGACCATGAGCCCTTTGAATACACACAAAATATCTACTCTGACCTTAGGACCAAGGCGTAGGATCTTGGCTTACAATCCAGTACCAATAGAAGCGGGAATAGGTAAGACAACACTGACAAAATGTTGCTCAGGCCAAACCATGGAGTCACCCCTGACTCCCTCTTACTCCCGTGCCCCATATCCAATCTATTGGCAAATCCTGTTGGATGCTTCCTCCACAATATTTCTGTTTCCCTGCCTTCTCCTTTGGCAGAGTATGAACTGGGGCCCCTGCTGAGAACTGAGTCATCTCCTTGCCCTCCAAAAAGTCACAGCCCCGACATCGCTTCCGCCTTGAGAAAAACAAGACTCTGTGACTTCTGCCTCTGCTTATTCCAGGCACCACAAGAATCCCAGGGTGCCCTGGGGCTCCCTCAGCCCAAAGACCCTTGTCCTCCTGCGGCTGTGCATCTGCCTCTCTAACCCTGCCCACCCCGGAAGCCTTTCCACCGAGCCTTCTAGAACACTCGCTTGGTCAGTTGTCAGCCAAGTGCTCTGTGTCCTCCAGCTCTCTCGAGGCGTTCCCCTCATCGTGGTCCTTCTCTACCCCAGCACTGCCCGGAAAAAATGTAATGTGAGCCACGTACATCATTTTAAATTTTCTAGCAGATTAATATAAGGAGGAAGAAGCAAGTAACATTAATTTGAATAAAGTATTTTACCTAACATAATAGCTCCAATATGCAAAACCATGTTTAGGCAAACTCAACATATTTCAACATGCAAAAGTATAAAAATATGAATGAGAAATTTCACATTTTTTGTCATGCTGTCTTTGAAATCAGGAGTATATTTTATACGTAGAACCTATCTCAAGAATTGGATAAAGAAGATGTGGTACACATTTATATACAATGGAACACTACTCAGCCGTAAGAAATGATGACATATTGCCACTGACACCAACATGGATGGGCCTTGAGAACATTATATGAAGTGAGATTAGTAAACCAGAAAAAACTGAGAACTATATGATTTCACACATACCATCCACGTGGCTGGAAGTGGGCTATACAAAAACAGCTCTATGTGCTTACCTGTAACCTGCTACTTCCAGAGCCATTTTCCAAACCACCGCAATTGACTGCCAACTTCTCTCCCGGTTAAAGAGCTTTCAATATTGTGTGCATGTGCTGCTACCTAGTGGCCATATGGGAACATGTCTCTGATGTATTCTGGAGCTCTTAGCTGAGCTGGTGAATTCTCCACTTTCTGAGCAAGATTTCTAATTTGATTGCTGGTAAGGTGACCAACTTTTTTGCAAGGAGAAGGAGGAAAAAAATAAATTGAAGAAAACAATATCGTAAATAAAAGAAACATTTTATTCATTGCAACAATAATACACTATAATATGATAAATGCATAATAAAAACATTTGTAATATTTTGTTATTATGCTTACATGCCTATTAATTTTTAATAATAATTGTAAGAAAAAAGTATTCATTTAGATACAAATACATCACATCACATGCAATGGATCGACTCTGCATCGATCGAATACGGACATTTACAGATTAGTCTTCCAATATCAAAAAGGAGGATACTGTTCGAGAGATGATGAAACTTAGAAAAGAAGGACTGTCCTCCCTAAAGGAGGACAATTGGTCACCTTATTGCTAGGCAACTGGCCTTGCATTCCCTTCCCCTTCGGAGCCCTCCTGCCCAATCCTCGCTCCCCTCCTGGCTTGTGGGCACGTGTTACAATGGGGCCCTATGACATCACTGCCCCTCCCTTGGTTACTTGATTCTGGGAATTGCCTCTCAGCTTGCCCCATCCCAACTCCCAGTCTCAGAGGGACTCATTGGTGACCGTCCTTCCTCCTTCCAGCAACTGCTTCCTTCTATCCGTGTCCATCTCCCATCTGTCCACAGTGCAGTCAGTTACGCATCCCAAGTTTGCACTAGAAAAATAACTGAAGTTCAGAGAGGAACACCGCCCAGTGCTGAGGGCGCAGGTGGCAGAAGCCGTGAACCCAGAGATGCAGAGCCCCAGGTGAGTGGCCTGGCCTTGGGGGTCAGGAGATGAAAGATGAGGCACTAAAGCCTGGGTGTCTGGACCTGGAGATCAGGGTGGCAGTAACCGGATCACAGAAACCAGGGTCCCAGCAACTTAAATTGGGGAGCAGGAGAGGAGGTGTGGCTGAGGGGTGCTCCCGGGTCTTTCTTGGGGGCCAGCACTAGGACCAGCCTGAGGAAGACACATCGGGACAGGTAGGAAGGGCTCTGTGTATGGGAGTCATTGCAAGGGGCCAGCCAGTGGGCGGTGGCTCTCCCAGCTGCTTTTGTATGAACAGAGGCCTGAGACTTGCAAGAGCACTGTTAGTAGGTCAGGACTGGGCGGTGGTCAGAAATGAGGCTCCCTTCAATTAGCATCTGTTTTTTAAGTGAAATTTGTCCACTCACATGGATTGAACAAATAACTTTGAAGAGTTTTATTTCAGGAAACAGCAACCTCCTCCCCCGGCCTGTCCCTATTGTCTGCCCCTCAGAAAACCATTTTCTCCTCTTCAAGATGAGCTGCAAACATCTCTCATAGGCGCCCCCTCTCCCCACGTCCCCACAAGGCCAGCTCCGTCCAAGACGTCCTGCCGTCTCCCTTCTGTTCTGTGGGCGGTTAGATCTCACTCACCCTGGCTGCGTTGTAATTAGTTGCAACAATGTGGGTCATAGCTGTCTTTGCTCTGAGGCCGTGGTTTTCTGGTGCATGTTCTCAGTATGCTTTGCTTTCCTTTTTTTATTATTTTTCTCTTTTTATTTATATTTTTGTAGTGTTTCTGTACTTCTCCTTAGCTCTTTCTTACTTATTTTTTAATGTAGTGAGTGTTTCCCAGATCCATCTTCAGCAGGAAGTTCGTCTGGAGGAAGAGGGAGCTCTGTGGTTCTGGTTCCCAAAAATTACCGTTGGAGCCAGGTTTCTGTGTTAGGGTGTTTTTCCATCTTAAAAAACAAAATGTAGTTGCCAAACACGAAAGAACATATCAATTGTGTATATGACGCAGAAAGAAAACGCGTCTCAGAATCGCCGCCCCTGTAGCTGTTCCCCAGCCCAGAAGCGCCCCGTGGTGGCGTTGGCAGGCCTCTGCCCCATCACCTGTCACATCCTGGAAAGCCAGCCTTTGCAGTAATCTGGGTGATTTACATCTCTTGATATACACTCAGCACAGAAAACAGTTGTCTCGGGGGGTCGGGGAAGTGAGGTCCTGGCGGCAGTAACTTTGGGGACGCTCCCAGGTGGGCCCTATGTGCAGCCAGCGTGATAACCACACGGTTACAGCAGGGCCCTAACCTTAAGTTCCAGGCCAGAGACCCGAGGAAACGACCCTCCCATCGGTACCAGGGGCCGGCGTTGGAGGGATCCTCGTGAGACTCTCTGGGGGAAGCGTGTGTGATGTCAAGGGCCCGCTTGGAAGCAGAGACCCTGGCACCTGTGCCCTCCTGGCACATTAATGATCACAAGCAGCGTTCCCGATGAAGCCTATGGAGTTTTAGAGAAGGAGGGTCGTGAGGTCTAAGGCCTCACCTCAGGGCACAGACCCCACAGGTTCTCAGGGACAAACGGGTCACAGGGACATGAACACGCAGTAGTATCAGCTAGACTGTGTACGCAGACGTCCAGAGACTTTCACGGTCACAGACGCATCTGGGCTCCCACCTTCCTGCCTGCACACAGGTGCATGGCCCCTGTTGCCCCAGTGAAGCAGGTGGGTATCTCAGTTCAGCAGAAGGGGCCTCGGGCCTGAACGAGGTGGGAATTCTCCACTGTGTGGGTGTTTCAGACCCAGAACAAGTGAGACTTCCCCGCTATGGCACGCCGCCTAGGCACAGGGACCACACTGGAGGGAATGCTGAGCAAAGGCAGCCTTCAGACGTCATCCGCACCGTTGGCCCTCCTGGCTCTGCAGCGGCATCTTTGGACTAGAAGTGGAACAGCAGCTGTCCTGGGTGCCCACCTGCTGGACTTCACACTGGAGCTGTCCATTAGCTCTCCTCTCTCTCTCTCATGTGTCCATGTTCAGACCAATGCTGTGAGATTGGTTCTCTTGGTCTCGAGCCTGCAGACTTAAGACTCACCAGCTTCCAAAATCATGTGAACCAATTTTTTTTTTATCATAAATCTTTCATATATGTACGTTCCTATTCCGTCATTCTGGTGAACTCTGACTAATGCAATATCCTCAGTCAATCTACAAAGTTCAACAGCATACCTTTCAAAACTCTCGCTGGCTTCTTTATGGACATTAACAAGCCGATCCTAAAATTCATGTGGAAATGCAAGGACCAGAATAGGCAAATAATCTTGGGAAAGAAAAAGTTCCTGTTCTCAATACCTATCTCAGAGCTGCAGTAATCGAAACAGTGTGGGGCTGGCAGTAAAGATAGACATAGAACAATGGAGTAGGACTGAGACCACAGAAATAAACCCTTGTATTTATGGGGAGTTGCTTTTCAAGAAAGGTGCCAGACAATTTAATGGAGAAAGGACAGTCTTTTCAAAAATGGTGCTGGAACAACTGAACAGTCACAAGCCAAATAATAAAGTTGGACCCCTACCTTACACCATATTCAAGAATTAATTCAAAATGGATCAAAAATTTCAATGTAAGAGTTAAACTATAAAACTTTTTAAAGAAGACATAGGAGTTAATCTTTGTGACCTTGGATTACGCAATGTTTTATTAGTGACCTTGGATTAGGCAATGTTTTATTAGTGACCCAACACACAAGTGACTAAAGAAAAAATAAATTGGACTTCATCAACATTTAAAATTCTTGTGCTTCAAAAACATCACCAAAATGAAAGTACAACTCAGAATGGAAGTATATATTTGCATATTATATATCAGATAAGAGACTTTCATCAGGATAACATAAAGGACTCTAATAATTGAACAAAAAGACACAAAAAACCACAACTTAATATGAGAAAAGGATTTGAATAGGTATTTCTCAAAAGATGATATACAAATGGTCAATAGTTTATAAAAAGGTGCTCAACACCATTAATCACTAGGGAAATGCAAATCAAAACGACAATGATACCGATCCACACCCATTAGGATGGCTGTAATAAAAAAGACAGACAATGACAGGTATTAAAATGGAGGAAAATGCAGTGGTCATATGTTGCTGGTGAGAATGCAAAATGACACAGGCACTTTTTTTTTTTTTTCCTGTATTTTTCTGAAGCCGGAAACGGGGAGAGACAGATAGACTCCCCCATGCACCCGACCGGGATCCACCTGGCACGCCCACCAGGAGGTGACGCTTTGCCCACCAGGGGGCGATGCTCTGCCCCTCCAGGGCATCGCTCTGTTGCGACCAGAGCCACTCTAGCGCCTGGGGCAGAGGCCGAGGAGCCATCCCCAGCGCCCGGGCCATCTTTGCTCCAGTGGAGCCTCGGCTGCGGGAGGGGAAGAGAGAGACAGAGAGGAAGGAGAGGGGGAGGGGTGGAGAAGCAGATGGGCGCTTCTCCTGTGTGCCCTGGCTGGGAATCGAACCTGGGACCCCTGCACACCAGGCCGACGCTCTACCCCTGAGCCAACCGGCCAGGGTGATGCAGGCACTTTGAAAAACAGGTTGGCAGATCCTCAAAAGGTTGACCGTAGAGTTCCACTTGACCCCAAAATCCTAGACTTATGTATCCTCAAGAGAAATGAAAATATATATCTACCCCCGAACTTTACACAAATGTTCATAACAGATTTCTTCAGAGGGATGCATATTGGAAACAGTCCAAATGTCCCTCCACTGATGAATAGGTAAACATAGTGTGGTTTATATATATAACGGGATACCTTTAGCAACAAACAAATGAATTTCTGATACATGATTCAACAAGTACAAACTTCGAAAACATACTATCTGAAAGATGATAGTCACAAAAGACCGCATTCTGTATTTCGTTTATATGAAATGTCCAAATTGGCAAATTTATAGAGACAAAGTTGATTAGTACTAGGAGGTTGCAGAGAATGGAGATGACTATTAGTGTACACTGAATTTTTCTTTGGGGGTCATTAAAATGTTCTAAAATTAGTTTGTGGTGATTGATGTAAGACTCTGTGATATACTAAAAACCAGAGTGCAGTTTAAATGGGTGAATTTTACAGTATGTGAATTATCTCAAAAAGCCAGAAAATGACCTTAAGAGCAAATTCCAAGATGGCAACGGAGTAGGCAGACGTTCCAACTGCCACAAAAGAGGACCAAAGTGGATTACAAATTAACTTAAGAACAATTATCTTGAGCCTGACCAGGTGGTGGCGCAGTGGATAGAGCGTTGGACTGGGATGCGGAGGACCCAGGTTTGAGATCCCGAGGTCACCAGCTTGAGCGCAGGCTCATCTGGTTTGAGCAAGGCTCACCAGCTTGGACCCAAGGTCGCTGGCTTGAGCAAGGGGTTACTCGGTCTGCTGTAGCCCACAGTCAAGGCACACATGAGAAAGCAATCAATGAATAACTAAAGCACCACAACAAAAAATTCATGATTTATGCTTCTCATCTCATCTCTCTCTGTCCCTGTCTGTTCCTATCTATCCCTCTCTCTGACGCTTTCTCTGTCTCTGTAAAAAAAAAAAAAAAAGAACAATCATCTTGAAAAACCTGGGACTAAACTAAGAGGAGTCTATAACCAAGGATCACAGAAGAAGCCACACCGAGACGGGGAGGAAGAGTGAAGATGCGGAAAGCCCCCAGGAGCGAGGGGCAGCTGAGGGTCTGGAGGGACTCTTTACCTGATTGGTGTGAGTGCTCAGCCCCAGGCCCGAAGCCCCAGCCTACAGCCCCAGAGCCTAGAAGAGACACCCAGACAGCATTTGGTGGTGAAAAGAGCAGGGTTTCTGTCTGCGAGAAAGAGCACTCCGAGAGGCAGCCTCCATATTAAAGGACCCAGAAAATCTCGTTCACAGCCACTTACCCGAGGCTCCAGGGGAGGGAGAGCTGAGAGGACTGGAGTTGCATGAGGAGAGTGTAAAGCTGGAGGCCCAGAGAGAGACACTGTGGGGAGGTCACCAGAACCCCTGAGTCATTCTCCAATACTGCAGTCGCCATCTTTCTTGGGTGGAGCAGTCCCCTCTGAATGGCATCAGCCTGGGGAAAAGCAGCTGCTCCACCCTCAGGAGTCTCTCCTACCCCAGTCATAGAGACTGGGTCTTTCTGAGAAGCCAGGAAGCAGGGTCACGTCATCTGGTGTGGAGGCCAGAGCTATCCTCCCCAACCTCCGGAGTCTATTGACTGGTGCTTCTGCCTCACCAGAGACAGTAGAAACTGTCTGGACTGCGGGCAGACCACACCTCTGGGTCTCAGAGGCCACACCCACTGAACTCCTGGTGGCCACACCCTACTGAGGTTTGTGAAAAAAAGTCTGGACAGATTGACACCCAAGGCAGAGAGGTAGAGCCACACCCACCACCCTTCCTAATCCCTGAATTGCCACAGGCTCTAGACTCTACCAGAGGTTTTTTTCAGCAGCCAAACCCAACAAGCAGCCAGCAGACAGAGGCTGCAGACCGAAGGACTCAGGGAACCTTGGCCTTTTAAGCAGACCTTCCCCCAGGCCCAATGTAGGTAAAAGCCAGCCTAGGTGTGCAGCTTGGTATTTCCATGTGCACCTGGGCCCAGCAGAGGTAGCCACAAACTCTGGATTGCTTGTAGCTCCAAGAAGGTTGCTGAGGGTCAGTAATGGGCAGTGTCTCCCACCGGTCTGTGCCAGGTTCTTCCAGGGAGGCCCAAGGCTGGCACATCCAGTGGCCAGCTGTGGAGAGCATAGGTTCAGAACATAACAACCCTTGCTAGTGGGGTATCCTAAGGAAGAGTTCCTCACACCTGGCCCAGCTGAGGCGAGTTCCACTCTGTGATCAGCACCTGCACAGCTGCTCATGTGCATTGGATAGAGTAGAGCTTCACAGTCAGCTGGCCTGGGTGCTGGATATCCTGCCCTGCTGGGCTAAATACCGTAGGGGGGAGGGAGAGAAGCTTAGAGCATGGCCATTTACTGTGTGGGTCCCTGAAAGCCTATTGTTTTGCCTGGTCAAGGGGCGTAGCCACCTTCTGGGAGGTGCAGAATGTGGGGAAGCTGTGTTAGGCTTGCTTGCTGTTTGCGAGCTGCAGGCCCTTTGACTGATTGGTGCATGAGCACATGGCAGAGACACATGTGCATAGCCTATATAAGGCTACGGGTGGCTTGCACTCGAGAGAGATTAGAGATGGGGGATTGTGGATTGCCTGCCTACCACAGTGAGGGGCCATTTTGCTGTTTGTTTTCCTGAGAGGTGGTTCCCCTTGCCTGTGTGCTTGTTCACCATTGTGAGACTTTATTAAATGAAATGGCCCAACGCTTTCCAGCTCCACAGTTTCTCTACCATCTGCCCAATACAATGTGGACCTATGTGGCCACCAGCATTACACACAGTCAGTCCCAGGAGAGGACTCTCTCAATCTTCCTCCGTGAGACCAGGGTCTCACCAGTTCTAAGAACTTCCGCAGAGGGGACTGTTGGCCCCATTTGATCTGAACCTGCTACATACCTTGCTAGGGAGAAATAAAATTTGAGTATCCAGCAGTGGTTGAGGGATCAAGCTCTGGAGTAGGGGCCATATTCCCTGTACTGAACTCCTGACCAAGAGATCCCTGAAGTAGGGGATCCCACAAACGTTGTAGTCACAACCTCAGCTTCCCTAACCCACCAAGCTTGCAACCTGTAGAGAGAGGGGTTGGTTGGGTGAGGCCAGACTGAGCCTACCCTATAGTCTTGCTACAGAAGACTCTGTGGGGAGGCCAGGCAGCTGCAAGAGGAAGCAGACAGCTGAAAAGTGGAGGAAAATCTTACAGAGCTTGGGGCTTTTACAGAGCTCTTATCATCTCTGAGCAGGAAAAAGTTGATCCTTTTACACAGGTTGGCACCTCCAACACTACCCAGGCACAGGAAACATAGTCCCAAATAGTGAACAGAGCAGTAGCTCCAGAAAGGTAGCCCACAGCAGGTTACAAACAATGCCTGACACCAACCCAAAGAGACCAAGAACCAACATAACTGCTAGTGGGTAGCAGACAGCACCAACCCTAGAACCAGCTAATTACACAAGCAGCACGCACAAAGGACATGTCCAGCAGGCATCAAACACTGTGGAGAATAAATATGCCCAACAGGACAGCCGCTGCACAGTGTCTAATACACATGATCAGGGTTGACCTTTAGAGCCAGCCAGCCTGAAGGGATAAACACACCCACATAAAGGACCAACTGCATTCAATACTCATATAAAACAGGAGGGAAAATACTACCTTCAAGAAGCATTCCTAGAGCCTGATCAGGCAGTGGCACAGTGGATAGAGCGTTGGACTGGGATGCCGAGGACCCAGGTTCGAGACCCCAAGGTCGCCGGCTTGAGCGTGGGCTCATCTGGCTTGAGAAAAAAAAAATGCTCACCAGCTTGGACCCAAGGTCACTGGCTCAAGCAAGGGGTTACTCGGTCTGCTGAAGGCCCGCGGTCAAGGCACATATGAGAGGGCAATCAATGAACAACTAAGGTGTCGCAGTGAAAAACTGATGATTGATGCTTCTCATCTCTCTCCGTTCCTGTCTGTCTGTTCCTATCTATCCCTTTCTCTCTCTCTGTCACTGTAAAGAAAAAAAAAAGAAGAAAAAGCAGCATTCCTAGAGCAAGGAAATCATGTGACCTGAAGATCAGTACCACCCAGCCCATTTTCTTCATAAAGACAACACAACACATTGCAAAGTCCGATAATGCTACTCAATACACAGACAAAAAGGACAAAGAAATATGACCCAAATGAATCAACAGGAGAAATTTCCAGAAAAAAGAACTAAATGAAATGGAAGTAATCAAACTACCAGACACAGAGTTTAAAATAATGAATTTTAGGATATTCAAGGATCTTACATAGAGCAACAATGGATGGTCATAATGAGTACCTAAATAAAGAGATAGCAAGTATTAAAAATGACTTTGAATCATAAAAAAAAACCCAGTCAGAAATGAAAAATACAATATCAGAAATGAAGAATGCACTAGAAAGAATCAACAGCAGGCTGGATGAAGCAGAGCATCAAATCAGCAATTTTATAGGACAAGATATAAGAAAGCACAGAAGCAGAGCAGCAAAATGAAAAGAAGCTCAAAATCATAGAGGTTCCTGAAGGAGAAGAAAACCAAGAAGGGACAGAGAACCTGTTTGAAGAGATCATAGCTGAAAAATTTCCTAAACTGATGAAGGAAAAATTCACACAAGTTCAAGAAACACAGAAAGTCCCCTTAAAAAGGAACCAAAGGAGGCTTACACCAAGACACATCATAATTAAAATGCCAAAGTTAAGAGACAGAGAAAGAATACTAAAAGCTGCAAGAGAAAAGCAGTTAATTACCTACAGAGGAGCTCCCATAAGGATCACATCTGACTTCTCAACAGAAACATTTGAGGCCAAAAGGGATTGGCAAGAAATATTCAAAATGATGCAAAACAAGAACCTATAACCAAGACTTCTTTATCCAGCAAGGTTATCATTTAAAATTGAAGGAGAAATAAAAACCTTCCCAGACAAAAAAAGACTCAAGGAATTCATTACAATCAAACCAGTACTGCAAGAAATGTTAAGGAGCCTGCTGTAAAAAGAGCAAAGAAAAAAGAAATAGAGAAAGAAAGGATTGTAGATTTAAAGAATAAAATGGCAATAAATAAGTACATGTTAATAATAACTTGAAATGTAAATGGACTAAATGCTTCAATCAAAAGAAATAGGGTAGCTGCATGGATAAGAAAACAGGACCCATACATATACTGTCTACAAGAGACCTACCTCAGAACAAAAGATACACATAAACTGAAAATGAAGGAATGGGAAAAAGTATTTCATGCAAATGAAAATGAAAAAAAGCTGAAAAAATAGCCTTTACAACAAAGGCTATAGTAAGGGATAAAGAAGATCACTACATAATGATAAAGGGAGCAATAAAACAGGAGGATATAACCATTGTAAATATTTACGAGCCTAATATAGGCACACCTAAATATATAAAGCAGATTTTGATGGATATAAATGGCAAGACTGATAGCAATACTATAATAGTAGAGGGTTTTAATACCCCACTATCATCAATGGATAGATCCTCCAGACAGAAAATTAACAAAGAAACCTCATCCTTAAATGACACAATAGATCAACTGGATTTAATAAATATCTTCAGAACTTTTCACCCCAAAGCAGCAGAATATACATTCTTTTCAAGTGCTCATGGTACATTCTCTAGAAGAGACCACATGTAAGGACACAAAATGAGTCTCAATAAATTTAAGAAGATTGAAATCATATCAAGCATCTTCTCTGATCACAATGGCATGAAATTAGAAATCAACTACAATAGAAAAACTGAAAAAACATTAAAACACCTGAAGGCTAAATAGCATGTTATTAAATAATGAATAGGTTAACAATGAAATCAAGAAAGAAATAAAAGATTTCCTTGAAACAAATAAAAATGAACATACAACAATTCAAAATCTATGGGACACAGCAAAAGCAGTCCTGAGAGGGAAGGTCATAGCATTACAGGCATACCTTAAGAAGCAAGAAAAAGCTCAAATAAACAACTTAACCCTGCACCTAAAAGAACTAGAAAAAGAACAACAAATAAAGCCCAGAGGAAGTGGAAGGAAGGATGCAATAAAGATCAGAGTGGAAATAAATGACACAGTGACTAAAAAAAAAAAAAAAAAAAATACAAAAGACCAATGAAACCAAGAGCTGGTTCTTTGAAAAGGTAAACAAGATTGACAAACCTTTAACAAGACTCATCAAGAAAAAGAGAAAGAGGACCCAAATAAATAAAATTAGAAATAAAAGTGAAGAAGTAACAACTGACACCACAGAAATACAAAGGATTGTAAGAAAATACTATAAAGATCTATATCCCCCAAAATTGGACAACCGAGGTGAAATGGATAAATTCCTAGAGACATACAATCTTCCAAAACTTAATAGGAAAGAATCAGAAAACCTAAACAGACTAAATACAACAGATGGGCCCTGGCCGGTTGGCTCAGCGGTAGAGCGTCGGCCTAGCGTGCGGAGGACCCAGGTTCGATTCCCGGCCAGGGCACATAGGAGAAGCGCCCATTTGCTTCTCCACCCCTCCTCCGCACTTTCCTCTCTGTCTCTCTCTTCCCCTCCTGCAGCCAAGGCTCCATTGGAGCAAAGATGGCCCGGGCGCTGGGCATGGCTCTGTGGCCTCTGCCTCAGGCGCTAGAGTGGCTCTGGTCGCAATATGGCAACGCCCAGGATGGGCAGAGCATCGCCCCCTGGGGGGCAGAGCACCGCCCCTGGTGGGCGTGCCGGGTGGATCCCGGTCGGGCGCATGCGGGGGTCTGTCTGACTGTCTCTCCCTGTTTCCAGCTTCAGAAAAATGAAAAAAAAAAAAAAATACAACAGATGAAATTGAAGCAGCCATCAAAAAACTCCCAGAAAACAAAATCCTGGACCGGATGGCTTAACAAGCGAATTTTACCAAACATTCAAAGAAAAAATAACACCTCTCCTTCTCAAGCTATTTCAAAAAATTCAAGAGGAGAGAAGACTTCCAAACTCCTTTTATGAGGCGAGCATTGTCCTCATTCCAAAACCAGGTAAAGACACTATAAAGAAAGAAAATTATAGGCCAATATCCCTGATGAATATGGATGCTAAAATTCTCAACAAAATATTAGCAAACCAGATCCAACAATACATCTAAAAGATCATACATAAAAAAAAAAGATCATACATCATGATCAAGTGGGATTTATTCTGGGGAGGCAAGGCTGGTACAATATTCACAAATCAATAAATGTGATTTATCACATAAACAAAAGGAAGGATAAAACTCACATGATTATATTAATAGATATAGAAAAAGCATTTGATAAAATCTAGCACCCATTTATAATCAAAACTCTCAGCTAAGTGGGAAGACAGGGAACATACCTCAACATAATAAAAGCCATCTATAACAAACTGACAGCCAACATCATACTCAATGGGCAAAAATTAAAAGCAATTCCCTTAACAAGGCAGAGGTGCCTCCTTTCACCACTCTTGTTCAACATAGTTCTGGAATTCCTAATCACAGCAATCAGACAAGAGGAAGAAATAAAAGGCATCCAAATTGAAAAAAGAAGAAGTAAAACTATCATTTTTTGCTGATGACATGATACTATACATAGCCCCCTTCACTATTGCAACAAAAAAAATAAAGTACCTAGGAATAAATTTAACAAAGGAGGTAAAAGACTTGTACTTGGAAAACTACAAGACATTGAAAAAAGAAATCAAGAAAGATTCAAACTAGTGAAAGCATACACCATGTTCATGGATATGAAGAATAAACATCATTAAAATGTCTACACTATCCAAAGCAATCTATAAATTCAATGCAATTCCTATTAAAATACCAATGGCATACTTCAAAGCTATAGAATAAATATTCCAAAAATTTATGTGAAACCAAAAAAGAACCCAAATAGCCTCAGCAATCTTGAAAAGAATAAAGTGAGAAGTATCACACTTCCTGATACCAAGTTATACTATAAGGCCATTGTACTGGCATAAGAACAGGCATACAGATCAATGGAACATAACAGAGAATCCAGAAGTAAACATACGCCTTTATGGTCAATTGATATTTGACAAAGGAGATAAGAGCAGTCTCTTTAATAAACGGTGTTGTGAACATTGGACAGGTACATACAAAAAAGTGAAACTAGACCACCAACTTACACAATTCACAAAAATAAACTCAAAATGGATAGAAGACTTAAATATAAGTTGCAAAACCATGAACATCTATCTTGGAAGAAAACATAGGCAGTAAACTCTCTGATATCTCTTGTAGCAATATTTTTGCTGATATATCTCTACAGCCAAGTGAAATAAAGGACAAAATAAACAAATGGGACTATCTCAAACTAAAAAGCTTTTGCACAGCAAAAGATATCATTAACAAAATAAAAAGACAACCCACACAATGGGAGAACATATTCACTAACACATTGGATAAGGGGTTAATAACCAAAATTCATAAAGAACTTCTAAAACTCAACACCAGGAAGGTAAACAATCCAATTTAAAAATGGGCAAAGGAACTGAATTGATACTACCCAAAAGAGGACATACAGATGGCCAATAAGCATATGAAAAAAATGTTCAATGTCACTAATCATCAGAGAAATGCAAATTAAAACCACAATAAGATACCACCTCACTCACACCTGTCAGTATGGAGCTCATTAACAAATCAGCACACAGTAAGTGCTGGCAAGGGTGTGAAGAAAAAAACCCTCCTGCACTGCTGGTGGGGATGCAGACATGAGCAGCCACTGTAGAAAACAGTATGACCTTTCCTCAAAAAATTAAAAACAGAACTGCCTTTTAACCCAGCTATCCCACTTTTAGGAATATATCCTAAAAATACCAAAACACTGATTCAAAAGAAGATACGCACACCCATGTTCATTGCAACATTGTTTACAATAGCCAAGACCTGGAAACAATCCAAGTGTCTGTCGGTGAACAAGTGGATTAAAAAGCAGTAGTACGGCCCTGGCCGGTTGGCTCAGCGGTAGAGCATCGGCCTGGCGTGCGGGGGACCTGGGTTCGATTCCCGGCCAGGGCACATAGGAGAAGCGCCCATTTGCTTCTCCACTCCTCCTCCTTCCTCTCTGTCTCTCTCTTCCCCTCCCGCAGCCGAGGCTGGGATCCACCCGGCCGGGCGCATGCGGGAGTCTGTCTGACTGTCTCTCCCCGTTTCCAGATTCAGGAAAAAAAAAATACAAAAAGTAGTAGTACATATATACACAATGGAATACTACACAGCTGTGAAAAAGAAGGAAATCTTACCTTTAGAGATGACATGGACGAACCTGGAGATTATTATGCTAAGTGAAATAAGACAAGCAGAGAAACACAAATATCATATGATCTCACTTATATGTGAAATCTAATGAACAAGGTGAACTGAGGAACAGAATAGAGGCAGAGATGGGGTACCAGGGACCAGAGGAACAACTGTCAGAGAAAGGGGAGATGAGGGGACAGAATCAGAGAAGATGAAGAGACTAGTTGAATTATATATACATAACACATAGATACAGAAAACAGGACAGAGAGAAAAGGCGGAAGGAGTCAGGGGGAGGTAGGCAATGGGGTGGTGTAATTGGGGCATGTGGTTGGGGAGTGAGGGTGTTATATTGAGTGAGACACTTGAATCCATGTTAACACAATAAATTAAAATTAATAAAATAAAAGATATAGATAAAAGATAGATATAGGCAGTGTTTCTCTTTTATTGTGATAAAATATACACAATAAAAATAAAATGTTGCCTGACTAGGCGGTGGTGCAGTGGATAGAGTGTCGGACTGGGATGCCGAGGACCCAGGTTCGAGACCCCGAGGTCACCAGCTTGAGCGCGGGCTCATCTGGTTTGAGCAAAAGCTCATCAGCTTGGACCCAAGGTCACTGGCTTGAGCAAGGGGTTACTCAGTCTGCTGAAGGCCCACGGTCAAGGCACATATGAGAAAGCATCCAATGAACAACTTAGGTGTCGCAATGCACAACGAAAAAAAACTAATGATTGATGCTTCTCATCTCTCCATTCCTGTCTGTCTGTCCCTGTCTATCCCCCTCTCTGACTCTCTCTGTCTCTGTAAAAAAGAAAGAAAGAAAGAAAGAAAGAAAGAAAGAAAGAAAGAAAGAAAGAAAGAAAGAAAGAAAGAAAGAAAAATGTTAGTATCTTGACCACTTTTTTAAAAAGAAAATGACCTTAAGAGCCCGTGGGTGAGCCCTCAAGCATTCCTCACAGAGGCTCCCCTCTCTCTAGTCTGTTTGTCTGTCAGGCCCTCCTGGTTCTCTTGTCCTGTCTGTATCACAGGCACCTGGTGGGCAGGTAGTTGGTCATCAGCTGGTCAGGTGGGCCATGCTTCTCAGCCAATCAGGGTCATCGGCAGTTGGTTCCTAGGAAACAGAATCAGTTAAATTGACACGGCCTCCATCAGACGGTCTGGGAACTCAGAGTCAGGACTATTTCTTGATCCAGGCTCAGTCAGTCAGGACGGAAGTTGCTGGAATGTTCCCAGTCAGGTAAGTGGCAAATGGTCAGCAGGTCAGGACACACGGGGACCAAGTGTGAGCCTCTGTGGGGCCCTGGAGAAGGGCAGGCACCTGGTGGCTCATGAGTGAGCAGAGGAGCCTGTGAGGATGAAGAAAGTGACCGTGTGCCTGTGAGGGGTGACAGGACACAGCAGGCCCGCCTCCTGGGTGAGCGGTCTCCAGGGGTCTGACTGCCTTTTGTGAGCTGAGGGCAGGCCTCCGTCAGAGCAGATGGGGGACGGGCTGGGGACCTGGGAGAGGGCGGAGGAGGAGGCCTGGGCACAGGAACTGGGTGAGGATCGGAGAGCTGAGCTGCTGGGTGGAGAGGGCTGCCAGTCCCCTGGGCAGTGAGGAGAGCACCCTGCACGGTTGGTGTTGATCACGGTCTGAACCCTGACTCTGGTTACCCAGTTCCTGCTGGGCACAGACGAAGCTGGCGTGAGGCCGCAGCCCAGCCAGGACGGGCCCCTGGTGGTGAGCTCTTTAGGACATAAGTGCCCTCACCTGCTGACCACCAGCCTGTCCTTGAAGGCTGTGCTACAGGGGCCATAATACACATGGGCCAAAGCCCAGTTCTGACATGACAACAAAGCCGCCCTCTGCAGATGCTATCACCTCCTCGTGCCTCAGTTTCCCTGACTTTAAGTGCGAGAAACAGCCCCTCCATGGGGGAGCTCGGGCATTCAGGATGGTTCCTATCTGAGCCCCAAGCCTGGTCCTTATGAAGGGGCTGCCCCCCGGGGACCGGACAGCCTTCTGCTGATCTGTCAGGGCTGGTGTCTCAGGAAGACACTGCCTCTTCCCTTACAACCTGAGGCCCTGTCACCTGCAGGGGACTAGTGAGGGGATCAAACTCAGGTTCCCAGGGCTCCCTGCTGTTCCTGTCCTGGGGTCAGCCACACCGTGTGGTGTTTTGAGTGACATAGAGATGGTGTTTTGGGTGGGCAATGGGACCAGAGCGGCCAAGCAGGAGAGCCTCTGGGGTAAGAGTTGGGTCTGGGCAGGGATGAGGCTCCACAGATGCAGGAATGAGATGCAGAGGACGGGTCAGGCCGAGGTCCAGCTGTCGCCCCAAGCCCAGACTGATCCTGGTAAAGGTGCTCAGTCTGCTCTTGAAGTGGCTCTAATGGTCCTGACAGAGGACCAGGGCCGTGGTGTTGGAAAGTGAGCTCTGGACCAGATGAGGAACTGGCTCCAACACCGGCTCCCCCATTACGAACCTCGAGGCCTTAAGCACTCAGGACACTTCTCTGGGTTCCACTTCCCCATCTGTAAGTGGGGGTGATAACAGCGTCTCCCAGCGGAGCAAGTCAGGACCTGCAGTTAATTAATGCACAGACTTAGAGCGCAGCCTGGCCTCTAGGAACACGGCCCACGTCAGGGGCTGATAGGGTTTAAGCAGCGCAGAGTGCCCGTGGGCAGGGCAGACACATACTGATCAGTGGGACCTGAGCGCCATCCCGGCACAAGGAGATATTGGGCCCTGTCCTCCGTGCACAGAGACCCCACTGGAAAGGTCTTCAGGCAGAGTGGGAGGATGACAGGACCGCAGCCACCAGTGGGTGGCCGGGCCGCTGAGCCCGGGGCCTGGTAAGCATGGTGCCCAGGGCCCCAACTTCATGGAGCCCATGAACACAGTCTCCGGAGCTCCTCAGAGGAATCACTGGGCCTTCAGGTGAAGGAGAGCTTCTAAGCAAGTGGCACACACACAGGTGGAGGACACATACACATGGATGAGGGCCACACTGATACACACCCACATTCAGACACAGCCACACACTCCTCCCTGCAGCCCAGAAGCGGTGTAAATTCCAATGGAGTCGCTGACAGTAGGCGTGTTTTCCGAGTATGAGCGACCAGCAACCTCCTCCAACGCGTATCAGCTCAGCACAGACAGGGACAGACGCCCAGTCCACAACCACTATAAAGACCACAGCCAAACAGAGAGCCAGACACGCACTTCGCTGGGCCTGGGACAGGCCAGCTCAGAGGAGGAGACAGGAAGGAAGGATCGGGTTACCAGGCTCAACACACGCAGGTCCGCCAGCCTCCACCTACACAGCCCACTCTGCTGAGGGTCTTCCGTGGACAGGTAAGGCCTGAAGCACTCACCAGGGCTCCCCCACGGTGCAGACTGGCAACCACTTCTGCTCTAGGGACCCACTTTCCCATATACAATACCTGACTTCCGCCACCCCAGGCTGCAGTAAGAGGCACAGCCTGTCCCCAGCCCACCTGGGCTGGACCCTGCAAGAAGATAACAGGATATAGTCACTTGCTTTACTGCTCCTTAGGGGACCACATCATGGAAACAAAATGAAACTTCTATTAACCCTTTAATGTGATATTTTTTAATTTTCCCTTTACATTTGAAAAACCCCATTCTAAGAAGAGTGGACGAACTGGAAACATAGGCATCAGCAGGTAGTCCTTGGAGCTGAGTGTGTCCTGCTTGCTGGTTCTGCTATGGCAGGTCCTCGGCTGTGCAGCAGGCGGTCAGAGTCCTGGGGGGGACTATCAGGGAGCGCCTGGACCCATGTGACTGCCCAAGCCAGTGGCACTGGCCCCTCTGCCCAGGGAGGGGAGGAAACACAGGGCTGGGCTGGATCTGCTCTCCCCACCACCAGCCCTGTGCATCTTAGCCTCTCATTTTGAACAGAAAGTGAGGGACGCAGAGAGAGACCCAGAGAATCACTGACATAGGGGTCATGGAAGCCCACGGGCCTTTCATTCCCTTCTTTCGCTGATTACAGGTTGGATGCTTATGGAGCTGAAGGAGCTGGACACAGGCAGGCTCCCTCCTTCCAGGACGGGACCCACATCCCTCTGTGGGCTCAGGTTCAGGCGCAGTCTGAGGGAGACCATGAATGACCCACACCACCTCCCACCTGGAACAGTACCGGAGTTGGAGATTCCGGGACTTTCCGCACCTTCTGGCTCCCCCTGGAAACTTCTGCCCAGCAGGCTTCTCTCTGCTGTCACCGTGCTCTCAGCCCTCCCTTCTGCCAGGAAAGGGCCTGGACTCAAGGGGAATCTGCACACAGCCCCGGCCCTCAGGCTGGGTCCCTTTGGAGATCAGGCCTGTTCCTCCCTCCTCCAGAGCAGTGAGGCCTGGGAGAAGGGGAGAATGGGTGCAGAGCACAGTCTCGGAGTCCAGAGCAGTGAGGCCTGGGAGAGGGGGAGAATGGGTGCAGAGCACAGTCTCGGAGTCCACAGAACCAGGACTTACCAGATGCCTTTCCTGTGATGAGTTTTCCTGTGTGAGAAGTATGTGAAATACTTCAGATACAGGAACAGCCCAAACCATTATTAGTGAATTCGCCTTGTGAACTCAACCTACTGACCATGTTCATAGGAGTGTGATTGGCGGGTTCATAGGAGTGTGTGCTCTTGGGCAAGTTATATGACCTTCTGGTATTTTCAGTGTCCCCTCCACGTGGTAGTGAGAAAACTAGCTCCACTGACAAGTTGGGGTCTCTACAGATCTATGTCCACACCCCCCCCTCTTAGGGCACTCTTTGGGCTCCTTATGATGGTTTCTCCTCCAATTTGCTGCTGGCGGAGACTGGGACAGGATGACCTCCCAGAGGCTGCCCCCTTGCATACCTCATGCCACTGTCTCTAGGGTCAAATGAGGTCAAGGTCTAGGGCTCTTCTCATAGCCTCCCACCTGGGCATGCTTAATTTTCTGCACACCCGCCAATCACACTCCTATGAACATGGTCAGTGGGTCGAGTTCACAAGGCGAATTCACTAAGAGCGGTTTGGGCTATTCCTGTTTGGTTTTAATTGCAGGGAACAGAAGTATTTGAGTGTATTTCATTTAACTTGTAATTAAGTTACAATCACCTAGAAGTGAAGTGAATGCCCATCTTCAAACCCAAGTCCAATTTAAGCCAGTCTCTCATTAACAGGGGTGAAGGTCCTCTGCACCCAGAATATGACTGGGGGGGGGGGACAGGGACATGGCCTGTGTCTGACTCTTGGTCCTAACAGGGAATTTGGGTTTGAGGACTTCTCTCAGGAAGGGTTTTGTGATCAGATCATCTTGGAGATGGTATAGATTTTGACCACAGAAGTATTTTTCTTACTTGACTACTACTTTCCTCTGCTTACTCATTTCTCTTCCATTCTTGGTCTTGCATTTCCTTGGCTGGTTGTGCACAGGATGCTACTGAGGAACTGTCCCCAGTGGCTGGCCTCCCAGAGAGCTGGAGCTCGCCTCCTGCCATTCTTCTCTGGAATCTGCTTCTTTGGATGAACCATATGGTGTTTCCCAAAGGTGTCCTGCTGATTTATATCTTTATATAATTTGATAGCATACTAATACTATTTATATTTGAGCTTATACTCATCTGTTCTTGAGTCACTACCTTCTCTTTATGGTGAGTTCTGGAAGAAAAATAATGACTAATATAGTCTCTCAGAACTCCTCAAGGACACAGGCTGAATCTCTGGTCCTCAGGCCACATGGCCTTTAGGACTCTATCTTTGAAAGAACTGCCTTCTTCAATCTCCCTGCAGATGGTGTCTCCATGGTTTGGTGTTTCTCAGCTTAAGCGGCGTGCACTGAGGTCACTGGGAGCTGGAGAATCTTCTCTCCTGTACAGTCTGCTCCATGGTCCTGGAGCAGGCTAAACCCTTCTCCCCACAACTACCTGGCCAATACCCAAAGCTCCTGCCGAAGGTGGGGCTCAGTCAGACCTTCGCGTTCTCCCCTATGCTCTCACTCCGTAGCTCATCCTCAACACCTCCCACGGGCTGCACATCCTCCAACAGCCTGCTCCAGAGGGAGCTGTCCCCACAACAGTCCTTTCCTCTGGCCAGCTCTGCCTCCTGTCTCATCGGTTCTCTGACTGCCGTGGACCTGTTGGAGTCTGGAGGTGATTCATATTTTGCAGGTGGAGGATAATGTCCTTAGAAGTTTTCACTGAGGGCACAGCTGCAGTCTGAAGTGGAATGGACCTTTGAGACTGAGCTCCACGGGGCTGCCTTTCCCTCCCGGATGCTTAATGCCCAGGAGTCCAATGGACTGGATGAGGAGGGAGCCCAAGAAGGGTTGTGGAACCTGCCCCCTCCTGAGCCCCACGTAGTGTAGAAAAACAGGTTTTCATGGTGATGGTAAATGAACCTCTTCCATTACTGTCCTGTCCCCTCTCATCCTAGTCCGTGCTGAATGTGATCAAGAGAACCAGAAGGCATGGGGCTTGGAGGTGAGGAGC
Source organism: Saccopteryx bilineata (assembly GCF_036850765.1). Taxonomy (NCBI): domain Eukaryota; kingdom Metazoa; phylum Chordata; class Mammalia; order Chiroptera; family Emballonuridae; genus Saccopteryx; species Saccopteryx bilineata. The sequence continues at coordinate 182,905,532 of NC_089495.1, forward strand.
CAGCCGTCAGAGCTCAGCTTTGGAGTCACAATGGGCTGAGGTCTCTTGGGCTCTGCCTTCAGGGGCTTCAAACCTGGGGAGCAGAGAGCAGCAGCACCCAGGGAAACAGGGGACTGAGGATCAAAGTTATACTGAGCAATGAGTATAGGCATGACTTAGAGCAGTGGTCCCCAACCCCCGGGTTGCGGACCGGTACTGGTTCGTGGGCCATTTGGTACCGGTCCGCAGAGAAAAAAATAAATAACATGAAACGTTGTCAGAATAACAAATTTAAATACAGCCTGAATAATGAGTACATGCTCGTTCCTCCTTTAACTTAGCCCAATAAATATCGTAAGTTTGACAATTATATTTAAAAATACCACAGTTTTTACGCCGGTCGCATAATTTTATTTTGTGAATTTATCCGTCTCACCCTAAAGGCCAGTCCATGAAAATATTTTCTGACAACCGGTCCGTGGCCGAAGAAAGGTTGGGGACCACTGAATTAGAGAACCCTGACTTTCATGTGATCCCAGCACACGGAGCCTGGCTGAGGGCAGGCGGAGTGCTCGCAGGCTGTGAGCAGGGCAGACACTGGATTAGCATGGGGCTCCCAGGCACCGGAGGCCCAGTGACTGCTGCAGGGACAGGTGCCAGGGACTCTCACATGGGCTACGGGTAAGAAAAGGTGCTTGTTATCATTTTTTAAAATGCTAGTGACAAAGTCACAGGCTTTTAAGAGGCAGATGGCTCTCTGAGGCGCTCGAAGAACCACCTCCTTCACCCCTCACTGCCAGCTCTTGTTAGTAATCCCACCTTCCTCCTGTTGTTTTCATCTCCTTTGGCGCTCTTTTCATCTCATCCTTTACCCCTGATATTTGTCCAGGCCTCTGGCTCCGGCCTGTACAGATGATGACCTCATTAACTCTGCAGCTTCATCCAACCTCTGGTCCTCCTTTTCGTCTGCCTTGTGGCAGCATTTTTTATTTTTCACATTTAGTTTTCTGTCCTGCTTTTTCTGATGCCATCTTTGATTACATCGTGTGATCTTCCTCTGTTGAGAACTCATATTTGAATGAGTTGAGTTTACCTGTACTAAATTTTTGTGCAAGTTTTTGTGTGGGTTGTGTTCCAGGCTCTGATATATTTTATTGTGGTTCAGGGTTTTATATGTAGTTATTTTTACCCACCTGAAGGAAACTGAAATCTATAGTGTATATGAGAGATTTCATAATATGTATAGTAAGCTATATGTATAATAAATTAGCTACATGCCCACTTCTCAGCTTAAGCTATAAACCACCATTTTCCTGGAGGGTCTGTGTGCCTTCAAACGTCATCTCTGCCTCACACCCAAGCTAAACACTATCCTGAGTTGTATGTTTATTAGTCACTTGTTTATAGTTTTACCATACTTTTTTTGGTATATTCACAGAATTTATTAACTTTATCTGCATGTTCGAACTTCTTTATAAATGATTTTAGTCTATTTTATGTAGCTATTCCTTGATATTACAACATAACCAAGCACCCCAAATCTCAGTGAGATGTCACAATGAGCATTTATTCATGGCTGTGTGACTGGGGGCCAGTGGAGCTCAGCTGGCCCCACCCCCATACACACACACAGCAACAGGCCCAGGTGGCAACCTGACTCTCTGAGAGCTCAGGGCTCCAGGGCTTGTGGGCTTCGACCTGATGGTGTGGAGTGAAAATGTCACCCTTTCTAAGCCCTGAATTTTTTCTGCACACTTGGGACAGATTCTGAGTGGCACGGGACAGATAGGGGCTGGATGGAGAGGGAGGGAGATAAGAGAAGAAAGGGAGGTTGATAAGAGCTAGAAGAAAGTTCCCACCTTAGAGCTGTACTTCTCCGAGTCCCTGCTCTTGCATGTCTGGACTATCACTCTTGATGACAAAGTTACACTGGGGGCCTGTGGTGCCCTGGCAGAGGCGGACCAGGCGGTAGAATCTTGCTGGGATGATAGGTCCCTCTGGGACCGGGAGTAGGGCAGGGGCAGCCCTAGGGGTTGTCACGGGAAGGAATGCGGAGGGGCTGGGCTGCAGGGACGTCACAGGGCCCCACTGTGACCCCGCCCCTGGCAGAGCGGGGATTGGCAGAGGGAGCTGAGGGGGAGCGTTTGGTTGCCAGGGCCTGAGCCCGAAGGCAGATGGGCACGGAGAGAGGGCGCCCCGTCGGCTCCTGCGGGCCTCCTTCTTCCCGACCCTTCACAGCCTCCTCTAACAAGGACTTCGACTTCCTCCCCTGTCGGCCTCCAGGGTCTGGCTCCTGGCGGGCGCCCGAGGTCCCGGCAGGCCCGCAGACCAGTGGGTGGGCCCGGTGGGGCTGGCTGCACGGCGCGAGTGCGAGTGCCGGCCGCCAGCGAGGGACCCGACAGGGGGCGAGCGGCCATGCGACCTCTCCCTCCGCGCAGGACGCGCCGCCGTCCCGCGGCTTCTGCCCGGTCTCCGCCCGCCAGCTCTCCGCCTGTTGCCCGGCAGCCTCCGGGGTCTCCCCTTGTTTCGGTCTTGCTCTCGGATTTCTCTAAAAGTTCCCCTGCCTCCAGGAGGCTCCCCTTTCGACCTTCCTGCTCACCAGCCCCTGAGTGTCCGCATCTGCCTGCGGTCACCAGGGCTGCTTCGACGTCCAGGTGAACACGCGTGGAGGTGGCACCGCGCTTTCCCCGGGCCACAGCGCAGTGAGAAACGCGCCCTCGCTGGGCCAAAAGGAAGAAGCTCATCGCTTGGTCATTTTGAAGCTGGGTTCAGAGAACACATGTCCTTTAAATCCAGTCGACGGTGGACCCACCAAGACCATACTGTGAAAATTCCAGCAGAGAGGTTGCAGGGGTTTGGGGGAGAGGCCTGGAGAGCAGGACCATCTGCCGGCACCCTAGATATGCTTCCTGGACCCCCGCTGTGTACACACAGCCGCGGAGGATTGCGCCGCCACTCCGAGGGCTGCAGCGCTGGTGACGGCCGCTTTCACCGGTGCCCACCTGGGGAACCCCAAGAACGGCTCTGCGAAGGTGCAATTTGATGACCGCCCGGCAAGGACAGTTTGTCCCCTACTGTACGTCTGAAATCATTCACCTCCGGGACATATGTAAATCTGTCTTCTGTGGGTGACTCCCTTATGTGCCAGATATTAAGGATGCAAAAACAAAGGTTAAGACAGTTCCTTTTCTTTAGGAGCTCACAGTTTATTGGGTGAATCAGAAAAGGAAGCAATTGATTCTCATCACAGGTGGTGAGCACACAGGTAGGTTTTCAGAGAAGAAGGACATCAAGACCATTGAAATCAGTGTAGCCTTTGTAGGGAAGGACACCTGTGCTGAGCTTTGAAAGAAAAATGGGATTTTTTTTCTTTTTCTTTTTTTTTTTTTTTACAGAGACAGAGACAGAGACAGAGAGTCAGAGGGCTAGACAGGAAGGAAGAGATGAGAAGCATCAATCATTAGTTTTTCGTTGCGCATTGCAACACCTGAGTTGTTCATTGATTGCTTTCTCACATGTGCCTTGACCGTGTGCCTTCAGCAGACCGAGTAACCCCTTGCTGGAGCCAGTGACCTTGGGTTCAAGCTGGTGAGCTTTTGCTCAAATCAGATGAGCCCACGCTCAATCTGGTGACCTTGGGGTCTCGAACCTGAGTCTTCTGCATCCCAGTCCAATGCTCTATTCACTGCGCCACCACCTGGTCAGGCAGAAAAATGGGATTTTTAAAGACGGTGAGGAGAAGAGTGTCCAGGAGGCATTGTGTGGCGAGGGCCCTCTTCCTTGGTCTTCTTCCTGCTCCTTGGATGATCTTGGACTGTATCTCCCTGGATGTTCATGGGCTATATCTCCCACAGGTGGCTCACATGCCTTAGTGGAGGTAACTAACATACTTGCTACTTAATGCTCATCAAATTCAATCGGTACTTTGTCAATATGGTGGACCAGTGATGTTTGGTGGGACACCAAGAAATCATTACGTCTGTAGACTGTATTACAGCAGAGAACAAAATAAACCTAGCCCTGTGGCAATGTTGTAGAGGTGTAATATTACCACTGCTAGTAGAATCAAACATTTTCTGATTCGTGCAAGTTAATATGAAGAACAAGACATCAACCTGCTCAGTAGCTGCACACCAGGTTTCACAGGGGCGGTGTTGATTTGCTCCAGTGAAGTTTTTATATGTGAGCTAACAGTCACAATTAGAACCCATGTCTGAGTTTGTTGATGATAGCCCACAGTCATGCTCCAAAATTCGCCTGAATTCTGTACAGGACAAACTAGTGAGTTAAATATGGTAAGTATCACCAGTTTTGTTTCTTTCAAAGCTTGGACTATGGCATTGATCCACACACTTCCTTGAGTGATGCCATTTGCATCTGGTTTGCTCTTGGTAGGGAAGGGAAGTTGCAGGGTCTTCCATTTGTCTGTCAAGCACATGCAAAAAAAGGCAAACGTGCCTGACCAGGCGGTGGCACAGTGGATAGAGCATAGGACTGGGATGTGGAGGACCCAGGTTCGAGACCCCAAGGTAGGCACATATGAGAAAGCAATCAATAAACAACTAAGGTGTCGCAGTGAAAAACTGATGATTGATGCTTCTCATCTCTCTCCATTCTTGTCTGTCTGTTCCTGTCTATCCCTCTCTCTATCTCTCTCTGTCTCTGTAAAAAAAAAAAAAAAAAAAGGCAAACGCATGACTGATGTGGCCGGTAGAGATACAAAAGCCACTTTTAGATTCAGCTGGTACATTATGCACATAGACGTGAAAGAAAACTGAATAATAGCCAATGGTGTTAGCTCTCTGTGTCTTTGTCCCCCATATATGAAAGACACTGAAATGAAAGGGGCCAGAGGATGGTAACAGGCTAGGGCATACCCACCGCTGACAAGCCAGCTCTAGATTGCAGCTAAGCACTTTTATATTCTCCACCTCTGTTCTGAGGGGGAAAGCCTTCCACCTCATCAGAACCCCAGAGGCACTGGCAGCCGTTCAGGGAACATAGGGAGTTAAGTGGGTAATGGCCCTTGGGATAGCTTCCCTCCAGAGGCAGATTTAATGGCAGGTGCACTGGGTGTGAGCCCTGGGCCCGACTTCTGAAGGGCCTGCAAAACCCCAACTGTACACTTTTTTCTAATGTAAGGGGCCCAATATTTTCTTCTGCGCCCAGAACCTCAACCGACCTTAATCCGCCGCTGCCCCCATCCTCTTGTGTTCCTGGAGGATCACAAAGTGTTCTGCCAGGAGTCGATTACCTGTGATTCAAGCCTTTGCCTGTGAGGCCTATGTGTGTATGTGCCAGGTGCTAGAGTGCCAAGGCAGAGCCTTTCCCAGCATGCCCAGCCACCCCCTGACCTTTCCTATATCCCGCTAAGAGTGCTTGTTAACTTAGGCCATCCCATCACATGCACTAAGTAATTGCACTGATAGGGGCTTAGACCAAATCTATTGTTTGTCTTGGGCAACATTGGGTGAGAGAGTCCATGCTATGATTCCCATTATTGTGATCCGCTTTCTACTTGACAGCCCACAGCCAGACCCTTATCAGGGCCGCGTCAGTTAAATGTGTCAGTAGGCCAGGTGCAGAATGAGGGACGGGAAACTGTACACACCCCACACTGACTGGCCAGCAGGAAGTCCAGGACGACGTGAGTGTCCGCTATCACTTGTGCTATACAGTTTACAGCACAATCAGTAATTGGTGAAAAAAAAAACAAAAAACATCTAACAATATCAGTGCCCACAAAGTTAATTTTGTTCGACAGATCAAGTGGAGGCTATTCCTTTCTGGAGTTCAAACTCTTGGGAGGTTTCTGATGAGGATTCTATGTTGGCCAGCAGTTGAGAGTGGGGGTGCAGTCTGGGTCCAATCAGCCAGATGCTCTGCGGACAAGAGCTTAGAGTGAGAATGTCTGTCCTCCCCTGACATTCCAGGGTCTAAGGTGTTCTCATCTACTGGGCTTGTCTGTCTCCTCCCACTGCCAGGCTGTTGGTGTGCACAGTCCTTGCATCATACTCCATTGTGTTCGCCATCCTCCTCGGGTCACACCGTGTCGTACACCCAGACTCATACCAACATGGCTCAGCAGTTTTTTTTCTTATATACTTTGCACCACCCTCGAAAATCTCTCCAACCCCCTGCTGTGGGGTCACACCGGGACCTCGTTAGGAGTCGTCACCTCTCATTTTTGATAATTATCATGTCTGTAATTGCCTAAATTTAGCAAGCAAAGCCAGAGAGCAAAAGGCACATCAGATTAGCCACCACCAGGGTCTTCTGCTTCCCTGAGACCCCAATAGCCCGGTCTCCCAGAGGCAGGCGTGGCAGGCAGAGCAAGACGGCTCAGTGATGTGGTCTGAGAATCCTACGAGCAGTCTAGGAGTACGCCGTCCCTCAACATTTTACTGATTTGTAGGAGGTACCATCTCAGGGGCTTGCTTTATTTAGAACCCAAAGTGCCTTTATGAAGCATGTGTTCTGCCGGGAGCTGCGCCTCTATGGCCAGTTATCCTGGTTAGTTTCTCCTTTCGAAGGGTCCCCTTCCATCCTTCAGGGGAATCTACTACCTGTATATAATCTACTATATACAGCATAGGCCCGGGCAGCTTGCGCATGTTTAGCCTTGAAAGCCTTTCTCTTTGGCCTCCACATGGGGCACAAACTGGGCGTTTGCATCTTGTACGATATGCTGCCATAAATGTCCCCAAAGAAGATGAAACTTTTCCATCCAGTTGTCCCACAAAGCGGCAATTGCCCAGGAGTCAGGAATATGTAACAAGATTTCTGGGGCAAGCCTCACAGTCTGTCACGCCTCACTTTGAGCAGAGGTCCCTTTCCCATAAACAGCTTTAAACACTCTCCTTTGGGGTTTTCCCAGTGAATCCCATCGACCTTTAACTTAGCCAATCAATTTGTGATCCAGGCCTAGGTATCTTCAGGAAACTTTGTGGACCAAGGGTTGGCAGATGCTGCATCTGAGATAGTCATATTTGAGGGATGAGTGGGTGCTTTTTCATGTAGCTGTCAGGTGTCAATGATTCCTGTTTTACTTTCCTGCATATACCACTTTCATGAGTAGCAAATGCTGTTGGGGAATACCCAGTTTGTTGGTATTCTTATTTCTGACCCATCCCAGGATAAGGATGTGAGGGTCTACCAACACCTGCTGATACTTCTGTAGCTTATCAGTATCCATCAGAATCCAATAGTAAGCAATGATGGTTTCTTAAATGGAGTCTTCTGGGTGTCAGGTACACATACGGAAAAGTGGCATTCTCAAATTGTTAAAAGGTCCTGGCCGGCTGGCTCAGTGGTAGAGCATTAGCCCCACATGTGGATGTCCCAGATTCTATTCCCAGTCAGGGCACAGAGGAGAAGCAACCATCTGCTTCTCCACCCCTCTCCCTCTCCTTTCTCTCTATCTCTCTCTCTTTCCCTCCTGCAGCTATGGCTTTGTTGGAGCAAGTTGGCCCCGGGTGCTGAGGATGGCTTCATGGCCTCACCTCAGGCACTAAAATAACTCAGTTGCCAAGCAACGAAGCACATTGCCTGGTAGGGAGCTTGCCAGGTGGATCCCAGTCAGGGCACATGCAAAAGTCTGTCTCTCTGCCTCCCCACTTCTCACTTAAGGAAAAAAGTTGTTTTAAAAAATGGTTCTCATGCAAATAGAGAGTAAGCATATGTCAAAATTTTAATTCCTTAAAGAAAGAAAAGAATGACAATGAATTTATATGAGACAGTGGATTTATATAATCGAAGGAAAAATTGCTAAGGATAACACAAAACATTGTTGTACCACAGAGCAATAAAACTGCAACCTGTTGGGTTATCGTCTTTACCCAAATCAAAGACCATCAGGAAATAACAATTTTCTTCAAGAGCCCCTCTATCTACACTGAGTTATATATATCACTTCATCTATAAGACATTATAAAATTAATTGTGAACAAGTCAAAGTTACGTCCCTGACAGAGTTGAAGGATCTCCAAGGGGCTTGATGAAAATGTCTCCAAGTGCTATTTAAAGGTCATGTAATCATCTTTTTGCTTTATTTCAAAGTTTTGGTCATTTTTCTATACAGTAATTTAATCCTGAGCAATTCTTACACACTGACCCCAGTAGACACATACAAGCATGTTCAAAACACCGTTGTTTGTATCAGCAAAACTCAAATGTTCCCGGACAGAAGCATGGAAATGTAAGTTACATTCATTACAGTGGAGCACTGTAATGAATATAGTATAACTACATGCTCCCAGATGGAATCATGTAACAAATATGATCATGTCATTGTGGTGGGCCGAGTTGTAGCCTCCGTCTGTGACTTCCTGTTGTATTACAGATCCATACCCTTCCAAGGCCTCATGAGAACAGAGGGAAATCCCCCTCCTCTGGATTTCAAGCTAAACCATATGACATGCTTCAGCTATTGGGATGTTAGTGGGCATGACACAAGCTAATGCTAATAATATGCTTGCACGGTTGGGCTTCCTCTCTTGTGTGGGAAGAGACTACCGCAGACAGGCACTGGTCTTACGAGGTTGGGAGATACGTGGCACGGGTCTGAACGCAAACCACAAACCAGCCGAACTTCGCTCAGTCAAACCCAACCAACACCTACATGTGTGAATGACTGCTGCTGTTGTATGTGAATTTGGGGACTGTTATACATCAACATTGGATAATAGTTCACGAGAACAGACACATGGTATATTTATGAATGCATTCAAGGACATGTAAAAGTATTTAATTTTTTAAGCATAAGAACAATTTAAAAAAATATCTATAAAGCAAAGCAAGTGATCAACAAAATTCAGAATAGTGGTCACCCTCGGGTGAGGGAGATGTGATTGTTGGGAAGCACACAGAACAACTCAGAGATAATGGTAGTGTTCCATTTCTTATGCTGAGAGCCTGGTATATTGCTATTTATTAATATTCTCTATACATTACCAGTACAACTTTATAAACTCATTTATAACGGATTATTTCATTTTATTTAAACTAGGAAATAACTGCGTGCCCAAATCTTAAATAATAAGACACATAAAAGCCTAAGACATAACCCTGGGCTGTCCCCAACATAAGTCTTAAAAAGACAGGTAGAAAATGAGTTATCAAAGAGGAACAGGCACAGGAATTGATCAAAATTACTAAGAAAAGGAAAAGAAAAGAATGGCTGAGAAAGTAAGCTCAATAGAATATCAAGTCCATGAAGCAAGTAAAAAAAAATAATTAACAAAAAATTTTAATCAGATTAGAAAGATTAATGAATTAATCATGCCTATAAACAAGAGGCAAATGTAGAGCTATAAGAGCTCAGGGTGGAAGCATGAAATAAATGGGTGAAACTCAGGTAAAATAGCTCAAATTGTTGAAAATGGGTTCTGCCAGGAGCAGGCAGAGTGGCAATACAGAGTTCGTCGCTAAAGAACTACAGTGTTTGATGCTCCAAGCCAATACACAATTGCCATATTTTCTTTTTTTTCTTCTAGAGGGAGAGGGAAGAAGTGGGAAGCATCAACTCACAATAGTTGCTTCCCGAATGTGCCATGACCTTAGCATTCCAGGTTGATGCTTTATCCACTGCGCCACCACCACAAGTCAGGCGTGTAGACTGCTTTCTCATATGTGCCTTGACCAGGGGGGCTCCAACTGAGCCAGCGAGCCTTTGCTCAAGCCAGTGACCTTGGGCTTCTAGTCACTGACCTTTAGGCTCAAGTCAATGACTGTAGGGTCATAGCTATGATCCCATGCTCAAGCCAGGAAACTTAGGGTTTTGAGCCAGGGTTCTCAGTGTCCCAAGCCAACACTATCCACTGTGCTACAGCCCAGTCAGCCATATTTTCAAAAATATCCCACTTTACGTGTGAGTCCATAGGACCCTGTCCTTGCAGCAATCATTGGGCCTCCAGTGCCTAGGAGACCCATGCTAATCCAGTGTCTGACCTGCTCACAACCTTCGAGCACTCAGCCTTCCCTCCAGCCAGGCCCCGCTCCATGTGCTGGGATCACATGAAAGTCAGGGTTCTCTAAGTCATGCCTTTAATCATTGCTCAGTGTAACTTTGATCCTCAGTCCCCCATTCCCCTGGGCGCTGCTGCTCTCTGCTCCCCAGGTTTGAAGCTCCTGAAGGCAGAGCCCAAGAAACCCCAGCCCATTGTGACTCCAAAGCTGAGCTCTGACGTCTGGCTCCTCACCTCCAAGCCCCATGCCTTCTGGTTCTGTTGATCACATTCAGCACGGACTAGGATGAGAGGGGACAGGACAGTAATGGAAGAGGTTCATTTACCATCACCATGAAAACCTGTTTTTCTACACTACGTGGGGCTCAGGAGGGGGCAGGTTCCACAACCCTTCTTGGGCTCCCTCCTCATCCAGTCCATTGGACTCCTGGGCATTAAGCATCCGGGAGGGAAAGGCAGCCCCGTGGAGCTCAGTCTCAAAGGTCCATTCCACTTCAGACTGCAGCTGTGCCCTCAGTGAAAACTCTAAGGACATTATCCTCCACCTGCAAAATATGAATCATCTCCAGACTCCAACAAGTCCACAGCAGTCAGAGAACCAATGAGACAGGAGGCAGAGCTGGCCAGAGGAAAGGACTGTTGTGGGGACGGCTCCCTCTGGAGCAGGCTGTTGGAGGATGTGCAGCCCGTGGGAGGTGTTGAGGATGAGCTACGGAGTGAGAGCATTGGGGAGAACGCGAAGGTCTGACTGAGCCCCACCTTCGGCAGGAGCTTTGGGTATTGGCCAGGTAGTTGTGGGGAGAAGGGTTTAGCCTGCTCCAGGACCATGGAGCAGACTGTACAGGAGAGAAGATTCTCCAACTCCCAGTGACCTCAGTGCACGACGCTTAAGCTGAGAAACACCAAACCATGGAGACACCATCTGCAGGGAGATTGAAGAAGGCAGTTCTTTCAAAGATAGAGTCCTAAAGGCCATGTGGCCTGAGGACCAGAGATTCAGCCTGTGTCCTTAGGGGTTCTGAGAGACTATATTAGTCATTATTTTTCTTCCAGAACTCACCATAAAGAGAAGGTAGTGACTCAAGAACAGATGAGTATAAGCTTAAATGTAAATAGTATTAGTATGCTATCAAATTATATAAAGATATAAATCAGCAGGACACCTTTGGGAAACACCATATGGTTCATCCAAAGAAGCAGATTCCAGAGAAGAATGGCAGGAGGCGAGCTCCAGCTCTCCGGGAGGCCAGCCACTGGGGACAGTTCCTCAGTAGCATCCTGTGCACAACCAGCCAAGGAAATGCAAGACCAAGAATGGAAGAGAAATGAGTAAGCAGAGGAAAGTAGTAGTCAAGCAAGGAAAATACTTCTGTGGTCAAAATCTATACCATCTCCAAGATGATCTGATCACAAAACCCTTCCTGAGAGAGGTCCTCAAACCCAAATTCCCCGTTAGGACCAAGAGTCAGACACAGGCTATGTCCCTGTCCCCCCCCCAGTCATATTCCGGGTGCAGAGGACCTTCACCCCTGTTAATGAGAGACTGGCTTAAATTGGACTTGGGTTTGAAGATGGGCATTCACTTCACTTCTAGGTGATTGTAACTTAATTACAAGTTAAATGAAATACACACATACTTCTGTTCCCTGCAATTAAAACCAAACAGGAACAGCTCAAACCACTATTAGTGAATCACCTTGTGAACTCAACCCACTGACCATGTTCATAGGAGTGTGATTGGCGGGTGTGCAGACAATTAAGCATGCCCAGGTGGGAGGCTATGAGAAGAGCCCTAGACCTTGACCTCATTTGACCCTAGAGACAGTGGCATGAGGTATGCAAGGGGGCAGCCTCTGGGAGGTCATCCCGTCCCAGTCTCCGCCAGCAGCACATTGGAGGAGAAACCATCATAAGGAGCCCAAAGAGTGCCCTAAGGGGGGGTGTGTGTGGACATAGATCTGTAGAGACCCCAACTTGTCAGTGGAGCTAGTTTTCTCATTACCACGTGGAGGGGACACTGAAAATACCAGAAGGTCATATAACTTGCCCCAAAACACGCAGCCAGCAGGTGGCCCAGCTGGCCAAACTGGTCATGAGAAAGGCATCTGGTAAGTCCTGGTTCTGTGGCCTCCGAGACTGTGCTCTGCACCCATTCTCCCCCTCTCCCAGGCCTCACTGCTCTGGACTCCGAGACTGTGCTCTGCACCCATTCTCCCCCTCTCCCAGGCCTCACTGCTCTGGAGGAGGGAGGAACAGGCCTGATCTCCAAAGGGACCCAGCCTGAGGGCCGGGGCTGTGTGCAGATTCCCCTTGAGTCCAGGCCCTTTCCTGGCAGAAGGGAGGGCTGAGAGCACGGTGACAGCAGAGAGAAGCCTGCTGGGCAGAAGTTTCCAGGGGGAGCCAGAAGGTGCGGAAAGTCCCGGAATCTCCAACTCCGGTACTGTTCCAGGTGGGAGGTGGTGTGGGTCATTCATGGTCTCCCTCAGACTGCGCCTGAACCTGAGCCCACAGAGGGATGTGGGTCCCGTCCTGGAAGGAGGGAGCCTGCCTGTGTCCAGCTCCTTCAGCTCCATAAGCATCCAACCTGTAATCAGCGAAAGAAGGGAATGAAAGGCCCGTGGGCTTCCATGACCCCTATGTCAGTGATTCTCTGGGTCTCTCTCTGCGTCCCTCACTTTCTGTTCAAAATGAGAGGCTAAGATGCACAGGGCTGGTGGTGGGGAGAGCAGATCCAGCCCAGCCCTGTGTTTCCTCCCCTCCCTGGGCAGAGGGGCCAGTGCCACTGGCTTGGGCAGTCACATGGGTCCAGGCGCTCCCTGATAGTCCCCCCCAGGACTCTGACCGCCTGCTGCACAGCCGAGGACCTGCCATAGCAGAACCAGCAAGCAGGACACACTCAGCTCCAAGGACTACCTGCTGATGCCTATGTTTCCAGTTCGTCCACTCTTCTTAGAATGGGGTTTTTCAAATGTAAAGGGAAAATTAAAAAATATCACATTAAAGGGTTATAGAAGTTTCATTTTGTTTCCATGATGTGGTCCCCTAAGGAGCAGTAAAGCAAGTGACTGTATCCTGTTATCTTCTTGCAGGGTCCAGCCCAGGTGGGCTGGGGACAGGCTGTGCCTCTTACTGCAGCCTGGGGTGGCGGAAGTCAGGTATTGTATATGGGAAAGTGGGTCCCTAGAGCAGAAGTGGCTGCCAGTCTGCACCGTGGGGGAGCCCTGGTGAGTGCTTCAGGCCTTACCTGTCCACGGAAGACCCTCAGCAGAGTGGGCTGTGTAGGTGGAGGCTGGCGGACCTGCGTGTGTTGAGCCTGGTGACCCGATCCTTCCTTCCTGTCTCCTCCTCTGAGCTGGCCTGTCCCAGGCCCAGCGAAGTGCGTGTCTGGCTCTCTGTTTGGCCGTGGTCTTTATAGTGGTTGTGGACTGGGCGTCTGTCCCTGTCTGTGCTGAGCTGATACGCGTTGGAGGAGGTTGCTGGTCGCTCATACTCGGAAAACACGCCTACTGTCAGCGACTCCATTGGAATTTACACCGCTTCTGGGCTGCAGGGAGGAGTGTGTGGCTGTGTCTAAATGTGGGTGTGTATCAGTGTGGCCCTCATCCATGTGCATGTGTCCTCCACCTGTGTGTGTGCCACTTGCTTAGAAGCTCTCCTTCACCTGAAGGCCCAGTGATTCCTCTGAAGAGCTCCGGAGACCGTGTTCATGGGCTCCATGAAGTTGGGGCCCTGGGCACCATGCTTACCAGGCCCCGGGATCAGCGGCCCGGCCACCCACTGGTGGCTGCGGTCCTGTCATCCTCCCACTCTGCCTGAAGACCTTTCCAGTGGGGTCTCTGTGCACGGAGGACAGGGCCCAATATCTCCTTGTGCCGGGATGGCGCTCAGGTCCCACTGGTCAGTATCTGTCTGCCCTGCCCACGGGCGCTCTGCGCTGCTTAAACCCTATCAGCCCCTGACGTGGGCCGTGTTCCTAGAGGCCAGGCTGCGCTCTAAGTCTGTGCATTAATTAACTGCAGGTCCTGACTTGCTCCGCTGGGAGACGCTGTTATCACCCCCACTTACAGATGGGGAAGTGGAACCCAGAGAAATGTCCTGAGTGCTTAAGGCCTCGAGGTTCGTAATGGGGGAGCCGGTGTTGGAGCCAGTTCCTCATCTGGTCCAGAGTTCACTTTCCAACACCACGGCCCTGGTCCTCTGTCGGGACCATTAGAGCCACTTCAAGAGCAGACTGAGCACCTTTACCAGGATCAGTCTGGGCTTGGGGCGACAGCTGGACCTCGGCCTGAGCCGTCCTCTGCATCTCATTCCTGCATCTGTGGAGCCTCATCCCTGCCCAGACCCAACTCTTACCCCAGAGGCTCTCCTGCTTGGCCGCTCTGGTCCCATTGCCCACCCAAAACACCATCTCTATGTCACTCAAAACACCACACGGTGTGGCTGACCCCAGGACAGGAACAGCAGGGAGCCCTGGGAACCTGAGTTTGATCCCCTCACTAGTCCCCTGCAGGTGACAGGGACTCAGGTTGTAAGGGAAGAGGCAGTGTCTTCCTGAGACTCCAGCCCTGAGGCCCTGACAGATCAGCAGAAGGCTGTCCGGTCCCCGGGGGGCAGCCCCTTCATAAGGACCAGGCTTGGGGCTCAGATAGGAACCATCCTGAATGCCCGAGCTCCCCCATGGAGGGGCTGTTTCTCGCACGTAAAGTCAGGGAAACTGAGGCACGAGGAGGTGATAGCATCTGCAGAGGGCGGCTTTGTTGTCATGTCAGAACTGGGCTTTGGCCCATGTGTATTATGGCCCCTGTAGCACAGCCTTCAAGGACAGGCTGGTGGTCAGCAGGTGAGGGCACTTATGTCCTAAAGAGCTCACCACCAGGGGTTCGTCCCGGCTGGGCTGCGGCCTCACGCCAGCTTCGTCTGTGCCCAGCGGAACTGGGTAACCAGAATCAGGGTTCAGACCGTGATCAACACCAACCATGCTGGGTGCTCTCCTCACTGCCCAGGGGACTGGCAGCCCTCTCCACCCAGCAGCTCAGCTCTCCGATTCTCACCCAGTCCCTGTGCCCAGGCCTCCTCCTCCGCCCTCTCCCAGGTCCCCAGCCCGTCCCCCGTCTGCTCTGACGGAGGCCTGCCCTCAGCTCACAAAAGGCAGTCAGACCCCTGAAGACCGCTCACCCAGGAGGCAGGCCTGCTGTGTCCTGTCACCCCTCACAGGCACACGGTCACTTTCTTCATCCTCACAGGCTCCTCTGCTCATTCATGAGCCACCAGGTGCCTGCCCTTCTCCAGGGCCCCACAGAGGCTCACACTTGGTCCCCGTGTGTCCTGACCTGCTGACCATTTGCCACTTACCTGACTGGGAACATTCCAGCAACTTCCCTCCTGACTGACTGAGCCTGGATCAAGAAATAGTCCTGACTCTGAGTTCCCAGACCGTCTGATGGAGGCCGTGTCAGTTTAACTGATTCTGTTTCCTAGGAACCAACTGCCGATGACCCTGATTGGCTGAGAAGCATGGCCCACCTGACCAGCTGATGACCAACTACCTGCCCACCAGGTGCCTGTGATACAGACAGGACAAGAGAACCAGGAGGGCCTGACAGACAACCAGACTGGGGGCGGGGGGCTGGATGGAGAATGTGTGGGGGCAATGTCCACAGGTTTAGCCACTGTCTGGATTCCAAACCCTGTCAGGTTCAACACTCCAGGGCCTGAAAATATTTATATATTCACCCTTATAGAGTGGAGATGCAGCAGCTGTCTAGCAAGAAGTCAGAAGCTACCTCCGTAAGAAAGGCGCCAGCATGAAACCAGTCATATCTTATTGTCCTGCTTCTCCCAGAGATCCGAGGGGCACTGGAGAAATGCCACCTGAGAGAATGCCAAGGATTATGATAAATGGTGCCCTTCAAAATATATATTTTGAATCCCTAACTCCCAATGTGATGGTGTTTAGAGTAGGAGCATTTGGGCAGTGATTAGATAAGATGAGGTCATGGAGGTTGAGGCTCATGATGGGATTGGTGCCCTTGAAGAAGAGACATCAGTTTCCTCTCTTTCTTTTTTATATGGGGGTACAGTGAGAAACCAGGAAGAGTTTTCATCATAAAGTGAGACTTTGATCTTGAATTTTCCAGTCTCTGGAACTGTGAGAAATAAATTTCTATTGTTTGTGTTATCTAGTCTTCGCTATATATTTTTTTTTACAGTGGCCGAAGCAGACTAAAACCCCTTTTCTTCCTGTATGTGCTAAAAATGGAAGAACGGTACTTTCCCCCCACTAATGCACTCTAATTCATACATTGAGCAACCAATTAGTTTTGGTCAGGCATTGTGGTTTTCAGTAATTAATTCATATAAGTTTAAGGTGTCTCAAATAATTCAGTAACACTCATTTTTTAATAATAGGTCTCATTTTCTGAGACCCTGGGTTAAGGGTTTAGTACAGATTACCCCACTAGATCTTACAATCATCCTATGAAGCAGTTCTCTGTATTGCACCCATTTAGCAGATGAAGAAACTGAGCCTCGGAGAGGTTAGGTGATTTGCCCAAGTTGACCCAGCTGGAGAGATCTGGAGCCAAAAGAAGATTCAGGACTGCTGGGCTATATTCTCCCCCTACCCTTCAGAGAAACTAGATGCCAGTGGCTAATGGCTGTGACTTGTTCCCTGAGTAAATGAGTCCATTGAATGAGAAATTAGGGACAGTCTTTCCAAACCCCTTCTTATTTGGCTTCCTCCCATTGGAAGAGGCCCAGAGACCATCCCAAGCCTGTCCTGGAAGGTGGACGTTAGGGGAAGTCTGATTTGGAAAGTGACTGGGACCATGGTGACTAAAGGGAGAGGAAAAAGATCAAGGCCCCAAGCGAGGGGAAGCCGGGAGGAATTGGCTACACGTCTCCTTATCCTCTCTCTCCATGAAAACTCGGACACTGGCTTCCCCAGAAAGGCCCCCTGGGTCTCTGGGGTGGACACTCGTCCCTTTTCCCCTCTGTATCCCCCAGCCCTTTGCTCACTTTCATCCAGTCTTGGCTGCTCGCTCTGGCTCTCAGTCCGGTCAGTTTGTGTGCCTGGCCTTCTTCTGGGTTCCCACGGCTCCAGACACAGTGCCAAAAACACTACTGGCCGGGAGTCAATTATTCCAGGGACGCAGTATGGTAAATATGTCTCGTACGTAGCGCATACCAGGGCTCATTAATGAGGGGAGCAAGTTCCCAGAGGAGCAGTGAGTGAAAAGAACACTGCATTTCAAAAGGTGAATTAGAATGGTTGTTATACAGTCGGCCACCAGAGGACGCTCTGGGCAAAATGATCTTTCAGCCCTTTGACTTAAATCTTCCCCTAAATCAGGGATCGGGAACTTTTTGGCTGAGAGAGCCATGAACGCCACATATTTTAAAATGTAATTCCATGAGAGCCATACAACGACCCGTGTACATTCACATTATCCAATAAAAATTTGGTGTTGTCCCGGAGGACAGCTGTGATTGGCTCTAGCCACCTGCAACCATGAACATGAGTGGTAGGAAATGAATGGATTGTAATACATGAGAATGTTTTATATTTTAACGTTATTATTTTTTTTAATTTTTTTATTCATTTTAGAGAGGAGAGAGAGAGGGAGAGAGACAAAGAGAAAGAGAGAGACAGAGAGAGAGGAGAGAGAGACAGGGAGAGGAGCTGGAAGCATCAACTCCCATATGTGCCTTGACCAGACAAGCCCAGGGTTTCAAACCAGCGACCTCAGCATTTCCAGGTCGATGCTTTATCCACTGCGCCACCACAGGTCAGGCCAACATTATTATTTTTTTTATTAAAGATTTGTCGGCCCTGGCCGGTTGGCTCAGCGGTAGAGCATCGGCCTGGAGTGCAGGGGACCCGGGTTCGGTTCCCGGCCAGGGCACACAGGAGAAGTGCCCATTTGCTTCTCTACCCCCCCCCTCCTTCCTCTCTGTCTCTCTCTTCCCCTCCCGCAGCCGAGGCTCCATTGGAGCAAGGATGACCCGGGCGCTGGGGATGGCTCCTTGGCCTCTGCCCTAGGCGCTAGAGTGGCTCTGGTTGTGGCAGAGCGATGCCCCAGAGGGGCAGAGCATCACCCCCTGGTGGGCAGAGCTTTGCCACTGGTGGGCGTGCTGGGTGGATCCCGGTCGGGCGCATGCGGGAGTCTGTCTGACTGTCTCTCCCAGTTTCCAGCTTCAGAAAAATACAAAAAACAAACAAACAAAAACAACAACTGCCGCGGACCAGCGCAGCTTCCAAATAACGGTGCGGAATTAAGGAAACACACTTTGTCAGAACAAAACCGATGGGACCGGGAGGACTCCTCAAACTGCCTGGCAGCATCTGAGTGCCTCACAGCCTCAGTTCGCTTTATTATATGGACCTATGCAAATCAAGGACCCTGATACAAAGTTGCACATCAAAGGCTAAGACAGGAACTCTCCCAAGGCAAAAACAGTATACATTAGTGAATTTTACAAACATCTGAAAACAAAGAGTCAGAGGAAGGGTATGTATATTGCTTCCTGCAACCCAAGGAAGGAAGGGGAGTGGGTGCAAACACAGAGCATCAAAGCCAAATATGGAGATGGAGGGGGTAGAACTTAAGCCCCCTGCCAAGCCTTGAATCTATAATGGCTTTTTGCCATTACCGGTCCACAACAAACAACAACAAAAAAAAGATTTGTCTGCGAGCCAGATGCAGCCATCAAAAGAGCCACATCTGGCTCGCGAGCCATAGGTTCCCGACCCCTGCAAATTCTACAGTCAGTGTCGTCTGGTAGACAGGAGCAGGTAGTGCCAAAGTCTCAGGGCATGGCACTAACAGTTTGCTGGCACTTCCCCTGGGGGAGCAGAGACAAGATCAAATCAATGGCCCATCGTTTGCTGGATGAAGAGAAAGACTCGATAAAGACAATGCAGTTAGTACAAAGGTGGCATGGGCCCTGAGCTGGTTCCTGCTTTACCAATTTCTGGAAGTGTGACATTAAAAAACTCATTCTCGCCCTAGCTGGGTACTCAGTTAGTTAGAGCGTTGTCACAATTCAGCAAGATTGCAGGTTTGAACCCGGTCAGGGGACTGTTAACAAGAATCAACCAATGCACGCTTATATAAGTAGAAAAACAAATTGGTGTTTCCCTCTCAGTCTCTCCATTCCTTTCTCTCTCTCTAAAATTAATAAATAAGTTTTAAAAGAGAAAAGAAAATCACTCTCTGTTCTGGGCTTGGGTTCCCCCTGTACAATGCCTGGGCTTAAGTTACAGCCTGTCCTGGATGTCACCGGCTCTTCTAACCCTTCTCAGTAATGGCCAATTTAGTCCACGTGGAAGCTTAGTCCGCTGCTTTCGGCCTCAATTAGGGAACCGCGATCATGAAAACCAGCAGTTACTGCAGCAGGAACCACCAGTGTCCTGGATATTTCCCAGATCCTTCCCGGGATGACCTGTGAACAACCAAAGGAATGAGACGCTCAGAAAAGCAGGGGCAGCCTGCAGTATCATTCAGAAGTGAGCTTGGATCCAGCAGCAGTGTGCAGAAGGAAATTATTCGTGCCCATTTTCCTAACCACAGAGGTGATGGCGTAGGACGGACAGCCCATTCTTGTGTATGAGGGTAAAGCAACCCACGAGTGAGCGTGGTGCCAACAGGGTGGGACAGCCTCGGGAGGGAGACCAGGAAGGACGGGGTGAGAGAATGAGCTGTTTCTGTCGCATCTCACTTCATAACACAGATGGATGGGTTTCAATCACCTGTGGCTAAATATCAACTCCAATAAATCTGATTGGTTCTTAAGCTGTAATTTTATGTTTGACCCATTTTTTTTAATTGAAAAGGAAAAATAATTCAAAGTGATTTTTAAAATAATAGAGAGCCCAACCACCCCTCAGAACCCAACTTTTTTTTTTTTTTACAGGGACAGAGAGAGAGTCAGAGAGAGGGACAGACAGGAATGGAGAGAGATGAGAAGCATCAATCATCGGTTTTTCGTTGCGACACCTTAGTTGTTCATTGATTGCTTTCTCATATATGCCTTGACCATGGGCCTTCAGCAGACCTAGTAACCCTTTGCTTGAGCCAGTGACCTTGGGTCCAAGCTGGTGAGCTTTGCTCAAACCAGATGAGCCCGCGCTCAAGCTGGCAACCTCGGGGTTTCAAACCTGGGGTCCTCTGCATCCCAGTCCGACACTCTATCCACTGCGCCACTGCCTGGTCAGGCCTTCAGAACCCCTCTTAATCTAAGGTAGTGGGGTTTTTTATCCTTTCGCAGAACTTCCAGAGGTGAAGGCATGTGTCCATAGTATACCTTAGGGTTCCCAGGCCCAGCATGGTTAGGGACAGTCCTAAACATGAAAGACCAGACTCCGCTCTAGATCGAAAAGCCCTGCAGTGCCTCAAATATTCAGGATGCTGCCTTTCACATCTGCAAAATGGGCCGGGGACTTGTCCTAGCGACCGAGTTAAGGTCTCATATATTGGAACATTAGCATCAACAACAAACAACACACGAAGAAATGCAGGGAGGATTAACAAAGCCATATTAAGGGAATTGAGAATCTTTCTGATGAGAGCTGATCCTCCAAGGAAATAGTTGCTCTCCCTAAATCTCAACTCCAGGCCTACCGTTCAAAATGATGAGAATTATTCTGTGAAAAATGATCCCAGCGGTCACTACAATTAGAATTAAGGAACAATATTTATATACCTCACCATAGTGAGTCAACGGTGTTTCCTATGAAAGCCACAGGGCTTCAATGTTGAGTTTAAATAATGAGAATAGAGACACCGCCAAAGAAACACTTATTGGCCTGACCTGTGGTGGCGCAGTGGATAAAGCGTTAACCTGGAAACACTGAGGTTGCCGGTTCAAAACCCTGGGCTTGCCTGGTCAAGGTGCATATGGGAGTTGATGCTTCCTGCTCCTCCCCCCTTCTCTCTCTCTCTCTCTCCCCTCTCTATAATGAATAAATAAAATCTAAAAAAAAAAAATTAAAAAAAAAAAAAAGAAACACTTATTTTTTTGTTTTGTTTTGTTTTGTTAATTTTTTTAAATATAATTTTATTTTTTTAATGGGGCGACATCAATAAATCAAAGATAACAAGTCCATATATTCAAAGATAACAAGTCCAGGTTATCTTGTCGTTCAATTATGTTGCATACTCATCACGCAAAGTCAGATTGTCCTCTGTCACCTTCTATCTAGTTTTCTTTGTGCCCCTCCCCCTCCCCCTTTCCCTCTCCCCTTCCCCCCTCCCCCCGTAACCACCACACTCTTATCAATGTCTCTTCGTTTCACTTTTATGTCCCACCTACGTATGGAATAATGCAGTTCCTGGTTTTTTCTGATTTACTTATTTCACTTTGTGTTATGAAGAAACACTTATTAAGTAGCAATATAAATAAACTGGAAGAGAGAGAGGAAATCACAAAGCTGCCCATGGAGACTGTGCCGCAGACTCTTGCGGATCAACATGACTGGGACAGTTTCCTGAGAACTGGTGAAACCCAGCAGGTGCAGACTTCCCGGGGCAGAAACAGTCTGTCTCTCGTCTAAAATTCTGGCACTGCCTAAGGAAATTCAAAGCTATCAATAGAAGCTTTGCAGGAGGATTGTTAATGGTACAAAAGAGTGCACAGAGACCTTCCGGCAGTTGACACCAGGGACAGCAAAAATCAAAATGTGCAGTGGGTGACAGTTAACTAGCCCCTCCCCACTCTTCTGTGACATGTCCTCGCTTCTCTTACCTTAATCCACGCTCAAGGACCCGGGCTTCTCTGCGTCCGTCACAACATTCTTAATGTAATCAACGCACCTACACCACGCTGCTGCAGGCTGACAGAGATGATTCTTCGGAAGGACCCCAACATTCAAAGAGCTGCTTAGGAAGGGCAGCACAGTGAGGTACAAGGGCTTTTTCATGGCACAGTGCTGGATTTGAGCCTTAATTTCTACATGTGGTAATCCTTCTCCATGGCAGCTCACAGTTTGCCCCACCTTTTGATAGACACGCTCTGGCTAGTTCCCTTGGATACTGACCAATAGAATATGGCGGAAATGACAGTGACAATGTATGAATTCCGAGGCTAGGTCACAAAAGGCTTAGCAGTTTCTGCCTTGGCCTCTTACATCCCTGTCTCTGAGGACGCCAACCACCTCTCTGTGAGGACACTATGCCCGCTCTGTAGAGAGACCCACGTGGGTCTCTAAGACTCCCTGACAGTAGCCAGAACCAGTTTGTCAGCCTTGTCATGAAATTCTTGGAAGTGGGACCTCCAAGTCCAGTTGATATTTGACTGCAACATCATGACAGACCTTGAATTCGAGCCACCTAGGTGAGCTGCTTCTGAATTCCTGACTCACTGGAACCATGAGAGATAATAAATGATTGTTGTCATTTTAAGACCTAAGTTTGGGGGCAATATGTTACATAGCTCTAGTAGTGAGAATTTAACCTTTCTAAGTGTTGGGGGTATTTGGACTAATATTCAGTTGTGAGATACCTGTATGGCTACATCGATAGTTAAAATATTTAACTTTGTAAAGAGTCCTGTGCTTGAATTAATGTGATGTTGAAATGCTAGTTTCCCAAGGTCCTTTGCAAAGGCAAATCAAACCACCTTCAGAGAAAGGCCTAGACCTCAAATTATTTCATCAAATACTTTACAAATACTATGTCCAGCACACAACCAAAGAGCAGATTTTCTTAGGCACCCAGAAGACATTCGCTACTCATGGTTCATGTGTTGGAACAATTAAGCATATGATAAGTAATGGATTCAATGTGTGGTGGGGAGAGAGAAGCCAATTTGGGAGGGGTAGGAGTGGGCTGAAGAAAGAGGCTTTTATTGTATCTGAAGATGAGCTCTGGGAAGAGCAGAGAGCAAGACCTTCTCCTTGCTGTTTTTCAGAGGGTAGCTGGACTTTCAATGAGGGTAGCCAAGAAGCTCATTCTCATATACTTCAAAAACACCATCTCCAAGTTTGGCTGGAGAATGGCAGCTGCTTCTTCAAGGTGGCCCAAACCACAGACCCATGAAAGAAACTAAAGTGTTGAGAAAACCAAAGCATTCTTGCCTGGATGTTCTAGACTGCATGAGACCCACCCAGAGACTTCTAGAAAACATGAGTACAGAAGAATTCACACCATCCAGGAGGGTGAAGACCTGGAAAAGCTTTATCAGATTTAGTGAAAAAGTAATGGTAATTTTTTTGCATCAAGTAATGTAAAATAAAATTAAAACCCACTATAGGATATTAGCAAGACCTGTGACAAGTTCTTCATTTTACAGATGAGGAAATTGAAACCCCGGGGACTAGAGAGCGAGTCTTAGCCTGCTGACCCACACTGTGTGTGATCTTTCCCTACATCCCTCTGCCCCAGAGTTGTCAAACCCTATTTCTACCTTACTCTCTGGCTATTAATGCCCTGAATGTTATAGGCCACCTGGCACTTCTTTCCCAGTAAGCTAATCCTGGCCCACCCACATTGAAAATCTCAATATTTCATCTTTTTTTTTAAATTCAGTGAAAGGAAGGGAGGCAGAGGCAGATTCCCACATGCATCCTGACTGGGATCAACCCAGCAGTCCCACTAGGGAGAGATGCTCTGCTTATCTGGAGCATTGCTCTGTTCCTCAGCAAACAAGCTCTTCTTAGCGCCTGAGATGGAGGCCATGGAGCCATCCTCAGCACCGCAGAGCCAACTCACTCCAATTGAGCCATGGCTGCAGGAGCGAAAAAGTGAGTGAGTGAGAGAGAGAGAGAGAGAGAGAGAGAGAAAAGGGAGAGAGGAGGGGTGGAGAAGCAGATGGGCGCTTCTCCTGTGTGCTCTGACCGGGAATTGAACCTGGGACGTCCACATGCCAAGCCAATGCTCTACCACTGAGAAAACCAGCCAGGGCTAATATGACATCATTTCTAATTTCCTCTTATTTTCTTTCTCAACCAAAATTCCAACATCCACTGCTTTCTCTAGGCAGACATCCACAAAAGGTCTTTCTTCTGACCCAGCCAACTCATCATAGCGTGCTGTTTTGAGTAGTACCATACTTCTCTATGCTTTTGTTAAAAGTTTTATACACTTATATATGTGAACAACTAGGAGCTTCCACCTTCCTCTTTATAAAGTGCTTTTGATTAGTGATTCCTAGTGGAGCAGATGATGGGGTCAGAGTTTGCTACGGGCTCCCTATCTCTAAAGCAGTGATTTTCAACCTTTGTTTCTCACTCACTCATAAACTAATTACTAAAGAAAAAGGGGCCCTGACCTCTTCTTCCTTGGTAACTAATTTATTTGTGCCATGAGATGAAAATGGTTGTATTTAGTCAGGGGCACTGACCTTAGTAATTAGTGTGTGTTTGTGCCATGAAAAAAAAGGTTGAAAATCACTGCTCTAAAGGGATGGGTTGTCTGTCCCTGGAGATGGAACAGAGTGTCAGAGACCCTCTGCTGTTCTTGTGAGTCAAGGAGATTGGTCCAGATAACTTTGAAGGCTTCTTGTAGCTTTAATCATTGTAAATAAAACCTTTTGGTTTCTCATCATCGCTGGGGTGTCTCTTCTGCCTTACTACTGCCCCTCTATCTCCATTCACAGTGACTATGATTCTCTTCTTCTCTGACCTCCCTGGCCTGGCAACGTCGATTATGCTCTGGAGAGATCTTTCTTTTCTCTTTTTCTTCTTTCCTTCCTTCCTTCCTTCCTTCCTTCCTTCCTTCCTTCCTTCCTTCCTTCCTTCCTTCCTTCCTTTCTTTCTTTTTCTCTCTTTCTTTTTAATTTTTATTTTTTCAGAAGCAATGTTATTCTGTGTTAGTCTCAGGTGCACAGCATAGCGATTAGTCAAGCATATACTTTACAAAGTGTTCCTTTTCCCTGATATTTCTAGCACCCACCTGGCACAAGTAGTTATTACAGTATTGCTGACTACTTTCCTACGCTGTACTTTACATCCCCGCGACTATTCTGTACCTACCAATCTGGACTGCTCGTTCCCTTCACCTCTTTCACTGGGCCCCCCACCTTCCTCCCCTCCGGCCACCATCAGTCTGTTCTCTGTAAGTCTGTTTCTATTTTGTTTCCTCGTTGATATTGTTCTTTAGAGTCCGTGTATAAGTGAAATCATATGGCATTTGTGGAGAGACCTAACTTTCAATCCCAACTTGACTACCAACTAGCTATGAGACGCTGAGAAATCTCACTAACTCCTCTGAACCTCAGTCTCCCCGTCTCACCCTGCATCGTGGAGCCGCTACGGGGAAGAGGGTCATGCCTCTTGAGGACCAGCCCAGTGCCCGGCAAAATGCCTCAGGAAACGGAAAACTCTGTGGCCTGGCCGCCCTGTCTAATCATCACGGATTTACTTGTCTTACTTTTCTTCAACCTCCTGGAGGGCAGGGCTCATGTCTTTCCTGTCTGTGTCACCCCCTAGGTCAGAGGCTCATGGCCAGTAGGAACTCTGTGAATTCATTATTCAAGAATTGCTGAGCATGACCAGGCAGTGGCACAGTGGATAGAGCATCAGACTGGGATGTGGAGGACCCAGGTTCGAAATTCTGAGGTCGTCAGCTTGAGTACGGGCTCATCTGGTTTGAGCAAGGCTCACCAGCTTGAACCCAAGGTCACTGCCTTGAGCAAAGGGGTCACTCAGTCTGCTGTAGCCCCCCAGTCAAGGCACATAGGAGAAAACAATCGATGAACAACTAAGGTGCCACAGTGAAGAATTGATGCTTCTCATCTCTCTTCCTGCTGTCTGTCTGTTCCTATTTGTGCCTCTCTCTGTCTCTGTCACACAAAAAAAATATTGCTGAGATAGAGAAACAGGTGCTATGGATACAATGTGGCTCACACAAGATTTAGACTCTCAAGGAAGGGACATCGGAGCAAGCGAGATAAAAACAGACGACAAGCAGTGAGTTCTTAGGGCTGCACTGCAATGGTCAGCCTTCCTTGACCAGCACTGTGACTACTGCTGCTTCCGCCTCTGTCAAAATAATTAACCTAGAGGGACAAAAGGCATTAAATATGGGAGCGCACCAATTAAGGGGCATTTTATTTCCCATGGGGTCTTTGAGAGCTTAAAGAGAAATAGAAGCAATAGTAAAATAATAGTGGGTAGACGGCTGCAGTTAAATGTGATTTTCCACAACTTAAGTATCACTTTCAGATAGTGTCAAATTAAAGCATTTCAGAAAATTGCTGGAAAAAGACTTTTCTTATCTAAGTGAAATGCTGGCACCGGAGGCCTCGGGAGAAAAGTGGCCAGGTGCTGTTTTATGTGCTCCGTGTGTTGGTGCCTAACATCGCCCTAGTGTTTCTGAACTCCACATTGTCTGCAAAATTGCCACTTCACGAAAACTGCCTCAGAAATCCCTTCTTAAGCGATGCAGGTAGCTGTCAATCACATCTGTCCTGCCTGGCTTGCATTTTAAAAATGTAGAATTTATTTTTCAAGAAAACCTTTATTTAACCTTGAATTTTCTGTGTTTTCATTTTTAAAAAAATGCTGGTTTGTCGGCCCTGGCTGGTTGGCTCAGCGGTAGAGCGTCGGCCTGGCGTGCGGGGGACCCGGGTTCGATTCCCGGCCAGGGCACATAGGAGAAGCGCCCATTTGCTTCTCCACCCCCACCCCCTCCTTCCTCTCTGTCTCTCTCTTCCCCTCCCGCAGCCAAGGCTCCATTGGAGCAAAGATGGCCTGGGCGCTGGGGATGGCTCCTTGGCCTCTGCCCCAGGCGCTAGAGTGGCTCTGGTTGCGGCAGAGCGAGGCCCTGGAGGGGCAGAGTATCGCCCCCTGGTGGGCAGAGCGTCGCCCCTGGTGGGTGTGCCGGGTGGATCCCGGTCGCGTGCATGCGGGAGTCTGTCTGACTGTCTCTCCCCGTTTCCAGCTTCAGAAAAATACAAAAAAAAAAAAATGCTGGTTTGTCAAGGAAACCAGAGGTGTGACATTTTAAAATGGATATGGTTCATGTATCTTTTTTGTCTCACCTGTTAGAAGCTAAAAATTCCTGAAGTTTGACCTTTTCTTTGCGATGATTTTGTGCCCTAAAATCTTAGCTTAATTTAGTTGTAGTTTAGACAATAGATACTTACCATTTACATTCAATAGAATTTGCATGTGTGCCATAGAGGCAGAGACAGAGTCAGATAGATCTAGACACAGACACAGAGATGGCAAGGCGGGGGGGGGGGGGGGCACACACACACACACACACACACACACACGATTCGGCGGAGATTCAGCAAATTAGTGTGCTTTGCTCCCAGGGGAATCAAGCCTTAGTGTGGTTCAAGCTCCTAAACTTCATTTCTCAGAAAATAATGTATACATTCAAAAACAGTGATAGAAGATTTTCGTAGATGGCAGAAGCCACGGTGAATTACAGTTAATAGATTGCATGAAAGATATTGGACAAGCTTGATAACAATAAGTAAAAAAAATGTAGAAATTTAATTTAAAAAATAGGTAGAATATGGAAAATTCTATTGATGACAACTTATATTAGATTTTTTATTTATATAAAATTTTAATGTTTCTTTCTTTCTTTCTTCCTTTCTTTTTTGGCATACACAGAGGGACCTAGGGGAGACTGCCTCACGATCCCCTATTTAGGTTTCACAAGATAGCCTATCTTTTTCTATAACTTGTTTTATTATAAGCAAGTGAAGTATGTATATATCTGTATACATATGTATCTATATATATGTTTATTTATATGAAGTTTCTTTTTTATTGATATAGTATACAGATGTTTGTTTATTGGTTAAAAAATTACAGTGTCTCCCTGGCCAAGTGGCTGATTGGATAAAGCATCATCTCAGCTTACTGAGGTCATGAGCTTGACCCCCAGTCAGGGACTGAAAAGAAGCAATCAGTGAGTGCACAACTAAATGGAACAACTAAGTGGAATGGTGAGTTGATGCTTCTCTCTCTCTCTCTCTCTCTCTTAAATCAATGGAAAAAGTTTTTTAAAAATTACAATGTCCAAACTCTCTGAAGCAGGTAGGGGGAAGTGCTGACCTAAGAAACTTTGGAAATGGGTGGTGTCTGTAATTCTGAAAGTGAAAGGAACTTCACCTAGCTGAGAAAGTTGTTTCCCCTCAAATCACAGGGTGGTAACAGTTCTTATACTGCTACACATTTGTATTAAAAGTGAATAATGTAGCAAATAAATGGCAAATAGAGGGAGCTAGATTTCTTACTTTGGGAGTGAGAATCACAGATAAGCAAGAGGGTTAGCACGGTCCAAGTTGTAATAGACTAAGTTGAAGCTATCTTACTGAACATAAGTTTAGGTTATTACAAATACACTTGGTTACATACAGAATTATTTATACATATGTATATATCTGGATTAATATAAATGCATACATCTCTTTGTTGGTAAAGTGGAAGTACTTACAAGAGAAAATGACACTCAGTAACAACCAGCACACATAGCTCCTATACTTGGTTTCTAATGCTATTCTCTGGTAAAGAAAATAAGGCTTCTTGTGAAAATGACTGATTCTAGAACTGAGGCAAGAAATATACAAGGTGAGCCTGCAGCAGCGTGTAGTACCAGAAAGGACAGAAGTGGTCAAAAACAAAGAAAAACACTGATGGGAGTATGTCAAAGGGACCCAGGAACCAAGTGAAAGATCTCCCAGTGCAAAGCTAGAACAACGTTAGCAACAAAATAAAAGAATGTAATAGTATTACATATATGTCCATGGGTCCATACTTATATAAATAATTGAATAAATAAATGAATGGGGGAGAATAGGTAATGCAGAAGAATTACAAATAATTTATGTAGCTACTTTGCCTCAAGGGGGGAAGCATATATTCCTACTCCTAAGTGCAGGCTGTACAGTGACCTCCTTCCAAAGAGAACAGTCTGGAAAAGGGGCAGGAAAAGGAGAGTGACTTTATAGTGGAGACAGCTGACAAACCCTATGTCAGGCAGGAGATCAAGGTCAACGTCAACAGTAAAAGTCATGTTGATAGTAAGTTCCTTTTATATGATGTGATGAAAATGTTACTTTACCTCCATGTTTTTCCTCCCCAACCCCTTAAGGTTAGTATAATCATGAGGGGGAAAAATATAAACAAATTCCAATAGAAGGGCAGACCAATACTCAAAATGATTACAATTGCAAAGTCTGAGAAACTGCTCCAGGCAAGAGCAGCCTAAGAAGACTATGTGATGACTAAGTGTCATGTGGTATCCTCGATGGGATTCCAGAACAAAAAAGGGGGCATTAGGAACCTGGCCTGTGATGGCGCAGTGAATAAGAGTGTTGACCTATCACTGCTTTGAAAGCCTGGGCTTGCCAGGTACATACAATAAGCAATCAATAAACAGCTAATGCCTGACCAGACGGTGGTACAGTGGATAGAGTGTCAGATTGGGATGGGGAAGACCCAGGTTCGAGACCCCGAGGTCACCAGCTTGAGCATGGGCTCATCTGGTTTGAACAAAAGCTCATCAGCTTGGACCTAAGGTCGCTGGCTCAAGCAAGGGGATACTCGGTCTGCTGAAGGCCCGCGGTCAAGGCACATATGAGAAAGCAATCAATGAACAACTAAGGTGTCACAACGAAAAACTGATGATTGATGCTTCTCATCTCTCTCTGTTCCTGTCTGTCTGTCCCTATCTATCCCTCTCTCTCACTCTCTGTCTATCTTGTGGGGAAAAAAAGCACTAAAAAAATAATAAAAAATAAACAACTAATGTGAAGCAACTATGAGTTGATATTTCTCATTCCCCCTACCTCTCTCCCCTCTCTGTAAAAACCAATAAATAAAAATGTTAAAGGCATTATTTGGTAAAAACTAAGGAAACCTGAATAATGCACTGTTAAATAAAACAATGGCCCTGTTCAAAGGAAGACACTGTAAAGATTAGCAGTGCAGTAAGCAGAGGGTGCAGCGCAGAAACACTGCGCCATAGCGTTCCTCCAACAGGGTGCCGCGCAGAGAAAATCTTCTGGAAGCACTTACCGGAAAAATCCATGATAGGGATCCTCATTCCATTCCAGACAAGACAGGCCGAGTCCGTTCTACCTCCAGGGTTTTCCCGGAGTTATCTCCCTGCTCTTCTGTAACTGAATTATATTGTAAAAGTGAAAGCATTCTCTATCTCGGCTTCCACACAGACATTTGAGTTAAACACAAAAGATAGGCAATTCCTGGTTTGTTTGTATGTCTGACGGTTTTGCAGAGTCTGAGGAGAAAAGGATAATTTGGTGGCAAATGAATAATCTACATTTCCACTTCCTGACGAGACGCCCAGCCCCACAGAGAGCACAGTGTCCTCACAGGGCCACCGTGCACATTTTCATAGAGAAATATCCTCGATTCCTCACCTGGACTCTGTCCCGTGCCATAGGACTGTCCTCAAATCACCTGATTTTCCCTCCCAAGGAAAGAGCCATGTACCCTCAGCCCCCTCCCCCCAATGTTATTATATCTTAATCTGAATGTCACCCATACTAGACCAAGTGAATGGTGAGAAGTCCTTGTTCTCATGGGGGTAGGGGGTGGGGGTGGGGTGGGGATAAAAATTGTCTCCGAATTCTTTTTATAGGTAGTGCCTTGGACATAATGTTCACTTCCACTGAAGAAAATTTTTTGATAAGTAGAAATAGTTTTTCAGACAAGAACCTGATGTTTTAAGTTCAATAACCTGTTCCAACTGCATGTCAAGTTTGAGTACAGAGAGAATTTTTACTGCTGTGATTTTTTTCTCAAGTTTTATGAGTTTTAAATCACAACTCACAGGATATTCCATAGTAAACAGCCTCTGATCTCAAATTTCTGCCTAAACAATAGTCTACAAATTAAATGATCTAAAAGAAAGGTCATTTTTAGCTGTTAGTGTTGGTGGGGACAGCATAGAGTTAAGACTGAGTGAGTAGGAGTCATACTTCCCAAGTTCAAATCCTTGTTCACTACTTATTCACTAACTGCTAAAACTTGGGCAAATCATTAAACTTCACTAAACCTCAATTTCCTCCTCTTTAAAGTGGGAATATTAATAGCACATTGATGTTAATAGAGCTTCTGTAAAGATTATACAAGTTTGTAGACATAAGACGAGTATTAAAATGCTGAAAATGTTATCAATTTTTCTTATGTTTTTCAAACTGAGTAGATTATACTTGGAGAATGAAAAGTTTTAAAGCAAGTCAATTGAAACACTTCTCAGACAAATACATTTGCTATCAGTAAGGCAAATCAGTGCTAATGATACTCTTCCTGCAAACTTCCATAGCCTTAGAGTTGCATCTAGCCTATTACACATATCGTTTTATTTATTTATCAACTTTCTTTCTTTTTTTTATTAGTTTTAATTGGTGACATTGATAAATCAGGGTACATATGTTCAGAGAAAACATCTCCAGGTTATTTTGACATTTGATTATGCTGCATTCCCATCGCCCAAAGTCCAGTTGTCTTCCGTCACCTTCTAACTGGTTTTCTTTGTGCCCTCCCCTCCTCTAACCCCCTCCTTCTACGTCCCTCCCCCATAACCCCCACACTCTTGTTCATGTCTCTGAGTCTCATTTTTATGTCCCACCTTTGTATGGAATCATATAGTTCTTACTTTTATTCTGATTTACTTATTTCGCTCAGTATAATGTTATCAAGGTCCATCCATGTTGTTGTAAATGATCCGATGTCATCATTTCTTATGGCTGAGTAGCATTCCATAGTATATATGTACCAAAGCCTTTTAATCCACTCGTCCACTGACGGACACTTGGGCTGTTTCTAGATCTTCGCTATTACACATATCATTTTTTTTTAAGACCTTTTTTTTTCCAGAAAAATTTTAGACTTACAAAAAAATTAAGAAGATAATTAATACCCTATACCCAGTTTCCCCCTGTGGCTAGTATCTTACATTACTGCATTGTGTTTGTCACAATTAATGAACCACTATTGATACATTATTATTATTAGTTAGAGTCCATATTTACTCAGCTTCCAAGGCATGCACACAGTGGAGTAGTAGCGGCTTGGGCTCACTGCATTCCTTCTACTGAAAATATACTCCTGGAAGGAGATAGAGCTGGGCCTGTGAGAAATGCAAAAAGCATTCTTTAGGATAGAGTATGGCTAGGACAGCCAAGCAATTCCAGAGGCTCCACACCTTAATTTTGGTGACAGACACTAGGATGAGCAGTATGTGGAGAAGGGGATAACAGCACTTAGAACCCCGAGATGCCCAGGTGTAGGGACCAGCACTGACATGGCCCTCGGTTCTTCTCCAATGAGAAGTGGTGGGTTGCGGGTGACAGTGACTGGACCGACAGACCCTGTTCTCCCCTCCCTCTTTGTTGCCTTGTGCAGATGGCATGAAGCTTTGGTTTCCCCAGCACTACAATGCTGACTATTCTATCTTCCCTCCCCTTACAAAGTTGCTGTGAGGACCAGCTGAGTTCAAGGGGACTGTGTGTGTATAAGGCACAGACCTTGTCTTCTATGACTTTTGCATTCTTCCCTCACCACTTTTATGGAACTGCACTTTAGCTTTTGGCTGACACAAACTGAATGCAATAAATGTACACATTATAGAAAACCAGAAAGTTATTGAGTGTACGATCACCTTTCCAGTTCAGATTAATGGGAAGAGGCTTAGTTCTCCTCTCCTTCCTTAAAACTTGATAATGTTGCTTAAACTGGGGGCTGTGCTGGAGGTGGCTCCTGCCAGCTCTGTATCTCCTCCCGACTCCCTGACAAAGTTGTCGGTAGCTTGAAATTGGCCTGGCCACGCTGGACATATTTACACCATGGAAATCAGCAGATGCTACTGCGATATTGTGCTGTAATAAAAGAATACAATTTGGTCTTTATTTCTACTTCCTGGCCCAGAACTTTAAAAACCCTTAGAATTTGCTGAGTGATAAAGGTGAGAGGAACACCTTTTGTTATTCATCTTTTAATTATACTTGAGTTTATGCTAATGAGGTGACTCTTAGAGGGCCCCTAGATAGCTTCAAGGGGGGTGCTGGTTGCCAGGTGAACCCAGATGAGTAGAGGCTTTGGGGAGCTTCCGTGTTGGTGAGTGCATGCACACACCAGGAGGGTGGTGCTCCTCAAACTCCACGGAGCCGCCCAAGTTCAGGACCTTTCCAGATCTCTTCAGCTGCTTGTTCATTTGTATCCTTTATAATATCCTTTACAGTAAGCCAGCAATAATAAGTAAAGTTTTCCTCTGAGTTCTGTGAGTCATTATAGCAAATTATCAAACCTCAGGAGGTGGTCATGGAAACCAACTATTTTTAACCAAATTGGATAGAGTTGTGGGTAACCTGGGGACCCAATACTTATGATTGGCATCTGTAAGACCAGTATCCACAGCCACCATCACAGCCGCCTGGCCCATGCAGGTTTGCATTAGATTCGGACAGATGGTAATGAAACAATGGAGCCAAGAACTGGTGGGCCATCATCTTTAATCCTAGCTTGCACCCGGAGGGCAAGTAAAAACACACACTGGGCTCCAAAACCCACTCATTCAGTGCTCACAAAGCTACTGACTTATCCGAGTTTCCTAGAATCAAAGGTTTCTAGCTCACCAGACTTATTCACCTCTATTCCCCATCTCCTTCTTCTCCCTGCACAAACTCTGCGCAAACTGGCTTCTCACTCAGCACTCCACCATCTTGGCTGCTTCTCCTGGCCTCCTCCACGTGGCCTTTCTCTGCTCTCTGCTCTCTAATGCTAATCTCAGGAACTGAGAGAGCAAGCTCCCAGTCTGCCCCACTTTATAGTGCAGAAATCAAAACCTTTAATCCAATATACAAAATAGGGAAGTCTCTGATACAAAGTCCACCCCACATCAAAAACGATGGGAAAGGCTTAGTCCTAAAACCAAGCCCCAGGCTACAAGGATCCTGCCTGCCCACAGCCCGCCCCCAACACATATTAATATCACCTGGTCCACGGCTTCCACGTGGGCAGCACCATCTTTAACAAAGTGAGCATAATATATTTTATCTGCTCAACAGCATCTGAATTGGGAGGGGAGTCAGTCTCTAAAACTGAACCCTTAATTTGTGGGGTGTAAGGCCAGGAGCCACCATCATGGCCATTCACATGCAGGTTCCCATTGGACTCAGATGGTAAAGAAATGGCAAAGTTGGAGGATGGTGGGCCATTCTGTTTACTGGTGTCTCACCAAGACAGGCAAGCCACAAGAGAAGAAGGTTTTCTGCTTTTCCCATGAAGGGCAAGGGATCAGGGAGGTAGGCCCCTACAATGGTGATAGCAGGAACCAAGAGAACAAGCTCCCGGTCTGCCCCACTTAATAGTATAGAAATCAAAACCTTTAATCCAATAAAGAAGATGTGGCACATATACACTATGGAATACTACTCAGCCATAAGAAATGATGACATCGGAACATTTACAGCAAAATGGTGGGAT
Organism: Saccopteryx bilineata; assembly: GCF_036850765.1. Taxonomy (NCBI): domain Eukaryota; kingdom Metazoa; phylum Chordata; class Mammalia; order Chiroptera; family Emballonuridae; genus Saccopteryx; species Saccopteryx bilineata. The sequence continues at coordinate 182,939,888 of NC_089495.1, forward strand.
CTAGATAACATGATACGAAGCGAAATAAGTAAATCAGAAAAAACCAGGAACTGCATTATTCCATACGTAGGTGGGACATAAAAGTGAAACTAAGAGACATTGATAAGAGTGTGGTGGTTATGGGGGGGGGGGGGAGGGGGGAATGGGAGAGGGAAAGGGGGAGGGGGAGGGGCACAAAGAAAACAAGATAGAAGGTGACAGAGGACAATCTGACTTTGGGTGATGGGTATGCATCATAATTGAACGACAAGATACCCTGGTCTTGTTATCTTTGAATATATGTATCCTGATTTATTGATGTCACCTCATTAAAAAAATAAAATTATTTAAAAAAACAACAACAAAAAAAAAAAAAAACCTTTAATCCAATATACAAACAAGGAAACCTCTGATACAAAGTCACTTATCTGAGGCATAATGGGATTCCTCATGAAAGTGCACCACCCCACATCATGCAACAGTCAAGGGTGTGGGGAAAAGCTTAGTCTTAAAACTCTAAGCCTTAGGCTACAATGACCCAGCCTTCTTACAGCCTGTCCCCCACACCCAGTACAAACTATAAGCAAGCAAACATATATATCATATTTACAAACTTATTTGACCAACATGGGGTCAGTGCTAACTTTGGGTAGTTAGTGTCAGAATTGAGTCAAAATATAGAACATCCAGGTGGTGTCCACAGAGGACTGGAGGATTGCTTGGTGTAGAAAATCAACATTTTTGATAGCAGTATTCTTTCTACTTTTTTTTTTTTTTTTACAGAGACAGAGAGAGAGTCAGAGTGAGGGATAGACAGGGACAGACAGACAGGAATGGAGAGATGAGAAACATCAATCATTAGTTTTTTGTTGCGCATTGCGACACCTTAGTTGTTCATTGATTGCTTTCTCATATGTGCCTTGACTGCGGGCCTTCAGTAGACTGAGTAACCCCTTGCTCGAGCCAGTGACCTTGGGTCCAAGCTGGAGAGCTTTTTTTTTTTTTTTTTTTGCTCAAGCCAGATGAGCCTGTGCTCAAACTGGCAACCTCAGGGTCTCAAACCTGGGTCTTCCGCATCCCAGTCTGACGTTCTATCCACTGCGCCACCGCGTGGTCAGGCGATAGCAGAAGTATTCTGTGAGCAGAAATATATCATAGTAGAAGTTACATATCAGGGCTTTTCTTTTTCAGAGAGCCAATTGTTAAATAGTTACCAGCATACCACTTCTTCGATTTTTTCCTGTGCCTGTGAATAATTTTGGTTGTAATTATAGACAGGGATAACCATGAACTTTAAGATTTCAGGGACTCCAGTGTGAGCTGAAAGCCGAAAGAAAAGCCCCTAATTTACTTACACGGGCATCTTGGCCACAGTGCTGAGACGGATGTGATCTTAGATCCATCTCCATGAAGTCACCCTGTGTGGAGCTGGGGAGGCCTGGGTTCAAGTTACTTCTCAGCTGTTACTGGCTGTGTGACCTTTGGCAAATGAACTGATTTATCTGACCCACAGCATATTTATTTGTAAACAGGCATAAACATCTACTTCACAGACTTGTTAGAATTGAATAAAATATTGCATGTAAAACATTTATCGTGAGGCCTGCCCCACCGTGATCTCTAAAAAAGGAAAGGCAGCTATCAGTCAAATTGTCATTGTCACCACCACCCTTAGCAGCAGGAGGGGGTTGTAGATAGTCATGATGACTATCGCTCACTGTCGCTTGAGCGTGGGGTTGCTGGCTTGAGTGTGAGATCATAGACATGACTGACACTATGGTCGCTGGCTTGAGCCCAATGTTCGCTGGCTTGAAGCCCAAAGTCACTAGCATGAGGAAGGGGTCACCTACCTACAAAAAAAACGTCTGACATCACAGTCTGTTGATACACAGTTAATTATTTCTTTACAAATCCCTGATAAGTTTAGATTATCTCTTTATAAGACCCAAGAAATCTCTTTAGGTGCCTTTATCCCATGAAAAAAAATAATAATAATACAACCAGGTTCAAGCAGGTCAAGTATTAACATTTTATAAGTTCAAATATATCATCTGGTTAATTTCAAACCACTGCATTTCACTGTCACTGGAGTTATAAATATATTGAGAAATATGTAAAAGAAACAGAAGTTGCAGTCCAAAATATCATGTCATTACTAAGATAGAGGATGTAGTTTAGTGCAAAAATTAAATGAACCTGCTTAATAGAACTCCACAATTGGACAGACTTTATCCACTGTCCCATGCACTGCCACATGAGCTCACCCCAGAGGAGAGGCAGAGAAACATGAGCTCCTAGTTGCAGCCAAAAGAAAGAGGGAAAGCCACCTGACCAGGCGGTGGCGCAGTGGATAAAGCGTCGGATTGGGATGGAGTGGACCCAGGTTCGAAACCCAGAGGTCACTGGCTTGAGCACCAGCTCATCCGGCTTGAGCGTGGGCTCACCAGCTTGAGCGTGGGGTTGCTGGCTTGAGTGTGAGATCATAGACATGACTGACACTATGGTCGCTGGCTTGAGCCCAATGTTCGCTGGCTTGAAGCCCAAAGTCACTAGCATGAGGAAGGGGTCACTGCTCAACTGTAGTCCCCCACCCATCAAGGAACATATGAGAAAGCAATCAATGAACAACTAAGGAGCTGCAACAAAAGCCACAACAAAGAATTGACAGCCTGACCTGTGGTGGCGCAGTGGATAAAAAGCATCAACCTGGAATGCTGAGGTCGCCGATTTGAAACCTGCACTTGTCTGGTCAAGGCACATATGGAAGTTGATGCTTCCTGCTCCTCCCCCCTTTCTCTCTCTAAAATGAATTTAAAAATTTAAAGAATTGACGCTTCTCATCTCTCCCTTGCTGTCTCTCTCTCTCTCTCTCTCTCTCTCTGTGTGTGTGTCTCTCTCTCTCTCTCACACACACACACACACACACAGAAGAAAAAAAGAGAAAAAGGGAAAACCAAGCAGAGCATGCTCAGATCAATCTTCCAGCATTTAATGGCTGTAGAAGTCACTCAACTTCTCTTGGATGGATGGATGGATGCATGGATGGATGGATGGATGGATGGATGGATGGATGGATGGATGGATGGACGGATGGATGCATGGATGGATGGATGGATGGATGGATGGATAGATGGACGGATGGATGGTGTTCTTTCTTAAATATGACACTTTCTGTTTTCTTATCTCCTTGGCACTTAAAGAGGACAACAAAGAATTGATTATGCAAACAAATTGATGCATTTTTCACATATGTTCATTCACACTTCTGAGAAAATAAAAAGGTTGCAAGGGCTTCGGTTCTTTGCAAGAGCCTTTCAGTCATTTAATTTTAAAAGTGTTCAATGAGACCATGCCTGTGTGTTCTCTTCAGTGCTCACACTGGGGACATAATCCCTCCAACCAAGGAGCTCATAGCTGGGTGGAATCAACAAGAGTATAAACTCATTATCACAAGACCAAGTGATAGATGCTATTTTGAAATATGACAAAAAAGTTATGAAAAAATTCTCGACATCTGAAAAGGCTTTGCAAGGGAACTAAGGTTGAGGAAGGCTTTGATATCTCTAATTGGACAGTGATATGGATACATACTGACATCTCTCTGTAATTATATCTCACTGGAAGTTGTGGAGGAAGGTCCTCACTAATCTCACCTTTGCCTTAATTTGCAGCCCCATGTCTTCCGCGGTTCGTCTTATGATAGCCAGTCTGAGATATATTATTAACACTCCCCACACTGAGGCTGATACATATGTTAACTCGAACTTCCATTTCATTGGAATGAAAAATGAACGTTTTAGAAAATCACAAGTGGTCATTGAAACTTTATTTTTACCTACACTATGCTTGCCAACGTGGTTACCATGTTGGTACATGGGAGCTCATTGGAACCTCCCATTTCCTCAGTGATGCAGGCAAGGTTGATCATCCTCTTGCCACCCACGCACACCATGCTGCACAGCTCTGCGGGCACGGCTCACACTGAAGTCGGCGTTGTTTTCAATGCACTCCCTCCCCTTCCGCTTTGCTTCCCTCTCTGCCACCCAAACCCAATTCCCAGAGCCCCCATGCTGCTCTTCTGTCCTCATGACTCCAGGCTCCTAACCTGACACCCTCACCCATTCCTTATACTCCAGATTCTGGGAAAACCTGTCTTCCTGCCCTCCCATTCCTGAAGATCCAGTTCTCTGTAAGAGATGAACAAATGCATGGCGATGGGTTAGTGAGTTATTTATTACAAGTCAGCCCTTTGTGATACCGTGATTTATAATAAAAAATATCTATTTGATCTTCCTCCTGTTCCTGGTCTAGAGTTACTAAAACCTTTGAGATTTACTAAGTGATAAGAGCATTTAAAGTGTCTTTTGTTATTCATAAAAAGCTCCTTTAACCTTGTTACCAGATGGGGACCAGCCTGTAGTGTGTGGGTTCTTGACTTCCTGCAGGAAAGTTGTCACAGCACAAGTCCAGGTGATTTTTAGAGAGCCTTTATTAAAGCCAGGGACAGTGAAACCAGGGAAGGGCCACGGTAGAAGAAATAACAGGAGCAAGGAGGAGGGGCTGCTGTCAGCTCACTGGGAAGTCAGAGGAAAGGGGACCTTGGGGACAGAGTCAGGGGGTGACCCTGAGAGGAGCTGTCACTGCCCGCTGCTCCCCTGGTTGCAGGTCTCATAGGAACCCTTAGCATTTACGGGGAAGTAAAATTCCATGCCTGAGAAGAGGCATGGGCGTGCTCCAGAGAGAAGCGGGCTGGCATCCTTTGTCTTCAGAGTGCGTGTTGAACGTGCTAATACATCAAAATAAGTGTTAAGAGAAGTTCGGGATTATTCTGTGGTTGGTTTTACTGTTTTACTTTTATCTTGGGTCTGTCTGGCTTTAATGAGGTTTTTGTTATTCATTCCCTTGACTTCACCTGTCCTCGGGTTTGACGGGCACAAATGACATTAATTGGGTTTCTGTCCTCTATCTCCCTGGGCTACCAGGGTGATTTGAGCTATTTGTGCTGTGGTCATTGAGGAGAGTTATAAGCCATTTGTTCCCAAGTGTCCTTGGTTAGGGAAGATAAGGTCTGGTGATTCACTAGCTGCCTACATGTAAATTGGTCAAATATTTGGTCTTGTTTATTTATTTTGTCTCAGTTTCCCATTCCATTTGTCCAGGAATTTTCTTAGCTTCTTACTATCCCGCGTCAATCTCACCTGAGTTTATGTGAGTGACTTTAGGAAAACGCTTAAGGATGCAGGCTGGTTGCCAGGGAAACCAACCTGTGATTAGAGGTTTGGGACTTTCAGCCCAAATGACCTCCAGGGAGGGAGAGGGGCCATGGTTGAGTTAATCACCAGTGGCCAACGCTTTCATCCCTCATGTTTACATAATGAAGCTTCCACAAAACTCCCTACAGCAGGAGGTCTGGAGAGCTCGCAGGTTGGGGGACACGTGGATGTGGATGTGCTGGGACAGTGGCATGCCTGGAGAGAGCACGGAAGCCACGCTCCTCCCCACACAGTTTGTCCTAAGTCTCTCTTCCATCTATCTGGCTGTCCTTTTATTTATTTTTTTATTATTATTTATTTATTTATTTATTATTATTATTTTTTTTTTTTGCATTTTTCTGAAGCTGGAAACAGGGAGAGACAGACAGACTCCCGCATGCGCCCGACCGGGATCCACCTGGCACGCCCACCATGGGGCAACGCTCTGCCCACCAGGGGGCGATGCTCTGCCCATCCTGGGCGTTGCCATGTTGCGACCAGAGCCACTCTAGCGCCTGAGGCAGAGGTCACAGAGCCAACCCCAGCGCCCAGGCCATTTTTGCTCCAATGGAGCCTTGGCTGCGGGAGGGGAAGAGAGAGACAGAGAGGAAGGAGAGGGGGAGGGGTGGAGAAGCAGATGGGCGCTTCTCCTGTGTGCCCTGGCCGGGAATTGAACCCCGGTCCTCCGCATGCTAGGCCGACGCTCTACCGCTGAGCCAACCGGCCAGGGCTATCTGGCTGTCCTTTTATAATAAACTGGTGATCTAGTAAAGAAACTGTTTTCCTGAGCTCTGTGAGCTGCTCTAGCAAATGACTGAACTCAAGGAGGATTGTGGGAACCTCTGATTTACAGTCGGTAGGTCAGAAGTGCAGGTGACACCCTGGGACTTGTGATTGTGGGAAGCAGGGACAGTCCAGTGCGGCTGAGCCCTTCCCCTGTGGGCTTACGCTAATTCCAGGCAGTAGAGAGTCTCAGAATTGAATGGAATTGTAGGACATCGGCTGGTGTCTGCCAAGAACTGGAGCATTGCTTAGTGTGGAAAATCCCACACACTGAGGGTACAGAAGCATTCTGTGAGTAGAGAGAACAGAGAAGTGTTTTTCCCCCTTACTCTTCCTGATTCATTTACTGGTGTTTTAGTTGGATCTTGGGGTGGAGGTGGAGGTGGGGGTGTGTGGGAAGGACTTTAACCCAGAGAAATGAGGGGAGCTGGGAATTGCAGGCCGGGAATTGGCAGCCCGGGGAAGGAATGGTGGGAAGGCCATTTTTGACATAAGAGCGTATGTCAGGCATTCGTAGCCTCTCACTCCACATTCCCGCAGAGAGGCTGCTGCCTTGCATAAGGCAACAACCTCATGGCTTTTAGAATGAATCCTCACCAAAGGCAGGCGGGACGCTGGTCTCAGCCCTCCAGGGAGGTGAGACCAGGCATTTCACAGGATTAGTTATTGTTTGGTTCTGTTTATCACTAGGTGAAGGTCAATCTGCCTGCTATTTGCAGAATATATATAGATATATTCTCAATGACAGAAAGATTATATATAATACATAAAAGTGGTTCAAGTGCTGGCGGAAACATAACAGAGTGATATGATTTTGTCTGGCTTTAAAATCGGATTTAATTGCTTATTTGTGCTGAATTTGGATTACAGGAGAGATAAAGACTTGGATAGTCATTGATTTAATTTTAGCCTCTATGTACATATTATAGCAAAAGGGGTGTTTTCCTCTCTCTCTTCTGTTTCTTCCCTTCCTTTGCAAACAGATTGCAGTCATATTAAGGAAGCTCTTAAACGATCTGTCCCATTCCCAGCCTTTGCACTTCCCTAATTATACACTAAGAAAGGACCTAGGTTTGTTTTCTTTTCTTTAATGGTCTGGCTTTAAGTGAAAATATCCTAAAGGGCTTATAATAAAAAACCAGAGTCTCCGGCCCCCAAGTTCTGTGATCACCCTCCAAATCAAATCTTTGTCCATCATCATTTATCCCCCAATACCCTCTTCCACCTCTCCCCCTCTCTCCATTGATTCTTTTCTTTATCTTTCTTTCTTTCTTTTTTTTTTTTTTTTTTTTTTTTTTTTTTTTTTTTTTGAGAATCCTGATTAATGTGTCCCAAAGATGTCTATGCCCTGATATCTGGAACCTGTAAATATGTTACCTTACAATGCTAATGGGACTTTGCAGATGTGATTAAATTTAGGATCTGGAGATGGGAGATTATCCTGAATTATCTGGCCCAATGTAATCTCCAGAGTCCTTATAAGGAAAGAGTGGCAGGAGAGTCAGAGGAAGAAATGTGACAGAGTCAGAGATTGGAGCGAGAACTCTGCAAACGAAGCTGCAAGTCAGGAAAATGGGCAGCCATCTATCTACAAGGTAGAAAAGGCAGAAAAATAGGTTCTTTCCTAGAGTCTCCAGAAAGACCGGGGCCCTGCCAACACCTTGATGTTAGGACTTCTAAATTTCTAACCTGTAAGATAAGGAGTGTGTGTTGTTTGAAGCCACAGCTTGGGGTAATTTGTTAAAGCAGCAACAGGACACTAATGTAATGGTGGTGCTGCTGCTGGTTCTCCGTGTGGCTGTGAGGGCCCAGCTGACCTCTCTCCTCCGAGCCCTGGGAACTGGGGACAACCAGGACTCACACCCTCCTTGACCAAATGTTAGTCAGCCCTCCTCTCCACTAAACCTGGTCCTCAGCCTGCTGAGCCCAATTTTAGTAAAAAATCTTGTACCCAATTTTGGTCAGTTTTTTTTTTTCTTTTTCATTTTAAAGAGGAGAGGGAAGGAAAAAGAGAGAGAGAGAGAGAGAGAAAGAGAGAATTGAGGGAGGGGCAGGAAGCATCGACTCCCATATGTGCCTTGACGGGGCAAGCCTGGGGTTTCGAACCCGCAACCTCAGCATTCCAGGTCGAAGTTTTATCCACTGCACCACCGGAGGTCAGGCTGTTTTTTGGTTTGTTTGTTTTAAGGACAGTAGAATACTCCTTTATTTAATCTTTTGAAAGTCCATTCCACCTTTAACACTGGAGGAACAGCATATAAAAAAATATATGAATTTGAACTCAATTGAACATGAACAATAAGGGTCACAAAAAATGGCTGCAGGAACAACTGAGTTACTCGCTCAGGGTGGGATGAGATGTCCTGCTGCAGTTTCCTGGGAAGTCAGGAAGGATGTTCTTAATCATTTGATTGCTGGCCTAGTTAATTATTCTAGAATTTGTGACCTTTCTCTGTTCCTACAGGCTATGCACAAAAGGCCCTCTTGCAATAGTCCTCAGTCAAACTTTTCCCATAAAAAGGTAAGGTCTCAGACCATGTCTGAAGCTCTAGGAAGTTCTTCCTCATGGATGCTCATAGAGGGTGGCTTCCCAGTCTGATGATGTGTTCCTCCATGGTTTGGTGAGATTTGTACATACTCATAATTCTTTTTCTTAGTCTATTGCTTTAACTAGCTATTACTCTATAGCGCAGGCTGATGTTTCTTCATCTGTTGATGTTGTGTAGCTTTTTTTTTTTTAATTTTTTTTGGGGGGGGGTATTTTTCTGAAGCTGGAAATGGGGAGAGACAGTCAGACAGACTCCTGCATGCACCCTACCGGGATCCACCCGGCACGCCCACCAGGGGGCGACGCTCTGCCCACCAGGGGGCGATGCTCTGCCCCTCCAGGGCTTTGCTCTGTCGCAACCAGAGCCACTCTAGCGCCTGGGGCAGAGGCCAAGGAGCCATCCCCAGCGCCCGGGCCATCTTTGCTCCAATGGAGCCTCGCTGCGGGAGGGGAAGAGAGAGACAGAGAGGAAGGAGAGGGGGAGGGGTGGAGAAGCAGATGGGCGCTTCTCCTGTGTGTCCTGGCCGGGAATCGAACCCGGGACTTCTGCACGCCAGGCCAACGCTCTACCGCTGAGCCAACCAGCCAGGGCCGATGTTGTGTAGCTTTTAACGTTGTGTTGATTCTTATTCTTTATTCTACGTTAGGTTACATAAGTTTAAACCCCTTTTGACTTTGTCTTGATTGTTTGTTTGTTTTATTGTTGTTAATCATAATAAATTCCCCCCTAAAACCCATCCATGAGTAATTGCAGCTCTGTATACCTCCTGCACAGCACAAACATTAACAGTTACAGGTCACAATCGATTTAGAAGTTGTATTTGTTCTGTTTCTACCACTGTTTCCACCAAAATGTAAGTTCTGGGAGAAAGAAACAGATTTTTTTAACCACGGATCTCCAGCGCCTGGGACTAACGGACTCCATTAACTTGCTAACTGACTGAACAAATGACTTCTGTGTTTGTAATGTCTTTGGAACTTGACGTATGTATATATCTTGGCTACCCTCTCTCCTCCCCCCTCTCTTCTATTTCCTTTTTTATTGGTGAACCAGGCTCAGCTCTGTGGTTCAGATGGAACACAGACCATATGTCCCAGGTCCCAGGTGGCCACATGACTCAGGCCTTGCCAATTAGAACAGTCTGGTCCCTGGTCTTTGTGAAAGGGTCTGGGCAGGACAGTTGCCATTTCTGTCCTTTCTTCTTGGACCCTTACAGGTGCAGCCGGTGGAAACTAATATGACCAGTTTTTTCAAAACGTGTTGTTTCTTTTTTTTTTTTTTTTTTTTTAATAAATTTTTATTAATGGTAATGGGATGACATTAATAAATCAGGGTACATATATTCAAAGAAAACATGTCTAGGTTATTTTGTCATTAAATTATGTTGCATACCCCTCGCCCAAAGTCAGATTGTCCTCCGCCACCCTCTATCTAGTTCTCTGTGCCCCTCCCCCTCCCCCTAACTCTCTCCCTCCCTCCCTCCCATGTCCTCCCTCCCCCCACCCCTGGTAACCACCACACTCTTGTCCATGTCTCTTAGTCTCATTTTTATGTTCCACCAATGTATGGAATCATGTAGTTCTTGTTTTTTTCTGATTTACTTATTTCACTCCTTATAATGTTATCAAGATCCCACCATTTTGCTGTAAATGATCTGATGTCATCATTTCTTATGGCTGAGTAGTATTCCATAGTGTATATGTGCCACATCTTCTTTATCCAGTCTTCTATTGAAGGGCTTTTTGGTTGTTTCCATGTCTTGGCCACTGTGAACAGTGCTGCAATGAACATGGGGCTACATGTGTCTTCACGTATCAATGTTTCTGAGTTTTGGGGTATATACCCGGTAGACGGATTGCTGGGTCATAAGGTAGTTCTATTTTCAGTTTTTTGAGGAACCACCATACTTTCCTCCATAATGGTTGTACTACTTTACAGTCCCACCAACAGTGAATGAGGGTTCCTTTTTCTCCACAGCCTCTCCAACATTTGCTATTCCCCGTCTTGTTGATAATAGCTAATCTAACAGGAGTGAAGTGGTATCTCATTGTAGTTCAAAACGTGTTGTTTCAATGAAAGCTATGAGCAGTCGGCATTCCATCGCAGATCCCCACGGACCATCCAAATCAGCACAGCCGAAGGAAGCGTCACCATGGAGACGGACAGGGAACCTGTGCCTGCTTGGCCCAGGCACAACCAGGGAGTGGGGAGCAGCAGACAGGGCCACGAGAGGACTGTGCATGCTGGGAGAGACTGTGGCCCCCTGGGCACAGAGTGAAAAGCACTGGACCAGTAGGGCCGCACTCCCTCCTCTTGAGAAGGCTTGAAGGGTTGTTTTGCAGTTTGGGAGAGATGGAATTATCTCCAAGATCTGTCTAAAGCCTTTACAGCCACTGGGGTTGATCCTTCCCTGCTCACTGGTGAAGGAGTTCTTGTGTCTCTTGATCATGCTTTGCACGATTCATGTTTTAAAGGTGTGACTAATAGACCAAGGGACAGCGATTTTGACAAAGATACATAGTAGGATATTGAGAAGGAAGGAAAGAAAGAAGGAAGGCAAGGAAGGAGAAATGATGGAAGAAAGGAGAGCGGGAAGGAAAGGAAGGAAAAAGAAAAAGAAAAAAGAGAGGGGAAGGGAAGAAAGGAGAAATAAGTTTCTTCTTCCACACTTGGGTAGCTTGAAACAGAGCACTTTGTATAGATAAATGATGTTTCTCATCGCAAAATGCTCATAAAGTCAATCATGCAGCTTCTTCCCAACCCCTCCCCCCACCAACGATGACCCTCACCACCCACTGTCCTGTCCTCTCAACAGCATTGGGGCCGGTGGCTCACCTGCCAATTTCCAAACCATTGCTCTTACAGTATTTTCCACTTCAGCACATATGGTGGATAAACAGACACGATTTCCACTACCTCTTTAAAATTATTTGGCCATGAAAAAAGGAAACAAACAGACCATGACATTGTCTTTTTTATCACTGCATTTAAAGTTAAATAAGTGAGACCATATAATCACTCCTACAGCCTCTGCTTATATCACGTCAGTTCACAGGCCATTAGTCAAAGGAAGTCACAAGGCCAAATCCCAACATCAGGAATGGCGAGGTGCACTCTGCCTCCAGCAGGAGAGGGAAAGGAATATTTGTTGACCAGTAGTGCAATCTACCAAGCGTAGAGTGTGGAGACCAGGAATGCTGTGAAGCCGTTCACAAAGAGCCAGCCGAGAGCCTGTATGTTTTTAACAAAGAGACATTGCAAAGCCCCTGGCCTGTATCAGGCGCTACACTCGGTACTGGGGATACAACACATGAACAATTAAGGTACAGTCCCTGATGGCTAAAATGTCATCGAATCACATGGTCCTTAAAAACAAAGAGGCGATTTAAATGGGGGCAAGGAAGAAATGTTTCCAACTCCTTCTTCACCGTTGGGTGGCAGCCACCAGCACTTTCCGCCCCCTCCAGGTGTCAGCCGCTTCCCAGGGCCAGGGAATCAAGCCTAGGGATGCCAGGTAAGTGCTCCCCACAAGATGCAGGTGGCAATTAAGCCATCAGCCACTGTAGAAGCCCGCATGCCGCCGGTTGTGCTGCTCTACAGCAGAAAATTAATCAAATTACAGGGAAGACTCCTGCCCCTCAGCCCCATGCTGTTATCTATGCCAGAGACGCAGCAGCGATTTCTCTAAAGGGCTAACCGCCAATTTTAACAGAGCAAATGCGAGAGTCTGTGTATGGATTTTGACCAAGAGATGAGGCCTGGCCTGGTTCACAGAGCAGAACCCAACAGAGCAGGGCCTGTGGGATGTCCCAAGTGAAACACATCACAGCCCCAAATCCTTGGAGATGTCTCCCTTCATAGGGATCCCGCATACTAGACAGTTCTTTCTCCTTCACCTCCCAGCACAACCTGATCCCTCAGGGAGCCGAGTGGGTCCTGGGGGCCTCCTTCCAGGGGCAGACCACACCCTCAGTGTGCACTCTGCTGGGCTCGGGGAATAGGCAGGGGCTGCTGCTGGGAGGGGTGTGGCAGGAGCTAGGCCAAAGGCTAGAGTGCCCAGACTCATGGGAGCAAGGCCCCCTTTGGTGTGGAACGCAGCTCAGGAAAGGGGAACAGGTGTGAGCCACAACCAAGGGGCCAGTTATCTTGCCACCACCGTGATTTGACGCAGAAATCCAAGGGATACATTGAACCTGGCCTTCCAAGTGACTATAGAGATACATAGGCGATAGAACAGTCTATTCAGTTTGTTTTTTAAATTTTTTTATTTAAAATTATTTTTATTTTAATTAATTGTATTTACATAGATTCTAGGGTCACCCCAAATGCATCCCCCCTCCCCCATATTTCTCTCAACATCTCCCTTGTCTCCCTCCCCACAGCGCCCTCCCCCCCTTCCCTTCAGGTTTATCCCATCCTCTCATCCCCTTCCCCTCTGTCCTCTTTTCCTCTGGTCCCTTTGATCCCTCCTCTGTCTCAATTCTGTTCCTCAATTCTCACTGTTCCTTGGATTCCTCAAATGAGTGAGGTCATATGCCATTTTTCTTTCTCTGCCCGGCTTATTTCACTCAACAGAATAGTTTCCATGTCCATCCATGTTGTCGCAATTTTTTTTTTTCTTTTTTTTTTTTTTTTTTTTTTTCATTTTTCTGAAGCTGGAAACAGGGAGAGACAGTCAGACAGACTCCCGCATGCGCCCCACCGGGATCCACCCGGCACGCCCACCAGGGGCGGTGCTCTGCCCCCCAGGGGGCGATGCTCTGCCCATCCTGGGCGTCGCCATATTGCGACCAGAGCCACTCTAGCGCCTGAGGCAGAGGCCACAGAGCCATGCCCAGCGCCCGGGCCATCTTTGCTCCAATGGAGCCTTGGCTGCGGGAGGGGAAGAGAGAGACAGTGAGGAAAGCACGGCGGAGGGGTGGAGAAGCAAATGGGCGCTTCTCCTATGTGCCCTGGCCGGGAATCGAACCCGGGTCCTCCGCACGCTAGGCCGACGCTCTACCGCTGAGCCAACCGGCCAGGGCCTGTTGTCGCAATTTTTAACTTAAATACTTAGATGAATGATTTGAAGACCTCTATTTGTATTCTTTCTCCAAGCCTCACCACTGTCCAAGGTGGGCCTGTAATTATACTGTGGACATGGAAGGAGCAGGTCAGTGCCCAGTTGGCTGTCCTCTCAGGTGTCTGTGATGAAAACTCAGAGGGGCATCATTCCCCAAAGCAGTGGGCATTTTAGATCTGGCTTGTTAACTGTGGGTCAAACTCTAGCCAGATGCTAGCTGGTAATTGACCTTCCACTGCTTTATCCAGCCCAAATCATTCCGCACTCATTTATTTGTTTATATAAGCATGGGTTTCCAAGCCCAGAATTTCATCAGAGCAGTACTGTGTACCTCATACATTTCAATTTGAATATTTCAAATTTCCTGTGCATTCAAAATGACACAAAATCAAGAACATGGGTGACTCTTTTAGTAACAACAGGAAAAGAGGCAGATCAAAGCAAGGATTTATCAGAACAAGAAGCCTTCAGTCAAAGAACAAACAATGAAAATGATCAGAGTGAGATGTCTGGGGCTGAGGGGAGAAGGGGACAAGCCTGGAGAAGGACATGCTGGAGGAGCAGCCGAGTAATTTCAATGGAGCCCCTTTCAAAAGCCTTATACTATTTTGACTCATAGAAGGCTTAAGTCTTGACTGGACTAATTTGACCAAATAGAAAACTACCAAAATTAAACGAACTGATGACCCAATATTAAGTGTTTCTGGATAGGATTCCAAGGGAAGTATTATCTAGGGCAGAGACATGCTTTGCACAAAGTAAAGGCAAGACAGGATACAAGCTCCGTGACCGTCTATCTGTGAACTCTTGCTGCTCCAGGTGCGGACCTCAGATCAGCGGCACCGGCATCAGCAGAGAGCTTACTAGACATGCAGAGTCCCAAGTCCCACCTCAGACCTGCCAAATCGGAATCCACCCCCTAACACACAGGTGAGGTATCATAGAATTGTACACCAAAAACCTATATAATTTTATAAACCAATGTCACCCCCATAAATCAATTAAAAATGTTTTTTAAAAAAGAATCTGCATTCTAACAAGATCCACAGTGATTCCCATGCATGTTAAAATATGAACAGGGCTGCTGTCAGTCCTTTGAAGTAGTTGTTTTTCAGCTCTGACTGCTTTGGGAAGACTATAAAAATAAGATAGCCAGCGCCTGGAAACCACGCCTTCCACTGTCCCTCACTATTTTGCCCCTAACCCTGTAAATATCATCACTACACTTCTAACCCTACTGGCTAGGATCCTGGACCCCTGGGCAGCCAGGTGGAGACGTTCTAGAGAGTGGGGCAGAGGGGCTGCCCTGGAGGCTTTGTAAGTGTCAGGCTGATGAGTCAGGTGACCCCTGTAATGAAGAAATCTCGCGCGCAGCCACCCAACAACTTCCAACACAGCGGAAGAGATGACCAAAGCGGGAGCAGTACTATCCAACGTCTCAGCTGCCTCCGCGCCACAGGAAGCTTTACGAACGATGCCCCTTGTTTGACCTCAGCTCAAAAGTCCTTCAAACACTGGTCAAGGCACATATGGGAGTTGATGCTTCCTGCTCCTCCCCCTTCTCTCTCTCTCACTTCTCTCTCTCTCTAAAAAAAAAAAAAAAATCAATAAAAGTCCTTCGAACAGTAAAGAATGACTGTTTTTGCTCCAGGGGAACTTTACTCAAAAAGGTAGAGGACATCTCTATTCTAAATCTCATTTAGCACATGTTTTAAGTGTTGTGATAAACTTATTTAGTTGGTTATAATTAAGTTATAGCTGGGTTTGTTTTGAACCGGGGTCCTCTGCATCCCAAGCTGATGCTCCATCCACTGCACCACTGCCTGGTCAGGCAGAACTCTATAACTTTGTGCCTCTAGGAAATAAAGGTTTGATTTATGAAGTGTCGACTGCAGCCAGGGTTCAGGAATTTAATGGACTCGTAAGTCGGGTGAATTGTATTTTCTCTTCCAGCCCAGAGCCAGTCCTTTTGCAGGAGTAAAGGCACTGAGAATGGTGCTCCCCAGAAACCTGTGTGGGAAGTAGTGAGCTGTTTGGGGAAGTGCCAAGGTCCTGGGGCAGGATTGCAGGTTCTGGCATCTGAGGCCACCTATTTTGGGTTTTTTTTGTTTTGTTTTGTTTTTTTCTTATGGATTAAAATCCATTTGTTTTCTTTTTTATTTATTTTTAATTTATTTTATTTATTCATTTTTAGAGAGGAGAGAGAGAGGGAGAGAGAGACAGAGAGAAGGGGGGAGGAGCTGGAAGCATCAACTCCCATATGTGCCTTGACCAGGCGAGCCCAGGGTTTCGAACTGGCAACCTCAGCATTCCCAGGTCGACGCTTTATCCACTGCACCACCACAGGTCAGGCTATTTTGTGTTTTTTTTTAAAGAACTTTAATTATTTATTTTTTTAATTACTGTTGACATACACTATTATATTAGTTTCAGGTATACAGCCCAGTGATTAGACATTATGTAACTTACTAAGTGATCACCCTGATAATTTTTTAATAGTTATGTCTTCCCTCTACATCATTATTTCTAAAATTAAAATATAATGCAGTTATAGAGTAATGAGATTATTGGTGTGAAGTGCTCATCATGATGCTTGGCACTTAAATATGTACGGTAGGTATTCGCTATTAGCCATCCCTCCCCGGAGGGTCAAAGCCATGTGTAAAAGAGAAAACTGAGGTTTTCCCTTCCTGCCAGGCACAATCTTGTACAAATACTCATTCCTAGAACTGAAATCTTGCATCACAGATTTTGCCAAAGTAGACAAAGAACCCCTAGCCTTGCTCTTCTCCAGAAGTGACCAGTGGCAAATGGCCTCCAGATGTCCCTTGGCCAAACCAAACATCTACTTGTCCTATGTGGTCATGCAAGTGCCTTCTGAGGATTATATTATAGAATATTGCATGGGCTTCTGGATGGAAGAACTGCAGCTTCCCTGAACGGGGCCTCTGAAGAAAGTGCTTCATTGGCAGGAACAAAGGAAGGCCTTTCCCCCATGGCTGCGCCACCACACACCTCACTATCAAATGCCACTGGGGGCATCAGACCTCTAAAATGGTCTTCCCGCGGTTACTGGATGGCCTGCCCACAGTTGCTGGGCTGCTGATCTCACTGAGGAAGTGTCTTGCGGACCCCGCATGAATCCTATAGCAACGGAGCATCTGGGCTCCGGGCTCCAGCTGTCTCCATAGAGACCCAAAGCACCCTGAGAAGCAGTAAGGGAGACTTTGGGGAGCTGGAATGCTCCCTATCTCGGTCTGGGTGGTGGTCACATGAGTGATTCCATTTGCAAAAACATTTATGGAGCTCTGTTCTTAAGAAATATGTGCTTCATCCACCCTACCGCACATATGCTAATATACTCAAACTAAAAAACATAAAGAGAAATGAGAAGACCTAGAAAAGCTGTAAAAATCACCAGGCAGCATGAAAGCAGCTGAAACAGCGAGTGCAGACCAGCAGAAGGGCAATTACTTTCTGCTTCTGAAATTTGAGTACTAATCAGGGGGACTCTGGGAGTTTTGCTTGTTTTATTTCTGATTTCCAGGATTTGACTTTTGACCTTAATTGAAAGCCAGTTGCAAAGTTAACACGGAAGGGAGATTAGCTCATTGCTCCTCTGACAATCTGTCCCAATGAGACACTGAAAACGGTTCCTCTCTACCCTTGAGTGATCCCCACCAAATTACTTCAAGAAGGGCTGTGGACTCACAGCCTCCGGGAGTTCTGATGAATTCAGAATCGGAAATCATTGGAACTTTAACAGCTCCTTAAGTATTTACTGTTAGAAATCCATTGCCCCAGACACAAATGATGTGTTATAAATTATTTATGGACCCAATTAGGGATGTAATTAGAATAATCTGGCTGGTTGCCATAGCACTAATGCATCTAAAGTTTGCATCTTTCAGGTACACTTTTTTTTTTCTTCTGATTTCTGTTACATGTTCTAATATCCTAATCTGCTCTCTAGAGGGCCATGAAAAATGCTCATGATTCTTTCAAAACTGCAGATAAAATTCAGCTTTAATAAGGAGTCATAGACTATCAGCGAGTTACTTCTCGCATTGCTTCATCGTGTTCCCACAAGTATTAGCAAAAAGCACCAAGCTCAGATGACTTTGGAAGACATGGCTTTGGTATGTTTATGAAACCTCCTACCTCCTCCCACTTCAGTGCATCTCATCTCCCAGCCCACGTGGCTTTCCATAGTCATTGCTGGACTGCACCTCTCTTTATCTGGACCACTCTCTCCCATGAACTGCCTATAATTCCTGTTACCTGTCCGTTTGGCTTCACCAGAGTTTCACCTGGCTCCACTGGGTCCAGAGTCGCTAAGAGTGGCCGCACCTGTGGTCAAGTTCTGGGAAAAGCGTGTTGCCTCTTGCACAGTTCCCCACAAAGGGGTCGTTTCCTTGGTGTGGCCATCAGGCTGCCAGCTTAGAAATTTGATCTCATCGGCCCAGAGGTGATGAGACTTGGGAATGGAACTCGTGCCTCCACAGGAAGAGAGGCTGACTTGTCAGGGCCTCCACATTCATTTTGTCTTTGCAGCCTAGCAACACATGAAGCTCAAATGTCTCCTGAGGAGCTTGGGCCTTGGTCTGGATAATGGGAAGGCTGCCTGGCACTGGCTGGGAGGCCTTGTAGCCACCCCTGAAAGAGAGGTGTGGTACAGGTCTTCCAAGGAGAATGCCAGCCCTCATCTCTGAGCTCTGCTTTTTCCATGCTCCCATCTCTGTCCAAACTCGTCCACCCAGGCTGAATGAGGTTAATATACTCATTCTTTAGGAGTGTTACTAATATTGTGGTGGGTGCTGGGATTCATTCACGGCTCAGAACCGCCCACATAGAATCGAGACACTCAATCCCTCACTTGCTGAAGTGTCACCTGCTGAAGGCTCACGGCTCAGTCCTTTCCTAGGAAGATGCTTTGCCCAAGGTTAAACTCCCTCCCTAGGAGCATCCAGCATCCAATGATTGGTCTGTACAGAAGTATAAAAGCCCAACCTCGATAACATCAGAGTAATGGTAGCATAAGAGATACTCCTGATCTCTCCCCTTGAAACAAATTGAACAACTATAACACAGAGAACAAATCCCAACTGGGCTTGCAGCTGGCATGAAAACTTCATGCACCAAATGAACTAAAGGTGGGATGGGTTGTAAAGGGGAACATAAGATAAAATGCACTTATAGTTGACTCTGAAGAGGAGATAAACCCAGTGTGACTGGTTTTTGTGGGGGGTTTTTTCTGTTCTGGACGATAGGGAAGCTCAGGCTGTTTGAATTTTGTCTGAGGGGTACAGAGAGGGAATCCAGGAGTGACTGGGTCTCCTTATGACAAGAAGAGTGGTGAGATAGAGGAGCAGAGGGGGAGGTAACCAAAGCGGCCAGAACACAGGGTCACACCAGTGTTCCTGCAGTCTGCCTGCAGCCCACACTTGGCAGAGACAGAGAAAGCTAGCCTGATATGGGGTTAATATCCAAAATATATAAATATAAAGAACTCACAAAGCTCAGTAACAAACAAGCAAACAATCCAATTTAAAAATGGGGAGAGGACCTGAACAGACAATTTTCCCAAGAAGACATACAAATGGTCAAAAGATATATGAAAAGATTTCCTCTTCACTAGTTATTAGAGAAATGCAAATCACAACTACAATGAGATACGACCTCATACCTGTTATACTGGCAATTATCAACAAGACTGATAATAATAAGTGTTGAAGAGGCTGTGGAGAAAAGGAACCCTCATTCACTGCTGGTGGGAATGTAAATTGGTACAACCATTATGGAAGAAAGTATGATTGGTCCTCAAAAAATTAAGAATAGAATTCCCATATGACCCAGCAATCCCTCTACTGGGTATCTAACCCCAAAACTCGAAAACATTGATACATAAAGACACATGCACCTCCATGTTCATCGCAGCATTATTCACAGTGGCCAAGATATGGAAACAACCAAAGTGTTCCTCAATAGAGGACTGGATAAAGAAGATGAGGTACATATATATATATATACAATGGAATACTACTCAGCCATAAGAAATGATGATATAGCGACATTTATGACAACATGGATAGAACTTGAGAAAATTATACTGAGTGAAATAAGTAAATCAGATAAAGCTAAAAACGGTATGATTTCACACATAGTGGGATATAAATCTGAGACTCATGGACATAGATAAAAGTGAAGTGGTTCCTAGGGGGAGGAGGATGTGAGGGAGGCAGAGAGGTGGGGGAAGGGTGTATAAGGTAACAGAAAATGATTTGACTCTGGGTGATGGGTATACAATGTAATCAACAGTTCAAATGTTATAGAAATGTTTACCTGAAACCAATGTACTTTTATTTATCAATGTCAACCTGTTAAAGTTAATTTTCTATATAAAATTAAAAAAAAAGAAAAAAGCCCAACCTCTCATCTCAACTAACACCGAAAGGCCTGCTGGCTCCAGA
Source organism: Saccopteryx bilineata (assembly GCF_036850765.1). NCBI lineage: Eukaryota > Metazoa > Chordata > Mammalia > Chiroptera > Emballonuridae > Saccopteryx > Saccopteryx bilineata. Next base: position 182,959,983 of record NC_089495.1, read on the forward strand.
GCCACCCATGAGATTAGCTGAGACCTTTATTACAGCTGTGTCACTACCCAACTTCCCCACCCTTTCCTCCTCACTCCTTCGTAGATGTCAATCTTCCAGCACACACATGCTTGTCTTAGGGTCTGTTTCCTAGAAAACATCACCTAAGACTATTATCATTCTGATACCAAGCCTAATAGACCATAAGCTGGGTTTTGTATGTCCTCTTTTGGCCAGCACATGTGCATTTAGAAACTGTTGTTAGAAATTGTTGTTCCCTTTCTTCATACTCTTTGGGGGGCACCTCTCAATGTTGGCTCCTGCATATGTCTAGGAGCTCTATCTGTATTTCAAGTGCTATAACTCTCTACTAATGTGATCTTGGGCCAAGTTATTAACTTCTCTGTGCTTCAGATTCCCCAATTGTAGGATGGAGTCCAAAAGAAATTCCTCATACAAGCACAGTTTTGAATGAGACAGCAACAAGGAACACATACTACCAGACATGTGGTAGGCAGTGAATGTGTTTGTCAAATAAGTGAATGAATGAATAGTATTAATGATGTTAACCAGATGAGACAGCCAATTCTCCTCGTGGGACTGGAATCAAAAGGCTTGAAGCTCAGCTTGCTCCTAGGCATTTATTGACTCACCCATTCATCCATTCATTAATTTAGTCAGTCACTCATTCAACAAATATTGTCTGAGCACCATGCTTGATGCATCACACAAGGAAAACACAATTCCTATTCTCAAATATAATTGGGAAATAATAGATCATTCATTCTTAAAACATTTTAAAGTTGACCAAATGTTTTCTATGTATTATCTCATTAATCTTTATAACAATTTAATGAGATCAGGACTATTATTTTCATTTTTAAATGCAGTTAAATAATTTCCTCAAGGCCTTGCTGGAAGAGGTTGTATCTGGAATCCATTGTTTTTAACACAGGCCCAAGAGTTTTTCACAATCCGGCTCCAGACAAACAGATGTGAAAAATTAAACAGTGTGTAGTTAAGTGTCAAGAGAGTGAGCCAAAAAACATTGCAGACAAGCAGACAGTAAGTGGTGAGAGAGTTATCTGGGGGATGGATGTTAGCACTTGTCCTGCCTTCCTGCCATAGCTATGGTGGAACCACCCAGTTGTGATGTTCCTCTCTCTGCAGTGCCCACGCTGTCCTTTCCCCCACAACTGAGATGAACTCTGGAACCTGGATTCATTTTTTAAAATTAATACATGGCCATATTTTTAGCCTTTCCCAGAAACTAACCTGGCATGTGAATTCCAAAACCTATCATCTTTATATATAACTATGCAGTAGCTAGATAGTAATAAAAGGTGAAGGCCAAAAATTGAAAGGTTTCAATGAGGTCAAAAAATAGTTTCAGGGAATCTTTAACAGGAGGTGGTGGTTACAGAACAGGATGTTTGAAGTTTCCATTTCAGAAGTGGACCCAGGTTTGAAACCCCGAGGTCACCAGCTTGAACGCAGGCTCACCAGCTTGAGCACGGGGTTGCTGGCTTGAGCATGGGGTCATAGACATAACCCCATAGTCGCTGGCTTGAGACCAAAGCTGCTTCACTCGCTCTGCTGAAGTCCCCAGGTCAAGGCACATATGAGAGAGCAATCAATGAACAATAAAGGTGCTGCAACAAAGAATTGATGATTCTCATCTCTCTCCCTTCCTGCTTGTCTGTCCCTATCTGTTCCTTTCGCTGTTCCTCTTTTTGTCTCTGTCTCACTCGCTAAAAAAAAAAAAAAAAAAAAAATTCCCTCAAAGAAGGACTCTGAGGGGTTGAGCCAGTCAGCATCCAGTGTGATCTTATGGGGGGGGGGGTGAGCAATTTGGGGGCTGATCAAGGAAAAAATATATGACCACAAGAGGCAGTAACACACATAAAGCATTACTGAGAAGCTCTTGGACATGGTTGCAGGAGAGCAGAGGTCCCTTGTAGTGTGAGACTGTTCTGAAGCTATGGCACAGGGTCCACCATCTAGAAAGAGAGCAAGGTGTCTCAAAAGAGAGAGACACTGTCTGGATGGTGTTACTCAGCAGCGTGGTGAGTCTCTGGGTCAGCGAGCTCTGACGGACAGGAGTAGCTTGTCCATAAGACTCCGCCTTATCAATGGCCGGCAGATGTTGGTTGTACTTTCACGGGATATGCAAAGCATGAGAGCTCTAAATAGCTAAAAGTTAATTGGTTATCTGCTTGTTTAGCCTATTTTAAAAATAATTGAATAGGTAAAATTTTAAGTTTACTGCCTGTAGGCTTTTGAGCTAAGGAGTCTCAGCTGGGGGCCAATTCAGAGAGGTCACCTTTGGCTCATTTGTGTAGCAGGGCTGCTTTCGTGCAAGGCCTCGCCTATGTCTCTGGCCAGCCTGCAGAGTGGTTGCCCTTTGATCTGGTATCCAACACTGCTCTAATCAGTGTAGATCAGTGTGGGAGAGCTGATGTCCTGCAGGTGGTATCCATGCCTAAGCAGCCACTCAGAAAGCAATGATGAGCTTCACAGACCCCAGACACAATTTGCTCTGAAATCCCAGAAGGCTTTGTACTCCTTTTCTTTGTCTGTTCCATTCATTCATGAACAAAGTCAAATACCACCTCTTACAGGTAGCCTTTCTCCTGACACCTGCCCCCCACTGCTCCCACCCTCAAGTCTCCATAGCAGTCTATGCATGCCACTGTCAGATGTCTTACCTTGTTATTTAGATAAGAGTTTCTTTCTTACTTAATTTCATCTCATCTATGAAACTGCAAAATATGAACTATCTGAGTCATTCCCATGTCCCCAGGACATCTCAAAGTTCCCAGTACAAAGGTACTCAGTAAATAACTGCTAAACAGATTGTTTCTAGAAAAGATTAAGAAGGCTTCATAAGCCTTGGCTGGTTGGCTCAGCGGTAGAGTGTTGGTCTGGCGTATGGAAGTCCCGGGTCCGATTCCTGGCCAGGGCACACAGGAGAAGCGCCTGTTGGCTTCTCGATCTCTCCCCCTCTCCTTTCTTTGTATCTCTCTCTTCCTCTCCCACAGCCAAGGCTCCATGGGAGCAAAGTTGGCCCAGGCACTGAGGATGGCTCCATGGCCTCTGCCTCCTGCACTAGAATGGTTCCAGTTGCAACAGAGCGAAGGCCAAGATGGGCAGAGCACTGCCCCCTAGTGGGCATGCCCACTGGATCTCAGCCGGGTGCATGCAGGAATCTGTCTCTCTGCTTCCTCACTTCTCACTCCAGAAAAAAAAAAAAAAGGAAGACTCCACAGAGGAAGTGATGCTGTAACAGTGCCTTGGAGGATGCATAGGGGGGACCCAGGAGATAAAAGGGTGAATTTCAGAGAAGGAGAGAGCAGCCTGGATAAAAGTCCAGAGGCATGAACCATGACATGATTGAGGAATCGTAAATACTAAGTAGCTTGGGGTGGGTGGAGGGGGAAGTGGATGGTCACCAGAAGCTTCCAAGGGTAATAGCATATCATCTGGATGGATTGAGCCCAAACTTTGGTCTTGGCAGCACCTCAGGTTCATTAATCCCAAGCAGGCTGATTGTGCTAACAAAACTAATTTAATAAAACCAGCCCTGGCTGGTTGGCTCAGTGGTAGAGCATCGGCCTGGCGTGCAGGAGTCCCGGGTTCGATTCCCAGCCAGGGCACACAGGAGAAGCACCCATCTGCTTCTCCACCCCTCCCCTTCTCCTTCCTCTCTGTCTCTCTCTTCCCCTCCCGCAGCCAAGGCTCCATTGGAGCAAAGTTGGCGCGAGCACTGAGGATGGCTCTATGGCCTCTGCCTCAGGCGCTAGAATGGCTCTGGTTGCAACAGAGCGATGCCTCAGATGGGCAGAGCATCGCCCCCTGGTGGGCATGCCGGGTGGATCCTGGTCGGGCGCATGTGGGAGTCTGTCTGACTGCCTCCCCGTTTCCAACTTCAGAAAAATACAAAAAAGTAAATAAATAAAATAAAATAAAATAAAATAAACCATGTAAAAATCAGAATACCAATTTCTTTTTTTTTTTTTTTTTTTTTTTTTACAGAGGCAGAGATAGACAGGGACAGGCAGACAGGAATGGAGAGAGATGAGAAGCATCAATCATCAGTTTCTCGTTGCACGTTGCGCCTTCTTAGTTGTTCATTGATTGCTTTCTCACATGTGCCTTGACCGTGGGCCTTCAGCAGATCGAGTAACCCCCTGCTGGAGCCAGTGACCTTAGGTCCAAGCTGGTGAGCTCTTTGCTCAAGCCAGATGAGCCCGCGCTCAAGCTGGCGATCTCAGGGTCTCGAACCTGGGTCCTTCCGCATCCCAGTCCGACGCTCTATCCACTGTGCCACCACCTGGTCAGGCAGAATACCAATTTCTTAATTAACAACGAGAAGTATAAATGCCAGACAGAACAGAATGCTGGTGTCAACATGACCAGTACATTCTCTCCCTATAGATGAATTCACATGTGAAGCCAATTTATAAACAGAATAATTCTGCTGACAATAAAATTGGGGTAAGGGAGTTGGGATTTGAATGCTTCATGATCTCAGGCCTGATCAGGGACCCAGCAGGAAATAGATGGCACACTGGAATTGGAGGACAGTGTAGTACCACTATCACTGCCTGTAGGCCAGAAGAAATGAGGAAGGAAAGTGGCAATTGGAAGTCAGAGGGAAAGAGTTGTAGGAGAAGCCACAGTGTAGAAGCTGTGGCCTTAAGTCAGGACAACAAGGCCCTGGCTGGTTGGCTCAGTGGTAGAGCGTCAGCCTGGCATGCAGGAGTCCCGGGTTTGATTCCCAGCCAGGGCACACAGGAGAAGCACCCATCTGCTTCTTCACCCCTCCCCCTCTCCTTCCTCTCTGTCTCTCTCTTCCCCTCCCACAGCCAAGGCTCCATTGGAACAAAGTTGGCCTGAGCGCTGAGGATGGCTCTATGTGGCCTCTGCCTCAGGTGCTAGAATGGCTCTGGTTGCAACAGAGCAATGGCCCAGATGGGCCGAGCATCGCCCCCTGGTGGGCATGCCGGGTGGATCCTGGTCGGGCGCATGTGGGAGTCTGTCTGACTGCCTCCCCATTTCCAACTTCAGAAAAATACAAAAAAAAAAAAAAAGTCAGGACAACAAGCATGGGGTACAGCTGGAAGAATCAATAACCCAACCTCACTCTCCTCTCTACCTCTGATCTCCTGTGTTCTCTATTAACTAATCCCAATGCATAGCCAGAGGGCAATGGAATCCAAAAATCAGGTCCATTCAGTCCAGCCTCCCAAGGTCACAGATGAGTAGAGAAGCCAGATGAGAATAACCAAAACATTCCATTTACCTGACAGAGATGCATCTGTGACAAGTAGCAGACAGGCATCCTGAGCAAAGTTTGAACCAACATTGCCAGGTTTTTTTGTGGCCAACGCAACCAACTTTCTGTCATCTACAGATGGTACCTCCCAACCCCTTGTGAATAATATATTTTCTTCATAGACCTTTAAACATGGGCATGACCTTCACTCTGCCTGTGTTTGGTCTGGCTCATATAGAAAAATTCTGTTTACTCTTTCTGTTTCTTGTCCTAGAAATACTTTATTTTTAAGAAACTTTTCACATATACCATTCTCATCTATATATTATGAGTTGATATCTATAGTTTAATGGTCAGAGTTCTAGAGTACCTTGCTGCACCCACACCCATTCTAATGGCCTTGAATTAAATTCTATAGACATTAGGGATGGGAGTTGTTCATGAAAGTCACTAAGTAGCAAGGTATTAGAGAGAAACCAGTTAGGAAAGTATTACAGTGGCAATGGAACTGGAGAAAAAGAACAAACAGTGGTTTTAAAAGCTATTTAAGAAGCAGGGCTGCCTATATTTCTATATTTTATATTTCTTACAGAAATTTAAGAACAGAATATCTAGAAGAAAACTAATTTTGTCTTGGAGAGTAAAGTTTGAGAGGCCTGAAGAACAGCTCAAAAAGGACCTTTCTAAAGCTGTTCTTATTCGTTGTGTAGGCTCTCCAGTGTTTCTAGAATCTCTGGTTAGTGCACGTTCAGAGTTAACATTTCAGCACCACACTGAGGACAGCGCCAATCAAGGTTCTCACTGAGTTCCCCCCCACCCCCCCACCTCGACAGTCTAGGTGTTGGGCAACTGTTTGGAGGACCATATTCATACCCTTTGGGTACATTAAAAAGCATGTGTTGTTTAACTGCATTGATTTCTTGACTTCTTTTTGCTAGCACAAGTTAATTGGTTCCCCAAACTTGAGATTCACATTGGGGATTATCCATACAACTAATCACTACTTTTTATCTGCAAAATTATCTATACAAAATTATCTTGGATGTCCTATGATTATCCAAATATGCTGACTAAGCTCCATTGGAGACTAGGGGTTTTATAACCTCCACATATGGGAGTATGATTCTCACTAGGAAGACTCCAAAGAATGATAAGATATGTTCTTTGTCTTCATGGAACCTACAATCTAATTGGGTGGACAAGACATTCATACACTGAGGTGATAATTATATAAAGCAACATTGACATTATGAGGATTGAGGAGACCACCTTTGGGGATGGCTTAAAAGAAGATGCTTGTAGGACATGTAGAATTCAGTTATGCTGGGAAGAGAGGGAAGAGCGCTCCAGGTGAAGAGGGGAAGGGTATTGGCAAAAAACACAAACATAGGGATGTTCCTTGTGTCGAGGTATGGGAAGGTGGAAAGGGTCAGTGAATAGGCATTTATAATTAAATCATTGAGTAGATACAGTAATTATAGTAATCAAAATTTGAGGACGTCCATCGACTTTGGTTTCTCTCACCCTCATCTGATTTCATGAAAATAAGTTAGCTTAGAACTGAAGAAGCTTAAAACAAAGATTTTGATGTCACTTTATTCTTGTTTAAAAATATACTGAGGACCTGCTATGAATAAGACTCCATGGACACAAAGATAAATATATAATTGAGTACTTTCATATTTTTTTAATCCACTTGATTACCAAAATAACTTTGTAAGGTAGACAGAAAGGAGAAGATATGTACAAGTGTCCAGAGGAGAAAGGTGGGCGCAGAGAGTTCAGATGGCTCGACTAAGGTCATGAGGTTATTTAAGGACAAAACCAATACCATTATTTGGGTCTCATTTTCCTCACTGGAGTATGACTGACCTCAAACTTCACAAGCAACCCTGAGCCTTCCTAGCAAGTAATGGATAACCAAGGGACTAAAAAAAAATGTTGTCTAGTCTATTGAACACCAAGGTCATACTGAGTGTCTGCTATGCTAGGCGGTGTGGGATTCAGCTGTGAATAAAAAAGCCATAGTCTAGCATCATAAAGTTTGGTTTAGTCTTTAGCTTAATTTAGGACTCTGTCTTAACTGTTGATCCATACAGTGGTAGACTCTTGCAAAGGCTGACACATGTGTCCTACAAATTGGTAGTGCTGGGATGGGAGACAATCACCGAAGCTGATGTCCACCTCTTTCCTGCTTGGCTCTTTGCAATAAGCCAGTTTGGAGAAACCTCCCCAGAGGAAGTGTCAAACCCTACACTCTAATTGGCTTGATCCACCATGTAGACATCTAAAGAGATCTCTTCCCCAAGTGAATTGATGTCATGTTCAAAGAAAGTTGGGCACATGGGATTCCCTTCTTTTAGGTCTCGAATTAGTTGGTGATTGTGGAGGAAATGTAATTGATCCCTCAGGATTCTTCATGCTTTTGTAACTCAGTCCCATTTTCCACTGCTTACTTTTCTAGCCACTTAACACAATCACTCAAGAGTAGTCAAGGATAGTGAAGGGAGGGAAACCATGTGAGCCATTTCACTCAGCACAAGCTTTGGGAGCGCCGCCACCGTATCCCTTTCATCACAATGATTTCTTGAAATGGTTCTTCATTGAGGAAGATATTAAGGTTGCTGTCCCATTACCAACTCACGTGATCCCATAAACCAGATAGATTTTTTTTTCATAAACATCTTCAAGAGTTGCAGAGTTCTTTTGTGGAAGTCCAGACAGGTTGCATTCTCTGAGTCCCTTTAACAACCTAGTTATTAGAATTCAATTAAAAATGAAAGTCTAGTAAGAGTGGCTCAGGTACCCAGGTTGTTCTTATTTATTTTTCATGATTTTGTTGTGGCTTAGAGCAGGAGCCTGGAGCTCAAGGAGAGGGGTGGCTGGTAGAATTAAGTCACAAACTGCAGGCTTTCTTCCCAACAACTCCATATGGCCTGTAGACTTAGGGTGTAATTATTGTGGGTGAAAAAAGAAAAAAGAGTAGTGTGAATAGCTCAACCAGTAGATGACTGGTGTTTTGTTTTGTTTTGCTTTACCAGCAAAGAGTTTTTTTACAGCTGGCCCCTAGGCTGGAAAATGTGGAAGAAGAAAATGGTTACAGCATTGGTTTTTGTATAGATTCCCTTGGAAAAAATTTTTTTAATTAAGTAAGAGGAGGGGAGGCAAAGAGACAGACTCCTATATGTGCTCTGACCAGGATCCACCCAGCAAGCCCGCTAAGGGGGTGATGCTCTGCCCATCTGGGATGTTTCTCTGTTGCTCAGCAACTGAGCTCTTCTTAGCACCTGAGGTGGAGGCCATGGAGCCATCCTCAGTGTCTGGGCCAACTCGCTCCAATCAAGCCATGGCTGTAGGAGGAGAAGAGAGAGAGAGAAGCAAGAGGGAGAGGGAGAAGCAGATAGGTGCTTCTCCTGTGTGCCCTGACCGGGAATCAAATCTGGGACATCCACACACCAGGCTGACACTCTACCATTGAGCAAACCAGTCAGGGCCTCCCTTGAAGAAATTTTTAAATCCCCTGAGCCCAACTGCAATCAAGACATGTTAATCCAAATCTATGGGGGTGGGGCCAGGCATTAGTATTTTTTAAAGACTCCCCAGAGATTCTAAATGTGCAGCTAAATTTGAAAACTACTGTCATCAAAAGGTACTGATTTTTTAGTCCCATCACAAACATTCAGATGCAAAGGATCTAGAGGACACCCTGGGCATCAGGATTTTTACAAACTCCCCAGGTGAATTCAGTGGGGTGGCCAGTCTGGGAACCATCTGTTTAGAAGTGAGGGAGCAATGCAGTGGCTGTATAATATGAAAGACCTTGTTCATCTTAATCGCTACCCTTTCTCCAAGCCAGGGGGAAATGTCTACATTAAGTGGAATGAGTAATTCTGCATAGCGCTTTTTCTTATCAAGCTATTGTGAGAGGACTTTATAATGTAATTGGGGAAGTGGGTAGATAACTCTACTATGCACATCTTCTGAGGGTTTCCCATAAAAAACTACCTCTAGCATTGGAGGAGGTATCTGAGTTTCAGGCTCTCAGGGAAAAGGGAAAGGTTTCTACTTGGAGAGGAAGTATAACATACCTCACAACTTCTCCCGCCCATCTAGGGACTTTGAGTTCCTGTACCGGGCAGAAGCCAGGTACCTCCAACTCACATCAGAGCCCACCAGAAGCTGCAGAATTAGTAAAATCCAAGCTGAGGTGGGAACTTAATGAATCTTCATGCTAGAAGGGAGAGAAGAGTTTGAATCTTTGGGAAAGATGAAAAGATAAGGAAGGGTGGGTGTAAGGAATACAGCTGTGTTAGGCTTGCTCTCTGGTTTACTGGCTGCAAGCACTGTACCTGATTAGTGCGTGGGCATGTGGAAGCACCATGTGTGTATCTATGTAAGTCTACGGGTGCTTGCACTCAGGGCAGATGGCAGATTGCAGATTGTGGATTCCCTGTCCGCCACTGTGAGGGTCCATTTTGCTGTTCATTTGCCTGAGAAGAGGTTTTCCCTGTCTGTGTGCTCGTCCGCAGTTGCAAGAATCTATTAAACAGGAATGGCCCAAAGCTTTCTGTCTCCGCTTTTTCTCTACCGTCTGCCTGATTCCAATGTGGACCCACCTGGCCTCGGCCACGGACATTACAGCAGGAGAGAGAGGAACCACCAGAAGAAAGTGTGTTCATCACAGTTGGACACCTGGGAATAGAAAGGCAGGTGAGTGAGCAACTTGGTGACTTACCAATATTCAAATTGGTTCCAGCCCTGGCCGGTTGGCTCAGTGGTAGAGTGTCGGCCTGGCGTGCAAGGGGTCCCGGGTTCGATTCCCAGCCAGGGCACACAGGAGAGGCGCCCATCTGCTTCTCCACCCCTCCCCCTCTCCTTCCTCTCTGTCTCTCTCTTCCCCTCCCACAGCGAGGCTCCGTTGGAGTAAAGATGGCCCGGGCGCTGGGGATGGCTCCTTGGCCTCTGCCCCAGGCGCTAGAGTGGCTCTGGTCGCAACAGAGCGATGCCCCGGAGGGGCACAGCATCGCCCCCTGGTGGGCGTGCCGGGTGGATCCCGGTCGGGCGCATGTGGGAGTCTGTCTGACTGTCTCTCCCTGTTTCCAGCTTCGGAAAAATACAAAAAAAAAAACAAAAAAACAAATTGGTTCCAAACTCTGTTACTCACAGGAGAGTCACAACTGGAAAAGAGCCACAGAGCCCTGGCTGGTTGGCTCAGCGGTAGAGCGTCGGCCTAGCGTGTGGAGGACCCGGGTTCGATTCCCGGCCAGGGCACACAGGAGAAGCGCACATTTGCTTCTCCACCCCTCCGCCGCGCTTTCCTCTCTGTCTCTCTCTTCCCCTCCCGCAGCCAAGGCTCCATTGGAGCAAAGATGGCCCGGGCGCTGGGGATGGCTCTGTGGCCTCTGCCCCAGGCGCTAGAGTGGCTCTGGTCGCAACATGGCGACGCCCAGGATGGGCAGAGCATCGCCCCTGGTGGGCGTGCCGGGTGGATCCCGGTCGGGCGCATGCGGGAGTCTGTCTGACTGTCTCTCCCTGTTTCCAGCTTCAGAAAAATGAAAAAAAAAAAAAAAAAAAAAAAAAAAAAAAAGAGCCACAGAGCTCTGTTGGTCAAATAAGTTTGTAAATATGATATATAGGTTTACTCGCTTATAGTTTGCATTGGGTGGGGGGGGGGGCAGGCTGTAAGCAGGCAGGGTTATTATACCCTAAGGCTTAGTTTTAAGACTAAGGCTTTCCCACCATAAGTGACTTTGTATCAGAGACTTCCTTGTTTGTATATTGGATTAAAAGTTTTTATTTCTACACTATAAAATGGGGCGGACCGGGAGCTTGCTCTCTCTCGGTTCCTGAGATTAGCATTAGAGGGGAGAGCAGAGAAAGGCCACGTGGAGGAGAGGAGAGGCAGCCAAGATGGTGGAGTTCTGAAGGCGAAGCCTGTTTGTGCAGAGAGAAGGAGGTGGGGAACAGAGGTGAATAAAGCTGGTGAAGTACAAACCTCTAGGAAACTTGGATAAGTCAGTGGCTTTAGGAGCTCTGAATGGAAAGGGAAATGTTTTCCCACTGTGTGTATTTCTTGCTCGCCAGGTGCAAGCTAGGATTAAAGCTAATGGCCCACCAGTTCTTGGCTCCGTTGTTTCGTTATTGTCTGTCTGAATCAAATGCGAACCTGCATGGGCCAGGCGGCTGTGATGGTGGCCGCAGCTACTGGCTTACAAGCTCTCTTTAAAGCAAGGCAGTCAGGCCTCCTTCCTCCTTGAACAGAAGCAAAGCCCCAGAGATGTGTTGAGCAGAGGAAAATGTTTGAGCCAGTACCGGGTCATCAGAAAGCAGCAGGAATCTATGTGGGGAAGAAAGAGAACCCAACATGATTATATGCACTGTTTATTCCCAGCCTGCATAGCTTATGAAGCCAAACACAGAACAAAATTTTATTTTATAATTTCCCAAATACCTATCTAGAAGCATAAAATGAAAGTAGAATTCTTGAGTGTAAAAACATGCCTTTGTGTGTTCATCCTGAGGCAGCGTGAAGGCCAGAGGAGGCCTCTCATACGAGCGCCTTCTCCCTGCCCTGCTCAGCCGGCTGGGTTGGCCTGGGGCCCAGGTGGCATTCTTGGTGGGCACGAGCCTCAGTCTCTGGAATGATGGGATGGCGACGGCGCAAAGAAGATTGAGAGAGGTGACTGGCATAAGAGAATGGTGCTATTACTGACTTTAAATAGTACTCTTATTCTGGGATTTCTTTCTTGACTCTGGTTCAAAGCCGGTGGTCAGCCAGCACACGGCATTGAAGACACCCATCACCCCAACTGTTTACCTTCTCACCTGCTCTCCCCAGCGTTACTCATTAGGTAGCATGATTTTCAGAGCTCCCTTTCCCCTTTTGATTAGCTTGTTATCTGCTTTTGAAACAAAGCCCTCATTAATGAATTCCCAGATGGGAGAATAAGCCTAGCAATTGCCAGCATAGTCCAGCCCTCTGGGAATCTTTTGCTTCCCCTCAGAAAGGGGCAGACTTTGGGCAGCTGTTCAGCCAGGGGCTTTACAATTCCAGTTTGATAAAGCCTTGGAGAGTCTCTCTCTCTCTTTCTGGGAATCCACTTCCTCAATCACAAGCATTTCAGGGCTAATTACACTGATTTAATGCACCTGGCTTTCCTTATATTTAAAACCTCAATGGGAGGCCAAATACTCTGGCTGATCAGCATTTATCAGAGAGCCAGGGAACCAATGGTGCATAGTCAGTTTCCTAGCATATGCTAGGTCAGAGGGAGCAGTAGTCACCATTGGCCCCAGGGAGAGTTTCCAGCCTCCTGGTGCTAAAGGGTCATAAATTATCCAGAGTCTCAGTACTGAGATATCTATAGCCCGTGACTTTTCTGATGGTTTAATTTGTGTGGGTCTTCTTTCCTGTTAACAACAATAATAGATTGCTAGCCGGTATTACTTCCATGGGAGGTCATAGAGAGCAATGGTTAAGAGAATAGACTCTGAAGCCAGATAGCCCTGGGTTTGAATCCTGTCTCCATCGTTGATTGTATAGGATTTAAGATAAAGTAGTTATTCTTTAAGCTTCAGTTTCTTCGGGTGTAAAGTGAAGGTACTCCTACCTAGCGCATATAGCAGTCGTTCTCAACTTTAGCCTGTATTAGAGCCACCTCGTCTCACTCCCAGGGATACTAACATGATTAGTATGGGCTGCATTGGAGGATTAGAAGGCTTAACGCCCACACCAGCACCAGGTGCAGTCAGAATTGAGAAGCACTGTCATGCAGGTTTATTGTAAGGCTGAATCAAGGAGGCTGAATATAAAGCATTGCTACTCAAAATGTGGTCTGTAGACCAGCATAATCAGCATTAACAGAGAACTTACTTATCAGAAATGCAAACTCCAAGGCCCCATCCAGACCTGCTGAGTCAGGTGATTTATGTATTTTAACAAGATTTCCAAGTGATTGGTGTGCATGTCCCAGTCTGAGAGCTGCTAGCATAAAGCACCTAGACTTAACCTGGCACCGGGGCGGCAGCAATGTAACTATCACTAACGTCAGTGCAGGCCATGGATAAAGTGCATTAGATGGAGAGCCTGCTTGCAATGAAAGGTTCTGACTGGAGCCTGACAACTTACAGGGAGGGTGGGAGGCCTCGGCCTTCCTGAGCTTTTGCCCCTCAGCTCTGCAACTGGAAGAATCACAGCTGCCAACACCTCTTCTCAATCACTGAGCGGCTGCTGGGATGAATCATAAAAAGGAAGCCACTTATAAACTGTCAAACTCCATCATAGTGAGAGCACAGAGCAACTTGAATGACAGTTTCGTCACTTTCCCCCTTCCCTAGCCCACTGACAGAACCCTAAAACCAAAGCCTTATTCTCCCACCTTTTCCTAAGCAACAGTCTTTCATGCTGGGAGGAGACTTAACTGATCTACATAAACGAGTGGGAAGAAAGAGGACAAGAGGGAGAGGTCAAATGGTGTTGAGACTGAGGTAACAAGGCGATGCCTCCAAACAATGGCCATGTAAAGAGAGTAGGAGCCCTGGCCAGGTAGCTCAGTTGGTTAGAGCATCGTCTCAAAGTGCAGAGGTTGCCCGTTCGATCCCCGGTCAGGGCACATATAAAAATGGATCAATGTTCTTGTCTCTCTCTCTCTTCCTCTCTCACTAAAATCAATAAATAAACCTTTTTTAAAAAGTGAGAAATAAACCAATAAAAAAAAAAGTAAGTAGGAGAGGTAAGACTCTTCTGGAAGTATGGTGTATTTAGATCTTTCTCACAGATTGGATATTGTTGTTGTTGTTACTAGGCTCTATTTCCTGGTATGCGACATTACTCAAAGATTTGACTACAAGATCCTCGTGGTTTAAAAACAAAAAAGAGTCTCCCAGTTTAAGGGATTTGTACAATGATGTCTGTAAGTACCCACCAGTCAAAAACGACTAGGAACACTTTTGAAGTCAAAGATAAAGTTAGGTTTACTGAGCTTCGTACGGCAAAAAAGGACACACACTGGAGGGATCATGGAGTAATCATGGGGCACCCTGCTAGGAGAGAGCTGAGAGGGGCTCGTGCTAGGAGTTTACAAAAAGGCCTTAAGAAAGCAGGGCCAGGCTAGGTGGCTCAGTGGATAAAGCCTCATCCCACCATGCCAAGGTTGGGGGGCCCCAGTCAGGGCAATACGAGAAGCAATCAATGAGCACACAACTAAATGGAAAAATTATGCCTCTTTCTCTCGAATTCTCTCTCTCTTTCCTTCTCTCTTTCAAATCAACGGGGGAAGAAACTTTTTTAAAGTAGGACCACTTGACAAGTGGGCTATTTTTCACTTTTTAAGTTCGTTATGGACTTTGCTGCTTATCAAAGCATTGATACGGGTAATTCCTGTTCCTGTCCTGGCTCAGGCCGGCTGAGTTCACCCATCAAAATAAAATTGTTTCTTGGAGTATAAATTCAATATCATCAGCTCTCATTTTCTAATTGGCTATGACAGTCCTGATAAATCATGTTTTAGAAGGGTCTTCTCAAGATGTCCAGGGACATCACCACAGTTTATTTAGATCACTTCCTCTACGTAACTATCATAGAAGATTGCATGGGAGGCTTCTTACACCTCTGCAGGAGAGGCATTTGCATGGAGTTGTACAAAGGAACCTTTTTATCAGGGGTAGTCAACCTTTTTATACCTACCGCCCACTTTTGTATCTCTGTTAGTAGTAAAATTTTCTAACTGCCCACCGGTTCCACAGTAATGGTGATTTATAAGGTAGGGAAGTAACTTTATTTTATAAAATTTATAAAGGAGAGTTACAGCAAGTTAAAGCATATAATAATAATTACGTACCAAGTACTTTATGTCAAATTTTCGCTAAGTTTGGCAGAATAAATCTTTATAAAACAACTTACAATAGTTAAATCTATCTTTTTATTTATATATACTTTGGTTGCTCCGCTACCGCCCACCATGAAAGCTGGAACGCCCACTAGTGGGCGGTAAGGGCCAGGTTGACTACCACTGCTCTTAATGATTTTTTTTTATTTCCTGTTTTGATGGGCTTTTTTTCCCTTTGACATTAATGTTATGTGTTTTTTGCTTCCTTTTTTACTAGTGAGTTTAGTACTTGTCTATTTTATTGATTTCATTTTAAGAACAGGTTTTTCTTATTAATTTTTGTTGTTATTTTTATTAATTTCTTTCTTCTGGATTTTCAGGCTTATTTTTGTTCTTTTCCTGCTTTTTAAACTTGGTTACTTAATTCAGTTATTTTATTTTTTATTCTTATTGATATAGTTATATAGAGATATTATTTCTTTTTTACACTTTTAAATCATTTTTATTATTTCAATTACATATTATTTTATTGTTTTCAGGCCTAAAGTATTATATCAGAAATCAAATGGCAATAGTATTTTTTCTTTTTCTTTATAAGTGATTTGCTTTTTCTGTCTGGATGACCAGGAGTTTTTTGTTTTTCTTTTTTAGTTTTGGCCATTCTGGGTTGATTTTTTTTTTATGTCTGTGATATGTTTACTCACTATGTAGTTTCATGTCCTATTTATTCCATTAAAAAAAATTTATTTTTTTTTTTTGCATTTTTCTAAAGCTGGAAACAGGGAGAGACAGTCAGACAGACTCCTGCATGCGCCCGACCGGGATCCACCCGGCATGCCCACCAGGGGCGAAGCTCTGCCCACCAGGAGGCGATGCTCTGCCCATCCTGGGCGTCGCCATGTTGCGACCAGAGCCACTCTAGCGCCTGAGGCAGAGGCCACAGAGCCATCCCCAGCGCCCGGGGAATCTTTGCTCCAATGGAGCCTTGGCTGCAGGAGGGGAAGAGAGAGACAGAGAGGAAAGCGTGGCGGAGGGGTGGAGAAGCAAATGGGTGCTTCTCCTATGTGCCCTGGCTGGGAATCGAACCCGGGTCCTTCGCACGCTAGGCCGACGCTCTACTGCTAAGCCAACCGGCCAGGGCCTTATAAAAAAATTTTTTTAAGTTATACTTTTAGTATTTGTCTATTCCATTGTGTTGACTTCTACATTGGGGCTTCCTGTTGCCCATATGTTGAATCATTTTTGCTTGTCTTTCATATCTATCAACATTTTCCTGAATCCTTTTTACTTCTTCTTGCATTTATTTATTTTAAAGACTTTCCTCAAGCCCTAGCCAGTTGACCTAGCAACAGAGCATCAGCCCAGAATGTAGAAGTTCCAGATTTGATTCCTGGTCAGGGCACACAGGATAACCAACCATCTGCTTCTCCACCCTTCTCCTCCTCCTCCTCCTCCTTCTTCATCTCTCTCTCTCTCTTCCCCTCCCACAGCCAAAGCTTGAGTGTTTCAAGCAAGTTGGCCCCAGATGCTGAGGATGGCTCCATGGCCTCAACCTCAGGCACTAAAATGGTCCAGTTGCTGAGCAACGAAGCAGCAGCCCCAGATGGGCAGAGCATCTCCCCCTAGTGGGCTTGCTGGGTGGATCCTGGTTAGGACGTGCAAGAGTCTGTCTTCTGCCCCCCTGCCTCTCACTTAATATATATATATATAACTTTTCTCCTTTGCAAATTTTCTCTTAAACCATTATCTATGGTAATTTTTTACTCTTGATTTTCTTCTAGTCTAGTCTTCAAGCTTCTAAAATATTTTCTATATCAAATTTGCACTGTTTTGTCTCTTTCCTTTCCAAACTTCCTTTTGCTGTGTCACTTATTTTCTTAATTTTGCTAACTTTGATTTATGCTTTTATTGCTTTTATCCTTTCATTAATTTCTTTTAGCTTGTTTTCAAATATAAAGTCATAGTCTTGATCCCCTTTGGAGCATGTATTTCTTGCACCACTTTTGTTGCTTATAAAAGGGTTGTTCTGCTCCACGTTCTCTTTCTTTATTGTAATTCTGTGTAAGAGTCAAACTCAGTCCTTTTCTGTGGTTCATTTTCAAGAGCGATTAAGTTGTCTCCTGAGAGGAAAAACTGGGCCAGGATAGCTTCTATCATTTCACAACTCTCCAGCTCACCCTTCTGTTGTTTTAGGGAAATGGTCATCAACGTGGCCTCACTCTGAGAGAGATGTGGCTGCCTCACCCCTCCCCCACTTTTATCTAGTCTGTCTGTCTACTGCTCCCATCATTCTCGTCCTGCTCAATGTGGATTCTATTTCCAGTGTTTCTCTTCAGCACAGACTTTCCCTGACAGCGACCATGTGAAGAAAACATCTGATTCTAAGGGTCAGTCTTGCAGAGACATAAAAATTGGGGCCAAGACGATGGAAAACTGGGCAAAGCCAGCATCAGGCTGGAAAGAGCCCTATAGTAGTACATCTGGGAAAAAAGGAGGAAAGACACACATCCCATGTCTGGGACAGGAAGTGTGGCGAGACCAGGCAGCCTAGTAGAGTGGCATGCCCTCTTACCAGAGGTCCAGGGTAGACAGGACAGAATATCCCTACATGTTTTGGGTGCCTGGGGTCATCTGGTGGGCCTATTCTCAACTCCTCTTCCCCCAGAACACAATTTTCACTCTTTCCCTCCAGAGGCCTGCTCTCCCCTATTCAGATATATCATACTTCTACTTGAAGAAGAGAGCATAGGTAAAGGGGCTCTTCTTTCTAACACAAAACGTGCCACAAACATAAATGCCCTTAAAAATAGTGGTGTACATTTTATTTAATGTACATTGAAATGATACTGTGCCAAGCACTGCCTGGGTGCTAGCGATTCAACTCTTGTTAAGACAATTGGCTAGAAGGAGATAAAATGCTATTTGCAGTTTTGGAAACAATTCTTCTTCTTTTTATTTTTCTATTTTTAGAAAAACTAGCACTGGGCAGTGATTCAGTGGATAGAGCATCAGCCTGGTGTATGGATGTCCCAGTCAGGGCACACAGGAGAAGTAACCATCTGCTTCTCCCCAACCCCTCCCCCTTCTCTCTCTCTTGCCCTCCTGCAACCAATGGCTTGATGGGTTTTAGCATGGCCCCAGGTGCTGAGGATAGCTTGGTTGGTTTGAACCCATCAGCCTCGGGTGATAAAAATACCTCAGTAGTCAAGCATCAGCCCTAGATGGTGTTGCCTGGTAGATCATGGTCAGGTGCATGCAGCAGTCTGCCTCACTATCTCTCCTCCTCTCACCTAAAATAACTAACTAAATAAATAATAAAAACTAATAAAAGTGTATCTATTTAGTCAGAAACTAATATGTGATGGGCATGTATATACATCTTTTTAAATCCCCCTCAACAACCTTGAAAACTAGGTAATATTATTCATATTTTGTCATTTGTAACTGGTTCGGGGAAGTTAATTAACCAATCTAAGACCATAATAAAATTCAGAGCTTGAATTTTAAACCCAGATCTGATTCTAGAATCCATCTTTCTGCCATTACATCAATGTGCTTCTCTACTGGTCAATGCTGGATAATAATGGAGAGTAGCCACATGATCTGTACCTCACCAGCATCCCTAGTTAACCATCCGGACTAACTGGGCTAAAACCAGTAAATTACAAATACCCTAAAGATGAGGTTGGGTGGCGAAGAATGGTGGGTATTTTTGAAAGCTGTTTCGCCAAACATGAATTGACCAGCCTGCAATTACTGTTCCACTGCCTTCCCCCCCCGCACCCTGAAATAAGAAGGGCTGAACGCCTTCCTCCCCATGGGAGGGCTGTGTTCAAATGCTTATTCTTTACTGCTATCATAGGTTTGAAGAGAATAAAATAAAGCTGTATCCACACATGAAAAACCCACAATTGGTTGGAAAGAGTCTGATTGACTCCTTACTATCGGATGTTTTCCCAACCTCGCTGCTTTTGTTATCTCCCTGCCACTTAGTCAGGATTGACAGTGAAAATAAACTACCCGCCTGACCTGTGGTGGCGCAGTGGGATAAAGCATTGACCTGGAAGTGCTGAGGTCACCGGTTCAAAACCCTGAGCTTGCCTGGTCAAGGCACATATGGGAGTTGATGCTTCCAGCTCCTCCCTCCCTTCTCTCTCTCTGTCTCTTCCTCTCCTCTCTAAAATGAATAAATAAACAAAAAAAAAAAACAACCAAACTTAAAAAAAAAAAACTAATTTAAAAAAAAGAAAAAAGAAAAAAAGAAAATAAACTACCCAAATAAAAAATATCGAAGAGGACATGGGCAGAAAATTACCCCAGTTCTATATAAACAGAAGAGGATTAACACCTGGTACAGGAACCAAATTGAAAAATCCAACAGGCTGCTGTTAGAAGGCTAGCAAAGCTTCCAAAATAAGTCACATCCGGCCCTGGCCGGTTGGCTCAGTGGTAGAGTGTCGGCCTGGCGTGCGGGGGACCCAGGTTCAATTCCCGGCCAGGGCACATAGGAGAAGCACCCATTTGCTTCTCCACCCTCCCCCCCTCCTTCCTCTCTGTCTCTCTCTTCCCCTCCCGCAGCCAAGGCTCCATTGGAGCAAGGATGGCCCGGGCGCTGGGGATGGCTCCTTGGCCTCTGCCCCAGGTGCTAGAGTGGCTCTGGTCTCGGCAGAGCGACGCCCCGGAGGGGCAGAGCATCGCCCCTGGTGGGCGGGCGTGCCGGGTGGATCCCGGTCGGGCACATGTGGGAGTCTGTCTGACTGTCTCTCCCCGTTTCCACCTTCAGAAAAATACAAAAAAATAAATAAATAAATAAGTCACATCCTGGGGCTATTCTAGAACAAGTTTAGTTATGATGAGAAATGGCTCCAAGAGAGCTTAGGCCCTGAGGGGCTAGGTGGCCATGAAAAGAAAGGGAGTTATGAATAATATTAATATTTAAAAATATTAGAGGCTTTTCAGGTGATGTAGTCTTGATGCCCTGATGTTACCTGTTCAGAATATTGAACCCCCAAAGCCATAGAAATTGCTATGTAGTAACCTGACCATTCACGCTAGGCTCTGGTTTTATCTAATATGACTTGAATCGTTCTGTATTTCTTCTAAATGCACATTACTCAACAGGGTTGTATTTTCTGATTCTTTTGTTTCCTCCCAGCATCTAGGCAGCATTCCAATACCCTTTGTTTATGTGCTTTTACCAGCAAAGCACCACTTCTCTTGGGGCAGGAGGACTTGGTTAAGGAAGGCGCACCTATCAACCAACTTCCAAGATGCAGAAAAATGGTTTCAGACTATTGGGATGCTTGGCAAGGAAATGCACATGGTGGGAACAATCTTATAGTAACAAATCAGACCCCTTCTGAGTGCAACACTCCATACTGCCTACATATATAATACATGTATTATATAGCTGTATGCCTGCCTCATCATTTTTCCCACTTTATAACAACAAAACCTGCCTGACCTGTGGTGGCGCAGTAGATAAAGCATCGACCTGGAATGCTGAGGTCGCCAGTTCAAAACCCTGGGCTTGCCTGGTCAAGGCACATATGGGAGTTGATGCTTCCTGCTCCTCCCCCTGTTCTCTTTCTCTCTCTCTCTCTCTCTCTCTCTCTCTCTCTCTCTCTTTCTCTCTCTCTCTCTCTCTCCCCCCTCTCTCTCTAATAAAAATGAATAAATAAAATCTAAAAAAAAAGGTAAATACATATAACAACAAAACCCATTAGCTATTATATACATAATATGTACCAGGAACTCTTTTAAGCCTTTACATTTTATTATGTCAACTGACATAGTTCTTATACATATGTTTGAAGGTAACATGACACTCTTGGGAAGAATGAGTTACCATTTATTGAGTCAATCACCTATTAATGTGCATTCATGATGTTTCAAACATTTTTCCACTAAAAAAGTTACAGTATATATATAACCAGTAAAGATATCCCAGGCCTGACCTGTGGTGGCACAGTGGATAAAGCATCGACCTGGAATGCTGAGGTCGCCAGTTCGAAACCCTGGGCTTGCCCAGTCAAGGCACATATGGGAGTTGATGCTTCCTGCTCCTGTCCCCTTCTCTCTTTCTCTCTCCTCACTTAAGTACATACATACATACATACATACATATAAATAAATAAAATACCCCAGCAGTGGAGTTTTAGGGTATATAGCATGTGCACTTTTAATTTTAACCATATAGGTTTACCCTATCCACTGACGGGGTGACAGAGTAGTCATCCCCCATCATGTCAGTGGTTCCTATGACCTTCTGTAGACATGACTCCCAGAGTCCTATCATGTCTAAATACAGTGAGGGGTACCCAGACAGGTGGAATATGGTGCCTTCCAGCCCCAGTAATGCCCAAGGCTACCCCAGCCAGGACCTTGCTCAGAAGGACCTCATTCCCAGACCTGTATCTCCCCACACACAGCCCAAATTCAACAAGGTCTCACTCTGCAGAATATAGAACTCAGGACCCAATAGAACAGAATTAGTCACTACTTGATTCAGTGGTGGTGATGAATCCTAAAATATAACCCTGTGAAGGTAGATATATAAGCTATAGATTCTGCCCTGAACAATTCGGTGATGTTCAGAGCTTCCAGGTGCACCTTCTAGACAAGGCACTCAGTTTTCTCCAGGACTCAGGCAAACAAGGGCTTCAACGATGCTGGCCAATCAGACACTTGACCCAGGGCGGACACCAATGTCTGATTCTGAAGGACATGCAGCAGGCATGAGGGTCTGGACAAGGAGTTCATTCTAGCCAGAGAATGGAGAACAAGCTGGCTAGAGCAGAGGCGGAGCCCTTCAATGATGGCTCCTACAAGCAGCCCCGAATCACACAAGATCACAGAGAGGAAGAACCCCACCCCAGGAGTGACTGCTCAGCAGCTCTGTACTCCCCAGGAAGGCTGAATGAGCCTCTGAAGTGTGACTGTGGTCAGAGTTTGGCTGCTCCAGACAGAAATTCTAACATCTACCTTCTGATCCAAATAGACGAAGGTGCTGAATGCACTCACCTCCAACATGCCGCAAAGCTGCTTGCCAAGGTGGACCTGCTTTCCATTGAGCTAAGCAGAAATAAGAAGCTGGTGAGCCCACGGAGATGAAGCCTAAATCCCAGGCACCCCTTATGCCCCCACAGGCCAATCTAACACATTGTGGACTAGACTTGTTGGGTGACGTTCCAGGTATCTCTTGCTATATTTTTAAAAAGTAATTTAAAACAGCAGCCGTCATTATGCTCATGAATCTGCAATTTGGGCCGGGCTTGGCAGGCACAGTTCATCTCTTTTTAATGGGATATCAGCAACCGGATGGGGGGGCCTGAGTACCCAACTTTCAAGATGGCTCATTCAATAGGCTGACAAGATGGCCCAGGAGTTGGCTCCTGGGGCTTTGGTGAGCTTCTCACCATGTGGGCTTCTCTATTCTTGAGCTTCCTCACACAGCATCTGGGTCTAAGAGTGAGTGTTCTGAAAAAAGCTTTCCTACTACCTTGTCTCAGGAGTTCCAGAACCTCACAACATTCTTTAGGACAAGCCAATCACCAAGTCCAGCTCAGAACCAAGGGGAGGAGAATGGGCAGCTACCTCACAATGGGAGGGGTGTGAGAACTCACTGACATCTCTAACCTACTATCTGGGACCTGTACCTGGCTGTTTAGTCAGGAGCCTCAGGTGTGTTTACTGTGTGTCATGTC
Organism: Saccopteryx bilineata; assembly: GCF_036850765.1. NCBI lineage: Eukaryota > Metazoa > Chordata > Mammalia > Chiroptera > Emballonuridae > Saccopteryx > Saccopteryx bilineata. The sequence goes on from NC_089495.1 coordinate 182,982,773, forward strand.
TCACCAGCAGAAATCCGTGCTCACTCAGTTAGGAGAGGACTCTGGATAATGATAGGAGTGCAGACAGGCTTTGAAACCCACATTCGCTAATTTAGCTTTGAGCTGTGTCTAGCTTCTCATAGCCTTACAAATCCTTATAAACATATAATATCTTCACCTACCTACCTTTTAAGGGCCTACTACCTATGAAGAGAAACACTCTAAACTAAATACGTCATAGCAGAAACTTGGAAACATCAGTGGACTCATGCAAAGAGTTCACAAAATCCTTGTGGACTTACCAAATTTAATGACCTAATGGTTTACTCTTTCCACTAACATAGAATGTAACTGTAATAGAAAATAGTCTGGGAATTCTCTTTATCATCCAATAAGGACTTCAGTTCCACTAGCCACATGCCCACAGCGGCCACTGTTCATTTATACAGGATTTGGAATTAGAATGCTCATGTGCAGTGGAAGGCACTGATTTTAATAAAATTAATTTTGAGCATTACCTATAGATTGTTTCCATGGAAACTGCAAGCCCAAGTTATTAATATGTAGACATGCACAGGGATTTACTGAAGCACTCACTCTAGCTGCTCTCCCTTACACACACACACACACACACACACACACACACACACACACGATGGCATGGCATCTTTCTTCTTGATGAGAAACAAAAACAAAAACGCTGAAATGAGATAAAGGAGACTTCATTCAAGTTCTCCCGGCATGGAAAGAAGAAAGAGCTGGAGCAGCTAAGACGTTCCCAGTTGGTTTCCCACTGGGGCCTTTCCCCGCACTGACTTCCTCCAGCAGAGCACACACGCGCCCTGCTCAGGGTGGCGGAGGCCTGCACCGTGGAAGCATCCTGGCTGCTGAGAGATGCCCAACGAGTATGCAAGGTCAGAAAAAGGTGTCTTGGTTTCCAGGGGATAAACCGTGGGCCTACCACTGCAGAAGCAAAATTATTCATTAGTGTCTAAAAATCATTCCTACCCTTGTCTAGAGAAAATAGGTTTTAAGAATGAAAACAGGATCTCTTTGCAACCTAGGAAATGCTACACAATTCTGAAATGGTTGCTCGTCTATTTTCCTTAATGCCCTTCCTGTGTAGGACGCCTCCGTCCACAATGTTAACACGCCTTCCAGTAAAATGTGATGCGCCGACAATTCCAAGAGCTGGCTGCCTCCTGCCCCCTGGGCCACCCCATCAGGAAATGTCTTCAGGTCATCTCTGCTTTTTCACTGTGTCCTTCTCTCTACAGGTGGCTCCAGCAGTGGTAGAACAGAACACTTTCTATTTTTCCTGAATCTAACGTGTTCCAGGAAACAGGCTGTTAGCCAACATTTTCCCCCTTCTAAATGGCTCAATTTGATTGCTAGATGTTTTTGTCCTTTTTAGTCTTTGTGTCACAACAACAGGAGAAGGAACATAGATGTATTCTGAGCATAAGTAAAAGTACTAGAAAGTCAGCGTAAGTGGTATAGCTATTTCTTCTGTTTGTTTTAAAACATTGTGCATAAAGTTGGTTGTACACGTGCAACTCTTCCAACCAGCTTCAGTTCACTTTGGCCATTTCTACAGAAACTTTCCTCAGGCCGGTTTCCCTGTGTGTCTCCTGGGATGTGCAGGTGACAAAAGGAGCCACATTCAGGACCCCCTTCCTGCCTCAGCCTAACCCAGCTGGGTGTTACAGGCCCCTCATGGGAGGTCCTGGCCGCTGTGCACCTGGCCTGTTGTTAGGGTGACAGCAACCTAATTGCACATTTCTTTTCTCACTGAAGCAAAATTGTTGGCATTCCACAGGAGCTGTTTGTGATATAATGTACCACCTGGTCCTCTGTGATAAGGAAATAATTGATTATCTTGAAGACGGTGAACTCATCAAGCCTGCGGTGTGGAATGAGAGAGAGGGTCCCACACATGCACGATAGCCCTCCTTTCACTAAAATAGAGCAAGCGGCTGCAGCTTCAGGAAGCCGAAGTTTTCGTCTATTAATTTATTTGTTAACAAACATTGATAAAGTGGTTACTATATGCCAGGCACTGTTCTAAGGACTTTGCAAGTATTAGCTCATTTATTCTCAGCACAGCCCTGGACAGTGGGAGAGGAAGGTATGAGGGTTGTGGGGATATTCTGGTTGTTGATCTGGGTGCTGGTGACCTGAGTGTCCTCAGTTTGTGAGAAATGTGTCAGCTATCCACTTACAGTGTATATGCTTGTGTGTGTTATTCTTCAGAAGAATTAAAACAAAAATTCCAGTGTAGTAGATGCTGTTATTTTTACCCCTTTTACAGATGGGAAGACTGAGACCTAGAGCCTGCTTTTGACATATGGCTCAAAATTGTTCAACAGGAATTAGAGGCCAAGCAGTGTCATGCTGGACTCCAGGTTCTTCTTGACCCTCTGTCTATGGTGCAAAGAATGCAGGCAGTGTGGGGAGCCGGTTCACAGGGCAGGAGGGGACGCAATGGGACCGATGTGACAGATTGCCAGGAAGCAGGTGAAAAACTGGTCAGGCCTCCGAGCACTAGGTCACTGACAGGTCTGCATTTCTGACTTCCAGAATTTCCCTTAAAACACAGGGCTGCACAGACTGGTCTCTACAGAGATCTATAGATATATTCTCTAAGCAGAAATTCAACCAGGAAAGTAAGGTCAGCTCTCCCTTGAGCATGCGAACTCAAAACAGTTAACGTTTTAATCCATAGCATATTCTCCCTGCTTGTTCCGGTCCTCTCCCAAGCTGTGTGTCATCACCCCCTCCCTGCACCTCTAACCTCTGTGTCCTCTCCCCCCCCAGGTCCTCCGCAGGCCTTCCACATCCTGGCATTCGCTGTCTACTTCATTTGCATGTTATTTTACCTCCTCACCAGACCACTGCCATTGTTGGGGCTCAGGGCAGTGGCCCGAAACTATCCCACAATGACTTGATTATTTTGAATCAAAATCACTCCAGAAGCAGCAGGAGTGGGAGTGGCTCTCTCACTCCACGGGCCCTCTAACTGTGGGAAATAAACTCCACTCTCCACTCTCCACTGAGAGCTGCGCTCCTGCCCTAGGAGGGCTAGCGAGCATCAGATTAGGAGGGATGAGCCTTGTTACCAGGGAGAACCCAGAGCTGAGCAGCCGTGTAAACAAACCCTTGTTAATTTTACTGATTCACTGCCCCAAGCCTGCAATTTGCTTCAACTCCTTATAGACCATGTGCCCCTACCGAAAACCTAGGCTCCTTTGCCTTGTCAGATCCCCACAAATGTGTTGTTTCTTTATGTAAATTAGGATATAGAAATAAATAACCTGCTCCACTTCTCTGGCAGAAAGTTATTTCTTTAACTGTCCCATGTATGCATAATAAAACTTATTATTATTCTCCTGCTATTCTGATGTATTCCAATTTTATCAGTAGCTCAGTTGCAAATACTCAAGAAGCATGAAAGGGGGAATTCCTTCTCCCCAACACCAAAAAGGCAGAGAGAGGGCTTGCGGCCAAACTGTTTGAGAGTAGGGCATGGGTCAGGCAGCTGCAACCAAGATCTGTCTCCGAAAAAGATTTAAAGAACAAGAACACCCGGCCGTATAAGATTAAGGTCGTCCCTGAACTGGGGAGAAGACGTAAAGGATGGCACATGTACAAGGCGTCCAACACACTGCGGCGGGGGTGAGTCTCAAACGCGTGTGCTACGTGAAAGGAACCAGACTCAGACGCTATAGGCTGTGGGATTCCGTTCATACTGCATCCTTGAAAAGGCCAAACTATGGAGACAGAAAACAGATCAGCGGTTGCCAGAGGTTAGAGGTGGGGAGAGAGGGTGATGACACACAGAGCCAGCTTCAGGGTGGGTGGCCTAAGGGCTGCATGCCCCGAGGGGCCCACGCCTCCTTGAATGTTCTGTTGTCACTGCCTTGAAACTTTTCACCGCTTTACCTTTGAACTTGTGTTTTGTAAGTGAAGTCTGGTGGATCAAGGGGGTCTGCTTGGGAAGATACAATGTATCAGTATTTACCCAGCACCAGCCCTTGCTGCCTCATTCACAGAGAGTGTTCGCAATGCCCCATGAGCACAGATCCTGGGGTCCATGTCGTGGGAGTTCAGGGAGAACCAGAGAGAGTACTAGGAAAGCGTGTTACAGAGCCTGCCAGCTCCATAGGTTATGAGCAGAAAGCGTGTGTCTCGAGAAATAAAATAAAAACTGAGTTATGTGCAGCTTTGCATCATTCTAATAAGAAAATGCATATAATATGCATGAGCTACCACATACGAGTGGGATCATTTCAGTCATTCACTTACCATTAAATGTCCTTATGTCTACATTCATTACACAGTGTAAGCATGAACAATAACACTTACACTATAATAATGTAAAATTCTCATTTTTCTTTACTTAGAATGTTAAGTAGCAAATATGAAAACACCATGACAAGTCAAAAGAAAAAGAAGAAATAAAAAGGCTTAATACGTTACTCTCTTTACTGGCCCCTTCTTCCTGCATTTCCATGGGGCCCCCCAAATCCTGGAGCTGGGCCTGACTACAAGACGGCATTGGGCTGTGATGGGGTCCTTTCTTGTCTTACCTGTGGGGTGCTCACAGTCATAGAAAAAAGGGGGAGTTTTACTGTCTATAAAGTGCACCTTAATTACTTAAATGGGGGACATTTTTAATAGTAAGATCTGATTTTATAAGCCTTTTATGGGTTTGAGAGTTGAATGCAGGGACCCTGCGTTTGAGTTGAAACTGCTGCTCACTGGGATGAAACAATGGCAAAGTAATGAGTTTGGATGGCTGTGCAGCCAGAAGCTTGCGGAGAATCGTGCTAGCCAAGATCTCCTGCCTTCTCAGAACCCCTGCCCAGCATGGTTTGATTTTCCCCAGGCAGAGCCGCTGGTAAAATACCTCCTCCCAACAGCACAGCACCGCTTGGACAGAGGGACAATTAAGGGAGCTCACTGCAGTGGGGACAGGCTGCTCACAGCCTGAGATCTGGCAGCCTCACAGGACAGTCCTCATGCAAAGGAGGCCAGTGTTTTCTCAAGGCCATGTGGGGGTGCCCTAAAGGCGCCTTCCTGTTCTCCCAAGACCTCCCTCTAAGTCTCTACTCAGGTCCCCCAAACCTGTTAGACACATTGAACCTGAAGGGCCAGGGCTCAGTCTGTTCGCTGTCTTTCAGGGCAGTGCGGAGGCTGGGAAGGGCCGGGTAGCCTGCCTTTGTTTCACACTGCACCTCGAGCCCAGAGTCCCATCTCGTCCCCAGTACTTTTAAAGACCCTCAGCCAGCTTGTGAAGCCCTGCAATGTGAAGAGTTCTTAGTAACATCTGTCTGAAGAGTGGATGAATGACCTGTCACAGTGGCTCTCAATACTTAAGACTTCACCCCATTGCCTCCCTTCTTTGCTGGAGGATTCCGGGCTCAAGAAGTTACTTGCCAAACATCGTATCCTTGCCAAGGAATGAACCCAGGATTTAAACCAGCCTGAGTGACACCCCCAACCCCGATACACACACCCTTACCCGGCAGTAGACGAGGCCATGGCACACACATCATCAGTGTGTCCACTGGTCCCTTCTTCATTTTTCCTCTGCAAGTTTCAACCAACTGATAAAAGACTCGGAAAGTCTGAAAGAAAATCCCAGCTCTACAGAAAAGGAGAGGCACTTACCTTGGAAAGCCTTTGGCTTGAACCATTACTGTCCTGGGAGGACCAGGCTGGCGTCATCCAATTGGCTGTTTGGCTGCCACAGTAGCAAGTGCAGCTTAAATGGGCTCAGAGGAAACCGGGGATCAAACCCACAATCTTGGTGTATCGAGACAATGCTCTAACCAACTGAGCCACCCAGCCCAGGGTTAATTTTTTATATATATATAATTCTTTATATGATTTTTGTTATAGCACCATAAAAACACGTCACGCTGATATTTCTCAGATTACTCCATCTGAGCCCCAGTCAGGGCACAAACAGAAATAGACCAGTGAATGCGTGGATGGATGAAACAGTGGACCCATGTTTCTCTCTCTCTCCCTTCCTGTCTCTCTCTAAAATAAGTAAATAAAATTTTTTTAGAAAGAAAGCTTTTCTAATAATCCTAAGGATATAAAGATATTCTATGATTTTTTTCCCCCTAAAAACTGTATTGCTTTACCTTTCACATTGAGATCAACCAGCAAGCTAAAACTGATTTTTGTGTAAGATAGGGAAGGTGAATGTAATTTCCTGGTACATGAGCGTCATTATTGTTAAGTCAATGCCTATTGCAACCTGTGACTGACAGCAATAGAACGGGAGTGGACATGGCATTCCAGCCCTCCCTTGAGTCGTCAGGTGTATACTGGGTGCTTCAGAGATAGAACAAGCAAAGAGGACTTTTATGAGTTTTTCTTTATTTGCCAGTTTCTTAGAGGAAAACTGATATTTTGGAACTGGCTTGTCTTTATTTGCCAATTTCGTAGGAGAAAACCTGAGTGATACGTGAACATAAGAGCCAGAAAGGAAATAACCCTTATAGCAAAACTGAACCTCTCCCCACCGGCTGCCGCACTGTGTGAATATAAGCTTTGACACCAACAGGGGCAGTCCCCTGCAGGAAGTAATTTTGTGACCGTCAGTGACCAGTGCAGCAAAGGTGGCCAGACCTCTACTCTAAGTTACTCGTATTCAAACAGCCAAACCTCACAAATTTTTTTATCACAACAAAGCACCCAGTGCCATTCTCCCTCCTCACTCGCCACTGCACTGGTATGGACTGGAGGGGTACCAGTGCACCCTTGAGAGCCAAGCATAGCCCTTGGCTATTCTTTTTTTTTTTTTTTTCCTCCTTTGTATTTTTCTGAAGTTGGAAATGGGGAGGCAGGCAGACAGACTCCCACATGCGCCCGACCAGGATCCACCTGGCATGCCCACCAGGGGGCGATGCTCTGCCCATCTGGGGCGTTGCTCTGTTGCAACCAGAGCCATTCTAGCGCCTGAGGCTGAGGCCATAGAGCCATCCCCAGCGCCCGAGGCCGAGGCCATAGAGCCATCCCCAGCGCCCGGGGCCAACTCTGCTCCAGTGGAGCCTTGGCTGTGAGAGGGGAAGAGAGAGACAGAGAGGAAGGAGAAGGGGAGGAGTGGAGAAGCAGATGGGCGCTTCTCCTGTGTGCCCTGGCCGGGAATCGAACCCGGGATTCTGCACGCCAGGCCGACGCTCTACCACTAAGCCAACCGGCCAGGGCCAGCCCTTGGCTATTCGTAAGGGAACTATAGACTTATACATAGGACAATATTCAGGAGTCAATGAAGGAGCTGGAGGGACTCTGGCCTGTGAATCAGGGCAAGTCACTTAACCTCGCCGAGCTTTGGTTTTCTTAACTGTGAAACGAGGGGTTGGGATGGGGAATCTCAATGGGTCCCTCACTATTCATGATTCTGTGAGACCTGAAACAGCCCTGAAGTCAAGCACAATGACAAATGTTTCTAAAGTAGAGATTGGGCTTTTGATGACACCCCCAAGTGTTGTGTGTTTCAATTGGGTTTTTGATGACACCCCCAAGTGTTGTGTGTTTCAATGATGACTTGACCCTCAAACCAGCAGTAAACTTCCCACATATAATTAAAATAATAAAGCCTGAGCACCACAGAGGCACTCCCAATTCATCTGTTCTTTGTGATGATGAAGAAACACAGACCCAGAGTTGCCAGGAGCTAATTCTCAGTTGATCCGAAATCCTTTGACTCTCCGTCTGGTGCTCTTAGAATGAATCCAGCTGGCTTTATTAAACTGCATTTTCCAAATGGGTAAATTGGATGATGAAAATGTCACATTTAAAGTTCTCTAGCTGTGCTTTGGCACTTAATAAAAGGAAAGAAGGATATAAACTATGGTGTTTTTTGTCTTCTTCGTAGTTTTTTTATTTTTCACTTTTGTGCCCACATTAACCAGGGAATGCCAAAGAGTGTTTGCTTTGTGTCATCGGTAGCATCTCCTAGACAAAGGTGAGAAAAATAGACCCCATTCCCAGCGCAGACTTAGAATCCACCACAGGGTTGCAGACCATTTCCCCAAAGGCAAACTTAGAGTGGAAAGATTCATCTTGTCTCCTTGTGCTGGTGAAAGCTTCGGTAGGATGCTGAGAGCTGGACATCTTTCTTTAGCTGTACTCCAGGAGAATGGGGAATCCTGTGCAGAAATTGGCCACATGTGCTTCTGAATTTCCCAATGTGAAGTTGAGTGGTCTTGTTGCCGGGGACATTGAGTTCCAGCTAACAACATCAAGAGAACAAATTTTCTCACTGCATGAGCAGAGACACTGTATTGGTTTACCATCCTTCCATAACTAATTGCCACAAACTAAACTAAGTGGCTTAAAACGGCACACAATGTTTCTTTTACAGTTCTGGAGCTCAGAAGTCTGAAGTGAGTTTTCGAAGGCTAAAATCAAGGTGTCGGTAGGGATATGTTCCTTCTGGATGCTTCAGGGAAGGATGCTTTCTTGCATTTTCTGGCTTCTAGAGGCCTCCTGCATCCCTCACCTTCATCTCTTCCTCCGTCGTTAAAGTGCAAGTAACAGAAAATACACCCAAGGAAAACTGTTGGCTCACGTTTTAAGGATTCAGGGTGGATTTGGCTTCAAGCATACACAGATCACACAGAGAAAGGACTTACCTTCCTCTCAGCCCTGCCTATTCCCATGTCAACTTTATTCTCAAGTCCACATGACGTCCCTGGCTACTCCAGGTCCTTACTGTCACCACACCAAATCTCTCAAAAGAGAAGTTTGCTTCCCCTAAGGCCAAGTGTCAAACAGTTCAGGTCTTAAAGGACAAAAACTCAGAGGTCTCCTTGGAGGTGACACTGTATCTCATGAAGACAGGTTTTGCTCATAATGTTCCAGCTGACAAGGATATTGTCCCCAGCCCAGCTGTCCCCTGGTCTTCTCTGTCTTGAGCCAACTCATCCTGCCACTCCTGGCTTAGTGGAAACTTTTCAGGAGCTTTTCTCTGTCACCCTGGACTAGCATTAAAACCTTGCTTTAGCCTGACCAGATGGTGGTGCAGTGGATAGAGCATCGGACTGGGATACGGAAGGACCCAGGTTCGAGACCCCGAGGTCGCCAGCTTGAGCGTGGGCTCATCTGGCTTAAGCAAAGAGCTCACCAGCTTGGACCCAAGGTCGCTGGCTCCAGCAGGGGGTTACTCAGTCTGCTGAAGGCCCACGGTCAAGGCACATGTGAGAAAGCAATCAATGAACAACTAAGAAGTCGCAATGCGCAACGAGAAACTGATGATTGATGCTTCTCATCTCTTTCCATTCCTGTCTGTCCCTGTCTATTTCTGCCTCTGAAAAAAAAACAAAAAACAAACAAAAAAAAAACCTTGCTTTACCCCTCTCATCATCCTGCGTTTCCCCCTTGTTGTGACTTATTTCATATCTGTTCTTCATCACCATGAGGGTAGCGACAGCGCTGTTTACTGGCAAATCCCCAACACCTAGCTAAGTGCCCGGCAGGCACGTAGCTCTCAAACTCTCCTGCGCTGAACTGCGTAAAGAGAGAAAAGTGGAAAGCGGAAGAAAATCCACAGTGGACGGAGGGATCCAGTCTGAATAGGCTCCGGGCAGGGACAGTTCAGGAGGCAGGAATGCCCCACCCAGTCTTCGGTTGTGAGCCCAGCCCAGTCCTGAGAGTGGCGTGCTTTGGCTCTAGGCACTTGGGTCTCCCGTCACTGTCACTCCCTCTGCCCCAGGACCAGCTGCAGGCTGGGCTCTCAGCTTGTCTGTGGGAAAAGCCCAGGCCGACCACTTCACAGACTGAGCCCAGCCACTCTCTCCCATTAACCAGGTGCACAGCCTCGAGGAAGCCACTCAGCCTCTGCGGGCTTCACCTTCCCTACCTGTCAAAGAAGCAGATCACACAAAAGGCCTTCGGGTGTTCCTTCTATCTCAAACCCCAGGGATCTAACTTGGATAGAGTGGTGGCAGGATTTTCCATTAAACCTCCATTTGGTTGATGGAAATAAAACCAAGCCTTGCTACTCTCAAAGGGGGACATTATTCTTTCTTCAAATACCTTATAAATCCTAACAGCAGAGGGGCTGCACCATGCCATTTGGAGTTTGAATAAATGCTGATGATGTTGATACATTTTCTAGTTTCACATTTTCTGATTACTTATCTAAAATGCAGGTTAGGCCGTGCATATGTAATCAGTATTTGCGCTTTTTTAAAAAAACTGTAATGATTTATAAATGTCTTCATTTTGAGTTAATATCCCTCAGATATTCACCTGACTCAATACAACGGCATTCTCAAAAAGCTCTGCCTGTGTGCTTACTGGGTAGGCTCAGGGAGAACAAATAATCACACTGACGTTTTCCCCTCCGCAGAATTCCAGAGGTGACTGAAGACGGTCCACTAGCCAAAACATGGTATGACCACTACTTCAGAAAAACAGTCTGGTGAAATTGTTCATGGATCAAAACTAAAAATAAATCCTATTACAAAACTTGACTCAGAAACACCAGCAAGATATATTTTAGAACACTTCAACGTCTAATCATTTTCCAGTGTAACACTCTATTCCGAGTGAGGTTTTGGAAATCAATTCACAGAACCACGTGGTCACTAACGTTCCCGATCCCATGCGTTGAAAACAAGAGATTGAACCAAAACCCCAAATTATAGTCTATAAACAAATATGCAGTAGGAAAATCACATCAGGGCTTAAACATTTTTTTTTTTTTTTTTTGCGGAGACAGAGAGTCAGAGAGAGGGATAGACAGACAGGAATGGAGAGAGATGAGAAGCATCAATCATTAGTTTTTTGTTGCAACACCTTAGTTGTCCATTGATTGCTTTCTCATATGTGCCTTGACTGTGGGGCTACAGCAGACCGAATAACCCTTTGCTCGAGCCAGCGACCTTGGGTTCAAGCTGGTGAGCTTTTTGCTCAAACCAGATGAGCCCTCACTCAAGCTGGTGACCTCAGGGTCTCGAACCTGGGTCTTCTGCATCCCAGTCCAACGCTCTATCCACTGCACCACCGCCCGGTCAGGCAGGGCTTAAACATTTTATAACACCCACCGAGATTTTTTTTACACTTTTTAATGGATGTATTATGTAATCACATGGATACAGAAAAGTGCACCCATGGTAAGTGTAAAGCTACAATAGATCCATTTCTTAGAAATGACCACACCGGGGTCCTGAGCTCTCAGCAGAAACAGAACGTTACCAGTTCCCCACAGGCCCCCTTGTGCCTCCTTCCAGGCACTTGTCCCTCCACGGTGACTTCAGAATGAGGTGAGAGAGTAAGGCATCTGCAAAGGTACATCTAAATCAAGAATGGCAGGGTGAGTGGGAAACGGGATGGGAAAGAGCAAAGAGGTAGGTTGAGGCGGAGATAGTGTCCCAGGGACGTGAAGCACCATGTGCAAAACCTGACTTCTCACAACGTAGATCACTTTTGCCTGTGCCTGTACTTCATATATTTTTTTTTCCTTTTTTTTTTTTTTTAAACAGAAGGCACAGTATTTTTTATTTTTATTTTTTATTTATTCATTTTAGAGAGGAGAGAGAGAGGGAGAGAAAGACAGAGAGAGAGAGGAGAGAGAGACAGGGGGGAGGAGCTGGAAGCATCAACTCCCATATGTGCCTTGACCAGACAAGCCCAGGGTTTTGAACCGGCGACCTCAGCAATTCCAGGTCGACGCTTTATCCACTGCGCCACCACAGGTCAGGCCCTGTACTTCATATAAACAGAATCATACAATGTATGCTCTTTTGTGCCTGGCTTCTTTCATTCAACGTTTTGTCTATAGCTGTAAATCATTCATTCTCATTCCTATATTCCAGTGTGTAAATGTGTTTCTTCATTTTGCCATCGTGGGCGATTGGGTCCTTTATAGTTTGCGATTATCACAGACAGAGCCGTCCCACCAGTATTTTTATAACAGCTTAGATGTGACGTTGCCGGGTCTTTTGTCCAACAGTCATGAAGACGGGAGAATCGGTGGAATCAAACCAATGTACCAACACAATGGTTGTCATGTGATACCGTGCACCAACAACTCCTGGACAGCTCCTTCAGGTAGAGCTTGCTGGATCCCACTCCCGGGATGACTCAGCAGGTCTGTGGTGGAGCCTGCGAGTTTGCGTTTCTAACACATTCCTGGGTGATGCCGAAGCTAATCATGGACCACTTTGAGAACCACTGCACTAGAGATATTTGCAAAGCTTTGCCCCTGCAGAACCAGGGCCAAATGAAGAGCACAAGCCACCTGCCACAATCCCTCATGCCCAGACACATTTTCCAAATCGCTCCGGCTTTATACAGCTCTGACACAGACAATTGTTTCTTCTTTACATGGGGAGAAGTAGATCTTTCAGTTTGCAAAACACAAGAGACCCACTCAGGTTCACTCAGGTGATTCGGGTTTTAGAAGGAGAAACGGAATAAAGAAGCCCAGGAAATAACACAGGAGCCACTCGGCTAGGCCTTCTGTAGCTGTGCTTAATAAACTTATTGAGCAAATGACTCACCTGGAGATCTTGTGACAATGCAGATGATCTTAAGTAAGGCGGTTAAGGATAAGACCCGGCATCCTGTGTTTCTCACGAGCTCCAGGTGATGCTGTTGCCTCTGTTCCAGCGAGTGACAGGACTGTGGTGAAGGGAGCATCTTTCCTCCCAGGTGCAGACACTGCCACTGTGCTGTTATCCACCGGCAGCTCGGAGGTTCCTGTAGCAACTCAGGAAGTCTTCCAAGCTCAGACTCAGCCCCTGCACTTCTGCTTTCCTCTGTAGCTTCTCTTCCGGGCTTGTTCCAGAAGTAGCTCTTGCCTTAAGTTTCTGCTCACTGCCTTCTCTCCAATTCTGTGCCTCTCGACTGTCTGCTGATACTGTTTCTATGTCTTACATTCAAATCCCCCAGCAGAGAAGATCCAACTGGGTCAGAGCATAGTCTCTCCTGTATAGGGTGCTCCTGTTGGGTAGAGTCCTTCCATGCCAAAGGCCAGAGCACACCTACCTGTGGGTTGGAAGTGCCGGTCATTGGCCTGAGTAGTAGCCCGAGAAACATGGGCATGAAGAACAAAGAATGATCACCTCATCAGTGGTTCTCAGCCCTGGCTGTCCATTAGAATTCTATCAGAAAGAAGGAGGCATTCGAAACATACTCAGCCCAAAGCTCACACCATGGAAACTTTATTGGTCCAGCGATGAGTGGGGGGGCAGGCATCAGTATTGTCTAAGAGCTCCCCAGGTGTTTCTAAATACCAGCTGGTGTTGATAGTCACTTACTATATTGTGTTTCTAAGGCTGCTGTAACAAAGTACCCACAAACTGGCTTAAAAGAGGAGACATTTATTCTCTCCCAGTTTCAGAGGCTTGAAGTTCGAAATCAAGGTCTTGACAAGGCCAGGTTCTCTCTGAAGCCTCTAGGAAAGGATCCTTCCTTGCCTCTTCCAGTTTCTGGTAGCCCCAGTTTCCTTGGCTTGTGGCAGCATCATCCCAATCTCTGCCTCCACCTTCACGTGATTGTCGAGCCTCTGTGTGTCTATATCCAAATTTCCCTCATCTTACAAGAACACCAGTTATATTGTGTGAGGGGCCACTCTAACGACTTTGTCTTGACTTGATTGCATCTGTAAAGATCTTATTTCCAAATAAGACTGTATTCACAAGTATCAGAAACTGGGACTTCAGTATATTTTTGGGGAGTCACCACCCATAACCCTGACCTCTATATAAGAACCTTTCGGAAGGGTGCGACAGCTTAGGCAAGCATGTTGACAGTGTTTTAAAGGGGATAGTACAGGTGACAGTCACTTGCATGACCTGTCTTTCCCTTATTTCCTCCCACCCACCCAAAATAAAGCCATCTGGGAAATTAGTAGCTTTAATTTTCCCACCCAATTTTGAGAGAGCCCACCCAACCTCAACACTCAAAAAAAAAACAAAACCCATAACCTAGATTGAGTTGAAACAAAATTTTTATGACCAGCAAAATATGGCAGGTTTATCAGGCTTATTTAATAAATGATGAATTTTAAAATTTTGCAAGAATTATGGGCTCCCTCTATTAATACAAAGATATAAATGTGGGCAGCTCCTTCAAATGTCACTGACTTTTTTGCATATTGACATTTACAAATTATCTGAGAGATGTAAGACTGTTCCAATCTTCCCTGAGAACTGCATGAATAATAATCCAAATGTAAGTACAATTACTACCTCCCAGTCTTAACACTCACCGGTTATATAAGTAGTGGCCCGAAGTTGATTCCAAAGACCTAAGAGTGATTTTGGTTTGTAGTTGCCGGGGCCACAAGACTTTCTGTGGCCACAAAAATCACATTTTCAGGACAAAAGCAAGTTTTAGCTGTGGCATTGGCCAAACAACACACTCAAAATTTTAATGGTCACTGAGCACCCTGGTCGTGTGTACTCTGACTTTGTCTTTTGGGAAATCTTAGAACACGGTGGTTGTCTGAGAATAATACCCTGAAGTCGGCCAGACCTGGGCTCCAGCCCCAGCTTAGCTGACTGCTGTGTGCAGCCTCACTGTCTTAAATGGAAAATGAGAATCATACTTACCTCCCTTATTGTATTGTTTTTGAGCATAAACCAAAAGAACAAATTGAAGTGCTTAATACAGAGGCTATCCCACAATAAAGACTCAATAAATATTAGCTAATGGCAATCATGTCATCTGAAATAACAGTCACCATTTGCTCATATAATTTATGTCTGTATTTATGCACTGTATTGTTCATGAATGCCCTGTGTTCCCCATCCTTTTCCCCTGAACCGGAGTTCCAACACTTTTTCATGTACTAGAATCAACCAATCAACATTCTATAAATTACCTGCACTTGCTGGGACCTTGGGCAATACAAAGGAATAGAAGACCCCATCCTGGCTCCAGAGGTATATCCAGTTAGGGATCAAAAGAAGTTTCATGGAAGAGGAGTTATTTATCTGAACCCTGAAGAAAAGGAGGAAAGGATTTTGTGACAAGTGCGTTCAGACAGAGGAAACAGAATAAGCAAAGGCCCGGATTACAGAAAGCAGAAATAACAACATAAACCCAAAGAAAGTAGAGGGAAGATTTTAAAAAAGAAAGAGAGAGAATGGTGCAAAAATACTGGTGTAAATTTCTCAACATTGAATAAGGACAGGAAGCCCAGATTAAAATATTCTGACAGGTGCTCAGTATAATAAGTCTGGTGGGTTCTTTTATTCACACATGTACATATCATGATAAAACTTCAAGACAAAAGAGTACCTTAGTGGTGGGTCACTTGGTTTCTGTGTCATGGGCGGGCTATGAAAATGTATATCACAATTAATCATGGGACACTTGAAGTGCATTTGCAGCCCTGAGTTCCTGTCAGGGCTTATTAAAAATAAAAAATTTAAAAAGATGAAGACAACACCCCAAACTGATCAGAGTGAAAGCAGTTTCCCTACAAAGGACATAGGTGTGTCTTTAGCAACTTGGCCGCAGAAGTCACCTGAGTAATACGTCTTCATGATGCTGAAGAAAAATAACTAAGACAAATTGAAACAAATTGTACAAATGGCTTAATCCTGGAGCATTTGATTCTTTGCCAATTCTTGGTGCTTTCCTTTCTGTCAGAGAAAGAAATCAGTAGCATCCTAGCATTTGTATTTTATTTTATTTTTAATGAAATCTTTTTTTTAAATAGAGACAGAGAGAGAGTCAGACAGAGGGACAGACAGACAGGAACAGAGAGAGATGAGAAGCATCAATCATCACTTTTTTGTTGTGACACCTTAGTTGTTCATTGATTGCTTTCTCATATGTGCCTTGACCGCGGGCCTTCAGCAAACCGAGTGACCCCTTGCTCGAGCCAGCGACCTTGGGTCCAGGCTGGTGAGCTTTGCTCAATCCAGATGAGCCTGCGCTCAAGCTGGTGACCTCCGGGTCTCGAACCTGGGTCCTTCGCATCCTAGTCCGACGCTCTATCCACTGCGCCACCTCCTGGTCAGGCCTAGCATTTGTATTTTAAAACCACATTCAGGCCCTGGCCGGTTGGCTCAGCGGTAGAGCGTCGGCCTAGCGTGTGGAGGACCCGGGTTCGATTCCCGGCCAGGGCACATAGGAGAAGCGCTCATTTGCTTCTCCACCCCTCCGCCGCGCCTTCCTCTCTGTCTCTCTCTTCCCCTCCCGCAGCTGAGGCTCCATTGGAGCAAAGATGGCCTCTGCCCCAGGCGCTGGAGTGGCTCTGGTTGCAACATGGCGACGCCCAGGATGGGCAGAGCATCGCCCCCTGGTGGGCAGAGCATCGCCCCTGGTGGGCGTGCCGGGTGGATCCCGGTCGGGCGCATGCGGGAGTCTGTCTGACTGTCTCTCCCTGTTTCCAGCTTCAGAAAAAGAAAATGCAAAAAAAAATAAAATAAAATAAAATAAAATAAAACCACATTCATATTCCTAGTTAGAATAGACTATGAAGAATACTTTGGAATTAGTTCAACCAAAGACTAGATACAAATTCATTCATGGCTCCCTACCAGGTTGAAACACTTGACTCTGCAGTCTCTGAGGACCATGTTCTTGTTGACTTCGCATCCAACGAAGTGCTGAATGTGGTCTTCTGGGAGAATCCTCCATAATATCTGTCTTCATTCAATCCAAATATGCAGATCCATCTGAAAAAGCAGCCAAATGTTGGCTGCCATTCCCAGCATGTACTGAGGGTTAGGAATTTCTCAATTTAGAAGGACTGGGAAAATAAATCAATATGATATCGAGGCACCTATCACGTGTTGTTTTGTTAATGAGCACCATTCTGACTGGTGTGAGGTGGTATCTCATTGTGGTTTTAATTTGCATTTCTCTAATGATTAGTGATGTTGAACATTTTTTTCATCTGTCTATTGACCATCTGTATGTCCTCTTTGGAGAAGTGTCTATTCATTTCTTTTGCCCATTTTTTGATTGGATTGTTTGTCTTACTGGTGTTGAGTTTTACAGGTTCTTTATAAATTTTGGTTATTAACCCCTTATCAGACGTATTGTCGAATATGTTCTCCCATTGTGTGGTTTGTCTTTTTATTCTGTTTATATTGTCTTTAGCTGTACAAAAGCTTTTTAGTTTGATATAGCCCTATTAGTTTATCCTGCCTTTTATTTCACTTGCCTGTGGAGATAAAGCAGCAAATATAGTGCTGCAAGAGATGTCGGTGAGCTTACTGCCTATGTTTTCTTCTAAGATGCTTATGGTTTCACAACTTACATTTATGTGTTTTATCCATTTTAGGTTTGTTTTGTGACTGATGTAAGTTGGTGTTCTAGTTTCACTTTTTTGCAGGTAGCTGTCCAATTTTCCCAACACCATTTGTTAAAGAGGCTGTCTTTACTCCATTGTATGCTCTTACCTCCTTTGTCAAATATCAATTGTCAATAATGATGTGGGTTTATTTCTTGGTTCTCTGTTCTGTTCCATTGATCTATATGCCTGTTCTTATGCCAGTACCAAGCTGTTTTGAGTACAATGATCTTGTAGTATAACTTGATATCAGGAAGTATGATACCTCCCACTTTATTCTTCTTTTTCACGGTTGCTGAGGCTATTCATGTTCTTTTTTGGTTCCATATAGATTTTTGAAATATGTGTTCTATATCTTTGAAGTATGTCATTGGTATTTTAATTGGTATTGCATTGAATTTATAAATTGCTTTGGGTAGTATAGACATTTTGATGATGTTTATTCTTCCTAACCATGAATATGATATATGCTTCCACTTGTTTGTACCTTCTTTGATTTCTTTTATCAATGTTTTGTGATTTTCCGAGTACAAGTCTTTAACCTCCTTGCTTAAATTTACTCCTAGGTACTTTATTTTCTTGGTTGCAATAGTGAAGGGGATTGTTTCCTTAGTTTATCTTTCTGACAGTTCATTGTTGGTGTATAAAAATGCCTCTGATTTCTGTATAGTAATTTTATACCCTGCCACTTTGCTGAATTCATTTATCAGGTACAGTAGTTTTTTGACTGAGACTTTAGGATATTCTATATACAGTATCATATCCTCAGCAAATAATGATAGTTTTATTGTACTTCTTCTTTTCCAATTTGGATGCCTTTCATTTTTTCTTATTGTCTGATTGCTGTGGCTAGGACTTCCAGTACTATGTTGAACAAGAGTGGTGAAAGGGGGTACCCCTGACTTGTTCCTGATCTTAAGGGGATTGCTTTTAATTTTTGCCCATTAATTATGATGTTGGCTGTGGGTTTTTCATAGACAGCCTTTATCATGTTCAGGTATTTTCACTTTGCTGAGAGTTTTGATCATAAATGGGTGCTGGATTTTATCAAATGCTTTTTCTGCATCTATTGAAATTATCATGTGGTTTTTCTCCTTCCTTTTGTTTATGTGATGAATCAAATTGATTGATTTATGAATATTGTACCATCCTTGCCTCCCCAGAATAAATCCCACTTGATCATGATGTATGATTTTTTTCATGTATTGCTCGATCCAGTTTGCTAATATTTTGTTGAGGATTTTAGCATCTAAATTCATCAGGGAAATTGGCCTATAATTTTCTTTCTTTGTGTTGTCTTTGCCTGGTTTTGGAATCAGAATTATGCTCGCCTTATAAAAAGAGCTTGGAAGTCTTCCTTCCTCTTGAATTTTTAGAAATAGCTTGAGAAGGATAGGAGTTAGTTCTTCTTTGAATCTTTGGTAGAATTCACCAGTGAAGCCATCTGGCCCAGGGCTTTTGTTAGTTGGGAGTTTTTTGATAACTGTTTTTATCTCATTTTTGTAATCGGTCTGTTTAGGTTTTCTGACTCTTCCAGATTGATTTTTGAAAGATTATATGTTTCAAGGAATTTGTCCATTTCACCTAGGTTGTTTAATTTTTTTGGCATACAGTTCTTCAAAGTATTTTCTTGCAATATTTTGTATTTCTGTTGTGTCAGTTGTTATTTCTCCACTCTCATTTCTAATTTTATTTATTTGAGTCCTCTCTCTTTTTTTCTTTGGTGAGTCTGGTTAAAGGTTCATTGATCTTGTTTACCCTTTCAAAGAACCAGCTCTTGGTTTCATTGATCCTCTGTATTTTTTTCTTTAGCCTCTATGTCATTTATTTCTGCTCTGATCTTTATTATTTCCTTCCTACTACTACCTCTGGACTTTACTTGCTGTTCTTTTTCTAGTTCTTTTAGATGCAGGGTTAGGTTGTTTATTTGACCTTTTCTAGCTTCTTAAGTTATGCCTGTAGTGCTATGAACTTCCCTCTCAGTACTGCTTTTGCAGTACCATAAATTTTGAGTTGTTGTATACTCATTATCATTTGTTTCTAGGAATTTTTTAATTTCTTCTTTAATCTGATTGTTAACCCATTCACTATTTAATAACATGCTATTTAGTTTCCATGTGTTTGAGTATTTTTCAGTTTTCCTGTTGTGGTTGATTTCTAGTTTCATGCCATTGTGGTCAGAGAAAATGTTTGATATGATTGCAGTCTTCTTAAATTTGTTGAGACCACTTTTGTGCCCTAACATGTGATCTATCTTGGAGAATGTACCATGAGCACTTGAAAAAAATGCATGTTCTGCTGCTTTAGGGTGAAAGGTTCTGAAGATATCTATTAAATTCAGTTGATCTAGTGTGTCCTTTAAGTCTACTGTTTCTTTGTTAATTTTCTTTCTTGAGGATCTATCTAGTGATGTTAGTGGGGTATTGAAATCCCCTACTATTATAGTATTGCTATTGATCTTGCCCTTTATATCCATCAAAGTCTGCTTTATATATTTAGGTGCTCCTATATTAGGTGCATAGATATTTATAATGGTTATATCTTCCTGTTGGATTGCTCCCTTTATCATTATGTAGTGACCTTCTTTATCTCTTACTATAGCCTTTGTTTTAAAGTCCATTTTGTCTGATATAAGTATTGCTACCCCAGCTTTTTTTAATTTCCATTTGCATGAAATATTTTTTTTCATCCTTTTACCTTTAGTCTATGTATATCTTTGAGATATGTCTCTATTAGACAGCATATGTATGGGTCCTGTTTTCTTATCCATGCAGCTACCCTATGTCTTTTGATCGGATCATTTAATCCATTTACATTTAAGGTTATTATTGATATGTAGTTGTTTATTGCCTTCTTTAAAGCTATCTACCTCTTTTACTATATTCTTTTCCCCCCTTGTTCTGTTTACAACAGGCCCCTTAACATTTCTTGCAGCATTGGTTTTGTTGTAATGAATTCCTTGAGTTTGTTTTTTGTTTGTTTGGTTTTTGGGGGGCTTTTTTTTGTTTGGGAAGCTTTTCTTTTCTCCTTCAATTTTAAACAATAGCCTTGCTGGATAAAGTAGTCTTGGTTTTAGGCTCTTCTTCTGCATTACTTTGAATATTTCTTGCTATTCTCTTCTGGCATCAAGTGTTTCTGTTGAGAAGTTGGATGTCATCCTTATGGGGGCTCCTTTGTAGGTGATAGTCTTTTTTTTTCTCTAGCAGCTTTTATTATTTTCTCTTTATCTCTTAGCTTTAGTATTTTAATTATGTTGTGTCTTGGTGTGGATTTCTTTGGGTTTCTCTTTAATGGATTTCTCTGTGCTTCTTGAACTTGTGTAACTTTTTCCTGCATCAATTTAGGAAGTTTTCAGCTATGATTTGATTGAACAAGGTTTCTATCCCTTGTTCTTTCTCTTCTTCTTCAGGAACCCCTATGATACAGATGTTCTTTCTCTTTATGTTGTCACAGAACTCTCTTAGAGTTTCCTCAGACTTTTTGAGTCTCTATTCTTTTCGCTGCTCTCCTTCCATGCCTTTGTTTATCTTGTCCTCTAACTCGCTGATTCAATCCTCAGCTTTATCCATCCTGCTTTTAATTCCTTCCATTGTGGTCTTCATTTCTGATATTGTATTTGTCATTTCTGACTGATTCTTTTTTATTTCAATGTCCTTTTTTATATTTGCTTTCTCTTTATTTAGGTGCTCGTTATGTCCATCTGTTGCTGTTCTAAGATCTTTGAGCATGCTAACAATCATTATTTTAAACTCTGCATCCAGTAATTTGTTTATATCTGACTCATTCAAGTCCTTTTCTGGAGATTTCTCTTAATTCATTTGGGTTGCATGTCTCTGCCTTCCCATTTTGTCTGTGTATAAGAAGGGTGTGGCCACAGGAGTCCAATGGGTGTGGACTTTGTGTTCCCTAGGAGTGGTCTGTCTGAAGACCTGCCACCCCTTCTGCCGCTGCCTCAGGCATTTGGGTATGGGCATTGCCAGTTCCTGCAAGCTGCAGAAGTCACTGTGGTTTTCACCTCTCCTCCATGGGCAGGGCTGTGTTCACCTTCCAGGGCTACAAGCCCTGTCTGGCCTTTGCCTGCCCCCATGGGTGGGGCTGCACACCCCACTGGGGCCCAAGCCTTGGCACCACAAGCAGGGCCATGCATCTATGCTCAGCCATGGGTTTCCGCCTGCTCCCAGCTTTTGCCCTGCCCCCTGTAGGCTGGGCTATGCTTGCGTGCAGGGCCGGGTTGCACACCCCTGCTCAGCCATGGCTCTCCACTGGTTTTCCAGCTTTCACCCAGCTTTCACCTTGCCCCTACAGATGGGATTGCAGGCAGAACCAGTCTAGCTCACCCGGCCCGCAGCCACATCGGACTACTTTTGTGCGCCTCTGTGCCCCCGCCAGGCAGGACTGAGCTCACATGAGGCCTCAGTCATGGCCAGCAGGCTTCCTCCCCCACCAGCAGGACCGCGCTTCTGTGTCCCGCCACTGCCCACCCTCCAGCAAGCCCTCAGCAGTGTTGGTGGGGGTGCTGCTGCTCAGACCTCAGCACTCAATACTGTAGTCCTGAGTAGGCTCCTGTAGGCTCCCTCCTTATAAGCGACACTGCTCTGAGTGCCACTGGAGAGCGTGTTTGGCTGGTGTCCTGCTTCCCTTGGCTGGTATTGCTGGTTCCAGGGGAAATACTCACTTTAGATTTGGGGGGTCACTCAGCTCAGTGGTTAGAGTGGCTGTCCCTCAAAGTGTTCTCCCTGTGCCTCCTAGATTACACTCTCTTCCTGCTACTCTGGTCCTGTCCTCTCTCCCCATCCCCCAGAGTCTCAGGTGAGTGATTGTGAAAGAGGCTTTCTGTACTGTCCCTTTAAGAAGAATCCTAGGTCTGATAAATCTCTCTTTTTCTCACAAACAGTATCCTGGCTTGTTTCACAGCTAAATACTGTCCATATGCCTCTTCTAGGCTCTGGGGCTGCAGGCTGGGGCTTTGTTTGTGAGGCCCAGGACCCTCCCCTCTTCGCTAAACTCACTTCCTGCCATGCAAGTCCCTCCAGGCTGCCATTCTCTCCTGGGAGCTGGGCAGCCCTCTCTGAGTTTCCACTTTTCCTACCAGTCTCAGCGTGGCTTCTTCAGTGTTCCTTGGTTAAAGAATCCTCTTAGTTTAGTTCAAAGTTGGTTTTTACAGATGATGGTTCTTAAAATTAAGTTGTAATCCACTTTGGTTCTGGGAAGTGGAAGTTGGTATGTCCTCCTACTCCATCACCATCTTGCCCCCTTGAAAACAATAGACCTTTTAAAGAATGAAGTCTAAACTCCTTAGTGCACCAGGAGGTGAGACTACCAGTGGTCTGTTCCTTGCCCATCTACCTCTTCAGGGTTACCTTTCACAGGGACCCTCTGCCTCACCCTTCTCTCCAGCCAAACTGGATGGCCTGTGGTTTCCAGAATGCTCAATGCTGCCTCACACTTCCATACTGATGGTCACCAGCCTGAACTGTCTTCTCCTCTCCTACCCACTTCTTTCCCTCCCCTGGGCTACCAATTCCTCATCCAACCTCAAGGAGTAAATTTGATGGAAAATGTTTAAAGTAACAACAACAACAACAAAAATCCCATAGAGTGCTCAGATTTTGCTACATATTAGAATCATCTGGAGAAAATTTTTAAAATCCCAATACCCAAGACACACTCCAGACCAATTAAGTCAGAATCCCTGGGAATAGACCCTAAGTATCAATATTTTTATAGCTCCTTTGGATGATTCAGTGTACTGTATAGCCAAGCCTGGGAACCAGACCTACTGAAAGTGCCTATTTCTAAGGGTCTCAATCCTTAGAAGATGTAAGCCATTCTTCAGTCTGGGTAATTGAGAATAATCACTAATACATGTTCTAGGACACCCTTTGCAAAAGCATCAGAAGGCATGTTTATTCATCCCCAATTTCTACTCCTAACAATTTCATATTCTAGGGAGGCAATATAAAAATGAGTGCTCTGACACCCAACCTTCACAATTATCCAATAATGCTTAATTAAAGTCTTCTTTCTTAAGTATTTCCTAAATTCTGGAATGTTACCAAAACACCCCAGGAGGTGTCCAGCTATTTAATTAGAGGATTAAATCTGTAATAATTTTCTCAATAGCCTTCTTCACTTTGAGAATCCCCTTTTATGGCTCTGCCTGCCTGGCAGAAAGCACTTCTAAACTGTTTTCTCTTTTGAAGACTATTGATGGCTTCCTCTTCTGAGTTCCTTGACCCTTACATCCTAACAAGTTTAAGGTTCAACCATAGGACTCCCAAATTGTGTGCATGAAAAGGCTTTGCATTTACACTGTGACTTTTTCATAAGGGTTTTTTGTTGCTCAGGGATTTGTCTCCATTTTACCAACTACCTGACTCTTACAAATCCTCTACAGCTTTTGAAGCCAAAAATCTCTGGAATGAGCTAAAGTGCTTTCCTCCTTAAATTTATAAAACCTTCCAAGACACCGCTGGACAGTTAGTTGCCTATGTCACGTCATACCTACAGTATAAGACATGTTGTATAACTCAGTAGTCTCCTAACAAGAAGATAACACATCAGGATGATGGGATTAGAAGAGACACAGAAACTTCACAAACCTCCTGCTCCAGACAGGGCTAATTAAACCAACTATACCTGCATTGTAAATGTGATTTTCTTCATCTCCTGCCATGATTGCCCATCCATTCCAGAGTTGGTATTGATCACCATTGAATTGAATCAAGTTGGGGTTCTTTGGGGGCAGAAAATAGGCAGCAAAATCTGAAACAGAAAACCTAAGAACAGTCCCAATATTTCAAAGAATACTCTAAAGTCAATTATAAATATGTTGACCTCCACTGACCTATGGTGGATGAAGCATCAACTTGGAATGCTGAGGTCACCTGCTCGCAGTGTAATGTGCCCGGGCAAGGCACATTACAACAAGCAATCAATGAACAACTAAAGTGAAGCAACTCTAGGTTGATATTTCTCACTCCCCCCCCTCCTCTCTCTATAAAATCAATAAATAAAATCTTAAAAAATAAATAAATATGTTGACCTCCAACTATAAAGGAAGAAAATGCCTTGTCATTTCACAAGGGCCAATGGAATGACATTTGGAAATGTGTACCCAGCTATATTTGGTCTAAAAGGATGGTGAGGAGCTGGAGAAGGGACATCAGTGGCAGCTGGAGGTCAAAGGAAATTTGAAAATTTCATATCACCAAAGGAGCAGAGAAGTGAAGACTGAGTGGACGATGGCCCAGCAGGAGGGCTTGCTCTGCAGGGAGAAAATGGGACCAGGGGGCTCCTGAGGCACCAGGAGTTTTATCAAACACAGGAGATGGAGGGGAGTGGGGAGGAAAAACAGATACAGAAGAGACCAGTGGCTTTCCCGAAACACAGATGAATTTTTATGTCTAACATGGGAACAAGGTTGTCAATTACAAACAGATCTCAGAAAACCATGAGCCAATTTAGAGGAGTGGATTCAAAAAGAGTTCAAAAGGAAAAATCAGATTGCTTTCTCTGGGCCATAGGTATCCTGGTTCAACAGGAGCCAGGAGATAGATGCGCTCCAGACCTTGCCTCGTGCCTTCTCCTTCCCCTGCAGACACCATCCTGAGCCATTCCAGGTACTTTTAAATTTCTAGAATGAAATCCTGAAAAAGAGCTTCTATTTCTTCTTTTAATAAACCATTTATTTTTTAGTGGTACATTTCAAAAAATTATCTCGTATTTTACTGCTATTAGATAATACAAATGGAAGCCAAAGGATCACTATTATTTTTTTCTTAGCTGTCCAGAGTAACATATTTATCAACTTTTTTTTTTTCCTTTTTCCAAATGAGAGGAGGGGAGATAGAGAGATACATTATGGCATGCGCCCTGACAGGGATTCTCCCAGCAATACCATCTGGGGCCATGCTCACAACTGAGCAATCTCTAGTACCTGAGGCAGAGGATCCACTGAGCCATCCTCAGCACCCGGGGCTGATGCGCTCAAGCCAACTGAACCATGGTTGTGGGAGAAGAAAAGTGGGGGAGAGGGATGGAGAAGTAGACGGTCTCTTCTCCTATGTGCCTTGACAGGGAATCAAACCCAGGACATCCACACTCTGGGCCAATGCTCTACCACTGAGCTCTACCACAGGGCAACATTTATTAACTTTAATTTAATCATGTTCTCTACTCTTACAGGCAAAAGTCACAGTTTCTTCGTGGAGCATGCCAGCACCACTATAACATGATCTGCCTGAAAGTGGGGGGGGGGGGTTCGAGAGCTGTTTTTGTTCTTGGGGTGGGGAGTCTCCCCACTCATGTGCTTGGGAGAGACCGTGTGATTCTGCCTGCCCCCATTTCAGCATTGGACAGGGGTGGAGATGTACTGTTGTGTGGGCTGTGCCCTGCACAAGGAGAGAAGTGTGTGCCCACTTTCCAAATCACACAGACGCACCCTGTGGGCTAGTGGCCACCTGGGCAGCTGCCCAAGCTGAGTCAGTTAAATTCTCTTTCTCTCATAGGCATGTAGGATTCCTGGGTTTTAAAACAGAGAAAGCAGATGATGCTGGGTCTGAGAGAGGGAGAGAGAGGAACAAATACTCACAGAGAGAAGAGGATGCAGAAAACCAGGCAGAGCCTCCCAAATGTGGGGACACAAGCTGCTGTGATGACCTGCAGCTGAGATCCCAGGCCCCAAGAGCTCTGATGGGTTCTGTGACACATGCCTGGCTCTCTGCTCCGGGTGACCCTCTTAGCACAGTCTGGTTCAAGTTGCAACCAGTGAGGCTTGACTGAGGCAAAGGCCTTTTTAGAAGTTGCACCGCAAGTGACTTTGAGTTGAATCACCTGAGTTCTGTGTCCAGTCAGAATACTTCTCTGGCCCTGTCCAGATGGCACAGTGGTAGAGCATCAGCCTAGAGTGTGGATGTCCTGGGTGCAATTCCTAGTCAGGGCACACAGGAGAAGCAACTATCTGCTTCTTTTTCCCTCCCCCTCCCCTTCTCTCTCTCTTTTTTTCTCTCTCCCTCTCCCTCTTCCTCTTTTCCTCCCACAGCCATGGCTCAACTGATTCAAGTGTATCAGCCCTGAGTGCTGAGGATAGCTCCATAGAGCCTCCACCTCAGACACTAAAAATAGCTTGGTTGAGAGCATGGCCCCAGATGGACAGAGCATCAGCCCCAGAAATGGGTTGCCGAGTGGATCCCGGTCGGGGTACATGCGGGAATCTGTCTCTCTATCTCCCTTCCTCTCATTTGGAAAAGAAGAGAAGAAAAAATATATTTCCCCTCATATTTCTCTACTGATGGGGCCCCCTGACTAAGGAAGGTTTACAATTGGTTAGAAACCATCTGCTCAAATGATTAAGCACTGGAAAGGCTTTTCATTTGAGTAGATGGCTTTTGACCAATTGTTCAGCTATTAGAAAACATTCATGCAAAACTATCTGTTTGGTTTAATTCATTCCTCAATTAGCTTTTCAAAAATATTGAAAGTATCAAAAATAAATATTGTTGTTTACATGGTACCAAATATTTGGAAAATTTATTATTTTCATTTTATAAGTATCTATTCTTTGTTAGACAATCTGAGTCTTCTGTGCATCAATTTAAGAATAAAGACAAATTAAAAGTTCATTTATAATTGTACCACCTACAGATAATTGCTGTTAACATGTTGCAGTATCTGTTTCCAAGAGGATTTTTTCACATGGATAAAGAATCTGGAGTATGAACAGCTTTCTGTTACAGAACGTTGACTTGGAGGATTAGCTTGGTTTGGTTTGGCATTTCCATTCATAATAGTTTTTAAAGTGAGGCGAAAAGAGCTTAGGGAGGAAAAATCATGCCTAGAGTATCCTACTGCGCTACTATCAGGCACAATGAAGGTATTGCTTTGGCACTCGAGGTGGATGCAAAGATGATAGACTCTAGTCAAATCCATAGAAATAGAAAGTAGAAAAAAGGTAGCTGTCAAGGATTGGGAGAATTGAATTAGTGTTTAATAGGTATAGAGTTTAGTTTTACAAGATGGAAAAGTTCTAGAGAGCTGTTGTATAGCAAAGTCGATATATCATACTTAACATGACTAAAGTAGACACTTAAAATGGTTAGATGATAAATTTAATATTGTATGTCACATATATATGTATATAACATGCGTATATGTGTTTGCATATATGATAAACTTTCATTTACTAGTTCTGAAAGTTGCCAGCCTTCTTTTGTCTAAATTAGTCCAATTGCAAACTGCCTTCCCTTAGAGTCTGAAGTGCTGCCTGCAAAATGAGAAGTAGAAAATAGTTGGCCCATCAAGAACACTTTCCACCTCAAGAAAAACAGTAACCACTAATTAAGGTATAAGATAGAGAAGCCCACCTCCAGCTCTGGGAAACCCAAGCCCATCAGATAGATGGGCCTCAAAGAGGTCATGGTGTTAACCAGCTTTGGAAGGTTCACAGAAATAAATGGGGAGGGGTTGACTGCAGAACTCCCTGCAATTCAATATCCAGCAACGCAGATTGAATTAGCTGCCCTTGAATAATGGGAAAGTTGCAGTCTGAACTCCAGTTTTGCAGGTTACAAAGCAGAAAGGGCATTCTATGGAAATAGGCACACCTGGGATTCAAGCAATGAGAATAAAGGAAGGCCTTTGCCATAAAAAGAAAGGGGGGATGCAACTAAGAGGAAGAGCAAGGCCCCGCTGGGCCTGCAGACATGGACAATGTCAGCGGTGGACTCCTCCACTTCTTACCTTTCATGGGAAATACAACATGGTCATTTATGATATCACTTCTCCTCTGTCTCTTGTCTGTCTCTTCCTCCTTCTTTCACTCAAACCTCTTCTCCAGCTGGGGGAGCACCTCTCCGTTGAGAGGCTGAGTCTCAGGAAATACAGACTGCATGTCTGCATGGGGCCTCCTTCAACCTCCACCCATGCTTCAGCCATAGTTAAGCCCAGTGGCCTCTGCTAGTCCTGACCACACTCCGATCCTCATTATTTACCACAAAGGGTCCCTAGGGAGCAGGGACAGTATTATGTGGTGAAGAGAGTGCAGGTGTCCTGAGATGGGGCTCACAACAGCTGTGCAATTTCAACTATCACGGTCCTCCTGAACTTTCACCCATCACTACTTCAAAGTCAAAGCCAATGACCCTTGGGTGCCTTTGTTTAGGGCCATCTTCTACCTCTTCTTCTAAGAAAGTTTGTGATGAGGGCGGTAAGACTTGAGAGTTTCAGTTTTCTTTATTCCCAGCTCATGACTAAAGTGATACAAATGCCAAAACTGTGCCACCAGTTGGACTTCTGAGCCTGTGAGCCACTTCAGCACCACCCAGCTGACATATTTATGGACTTAAATATTAGATGCCTCCTGTTTCAAACAGACATGTGTGCATAATTCAGGCCATTCGCTGGGCTCCACAGATCCTCGCATAACATTGCATTCAAAGTCTTTCAACATCATTTCATTACAATGTTGACAAGATGCCATAGGAATTTTAACTCTTCTTTATATCAATTAGCCTATGATAAAGCTGGTTTTGTTATATACATACATCGTTTTGCTTAAAGTCACAGAACCTATCAACGATGCTAAGTGAGGACCTCCTGTATATTGTTTCTCAAAATCTACTTCTAGTTCCCCAAACAAGCTATGCCTTCAGGTAAGCTGGAGTCTGTCGCGTTCCCCACCTCTGCCCCACCTTAGCGACACTCCAAGCTGCATCTTTTTAAGCCTTACACTTACCAGCAAAGTGACATGGAGCTGATACTCAAAACACATGGGGAATTTGTCACTAATTTTTTTCTTCCAGCTTCCTATGTGTGTGTTTTTTGTTTTTGTGTGTGTGTGTGTGTGTGTTTGGTTTGGGTTTTTTTTTTGTATTTTTCTGAAGCTGGAAACGGGGAGAGACAGTCAGACAGACTCCCGCATGCGCCCGACCAGGATCCACCCGGCATGCCCACCAGGGGGCGATGCTCTGCCCATCCGGGGTGTCGCTCTGCCGCGACCAGAGCCACTCTAGCGCCTGGGGCAGAGGCCACAGAGCCATCCCCAGCGCCCGGGCCATCTTTGCTCCAATGGAGCCTTGGCTGCGGGAGGGGAAGAGAGAGACAGAGAGGAAGGAGGGGGAGGGGTGGAGAATCAGATGGGCACTTCTCCTATGTGCCCTGGCCGGGAGTCAAACCCGGGTCCCCCGCACGCCAGGCCGACGCTCTACCGCTGAGCCAACCCGCCAGGGCGTGCGTGTGTGTGTGTGTGTGTGTGTGTGTGTTTAAGTAGCATTATCAACTGAATTAGATATAAGAAAAAAAACCCAAACTGAAATTTTCATTAAAAAAGAGAGAGAAAAGTATTCACACGATCTTACGATCTTGGCTGATACAAAATGTCATATAAGAAAACAAAATGTCATTCTGCTAAGATGCTAGGCTGTGTCGCAGCAGTGTGCATTTAGGTCCACTTCTTACAGTCAGTGACTTCCATCAGGGCATTTTTAGTGTGTGTGTGTGTGTGTGTGTGTGTGAGAGAGAGAGAGAGAGAGAGAGAATGCTGATAAAGAATGGATACCTGAAGAAGAAAGGAAAATTTTAGTGATGTATGGAATAAGACTCTACCAGCATGAGGCCCAGGCATACGTATTTTGAGAAAGGTCTTGATACACACTATGATTTGCAAACTGTCGTAACAGCTAAAATAATACCGTGCCAGCTAGGCCGGAATGCTCAGGGCCCTCAGTGTCAAGTTCAGGTCCTGGTGATCTTGTTCATTCTTCTCCTGTTTCATCCAGGTCTTGCTTCAATACTACACTCTCCCTGAGGCAGACAGAGTGCATGAAAACAAGAACAGGTGTGATGAATCCTGACCCAGCCTGTCTCGCCTTTGCTCTAGTCTAGGCCCTAGGGAACCACAATTCTCAACTTAGTGCAAGAAGGAAAGTCTGGAACTTGGAGCCTGATTTGAATCCCAGCTCTGCCACCCGCTAGCCTTGAGACCTTTGGGACTTACCCTCTCTAAGTCTGTTCTCTCCTGCACGAAAATACTTGGATCTGTTAGCATTCCTTGAGAGCAATCAACCGAATCCAACTCTGGGTAAATTCAGCCAAAAAGGGAGGAGGCGGCTCACAGAATCAGAACAGCAGCTAAAGGGACAGGACAGGAAGCTCTGGGATCCAATATTCAAGATCTGATTGTGGAAGATTGCATTGTTTGGCCCGATTTCTCGCCTTTCCCTGCTTCTATGTCCTTTGCCATGTAATTCTGCAATGAATGCCCTCTTATAGCAATATGGTAACTTGCTCCAACCTGTGACTCTGGACTCGGTTGTGTGATTTGCCAGTGGGTTGTTAGCAGATGTGATGCAAAAAGAGGCTGGGAGCAGCTCTGCACATTGAGTCGTGCTTGCTCTTGCACCTCTGCCATCAGCATGACAAGGACATGCTCATATGAACCTGCTGGAGGACAAAACACATGAAGCACAGGGCCAGCCAGGAATTAAACACCACCATGCCAAAAAAAAAAATGCCCATATGACAAACATTCTCAGTGTTCTGTTCCCTCTCCCTCATAAATCTATACCCACGTACCTCCCCATAAAACTAAACTCTTTCCAAACTCAACCAAATGTGCCTCTGGCCTTATAAGCCTTCAATCTTATTAGCTACAGTGTAGTCATCTCATTCATCCATCCTTCCGAGAACAATGTCATTACAACCAACTGGATTTCATTAGCTGAACTCTCCATTACCAAGTCCAGCTTTGAGTCCATCGATGACCTGCTTCTTGCAAGAACACTGCTCATCAACCCACCCTTGCCCTACCGCTGCCTCCTCCTGAAAACTTTTTGAAACAGTATTAAAAACAATCACAGGCCTGACCTGTGGTGGCACAGTGGGATAAAGCGTCGACCTGGAACACTGAGGTCGCCGGTTTGAAACCTTGGGCTTGCCTGGTCAAGGCACATATGGGAGTTGATGCTTCCTGCTCCTCCCCCTTCTCTCTCTCTGTCTCTCTCTCTCTCACTCCTCTCTCTCTAAAAAATCAATAAATAAAATATTAAAAAAACAATCACAAATTTCTGACCAAAAATCTAACCTTCGTGTTCTCGTGTCTTCCACCATAGTCAGGGAATGTGACTGGTGGGCACCCGTAGTGATGGCTCATCCCTCTCTGGACTGTCATCTTCCTGGCACTGCACTGAAGGCACTTGGATAACAGAAAGGGGAAGATACTCTGCTCGGGTCAGGTGAGCCAACTAGCGTGTCTTACAGAGCCCCTCCTTCCAGAACCCTGTGGAACCAGGTGGATTGAATGAAAGAGACGAGCCAGTGCCAGTGCACCTTGCACTATTAATCATGCTCCACCTTTTCCAACTACAACGCACAGAGCTTAATTACATTTACTTTCAAAGTAATCAAAGAGCCTACCTAACAATGTGTCTACAGCAAATAGCAAGGGTATACCGGTATTTTTAATTTGATTATTAGTTACTCCAGGAGAGACACACAAACCATGAAAAGATAACCTGAGGAAATATTCTTAAGAACAGTGCCCCTCCCTAGCATACTATGAATGATTGAAAGGGGACTCTGCATTCAGAACTGAGGACAGATGGAAGAGAACGTCATTCCCAAGAAATCATGCTTTTGAATATTGCCTTCTTTGGTCTCAACAGACATTTGATTATTGACTCAGATGCAGCCCCAGAAGTCACTTCTACCAAAGGCTGCTTACTGCAAAAGTGAAAAATGGTTAGAACTCTAAGAAGTTCAATGTGGCAATAGCTACAAAAGTTACAGATGTTCCCTGACCAGGCAGTGGCGCAGTGGATAGAGTGTTGGACTGGGATGCGGAGGGCCCAGGTTTGAGACCCCAAGGTCGCCAGCTTGAGCGCGGGCTCATCTGGCTTGAGCAAAAAAAGCTCACCAGCTGGCTCAAGCAAGGGGTTACTCGGTCTGCTGAAGGCCCGCGGTCAAGGCACATATGAGAAAGCAATCAATGAACAACTAAGGTGTCGCAATGAAAAACTGATGATTGATGATTCTCATCTCTCTCCATTCCTGTCTGTCTATCCCTCTCTCTGACTCTCTCTCGGTCTCTATAAAAAAAAAAAAAAAAAAAAGTTACAGATGTTTTTATGCTTTGAGCAATATCACTTCTAGGAATTTGTCATTCAAATACATTTTTAGATATACAAAAAGATGTTATGTACAGTTATTCATTGAAGAATTATTAATTTTATATTATAGCATTGAAGGCAGCAAAAACAGTACCTGGTGTTAGACAGGTAGAGTCAGACCAGACCTCCTTTCAGCAACCTCAGTACTTGAGTTCTGGCTAAGAAAGAATTCAGAGGCAAGACTCAAAGTATAAAAGAAAGTTTATTTAGAAAGTCACAGAGGTAGAAGAAGTGAGCTCTGAAGAAAAGAGCTCAGGAAACAAGTTACAGAGGCAAAAGAAGAGCGCTGGGAGCTTAGGAGAGAAGAGGGAAAGGTACCGTGCCCAGGGGGAGAAGTGGGGACAGGAAAGGCTCAGCATGCCCCCATCAGGAGAAGTGAAGTCCTCCATCCTGAAGGTATTTATCTGAGGTCTCAGGAGAGGATCCCAATAGAATACCCATCAGTTTTCCAAATATGTCCTGCCAGGGTCATGATCTTTACTGATTGGTCAGTGCTGGGGCAGAGGGTCATTAGTTATTGTACCTGGTCCTGAGGCAGCTGTGTTGTTGCTCATCTGGTTTTGTTGCTTTCCTGGGCCTGTAGCTGAAACACAACTAAGGCCTTGATGCATTTGATATGTCAGAACTTCATTGTCCTTGGGGTTTAATGCTTAAGGGCTACTCTCCACTTCCCCTGTTTATTCCCCCACATGAGTAGCAATGTGCCAGGGGTAGAAAGGTCACCCAGGGAGTGAGGTCCTTGTTCTCCCCATTTTATCCATTGCTAGGCACTGGGGCTTCCCACCTTGGTGACCTTCTGAAGCTGGCCCATCCCCCTTGCTCTGCACATGTCTGTTTGACTGCTTACCACAGGCCCTGGCCAGTTGGCTCAGCAGTAGAGCATCGGCCTGGCATGTGGAAGTCTTGGGTTTGATTCCCAGTTAGGGCACACAGGAGAAATAACCATCTGCTTCTCCATCCTTCTCCCTCCCTTTCCCCTTCTCTCTCTTTCTCTCTTTCTCTCTTCCCCTCCCACATCCATGGCTTGAATGGTTTGAGAAGTTGGCCCTGGGCACTGAGGATACCTCCATGGCTTCACCTCAGGCTCTAAAATAGCTCGGTTGTCAAGCAACAGAGCAGCAGCCCCATATGGGCAGAACATCACCCAATAGGGGGCTTGCCGGGTGGATCCCAGTCAGGGTACATGCAGGAGTCTGTCTATCTGCCTCCCTGCTTCTCATTTAATTTAAAAAAATAAATAATTGCTTACCACAATAGCACTATGTATAGCATTATATTTGCTAAAATTTGGAAAATAATCCAATTTGTAATTTAACAGGCATATTTTGAAAATATTAAACCAATGTGTCTAGCAATAGAGACATTTTTTAAAAACCTATAGTATATCCACATAATGGACTATTCTACAATTAATTATAAAAGAAAGAGAGTAGAGATGTTCCATATCATGATATAGAAACTTAAGAGAAAATAAATGGACTATATCATTGTACCTACAAAAGAAATACTAGAAGCCTGACCTGTGGTGGCACAGTGGATAAAGCATCGACCTGGAACACACTGAGGTCGCTGGTTCAAAACCCTGGGCTTGCCTGGTCAAGGCACATATGGGAGTTGATACTTCCTGCTCCTCCCCTCCCTTCTCTCTCTCTCCTCACTAAAATAAATAAATAAATAAATAAAATTTTAAAAAAGAAAAAGAAAAAAATTCTAGAAGAATATATAGAAAAAAATACAAGGGGATAAAAGGAACAAAATAGATAAGGAGGAGGTGACAGTGATAGCCCTCAATGTATTGTATATATAATTTTGTGTGTTTGATTTTGAATCATGTGAATATATCATCATGTCAAAAAATTTTAATAGTTACATGGTATTTCATAAAAGATATTTTATCACATTTTAATCAATTTGTGAGAAATTCAGATTGTTTCCAATTCCATGTTATACTAAACAATGCTGTAATCAACATCTTTGCGGTAAAACCTTTACCTTCTTCAATTATTATTTTTAGAGTCTAAGCTCATAAAAATATTAATTCTGCATTAAAGGGTATAAATTTTCTAGGCTTTTTATATGTATTGACAAATCAAGCTCCAGAAAATCTGTACCACATGCTTTTAGAGCAGTTTTATGTACACAACCAAAGTGAGTGGAAGATACAGGGATTATTAATGTTCCCTGCCCCCCACCCCCCCACACACATAGCCTCCCCCATTTTTAACATTCCTCACCAGAGTGGTACATTTGTCACAATTAATGAATTTGTACTGACATATCATTAGCACTCAAAGTCTATGGTTTACACTAGGGTTCACGCTTGGTGCTGCACGTTCTATGACTTTGGACAAATAATATCATGAATGACATGTATCCACCATTATAACATCACATAGAGTAGTTTCACTGCCATAAAAATCCTCTGTGCTCCACATATGCATTCTCCCTGCTAACCTCTGGCCACCACTGATCTTTCTACTGCCTTCATAGTTTTGCCTTTTCCAGAATGTCACATAATTGGAATCACAGAGTACATAGCCTTTTCAAATTGTCTTCTTTCACTTAGAAAGAGGATCTGAATAGACATTTTCCCAAAAACGACATAGAAATGGCCAAAAAAGTACATGAAAGATGCTGAACATCGCCAACCATCAGGGAAATGCAAATCAAAATCACAACAAGCTATCACCTTACACCTGTTAGAATGTCTATTACCAAAAAGACAAGGGAAAACAAGTGTTGGCCGAGATGTGGAGAAAACAACTGTAATACATGGGACTGTAAACTGGTGCAGACACTATGGAAATGGTATGGAGGTTCCTCAAAAAGTGAAAAATAGAATTACCATATAAAGCAGCTATCCTACTTCTGTGAATGTACCTGATGGAAATGAAATAATTATCCTGAAGAGACATCTGCACCCTGGATTCACTGCAGCATTTCTCATAATAGCCAAGACCTAGAAAACAAGCTAAGTGTGGATGGTATATATTTCATCCATAACATGTCATACACACACACACAAACATACACACAATGGAATATTATTCAACCATAAAAAAAAAAAGGATATCCTGCCATTTGGGACAACACGAATGAAACTTGAAGGCATTTTGGTGAATGTAATAAATCAGGCAGAAAAAGACAAATACTCTATAATCACACTAATAAGTGAGATTTAACAAAAAGCCAAACTCATAGAACCACAAAGTAGAAAGGTGGTTGCCAGAGGTGGTAGAGTGGGGGTGAAAGAATGGAGAGATGTTTGTTGGTCAAAGGGCACAAACTTCCCTTATTCACAAGATGGAAAAGTTCTGGGAATCTAGTTAATGTACAGCCTTGTGACTATAGTTAACAATGCATTGTGTACTTGAAAGTTGCTAAGAGATCAGATCTTAAAAGTTCTCACCACGCACACAAATTTATAATTACCCTTGGTGATGGATGTGTTGACTAACCTATTGTGGTAATCATTCCACAATATATACATCTATCAAATCATCAAGTTGTATATCTTAAACTTACACAATGTTATATGTCAATTATATCTCAGCAAAGCTGGAAAAAATAAAATTTTTAAAAAGGGGAGGTGGGTAGGGTTAGTTCCACATAAGGTGGGAAAGGCAAATCACAGACTGTCACCACTCAAAGGATCCCGTGGACTGTGTTCACTCTGAGATATGCTGCCTTCGGCCAGCACAGGTTTTGCTGTTTTACTTTAACTATGCCAATAGAATATTGAGTTCTGAGATTCTAGACTCTCTGGAAAACGGGAAGATCTGACAAAGCAGAGTCTATATTCTAACCTGGCAATAATTGGCTGGGTTTTAACAGTGGGGAACTCAGTCTCTTGCCCCTGCTCCCAGTTCCAGTTGTGAAAGTCCAGAGCATTCCTCGGCACTTTCCAGCTACCCATCATTAGAAATAGCTTTTTATAGTTTAATCCCCTTACTCAACTTGTAAGGAAATCAAGGACCAGAGAGGTCATGAAAATTGCCTAAAACCAAAGTGTTGGGCAGATAAAATATATTATGCTCACTTTGTTAAAGATGGCGCTGCCCACGTGGAGGCCGTTACCCAGGTGATATTAATGTGTGTTGGGGGCAGGCTGTAGGCAGGCAGGATCGTTGTAGCCTGGGGCTTGGTTTTGGGATTAAGCCTTTCCTACCCTTTTTGATGTGGGGTGGTACAATCCTATCATGCCTCAGAGAAGTGATTTTGTATTAGAGACTTCCCTATTTTGTATATTGGATTAAAGGTTTTGAATCTACACTATAAAATGGGGGCAGAACAGGAGCTTGCGCTCTTGGTTCCTGAGATTAGAGGAGAGAGCAGAGAGGAGAGCAGAGAAAGGCCACGTGGAGGAGGCCAGGAGAAGCAGCCAAGATGGTGGAGTGTTGAGTAAGAAGCCAGTTTGTGTAGAGTTTGTGCAGGGAGAAGGAAGGAGATGGGAAACAGAAGTGAATAAGTCTGGTGAGCTAGAAACCTTTGATTCTAGGAAACTCGGATAAGTCAGTAGCTTTGTGAGCACTGAATGTGAGTGGGTTTTGGAGCCCAGTGAGTGCAAGATAGGATTAAAGACTATAGCCCATCAGCTTTTGGCTCCGTTGTTTCCTTACGGACTGTCCAAATTCAATGCGAACCTGCATGGGCCAGGTGGCTGCTGTGTTGCCGGCCCTGGCTTCTTGCTTTACACAAAACCTGTTGGAAGCAAAGTGAAGGGCTCCGGAGTTTCCCAACAGACAGACAGAAGCCCAGCTGGGATGGTCTTTGAATGCCCCAAGGATTCTGGCATTGGTGAGCTTTGCAAGGTTTTAGGAAAACTTCAGGGTTAGAGCTTTGAGCAGGGCACTCTGACCCAAACACCTAGCTTCCTCTGAAGGGGCCTCCTCCTCCACCACCACCCCACAAAGATCGCTCTGCGCTCATAGGAGTCTCCCCAGCACCAGCTCTCGGGCACGATGGAATGCATCCCTGGCTCCAGCTGAAGGAGTCACCTTGTAGCAGGAGCGGACTCTGGCCCCGGGCGCCTGCTAACGGCCTGACGCTCAGCTCCTGCACGGGCCACTCCCCTTGGAGTGACACCGCGGGGCGCAGAGAGCTTTGCAGGTTGATCCAAATCGCATCAGCTCAACTCCGGCACGGCAGTCCCATTGACACGAGGACGCGAAGGCACAGAAACCTTTGCGAGGTGCGGTCCCCGCGGCCTGGGAATCCCCGCCAACGCCGCCTGATCTCCGTGCGCCCCGCACCAGGTGCGGGAGCCCGGCCTAGGTTACGAAGCAGGCGGGGGACCCCGGGGCGGAGTTGAGCTCCCGGCGGGGCGGGGCGGGGCGCCTCGGGCTGGGTCCCAGGCTCAAAGAGCTATGGAGGCGGAGCGCCACATCCAGCTGGAAGACCGAGACCGCGAAGCTCCAGGGAAGCGCTCTCGGGCAATTAAGAAAGAGGGCCACCCCCAACGGAGCGCCTTTGCAAGTGCAAGTCCGGGTCCCCGTCGCGGAAACCGAGAGGACCGGGCCACGGAGCGAGCGAGAAGGAGGCGCTAAGGCAGGTAAGCGCTGAAGCCCGCGCGGTCCTGCGCGCCGTGGGTGTGGTGAGGGGCGTCGCCCGCGCTGGGGCGCCGACGCCCACTTCTTCTCGGGGGCACTGGGGCTCCCCTGCCTCCTGCCTCTCTAGGGGTGCGCGCGGGATGGCTCAAAGCGGAAGGGCTGGTTCCGGGAAGAGCACCCCAACCCCAGGACCCGCTGAGCCCCGGCAGAGCACGGGCAGCTGAGACCCGGGAGTGTGCGCGTGGGTGGAGGACGCCAGCAGGTGTTGGGCTGGCGAGCGGACCTTCAGGAAAGGGCGTGGGCAGGGATGCGAGTTCTTGAAAGGAGAGAGGGAGAGTGGAAGCGTTTGGGGGGAAATTGCCGCTCACCGTACCTACCCCGCCACCCCTAGTTTTCATCCCGCCCTGACGCCCCGCACTCTTTGCTTTTCGAACCCGAATTTCTGGTTTGATTCTCGTCTCTGCCAGGCGGCGCCTCTGGGGACCGCGCGACCACCGGCGTGATTAATCCGGGAAGGAAAAGAAAGGGCTCCTGGAGCGAGCTGGTCAAGGCAAGGAGTAGAAATGAGGCCGGGATCTGCCCAGCCGGGGGGCACGCCCCCTCCTCTGGGACCCTGGGACTGGAGAGCCCCGGAGAGTAGTAACCAAGAGGGCGCGCCATTCCTGCTTCTCCGTCTCCGTCTGCTGGCACTGAGCCTTCCGTGAGTCCCAGAGGCAACCGGGAGGGGGGACACCCCGTCGGCTGGACTGGGACCTCAGTTCTTGGGAGGTTCTACCTCTGGTTTGCATGCAGTAAGCGGGTGCACCGCAGACTGGAGTATCCCTGCCACCCTCTGTCCCTCCCTTCCGGGGGCAGTTGTGTCCCTCGCTCTCTCCGTCCTCTCACAGGGCCGGGCCACACCTCCTGTCCAATTTGTCCACTTCTTGCTACCAGCATCTTGCGGCTCCTACCCTGGGGGTGGTTTTCGGGGGTGTAAAGGGTGAGGGATGCTGGCAGTTCACAGCTGGACGACTGGGGCCCCCATTCTGAATGTTGGGAGTCCAGGTTCTCTTTTCCGACCCCCTCTGTTGCCTTGGACCCAGAGGTACCCTATTTCCTGAGGACTCAGTACTTCAGAGATCATATTTCCGATCCTATGAGCATCTTGAGGATATAAAAGACTTAGGCAATGAGGGACAGCTCAGTCTTCAGGCTTTCCTGGGTCCTCACTGACACCCACCCCTGGGGGTAGGGGGCTGTTTTCAATTAGGCCAGCCTTGGAGCAGCTAGTACTTTCAGAGGACACAGACCTTGGTGACAGACTGTGGTGCCTGCCAGGCAGGGCTGATTCTGGGAGAGGATCTGAGGGACTGGTGAAGGGGAAAAGAGAAGGAGGGGAAGCAGACAACGGATTTCTTTCTAAAGCTTTTTTCAGACTGTAGAGTAGCAGCTGAAGAATGCCCTTGTGTCCTGACCTGTGGTGGCACAGCGGATAAAGCCTCGACCTAGAATGTTAAGATTGCCACCCGACGTGCCTGGTGAAGGCACATAGGAGAAGCAACTGTTACTACTATGAGTTGAGGCTTCCCGTTCCTCTTTCCCCCTTTCCTCTCTCTATCTGTAAAGTCAATAAGTAAAATACTTAAAAAAAAAAAAAAAGAATGCCCTCCATCTGCAAAGTCTTGGTTGAGATCCTCATTCATTCATTCAACAGATTCCTATCCAGCCCCCACTATCTCTGGGCCAGGCCTTTGGCAGGCCAACAGGAGTTTGGTTTACAGGAAGGTTGGTATGCAGAGAACATAAATTACTGCCTTAAGATGACTCAGCCTGTCCACGTGAGGATGGATTTGGTGATTTCCAAGCCCATAGTTTGGCCAGGACAGAGGGAGCACTGCCTTGCTTTGGAGGGAAGACCCTGTTGTATCCCAGACCTTTGGCTTCATTGTCCCTGGAGAATGGATACAGCACTGTGACTTCCATAGATGCCTGGGCTACCTGCCTGAAGCTGCCTTGGGAAACTTGTAAAAAAAAACCTGTGCAGGCTGCTGGGGAAGGAGGTGGGGAGGGCTGGTGACTGGGCAGCCCGAGGGGCCCTTGCCTCTGGTAAAAAGCCAAAGATACACGTTCTTCTTGAATGTCTCGGGAGAGTTCAGTCCATGCTATGCCCAGTCCCTTCTGACAGTCCAACAACCAGTAGAGGATTTCCCAATATCTAGATCTCCTGTCTCCTTGTCCCTGTGCCCTGGGACAAGTTTAGTTTGCTTGTTCTTTAACTTGTGTCTGTGGGTAGGCCCCGGACCTAGCTGGCCTACACCCGGGGAACTCTGTGGGAATGCTACTAGGTACTCTCCTGCATGTTGTCCACTGGCCGTGTCTCCTTCCAGGATCCAGGATGGCATGTTAACTCCCCTCAAGAGTGTGGGCTAGGTGCTAGCCTCACTGACCTCATGAGAATAAGGCCTGGACCCCAAGCTCAGACAGAGTACTCAGTCTCTGAGACTTCCACCAACCATTCCACCTGCGAGCTTCACCATGGCCATGCAGAATGGAAACACTAGTTTTGTGCCCAACTTCAATCCACCACAAGACCACGCCTCTTCCCTCTCCTTCAACCTCAGCTATAGTGATTACGACCGACCTCTGGACGAGGATGA
The DNA here is from genome assembly GCF_036850765.1 of Saccopteryx bilineata. Classification (NCBI taxonomy): domain Eukaryota; kingdom Metazoa; phylum Chordata; class Mammalia; order Chiroptera; family Emballonuridae; genus Saccopteryx; species Saccopteryx bilineata. Next base: position 183,023,382 of record NC_089495.1, read on the forward strand.
AGACATGACCTACACTTGGACCTTCTTCGCAGCCAAGCTCGTCATCGGTGTGGCACTGGCAGGCATCATGCTGGTCTGCGGCATCGGCAACTTTGTCTTCATCGCTGCTCTTGCTCGCTATAAGGAGCTGCGTAACCTCACCAATCTCCTCATTGCCAACCTGGCCATCTCTGACTTCCTGGTGGCCATTGTCTGCTGTCCCTTTGAGATGGACTACTATGTAGTGCGCCAGCTCTCCTGGGAACATGGCCAAGTGCTCTGTGCCTCTGTCAACTACCTGCGTACTGTGTCGCTCTACGTTTCCACCAACGCTCTGCTGGCAATTGCTATCGACAGGTGAGGAGGTTGGGCATGGGTAAAGATGGAGGCTGGCCAGACTGCCTTTTTCCCCATGTCAGCTCTGACCGTTGGCATTGCTTCAGATGTGAATGTTCACTGATCTATCACAGGGCAAGAGGAGACTTCGTTTCTCCAGGAGTAGCTCATGTTCTCCCAAACGGGAGCAAGAATGAGGCTCCTGAGCCCTCCAGCCCTGGGCCATGCCCCCAGATACCACATCTGCTTCAGACATAGGCATGTCACATGACCATGAGTAGCATCAAACACAAAAACAAAAGCAGAAGGTTTGGGCAGCTTGCTACTTAGAAGTCACAAGAGAGTTAACCAAGACAGATTCCGGTCAAGACAGCATGTGCCCAGTTTTTCTGTAACCACTACACAGATCAAAATATAAAACATTTTCATCACCTGGAAAACTTCCTGATGCCCCTTACTTGGCAATCACCCCACCACACACAACTCTGATCTGGTTTCTATCATTGCAGTTTGGTTTTGCTTGTTCTTTAACTTCGGGAAAATGGGATCATACAGGATATATTCTTGTTTCTGGTGACTTTGTTGCGTAGCTGGCTTTAAAATCAGACAACAGGGCTTGTTGGCAGAAAAGAAGGCAGGACAAATTTCCTTTGCTTTTGTGTATGGATCCATATGTTCATTTGCATACATTTGCATGCAGTGTTCTGGAAGTCTTTGCTCGCTATAGATTTATAAAGTAAAAATTTTAATAGCAGCTTATAAGTCTGACAAGTTTTATTTCTGCAAAGAGTTGTAGGCCAGCAATGACTCTGTTCGAAAGAGCAGTTGCAGTCACATCTTCTTGGTCCATCAGTGTGAGCTATGCTGAGATTCATTTTGATCATGTGTTTGTTTTTTAATCATCATTTTTTCCTTTTGTCTTCTTTTAACCTTTTTATTTTTCCCTAGTTCTCAGTGCTATTTAGGTTTATTGTCTTTTTAATCAACCCCTTGATTATGGTTTATTTATGATAATAAAATACACGCACATAAGAGGCATCTTCCTTTTTATAACATAATTCCTGCAGGAAAAAACAATTTAGTTATTGCAACTCTGATGTTCTCCAGCCCTGAAACCAATGTTTATGAAATGTACTTATCAACCAACTGCAAAGGCTGTCTTTGAATACAGTGACACAAAGTCAGATTCCTGGACCCCAACCCAGCCCACTGAATAGGAATTCCTGGGTTAGGTCTCAAGAATCCTTGTTTCATCCAATTCCCTGAGTGATTCTGATGTTCACTCAAGTGAGAATTACTACCATTCTCATCCCCTTTGTCCCATTTAAATCTTTTTGTCCTTATAAGATGTAGTTTTTATATAACAGGGGTTTCTTCAGAAGCAACGATCCTGTGACAATAGAAAGAGTGGGGGTTTTTTACCCCAAACCAACTCTTCCTCAGTCAGCTTCCCAGCTCCATCAGCAGTTCCACCATTCTCTCAGTCACCCAAGCAGGAAAAAATACCATCATTCTTCTCCTTTTTCACTACCTTTGTGTTCAGCCCTACAAGTCTTGGCAACTGTCCATTCAACCTCATCTCTTAGCAACTGAACCATTATAATGCTCCTCTAACATGTTTCTTAACCTCCTCAGGGGCTCCTGACTGTCCTTTGAAATTCATGCTGATTGAATGCTTAAATTCATATTAAGCATTGGAATATCATTATTGATGAGACTTCCTAAAATATTTCTTTGCTTACAAACCTCTAAAAGTTTCAGCACCTAACAATACATGCTAACTGCTGAGTCTAGCGTTCCTGAGCCTTTATAATCTGATGCCAACTTGTCTTACAATCTCATACTGTGTATGGTGATACATATATGTATGTCTTTTCTTTTCTTTTTTTTAAATAGTTCTTTTTTTATTGATTTTAATTTATTGTGTTTACACAGATTCTAGTGTTGAAGAGCAATGATTTAACTAATAGTTTCAAAAATCTATTTATACACCAACATATTTTCTAAAATGTCTATATATCAAGTAAACACTCAGTGAATGTATTTCCAAATGGTCATCTAATTATACCATGAGCCTTCTTTAAAATACAATTCTTCAATTAAATGACAATAGCTATTTTATTTTTATAAATAAATTTTTATTAATGTTAATGGGGTGACATCAATAAATCAGGGTACATATATTCAAAGAAAACATGTCCAGGGCCCTGGCTGGTTGGCTCAGTGGTAGAGCGTCGGCCTGGCGTGCGGGAAACCCGGGTTCGATTCCCGGCCAGGGCACATAGGAGAAGCACCCATTTGCTTCTCCACCCCCCCCTCCTTCCTCTCTGCCTCTCTCTTCTCCTCCCGCAGCCGAGGCTCCATTGGAGCAAGGATGGCCCAGGCGCTGGGGATGGCTCCTTGGCCTCTGCCCCGGGCGCTAGAGTGGCTCTGGTCGCGGCAGAGCGACACCCTGGAGGGGCAGAGCATCGCCCTCTGGTGGGCGGAGCGTTGCCCCTGGTGGGCGTGCCGGGTGGATCCCGGTGGGGCGCATGCGGGAGTCTGTCTGACTATCTCTCCCCGTTTCCAGCTTCAGAAAAATACAAAAAAAAAAAAAAAAAAAAAAAAAGAAAAGAAAACATGTCCAGGTTATCTTGTCATTCAATTATGCTGCATACCCATCACCCAAAGTCAGATTGTCCTTCGTCACCTTCTATCTAGTTTTCTTTGTGCCCCTCCCCCTCTCCCTTCCCCTCTCCCACTTCCCCCCCTAACCACCACACTCTTGTCCATGTCTTTTAGTCTCGTTTTTATGTCCCTACAATGTATGGAATCATGTAGTTCTTGGTTTTTTCTGACTTACTTATTTCACTTCATATAATGTTATCAAGATCCCACTATTTTGTTGTAAATGATCTGATGTCATCATTTCTTATGGCTGAGTAGTATTCCATAGTGTATACATGCCACATCTTTATCCAGTCTTCTATTGAAGGGCTTTTGGTTGTTTTCATGTCTTGGCCACTGTGAACAATGCTGCAATGAACATGGGGCTACATGTGTCTTTACGTATCAATATTTTTTAGTTTTGGGGGTATATACCCAGTAGGGGGATTGCTGGGTCATAAGGTAGTTCTATTTTCAGTTTTTTGAGGAACCACCATACTTTCTTCCATAATGGTTGTACTACTTTACATTCCCACCAACAGTGAATGAGGGTTCCTTTTTCTCCACAGCCTCTCCAACATTTGCTATTACCAGTCTTGTTGATAATAGCTAATCTAACAGGTATGAGGTGGTATCTCATTGTAGTTTTGATTTGCATTTCTCTAATAACTAATGAAGATGAGCATCTTTTCATATATCTGTTGGCCATTTGTATTTCGTCCTGAGAGAAGTGTCTGTTCATGTCCTCTTCCCATTTTTTTATTGGATTGTTTGTTTGTTTGTTACTGAGTTTTATGAGTTCTTTGTATATTTTGGATATTAGGCCTTTATCTGAGCTGTTGTTTGAAAATATCATTTGCTATTTAGTTGGCTATCTGTTTATTTTGTTGTCAGTTTCTCTTGCTGAGCAAAAACTTCTTAGTCTGATGTAGTCCCATTCATTTATCTTTGCCTTCACTTCTCTTGCCTTTGGAGTCAAATTTATAAAGAACATTGTATTTTAAGATTGGGGGTGCAGCTGGTTCAGGTGAAGGAACTAACAGAGCAGGAAGCCTTGCCTGCTGGGTGGAAAGGTATATCTGAGAAGAACCGGAACCTATCTCATGGCTAGGACTTTGGAGCCCTGTGAGGCTCAAAGATTTCAAGGCAGCACATGAAATTCTGGGCCTTAAAATACAGAGCCTAAAAAAGTCACTCCTCTTTTTCACTTGGGTTTTAAAGCAACTGAAAAATAAGGCAAAGCAGTAAGGTGGATGGCCAAACTCACTTTTATTGTGATGACATTAATATTGAATAATGGGACTTTTATCTGTGGGCACAGGGACACTGCATTCTCAGAATCAGATAAACCTGTTGAACCCTGACACAGGCTGGGTGGGAGAGGCACAGATCTCCCTGTGCACTTCAGTTTGCCCTTTGGTAAATATGCTTGTCCTACTACATAGAAATATCAGAAGGCTTACCTACTGCCATTTCTGGTTGCCACAGCCAGAAAAAGAATGAAGCCCCAGAAGAGATGCTATTTCAAGTCATAGAGATTCTAGAAGGAAAATATTGACCCCAAGAAATACATCCAAGCAGATAGATGGCAACAAAGACCTTGCTTTAGGGTGTCACGGTGACTTCAGCCACCTTCTCATCTGAGCTTGAGAAAGCCCAAGGAGGTGAATGTAAAAACTTTGCATCAGGAGCCTGGATTCTGGTCCTGCACCAAGTGAGCTTGGGCAAGTCATTTACTCCTCATTAGATTCCTTAGATTCCATCCCAAGGCCACCCCTACTTGCCTGCTCTGTAATGCAGGATAATACCTGAGGGGAGGAGACAATAAACCCTAGGCCACTACCCTGGGAAAAGATCCCATCTCTTTCTAAGGTTCACCACCCTTCTTTCACCTCTAAACCTTGATATATTTGTAATGAAAAGTTTTCAAAGTATTATGTTCTTGGGCAAAATGGCAAAATTGAAAGCCAAGGTGGGTGGACTGATAATAATAATAGGTCACATGTACTGATTGAACACCTACTACATGCCAAGCATTTTACAAACATTACCATATTTAATGTTCACAGCAGCTCTGCGAGTTAGGTGTCATTTTATCCCATGTTGCAGTTTAGGAAACATTTCAGAGAGAATGAGTGATTCATTCTAGGCCCCAAAGACAATCAAGGGAAAGGCTGGGATTTAGTTTACCTGTTTGACCCAAGGCCTATCTTGTTTTCTAAACCACTCCACTCCTCCAAATGCCAAATTTATGTTGCTAAAATAAGATGAAGCTTGTTGCAGCTGGATGACTAGGTACATGGGGACTTATTATGACACTTCGTCTGCTTTTGTGGGGGCAGGGGTTAGTTAGAAACTAATAATGTTCTCAAGTACATTTCATTATTATTGACGGCTTCCTCCCCCAACCAGATATCTCGCTATCGTTCACCCCTTGAAACCGCGGATGAATTATCAAACAGCCTCCTTCCTGATCGCTTTGGTCTGGACGATGTCCATTCTCATCGCCATCCCATCTGCCTACTTTGCAACAGAGACTGTCCTCTTCATCGTCAAAAAACAGGAAAAGATCTTCTGCGGCCAGATCTGGCCAGTGGACCAGCAGCCCTACTACAAGCCCTACTTCCTCTTCATCTTCAGCATCGAATTTGTGGGCCCGGTGGTCACCATGACCCTGTGCTATGCCAGGATCTCGCAGGAACTCTGGTTCAAGGCCGTCCCTGGTTTCCAGACGGAGCAGATCCGCAAGCGGCTGCGCTGCCGCAGGAGGACGGTCCTGGTGCTCATGTGTATCCTCACCGCCTACGTGCTGTGCTGGGCGCCCTTCTACGGTTTTACCATCCTGCGCGACTTTTTCCCCACTGTATTCGTTAAGGAGAAGCACTTCCTCACGGCCTTCTACGTCGTCGAGTGCATCGCCATGAGCAACAGCATGATCAACACCGTGTGCTTCGTGACAGTCAAGAACAACACCATGAAGTACTTTAAGAAGATGCTGCTGCTCCCCTGGCGTCCCTCGCACCAGGGAAGCAGGTCAAGTGCTGAGCTCGACCTCAAAACCAGCGGCATGCTGGCCAGCGAGGAGGTGGACTGTTTCAGGCTGAAGTGACCCTCTGGTGTTTCACAATTGCAAACCCAAAGCCAGTCCTTAGAGTGGAATTTACCGAGAGCCAAATTCAAAGGCTGCGTGGGGAAAGGGCAGCTGTGTTCATGCCTCACTGCCCTCAAGTTGCTGGATGCCTCTGGGTCATAACATGCAATGAGACCATACAGAGGCCACAGCAGCAGACCTTTACTAATGCCTGCTTATAAGCCACATTATAAGCCATACCTACTGTATGCACAACCACACCAATGACACTTAGAAGACACAGCCACCGACATTAAACGTTTGTGTGCTAGCCACACCGATGAGATTAGACAAGGGCAACAGGAGCTGGCATTTATTGATCACCTACTGCGTGCAAAAAAAAAAAAAAATTAAATAACAAAACAAAATGGCAGAAGCTATTGGAATCACCAAGTTGTGTCTAGATATATAGATGGTCAGAGGCCACAAATGGTTATCTGGACTCACTCTCCATCTTCCCCCATTTTGTATCTCATCAATGCAGGAATGTCAAAAAGCAATAAAATAAGACACTTAGACTTAATGGAAATGTCAAAATAAGTTTATCAGTATATGGGGTTTACAGCCTCATGGGAAGATAGTTCATGCCATCACATTGAGTTTCCCACTCAGCTCATACTACCTCCCTAGAACATTCTCTAGGATTCTGGCTGCCAGGAAAGAATTTTTCTCATAGGCAGCCATTGGTTATCTACAGTGTTGTGATTTCAAAGGAAATAACCAAAAACTATTTTCCATCGATGCTTGAAAGCTCATTGTTCTTTTGTTTGAAGACATAATCCTGAAACAAGGACCACATCCAGTTCCTGACACCTTAGTGTAAAGTATTTTAGGGCTCTGGTGTCAGAGAGGAAGGGGACAGAGAAAGGACTGGAACTTTCCATGAACAATGAACATAATCTGTGTGGCTGTTTTGCTAAGGCACTTTCCTAGAACAAATCCTGTTTTACAAAATGAGCTCTGCTTGGAAAGCACTTTTCAACCATCTGAGTAATAAGAATGAATAAGTGATAATGAATGGTGTGTCTGGACAAGGTAAACCCCATCCACTGTGGCTTATATGGAGAGATACTCTGGCGTTTTCATCCATGTTTATAACAGAGTACCCTGAACTCTTGCAATTTAGCCTACCTGTGCTGGGGCAAAAAAGGAATCCCTGTCCTGGGTTATAATCTGGAAGATTCAACCTCAGAGTCTACGTGATCTCCAGATTTTCAGCATCCCCGAGGTCCCAGAAGTGCTCAGACGTTCTCAGCATGTTGCACATCGTAAAGCTGCATAATCTCTTGATGGTGATTGTATGTATTGAATATTTTTCCTAATTTCTCCCTGATTCATTTTGAAGCAGAGACTATATACAAATGGTACCTGGATTGGGATCGGCCAATTCACATTTGGAAAATTCCTATTTTTCTATAGAGAAAAGGTTATTTAGTTGTGTGTGTGTGTGTGTGTGTGTGTGTGTTCAATTATCTTGTTTGTTTACTAAACAGTGGTTTCAAAGAACATTTTCTTTCATCATCACCCAGCAGAAACCTTCAAGTCCAATCACTGTATCCTCAGAAAATGGAAACTCATTTTCATTTTAGCCAAAGCCAAATAGTTTGCAAATTCTGATTTCACAAAATTACTCACTGCATTATAAAGCCAAGCAAATAACTATTTGGGGTTATCTGCATTTAAAAAAATATAATAATAACTATATTTGTATATATTACCCCCTTCCTGACTCATCTCCTAATAGAAGATTCTTTAAGAATAGACTGTGTACCAATTGTGTCTGTCAACAGAATTCACCTTCTTTTTCCTTTGGATCCTAAAATGTACCATCCTCTCTTTATTTGAATGTAACTGACACACTTTTTGTAAATATCAGTGTGTATTTGTGATTTTCCAGGGAATAAAAGTGCTGTTATTATCGAATGAAATAATTAACATATGGAATCTTAACCACAGTAAACATTTCTCCCATTAATCTTTAATATATGTTAATACATTTAGATATAACTGAAGTAATAGCCATCTAAATAGCTCAACACTGAAAGAAGGAACTTGTTAAAAGCATTTTCAGAACAGTGGCAACTTATACTAGCACCAGCCTCATCTTGGTTACATCCTTATAGTCCAGGATTGTATTCATACATGCAAATAAGCAGAGGACCACTAACCTGTGCCCATGTTAACCTTTCATTTTAAAATTATCTTGTTTGTTTAATTAAAATGGCTGTTTGCATGGGAAGTGTTCATTCATCTAACTGGTGTTGAAGTAATAAATTAATTGCATTTGTGTTTAACCTTTTCTTCTTAAGACTAATTAATGATAAGCTTAAGATACTTTTAATATGCTAAGGTACATAAACATTTATACATACTATTATATATTGAAATTTTCATCTCATTTGGCAAAACATCCATTTGTTCATTTCTAATAAAGGAAAAGATGGCTGTGTGATGAAGCCATTAGAGATTTTTCTCTCAGCATCTGACATCTAAAATAAGTTGATTGAAGAAATCAAAAGATGACTTTAAGCCCTTCAGGCATGAAAACCAATTCCAGACTTCTGAAGGAGAATGTGACATGTGGGTGGTGATTATAAAACTTAAAGTGAGTTCTATTTCTAGCGGGGAAATGGCTTTGAAACTTATCTCTTCATTTTAACCATTATCTCCCTCTTCCTTGGGCTCAAGAAGACACACACACACACACACACACACACACACACACTCCAATAAGACACCAGAACAGTAAAAGAACTTTGAAAGGCATATTACTCAAGTCCTTCCTTAGGTGAGAAGCTCTGCATTCCCAGTGAAGGAATGACTTACTTAATGATGTACAGCTAATACTTGTTGAAGCCAAAACATTGTCCCAAGATGTATCCTGGTTCAGTAAACTAAACTCAGTAACTGCTTTTCTTTGACTTCAAAGAAGGAGTCCCTCTCTAAGAATGCTTAAAGCGCAATTTAAGCTGGTTTCTGACCTCATGGGAGAATCTTAAGCTGCACAAAATATACCTTCCCTCCCTCTGACAAGCAGAGAGTGCATCCTATCCAACGGACTCCATAACCCAGACTCCAGGATTCCAGAAAAACCAAAGAGAATTACACCAGGACCAATCTGCATTTTTCCCCCCAATGAGAGAAATGCCACCATTGGTAGAAGCCTAAACATATTTGATTTTAACGTACAGGGAACTATACTGCTCACAAAAATTAGGGGATATTTCAAAATGAATATGAAGCAATAAAAAAATAAGAATTTGGTTTTTTTATTAAACAAGAACATCAGAAGAGCAAATAACAAGTCAAAGAAAGTTCAATTATGTAAATGAGATGCAAAACCAACTTTTATTTCATTGGTGAAAATGCACTATACAAAAGGCTGAAAGTACTGGAGTATCTGCACATTTCCTGATCCCCTAATTTTTGTATTTGAAAGAGATGCTGGAGCCACGTCAGACAGCATTTTGTAATGACAGGTGACCCTGGCCCCAGGAAAAGCAGGTGGTGGGAGAGGGGCTTGCTCATTTTAAAAGACAAAGCAAGCCTGAGCCACAGAAGACAAAAAGTACATTCTTCACACACATTACTGCTGACCCCATGTAGAGGTCATTCTTCAAGCCTCACAAGAGCCTAATGCCTTCTGCTCACCAGGTCAGCTGCTCTCCTGAGGCCTACCAGCCAGGTATACATCATCTCCTAGGGTTACTTAAACCACAAACTCCTTTACAGATAGATGTTCAAAGAGCTCCAAATACAGTACAGCTTTCCGAGAGATAAACTAGTATGAAAAAATTATGACACTTTCTTCAGATATGACAAATTGGTGAGAGGCAAGGAGTTCATTGGAGCTTAGAAAGAGTAAGTAATCACTGAATAGGGAAGTGGGCCAGGGTTTGCCTCCAAGAAGCAAGGAGCTCAGCCCCTGGAACAGAAGGCCATATAGTCACACGGTCTTGTATGCCTTTGTTGACATTCTTTTACGACATGAGTCAAAGGCTGGGGTGAAAGGAATGATCTCCAGGAATCTCATTTAATGCTGACCTTGGGTTCCTGGTGCTGGAGCAAGTTCCTAAGCAAGATCCCTAGATAATCCTTTAAGCAGCCTCTGCTGCAGGGATGGTCCAGTGTGTGCAGAAAGGGGTCTCCCATCCACTCATCTGGTCTCTGTGCTGACTGCGGAGGAGGAGCGGAAACGATGGAGATGCAAGCCTGAAACTCAAGGCAACTCTCGAAATAATATACAGTTGATTTTATGTCGAAGTTGAAACATAGTATGCAACAAAATGGAGGGATTTAGGAGACAGATTCAGCCATGGGGATCAGAGAAGGTTTAAGGTGGGATAGTTAGGGCAGACCCCTGGCACACAGGGAATGGTGAAGAGAAGGTAGGCAGGCCAAGGGAACAGAATGAGCAAAAACATAGAGGAGGGGAAATAAGATGGAATGTAAGTGGAACAGAAAATCATTTGATCTGATGAGCCATAGAGTACAGAGTTTTTAGGGGAAGAAAAGACTCAGGCAGCAGACTAAAGATCAGGATGAAGAAAGAAGCTGGTCATGGGGGTGGATTGAAAGAGCCAGGGGTTCACAAGCACACAGAATCAACTTCAAATAGTAAGTCTTACTTAACCATGTAAATGTAGAAAAATAATTTACCCAGGCTTCAATTCCTCATATATAAATTAGGGATAATAGTATTTATATCATAGGATTATATGTAGAATATATATATATATATATATATATATATATATATATCTTAGAAAAATGCCTAGTACATCATAAGCAGTTGACAGATATTAACTAATATTTTTAGAATGATTAATTCTTAGAACAGAATTTCTCCTAGATGAATCCAGAACACTGTGTCATATATAATGGATATAATATTTTGGGATTATTAAACCAGAGTATTTTTATTTTCTGTGATCACAAGTCCCTGGTATCTTTGACTCCCTACTATACCAGGCCAACCCAAGTCATAAGACTTCTTCCATAGTTTAGAGCAGTGGTCCCCAAACCCCGGGCCACAGACCGGTATCGGTCCGTGGGCCATTTGGTACCGGTCCACAGAGAAAGAATAAATAACTTACATTATTTCTGTTTTATTTATATTTAAGTCTGAACGATGTTTTATTTTTTTAAAATGACCAGATTCAGCCCTGGCCAGTTGGCTCAGTGGTAGAGGGTCGGCCTGGCGTGCAGAAGTCCTGGGTTCGATTCCCGGCCAGGACACACAGGAGAAGCACCCATCTGCTTCTCCACCCCTCCCCCTCTCCTTCCTCTCTGTCTCTCTTTTCCCCTCCCGCAGCCGCAGCCGAGGCTCTATTGGAGCAAAGATGGCCCGGGCACTGGGGATGGCTCCTTGGCCTCTGCCCCAGGCGCTAGAGTGGCTCTGGTCACGACAGAGCGACGCCCCGGAGGGGCAGAGCATCGCCCCTGGTGCGCATGCCGGGTGGATCCCGGTTGGGCACATGTGGGAGTCTGTCTGACTGTCTCTCCCAGTTTCCAGCTTCAGAAAAAATTTTTAAAAAATTAAAAAAAAAAAGACCAGATTCCCTCTGTTACATCCGTTTAAGACTCACTCTTGACGCTTGTCTCGGTCATGTGATACATTTATCTGTCCCACCCTAAAGGCCAGTCCGTGAAAATATTTTCTGACATTAAACCGGTCCGTGGCCCAAAAAAGGTTGGGGACCACTGGTTTAGAGAACATGTCTTTCCACCCTCAAGGCTAAGCCAGGAAGTTCATCGACCTTCAAGAAGGAAACTATGACGTAAGAAAAGTGCCTCCCGTAAAGGAAGGAGAAGACAGACCCCATCCCATCCAGTCACCATGGTGGTGGGAAAGAAACAGAAGTTATTTGGAATCCAGATACATTTGTCCTTCTTCTCTTTTTTTCTTTATTGAGAGATTTGGTCAGTCAATGGCACTATTAATTTTAAAGATTTTATTTATTGATTTTACAGAGAGAGGAGAAGAGGGAGGAGCAAGAAGTATCAACTCATAATTGTTCCACTTTAGTTATTCATTAATTGCTTGTCGCAAGTGTCTTGACAGGGCAAGCCCAGAGTTCAAACCAGTGACCTCAGCGTTCCAGGTCTTTATCCACTTTGCCACCACAGGACAGGCTGTCCTTCTTTTCTTCTTTATGTGCTAAATCTAGGTGTTAAAGGTGGGGATACTATAGAAGTATCAATGATAGAGGGAAGGCTAAGATCATGGAGAAGGGAGGCACCAGTGGAATCCTTTTCCAGGCTCACTGGGGGAGGACCCAGATCTCTAAGAGGAGCCTGCAAATGGTCCAGAGACCTGGTGAGCCACAGGGAAGGAGACAGGAAGATAGAGGAGTTTCAGGCAGCATCTTGACACCTCTCAGCAGGAAGGGATCCGTAAATTTTTATTTTTGTTTGATAAATTATGCCTTTGCTTTCCAGATCTCTGAGTGTCCTTTCATGAAGTCACAACCTCCGCTTCAGCTCTTATTATAATGTCTTAGAACCCTTATTCTTGACCTTGGCTGGTTGGCTCAGTGGTAGAGCGTTGGCCTGGCGTGCCGAAGTCCTGGGTTCGATTCTCGGCCAGGGCACACAGGAGAAGCGCCCATCTGCTTCTCCACCCCACCCCCTCTCCTTCCTCTCTGTCTCTCTCTTCCCCTCCCACAGCCAAGGCTCCATTGGAGCAAAGATGGCCCGGGCGCTAGGGATGGCTCCTTGGCCTCTGCCCCAGGCGCTAGAGTGGCTCTGGTCGCAACAGAGCAACGCCCTGGAGGGGCAGAGCATCGCCCCCTGGTGGGCATGCCGGGTGGATCCCGGTGGGGCGCATACGGGAGTCTAACTGTCTCTCCCCGTTTCCAGCTTCAGAAAAATGCAAAAAAACAAAAAAAAAAAAAAAACCCTTATTCTTTAATGTACTTTTTTTTATATTTTAAATCTTATTTATCGATTTTAGGGAGAGAGAGAAACATCAATCTGTGCCACACCCATCTATACATTCATGGCTGACTACTGCATGTGCCCTAACTGGGAGTCAAACCCACAACTCTAGCTCACTGGGACAACATGTCAACCAACTGAGCCACTCAGCCAGGGCTAATTCTATTTTTAAAATATAATTCTTTATATGAGTCTTATTATAGCATCATGAAAGACACTATACTGATGTTTCTCAGATTACTCCATCTGACCCTGACTTCTTTGCTCCAAGCAGTATTTTAGCTAACATTACTTAATGTTGGCTTACAAAACCCACTGAAGTCGTTCTGAATAAGATTTGTACTCTCCAATCTGAACCTAAACTCCAGAACCTGTCAATATGTCACCTTATGGCAAAAGGAAGTTTACTTGTATGATTAAGTTGAACATTTTGAGATTAGGAGATAATCTTGCATTATCTGGGGTGAGCCCAATGTTGTCACAAGGAACCTTATAAGAGGGAGGCAAGAGGGACAAAGTCAGAAAAATGGAGATGTGGTGACAAAAGCAGAGATTGTAATAATATGCTTTGAAGATGGAAGAAGGGACCACAAGCCAAGGAATGCAGGTGCCTTCTAAAAACTGAAAAGGGCAATGAAACAAATTCTCCCTCACAGTCTCTGGAAGGAAACTGTTGACACCTTGAAGTCCTTGCTTCCACATCCTGCACGTTCGTAGGATCTGCTCTTACATAATAAATCCAGGAGGACTCCTCCTTAATTGAAGAATACCTAAACCAGAGTGGTTCACCCACATGCTCCCCACTACCACGTATCCCCTTAACATCTTGGGATCTTTTTTCCTTTTTTTTTATAAAAAGAATGTAGAAGTCTCCTGACTTACAAGGATGACTAGTATCATTTGTTTTTGTTTTTTAACAAAGACAGAGAGAGAGTCAGAGAGAGGGATAGACAGGGACAGACAGACAGGAACGGAGAGAGATGAGAAGCATCAATCATCAGTTTTTCGTTGCGACACCTTAGTTGTTCATTGATTACTTTCTCATATGTGCCTTGACTATGGGACTACAGCAGACCGAGTAACCCCTTGCTTGAGCCAGGGACCTTGGGTTCAAGCTGGTGAGCATTTTGCTCAAACCAGATGAGCCCATGCTCAAATTGGCGACCTCAGGGTCTCAAACCTGGGTCCTTCCACATCCCAGTCCAACGCTCTATCCACTGCGCCACCACCTGGTCAGGCTCTTGGAATCTTTTTTAAGGGAAGGAAGAAGAGGTGGAATCAAATTAGGGGAAAGGACAAGAAATAAGCTCTCTATATCACCACCTTTCTGGTTGCCAGGTTCTCTGAGGCTTGACATGTTGAAGCATGGTTAAACCTCTGTGTCATTCACTCTATCATGTAATGTGATTAAATCACCACACTTCTGCCCCACCTGGAAGTCGTTGATGAGGAGTGAGATCAATGGGCAGAGTGACATGTGAGTTGTTATTGGGGCTCTTTTGTGAATAGCTACTTAAAGCCCAAGGCACTTACCTTCATCCAGGAATTGTTCAAGAATGAGTTTACAAGGTTGTTGTTGTTTTTAATTGAATTTGTTGAGGTGACATCAGTTCGCAAAACCATACATGTTTCAGGTGTACAACTCAACAAAACATTATCTGCGCTCAGTATCATGCACCCATCTCCCCAAACAAAGTCTCTTCCTGTCCTCATTCTCCCCCTTTGCCTTCTTCCACATCCCCTCACCCCCTTTTCCTGTGGCTATCACCACCCTGTTGTCTGTGTCTACAGGCTATGTCTATCTGTATTTTGGCTAATCCTTTCACCTTTTCTCATCCAGTCCCATCACCTCCCTCCATTCTGACAGCTGTCAGTCTATCTATTTTGTTTGTCTGCTTAGATTCCACATATAAGTGCGATCAGATGGTATTTGTCTTTCTCTGACTGGCTTATTTCACTTTTTAAATGTACGGCCTCTTGCCCTGGCCGGTTGGCTCAGTGGTAGAGCATCGGCCTGGCATGCAGGAGTCCCGGGTTTGATTCCCGGCCAGGGCACACAGGAGAGGCGCCCATCTGCTTCTCCACCCCTCCCCCTCTCCTTTCTCTCTGTCTCTCTCTTCCCCTCCCGCAGCGGAGGCTCCATTGGAGCAAAGATGGCCCGGGCTCTGGGGATGGCTCCTTGGCCTCTGCCCCAGGTGCTAGAGTGGCTCTGGTCGCAACAGAGCGACGCCCCAGATGGGCAGAGCATCGCCCCCGGGTGGGCAGAGCATCGCCCCCTGGTGGGCAGAGCGTCGCCCCCTGGCGGGCATGCCAGGTGGATCCCGGGCGGGCTCATGCAGGAGTCTGTCTGACTCCCTCACCGTTTCCAACTTCAGAAAAATACAATAAATAAATAAATAAATAAATGTTCAACCTCTTTTCTTTTTATAGTCAATTCTTAGTATTCTTGGATTCTGTGCTTGTTAGTTCTCTTACACACTAAAATTTATATGTAACCACCAAACCAGCACTCGTGGCGTTCTTGTGGTCACCTGCAGGCGTGGACAGAGCAGGGACAAACCTGATCAGCAAAGCACATGTTCGTAGCTGAGGCCTGACAGGCTGAGCTCTCCTTCTACCAGCATGTGTCCTTCCCATACTCTGTGGAGGGCCATATTGTTTTGCATTTTTTATGGTTTTTTTGTTGGTAGTTTTACTCTTCAAATGATAACTGAAGGGCTGTCCAGTGGTCTGAAATGCAAAAAGAAAGAAAAAATACATGAATTAGATAAGCTTTATTGAGGTATGAGTTACAGCGCTATTGGCCATGAATGTAGTTTTAATGAATCAGCAATCTATATTAAATAAGGTGTCTTTAAACCGAAACACACATTGCCTGACCAGGTGATGGTGCAGTGAATAGAACGTCGGCCTGATGTGCTGAGGACCCAGGTTCGAAACCCCGAGGTCACTGGCTTGCACATGGGCTCACATAGACATGACCCCATGATCACTGGCTTGAGCCTAAGGTCACTGGCTTGAGAAAGGGGTCACTGGCTCAGCTGGATCCACCACCCCCCACTAGCCGATCAAGGCACATATGAGAAAGCAATCAATGAACAACTAAGGTGCCGCAACTATGAATTGATACTTCTCATCTCTCTCCCTTCCTGTCTGTCTGTCTCTCTTGCTCTCTTTTTGAAAAAAAAAAAAAAAAAAAACTCACAGAAAGACACATAACAATGTTGTGTATTGATTGTCTGACAAAAATGTTGTGACCAGGCCCTGGCCGGTTGGCTCAGTAGTAGAGCATCGGCCTGGCATGCAGGGATCCCGGGTTCGATTCCCGGCCAGGGCACACAGGGGAAGTACCCATCTGCTTCTCCACCTCTCCCCCTCTCCTTCCTCTCTGTCTCTCTCTTCCCCTCCCGCAGCCAAGACTCCATTGAAGCAAAGGTAGCCCGGGCGCTGGGGATGGCTCCTTGGCCTCTGCCCCAGGCACTAGAGTGGCTCTGGTTGCCGCAGAGTGATGCCCCAGAGGGGCAGAACATCTCCCCCTGGTGGGCAGAGCGTCGCCCCCTGGTGGGCGTGCCGGGTGGATCCCGGTGGGGCACATGCGGGAGTCTGTCTGACTGTCTCTCCCCGTTTCTAGCTTCAGAAAAATACAAAAAAAAAAAAAAAAGTTGTGACCAGAGGCTCAGAGAAACCTAACCCTGTAATTCCTCTAGGAGCAATATATTCAATGTATCAGTTTCACAGCAATTTCACAGAACTTGGTTACTGTGAATAATAAGAATTGACTATAATCTCCCAAATTGAAACCTTGTTTGTCACAAGTCATAACTTGAAGTGCTGGTTGAAAAGAATCATGGAGTTTAGGGTTTGGGTCAGTCAAACTGTCACTTCCAGCAGCATCTGCCTGCTCTCCCTCCTACACAAGACTGCCACTTTGATACAAATTGAAACCCCTTGGAAAGGAAGGTCTGCAATGGGAATACACACACATTTAACCAAACCACAGCCCACACTTTCTGGTGACCACATGTCTAGGAGAACAGTCTTTTTTTCCTCCTCATTAAGAAATACAACTCAACTTGAAAGCCACAGCTCGTCTGTTCTACAGCAC
The DNA here is from genome assembly GCF_036850765.1 of Saccopteryx bilineata. Lineage (NCBI taxonomy): Eukaryota > Metazoa > Chordata > Mammalia > Chiroptera > Emballonuridae > Saccopteryx > Saccopteryx bilineata. The sequence continues at coordinate 183,040,517 of NC_089495.1, forward strand.
TGTTCTGGAAGGGGAGGAAGGAAACCACAGATCCGCATCCCAGAGAAGAGAGGCGGGTAGCCCTTGGCTAAGACTTTAATTGAGCCTCGATGTGGCAATTTCAGAGCTTTTCAAAGTCAGTCTTTGCAGCGCTGAGGGAACCGTTACTAAGAGGTAGTGCTATTTAAAATCATGAGGTGTGAAGGGAAATGTTATTCTGCCTCCTTTTGAATTTTAACTGTCTCTGACAATTATCATTTGTCCTTGGAGAGAGAAAAAAAGAGAGAGGCAGGAAGTGAATAAGGGAGGGAGGGAAGAAGGGGGAGAAAGAGAGACAAAGAAAGACAGGAAAGGAGAGAGAGAGAGAACACATGGTCACGTGCCTTTCCACCTGATTCAACAGCCACTCACTGCAAAACGTAAAGAATGAAGAACAATCCCACCTAAATTAGTATTCTTGGTGCCTTTACTCTTTCTCCATGTGCCAGTCAAGGTTTTAGTAGGAAACTAATTCAACTCAGCTGGTTCAAAAGAGGAGCCTTTGAGGAAGGGGTTATTTATGGAAGTGTGGGTGGGACTAAGGGAACCAACAAAGGTCATTGGTCTCCCAGACACCAGCAGCCCTTAGGACTGGAGAGCAAGGGAAGTACATGGTGAGGCCAGGCCCTGGTAGCTGGAGCCACTGTCAAAGCAGGGGCAGGGGTAAATACCCTGACATCCTCCTCCTGCTGCCCTCGAGTCTCAGGTGCCTCCCGTTGGTCAAACCCAACCAGAATCCAACTGGCATGTGAGCTCCAATATGCCATCCACAGGGTCAGCCACGAGGCACAGAGCAGGGCGGAGAATGAATTCCAGGTAGACAAACAAGACAAACAGCCTATGTCTCTCGTGTCACTCCCTTCATGCCTTCCGCGGCCATGATAACTTCAGCTCTTTCACACCCAGACTTGGAGCCCCCTGGCCTCCTGACAGGGGAGTTTCTCTTAAGTCCTTCGCAAGGTGTCCACCTGGAAGTGGCCATGGCACTGTGGCTCCCACAGTGCTATTCCAACCACCCGGCTACCAATGAGACCATGGCTCTGACTTCCTCCCACAACTGGGGATGGAGAAGCCATGGTACTTCTCTGATGTCAGAAATGGCTGTGATCCTCTGAAGAAAGGCTGGGGAGGGTGCGTCTCTTAGCAGGGCTCTCCAGTGGAGGTGCAGACAGAAGGAAGAAAGGCAGGACTAAGAAGCCCAGGCCAGGATCCCATGCAGGGAGATGGCTCCTCCTCTCCTCCAGGGGGTGCCAGCCAAGAACAGAATGGCTCAGGCAGCCGTGATAAAGGCGGCAGCCAACTATGTAACAGTGCCCATTCCAAGTTCACACCCTTCACCCTGCCCAGACCTAGGACAGATTCCAACCCTTACCTGGACACCTGTCCTGACTTAGCAGGCTTTCCTATCCGCGTCTTGTAGTCTCTGTTCCTTCTTCTCCTTCCTCTCTAGGCTCATCAAAGTCATCCCATCACTCACTTTTTGTTGTCATTAGTCCCGACTGCATGTTCTTTGCCAACTTTTAGTGACTTTTAAAAATATGGTTACCATAACAACTCTCATAAAAATCACAAGCTGGCTACATTATTTAGCAGTTGGCATGTCCCACTTTGGAACAACTTCCTAGCAAAACAGAAAGTGTGAGCTTCTACTTTAGGGTAACACTGAGATTCAGGGACCAGAACCAATCCATTCACCACCAGCAGGCAAGCACCTACATTAGCTCGTTTAACCCAGTGGCTACCCTCTGAGGTATGAACCATGACTGGTCCCATTTTATGGGTGAAGAAACTAGGGCTCAGAGAGCTTGAGCAGTTTGTGCCAGTTTCTGCTGCTGTTGAGGGTCAGAGGTGGGACAGGAACCCAGAGTTCACAGAGCCGGGCAGCAGGGCCTCTGAGGGTCTGCACAGCATGGCTGTTCACAACACGCCAGCCCCCTGCCCCCAAAACCAAGAGCCAGAAAGGGGAAGGGATTAAGCAAGGAAAAAAAAGACTTACAGACACAGACAACAGTGTGGGGACTGTGGGAAGGAAAGAGGGGCTGGGGAGGTGGAGGAGGGGAAGGGGAGACGGTGATGGAAGGGCACCTGACTGGAGGTGCTGAGCACTCGGGGCAGTGCGCCCGTGATGTGCTATGGAGCTGCGCACCCCAAACCTGAATGATATTATCAACCAGTGTCACCCTCAAAAAATTCAATAAAAAAATTTTAAAATAAATCAAGAGCCAATAGTGTCCTGCTCAGAGTGACAGATGTCATGAGCCTCCTGCTGCTGTCGCTGTCTTCCAGGCAGCTCTGAGGAGGCACATTTTTGTTTTCCGGCCCTGCCACACGGCCACGATCCCAGAGTGAGGGACAAAAGCAGCATGGACGGGACGCAGGTCTCTCTCCTCCACTGCTGTCCCCTTTCTGCTTCCCCGAGGACTCTGTTGGACCTGCCCTGCCCCTCCCCCCACCGCCTTATGCTTCAGAACAGGGTTCGATGAATGACTAGCCAGGGCTGTCAGGAGCCTCCCAGATGGGGTGACCTGAGTCCAGGCACCTCAAGTGGGAACTGCGTCCCCTCTTTAAGCTCAACTCAACAGTTTGCCGTTATGTCTTTTGTTCCATTGTGCAAGCCTCCTGTATTCCAGGAACAGAAGAAAGAACTTCTGTTTTCTCCAGGGGGTACGGAGGCATGGTGATAGTGTTATTCCAAGACAGGTAAACTGAGATGGAAATGGGCAGGGCCACTAACAGCTCCTCACCCACCGCCGTCACGCTCAGGACAGGTCATTTCTACACTGCAAAATCTGAAGTCCGTGGCAGTTAGCCCTCGCCAAGCCATTTCCTGCAATACCTAAGGCAGTTTGAGATCTCTCACCCATCCTTCCACACACACAGCCCTGACCAGGTACATAGTAAACAAGTGACCAAATGCTCTCACCCATTGTATTCTAAAGGTAAGTCCATGTGTATTGTTTGAAGGTCCACAGAACCCCCAGTTCTCTCATTTTCTAAATAAAGAAATCAGGCCTCGAGAAGCGGACTGTTCTGTTCTGTGAACAGTCACTAAACCTGCTGGTGGCAAACCATGGTCTAGAACAAGCTTTCCTGGTCCCCAGTCTACAGTTCACACACTGGGCCACCAACACTCCACCCCTCCATGAGGACTAGTTTTGGGGAGTCAACAGCAGGGTCCAGCAGGGTGAGGAGAAGATTTGTAGGGGAAGAAGTTCTTGAAAACCTGAGAGATGAGTTGCCTGGTCTTTCTCAGGACAGAGCCCTTCCCGGGTAAGGCTACCAGATTTACAAATTAAAATTTCAAGCCCTGGCCGGTTGGCTCAGCGGTAGAGTGTCGGCCTAGCCTGCGGAGGACCCGGGTTCGATTCCCAGCCAGGGCACACAGGAGAAGCGCCCATTTGCTTCTCCACCCCTCCGCTGCGCTTTCCTCTCTGTCTCTCTCTTCCCCTCCCGCAGCCAAGGCTCCATTGGAGCGAGGATGGCCCGGGCACTGGGGATGGCTCTGTGGCCTCTGCCCCAGGCGCAAGAGTGGCTCTGGTCGCAACATGGCGACGCCCAGGATGGGCAGAGCATCGCCCCCTGGTGGGCAGAGCTTCGCCCCTGGTGGGCGTGCCGGGTGGATCCCGGTCGGGCGCATGCGGGAGTCTGTCTGACTGTCTCTCCCTGTTTCCAGCTTCAGAAAAATGAAAAAAAAAAAAAATTAAAATTACAAGGTGCCATGCCCTGGCCAGATAGCTTGATTGGTTAGAGCATTACCCCAAAGTGCAAAGGTCACAGGTTCAATCCCCAGTCAGGGCACATACCAGAATAGATCAATGTTTTTCTCTCTCCCCTTCCTCTCTCAAATACATTTTAAAAAATTAAAATAAAATATCAGGATGCTCAGTGAAGTTTATATTTTAAATAAGCAAAGAAGAACATTTTGGAATAACATTGCAACTCTATGTGGCAACCCTGTTCCCAAGATTTAGATGGGGACTGGGAAAGCCGTGCTGCCAGGGACACTCCCTCACTTCCCTGGGGATGTTCAGGCCCTCAGCGCTCTGACTCCAGCAGATTGGATCTAGATTCCGTTCTGGCCCGAAGTCAACAGAGCACTAGAGAGTAACTGGGAAAGTCAGAGTCATCAGTCAGAAAAGACAGATGCCAAAACGTTAAACCCACTCCACATCTTGCTGTCTTGAATTCCTCAGAAAGTGAGAAATAGGCTTGCCATGCTGAGAAGTTTACCCATCAGGGACACCCCTCTAAGAAAGATGCCAAGAAAATTACACTAAAAGTAGGTAGATGCTTCACCTATATATCCTGAATGACTAACTGAACAAGCCAGGGCCAGGGTGGGGTGTCAGGAAACCCAGCCTCTAAGAGGTAATGTCCCCAAATTGAACTGATACCCCCTCTTCTCTCCCAGGTCTAAACCATCTTTCAGGGCTCACTGGAATCCCCTCCTTGTCCAAGAGCAAAGCAAGCTCTTAGATGTCATGGATCTGGTTCACTTATTTAGGATGCGCGGGGCCTACCTCAATACTAAACACAAAGTGAGAAACCAATTAGAAGTTGAGTGAATGAAATGAATGAATGAATGAATGAATGAATGAATGAATGAATGAATGGCGGGTCTGATCACAAGGACCTCAGGAGTCCAAGAAACTATCAACTCTCTGGGACTTGAAGTGCACAATAATAGGAACCATCGTCGCCAATCCTGAATTCATTCATTCATTCTATATTCAATATGCTGGGATAGTTGAAGTCCAAACAGGAAAGAGCTTCATTTGTTATATAAAATGGCACAGAACAATGCATATAGTCGGGGCTCCGGATTTATGGATGCCCAACCACAGATAGAAAACACAGTTGAACTTGTGGGTGTGAAACCTTCAGGTAAGGAGGGCTAACTGTACTTTAGGCACTTTATGTAAGTGCAATTATACAATATTTGGCTTTTTGTGACTTGCTTATTTCACTTAGCATAAAATGCTCAAGTTTCACTCAAGTTGTGACATGTAACAGGATTTCTTTCTTTTTAAGACTGAATAACAGTCCACTGTGAGTGTGTGTATGTGTGTGTGTGTATGTGTGTGTGTGTGTATGTGTGTGTATATATATATATATATATATATATATATATATATATATATATCACATTTTGTTTACCCATTCAACTGTTGATGAATGCTTGGGTTGTTTCTGTCTCTTAGCTATGGTGAATAGTGCTGCTGTGGACATGGGTGTGCAAATATCTCTTTAAGATTCTGATTTCAATTCTTTTGGGTATATAGTCAGAAGTGGGATTGCTAGATCATATAATAGTTCTATAGTTCATTTTTTGAGGAATCTTTGTATTGTTTTTCCATAACAGTTGCACCAGTTTGCAATCTCATCAACAGGGCACTAGGGTTCTAATTTCTCCACACCCTTACCAACACTTGTTATTTTCTTTTGTTGTTCTTTTATAGTAGCCTTCTTGAGTGTGAGGTGCTTATCTTGTGGTTTTGATTTATATTTCTCTGGTGATTTGTGATGGTAAGCATCTATTAATATGCATGTTGACCATTTCTATTCTATATCATTTTTAGAGACATACCCACTCAAGTACTTGGCCCAATTTTTAATCTTGAACTTTTCTTGTTGAGTTGTATGAGTTCTTTACGTAGTCTATACATTAACCCTTTATTAGATTTATGATTGGCAGATGTTTACTCCCATTTTATAGATTGTCTTTTCACTCTGTTGATTGTCCTTTGAGGCCCAAAAAAAAATTTTTTTTCTGTATTTTTCTGAAGCTGGAAATGGGGAGGCAGTCAGACAGACTCCCGCGGGCGCCCAACCAGGATCCACCTGGCATGCCCACCAGGGGGCGATGCTCTGCCCATCTGGGGTGTTGCTCTGCTGCATCCAGAGCCATTCTAGCGCCTGAGGCAAGGGCCATGGAGCCATCCTCAGCACCCGGGCCAACTTTGCTCCAATGAAGCCTTGGCTGTGGGAGGGGAAGAGAGAGACAGAGAGGAAGAAAAGGGGGAGGGGTGGAGAAGCAGATGGGCGCTTCTCCTGTGTGCCCTGGCTGGGAATCGAACCCAGGACTCCTGCACGCCAGGCCGACGCTCTACCACTGAGCCAACCGGCCAGGGCAAGGCACAAAATTTTTAAGTTTGGTGTAGTCTCAACTGTCAGTTTTTGCTTTTGCTGCCTATGCTTTTTTGTCATAACCAAGAAATCATTGCCAGATCCAATGTCATGAGCTTTTCCCTGATGTTTTCTTCTAAGAATATCATCATTTTTGGTCTTAAGTTTAGATTTTTGATAAATTTTGAGTTAATTTCTGTGGTATAAGATAAGAATCTAGTTTTCCCAACACCATTTGTTAAGGAGACTATCCTTTCCCCACGGTCTTGACACCCTTACAAATATCACTTGACCATACATGAAAGGGGTTATTTCCAGGTGCTCTATTTGGTTCCCTTATCTATTTATCTTTCTGCCAGTACCACACTATTTTGATTACTGTAGTTCTGTAATGTTTTAAAATCAAGAAGTGTGAGCCTGACCAGGCGGTGGCGCAGTGATAGAGCGTCGGACTGGGATGCAGAGGATCCAGGTTCGAGACCCTGAGGTCACCCGCTTGAGCACCGGTTCATCTGGTTTGAACAAAGCTCACCAGCTTGAGCCCAAGGTCGCTGGTTCCAGCAAGGGGTTACTCGGTCTGCTGAAGGCCCGTGGTCAAGGCACATATGAGAAAGCAATCAATGAACAACTAAGGTGTTGCAACGAAAAACTGATGATTGATGCTTCTCATCTCTCTCCGTTCCTGTCTGTCTGTCCCTATCTATTCCTCTCTCTGACTCTCTCTCTGTCTCTGTAAATAAATAAATAAATAAATAAATAAATATCTTTTTTAAAAAAAGAATTGTGAGCCCTGGCCGGTTGGCTCAGCGGTAGAGCGTCGGCCTAGCGTGCGGAGGACCCGGGTTCGATTCCCAGCCAGGGCACACAGGAGAAGCGCCCATTTGCTTCTCCACCCCTCTGCTGCGCTTTCCTCTCTGTCTCTCTCTTCCCCTCCCGCAGCCAAGGCTCCATTGGAGCAAGGATGGCCCGGGCTCTGGGGATGGCTCTGTGGCCTCTGCCTCAGGCGCTAGAGTGGCTCTGGTCGCAACATGGCGACGCCCAGGATGGGCAGAGCATCGCCCCCTGGTGGGCAGAGCGTCGCCCCATGGTGGGCGTGCCGGGTGGATCCCAGTCGGGCGCATGCGGGAGTCTGTCTGACTGTCTCTCCCTGTTTCCAACTTCAGAAAAATGAAAAAAAAAAAAAAAAAGAATTGTGAGCAGCACTCTAACTTTGGTCTTTTAAAAAATCGTTTTGACTACTCAAGGTCCCTTGAGAGTCTATCTGAATTTATCGTAAGTTTTCCCATTGCTACAAACAATGCTACTGGAATTTTTATAGGGATTGCACTGAATTTGTAGATTGTTTTGGATAGTACTGAGATCTTAACAATATTAAATTTTGCAATCCATGAGCACAGGAAATCTCTTTCCATTTCATTTCTTTCAATAAGGTTCTTTAGTTTTTACCTCCTTGGTTAGGTTTATTCCTAAGTATCTTATTCTTTTTAATGCTCTTATAAATGGAATATTTTTTATATATTTTTTTTGAATTGTTCATTGTTTCTCCCAATTTTTTTTTCCCAGAGACAGAGTCAGAGAGAGGGATAGATAGGGATGGAGGACAGACAGACAGGAATGGAGAGAGATGAGAAACATCAATCATTAGTTTTTCGTTGCGACACTTTAGTTGTTCATTGATTGCTTTCTCATATGTGCCTTGACCGCGGGCCTTCAGCAGACTGAGCAACCCCTTGCTGGAGCCAGCGACCTTGGGTCCAAGCTGGTGAGCTTTTGCTCAAACCAGATGAGCCTGCACTCAAGCTGGCGACCTTGGGGTCTCGAACCTGGGTCTTCCGCATCCCAATCCGACGCTCCATCCACTGCGCCACCACCTGGTCAGGCTTTCTCCCAAATTTTTATACTATTTTTATACTATATTGCTTTTTCATATTTTTATTTTAAGCAAGGCAGAAGAAAGTTGGTAGATGGTTCACTTGTATTTCTTTTATTGATAAAATACTGTAACGGTGGGAACTTTCAAAATATTCTCTTCATAGATTTTATTCCCCCCCAAATTTGCTTTTTTTATTCAATGCTAAAACATCAATTTTACTTTCATAGTACAGATTATTTTCCTTTATTAATTTTTTGTTTATAAAATTTTTATTTATAAAAATAAAATTTTTTTGCCTGACCAGGCGGTGGTGCAATGGATGGAGCATCCAACTGGGATACAGAGGACCCAGGTTTGAGACCCCGAGGTCGCCAGCTTGAGCGCGGGCTCATCTGGTTTGAGCAAAAAGCTCCCCAGCTTGAACCCAAGGTCACTGGCTCGAGCAAGGGGTTACTCGGTCTGCTGAAGGCCCGCAGTCAAGGCACATATGAGAAAGTATTCAATGAACAACTAAGGTGTTGCAACGCGCAACGAAAAACTCTCTCCGTTCCTGTCTGTCTGTCTCTGTCTATTCGTCTCTCTGACTCACTCTGTCTCTGTAAAAAAATAATAATAATAAAATTTTTTTAATTTTAATTTTATTTATAAAAAATGTTATTATGAACATTTTAAGACATACAGAAAATGAGAAGAAAATAGTGCAATGACCTGCCATCTACCCATACCTAGACTCAATCGTTTTTAACATTTAACCAGATTTGCTTCATGTAACTTTTTGCCAAAATATTTATAATAAATTACAGAAAAAGTCATTTTACGTCATATACTTTTATATGCATCTCTAATAATAAGGACTTTCCCTCCATAACCGTTATACAATTATTATACGTAACAAAATAAACAATAATTCCTTTATCTCACCTAGCACCCAATCCAAATTCAAATTTCCCCAGTTGTCACCAAAATGTCTTTTGCAATTGGTCTGTCTGAGCCAAGAGCCATACAAGGACCACACACTGACTGCATTTGGCCATTAGGTCTCTCAACTCCCTCTTCATCCAAAGACAGCTGGACAGCTCTAAGTTCAGGAGCGTGTCTGGACAAGGAAGCCAGGAAGCAGAGCAGAAGGACACACAAAGCTGTGTTCATGGCTGCGAGTACCGGGACCTGTAATAACACTGCGTGTCATAAACTCCAAGACTGATGAGGTGTTCCTGGCTCTAGTGCAGAACTGTCTGTATGTCTGGAAGCTGGAGAGACAGGCTTCCAGAAGGTCTGGGAATCCTCAAAGGATCAGATGTTGTCATCTGGCACGGAATAGCTCTGGGAGAAGATTGAATGCACAAGCTTACATCTCTTTGAGGCTCAGTTAATGCTCCTAAGCTCTGCGCAGTGAATTCTGACTATGCCAACTTCCCTCCCCATCCATGAGATAAGTGAGCCTTGTTGATTTACCCATCCATGTTTGTTTCTTGGCTTTCTGCCTGTCTGAACCCTCTAATGTCATTTGTCAATTCTATTGATTGTCACTTGTCTCTCCAGAAGAGGCTCCCAAATTTGAAACATGTCTTGTTTAAGTTAGAAACTCTGTTACAAACTTTGCCACCAACCAGTAAACTCTTCTGTACTCACATAATTGTCTTGCTCATTCTTTTAAAACTGTCCTAATCAATGAATGGTGGGTGCATTTTTATGGGATGCTCAATATCCTCATCCCCAAATCCTCTCTGTTCCCCTCTCGTATCAAAGCGGACGGTGTTTGGTGGCTACAGGATTTTTAATCTTTGCTTTTCATCAAACAGTGGTTTTATTCAAAAAGTCATTAGTGTTGCCTGACCAGGCGGTGGCGCAGTGGATAGAGCATCAGACTGGGATGCGGAGGACCCAGGTTCGAGACCCCAAGGTCGCCAGCTTGAGTGCAGGCTCATCTGGTTTAAGCTAAGCTCACCAGCTTGGACCCAAGTTCGCTGGCTCAAGCAAGGGGTCACTCAGTCTGCTATAGCCCCACGGTCAAGGCACATATGAGAAAGCAATTAATGAACACAACGAAAAACTAATGATTGATGCTTCTCATCTCTCTCCGTTTCTGTCTGTCCCTATCTATCCCTCTCTCTGACTCTCTCTCTCTGTCTCTGTAAAAAAAAAAAAAAAAAAAGTCATTAGTGTTGAGACTATTTTCAAATTCATCTTTCCTTTCATGGCTCATCAAAAATAGCCTTTGCCTGACCGAGCAGTGGCGCAGTGGATAGAGCGTCAGACTGGGATGCGGAAGACCCAGGTTCGAGACCCCGAGGTCGCCAGCTTGAGCGAGGGGTTACTCGGTCTGCTGAAGGCCCGCGGTCAAGGCACGTATGAGAAGGCAATCAATGAACAACTAAGGTGTCACAACACACAATGAAAAACTAATGATTGATGCTTCTCATCTCTCTGTTCCTGTCTGTCTGTCCCTGTCTATCCCTCTCTCTGACTCGCTCTCTGTAAAATAAAATAAAATAAAATAATTTTTTTAAAAAAAATAGCCCTTGCCGTTTGTGCCTGACAAAGTCTACAGCACTGTAACCTAGAACACATTGGAAACATCTATCTGTATTTTTATCAAACTATTGCAAATTTCCCACCTGTGTAACTTGCTTTAATATTTTCCAAATCTTCAGAAATATTTTCTAGGTATCTTCCACATATTTTCTGACCAAGGACCGCATTATTATTTTGGTACCATATTTTTTCATATAGTCTTTTAAACATGCTTAGCCCACTAGGATGAGACAATGTTTTACCCAAAGGCATGCAGTGTTTTATCTTTATCCTTAAATAGGAAATGCCAAAAGAGGCTTTCTAAGTATTTGTCGTATGGACAAGAGTGTGGTGGTTACCAGGGGTGAGGGGAGGGAGGACGCAGGAGGGAGGGAGGGAGAGATTTAGGGGGAGGGGGAGGGGCACAGAGAAAACTAGATAGAGGGTGACGGAGGACAATCTGACTCTGGGCGAGGGGTATGCAACATAATTTAATGACAAGATAACCTAGACATGTTTTCTTTGAATATATGTACCCTGAATTATTAATGTCATCCCATTAACATTAATAAAAATTTATAAAAAAAAAAAAAAGAAAAATAATAAAAAGCACCTGTAAAAAAAATAAAATAAAATAAGTATTTGTCGTTAGGTTTAATGAAATTTTGTCAAGTTTTGGATCGGGTTTCCCATGACTTCAAAAGCAAACAATAAAAAAGCATCGAGTTTTGGATTCGGGCCCACCTGCTCCAGTGTGTCCTCATCATAATCACATCTACGACAACACTATTTGAACTAAAGACACCTCCTCTGTTCCAGAGGTGAGAATATAGATTTTGGGAGACACAGTTCAACCTATCACAGAGCTCTAAATAATTTGTCAGAGGAGTGACTACACAGTCCCCGCGCCAACATCCTCTGTGGCTAGCCATGCTATGAACAATGTGAAATGCCATCAAAGCAAGAAGCTACACATGGAAAAGCACAGTGGTTGGACCTTGTGACCGTCGGTGTGGACAGTGTTGACTGGAGATACCATCCTGACCTCTGGCTCTGCCTTCATGTGGACCCAAACAGACTGGGTTCTGGCTACTGTTAAATCAAATTGTGTAACTGCCTCCTCCAGCCTGCGAGTGCTCTCTGTTCAAGGGTATTTCCTTCCAGCTGTAGAAACAATCAATGTTTATAATAAGAACCCAGGGACACGGCACAGTCACAGAGTATCTTCTGAATCATCAAAGAACACCTGGATTATCTTCTGAAGGGTGGTCCTGGTAAGCTCATTAGAAGGATTTCTTTGAAATTCACAGTCTCCGTCAAAGCACTGGCTGAGACAGGATTTGGGTACATACGGTTTTTTTGTGAGTGACTGTCAGGTGAAGGGGAGTGAGACAAGCAGGAGGGGACAGAGAAAGGAGCTGAACACATATGGGGTCACAGCAGGAGTCCAGCCTCAGCCTGGTTAACAGGAACTCTGCACCTCATAGTTGGTCCTTCCTTAAGGCAAGGGGCTGAGGAGCTGCCCCTTTGTGCCCCCATGGCAGTCAGTCATTAGCTGCGGCTGCCCGAGGAGGCGTAACTTCTCCAGCAAGGAAGCTCCTGAACGAGGACAGTTCTGCACAGAAGGGAGCCACCAACACTGACAGCAGTTTAGAGACAGCTAAACTGGCTGCTAGAAGGACCCTGGCATCTGCACAGTTGAAGTGCGTGTGGAAGAGAAAGGATGTGTGCCTGGCTGTAGTTATTGTTAAGGGCTGAACTGTGCCCCGCCCACCCCACCCCCACCACCACATTTCTGCGTTGAATTCTTAAACCTCAGTATTTAAGAACAGACTGTACTTGACATAGAATCTTTAAAGAAGTACTTAATGGTTTTTTGTTTGTTTGTTTTGTTTTGGGGTGTTTTTTTTTTGTATTTTTCTGAAGTTGGAAACAGGGAGGCAGTCAGACAGACTCCCGCATGTGCCCAGGATCCACCCAGCATGCCCACCAGGGGGTGATGCTCCGCCTATCCAGGGCTTCGCTCTATTGCGACCAGAGCCATTCTAGCACCTGAGGCAGAGGCCACTGCCGCGGACCAGCGCAGCTTCCAAATAACGGTGCGGAATTAAGGAAACACACTTTGTCAGAACAAAACCGATGGGACCGGGAGGACTCTTCAAACTGCCTGTCAGTATCTGAGTGCCTCACAGCCCCAGTTCACTTTATTATATGGACCTATGCAAATCAAGGACCCTGATACAAAGTTGCACATCAAAGGCTAAGACAGGAACTCTCCCAAGGCAAAAACAGTATACATTAGTGAATTTTACAAACATCTGAAAACAAAGAGTCAGAGGAAGGGCATGTATATTGCTTCCTGCAACCCAAGGAAGGAAGTGGAGTGGGTGCAAACACTTAGCATCAAAGCCAAATATGGAGATGGAAGGGGGAGAACTTAGCTCCCTGCCAAGCCTCGAATCTATAATGGCTTTTTGCCATTACCGGTCCACAACATATCCCCCTTTTCTTTTTAATTTGTGTGCTGAGATTTGCACTCATCTGATTTTCTAATTTGGAGGCAGAAGGAAAAAATACAGAACAAACACAAAATTAGTATAGCCAATGCTAACAGATACCCAAAACAAGTATACTAATACATCACAGTGATTAAAGCCTTTAAGGAAACTCTTTAAGCTAATAATACAACAAGAATCTATAAAAGAATAATATCCTTAAAGTGTTCACCAAGTCCAAGTTGGCACCAACACCATTCCAAATCTCTGCAAATGCAACCCAACCCCAGTTCAGTCCATCAAAAACTGTCACAGGAGCAGGAGTCCAGGAAAAGTCCACTTTCAGGAGAAGTCCTCATGGCACTGGAATTGCTGTCACACTTCCACACTCTGCAGCTAGCATCAAAGTCCCAATGACCGCTGCTTCCCAGCTGGCAATGACTCAGGTAGACTGGAAAAGCCATCTGCAGCACGCATGAAGACAGAGCTTCCGTTTTCCTCAAACTGAAAAGATGAACCCAGGGGTCCTATACTGGAGCTTTACAGCCATGGGGTGGTGAGGAGAACCTTGGGATACACTAAGCTGGGTGGCAGAGGTAAATTTGTAAGTTGGCAAAAAAGGAAAAAAGGAGCTCTGAATTAGGAGTAGGTCCTAGCCTAAACTATGAGTGGGGCATTGAGGCAGGAGGAATAAAGGAAAGACTATATATTAATCAAAGCAGCAGAAAACAGGACTATCAATACCCACAACAGAGATCTTCGAGGGAAGAATAAAAAACCTGAATATTCAGGCAAGACCTAGTTAAATGGCCCTTGTGTAAATGAGACCAGTCTACCGGCTACTTGGAAGAAATACCCCAGGCTCATCCACAGTGTCATAGATGGGGCCGACGGCCCTGGGCACCTTTTAGCCTTCAGTGGCAAATCCCAGTATTCTGGGCAAGGTTAGGTCACAGGTGGCTGGAGCAGGGCTGGAAGAGACTGAACCCTCTCTTAGAGGAGTGAGGGGAAGCCTACCTTCCAGTGTGTCCCTTCCTCACAGCAAAGGCATGTAAGCCTGGCAGGCTTTGGCTTAAATGACCATCCTTTCCACTATTGAAGCAGGGCCCTGATGAAGTTCCAGTTGGCGCGTTGGAGCCTCTGAGGGCATATGCCAAGAGCTAGTATTTTACCTGATCTCCTTTGGGCTTTTTTGGCCTCTTGGTACCTTAAAAGCCATGCTCAGAAGATCTCACTGAGGGGCTTGAGGGTCCCTATCTGCCTATATATCTGGAGCTATTCAGAAAAGAACAAAACAGTGTTATTAGCTGGAATCAAATAAAAATTTAAAAAAGGGTAGTAGTTTGCAGGACAAAAATTTGGGCATCTCTTGTACATCAGCATTCAAGATAAACTGTTTGAAGTAAAAAGGGTAACAGGGTAGACCTGCAGGAGCTCCAGGACATGACTCCCCACCCCCTTTCTTTTTATATTATTTACAATTGAATCACACTTTACAATATTTTGACTTCTATTGCAAGAAATTCTTGACTTTGTTAACTTTTAACAAAAATAGAGTAAAAGCACCTCCAAACAACATTCCCACACTTATCAAAACACCCCCTTAACATTAATTAACAGGCACTTTAGAGAGTATATATCAAAACTGAAAAATCCCATTGTGATCTTCATTATTCTTCTACAGCAAAAAAATTTTTACACCTTTATTATGTAAATCTATGCTGCTTCAAGCCTTTCACTTGCAGCCTGGAGCAGCCTGGCCAAACCAGCAAGTCTTTTGGATCCAAAATGAGCGTGCTCTACTTATTCCAAACAAAATTATATTTATATAGGGAAATGAAATTATTCCCATTTTGTTTTCAATACTACAGCCGGCACTTCCAAAACTATTATCATCATTACTTTTCATGTAAGGACTTAATTCAGGCCTTATAAACAAAAACACTTAGACATTAAACAAAGACTTCACATACAATCACACAAATCAAGAGTGAAACCCGGGGTTTTAGAGATTAAACTATGGCCTGCTTGATCTTAAGTAGGGCTATCTTAATAGGAACGTAATAAGGATATATACTAAACAGAGATCTCTCTCAAAAAATCTCAAGACGGCCGTATGAGATTTCTATTCAGCAATACCCAAATCAGGCCCCCCTTTCGCCCTCTTTTCAAGCAATGGATCAGGAAAATAAAATGATCTAAGACATTTAAAAAATTAGATAATAATTGAGAAAGGGAAGAGAGCATAGTAAGTCTTATGCAATTGCTCTTGTAAAGTGAGTCTCTCATCTAGAATCATGGTGTCTCACCAGTCGTTCAGGGATCCACCGAGGAGCTTCAGCAGACCTAGGAAAAACACACACATATCCTCGGCCCCATAAGAGAACAGGGTCTGGCCCTTGCCAGATTCCTGTGAGTGGGTCCCTCCATCGCACTTCAGGGAAGGCTTTCCTTGCAGGGTTCCAGAGTCTCTCTGCTGCTGAATGACCCTGTACATCAGTATCCAAAATATTTAAAGTAAAAAGAGCATGACAAATAAGATTTGCAGGAGTTTTCTAATACTTAAGTTGCTATTTTGCTTCTAACTCTGAACACACCTCACAATGTACTAACCAAATCAATAAGACTTAAGGATCTACATTCTATTCTTTTTAAATTTAAATGAGTGCTCCTTACAAGTTCTAAAAACATTTTATTTTTTCTAAATATTAGAGCCAGCATTTCCAACCTTTGCATGCAAAAACAAACTTAATTCAGGCCTTAAAAACAGACACATTTTGACAACATTAAACAGAGACAAGAATTAGATGAACCAGACAAACCAGAGAGAAACCCGGGATTTCAGAGCACATCCAGATTAGAAAGATGCCTGCCTGATATTAGTCAGGGCATTTTCTGACAGAGAGACTGAAGGATGTGACTAAATAAAATCTCCCCGAGAAAATTTGCTCTCAGCAGCTGCTGGGATATTTTCCATAGTCAGATCCAACACAGGTCCCCTGCCTCAACCTCCAGGTAAAGAACAAGAAACAAAATGATAGTTCAGAAGACTGCAGTCAATACATTAAAGAAAATCAGACCATGACAGGAAAAGCTGTAATTTTCCTAATACCTGAGTCTCCTATCCATTCTCAAATTCTATAGTTGCTGTAACTGGCGGCTCAGGTTGACTATGCTGAGATTTTTCTCCTACCTCAACAGCCCCTTCATGAAAGTCCAACTTCCACAGCAAATAATTACCCCCAGAAAGACAAGCACAAGCAATCACCTTCCAGTCATTTGGGGGAAGAGCCTTTGCCCTAATAGTATCTAATAAACCAAGTGAAAAAGAGGCAGTAGGCCCATACTGAACACAAACAAGTTTAAGCTCTTTCAGAGTTTTAAAAGGTACAGGTTTATGTTCTCACACTAGTCTCATCCTGTCTTTCTACAACAGAAAAATGGGTAAAGCCATAATTTATTGTTTCCCCTACATTTCGAGCCTGGTAATCAGCCTGATAAGGGAATGGAGGAGCAGAGAGTTGAATGTAGGAAGGAGCTGAGGGCAGCGGAGGCCCCGCGGCTAAGGCAGCCATAGCCACGGATTTTTCATCCTCCCTGTCATCCTCAGACTTCAAGTTATCCTCATATTCACATTCCTCTGTTTCTGGCTTACCCTGATACTCTTCAGACAACGATTTGTCTTCATATGGAAACATTTTTACAAAAAGGTCCCTTATTTTTTACCCTATCTGTCCCATATTCTTTTACTCCCAACTACACTTTCCCCAAAAACTTTCTTTACTCACTGTGCGCACTTCACTTTGGGGAGTTCCGTCACCTTCCTTCAGTTTTAGTTTCCTCGTACTCAAGTTGTCTGTTCAGGTGCCACTTGCTGCGGACCAGGGCAGCTTCCAAATAACGGTGCGGAATTAAGGAAACACACTTTGTCAGAACAAAACCGATGGGACCGGGAGGACTCTTCAAACTGCCTGGCAGTATCTGAGTGCCTCACAGCCCCAGTTCACTTTATTATATGGACCTATGCAAATCAAGGACCCTGATACAAAGTTGCACATCAAAGGCTAAGACAGGAACTCTCCCAAGGCAAAAACAGTATACATTAGTGAATTTTACAAACATCTGAAAACAAAGAGTCAGAGGAAGGGCATGTATATTGCTTCCTGCAACCCAAGGAAGGAAGTGAAGTGGGTGCAAACACTCAGCATCAAAGCCAAATATGGAGATGGAAGGGGGAGAACTTAGCTCCCTGCCAAGCCTCGAATCTATAATGGCTTTTTGCCATTACCGGTCCACAACAGGCCACAGAGCCATCCTCAGTGCCCGGGCCAACTTTGCTCCACTGGAGCCTTGGCTGCAGGAGGGGAAGAGAGAGACAGAGAGGAAGAAGAGGGGGAGGGATGGAGAAGCAGATGAGTGCTTCTCCTGTGTGCCCTGGCCGGGAATCGAACCCGGGACTCCTGCATGCCAGGCCGATGCTCTACCACTGAGCCAACCAGCCAGGGCCTAAGAAGTACTTAATGTTAAATTGGTTGGGGCTTCATCCAATACAAATGGTGCCCTTATAAAAGGAGATTAGGACATAGACATACAGAGGGAAGACCATGTGAAGACACAGGGAAAAGACTAGTGGTGGGATTCAGCCAGTCTGCACCAGTCAACAGAACTGATATCTAATATTTTGTTGAGTTCAGCAAACTGGTTGTTAAAATGGCACTTGTAATCAGGGTTCTCTCTAAGGTGGGTGCCTGGGCAGCCACCCAATGTGGAAATCACAAATTTATATTCCTTACTCTTTTTTAATGTTAATCAGCACAACAGCATATTCTAAGCACCTATTGTAATATTCATTCCGTTCTTAGGTAAAGGAATGGGATTCTACTCCTACAGTGAAGATGGTTAAGGATAAATCACACAGCCAATGCTGCTCAAATAAAAGCTAAAAAAATGGCAAGTGAGGACACTAATCAAGAAAAAATATGGGCCTTGGTCAGTTGGCTCAGCAATAGAGTGTCTGTGTGGCATGTGGAAGTCCCGGGTTCAGTTCCCAGTCAGGGTACACAGGAAAAGTGACCATCTGCTCTCCACCCCTCCCCTTTGTTCTCTCTTTCTCTTTCTCTCTCTCTCTCTTCTCCTCCTACAGCCATGGCTTGAATGGTTCTAGCAAGTTGGCCCCATGCTGAGGATGGTTCCATGGCCCCACCTCAGGCACTAAAATAGCTTGGTTGCTGAGCAACGCGGAGCAGCAGCCGCAGATGGGTAGAGCATTGCCCAGTAGGGAGCTTGCCAAATGAATCCCAGCTGAGGTACATGTGGGAGTCTATCTAGGCTCCCTACCTCTCACTTAAAAAAAAAGAAGAAGCAATATAGAAATATCTTAAATAACAGTTTTATTCTTTTTTGTCAGGTATTAATATTTTTCATTAATATTTTAAAACTCATAACACAATCTAGTTTTGTGTACCTCTTTTATTGTTCTTATTTAAGTATTAAATGCATGAAATAATAAGTACCTTTCATTATATCATTTTTTTATACTTACAACGGTCATTAGGGCAGAGAACTGGTTGTTAAATTATTTGAATCCCAGTACTGGAAAAGATGGTCACCTACAAGCCAAGGAGAGAGATCTCGAAATAAACCAACCCTGCTGACACTTTGATCTTGGACTTCCAGCCTCCAGATCTGGGAGAACATAAATTTCTGTTGTTTAAGCCACCCAGTCTCTTGTACTTTCTTTTGGCAAACTTATACAGTCACCTGTATTCATCAGCTCCCCAAAGGCCAGGATGTTTGGTTAGCCTGGAAATCTCATCTTCCAATCCCACTAGAGAACCTTGACTATAGTGTTTCATTATCGTGCAGTGTCCAGAGGCCACCAATAAAAACAGGTTCGACTGTTGCTCTACATCTGTGGAAACATGCTTGCACTCAGGCATCTCATTAGTGTGTCTCACACATCCGTACGGGGGTGGTTTATACAGTCGAGAAACAGACTTTGTTTTGCTGGGAATTATAAATGTGAAAGTTCTTGCACTCAGGTGGTTAGAATAACAGTGGGAAAGAAAAGCTATTAGATGGGGCGTGCTCATTCTCTTTTGTTTATAGAAATCTTCACTCTGTAATGGTGTTGGATATTAAAATACTGTTGATTTTTAAAAAAGGCTTTATAACAACACAGGCTTACTCAGAGGTTCATTGGTGGTTGCATTATGATAAAGAAGGACTCAAATAGTTATTGATCTCTGCTGTGCTGGGTGAGGAAAAACATATACCTCTTCGATTCTACCATCTCCTACTTAACGATGGGCAATGAGTGACCATTTGGTAAGGAACTGCTAGGTTTGGGTACATGTCACTGTTCGTGGACATAAAGCTGATTCTTCATCACCCTTTCCATAATGGGAACAAAGGACTGAGGGGACTGAAATTCCCACAGATACCATTTCAATTCTTTTCCTCTCCCTTCCCCAGACCCTTAAACCAAGTAGCAAGATTGGCTCCCGAGAGTTTTCCCGTGTTTATGTTCTCTGTTGACTGATGGAGATCTCAGTGAAGGGGGGGGGGGCTCCCAAGGAGACAGGAGAGCAAGGGGAGATGCGTGTCAGAAACTAGGTCATTCACGTCTCGTCTCACCCCAAGTCTCAGCTTCCCACTGTGAGTAGGGCCAGTGGCTCAAGGGCCCTGGCATTCAGCCCTCAGAAACATCAGCAGAAGGGTTTTCTTGATCTTCCTGTCCTGTTTATGGGTCTTTATATGAAGCTTTCTATCTGAGGAACTGTTAACGATTACCCAGTGGTAATTCCAAAAACTGCTTGGAACGTTTTCCTTAACTCAGTGGAAATTGGGAGGGGAGCATTTTGCTCCCCAGAGAATATCTGACATGTATGGAGCCATCACTGGTTGTCACTACTGTGGTGTGGTGTGATTTACTACTGGTATCAGTGTATAGGGTCAGGGGTACTGCTAAATATTCTACAATGCACAGGACAGCCGCGCGCACACACACACACACACACGAGACAAAGAATTATCTGGACCAAAATGTCAATAGACCTGAGGTTGAGAAACCTTGTTCCAAGAGAAACCCCCTGCTCCAGCATTTTGTTCTGCCTTGACCTACACATCCATCAATACATCCAGCCATCCAGTGTACAATCCTCACTGAGCACTTTATCTGTGATTGAAACCCTCATGGAATAAGAATGATACAGCTTTAAACTGCAGATTGCTAACTAATAAAAGCACTAACTCAGAGAGTAGATTTTACTTGCAGATCCAGAGGAATGTTGTCTGTGAGACAGGCTGGGCGAGCAGGACGGCTGCCCAGCACTGTGTTGGCTGGGCTCCTCGTGCACTGCAGTCAGCTCACGATTCACAACCTGACTTGCATCTCTGCCAGATGGCTGGCTGTTGCTTGGGACAATAAAGGTCCCTTTCCCAAAGTATGTGTTGCTCATCCTTCAGTGCACTTCACTTAGTGGTAGTTATAGGGTTCCCAAGAGCACCATGAAAGGGCCAGCTTCATAGTGCAAGCACTTTTCAAGGCTCAGTTTGCAATGCAAGGCAAGTCACATGGCCAAGCCCAATTTCATGAGGCGAGAATAAACTCCACCTCTTGGTGGGAGGAGCAACAGTCACATTGCCACAGGGCAAGGATACAAGGAGAGGAAAAATTGGAGCTATTTTTGCAATCAATCCAAGAGAGTGGTTCATTAATCTTCTTTCTGGTCCCTCTCCAAGATCAAATACCAGGTTCTTCCCAACAGTTTAGTTAAAAACCATTTCTCACTTTAACCTTACTAAACCTCACCCCAATCCCAATGTGGCTCAGCCAAGCAAGTTGGGATTTTTATTGTTGCTGTTGTTTTAGTTCATAAATGTCAAACTTGAGACTCAGCGAGATAGAGTTCTAACTCAAGATCAAAAGCTAGTAAGTGACAGAAGTAGCCCTTAATAATGATTATCATGTGTTACGTGATGACCAGATGTCAGGGCCTGGGCTATGGACTTTCTTGATTCTCAAAAGCATCCTCTCATTGGATACTATTTTACAGATGGGTAAAATGAAGCACAGAGAGGTTAAGTAACTTGCTCAAAGTCACACAGCAGCACCTAGGATTTAAATCCACATTTTTATGATTCCAAGTGACCTCTCAATGTCACAGGGTTGTTGTAAAATCTGGCTGAGCTCTGAGTGGAGCACTAGGTGGCCTCATCTTTGTGATACAGAAGGACAATGCTGTACCTAGCTGAGGCCATCTCTGAACTAAAAGCAATTTTCTCCACCATCTCAGCTGATACACAGGACAATGAAGAGCAACGTCCACTCCCACCACAGCCAGTGACAAGGTCTGACAGGACTTTCAGGGCACATTGCTGTTTCTTCACAGGGATAGAGGCTCAGGGGGAGGAGCCTAGCTCACAGTTCTGCTGACCTGTTAACAGCAGCCCAGCCTTCGACCGGTACCCAAGTTTAGGTGATGTATGTTAGCACAAATGATGGGGCCACATCTGAGATTAAAGGAGAAGGAGCCAGGAGAAGGAGTTGCTTTGCTCAAACCATCCACATCATTACTTAAAGGAACAGGAGAAAAGACGATATTCTTTTTCTTAATATAGTTTTCTATTTCCAAAAAGAATATGATCAATGAAAAACACTGTGACAACACACCAATACTATTTTTCCAAAAATTCCAAATCACCCCTACTTCCAACATACCCATTATGAAGACAGTCATGTCTATGCTCCCTGTTTTTGTACAAACAATTGATGTGTGTGAGTAATTTATATGTATGTATAATCCAGGCATGTGTCATGTGTATGTGAGTAATTTACACATGAATTTATATCTGCCTACATAATTTATCAAAATGAGGACTTCTTTCTGCTTTGCAGTCTGTCTGTTGTAGCATTTACCCCTCCCTGTGAGTCAGTACCTTCTAGAACATGGCTGCAAGGGCTGTGATATCACCCATCATATTGTCACACCTTGATCATCTAGCTGGACCCCAGAGTTGGCTGGATGTTTAGGGGAACAGATTTGCCATTAGTTGAGTTTTGTTTGTTTGTTTTTTTGTGTGGGTGAGGTTGGGGTGTTCCCTTTATCTTTGAAGCAAAAAGTTGGTCTGGAGTAGCCTAATGGAGATGGGGACTAAGAAGAAAGGAAAAACCTCTCTGGTTTCTGTCCCCTCCCCACACCTTCTGCCTCACCTGGCACGGGGTCCCACTGTCCTTGAGTTAATTAGACATGCTCAGGAGAGCACAGTCATGCGCAGTACCTCTCTCGAGGCCCCGAGAGCATGGTGAAGTGTGGGATTGTGGAGCGCATTAGTTCTTTTCGAATCTCCTTTGCTCCAGGCAGGCAAGTCAGTGGTTCCGCAGTCGGCCCAGGCCATCAGTCCAGTTAAGGACATGGATGGAGACTCATATTTGTATGCTCGTCAAGAAAAATTTTAACTTCAAATGTACACTAGAGGCTGATTGGCAATTTGAGGCTATTTGCCAATTTCTAAAACAGTAAGATCTAGAGTCCTCGTCCTTTCTCTTTTAGAGAAATTCCAGGAAGAAGAAACATTATTTTCTGGTACATTTTGTTTCTGTCTCTGCTTGTCATCACTCATGTGGCCAACAGAGTCGGTTTTACCCCGAACATTCTGTAAACGAACATCTACTTCTAACCGTGGCTTTAAGCCTTCTTAGGATACTTTGAACTCACTTTATCTCATGGCATCAGATGTAATGAGGAGGATGCATTTTTTTAACTGCTTGCACTTTGAGCAACAGCTCAAACTCCAAGAAGTTACCTAAGGGACAGGGTGCGTGAGACTCCTGGTTTTGCTTAGCCAAGCTTTTTTGTTTTTTTTGTTTTACAGAGAGAGTCAGAGAGAGGGATAGATAGGTAGGGACAGACAGACGGGAATGGAGAGAGATGAGAAGCATCAATCATCAGTTTTGTTTTGTTTTTTGTTGTGACACCTTAGTTGTTCATTGATTGCTTTCTCATATGTGCCTTGACCGTGGGACTACAGCAGACTGAGTAACCCCTTGCTCAAGCCAGTGACCTTGGATCCAAGCTGGTGAGCTTTGCTCAAACCAGGTGAGCCCGCGCTCAAGCTGGCGACCTCAGGGTCTCGAACCTGGGTCCTCCACATCCCAGTCCGATGCTCTATCCACTGCGCCACTGCCTGGTCAGGCAGCCAAGCTTCTTGATAGATGGGGTTGGTAGAGAAGGTAATGGTTACAGCAGGCATAGCTCAGGTGAGAGAAATGAAGATTAAGACCAGTTAAATCACTCTGCATGATAATTTGAAAACTGCCTGCTGAGCAGTGGTGGGATTCAGCAGGTTTGCACCAGTTTGGCAGAATCGATACCTAATTTTTTTTGTTGAGTTCAGCAAACCGGTTGTTAAAATTACACTTGTCATCAGGGTTCTCTCTAAGGTTGGTGCCTGGGCAGCCGCCCAATGTGGAAATCACAAATTTACATTCCTTACTCTGTTTTAATGTTCATCTGTGCAATAACGTATTCTAAGCGCTCATAGTAATGTTCATTCCATCCACAGGTGAAAAAAATTTGCAACTGAAAACACCAATCAAGAAGCAAGGTGGGCCTGACCAGGCGATGGCACAGTGGACAGAGCATTGGCCTGGGATGCAGAGGACCCAGGTTCTAAACCCTGAGGTCGCCAGCTTGCACGTGGGCTCATCTGGCTTGAGTGCAGGGTCACTAGCTTGAGCGTGGGATCATAGACATGACCCCATGGTCGCTGGCTTGAGCCCAAAGTCGCTGCATTGAGCAAGGAGGTCACTTGCTCTGCTGTAGCCCTCTGGTCAAGGCATAAATGAGAAAGCAATCAACAAACAACTCAGATGTAGCAACGAAGAATTGATGCTTCTCATCTCTCTCCCTTCCTGTCTGTCTGTCCCTATATGTCCCTGTCTCTCTCTCTTTCTCTGTCACAAAAACAAAAAAAGGCCTGACCAGGTAGTGGCACAGTGGATAGAGTGTCAGACTGGGATGCTGAGGACCCCGGTTCGAGACACCAAGGTCGCCAGCTTGAGCGTGGGATTATCTGGTTTGAGCAGGGCTCACCAGCTTGAACCCCAAGGTCGCTGGCTCGAGCAAGGGGTTACTCGGTCTGCTGTAGCCCCCCAGTCAAGGCACATATGAGAAAGCAATCAATAAACAACTAAGAAACAAAAACAAAAAAAGGAAGCAATATGAAAATATCTTAAATAACAGTTTTATTGTATTTTGTCAGGTATTATTTAATATTTTTTCATTAATATTTTAAAGCTCTTTCTTATAATCTAGTTTTGCATACCTCTTTTATTGTTCTTATTTAAGTATTAAATGCATGAAATAATAAACTACCTTGTGATGTATCTTTTTTTAGACTTAAAATGGCCATTAGGGCAGAGAACCGGTTCTTAAATTATTTGAATCCCACTACTGTGCTGGAACCTAGAAAAAGAAACAGTGGAGACAGTGAAAAAGGAAGTGAAACTTAAGAGGGTCTTAGCAATATGGCGGAAGGAAAGGTTCATAAATGGGATATAACAACACCCAGAAGATAGAAATCATTTTTTTTCTAAAGTCACTTATCCTGCTTAGTGCTTCCATTAACTCAAATGGCAACTTTGAGCAAACTAGGAAAAGATGCACCCTCTAGACTGGAAGTAGATCCCTTGTGTCTGGAAGTACAACTTCTTGCTGGCTGTAAGACCCGGAGAGTGGAGCTGTTTTGCACGCTGACCCCATCGCACCACATCTTTGTGTAACATGCAGTCTGTGCCACAGCATCCGGCCGGCTGGGCCGCATGTGCCAGGTGTCCGTGAGTGAAAGCCAGCCAATGGGCTCCATGCAGTATGCATGAATTCCTGGAAGGCATCTGCCGGTCTCGCACACGTTCTCTGCAGGAGTTGCATGGGCTACGACAAGCTGGCTATTGAAAAGAACAGAATACTTGAATGAGATATCAGGAATTAGTGAAATATTTTGGAGATGAGACTCATGAAAATTCTTTTGCTCTTGTTCGTAAACTGCAAGGATTTGGAGCCATGAAATTGCCACAGGCTACAATGGCATCCTTTGTGTCGTGCTTGGGAAGACCAGGCACCGCCTCTGATCCAGCAGCCCTGTCCTCCCTGAAAGCGGTCGTAGCTGACTGTGTCAGTGCCCCACCCATAGCCCCTCGGCCCCATTGCCTGGAGCTACCTCTGGCCGCAGAAGTGTCCTCAGCCCACTGGTGCTGGCGCAGTGGGCAGGATGTGCCATTGGACTTGAAGCCCCCAGGAGCTCTCCACAACCAGTGACAGGACAGGTTGGAGGAACTTCGTCACCTGTTGGTGACAATGTAACATCCACCGGGTACAAGAACAAACGTCGGAGACTTTCAGGAGTGTAGATGTAACTTTATTGGCCAGTTTTACCTGCGCAGGGGCAAATTCCCGAGGTGTCCAGAGACACTGTGCTCACAAGGAGCTGCAGATGGGAATCGCACCTAGCACTCACAGCTAAATCTTTTTATAAGCTAAGCAAGCAAGCATATAATACAGAAGCAGATGTGGCGGTAACCTATTTGCTAAGGGGGCTGCACATAGCATAGCAACAGAGGCTGGGGTCTAGCTCATTGGCGAATTCTAAACATAAACTTCTGATAAGGGTCTTTTAACCAATAGAATGCAAACATTTGTCTTTTCTTTTTCTTTTTCTTTTTTTTTCTCAGCCTCACAGGGTCCCTATCTGTCTCTGCTTCTTGAACGACCTTAGGCATGTTATTCCTAACAGAACAGGAGCAGGACCTGCCTGTAACCCTTAAGTTCCCTGTTCCATTAGTGCCCTGCTTATTTTCTGATCTTCTCTTGGTCCTTACAACATCTCTGAGGAATGTGCTCTTCATAGTCTCCCAAGTTTCTGCAGGGGGATTAAGCCCCAGTTGCCCCCAGAGGCAACCCGGTCATTAATACTCACTTCTCTGTCTCCCCTCTCACAGTATCTCAGGTTGGTTCTGCCTCACTTCCAAATAATCTTCTCCTGTTGTAAAGTACTGTATCCCAGATTCTGAAAAGTACCGTACCTCACTTTAGCGGATTTACGTAGAAACACCAAGTCTAGATGAATTTTGAAGAGTTTTATTGAAGGAGGAGATTTATTAAATATGCCGGCCGCATATGGCTGACACGGGGCATAGCAGACCCAAATCGTGCACACCAAGTATATTTCAGAGGCTGGTTATATGCCCTTTGACTACATACAGGTTAGGGGAGCATGACAGTATGACACAATCATTAACAAGACTATAACATCTGCAGGCATCCCCAAACCACGGCCCACGGGCCGCATGCAGCCTCCTGAGGCCATTTATCCGGCCCCCCACTGCACTTCCGGAAGGGGCACCTATTTCATTGGTGGTCAGTGAGAGGAGCACTGTATGTGGCGGCCCTCCAACGGTCTGAGGGACAGTGAACTGGCCCTCTGTGTAAAAAGTTTGGGGACCCCTGGTAGGGGATTTACAAAGAACATTAAAACTTTCAAGGTAATACAATCAAAGACATTCATAAACCTTTTAGTACCCATCTCTCCTCCTTTGCCTAGAGATACACATTAATCTCAAGATTCCAGGAAGGGAGGGAGAGCTAAAATCAGTGTAGGTTGGTATGTAAATTTTGCCTGTTATTGAAAACAAAAGGGAGTTCCTCAGATAACTTTAATCCTTTCTGAGAACTTAAAACCAAACAACCCTAGTCGTCCTTGTAAATCAGGAGACTTCCTCCATTTTCCAAAGCAAGGACAGGAAAGCCTGACCTTTTTCCTCCTAGAATATCAATGTTAATTTTACAGCTTTTTGGTACCTTACAACACTGCAGGTCTGCTTCTAGATAAGCCCAAGCTAAAGCAGCTGCTTAAAGAACGACTTAGCTGATCCTTCCTTGAAGTCTTCAAGTTAGCTCATCAGACGTCAGTGTAGACAGGAAGTAATTTTTTTTTTTTTTTTTTTTTTTTTTTTTTTTTAATCTGAAGCTGGAAACGGGGAGAGACAGTCAGACAGACTCCCGCATGCGCCTGACCGGGATCCACCCGGCACGCCCACCAGGGGCGACTCTCTGCCCACCAGGGGGTGATGCTCTGCCCCTCCGGGGCGTCGCTCTGCCGCGACCAGAGCCACTCTAGCGCCTGGGGCAGAGGCCAAGGAGCCATCCCCAGTGCCCGGGCCATCTTTGCTCCAATGGAGCCTCGGCTGCGGGAGGGGAAGAGAGAGACAGAGAGGAAGGGGGGTGGGGGGTGGAGAAGCAAATGGGCGCTTCTCCTATGTGCCCTGGCCGGGAATCAAACCCCGGTCCCCTGCACACCAGGCCGATGCTCTACCGCTGAGCCAACCGGCCAGGGCCAGGAAGTAATTTTTACAGAGGAATTTAACATATGCAAATGACATTTAAATCAATCCCACTCAGTGAGTAGACTAAGAACTACTATTACTTCTTCTGCAAACCTAATTATGCCAACACCCACCAAGTGCCAGGAAAAGAGAGACTGTCAAAACAAAGATAACAGAAGCAAATGCAGCAAAGTAAGCAGCCCAGGCCTGCGTGACCAAATCCCGGCTGAATAAGGCTTTACTATGAAAAGTTCCAGAAGGGAGAGATGGGGCAGACGTTTCCTGTCCAAAGCACCCAGTTATGTTCCCACCCCCTCAATTCTCTCTACATCTCTGTAACAA
Organism: Saccopteryx bilineata; assembly: GCF_036850765.1. Taxonomy (NCBI): domain Eukaryota; kingdom Metazoa; phylum Chordata; class Mammalia; order Chiroptera; family Emballonuridae; genus Saccopteryx; species Saccopteryx bilineata. Next base: position 183,068,268 of record NC_089495.1, read on the forward strand.
CTCTTGTCTGATAGTAAGTAGCAGATTTCTCACAAGGAAACAGTGGCATCCTACCTACCTGTTGGGCAAGTCTCATTGTTGGGCAGATAAAATGTATTATACTCACTTTGTTAAAAATGGTGCTGCAGGCCCTGGCCGGTTGGCTCAGCGGTAGAGCGTCAGCCTGGCGTGCGGGGGACCCGGGTCCGATTCCCGGCCAGGGCACATAGGAGAAGCACCCATTTGCTTCTCCATCTCCCCTCCTTCCTCTCTGTCTCTCTCTTCCCCTCCCGCAGCCAAGGCTCCATTGGAGCAAAGATGGCCCGGGCGCTGGGGATGGCTCCTTGGCCTCTGCCCCAGGCGCTAGAGTGGCTCTGGTCACGGCAGAGCGACGCCCCGGAGGGGCAGAGCATCGCCCCCTGGTGGGCAGAGCGTCGCCCCTGGTGGGCGTGTCGGGTGGATCCCAGTCGGGCGCATGCGGGAGTCTGTCTGACTGTCTCTCCTCGTTTCCAGCTTCAGAAAAATACAAAAAAAAAAAAATGGTGCTGCCCATGTGAGGCCGTCGCCCAGGTGATATTAATGTGTGTTGAGAATCCTTGTAGCCTGGGGCTTGGTTTTGGGATTAAGCCTTTCCCACCCTTTTTGATGTGGGGTGGTACAATCCAATCATGCCTCAGAGAAGTGACTTTGTATTAGAGACTTCCCTATTTTGTATATTGGATTAGAGATTGTGAAGCTACAATATAAAATGAGGGAAGAACGAGAGTTTGCCCTCTTGGTTCCTGGGATGATTAGCATGAGAGAGCAGAGGGAGCAGAGCAGAGAGCAGCGGAAAGAGGCCATGTGGCCAGGAGAAACAGCCAAGATGGCGGAGTGCTGAGTGAGATGCCAGTTTGTGTGCAGTTTATGCAGGGATAAGGAAGGAGATGGGGAACTGAGGAGAATAAGGCTGGTGAGCTAGAAACCTTTGATTCTAGGAAACTCGGATAAGTCAGTAGCTTTGTGAGCACTGAATGTGAGTGGGTTTTGGAGCCCAGTGTATGGTTGTTTTTTTTTGTTTTTTGTTTTTTTCATCAGTGTATGTTTTTACTTGCCCGCCGGGTGCAAGCTAGAATTAAAGACTATGGCCCACCAGTTTTTGGCTCCATTGTTTCTTTACCAACTGTCCGAATCCAATGCGAACCTGCATGGTCCAGGTGGCTGCTTTGATAGTGACAGCCATGGCTCCTGGCCATACACTCATCTAAGATTCATTCTTTTTTTTTTTTCTAAGACTCATTCTTGATTCTTCTCTCCCTCCCCACCCATATCCAGTTCCTCAGTCAGCTCCATTTTTCCTACCTCTGAAATATACGCCCAGGGCCACATGCCTCTCCCTTTCCAGCCCGCCCAGCCTGCTCCAAGCAGCCATTAGCACCCCTACCCGCCTGGATTATGGCAGTAGCCTCTTACGTGGCCATGTCTGCTTCTGGACTCACTTTGGATAGTTTCTGTCTTTCTAGAAACTTGTCCATTTCATTCATCCAGCTGGAACTGATTATTCTGATATGATGTGAGATAGGTTTTTCACATTGATATTTGATAGATATATGAATTTACCAGAACTTCCAACTGCCCTTTTGTGGTCCCACCTGGCTGCCTGACCTCACCCTTACTTACTGGATAATCACCCCTGAGGCAGAAGAGTTCCAGGAAGCTGGTCAACCTGCCCCAAGAAGGAGCATTTCAGAAAGCTGAAATCCTAACACCATAAAAGGGAACATACCAGAACTTTTGACTCGGTACCCCCTCAGGCTCTCCCAAACCCTATAAAATTCGCCCCTAGCCTGTAACCAGTACCCTTCTCCCCGGAGAAATGCCCGGCAGGGTTCCTTTCTTCCTTTCAATAAAGCCTATTACTCTGGTCTTTTTGGACTCCCATGAATTCCAACAATATCCAATGAATGCAGCACATTTATTGAAAAGACCGCCCTTTCCCCCTGCAATGTCTCATTTGCAATAAATCAAGTGACTAGATATGGCAGGTCTGTTTCCCCACTCTCAAATCTTTCACTTTATTCACCAGTTTTAAAATTACTTCCTCCATTTTAGTTGGTTCATCTTTATGCAACTGATATTTAATACCAATGGCATAGTTTTATTTAGAAAAGACAGAATAAATGCTTGATTCTTTCTCTTTAATTAGTAGTTTTAGGAATAGACTTGGTTTTCTAGCATCCTCCAACAGTGATCAATTGAGTTTTTTAAGTATCATTGTGAATTCGTGTATTTAAGTGTAATTGATATGTTGCAATCGACTGCAGTTATTATCTTTATTGATGCTCAAAATGTCCCATTTTGGGGTGCTTCCTTTTGGCTCTGAGGGAGTTGGATGTGACCCTACTGTTTTTTAAAACTCCCTTGTTCTCTGGCATGTTTGCAATAATAGTTAATGACCAGGTAGAAAGCCTTTGGTCAGATGAAAATTCCACGGGTTGACTGGTGACTATAAAAACTCAGTGTGGGCAGCTGCTTATGCAGAACAGGTGTGTCCAGGGCAAGGAGGGCCAAAGCCAAGAGTAATTCCCAACCCCTCGATGGAACCATCTTGGGAGTGACGGAAAGGCCAGCACACAGAACAGGAAGGGGCAGAGGACACCGGAACTAGTAATAGCCAGTATTTGTGAATTTCACTGTAAAGCCAGGAGCCACAGACTGGTGGGCCATAGTCTTTAATCCTAGCTTGCAGCCAGCAGGCAAGTAAAAACACACACTAGGCTCCAAAACCCACTCACATTCAGTGCTCACAAAGCCACTGACTTATCCGAGTTTCCTAGAATCAAAGGTTTCTAGCTCACCAGCCTTATTCTCCTCAGTTCCCCATCTCCTTCCTTCTCCAGCATCAAACTGCACAAACTGGCCTCTCACTCAATACTCTGCCATCTTGGCTGCTTCTCCTGGCCTCCTCCACGTGGCCTTTCTCTGCTCTCATCTGCTCTCTCTTCTAATGATAATCTCAGGAACCAAGAGCGCAAGCTCCCGTTCTACCCCTATTTTATAGTGTAGATTCAAAACCTTTAATCCAATATACAAAATAGGGAAGTGACTCTAATACAAAGTCACTTCTCTGAGGCATGATTGGATTGTACCACCCCACATCAAAAAGGGTGGGAAAGGCTTAATCCCAAAACCAAGCCCCAGGCTACAAGGATTCTGCCTGCCCAGAGAGACACACATTAATATCACCTGGGCAACTTTAACAAAGTGAGCATAATATATTTTATCTGCCCAACATTCACTTGTGCCAGAGCTGGTCTAAGTTTTTCACAACTACTAATCCATTTAATCCTCACAACAAATCACAGGGTGGTAGTAACTGTTATTACTCTTACTTTCCACATCAGGAAACTGAAACTCACACAGGTTAAACTACTTGCCCAAAGCCACAAGGTCACAGTCAGTGAATGAGAGTCAGGAGTTGAACTCAGGTGGTCGCTCCATCAAACCAGAAAAGAAGACAAACCATCTCTCCTTCTCAGATTTGCTAAGTGTTGAGCAAATGAGTTTGCAAAATTTGTATTTTTTGAGTTTGCTCACTTTTATTGTTAAAAAGTGGCGCTGGGCAGCCACGTGTGTGCTTGCCCTCAGAGCAGGGCAGTTGATAGCAAATTGCGGATTGCAGTCCTGCTTGGGAGGGGTCACTGTTTTGCTAATGTTTGCTGGAGGAGGGGTCTTCGTGGGCCCAGCCAGTTTTGCAGAGGAGCAGAAGGAGTACAGAGGCAGAGTGCTGAGGGGACTTTGGGAGCCCTACTGAGGCTTCTGGGGGCCTTTGATTCCAGGAGGAACCGGAGACCATTCCAGGTTGTGGAACCAGAGAACGCATCAGGGCTTTGGGAGCTCTGAATGAGGGGGAAGCAGTCTTCCCTGCCTGTTTGCGAGACTTTAATAAATGGAATGGCCCGCCATCTTTTGGCTCCACTGTTTCTTTACCATCTGCCTGAATCCAGCGAGAACCTGCATGGCCGCGACGGCGGCAGCCGCTGGCCTTACACTGAGGATGTGGCTTTTGGTTCCAACTGGCCTTGGGGTGCTCAAGGTAAGTAAATTCAGCTGCAGTTACCACTTCCATTCCCCTCCTTCCCTTCCCAAGGGCACTTCCTTCTCTGTTCCCCCAGCTTCATGACCAGCCCTGGCCCGCCTGCTCTGGACTATTAGGACCAGCTCCTTCCCCTGCATCTTCCAGAAATTCACCTCTCTGACCAAGGTGATAATGCTACCAATGAAAGTCTCTAGTGAGTGATGGGTAGGTGCTAGGTGCTAGACAAGTGCTTTGCATATTTCCTTAATTATCTCTATTTCATAGAAGAGGAAGCTGAGCGGCTGAGTGTTTTGCAAGTTAGGTCAGGATTGCACCCAGATGTGTCTCACTCCAAAGCCCTGAATTTGTGGCCCCCTGCTGCCCTCTGCTGGGCCTATGGCAGCACTGCCCCATTGTGCGGGGCACTACAATTTTTTACCTAGGCCTCCAGCTCAGGCCTGCTATTCCATCGATGCGGGTGGGAGGTGAGGGAGACAGGTGGAGTGAGTTCTGGTCTCAAAGCCACTGCAGAGCCTCTTAAATTGCACTAGCCAAACTATATGTATTATATTTTTTTATGAACAACGCTGTTGGTATAATTGGTAAAATTTGAATAAGATTACTTAACAGTAAAGGGGCATCACGCTTACAGCTTTTTTTTTTCCTCTTTCAAATAATCAGAAAAATGGCGTATGTGTGTGTGTATGTATATGTACATATAAAGAGAGAGATAATAAAATAATATAATAAAATGTTAACATTTGGGGAATGTGAGTGAAGTATGTAGGGAATTCTTTATACTATCATAACTTTTCTAGTAAGTCTGAAGTTATCTCAAATAAAAAGATAAATAATTGGACCTTCAGGAGACCACCCACCATGGCTCGCCTGGGATTTTCTCTGGTAACCGATGGAGTCCGTAGGAGACTACAAATGTACTGCCCCCAGCTCCTCTCCTTGGCTCCTCTTCATGACAGAAGTCATGACAGTCATCATAGGTAGGGAGCAGATGGACCTCTGAGACAATGGGAGGAAGAAGCTACCTCTTGGGCAGTGGCTATCAGGGGACTTCGGTTCCATGAAGGGCCCCGTGCGTGCTCCCTCCAACAGACACATATATTCACAACCACAAGCAATGATTGGGGACCTCAAAAGGATAAGCAGGATAAGCTTGTGTGTGTCCGGACACTGGTCAGCATAGTGAAGGGGCTGGAAGGCACTTCTTGTGAGGAAGCCTGAGAGTCAGACGGGGAGCTTGGGAGAAGGCTGGGTAGTGAGGGGAGGAGCTATTGGGGGCACGTGAGAAACATTGGTCAGGCAAAGAGGAGCAGACTCAGTCTGCGAGAGGCGAGAAGACAGGTGAGCACTGGGGGCGGGGGGGAGGGGTGCTGGCACGTCATTCTGCACCATGGCTCCTAGTGTGGACCATCGTTCCAATGATTACACCGGTAGGCTCACTCAGGACAACCTGGGGATGCTCCAGCAGAGGGTGCCACCCACTTGTGGGGGTGGGATGTCTGAGAGGAGACAGACTCCCCAGTGGAAGTTTCAACCTGGTGCTCAACCTTGGCTCCCGATTAAAATCACCTGGGAATTATTTTTTGGGGGGGTTTTTTTGGGTTTGTTTTTTTTTTTGTATTTTTCCGAAGCTGGAAACGGGGAGAGACAGTCAGACAGACTCCCACATGCGCCCGACCGGGATCCACCCGGCACGCCCACCAGGGGGCGATGCTCTGCCCACCAGGGGGCGATGCTCTGTCCCTCCAGGGCGTCGCTCTGCTGCGACCAGAGCCACTCCAGCGCCCGGGGCAGAGGCCAAGGAGCCATCCCCAGCGCCCGGGCCATCTCCGCTCCAATGGAGCCTTGGCTGCGGGAGGGGAAGAGAGAGACAGAGAGGAAGGGGGGGTGGTGGAGAAGCAAATGGGCGCCTCTCCCACGTGCCCTGGCCGGGAATCAAACCCGGGTCCCCCGCACGCCAGGCCGACGCTCCACTGCTGAGCCAACCGGCCAGGGCCACCTGGGAATTGTTTTTAACATGATGCCTGAGTCCCATTCTGACAGATGCTGATATGATTGGTCTGGGCTGCTGCCTGGGCACTGAGGTTTTGTTTGTTTTTTTTTTAAGTTCTTTAAGTGATTCTAATGTGCAGCCAAGTTTGAGAATCATCGACTTCGAAAGCACTCCCTTTAAGGACCTTTGAATCTCAGAGAAATCAGGACCACGTGGACAAGCTCAGAGGGCTCGTATTTGCTGCAAGAATAACTTCACTTGCTACGGTCAAATGGATTTATACCGAATGTAGTGTCCATCTGATGGGTGTGTTTTGACCCTAAAACACATACTGAGGTTTGTTAAAATTGAGAAAATACATGAAAGAAAGTGGCCCCGTGGTTTTACTCCATTTGGGAAATCCTTTGGCAAATATGGGGAGGTGGTGTCTTTCTATTTAGAATGTCACAGCCAGGCCATTGTTCCATTCTCGGTGGCTTTCCCTGTGTCCTCTGAATAACCAAATATAGAAGTGACTCTTTTTTGCTTCCCTCCCCACCTTCTCCCAAGAGACCAGAAAGGTCGTGGTGCCCCTCCTCCTCCAGGAAATAATACTCGGGCCTGAAGGATCCTGCCCCCACCCAGGAGGAAGTTAGCAGCTGTCACTTGGGACTAAAGCCACCGGAGACAACCTCCATCCAGGTCTGTGTCCCAGCCCAAGAGCTGGATTGTCTGAAGCCCCCTGAGGAAGAAAAGATGGTTGCCTTGAAGGAGAGAAGGGAGTGGCCCCAGCTGGGAAAAGCGGTTCCCCACCTCGAGAACAATGAAGGCGTGGCAGTGGACCTAACTCCTGTCCATCAGTGATCTCACCCAGTCTCCTGACAGAATAGCACCCACACCCTGACCACGCCCCTAGACTGGACCTCCCCACGTGGGTACGGCACAGGCATGTCAGACCTGTGTCCAAAACCAAACTCCTGCCCTCTCCTCTCTGTCCGCCCCCAACCTGTCCTCCCACAGCCGTCTTCGGCTCCGAAAAGTGGCAACGCCGTTGTTCCCGGTTGCCCAGGGCAGCAACCTCACAGCCATCCTTGACTCCTCTTCCTCTCTCCCCCACTGTGTAGAATCCTTCAGCAAATTCTGACAATCTGGCCATTCTCACCACACCCCCCGAACTGAGCCACCACCCTTCCTTGCCTGGATTTTTGCTGTCCCCCCTCACATCCCCCTGCTTCCACCCTTGCCCCTCTCAAATCTACTCTTAGCACAGCAGCCGGGCGACTCTGAAAACAAGCATTAGAGCAAGTCTCTCCTGGGCTCTAAACTCTCCACCATCTTCTCGTCTTGCTCCTGTTAATAGCCAATTGCCTGGGCCCTGTGGGATTACCACTCTCCCCACACCTCATTTTCTGCCACGGCCCCCTCTCCACTCACCTGCTTCATCCACCATTGCAGTTCCTTAAAAACACAGGTGCCTCCACACCTACTATGCACCTGCCTGCAACTCCCTCCGCCCCCTCCTTCAGGTGTGCCCCTTTGCCCAGACGTCACCTCTGTGGCAAGGCCGGCCCTGACCGCCCTACGCACAATCACGCCTCTCCCCAGCACCCTCCCAGGGCCCCTCTCCCGGTTACATTTTCTCATCTGATGTGCCTTTTAAGGGCTGCTACCCTCTCCTAAAACAAGCTGCATGAGGACAGATCTGTGTTGGTTTTATTGCTGCTGCATTTCCAGCGCCAGGCAGGGCGGGACAGGCGCAGAGCAGGAGCCCCACGAGTGTGTGCTGAACGCATGAAGGACACGGATCCGAGGTGGAAGGTTGTCGTGTGCGGATGCTGCACAGGTGCTAGGGGAGGTGCGTCCCGATGCCACTGAAGGGGCCTTGTCGGGGTCAGCACGCGGGCCTCACGGGCCTGGACAACAACGGCAGGCAGAGGGGTGGGAGACCAAGGCCCCCACTCTCCGGCACCACACGGGGCCGGGGCTCCTGGCACAATAGGACAGAACACGGCAGCCAGGGAGAACGACTGACGCTGGGTTCCTCATCGACCTTGGAACGCCATGGCTTTGAGTCAGATTCTGTCAGATTTAAGAAAGGAAGTAAGGACTTGGACATGAGCTGCAAAGTATAGAATGGTGACAATTCCAGTGCCATGCGGACTTTTCCTGTGGGGAACTTTCCTGGACTCCTGCTCCCTGTGACAGCTCCTAACAGACTGAACTGTGGTTGGGTTGCATTTTTCAGGGATTTGGCATGGTGATGGGGCCAACTTGGACTTGGTGAACATGTTAAGGACACTACTCTTTTATGGATTCTTGCTGTATTGGCCAAGAGTTTGCTTAAAGACTTTTAATCACTGTAAAAAAAAAAATAGAGGACTGGATGAAGAAGGTGGGGCACATATACACCATGGTATACTATTCAGCTAGGAGAAATGATGACATCGGATCACTTGCAGCGGAATGGTGGAGTCTTGGTAGCATTGTGCGGGGTGAATGGTGGAGTCTTGGTAGCATTGTGTGAGGTGAATGGTGGAGTCTTGGTAGCATTGTGCGGGGTGAAATAAGCAAATCGGAAAAAAACAGGAACTGCAGGATTCCATACATTGGTGGGACATAAAAGCGAGACTAAGAGGCATGGACAGGAGTGTGGTGGTTACGGGGGGTGGGGGGAGGGAAGGAGGGAGAGGGGGAGGGGAGGGGTACAGAGAGAACTGGATGGAGGGTGGCGGAGGATGATCTCTCTTCAGGTGATGGGTATGCAACAGAACTAAATGACAAGATAACCTGGAAATGTTTTCTTTGAATGTATGTACCCTGATTTATTGATGTCACCCCACTAAAATAAAATTTTATTTATAAAAAAAAAAAAGAAAGGAAGTAAATGCAGTGTTTTTTGCACCCTGAGTGTTAGGAAGAAATTCATTCCAGAAGTCCCACCGTTTAGGGTTCCTGTGAACCAGAAAGGCAGGAGTCCCTGTCCAAAAGGCAGACAGTCTGGAGGCCCCGCTGGCCCGAGCACTAGCCCGGGCGGGGCTGGCCCTATTGCTCCCAGGACTTCAGCCTCAGGGCTCCTTTGGCCACCCGACAGGACACACAGTCCCATCAGGAAAGCAGAGTCCTGGGGAAGGGGCCCTCCAGGGCAGGGGCTGCTGACAGTGGGACCGTAAGGTGAGAAGGAACACGGGCAAAGGAGGCAGCACGTGTGACGACCAGGAGACCAGGGCACCTGAGCAAATAGGGGGCGCAGCCAGTGTGGTTACGAGGGCAGACCCCCAGTGGGAGGGTGGACGGGCGGCCTGGGGAACCCCACTGACGAGGCTGGACTTTGAGCCCCCCAGCTAGAGCGTAAGGAGTGGAGGCGCAGGGGCGGCCTGGCAGAGGGGCAGACCTGGGCCCGGATGAGCTCACTGCCAGGGAGGGCTTGTCACAGAGCAGGCGTGGGGCCAGGGGGAAAGGGCCAGGTTTGAGTTTGCTCCTGCAAAGTGCACGTGAAGCAGCTTGTAGGTATGTGCAGGCTGGGGACGTGGCCCTCAGATCATGGAGGAGAGAGGGTGAGAACACCCAGTAGATGGCTCGGCGGGGGGACAGCCTCGGGCGGAACACGGGGCAGGAGAAGAGATGCTCAGAAAGGCAGCCGAGGAGTGGCCGCGGAAGCTGGAGGAAAGCCCGGAGAGCAGGTGGCAAGGGCCCAGGGCAGAGCGTGTCTCTAATGGCCGGCGGCATCCTCACACTGGCTCCACACAGCCACCCCCATCTCGCACCAGGTCGGCACTCCCCCATCAGGAAGCACACGGCATCCAGAATGTGATAGATGTTTATTTGTGTAATAGGAACAAACATTCAGGGGTATAAATAAGGTAAACACTTTCCAGCATACAGTCCATCGTGTTCTGACTCCGCAGTGGAAAACATTCTACATGTACTGCCCAGCACTGATCACACGGTGCACAGAGAAGTCAGCTGTGGCACACACATGGGTCTAGTGAAACACCAGGTCGGGCAGAGGGCACAGCAGCCAGAAAATGCTCTAACTCCCCTTCTGGGTTGGTGTTCCTTGGCACAAAGCCAGCAACCCCAGGATGCGGACCTAATGGAGCCGAGACGGAAGCGTCCAGCAGTCAAGGACAGAGCGATGGGGAATCAGCAAACACAGCTTCACTTTGGGACAGAAATGCCAGATGGCTCAACCCAGCGGAACCCTCCGAGCACTCCATACGGGGAAGCCCTCGGGAGGCCTCCCAAAGCCTGGGAGACTCCTGCAGCGGCACTGTCGGTTGGGAACCTTTTTCTCTACAGATAAGAAGCTGCTGGGGTCCATTAGCTGCACCAGTGAGGAAGTGCCAGGCCCCCAGACACGAGTCCAGAAGGACCAGAGGACAAACGCAGGCTCAGTCCGTTACAGCAGCTGCTTACTAAGCAGCTCTACAACCAGGTTCTCCTGATTCCTGCCATAATCGTGGCTTCATTAACTAACTGGAGAGGAGAGCCCAGTAAACACGGTGAGCCTCTGGATCTGATCTTCGTTCCCCACGAACACCCCGGAAACAGTTCACAGTCAAGCCAGGAGTTCCACGTTACTATTTTATTGGTTTGAAACTTCTGGGTCCTCTTTGTCAGCACCTCTCCTTCAAAGTGAAGGATCCTCTGCCTCTCACACACACACCATCCCCAACTCCATCTCCTTTCAGAGAGCTGTTTTTCAATCAAGTGCCCGTTCTCCCTTCATTCATGGATCACTCACATGGTCCTTTTAACCTACAATCCAACACAAACACCCACATCATCTCCCCTCAGTGGTCACCTGCTTCTAGCCTGTTAAAACTTTTAAGAAGTGGCCGAGTAGCTCAGTGGATAAAGCATCATCCTGCCTGCTGAGGTTGCGGGTTCTATCCCTGGTGAGGGCACGTATGAGAAGCAATCAATGAGTGCACAACTAAATGGAATTGGGTGATGCTTCTTTATCTCTCTCTCTCTCTGTCTCTCAAATCAATGGGAAAAAAAATTTTTAAAAAGAAAGAAAACATTCACACAGAGCACTGCTACAGGTTCCTGAGCTGTATATGCAGAGCACGGTCCCTAGCCAGAGGGGCAATGGGGTCCTGTGAGTCAGAGACCCTCACCGCCCATGGAGTGGAGGCAAGAGGAAAGGGCCTTTCCCCATGGAAGGTGCAGACCAGGGGCAGCAGGACGGGCCAAGACCTCAGGCGAACCACTCCAGCTAAGTATAAAGATTCTAACACAGCCTCACGCCCTCACTCCTTATTTTCAGGCTGGCATTCTAAGTGAAGTGCAAAGCACCCAGACGCTGTGGTGGGTGTTAAAGCTGGACTGCTTCTCTCAGGACAGTGTGGTCGCTCTCCAGACCTTGGCTACCCAGGCTGCACGCAGGGCAGGTGGCAGTGTAGTCGGCTGAGAACCCGGTCTGGCATTAAAGCAACTCGGGTTCAAATTACCAACTGAGTGCATCAGAAATAGCTGCCACTTACTGAGCGCTTCCACTGTGCCAGGCACTGCACTAAATGCTTATGTGCATTATCTCAGAAAACCCTCACAGCAATCCCAGGGGAGGTGCGTTACCAGACCCGGCTGGGTCAGAGTTGCACTTAGAAACCTGTCCAGACCTAGGGCTTTCAACCCAACTTCTATCTTCTTAACCGTGGCGCTCTGCCTGCCCTGTTGCCTCAGAGATGGTTTGTTCCAGCTGCTCCTTCAGAGCCCCTGCAGCACATGACCTGTCTCGTGACATGTCCATGACAGTCACCTCTCATCCCTACCCTGACTTTGGAAGGACAGTGGTACGTGTCACGTGGCCGCTCCCCACTCCACCCTTTTCTCGGGACAAAATCACAAGGTGGACACAGATGTGAATTACTCCAAAACACAAACGGCAGTGGGGACATGGGAACAAGCTCCAGCAAGGGCGGACCACATTTGGTAGAGTAATGAAAACTGGCCTTGGACGGGCTTCTTAGGGACCAGGGTCACTGAGCGTTCACACCCTCCCCCAACTCACCGCTGTCAATATCAGGGACGCTGGCTCCTGGGCCTGCCGGGATCTCACTGGCAGTCTACAGATCTGAACTCAAAGACCCATTCCAATCAGCCTCCAGCCAACTCCCCACTAGCTTAGACTCCCGTCACAGGGTCTGCTTAGTCCCCCTTAAAACACACTTTTGGAATCTTCTTGCATAATATAAGTCAACTCACAATAAGAGGCCCAGTGGGAAAAGATAAATACCATAAAAGTGGGTTCAAAGTCCACTTGGGTAAGATTAAAAGTTACATTTCACGCCTTCTGAGACACTAGTTTCAAACATACATTATAGAATTATACAACACCAAGAGTAAATGTTTTAAATATGGTTACATTACAGCTACTAAAATGTTCAGCATATGAAACAGGCCAAAAAATAACATAGTAAGGCCCAGGCTGCCTTAGAGGGTTTTGTTTTCAGGAGTAAAACGTGTAGTCGTAGGATGCGAGCGCACCCAATGGGAAGCCTCGGGTGTCCCGTGCGCAGCACCCCCGGGGAGGGGAGGCTGCCCAGGCTCGCCCTCTGCAGAGGACCCCCGTTCCTGTAATGCCCAGGTTCACCAGCTCCCTTACTCACTACTTAGGCACTAAAAGCCACTCAAGAACCAACCTGGCGCTCAGGTCAGGCCTCCTAAGCTTGAAGGAGGGAGTGGGGTGTGGGGTCAAATCTCAGATGCACTTATGCCCCTTGCACACAGGCAAGTGGGGCGTGGGGCGACCTGGTCCTCGCCCTGGTGGGCAGACAGTCCAGTGGCCCACATGAGCCTGGGGAAGCGCTCCCCCTGAAACGGCCCTCCACCTCCTCACCCGCGAGGTGCTCCTGACTCTCACCCAAGGCTGCAGGCTTGTGAGAATGTCTAGGATTCAAATTGGAAAACGAAACAAAAACCTCTGAACTGGGACTGCACAGTATTTATGAATATAAAACAGGTGGGAAATATAAAGCCACACACAGAAGTGAGACACTGAAGTCATGACAAGGGAGGGCACATCATTGTCACATTTTATTTCTCACACACACGAAATGGATCTGAAGGGAGTCACGCCATTAACATCTGCACAGGTATAGGGTTAAAACAGTCTCTGCATCTTATCTGAATGGTGAAATAGCATCAGAAAAGAGGAGAAAGAATAACATTGTGCTACACAGACACTCCAGACTACCCCACTAGGAAACTCCTCTTATTTCAGCAGAAAACATATGGAGAAATCCAAAACAGTTAAAGCCAGGCTGACCCTCTGGCCTGGCTGGCAGCTCTGGTGGGCAACCTCCTTCTGTTCCCCAGGACTCCAGGCCCCCGAACTCCCTTATCGGCGACTACTTCCATAAAGGAACAAGCCAGGCACCCTGATCCCAAACGCAGCCCTGCTCCAGAGTGGCTCTCTGCTGCTGGGCTCCAGCGGAGGCTCCCTGCTCCCCAGGACCCACGTATGCCTACAGCAGGGCCCCACGGACAACGAGGGGCCTTTCTGCCTCTGGTTCAGGAGACAAAGTTCATTCTTCAGTAAGAAAACTACATTCATTACTAATCACCTCCACTATTTAATTATTGCTGAGATCTGCCTCATCTTAAGGGCACATATTTTAGAAAAGGCCTAAAAACACTTGTTTTTTGGGTGCCTGGGACAGGACTCATTACCCACAGCTGCCTCTGGTGACATGAACGTGCTCAGCCAGAATCCTGGAATACTGGAATTAGAGGATGGCTCAGACACAGGGAGCCAGAGAGTGATGCGTCCCGCCCCGCCCAGGGTCCACAGCCAGGGCTAAAACCCCATGCAAAACACATTTTGTTTTTAAGGGGGACTTGAGGCTGAAAAAGAAGAGCCGTGTGCTAACTCGCAAGTGCAAGCTCAGAAGAAAGAAGCTGAGGCAGTGCCATGAGCGTGTAAAGTCGTGCGGTGACGTGAGCTGAAATGGCGAGAGGGGTCCGCCCTGCACCGGACACTCGTGACCTGGGCTGCGCGTGAGCTCTCAGGGAGGCAGGGGGCTGCTTTCAACAGAAACCAAACAGACCAGCAGCAGGCCAGGTGCCGGAGCGACCATCACGCCCTCATGTGGCAATGAGAACACCCGTGGCACAGAGGAACTGAACACATCCGGGCACCAGGTTCTCTCTCCTGTACCCCCTTCCCAAAGTCAACCCCACTCCTGTAAGTAAGAAGGGAAACAAAACACATCACAGTTGTTGTTTTTTAAAAAAAAGGTCCCCCAGTAAAATATAAACTACATTTAACTGGTCACATTATGTTAAAAGTGTGCATTTAATCTTCAGAATAGTCAAACCTCTAATTCGGTCGGGCTCTCCAGAGTTCTAAGCAGGGATTTGTGGTTTCAGTGAAGAAGTCATGGTACAACTGAAATCACTATAAGAAATAAGGGATTTTAAAAAACACATACACAATACACATCTGCCGTAGGACTAATATATCGTATATATACAACACAGCAGCTACATGAGTGGTCGGCCAGGCAAAGGGCACGGACGAGAAGCCCTCTGCTCCCTGCCTGATGGGAAAGCCCCCAGAAAGGGTTCAGCAGCAACCAGTCTACCGCACACACATGAACACCATCGTCCCTGAAAAGACACGGTTAGCTGGACTGCCCCCTAGGGGCCATCTGAGCCTAAACACGTGGGAAGGGGCTCGGTTACAGTACATTCTACTGCATACACTTGAAATATTACAGTGTGGTTGGTTGGTTTTTTTAACCAGACTATTATAAATACATTTCCGTGCTTTCTCAAGAAAACTTTTCAGTCTGTGATGAAGTAGGGTGAACCCATGTCATAAAGCAGAGCTCATGTCCCACAGGACTTCATGTGGACAGAATGCTTATCTGTCCCTCCAGCAACAAGCCTTGTCCCTCCAGCCTACAGAGGCCAAAGTCCCTGGAGCTCCGAGGCAGGGGTTACACAGCAGCTCAGGTGGAAGCTCTCCGGCAGCAAAGACACCTGAGCCATGAACCTCTTCCCTGCTGGGGACAAACACAGGAACGGGGGGCCCTGACCGGCCGGCCACAGCTGAACAGGCACGCTCTGACCAAGCCCAGTTCACCTGGTGAGAGCCGGCAGTGCCAACAGGCACGCTCTGACCAAGCCCAGTTCACCTGGTGAGAGCCGGCAGCGCCAGCAGCCACGCTCTGACCAAGCCCAGTTCCCCTGGTGAGAGCCGGCAGCGCCAGCAGCCACGCTCTGACCAAGCCCAGTTCACCTGGTGAGAGCCGGCAGCGCCAGCAGCCACGCTCTGACCAAGCCCAGTTCACCTGGTGAGAGCCGGCAGCGCCAGCAGCCACGCTCTGACCAAGCCCAGTTCCCCTGGTGAGAGCCGGCAGCGCCAGCAGCCACGCTCTGACCAAGCCCAGTTCACCTGGTGAGAGCCGGCAGTGCCAGCAGCCACGCTCTGACCAAGCCCAGTTCCCCTGGTGAGAGCCGGCAGCGCCAGCAGCCACGCTCTGACCAAGCCCAGTTCACCTGGTGAGAGCCGGCAGCGCCAGCAGCCACTCCTGAGCTGGGCACCGGTCCTGCAGGCTTTTCAGACTTGTTTTAAAAAACCGAAATGGTTTTACCCCCATGACTTCTTTCCAACTCAAAGCCGTCGTTTACCTACAACCCAAATCATAAGCACAGAGATTGTATGTACAGAATATTTTTAAAACTCACAGATAAAAAACGTCTACCAAAAAAATTTTAAAAAAAGAAAAAAAGACAGTGAGCTGAAGCCTCGTCCTTGTCTCAGTGCCACCAGCGGGGCTCGCACGGACCTGCCCCTCACAGCCCTCGTCGCCCCTAGTCCTCTGTGGCCCCTGTCAGCATCCCCTTGTCGGTCAGGTGAGACTTGAGCGTGTTGAAGATGTGGAGCTGCTGATCTGGCCGCAAGGTCATGAACTGCTGGATCAGCTTGCTCGGGTTCGGGCCCCTGGAAGAGAACGTGACCAAGTGACACGGGCAGGCCCAGCGCCTGGGAGGGCCCGATGATCCGAGTGGCAGCTGCCACCTCTGGACTCTCTACTCACAGAGAGAGGGGCCTCAGGGAATCCATAAACAAACAGTAGCAACGGTAAGCTGCATTCATATTCGGGATGCTTTCCATAAAACTGAGATGTAGCTCAATCTCTAGAATTTCCCCCTATTTAAAAATCCACCCCCGTTCAGATGGAAAGGCACCGTACCTGATAAAACTGGCGATGTACACATTGACAAAGGTAGCCATCAGATACTGGCAGTCAAAGCGGTCCATGATGCCCCCGTGGCCAGGAATAGTGTTGGCAAAGTCCTGTCAGAGGCAGAAGGGCCGGTGAGCCCGGACTCAGCCGAGACCAAGCCCTGCCTGTGGCCCTCAGCGCCCGGCTGCTGCCCGGACCAGCTGAGGGAAACAGGGAAACAGCGGAGCGAGCACTGACTCAGAGGCTGAGGCTGTAACAGGATGTGATCTTACTAAATTACAAAGTTCTTTTTAAAGAAAGGTGTAAGATATTAACAAATGGAAAATCCAACTATTCAATTTTCTTGGAAACAATGTCTTTTTATTTAACCTCCCTACACTCCATGCATTGTGAAGAGCGCACACTGATAGCCCGGTAGTTTGCAGGGAGTGGTGGTTGATGGGGGGCAGGGGGTGGGGGGTAGGCAGAAAAGGTGGAAAGGGGCCTGGCTGGGAGACAGTGAGAGGAACAGAGAAGGGGCTTTTCCTACTTTGATTTTAAAGGCTCGTTTGAATCCACTTGCGAA
This sequence comes from Saccopteryx bilineata, assembly GCF_036850765.1. Taxonomy (NCBI): domain Eukaryota; kingdom Metazoa; phylum Chordata; class Mammalia; order Chiroptera; family Emballonuridae; genus Saccopteryx; species Saccopteryx bilineata. Next base: position 183,085,061 of record NC_089495.1, read on the forward strand.
GAAGCCTCCGAAGGGGCCAATGAGCGAGGCAAAGGTGGAGAGGGCGATGCTGTGAATCTGGAAGGGGTACATCCGGACGATTTTCTAAGAAGAATAAATGAAGTAAAAGTCAAGATGCCTAGAGGCCCAGCCTCAGTACATGTTAATATAAACAATGCTTTATGCAACTAACTCTATTCCCCCCACCCCTCTAAAAATAAAACATAATTACTAAGAAGGCCAACTTATTTTTAACCTGTAATGTCTTAAAAACATTAAGGGAGCTGTCATTCAATCTCTTGCATCATATGCTGGTTTGGCTGAAGCACATGAAGACGATGCAGCCTTACACAGACACGTAATTGAGAAAAGGAAGGGTGTCTGACTACTCTCTCTGCAGATAATCTTTATTATATGCGGCTTAAGTGTCTGTTTGTCGCCGATAGCTTATTGGTTGCTTGCGTAACTGTACTAGCCAATGGGGTGAAGTTGCCACGGCATTCAAATAGTCCCGCCTTCTGGCATGCCACCTCACAAATTGAGGTTAAAGATTGGAGCAATTATTATGCTGTTAAGAAATCTTAACACCAGAAGGGGTCTTTGCAATGGTACAAGACTAGAGGTTCTCCAATTGAAAAATAATGTCATAATAGCTAAGTCTTTGGCTCCTCTAAAGGTAAAAATACATGTCATTCCAAGAATTGATTTGGCTCCATCTCAAACAGGGTTGCCGTTTCAATTGAGACGTAGACAATTTCCTGTAAAACTTGCCTTTGCTATGATCATCAATAAGTCTCAGGGCCAAAAGCTTAAGCGTGTTGGCATTTTTTTACCTGAGCCTGTATTTGGACACAGTCAACTTTATGTTGCCTGTTCAAGAGTTCATGAAAGAACAGACATAAAATTAAAAATAACTAATGGTCCTCTGCAAGGCGAGAGCTTAAAAATGATGGAAAGATCTACACAAGAAATGTTGTGTACAAAGAGATCTTTGACATGTGAATTAACATTTTATTATTTAAATCACCTTTATTTATTGAGCTAGCGGTGGCTCTTAAGAAATGTACCGCCAGTGGTTTCCTTCATTGCACTCTACTTTAAGCAATTAAGCAAGTAGAAGGGGGAAACCCCGTGGGGCAGTAAGCAAAGGGGCGTCCTCACCGCCTGCCCTGGGTAATTCTGTTTGAATTAGCAGACACCTTTGCACAAATCATTTTAATTACAATTTATAATATCTAGAACAGTGGTCATTTCATATGACCGCCGGGCTTTCTAGTTATGCATAATCTTTGATGCTACACCAGAACTTGGTAAGACGTAGTTCCTTAAAAATTTGGTGCAGCATGAAATCTATAATCCTATCAATGAACTTTTGCAATAAAATCCTTTGGCCTACCTAGCACTTTGAATGGACCTTTGACCCATGCATGACTGGGTAACCCCATGCACTGGACATTTAGAAAATACTGGTTCACTGAGGTATGCCAGCCTTCTGAATGCAGACACATTGAAGCTGTACAATGTCAAAACATTCTATACTAGAATTCCACAGTCTCATCGGGAAACCCTTCCCGGAAGCTGCTGAGCTCAGGGAAGACACTCCATCTCTAAAACCCCACTTCCATAGAAGCCACATGCTATCATTGTTAACAGTCACTGTCAGCTGTTCCTTGAAGTGACAGGCTCGCTTCATTCATGTTCAAGAAAAATGTCTGTCAATTACCCATGTCTAAGACACTTCAGTTTGTCAGGTTTTTCCAAGCAAAAATTATGTTTCTCTAAAAAAGCAGCTAGGTCTGTTCGTAACACAAGCAAGGCCCACATGCTTTCCCTTTGGGTGACCAGGACGTTAGGAATCAGCAAAAGTGCTTTATCATACTGTTCATTTTGGTACAAAGAATATTAGAAAGGTGTGTTCAAGGGTCAAGATTTAATCAAATTAATAATTTTACTATTTTGCCTTACGAGGAACTGGCTTGCTTTTTGAGAGGGCAGGGCACGAGGAATCCAATGATTCACCCTCACCTAGTGCCACTGCCCTCACTCACGCTAAGTTGTCAGCAGGTGTGCCCACCAGTGCCTCTGTCAACAGAGTGAAAAGGGCAAATAATGTCACTGTTTATTATGAAAATAGCTATGACCTCACAGGCCCTGAAAGGATATCAGGGTCTTCCTGGGATCCTCAAAGCACACTTGGAGAATCACTGGTCCTAATGATCGGAAGTGGGAAAGGTCTCCTCCTGGCCTCCCTGGGAACTGACGTGAACAATTCCCCTTCATCCTGGGGCCTACAGCTTTGGGGAGAGGAAGGTGGCTTTTCTGAGGGAAGCGATGGTGGAGAGGGGGCTGTCTCCTGTGGCCACTATCCCACTGAGGTTAGTACCACCGCGGGAGCAGCGCGTACCCAGCCGATGGCCGACTGGATCACCTCAGGAATGTTGTACTCATGCAGGAGAAACAGGTCCGAGGGCTCACAGTCCACAGTGAAGCTATTGGTGTCATTGTTGTACTCCACGGGGCAGACGAAGCATCTGTACCCAGACATCACATAGGACAGCTGAGGATGAAGAACAGAGAAACAGGCAAAGGAGACAAGTGCCGCCATCCTGCCCGGGCAACAGACACACTGGTTTGGCCACGTCCCTTACACTGCCCGGCACCCTCTAACTGCAAGCCATGCACTGAGTCAGAGGCCAGGTCTCCCCACATGTGTATTCCACCTGAACTGGGGTGGGGAGAGGGCTCACAGCCCACTGAGGGTGCACACATACTTGCCCAAACACCCAGGTCCTGAATGAATCCAGGAAAAGCCTAAGGAATGTGGCAGAAGACTGTAAGAAGTTTCTTCCCACTTAGGGGCGCTACAGCCCACTTTCTCAGATCTCTTCGGGTGGTGCTAACTGAAGGCAGGAGGTGGGGTAATGGCAGAGGGGGAGGCAGGCAGCCAGGAGGAAGGCGCTGAGGAAGTAGGCACTGAGGACACACGGACAGCACTGCAAAGGGGGACTGGCCCAGGGTCAGAGCAGGAAGAGGCACTCAGAAGGGCTGGGAGATCATCCCCTCCGGGCAGCGCATACAGGAGGAACTCTGGGCTGGAGTGGCGTATCTCACCCCACTCTTACTCTCAACCTTAAATATCAAGTGCCCGACAGGAATGCCATCCGCCGAGTGTCGCATGCCTCAGCATGAGGAGCACAAGGCGCACACAGCCCCCCGCTCCCTAGCTAAGACCCTACTTGAAAACTGGCGGGTGAATAGCTGGTGCTGCCCGTGCCAGTTACAGAGTGTGCCATGCTGGTGCTCTTCTTCAGGGCCAGGTCCCATCCACAGGACAGATTCTCTGGCCTTGGAGACAGGCTCGCTAGCCCTGACCAGACTTCACAGATGGGTGTGAGGCCCCTGTCACTCCTCCACCCAGCTGGGAGCCACCACCTACCAGCAGGCCAAAGAGCACAGTAGCAAAGAAGCCCCCAATGAAGCCTTCCCAGGTCTTCTTCGGTGACAGCTGTGGATGGAGAACAAGGTCTAAGAAAGAGCGTTTGATAACTCTGACTTTGGGAACAATGAATACTTGTTAAAAACCTCCCTCAGTTAACCACCTCCCCTTCTAAAATACCTCCATGCTTGGTTTCCTTGTCCCCTACCTGATTCCCCTCAGTTTCCTTTCTGTTTTAGTAAGGCATTCAAATTATCTCATTATAAAATAGTATGCTAATGAAACAGCAATACTCAAATTCAGATTAGAGCCTCCAAAATGTGCTCGTATGGTCTATAAAAATATTTTCTCTATTAGCTTTTTTGTTCCTGTGGGTAACTCAACATTTTCCTTTGATTTTTCTCCTAAAACTGTTTAGGACCAGCCTTTCTCCAGGATGACATGAAGGTACACCCACCAGCTAGACCTCCTGTGTCCCACGCTGATCTACTCATTCGAAAGCACCACCCTTCCCTCATGGTGATATTTCACGTTACAGTGATCCACTTACCTTGATGAGTGGCGTTCGACCAAAGAAGAAGCCGAACATATAGGCCATGATGTCATTACAGATTACGCAAGAAATGGGGACAATGAACCTAGGAAATAAACCAAAGAATTGACTCTGTCAAGATTAATACCTCGGAAGCCTGCAAGATAATACTCTTCATAAATTCCAGTATCAAAATAACTCACAGAGAATTTGTTACCTATTAAGAAATAACTTAAAATTTTAAAATACCAGCTGTGGCTGGGCAGCTTAGCTGGTTAGAGTGCGTTAGATGCAACAAGGTATGTTGTAACCATCCCTACAAGGGATTCTAATGTCGCGTAGGGTGAGAACCACTGGCTTAGAAGGTAAGGCACCTGCCCATAAGAAACACCCGCAAATAAAAGGGAAAATTCCCTCACTCACCAGATCATTCCCTCAAACAGGTTGTGAATAACAAGATGTGACTGGGTGACAACAATCAGTAAGGTTACATGGGTCCAGCCAAACTGCAAAAGAAGAAAAGAGTTAACTTTACCTATTGGTTTACTTGAAAGGAACTTCAAGTAACAGTCAATACCATGCAGAAAATTGGTAGGAAAGATATCTGCTTCTGCACCTGCCTTATCAGTAGTGAAAAGGCACAGAACAGGCCTCTGGGAGAACCTCTGTCGCCCAGCAAACAGTCCCCATCAACAGTCAGGACCACAGGGCTCACTAGGAGTAAGTCCTTCTGCGCTCTGGAAACCCGGGTACTGTAAGTATTTACTGAGTGCCTGGGGTTCTCGGAAGGGAACACGTTCAAGTTGAGAAAGTGCTGTAGGCTCTCTATGGATGGGTAATGCCTGGGGTGCTGAGGCAGGACAGTAAGAAACTAGAACCCGGCCTGGCAAGAGGGATGAGGAAAACTGAGACAAATAGTTAAACAAGGTCGAGCAATTAATAGCTTGCTAATAAACTGCGCGCACCCACACTCACACAGTTCCCTTACCATGTAGAACTGCAGGCGGTAATGCTTCTTGACCAGACTCAATACAAACATGCAGAATCCTGGTTCAAGAGGGAAGAGAAAGGGCAAAATGAATCACGTTCTGCATTTACCTGTGTCCTAGTCGTTTCCTTTACCTGTGGACATGATCATGATTGTGATCTTTTGGCTAACTTCCTGGCAGTAGTTAGCCAGAGCACAATTCCAAACCCCAGGTAAGGGAGGAGGGAAGAAGACATGGACTAGTTCTTCAGATAGCAATCAAAAGTGAAAAAATAACTCCTTCAAGACAATCAAAGGAAGGCACTACCTTTAAATCTTGCAGACTACACTCAATTTAGACCACTGCTCACCAGATAGAGCAGCGGCCAGCAAACAAGTCTGGCCAGCCACCTGAGTGTACTGTATAACTAAAATTTTACTCACGGCCCACAGCTATGCCTGTTTGTTTACATATTGTCTGTGGTTGCTTTTGTTACAAGGGCAGAGTGGGGAGTTGCAACAGAGACTCGAGCCCTCAAAGCCTAAAATATTTATTATCTGGACTTTTAAGAAAAAGCTTGCTGACCTCCACCCCAGTGAAGACGTCTGGTGAAGGGAAGATGCCCCAGGTATGGAGTGGAGGCCGCCCTTGCCTCTCTCTCACACTGATGCATATGGTGGCAAGAAACAGCTGCAGCCCCACCCGCTTCCCCAGTAAGGAAAAGGACTAGTACCCGATAGTGTGCTGGGCCCCTCAAAAGCAGTCCTGCCCAGAAGAGAGCCTGTGGCCATTCAACACCCTGCCCTCCTGCTGGGGGAGCTCAGGGTCTGAGGCCTGCCCTCTGAACACCCTCACTGTCTGCAGACCCCTTAGCAGTGGATTTTGTATTTTAATACCCAGGTGTCACAGAGCTGATCAAAAATAGGTCAGACAAATTTAGGTCGGAATAACTTTGTCGTGCGCCTCAAACTAGCTTTGAAGGCAGCGATAGAAAACACTAGCCTCATCAGAACTAGTGCCGTCTGAACTGAGCTTACATTGACCTGCGCTTCACTGTTTGGCAAGTTTTAATGTATCCGACTAACTCCTCACCATAAGTTCCCAGTTTTAGCTCTAGATTAATTACAAAAGGGCTCACTGAGACTCAGAAGGACTAAGCTCAAAGCCCCTCAGAGATCAGTCTTTAAAATGCAAATCAGTAAAATTCGCACCACACTGCAATATCTGTCCTTCAAGGAGGGCCCCTAAGAAGACGCTCTTAAAGATGGCGGCCTGCTTTTATGTGTCAGTGATAAAAACTGGTGGCTTTCCTGTATATAATTTTAATTTTACATCCTTTTAGAATTTTGCTTATGCAAAAATATAGGTATGAATGTACAAAAATAGTGTGCTCTTTTGTAATCTACTTTCTAGACTCTCAAATAATGTAATATTTTTATATTTCAATATTTTAATAAATCCAAGTGGTCCACGTTTACAAAAACAGGAAGATTTTGTTTTGGGCACAATGCAGACTCTCTGCCAACAGGAGTCATGGCAGGACCATGCTTGGCTGTCCTCCAGGGCACAGGCTGCTGTCCCCACACCCAGAGCCCCTCAGTCTCACCTGTCTTGGTACAGAGTTGCTACAGCTCACACAGGGCACAGCCCTCTGCTCTCTCCCTTGCGTGGTCAGAGTTAACATTATCAGAGCTTTACATTAATCAAGAAACTGCCGATTCCTACTCAGCAGACATACAAAACCGGACAGACAGACTGGTGAGCATCCGGGCATACCTATCAGGTAGAGAGTAAAGGAAATGAACCGGTGGTATCTGCTGAGAATCCGCAACGGCTCCTCTCTCTGGACCAAAGTGAAGAAATAATCCGTCACTGTTTCGCCGTAGAAGAAATAGTTTACACACAGCAAAAAGTACCTGGAAATGAAGACAGGTCATTGCTGCGGGGAGCACACGCAGCCTGTCCTTTACGGCGAGGCTGTCAGAAAACCCGAGGAGAGGACAGAACGGCAGTCTCCCCAACACTCAAGACCCCCATGGTCCCTGTTCGCTAGTGACACCGTAGGTGAGTTTATCTAGAAACTTGTGGCCGCTCTCCTTCAGCCTCCATTTACCACAAACCTGGGACTTAGTTTCTGCCCCTTGCGTAGACTTTTTATACCTAACCAAGAACACTCAGACTATGAGGTAACACGCCTCACCCTGCCTCCCAGCCTTATCTCCACTGTCCCCACTGTCCCCACGCGGAACCCTGCGTGCCGACCAGGACAGTTCACTCCGGCTTGGTCACCTGTCTGCTCTGCTCCTGTCTCTTTCCTGCCAGTGTGTCCTCTTCACTTACCCTTCTTCTCCTACTGTGCAAATACGTTTTCTTCATAAAACCTTGCCCGATCTAACATGATAGCTGCCTTCCCGGCATTTACTTCTATAGAATGTCAGGCAGTCCACTTTCATCTGAGGAAAACTCCAGATTCCTGATAACCACTAAAGACTCCTTCGAGGCCAGCCACGCAGTCTGGCCTATGAAATACTCGGGTCTCGAAGGTGCTATGCAAGTCTGTGGCCATCACTCCTCTCCAACCCACCACTGTAGGTTATCGACCACAAAGCACTCATCATCCGTATCTGTTAAAGGTCCCAACAGGGCTGGAAGGCTTACCAGCTGAGGGTCCTGAACCAGGGGAGGTCATAGGAGTGGTAGACATTGTAGCCAATAGTGATAATCTCGTGGAAACATTTTATCTGAACACACATCACCTGCAGGACACACAAGAATGAGGATACTCATTAACTCCCCAATTCTCAAGCTCTAACAGTCATGAGCCTTCAAGAAAAACCACTGGTATATAAGAAAACTGTCAGTTCCATAGTGATTTGGCTCTTTTCTCTCTCACGGCATCCCATACAGCACTGTAGACTTTTATGTCACACAGAACAGGTCCAATTTCTCACAATAAATACATGCTCTTAAAGTTTCAATTAACTTTCTCTTCTAGAACTTCTCAGGACTTAGTCAATTTCTTTCCCTTTGACTTTGACTACAAATATTTGAAAATCCCCAACTGCTATAGCAGTCAGTTGTTAGTCACCTGACCCTGTCCACAACAGTGGGAAGACTAAAAGAGAAGCACTGTGCACTGGGTTATTTTTTTATCTTTTTTTTTATTATTATTACAGAGAGAGAGAGTCAGAGAGAGGGACAGACAGGAACAGACAGACAGGAACGGAGAGATGAGAAACATCAATCGTTAGTTTTTCGTTGTGCGTTGCCTAGTCATTCACTGATCGCTTTCTCATATGTGCCTTGACCGCGGGCCTTCAGCAGACCAAGTAACCCCTTGCTGGAGCCAGCGACCCTGGGTCCAAGCTGGTGAGCTTTTTGCTCAAGCCAGATGAGCCCGCGCTCAAGCTGGCGACCTCAGGGTCTCGAACCTGTGTCCTTCAACTTCCCAGTCCAACGCTCTATCCACTGTGCCACTGCCTGGTCAGGCTATTTTTTTATCTTTTCATTGATTTGAGAGAAAGAGAAAGAGAGAGAAAAGGAGGGAGGAAGGGAAAAAAGGATGGGGGTAGAGAGAGAGCAGCATTAACTTGCTGTTCCACTTAGTTGTTCCATTTAGTTGTGTACTCATTGATTGCTTCTCATATGTACCCTGATCAGGGATAGACCCCGCCAGGACAATGTTCTATCCACTGATGTATCCATCCAGGGACTGATTGGAATTTCTTAATGAAAGGCCTAAGCCAGTGAATGAGGTCCCAGGAAAACAATAAACAAAACCAAGACGCAAAGTCACAGCAGGGGTCATAGTAAAATCAAACAGTTGAAATAATACAATCAAATTTTAAAGTGGGCCCTGGCCGGTTTGCTCAGTGGTGGAACGTCGGCCTGGCATGTGGATGTCCCAGGTTTGATTCCGGTCAGGGCACACAGGAGATGTGACTACCTGCTTCTCTACCCCAACCCCTTCCCCTTCTCTCACTCTCTCTCTCTCCCTCTCCCACAGCCATGGCTCAATTGGTTTGAGCATATTGGCCCCAGGTGCTGAGGACAGCTCTGTGGAGCCTCCACCTCAGACACTAAAAATAGCTCAGTTGTAAGCATGGCCCCAAATGGGCAGAGCACTGGCCCCAGACAGGGGTTGCTGGGTGGATCCTGGTTGGGGCACCTGTCTGTCTCTCTGTCTCCCCTCTTCTCACTTGGAAAAAGAATAAAAAATGCTTTAAAGTGAAGAGGTATCTTTAACCACATATAATTGGCCTATGCCACTTGGCTACTAAAAAGGGAGAAGTCACAGATATTCTAAGGAAGAAAAGTTCTATGGAGCCCAGACCCCAAATGATTCCCAGAACTAACCCAGCATGTGGCACTTCAGATGACTGATCCTGCATGAAACACTAAAGGCAGAACTAAAATAAGCATGCAAATGGCACTTACAATTATCATTAAAACCATTGGTCCCAGGTAAATGATGACGAAGAAAAACGCAATCATGGCCAAAGTCAGGATGCCTCTCACCCACCAGTTCTTCCATCTGAGTTAGAGAGGAGGAAAGGAGAAAACATGTTAGGAGCCCAGAAAGAACGGAAGCACAATCCCAAGGGGACTGGCTCTTCCTGGGGAAGAGAGCCTGAGGTCATCCCTTTCCGGGTCATCCCTTTCCGGGAGCATCTCCTTCACCCGGAAGGACAAACTAGCCACATGCTGGTGGGAGCCAATGCCCCACCCACACCAAACTCAGTGGGTGCTCACTGAGAAAAATACACCCAGCTTATCTCTTAATGAAAGAATCAGGCAAAAATCACAAGGAAAATGTAGTGCCCTCTCCTTCTGTATCTACTTGGATGGCTTCAATGGCTGTCTATCCCCCTTCCAAAAAATATGTGTGTGTGTGTATGTATATACTGTATATATGTGTACACATAATCACACAATTACATATATTAACATATTTCTTGCAGTAGAATCCTACATGCTCTAACCAACTGAGCTACTTGGTCAGAGTTTTAGTTTGTGTTTTTAATTTACCCACGTAGCTGACGTTGAAGGGACCAAAATCTCAAGGTCTTCAACCCTAGAACCATCCAAGCAAAGATGTTTCTCAATTCTTCCAGGAGAATTTTTAAATGTCCACAATGGACGTGTGTGGGAGAGGAAAAACTAAACTTCGAACTGGAAATTTGGGCTCCTCTGTGAACAGCAGGCATCCATGAGTCACAAAGCCCAGGGACCATCTCTCCACATGTGCTGTGTCAGTGACCTTGCACACTACCACTCTGTCCACCTTTCTACCTCTTGAACTGCCCCGCCCATCCAAGCCTAGAGCACTCTTCAATTGCCAGACCCCTCCAGGCTGTGCTCGCAGCTCCTGGTAAGATGCCATTCAGCCTTATCAAGTGGTGGCACAGTGGATAGAGCATCCACGTGAGATGCTGAGGACCCAGGTTCGAAACCTCAATGTCGCCAGCTTGAGCACAGCCTCATCCAGATTGAGTGCAGGGTCATAGGCCTGAGCACGGGGTCACTGGCTTGAGCATAGGGTCACTGGCTCAGCTGGAGCCCCCTAAGGTTAAGACACATTTGAGAAAGCAATCAATGAGCAACTAACGTGCCACAACCACAAGATGATGCCTCTCATCTCTCATTCTTCCTGCTCGCCTATCCCTGTTTGGCTCTCTCTCTCTAAAAAAAAACAAAACAAAACAAAAAAAACTGCCACTCAATGAAGCCCTGGACAGAGGCTGGGGGTACTTGGGTTGAGGGGTCTGGGCCTTCCATGGCACTCGGACACTACCAAGCACCTGCATCACTAAGCACGTTACCTTGAAGACAAGTTGGAAAGGGCCCTGTTGAGGACCTCTGGGGTATCGTCTGCAGAGGTTACTTGGGGAGCAGCTTCCGCTCGGCTCTCACTGTCCGATGCAGTCTCTCCATCTGCCTTTACTTCTGCCTCCGACGCCTACACCAAAGAAAAACAGAAGAGGAAAGGGTCAAAAATGCTGAGAAGGGTACCGAGAAGAAGTACATGCCTGTCATAGGAATCTGTGGGAAAAGACCCAAACTGGGCCTCAGAACCTGGCATAGTCAGGTGACACAACAGATGGGACTCACAGCGATCCCGGCATTGTTCTGACATGTGCCAAGGTAGCCCTCTCTCCACTGCGAGAGACATGCATCTGCCCCTCAGGAGGGTGACCACAGCCCCAAGCCACTCAGTCCCCACTGCCTGATGGGGGGCGGGGAGGGAACAGTCCAAAAGAGGAAGAGGGCGCTCCTTATCCAAAGGTTGCAAAGGGGCTGCACAGCTGCACTTCATCTGGGCCTCATTCCTCATCCTACTTCTCAGAGCTTTTATTTCTTAAGGGATTTTAAAATATACAGTTGCGACGAGTAACAATACCACTTAGTATTTGTGTAGCCCTTCACAGACTTAAGAGCATTTCCCAAACCCATGACCCTGAGAGCAGTTCTGGGAGGAAGAGAAGGAACAGAGGAAGATCCCCGTTTACAAAGAAACGGGCTCGGAGACGCCTGTTAACCCAGGTCTTTTGACTTGAATATGTTCATTTCACTAGATTTTCTTTTATTTAAGCATCTTGGCATCCATTTTATTTATTTATTTTTGGTAAGAAATTCAAAACTAGGTAAACTAGAAATGGCAAAAAGATGTTATACCACATCTTCAAAGATTTTGTTATATATACCGTATGTGTGCAAACATATTTAAGTTGAACTAACAACTTTAATTTCCCTAATAAAGATATAAGACTGAGTACCATTTAGGAATCTGTGGGAAAGACCCAAACATGGCCTGAGGACTGGGCTTAGTCAGGTGACTGACAGATGGCACTCACAGCGATCCATTTAGACATCTTCCTTTGGGAAGTGTCTGTCAAGTCATTGGCCATTTACCACCGAGTTGTCTGCCCTTCTTCTTGATGTGTAGGAGTTTTTTATACATCCCGGATTGAAGTACTCGGCTGCTAATATGATCTCCCGCCTCCTCTATCCCCACCCCACCCAGTCATTCCCTCTGACACTCAGACTTCTCGGCACTGGCCCGTGGTGGGGCTTAGAAGGAGATCTGTAATTAACTGTCTATTGCTCCCTAAAGATGGGAACCAAGACACCTTGTTCTCATGACCCCCCATGCCTGGCACACAGTGAAATCCTCACTACTGGGGGGAAGGAGGAAACGAGGCGTAAATTCCAGGCGTGGTAAGGGGTTACCCAGCCCCGGCTCTCATGGAAACAGCCATTTCTAAATTCAACTACAACTGTGGTAACACCACAGAACAGAAGACCTTTAGTACAGGATTGCTCACACAGAGAAAGGCTTCGGGAAAGGGCCGAGACAGGTAGTCTCATCTGATGTGGGGGTCGCTGCTCCTTTATCTGCCGCAGCTGAGCCAGCTGGCTCTGGGCAAGTCATGCATGTGCCTCTACTTCCGTGTCCTCACCTTATGAAGGGACCCAAAAAGGGCCCATCTTCCCTGTGGGGGTTCACTGAAGAGAAGCAACCAAATTCCCACCCAGGACTGTGTCCCATTCTACCACCATGAAATGTTCTGAAACACAGCAACACCCCCAAAAGTATCCCTTCTCAGTGAGACTGAAAACAGAGGCATTCCAAACAGCTTTCCATTTTTTGTCTTGACATTATCACCCCCACCCCACCTGCAATGATCAGTAATATGAGGTCAGGATGCTCAGTGGTTATCTCACCCAAGGGGCTTCCCATGCGAGCACAGGGGCCCCACGGAGGCCTCCCAACACTTGCTCGGCCAGAGCCTCCAGAAGCCACAGGGCTGAGCTGGAGCACAGCAGGCGAGGAGGCCTGTGCTGTGCGCATCACACACTCGCTCACACACACAGGCCCCAGCACAGGGTTATTTTTAACTTATCCATCCTGTTGTCAGGGAGACTCACAAAGGCTGCTGGTTCCTCAGGCAGGAGGGCAGGAAGGAGCCAGGCAGAGCCGCTGCAGGGAGGGGCAGGAAGCTCTGGCTCTGCACTGACCCCCACCCCCACCCCCATCCCCACCCCAGGCCTCTTATGTTAGCCCAGCACTGTTTCCTGCAGCAACGCCAGATGTGAGTCCTCTCCCTTCTGGCTAGGAGGGGGTGAGGTGGAGAGGTATCTTGAGGCAGAAAGTAGTAAGAGATCGACAACTGTTACAAAGCCACTGTGACTGTTATTCTCAAGAGGTGGGGGCCTGGGATGAACAGACCGGTGACACTCCCACCCCTCCCTGCTGGCTGGCAGGTCGGAGGAGGACCGGGCTTAGTAGTTTTGGGACAGCACAAGGCAACAGGGAGAGTCTGCCTTGCTGCTTCAAGCCATCTCAGCCCGGCTAGCCCCCAGATATCCCCTCCTTCCTCCCTCCCTTCCTTCACATCCTCCCTCCCTCCCTCCTGGTCAACCCAAGGGCCCAGATGAGAGGCTAAGTGGAGCAGACCCAGTCTCTCAGAGTCCATCTCAATCACCAGCCATCCTCTGCACTTCCTCAGCCGTTTCCCGAGGGGGCTGTGGTGCTGATGTAAACAGGAAACAAAAGTGGGGCATTAAAAGGAAGGGAAAAAGCCCCCCCCCCCCTTCACGTAGGTCCTACAGGGAACAGCAGAAGCACTGACTGAGGGAGGCGGACCCATGAAGTCTCCTGGGTAAGACCTGTGGTTGCTTTTGGAGAAATTCGTGTTCCAAAGGCCTCTCACAACCACTGCTGCCCAGAAACTAACCCCAGCCCTGACCTGGGGCTCAGACCAGCACAGAAGCAAGAGAGGCAACAAGGGAGGACCAGGGGAGCAGAGGGCTGGGAGGGCTGGCTTTTCAGGCCTGGGGAGAGGCCTGGCTCCGTCCGAACAGCATCTTTAGGACTGACTTACTCTTTATTCTCAAGGTGAAAAATCCTCCCTCTTCCCATTCCCTCTGAATTCTCAGGCTCTGCGGAAGGCCTGGCTTGGGCTTACAAAAGCTTACTGGACAGCATCCCTCTGAGGCTCCCTTTCGGTCAACAGTTGGGATCAGGGGCCCACCCTCCAACCTCAGTATTTCTCAAGACTCCATAGTGACACCCACCAGTGGAGATGGTCAGAGCATGACCAAAAAAAGTGTGGCTGTGGCCAGGCTGGACAGGAGCCCTGGGCACTATGTCAACTGGGCTCCAAGCAGATGGGACTCCCCACCACACACCGCATTTCTTTCCCAGATGCCAACTCAGTTTGTACCTGTTAAAGGAAATATATTAACATTCTGCCCATGTGTGCCTAAAAGGAGCTAACAACCAGGAAGAGAAAAAAAGCAGTTCCGTCAACTAGGCTTTTTCTTCTCCTTTCCTGTTCAAGGATATTTCATTAAAAGTCCTCACTGAGGCTGTCAAGGGGTTCTTGGAACTGCAGTGGAAGGACAAATAAAGAAACCAATTTTGCCACGGGCTAACTGATATAAACAAGAGGTAAGTTCCTACAGCATCTCCTCAGCGTCATAACAAAACCAGGTGGACGGGACGATGTCATTGGAGAACCTGCTGTGCTCGTGCCTTGGCTGGTTATGCTCCCAACAACTCTGTCCCTTCTGCTGGCACTGCAGTCAGATGAGTCAGTTTTATTTACTGAGTGACTCCATAACTTACACAAACTGTGTTTTGCACTGCTTTACATGCAAATTACAACCCCTGTCCTGGAGGAAAGCCATCAGGCTGAGCCTAACCTTTTTGCTCAATACCTGCTTGCATCTCCTTAATCAAACCCTGTGGCAGCTGCCAAGGGCAACTGACCACTTCCAGACTCATCCCCGGGAGAGAAATTACAGGTTTATCCTTAATAAGAGTGTCAGGGACCTAGGTATCACTCATCCAAAATGCCAAGTGTGTGTTTGCCTACAGTGTTAGAAATAGCCAAGAAAATATTTCTAGCTTTTCTAATGCTAATTCCATTTGACAAGAACAAAGGATCAAATAGGAAGAGCCCTATTCTGAAAGTTTAGAATCCCCATTATGTCCATACTCTGTGCTCCAAAAGCCTACTATAATGTGATACACACACACACACACACACACACACACACACACACACTGCGTTCAGCTACTCCAGATGGGCTACTGCACTTTAAGTACCTCCACAGGTACACACACACACACACACACACACACACACACACTGCGTTCAGCCACTCCAGATGGGCTACTGCACTTTAAGTACCTCCACAGGTACACACACACACACACACACACACACACTCTCTCTCTGCGTTCAGCCACTCCAGATGGGCTACTGCACTTTAAGTACCTCCACAGGTACACACACACACACACACACACACACACTCTGCGTTCAGCCACTCCGGATGGGCTACTGCACTTTAAGTACCCCCACAGGGAGCTGCCCGCCACCCTGAGCACTCCAGAGAACAGACACAAAAGAGCGTGTAGGAGACCCAGCTTTTTAAAACCTAACTCTGGCTAGGAACCATTTCACTTCCAGACAATACGGGGGCACTTTCCGTGATTGAATTTAGGTTTCAAATTCATCAAGCATAAGGACAGCCCTATTCAGCTTTGTTTACCTTCAATCTTTACCTTGAATCTGGGAAAAGCTCAGAGTGTTTTTTAAACTCATTGAATTCAATTCATCAACTTTTATCTGTAAGGCCTAGAATAATGGGTGCCACCATTATTAGTGTGGGCAAGACAACCCTAGAGCTCCAGTTATACAAATGCAACTAATAACTAAAAGGGCTGTGATTTCAACCCTTGGCAAAGGTTAAAATGATTGAGGGGAAGGGAGCCCCCAGGAGGCACCCATAAAACCCAGGGTGGTAATGAGCTGTATTTCCAGACAGCAACTAATGTGTTGCCAGGAATATTGAGTAAGGAGGTGCAGTGAAACCTTTTAGAGCCCTAAATGATTCAATCCGGCCCTACCAAATGTATAAGTCAGCACATTTTCACTCTTTTCCCCTGAATAATGGAAAATGCCCCAAGCAAAGCCACCACACATCTGTCCTTTGAGCCAACTGGACTGCATACTGGAAGTCCTCTTCCAAAGCTAGCACTTCAAGATGCTACACTCACACCAAGAAACACATCCGTTATTCTTCTTCCTAACATCACTATCACCGAAATTATTACACACTTGTCTGTCTCCTGCACTGAAACATAAACTCATGGGGAAGGGACTTTTCACTGCTCTATCCCCATGGCATGCGATGCTGCCTGGCATATAGGTCCTTGATAAATGTTTCTTCACAGAAGGAGGAAGGGAGAGAAGCTGACAAGTTAAGGAATAACTAAGGTAAATACCACACCACAACAGCTAGCCTACTTTACACAAAATATCTCCATTTTACCAAGTTTACAGAGATTTGCAGTTCTGTAAGTGGAAGGAATGTGCAAGTCTTAGGAAAGTCACAAGGGCAGCCATCAAACGTGCAGAATAAAGGTGAGTAGTAAAATGAGAAGACAATTTCAAAAATCGCAAGAGCTGCTGACTGCCTTTCCCACAAGGAAACACAAGCATACCTCAGAGATACTGTGGGTTTGGTTCCAGGCTACCACAATACAGCGAGTAACTCAATGAAGGCACAGGTATATCTGTTCCTGCCTCCCGCACCGTGGGCTTCCAGAAGCTGAGTTCCCTGCCAGAGTGGTCTCTGCTCCAAGCAAAGACAGCCAGATGCGCTAACCAAGAAATTACGCATACCTTAATAACAAATGCAACAGTAATGGCCACTCAATCTTCACACTGTGAACAGGCTGGCTGTTGTCTCTACCCAACTCCAACTCAGCTGAGGATTGAGGTCAATGAGCAGCAAAACTTGAACACCTCAGTTATCTGATATATTTTTTAAATCTTCTAAGCCATAGTGAAATTTCTAAAAATCCAAAAGTCAGCTGTTTCATCAATTTAAAGAAGTGAATTTCTTTTAATGTTTGGGGTAGCAAATCTTCTACCCAAAGATTACTGTATACTTCTGCAACAAGGACACTTTAACAGGTCATTGTCCTATATTTTCTTTGTCAAAAAACAAAATTCAGCCTGACCTGTGGTGGCGCAGTGGATGAAGTGTTGACCTGGAAATGCTGAGGTTGCCGGTTCGAAACCCTGGGCTTGCCTGGTCGGGGCACATATGGGAGTTGATGCTTCCAGCTCCTCCCCCCTTCTCTCTCTTTGTCTCTCTTCTCTCTCTCTCCCTCTGTCTCTCCCTCTCCTCTCCAAAAATGAATAAATAAATAAAAAAACTTTAAAAAAAAAATTCAGTAAATGGACATAAACATACAGGGGGTTCTCAGGTTACAACACAGTTCCATTCCTATGACAGTGACATAAACTGAATTTTGATGTAAGTCAAAACACACCCTAGCCTAACACAAACAGAATACTTGCGCTTTTAACAGTCCAAAATGGCGTAGGTAAGTGCACTGGGGGACACCAACTCCCTCGCTCAGGTGCCACATTACTGCATACTCTTCCACCATGTGCAACCAAACTAGTCTGCCCACATAGTCCCTAAGGACGACACTAACAGCGTAAGCCGAAACACTCACATCTTAATTTTTTTAAGTTTTTATGGAAGTGAGCATCATGAACTCAAAACATCATGTTGAGACTGTCGTAACCCGAGGACCCCCTGTAATTATTTTTAACATAAATGGGATCCAAAAACGAAATTCAGGTGATTAAATTTAAAGATCATACTGGCTTTTAGTCAATGATTCGTGAACCAGGCAATATCGAATCTAGCAGACAGAAAGAAGCTCTGAGGAGCTGAACAAAGTGAAAGACCTCTACAGCGAGAAGGGGGAGAACAAGGAAGTTATGACAGGCAAAAAAAGCAGAAGGACAGATTACTGCAAGGTCCCTTTCCTTTCAGGGATGGCAGGGTCTATCAGGCAAATCACCTAACTAGTGCTGATCAAGCAATTCCTGGCTGACTACTGTAAGATTCTATTTTGGGGAGTGCTAAGACTGTTAAATCACATCTCAGTTTGGTGACATGGGGCTTAACATAAGTAATGCATTTGGGACCTGTCGTCTTGTTTTTAACATCTTCCAGCTGGGCATGCTGTAGGAGCTAATGAATGAAGAGGCTGTCTCCCCAATAATATGGACCCTGCACTTCAGTGCTCAGAGAACTCAGACGGCCAAGGCTCTCAGAATTAGGCCTCCGCTAGAAATGGACAGAGTCAAAACAGTTCACAAGTTCACAGCTAATAGGGTCCTCAGGCTCAGTGCCCAATCAAGGACTCTTGGGGTAGACAGGAACATCAGCCTCCACTGTTCTCAGAGCAGTTACTCCTCCTCGAGCCCCTGGCTAGAAGCAATGGCCTCACAGCCAGAAAGGCTTGAGGAGGAAAGGGCAGCTCAGCAAGTTGCCCTGCAGGTAGGCGTTCCAGAGCCTGAGGGAGATGTGGGGTGGAAAGAAATCTAGCCACAGATTTCCACAGGTAGGGAAGGAAATGCAAATCAGCAAAGTGCTTTGCTGTACAGTGGGGGTTGAAGCCAGGCACACCTAGACCAAACCCTGTGTCACACCCGCATGCCATCTATGCCCCGGCTGAGTTTCACTGGGGGGGGGGGGGGGGGGGGGGCGGGGGGCAGGCAGACGATGAGACGATGAATGCCATAAAAGCTCCAAGCCACACAACCTCCAGAGCAATGAACAAATGTGCACAACTCTCATATTCACAAACAAAAGCCATTCTTGGTACTTAAGGACAGTAATATCGCAATCCACTAAAGCTACATTAATAATGGATATCAATCCTGTAAACATAAGATGGAGTGAAAAACTAGACAAAAGAACAAATAGGCTGCAACTGACTTTGCAAAGAAGCAAGATGCTCTATCTCAGGGAGAGGAGCATCTCCAGCGTGAGAAGGGGACCAACACTAGCTGTGTGATCTTGAAAGAAGTCATGTCACCTCTGGGCCTTAGATTCTCACCTACAAAACGAATCAATCCCATCGCAAGAGCACTGGAGAGATAAAACAAGATAAGGCTGTGTTTTTTGAGCTGTGGGTTGAGACCTACCGGCTCTTGAAATCAATTCAGATCACAACTGGCAAAAAAAACAATAAAATATGATACCAGAAGTCAGGCTAGTGGTGACTAACCGAGAGGCCCCGATTGGAAGAAGTCTCTAGGGAGCGTTCCGGGTGCCAGCAATGCTTGGTCTGATCTGGGCCAGGCTTGCAGAGATAAGCTTAGTGCTGACCTTATGAAGTCATCCACTGTACAGTTATGATGCGGACCCACTTCTATACGAGTATTACACTTCAGTAAAACTTTACATAAAAAGACTGAGAATCAAACATAACAGAAAACTTTTGAATGTTTCATAGATAGTAAAAGTACTGCTTCAGGAAATGTTTGCTTCAAAGTGATTTACATATGCAACCTTGTATCAGGACACAATATAAAATGTATTTATGCCTGTGGATCAAGGTCCAAAAAAGCTTGAAAGGCCTGAGACAATGCAGAGACATACGTTGTGAACTAAGTCACCATATAACGTTGGTGGTTGTGGGGATGGAGCAGGAATAAGGGGGAGACAGGGCACTGTTGACATTTTGCAGATTAAAAACTAAAGGAGAAAACACAGCACCTGTGTGGTACAAAGGCATTCTAAATGACAAGCTTCTCCATTGCCCTATTTATATCTGAGATAGACACAAACTAGGTTTCCTCATTTAGAAGCCTTTTTCTTTCCATAATCCTTAAGAAGAGGAAGAAAATCAACCAACAGAGCAAAACGTCTGCCTGAAGACTAACTCTTACTCCAGTTCAAAGAAATTAATAATGAACCAAATTTCCAAACCGGTGATGAAACTAAAGACAAACAGGAAATGCTGTCTTTGAACCAAAAACCACAGTACATTAGCAATTAAAGGGCTAGTGTCGGTGCCCCCCCCCAACAAAATCCCTCAGTGTTATCCAACACTACAGGTGTGATCTGAGATGAAAGGTTGAGAGGAAAGAACTGCAGTTCCATGGTCTCATCCCTCCCCTACTCCCAGCCTTAGATTTCAGCACAGAGAAAGTTAAACAGAAATATGCTGAAATCCATGGCATCGCTGATGTACACTTTCAAAGCATTCACTGCATTTTAAATTCTAGTAAGTTTAATTTTGAATTTAGAAAATGTAGTTGGTTTGATACATTCTAGTAAGTTCTAATTTTGAATAAAATTTTTAACTTTACTTATTTTAGCAACTTAACCTATATGGGAAAAGTCACGTGACGGAGCATGGTACTGCAATATGAAAAGGAAACACTGACATGCTGCTATTTTCTTTTTGCTCCTCAACTCCAGACACTAAGCTCAACAAATTCCTCCTGAAACCGGAGGCCTGGTGCGCACTGCTCGGCCAGCTGCTAATCTTCACAGTTGCCTTAGCACCGCGCAACTTCCTGACAACCTCCTGTGCTGGGAACAGCCCAGACTGACAGTGACCAGGAGTTTATGACCCTGTCAGCAGAGGAGCTGTGCCTTTGCGCTCTGCCTCCTTTGTTCCTGGGACAGCCAGCTTTGCCACCCTGCCAGGAAGCGCCATGATGGGTCAACATGCCTTGGCTGAATGGCGTGGAAGCTACAGAAATACAAGACAAGAAGCCCAACCCAGAGAACACACTGCTGGAAGGCAAGGACAGCACTTAACCAGCATCTGGACAGCCGATTTCCACAGAAGCCTGGAGAAGGAACAGAGGTGCAGAAACGAGGGGCAGGAGTAGAGAGGGCTCCTCCGAGGACCTGGGGCTAAGCTGGACCTCAAGGACCAAGGGCTCCACGCCAGGCAGGCCGCACACGCCCGCAGCCTGCAGGGTCAGCACGGAGATGCCCTTCCTCCAGCTCGCAGGCCCCAAGGAGCTCGGAGCCACCGTCACCACCTCCTCCCCCGAACTGACGCAGAATGAGGGAAAGGCTCCCACGCCCCCATGGCCCTGCTGGGAATCCTCAGACAGTCCCAGGTCCTCCTGTGTGAAGGGCTCTTTGGCCAAACCGTGGAAGCAGTGTCACTGAGAGACCAGGAGGTCAGGGAGGTGGAATGGCTCCGGCAAAAAGCATGAACTCAGCTTCAGCTCACCGGGGTTCCAAGTCTAACTTGAGTTTCAGGCCTTTTTGCTCATCCCTGTAAACAGGAGCCTGATAATAATTATTCTGATAATCCAGTAAGCCCTCCTCCAGAAATGCATACAAGTGGCCACTGGCCACTGCCCCTGCAGGCCTTGTAATAACCTCACAGCCCTGCTGGCAGCTCCCCTGGCCCAAGGCTATCCTAGGCTATCACAGAGCATGGCTGCGAAAAATGAATACAATTTTTTAAATCCTTTAAGAACAATACCACAGTTTACGTCTCTCACTTCTTTAACCATTAAAAAAAAAACTCTTAAAATATCAATTAAAAAATATTAGCAAAAGAGAAAGACAATTTGCCAAATACAAATAACCTGTATGTTTATTTAATTTTGCAGTAATCGCTGACATAAAAAAATAAAATGGCCATGAGAAACCATTTTTCTCACATCTGACTGAATGAGTAGATGAAAAGAATGTTCACTGTGGACCAGGGTTAGGGACAACTAGTACACTCATATAGTACTCCTGGAAACATAAATCAATACCACCCTTCTAAACGGTTACTTGGACATATGTATGAAAACCCTTTAAATGGTTCTTATCTCCTTTGATCTAGTCATTCCATATCTAGAAAACCCCCTAAGTGAGTATCTAGAGAAATACATAATTTATATGAGGATGTTCATTACAGTATTATTTATAAAAAGAAACAGGCTGTATGTCTAAGAACAGAAGCAGCCATTTTAAAACCTTAGGCATAAGATTAGTGGGACATAATGAAAATGTTAATAGCAATTATATTCTGGTAGTGAAATTAGGATACTTTCGTGTTACTTCCACATTTTTCACAAAACAAGTATTGCTTCCATAATTTTAAAAAGTACAAAATGAATATATCTAAGCCTCTCATTCCTCTATGCTGACACTGTTATATATAGGTTTAATATGATTTCAAATCCACTTGTTTATGACTTACATTGTTTTTTAATTTATTGATTGATTTTACAGAGAGTGGAAGGAAAAGAGACAGAAACATCAATACATTTCTGTATGTGCCCTGACCCGAGGATCGAACTCTCAACCTCTGCACACTGGGCTGATGCTCTCTAACCAATAGAGCTATCCAGCTAGAGCATTAAATAAAGTTGTTTTAATCCACTTGGTCATGACAATAACAAAGACAAAAAGTTGTTTTTAGAAGTAAAGTTTCTGATATAACAAGGCAAGGATGTTACCATTCTACAACTGCTGTCATTGACAGGCAACCAGCAGCCCCTTTGGGGGCTCACCTATAAGAAGGTATGGAGAAAGTAACTATGGCAGGAGGGTATTTAGAAAATAAATACGGAGAGTTTGTGAGCGGCATTTGAGAATTTTGGTTTGGGCATGGTGGCTCTTCCTAGCCTAACAGCTTTGAGAGAGCCTCGGGCACTCCTCCTTTCTTGGCAAGGCACTTCAGGAAGACAGAGGTGATAAACCTCGCAGCCAGCCCTGTGAAAGAGATCGGCCTGCCTCCCACACCGGCATCTTCCCTAGCGATGGGCCCCATCATGTATTTTAACTCGTATGAAAAGGTACACCTCATATTAAATTTGGACTTTATCCCTCTCACTTCCCCTTACCTGGAACAATAGTGTGATTAATCTTTCATTTGTTTAGAGGATGTTATTTCTTATTTTACTTATTAAGAGATATTCTATAAAAAAATAAAGAAGAGGTATCTTATGTGCTATTGGCTTGTAGGATAATAATTCCCACAGCAAATCTGTGCTAAATGAATAACTGGCAAAGACAACTCGGTCTCTGTGCTGCCTCACAACACAAAAACAAAACGAACCTGACATCTTTACTGGCCTCCCCTGAGCTCTCTGGCACGGGGCTCAAGGCCTTCCCATCACATTTGACGCCGCCTGACTCCTTCTCTGTCCATCCTTCCAGGCACATTTCTGCTCCTCCAGTTCAAACATCCACCCTCAACAAGCCCTTCCCCGGCCCCTGCTCAGGCAGTGCTAACCACCTCAGAACACCGGGCGAGCCCTGGAGGCAGACAGATGAATCCATCTGGCCCGTGACTCTCTTCAGGAGAACCAGCCCCAAGGTCAGCATCCACAACCCCGTTACTTATACTGGCACTTCACTTAATTGTGCTTCACAGATGAGATGTGGTGTTTTGGGGTTTTTTTTACAAACTGAAGGCAAGACCTTCCACCACTGGGTCCACAACACTTTATTGCAGTGGACCAATCAAGTGTTGCAGTACCTCCAACGTATGCCTGTACTGAACTCATCCAAGATGACAGATTAGTGGTCAATAAAGGCTGGAAATTCTGCACCAAATTTCCTGAAAAATCTCAAACCATCCCAGTTTTCGTCCACTTTATGACCCCCTCAGGACAGTAAAAGTCTTTGTTTCCTCAACTTCAAGCGGGGGCTCGTTTTATCGTCCTGGATATTTTAGGACCTATGAGAAATGCAAGAGTCACATGTTAAAACACCAAACCCGAGAACTGAGATAATTCTTCCTGAGATCTAGGAAATAAGATGTCCGCCACAGCTACCAGGAAGTAAGTGAAACCCTCTGGAACAATGAGATGTCACTTGTCTGGTGAGAAGTCCCTAGGAGAACTGATATCTCCGGAAGAAACAGTTCTTTGTCACAAGTTCTCAAAATAGCCACTCCCCAGTGGTACCTTTTCAACAGCTATGTGCAAATTGAAAAGTCCCTGTACAGAGAATTCTGTGGGACCAATAGGAGATAGAAATGCCAACTGTTCAAGAGAAAACTGAGTGATTGGCTGACATCCTTGGGAGAAAACAAAGCTCATGTGGACCTTGCTCTCCCACAATTATTGGAGGGTCCAAGCAGCACAGACTGAATGAATTTCAGTGGGAGATTCTATTAAAAACAGCCAAAGATCAGCAATGAAGGGGGTCCGTGGGCATCCATGAGCACCCTCACACTCAAAGCACTATAAAACTGGGTCACTATAAACCTACAGTGGAAGAGACTAGAAAAGATATATGATCTACGCCATCAGAGTTCAGCCTATGCAAAAAACTAGCCAAAAGCAATCATATCTCTGGCCTGCCAGCCAATTTCCCTGAGCCTATTTCCACATGCAACATAATGGCACTAGTTCTCAAGTGTATCTTTTAGTTATTTTCCCACCAAGGACCTGTTATTTTGAAGACGGCATATATTAATAACTGATTAGTTTCTCCAGAGAACTACCACATCGTGCTAATAAGAGCCTAACTATGACATCCTCGTTAGGCCCTTCAGGAAGCAGGACACCTGGGTTTCAATGCCAGCTCTTCTAGTAGCTGTGCCATCTCCAGCAAGTTACTGCGCCAACAGCTGGGTGACACATTTCTGTAGCAATAGTGGGGAAAAGATACATGTGCAAAGATAACCTTTATCCAAAGCCATCTTGTTAAAGCAGCACTATTTCTGGCTATCTTCAACAGGTCATTTCCATGCAATTTTCTAAGAACTCACAATCATCATGTTAAGTAACAAATACTGCTCTGTTGTACAGAGATCAAAAGATATAAATATGATGATTAAGGGACATGGTACTAAGGCCCTGGTTTTTCCTCTACTTTTATGCAAGTGGTGCTGGACATACGTGGGAGACACTGGGATGCAGGGAATTCCCTAAATATATATATATATATATATATATATATATATATATATATATATATATATATATTTTTTTTTTTTTTTTTTTTTTTTTTTTTTATTTTAGTGAGAGAGAGAGACAGAGACAGAGAGTCAGAGAGAGGGACAGATAGGGGAAGGGAGAGAGATGAGAAGCATCAATTCTTTGTTGTGGCACTTTAGTTGTTCATTGATTGCTTTCTCATATGTGCTTTGACTAGGAGGGGGGCTCCCACCAAGCCAGAGACCCCTTGCTTAAGCCAGCAACTTTGGGCTCAAGCCAACAATCTTGGGCTTCAAGCAAGCAACTACAGGGTACGTCTATGATCCCATGCTCAAGTCAGCAACCCCACACTCAAGCTAGTGAGCCTATGCTTAAGCTGGATGAGCCCAAGCTCAAGACAGTGGCCTTGGGGCTTTGAACCTGGGTCCTCAGCATCCCAAGCAGATGCTCTACCCACTGCACCACCATCTGGTCAGGCTACACATTATTTCTTTGTTTGGCAAACATTTATGTACCACACACCAGAAGATGCCCAAGGCCTATACCTTTAGAATTCTACAACTCTGCTCCACCCCCAACCCCTTTCTTCCCAGCCCCCTTTACTTTCTGCCTCACTGTCAGTGAATCTGCCACCTGCTACCACTGGAAGGGACCTTCAACCAACACAGCTGGTCCCCTCCGCCCTCATCTTCCTCCAGCTTTTCTTCTTCATTGCTGTGTTGATCTCCTGCCAATTTTTAATAGGCAGGAAAATACCTTCAGGCCTATGAAAGTGCTCAGAGATGGCTGGTTGTCCCAACATCCATTCTCCTTCTCCTCTGTTGTAATAGGAGAGCCCCACTGCTTAGCCAAGCTCAAGGCCACTTAGAAAGGACATTCCATAGTTTCCCTTCCAGCCAGACCAGGACATGTGACAGTGTTCTGGCCAATGCGATATAAGCAGAAATAATGAGTGCATTTTCTAGGAACTGTCTTTACAGGAAAGAAGCGGGCCTCTTTTTTTCTCCTCCCCTCTTCCTGCTTTCTAAACTATGAATGTGATGGCTGGAATTTCAGCAGCCATCCTGTGCTAGAGGTAGAAGTCACATAGTCAGGATGGTAGAACAGTGAGACAGAAGAAACCTAAATCCTTGACACTGAGAAGTTGCTGGAATGCTGACCTTCAGACTTTATATAAGGAGATATACTTCTATCTTGTTTAAACCACTATCATTTTTGGTTTTCAGTCACTTCCAGTTAAACAGAACAGGGACTACTTTTTGGTACAGTAGCCTGAAATGTTGCTACAATGTTTAAAGTGCTAGTTACTGTTGTGGGGTTTTTTTCCTTTTACAGGGCTATTTTGTAAGGTAACAGAGGCTAAAAAATATAAGAGTTTAGCAAAATCCATAAAATGGCAAATGTATGTATAAAGGTTTATTGTTCCAAAAAAAACCAAAAAACAGAAACACTTAGGTGCCATCACCTTCCATGAATGATATTTAGGCCACGGTGGGAAATGGTGCTGGCAGGATAAAACCGTCCCTACTCCTCATGCTACTGCACGTTCTGTCGTACTTGACACTTAAACCTTTCCTTTCTTCTCAAAAGCTTTTCCTTTTAAGTTCTGGGAGCACACCAATGGCTCGTTCACTGGGCTCTTAGCTTGTCTCCTCTCCCCCACCAGCCATTTCAAATCAGTCACTTTCCAGGGCCAGACATCAACTCTTGCCCTTCTTAATGTCAAGAGCAGAAGCCCAGAATTCATGTGTCATCAATCAAGAGGAACCATTTCCATACACACACACACACACACACACACACGAAACAACAAAAGTAGCAACCTCCTGCTTCTAATGTTGTAAGAGCAGCTCTCAAAACTCAAAACTTCCTGTTGAAGAGGCAGACAGAGCCCGTGCCTTTTACCTCAATATCCTACTGAAATGAATGTCAATGACTATCATAAGGATTATTTATTCATTTTAGAGAGGAGAGGGAGAGACAAGAGAGAGAAGGGGGGGAGGAGCTGGAAGCATCAACTCCCATATGTGCCTTGACCAGGCAAGCCCAGGGTTTCGAACCAGCTGGTTTAAAACCCTGGGCTTGCCTGGTCAAGCACATATGGAAGTTGATGCTTCCAGCTTCTCTCCTCTCTCTCTGTCTCTGTCTCTCTCTCTCTCTCTCCCCCTCTCTCTCCTCTCTAAAATGAATTTAAAAATTTTTTTAAAAATTAAAAAAATAAAAATTAAAAAAAAACAAAAACCAGCGACCTCAGCATTTCCAGGTCGACGCTTTATCCACTGCGCCACCACAGGTCAGGCCAGGATTTAAACCACTGCCTCGGGCCCTGGCCGGGTAGCTCAGTTCATTAGAGGGTTGTCTGGGTGTCCCAAGGCATGTTTTTCTTTTTGTTTGTTTGTTTGTTGGCTTGTTTGTTTGGGTTTTTTTGTATTTTTCCGAAGCTGGAAACAGGGAGAGACAGTCAGACAGACCCTCGCATGCGCCCGACCAGGATCCACCTGGCACGCCCACCAGGGGGCGACGCTCTGCCCACCAGGGGGCGATGCTCTGCCCCTCCGGGGCGTCGCTCTGTTGCGACCAGAGCCACTCTAGCGCCTGGGGCAGAGGCCAAGGAGCCATCCCCAGTGCCCGGGCCATCTTTGCTCCAATGGAGCCTCGCTGCGGGAGGGAAAGAGAGAGACAGAGAGGAAGGAGAGGGGGAGGGGTGGAGAAGCAGATGGGCGCTTCTCCTGTGTGCCCTGGCCAGGAATCGAACCTGGGACCCCTTGCACGCCAGGCCGACGCTCTACCGCTGAGCCAACCGGCCAGGGCCCCAAGGCATGTTTTTCAATGTGTTCTTCTGTTCCTTTCCATAAACTA
Organism: Saccopteryx bilineata; assembly: GCF_036850765.1. Taxonomy (NCBI): domain Eukaryota; kingdom Metazoa; phylum Chordata; class Mammalia; order Chiroptera; family Emballonuridae; genus Saccopteryx; species Saccopteryx bilineata. The sequence goes on from NC_089495.1 coordinate 183,112,580, forward strand.
GTACTTGGCACTAAAGTTTTGATCAGGCTCAGCTATGATTTTTGGACAAGATCCCTCTATTAGTAGTATTGTATACTTCCATCAGGAGACACACCATGTCTGGTCTCTGAGACAGCAGCATCACTAATGGTTACTATCTCGTTTTATTAATTCAATGGGAATCGAAAATGTTGATATTCTATCACTTCTTTTCCATTTATCCTATAAAGCAGTGGTCCCCAACCCCCGGGGCCACAGACTGGTACCGGTCCATGGGCCATTTGGTACCAGTCCACAGAGAAAGAATAAATAATTTACATTATTTCCATTTTATTTATATTTAAGTCTGAACAATGTTTTATTTTTTTCAAATGACCAGATTCCCTCTGTTACATCCGTCTAAGACTCACTCTTGACGCTTGTCTCGGTCACGTGATACATTTATCCGTCCCACCCTAAAGGACAGTCCGTGAAAATATTTTCTGACATTAAACCGGTCCATGGTCCAAAAAAGGTTGAGGACCACTGCTATAAAGAATACCTTCTTCCTGACCAGGCAGTGGCACAGTGGATAGAGCATCGGACTGGGATGCAGAGGACCCAGGTTCGAGACCCCAAGGTCACCAGCTTGAGCGCGGGCTCATCTGGTTTGAGCAAAAGCTCACCAGCTTGGACCCAAGGTCACTGGCTCCAGCAAAGGGTTACTTGGTCTGCTGAAGGCCCGCGGTCAAGGCACATATGAGAAAACAATCAATGAACAACTAAGGTGTAACGCGCCATGAAAAACTAATGATTGATGTTTCTCATCTCTCTCTGTTCATGTCTGTCTGTCCCTGTCTATCCCTCTCTCTGACTCACTCTCTGTTTCTGAAATTAATTAATTAATTAATTAAATTAAAAAAAAAAAAAGAATACCTTCTCCCAAAGCTTCAGTTTACTTGGTTTGGCTAATGTCCTCTAAATGGAAGCTGACTTTAATGCTTCTCATTATGGTTCTGCTTTTATATAGGTTTTGACTTTTAAAAGTTCTTAATTTTTTTTGCCAGCTTATCAATATATTGAGAAAGGTATTTTAGTCCCTATACCTCCCCCCATACCCTCCCTACCACACTGCTGTCCATGTCCATGAGCTTTTTCTCTTTATTTCATTTTTTGCTCAATCCCTCTACCCACTTGGTTATTCTTTTTTTTTTTTTTTAAGATTTTATTTATTCATTTTAGAGAGAGAGAAAGGGGGGAGGAGAGGAAGCATCAACTCCCATCTGTGCCTTGACCAGGCAAGCCCAGGGTTTCGAACCAGCGACCTCAGCATTCCAGGTTGACACTTTATCCACTGTGCCACCACAGACAGGCCAGGCCATTTGGTTATTTTTAGTGAGTGAGTTAATTAGGGTATTCAGTCTACTATACTGCTGGAAATGTTAGTCCTACATTCTTCTGTCAGTAATTTAAATAAAGCATGATCTTAAAATTTAAAAACAGAGAGAAAGAGAGAAAGACTTCTCTTACTAAACTTTTAACAAAAAATTTGGTTATGCCAAGGTAGCGATCTTCAACCTTTTTCATCTCATAGCACACAAACTAATTACTAAAATTCTACAGCACACCAAAAAAATATATTTTTGTCGAAATGACAAAAAAAAATTGGTACTTGATTCATTCACACTGAATGACTACTGTGTTGGCTGTTGTCATTTTTTTATTTGCCAATCTAAGGGAAAAGAGGTCCATGCCCCCAACTAAATAGGTATTGCATGTTTTTATAATTCCTGCAGCACACCAGTTGAACATCGCTGTTCTAAGGTAAAGTTTGTATAGGAAAGGCATGATAATGCCACAGAACAACCCCATTCTGAGTCCCATTGTTCAAATGAGAAAACTGAGGCAAATTAGTGGTGGAGCCAGGTTATAAACCAAGCAGTCCATCTCCAAATCTGTGCTGCTAACCAGTAGGCTATAATGCCTAAGGTCAAGACACAAGTGAAGACAGTATTCCTTTGTCGGGAGGAGAGACTACAGGCATGCATGAACAGACCCTTTGGCATTTATGGTGGCTACAAATTTACTGAGGAAAGGAAACATGTTATTTGTATCAAAAGCTGAAACAATGTATATTCCTTTTTGAGTTCACAGCTCTAAACAGAACTTATCTCAAGATATCATGCTGTGCAGAAAGTTTTTTCTATTTTTTTTACAAGAATATTTCCTGCAGGCTTACAAGAGCAAAAAATTTAAATGCCTCATTGCTTTAATAAGTTAAGGTACAGCCACACAACAAAAGGATCAAAAATGATGCTGGGTTAGAGTTTTTAAAGATCTTAACGATGTTTAGGGCATATTCGTAAGTAGAAAAATAAAGCTGTAAAACAGTAGTACACATTGTACAGGAATGTATAAAATATAGCCCTGGTCGGATAGCTCAATTGGTTAGAGCACCATCCTGATTCGCAAAGGTTGTGGGTTCAAGCCCCATTTAGGGCATACATACAAAAACAGGTCAACATTTCTGTCTGTCTGTCTCTCTCCCTCTCTGCCTTCCTCTATGTCAAATCAAAAAGAAAAAGAAAAGAAAGAAAGTATAGGTACCAGTTAGCTCAGAGTGTTGTCCTGATACATGCAAAGGTTGTGCGGTCCATCCCTGATCAAGGCACATACAAGAATCAATGGATGAATACATACATAAATAAATAAATAAATAAATAAATAAATAAATGGAACAACAAATCAATTAGAAGGGTTTACAATAGTGCAGGCGTCAATTCCTGAACTATGGGAAATACGCAAGAGCAACAGATAAGGAATCCAGGTAACACCTGGTTAGAACCTATGACCTGGACGGGGTGAGGGAGCAGAAACACAGGGACAAGTGGATTTCAAGCTGCAGCAGCGCAGAGCCCTGCGTTTACTTACAGAGGAGACAGGAGAAGTCACACTTGAGACAAAGACAAATCACTGAGGGCATGCAACTAAGAATGCCCTGCAGGCCATTGAAATCACAAGATTAGCAGGACTCAGATGTGGGGATGAGGCTCTGAGAGTCCCTCACTGAGGGGTCCAGGATCAATGACAGATGTGCTCCCATCAGAAACCCAGGAACAGAGAGTGTGACCAGTAAATCCCAGGTCTCAAGGGCTCTTTCAAAAACGACAAAGTTAGCCCTGGCCGGTTAGCTCAACTGGTTAGAACGTCATCCCAAAATGACAAGGTTGTGGGTTCAATCCCCAGTCAGGGCACACACAGAAAGCAAGCAATGAATTCATGACTGAGTGGAACAACATATATAGGCTTCCTTTCCCCATCCCTTCTCCCTTGTTCTCTCCCTCTCTCTCTCTAAAAATCAATCAAGAAATAAAAAATAAATAAAGCCCTCAGCTGGTGGAGCGTCACCCCAAAGCATGAGGTTTACCAGTCCACTCTGTGGTCAGGGCACACACGGGAACAGCTTGCCGTTCCTGTTTCTGTCTCTCCCTCCCTGCCTCTCTCACACACACACACAAATCCTCACAAAAAAGCTCCAGCTGGACCTGTGAAGTTACCCTGTGGTGACACCAACACAAAGGTCAACAAATCAAAAGGACATCTGATTTTGGAAGGACAGGTCAGGTGCTTCCACACAGACAGCAGCCTCTCATAAGCACCCCACTGGAACAAGGGCTGGCTGCTCTGGGGAAGGTGTTCACAGTGCCCCCTCGGCACCTATCAAATTCTGAACCACGCACTGCCTAGTGAAAATAACATAGTAAAATTTAACTTTCCTTAAAAAGACACTCAACTAAGTGGGCCCTGTGCCAACCCCACCGTTGGGGCAAACTGCATGAGAACAAAGATCAGGGACGGGCGGTCTAGCTGCCTAATGGGGGCCAGGTCTGCCCTAGCGGGCACTGTGCCACCACCCCAACCAGGCAACCATTACGTAGCCAGGCTTGTAGGCAAGACCTCTCTGTCCGATGCCAGGTACAAATAGTATTCTTCCAACAAGACCCTGGCAGATTAATAACCAAGTGTCACGGTCCCTCCATCTCCGTCTCCTTCCCAAACCAGAGGCCGTATAATCCAGGGAAGGCTGTGCTTTCTCCCCCCACAGCCTCCAGTGCCAGTCAGGAGGCCCGGGCTGTCACTGCATGTGGGACAGGTTCAGGAGCTGTGTGCAGAAGAGCCCCTCTGCGAGCCCCCTGGGACAATAACAAGTTCAATATACTCCATCTAGGAGGGTCCTGGAAATGATGGGTGAGTGCGCAAATCAGAAATATTAACGCTCACATTATTTTTCAAATAGTTTAAAGAATGATTCGTTGAACTAAAAACTTAGGTAAAAGATTCATTTTAAAGATTTCCCAGATGCATTCAAGCTATAGGATTTCTTCAAGTCAGTGTAGAGAGAATGGATTATTTGGAGCCAAAATTGGTATGAAATCCTGGGCATTTTTCTCATGAACACAGGCACCAGCTCCCACCCTGAGCTAACAGAGGTGGCGTACAGAAGACATGAGACTCTGTGACTGTCCTAAGGGAAAGGTGTGTTGAACACTGAGTGATCAGTGCTAGAACAAACAGTTCTGATACTAAGAGCCATCTATCAACCAGAGAGCATTTATTCTGAGCAGCCTCACACGCAGTTCAGAGTGAGGAGCCTGTACCGTACGGAGGGGTCCCTTCTAGGATACCCAAAGTGACTGCTCTCAGGAATGGGCTCCAAAATATAGAATCACCAGTCACACAATAAACAAGAAAACTGGATCTAATCAACTGTTTCTACCAAAATAAATTGATTCTCAAAATCTACAAATTTAGTGTCTGGGTATTTTTTTTTATATTTGACATTTTGAAATATTTTGCTATTTTTTTATTCACATAAGAAAAACAGGTGATATTTGAGCATTTATTATCTTTCAAGGTCAATCTATACAGAAGCTTTTAAAGTCTATAAACTAATTCTGTACCCGTGAAGGCAGCACTATGCAACATAATGAGGAAAAAAACAAGAATCAGAAAAGCTTCATATTAATATTAACTATTCTGTATCTAAACAACTGTGCGACAAAGTAAGTAAACCCTATGGGCTCTGGTGTCCACTTTTATAAAATAACCTCTGGATCCCTTCTAGTTCTAACATCTGGTGAGAGGTATTTAACGTTTTTAAAAGATATAAATTCTTGTAAGGAAAAAATCAAGAATTTGTGCAAACACAAAACATTTTAAATAAAATTATATTTAAAAACAAAACAAAACAAATTTTAAGCCTGACCTGGGGTGGCACAGTGGATAGAGTATCGACCTGGAACAGTGAGGTCTCAGATTTGAGGCCCCAGGTTTGTCTAGTTGAGGCACATACCAAGAGCTATCAGTAAACAACTAAAGTGAAGCAATTATGAGTTGTGTTTCTCACTTTCTCTCTCTCTTTTATCTCTCTCTAAATTCAATAAATAAAATCTATTTTTAAAAAACTAATTTTGTTTGATTCCTGGCCAGGGCACACAGTAAAAACGATCATCTGCTTCTCCACCCCACCTCCTCTCCTCTCTCTCTCTCTCTCTCTCTCTCTCTCTCTCTCTCTCTCTCTTCTTCTCCCACAGCCAAAGCTCCATTGGAGGAAAGTTGGCCCAGCGCTGAGGATGGTTCCACAGCCTCCGCCTCAGGCCCTAGAATGGCTCCACTTGCAAGGGAATAATGCTCCAGATGGGCAGAGCATCGCCCCCCAGTGGGCGTGCCAGGTGGATCCCAGTCAGGTGCATGCAGGAGTCTGTCTCTCTGTCTCCCTGCTTCTCATTTCAGAAAAATACAAAAAAACTAATTTTAAATACTCATAAATTGGGGAGTAACTGAATTTTTAAAATGAAATTATACTCTTTGATCAACATAAACTAAGAAACTTAAAATGATGGGTCATATGACAAATCAATCTTTCACTGTTTCTCCCTACTTTTAAGTCTGAGAACCACAGTTAAAATTCACTGATTTTTCAATACCAAAGTATATCTCAATGAAAGAAAATTTTTTGAGAGAAACAAAGCATTTCTCCTACATCTGAAGTAATTATAGCATTAAAGCAAGATTTTATTATTTTAGTAGTTCACTCTTAAAAATATATCAGAAAACTATTTCTGAATATTCACCACTGTCATAAAATATCTTATAGCTAGTGCTATGAAGAGAAGACAATTGTACATAGCAATATTTCTTTTACAGCTAAAGCATGACTGTGATTCTAAGCACTTAAAAGCTCAGCAAGAAAATGAACTAAAAAGATAGGTCATAGAAGGCCAAGCTCTGTCCATAACACTTTCCTTAAAAGGTGATGAACAGGAAAAGACGACTTCAAACATTTGTAACTTGAAGATTTAATGATCTTTCAGGATTTAAGCATGTTTCAAGAAACAACAGCAGCTAACATATTACAACAAAGTAACTTTTCCTGCCCTACCTAACACACATGCTCATTTAATCCACCTGAATATCCTCTGATGCACATACTGTTTTATTGCCCCATTTTAGAAATGAGCTGAGGTTTTTATACAAGTTAAGTGATTTGCTCAAAGTTATACAGCTCTTAGATGCAGAACCCAGGCTCAAGATGGATCTACCTGACTCTTAAACCCCTGCTTTAAACCACTGTCTTCAGTTAAAATTTCAACTCCCCTCTCTAAATGATGTCACTATTTCCTCCCGATATACTGGTTTCATCACTCTAGAAGGGAAGCCTTAAGCTCTCATTTACATAGCACTCCAGCATCTAAGTACAGCAGAAAACTCCAAACCTTCATTCTAACCTCAAAAACAAAGTCTCTTGAAAAGTCAACCCATAAAATTTAAGATGTAATCTTAAAAAAAAAAAAAAAAAAAGCCAATCTTTTGGCCCATGTTTCATCTTCTTCTTTCCTAAGTTACATTGTAAAAACATAGTTGGGAAGGAAGAGGATCATTCTCAAAATTTAAATGCCAAGTTTCTTAGTTTGGCAGCAATACTGTGCTTTCAGACTTGAAAATTATAAGCATGGTTCCCAAAGGAAAACATTTCCTTTCTTAGCAACTGACTCTAAAAATTCCATTCTATCATGCTAAATATAACAAAATGCCTTCTGACTTTTATAATAAACACATTCTTCAGATTATTTTGAAACTAATGATTGTCTGCTTACTTACAATTTTGCCATAGTTAAGCAACTGTAACATTTTAAAGAATCTTTCAAATTTGTTCTAGTTCTTTTCAAGAAATTGGCCTGATATTGTTTTCTGAATTCTTCTACAAAATAAGCAAGTTCCCATCTCACAATTCATTTCCCTAGAAAGATTTCCTTTTTTAGTTATTTCTAATTTTCTTAAGTTCTAACAAGAATACCGGCAAAGTCAAAATCATGGAAGTAGGTTTTTCAATCTATGAAATAAAACAAATAATTTTTTTAAAATTCTACAACAGACATTCAGCAAAGGCAAATAAAGCACTTCATAGCTCTTAAAATGTTATCTTTATTTTTCAAAATTTCAGACATGATAATTCAGAAATACAGTGATGGGGTAACGGGCTGATTGCCTTGTTCTGAGCTAATGGACTACAGCAGGCTTTTAACAAAATACAGTAGCTGCTGTGTTTTAGGAAGCAACTTGCACTTAGCAGACTTCACAACCCCAGACATTGTGTCATTCTATAAGTGGTTTCAGTGCAGTTGTGAAAAATTAAGGCACCTTTAGCTGGACAGCTCCTCATGTCCTGCCTACCTAAAACACGGGATGAGAATGTAATCAACCAGCACTTTTTTCTTTCTTTTTTTTTTTTAATAGATCTTTGTGGGGCTTGGATGGGGTTGTTTGGTTTTTGTATTTTACTTTATTTAATTTATTAGGCTGAAATTGGACATCACTTTTTCTCTGGGATCCAAGGAGTTTTGTAATCTAGTGGGGGTTCTCTGTGTATATGTTTTTGTTTTGTTTTTACTAGTATGTCTAATTGTTATAATTAATTAGCTTTTAAAAAACATAGCACACTCGCCTATCTGTGCTGGCGCAGTGGATAGTGCACCAACCTGGAACCCTGAGGTCACTGGTTCGAAACCCAGGGCTTACCGGGTCAAGACATGTACAACAAGCAACCAATGAACAGCTAGATTGAAGCAACTACCTCTCATCCCCGTACTCCCTGCCCACTCTGTAAAATCAATAAGTAAAATCTTTAAATTTTTTTAAAAAATATATAGCACGCTAGCTCTCATATCTTTTTTGCCTCCCTCTTCTCACACCTTCACGGCCTACAAAGTCCCCTTAACAAGTCTGACCTGTCACCCTTAAACAGGGCCACATAGCCTCTTGAAAACTCACCAACTAGTATACAGGGTGGGGGCAGAGTTCTTTCAGGCCCAACCAAGGTATTTAATACTGAAGGAAGATTAGAGATTTCAAAGTACCTTGTCTCTATAAGTGACTCCTAAACTTGCTCAGAAGCCCTCAATTTTCTCCAAAATATATTCTAAAAATCAATATGAAGTGTTCTCCTTGTATGACCCACTGTCAAAAGCAACAACAAAAGAGTTGTTTAAAACCCAAAGCACTCTTCTTCGTATAACTGCTTTCTTTACACCTGTCACTAAATCTTGGGCTATCTTCCTTCCTGACGTCTCCCTAATATCCCTTTCTTCCCACTATCAAAACCTGCGTAAGCGGGTGCTGTTGGCCTGGCATTCGTCAACAGGGATTAGAGGGAACAACTGTTCCTCAGCTCCGGCCAAAATCAGGTGGGAACATGATAACAGATCTTTCAAAGATCTAATATAAGCAAGAAATTCAGAGTGTTAAGAGAAATCTTGTTTTTAAAGCAACATGGGTACCAAAGGAAAAAAAAAAAAAAAACCATCTGCAGGTCACCCATTAGCAACCCCCAAGTTAGCCAGTCTCTTTCATTCTGGTGCAGGCTCCCTCAGTCTATTCCACACGTAACTCACTACCAGATCAATCTGCAAACTACAGTGCTCTTAACACCTGCTAAGTCCAAGCTTGAAGTACTACCATGAAGTCCCAGCCCTATGCTGTCATCCAACGTCCACAATATCACAACCATTCTCCCTTCACCTTCAATTCCCCTACATAATCGTGTCACTTAAAGGAAAAGGGTCTACTCCCCTCAACCCTTACTCACCCCCCAACCAGCCGCGTCCCCAGCAAGATGGCCTCTTTCTTACCCCCCCCTCCTCTACCCCATCAAAGCCCACATTTAAAGCAGGAAACAAGCCCACCCACTGAGAGTACACCTTCCAACACCTGCTGACTGCGTGTGTCAAGAGACCTCTCTGCTTAAACCAACGGATTTCACTTTCGAGGGATTTAAAACTACAAGGCAAAGCCCAAGGCCTTGTCTTGATAGCCCCCCCCCCAAAAAAAAATGTAGAGGGGTGTAGAAAGCCCAAGTCGGGCACAGAGGAGTCGACTCGCTGGCCCAAGGACGCTCGGCAGCGTCTCGACGTCTTCACGCCCAGTAAGGCCCTGGCATGTGGGGGACAGGGGCGGACCGCCTACCCAGCCCCCGCGCGCTCCTTCCTGCGCCGCGGAGCCACCACCTCCGATCGGACCCCAGAGACGCGTCCCCGGGAACCGCGGCTTGCGGACCCCTGCGCGCTCCGCCGAGGTCCCGCAGCCAAGGACCCTCGCGCTGCCCAAGCCCGGTGCCGCCGTTCGCCGACACAAAGGGTCAGAGAGCCGGATGACCCCTCGGCGCGTGCCCCCCGCGGACCTCCGGGAGCCGCCGCTACCCGGGCCGCGCCCACCCGGATGCCGCCGCTACCTTGTCCTCGGACGGCGCGTCCGGCTCGCGGACCGCTCTAAGCCTCAGCTCGTTCATGCTCGAGACTCCGGAGCGACGTCGCCGCGGAAGAGCAGCGCAGCCCCCGGAGCGGGCAGCTCAGCGCGGACGCGCGCGGACTCCGCTCGGCCGGCCCCGCCCCGCCTGAGCAGCACCCAGCTCGGAGCAGCTCGCAGGGCCCACCGCAAGCCCAACGCCAGCCCCGGACCTCGGCCCCGCCCAGTGCCGCCGCCACCGCCCTTTCCCTGGGGCGGAGCACGCTGGGCCTCCTCCAGCGCCTGCCCTCTCGCTCCTTCCCTCCGCAGGACCCGGGAGCGAGCGCGCACGCGCCCCGCCACCATCACAGGAGATCCACCAATGGCGCAAATCCTCCAGGGAGGCGGGGCAGTAAGGGCGGGCCATGGCGGAAGAAGTAGGCGTGCATTGGACATCAACGTGAGAGGGCGGGAAAAGGCGTGTGCGCTTTGAGGGAAGACTAGCCAATGAGAGCTCAGCCAGACCGAGGATGGCAGGCGCTGGCACCCTCTGTCCTGAAAGTAACGGGTTGCTGGAGGCGAGAAATGGCAACCAGCGGCTCTGTCTCAGTCATTGCTTTGCTTGATGCTCTGGGCTTTGTGTCTTCCGTACCCAAGGCTTTTCCCTCCACCCTGTAAGTAGATGCTGGGTAGGCTCTGAGTGGAAAAGCCAAGAGGTTGTCACGTGATAAGGAAGTGAACCCCAAACTTTGTAAAGTTGTCTCTAGTGTTTTCTTTTCTTTTCTTTCAGAGAGAGGGAGGAGAGAGATGAGAGGCTTCAACTCCAGTTGCTTCATTTTAGTTGTTTGTTGCTTGCTTCTCATACGTGCCTTGACTGGGGAAGTGGGGGGCTTAAACTGAGTCATTGACCCTTTGCTCAAGCCAAGCGCCCTTGGGTTTAAACCAGTGACCGTGGACTTCAAGCACGCTCAAATCAGCGATCCCATACTCAAGCTGGCAAGCCTGTGCGCTAGCTGGCAACCTGAGGTTCCTAGCGGGGATCTAGGCATCCTACGTCAACACTCTATCCACTGTGCCACCACTGGTCAGGTTCTAGTGCTTTAATTTTTATTATGATGATTAATTATTATTATTATTATTTTCAGAGGAGAGGAAGGCTTTCATTGTTTGGATTTTTCTTTTCTTTTTCTTTTTAGAGAAAGAGGACAGACAGGAACAGACAGACGGGAAGGGACAGAGAGAAGAAGCATCAATTCATCGGTGCAGCACCTTAGTTCATTGATTGCTTTCTCATATGTGCCTTGATCCCAGAGCTCCAGCAGAGCGAGTGACCCCTTGCTCAAGCCAATGACGTTTGGGCTCAAATCAGCGACCACAGGGTCATGCCTATGATCCCATGCGCAAGCCACAACCTCAGGGTTTCGAACCTGGGTCCTCAGCATCCCAGGCCTATGTTCTATCCACTGCGCCATTGCCTGGTCAGGCTGTTTGTTTTTGTTTGTTTGTTTGTTTTTACTGATTTGAGCAAGAGCAATAGTAACATCAATTTGTTCCTTTATGTGCCTTGACTAGGATCAAATGGCCAACCTCTACGCTTCTGGAGGAAGCTCTAACCAACCAAGCTATCCCTTCAGAGCCATGAATTGATTCTTGTTTGTACCCTGACCAGATCACAGGCAACCTTGGCATATTGGGTGTGGCTCTAACCAGCTGGACTACCCAGCCAAGGCTCTAGTACTTACTGAGCATTAGGCACTGAAATAAGTAATTGCTTGAATTTTTCTTGTTTAATCTGCACAATGCTTAGAAGATAAGATCTTCTGTGGTTTTTTTAATTTTCTGTCTTCTGGACCTTTTTTTGGAGGGGAATGCTGCTTACTTTGCTCAAAGCCAGATCCCCATATACCTACACATCCTAAGTACTTGTTGAATGGATTTAAATTTTCTCCTAAAGCAGCGGTTCTCAACCTGTGGGTCGTGACCCTGGCGGGGTCGCCTAAAGCCATCGGAAAATACATAATGCATATCAGGTATTTACATTCGGAATCATAACTGTAGCAAAATTACAGTTATGAAGTAGCCACCAAAATTATTTTTTGGTTTGGGGTCACTGCAACATGAGGAACTGTATTGCGGGGTCACGGCATTAGAAAGGTTGAGAACCACTGTCCTAAAGGGAAGTAATTTAACCAAGGTCTCATCACTAGAAAGTGCCCACTAAGAATTAGAGCACAGATCTGTTTCTTACCAAAGCCCACACTAATCTATGTTACTCAAACTTCATCTTTAGCGGTTCTTATTCGCTGCCTTGTAAGTGATGTGAAACAAGTATAAATGAGGTCCCTTTGCTTAAGCCTATTGTAATTTAGCAAGGAAAGAAATTTCCACATGTATGAGTTGTAGTTTCACATAAGCAATTTTGACCTGAACTGTGACTTTTGGGGAAAATAGTGAGAATTCTGAGAAGGGTGTTATATTTTCTTGGTTGTATGATAGTATATTTCCAAGTTCCAGTGACAGTGCTTCACAGTGGAGAAATACTAAACTTAAGAGTATACTTTGTTTTGTATTAACAACAGTGCACAGATACTTGAGTATTTTGGAGAAACAGACCACTCCATTCAGGCCATAATTTATTTACAGAAAGCTTTGATTTTGTGTTTTATTTCGCCTTTTGTTTTAATGTTATTTGTAAAATTAAATAAAACATCAATGCTAATTTTCTTTTTTCCCAAGGGAGAGGAGGGGAGATAGACTCCCACATGAAGCCCCTCCAGGGTTCACCCAGCCACCCCCATCTAGGGCTGATGCTCTGCCCATCTGGGACCATGCTTACAACCCAAGGTATTTTTAGCACCTCAGGCAAAAGCTCCATGGAGCCATCCTCAGCACCTGGAAATGATGCGCTCAAATCAATCAAGCCATGCTATGGGAGGGGAAGAGGGGGAGAAGGGGTAAGAAGCAAATATTTGCTTCTCCATGTGCCCTGACCAGATATCAAACCCAGGATATCCACATGCTGGCCAGCACTCTACCATTGAGCCAACTGGCCAGGGCCACTAATACTAATTTTAAAACTTCATCTGTTGATGACTGTGTGATCACCATTTTGACTGTTCAGTGGTCACTTCTTGATCTAAAAACCAGACACCTCTTGGATAAATTAAGCAAAGTTTATTATCTAAAGAACCTATGAACAGAGAGCACCACAAGGTCATTCTCTGAGACTGGTGGAGGTGCTAGTATCCAGATCCTCACCTTTAGGATACATTATTATGAAAGGTCACATCTGAATGAGGAAGCATCACATTGGTCCTTCCAGAAGCTCAGCTATTCCCTTTTAAATCCAGCCTGATACAAAGGAGGTTGAAGAACCAATTCACTTATATTAGAGTTTCAGAATGTACAGTATGATTACTAAAGTAAATAACCCCCTACAATTTGGCGTGAATAAACTTCTCATCCATCACACTCAGTCCTGCTAGGCCAGATGAGTGCAGACCAAGTACATTCTTGAAGTCAGTGCTGTGGAGAAGAGGGGTCAGGTACCCAGACCTCTGGAAGTCATGCCAATAGAACTTTAGGCTAGAGTTAGGGTTTCTCCCTCAATTGTACAAAAAATAAATTAAAAAATGAAAATCTCCCCCACCTGCATCCCAAAGAATTTTGTTTCTCTACACCACCTCCATATCTTCCTTTATCCCTAATTTTTCTTTTCCTCATCTTAGGACTTTCCTTTAGGTTCATTTCTTCCAGGCTTGTGGCATATCCTGTATACAGTGATTTCATTGCACTCCTTGGTTAGTTCCATTATTTTTGAGATGTTACTTTTTTAGTAGAAGTAACTAGCATGAGAGTCTTAATCCCCTAGAATATGTAGGCTGACTGTGAGCTCCACAAGAGTGTACAATATTGCTATAATTATTCCATAATAAAAACACCTCCCCCCTTTTGATATTTAAAAACTGCACTGGTGTAAGTGGCAAGAAAATTCTTCAGTTCCCTGAATAGTATTTTTCCTCTCTTAGAGGGGAAGAATTGTCCATAAACAATTTATTGTGCCTGACCAGTGGATAAAGCATTGACCTGGAATGCTGATGTTGCTGGTTTGAAACCCCGGGCTTGCCTGGTCAAGGCGCATATGGAGTTGATGCTTCCTGCTCCTCTGCCCTTCTCTCTCTCTCTCTCTCTCTCTCAAAATGAATAAATAAAAATTCTTTAAAAAGAATTCTCTTTTAGCCTGACCAGGCGGTGGCACAGTGGATAGAGCGTCGGACTGGGATGCAGAGAACCCAGGTTCGAGACCCCGAGGTCGCCAGTTTGAGTGCGGGCTCATCTGGTTTGAGCAAAAAAGCTCACCAGCTTGAGCCCAAGGTCACTGGCTCAAGCAAGGGGTAACTTGGTCTGCTGAAGGCCCGCGGTCAAGGCACATATGAGAAAGCAATCAATGAACAACTAAGGTGTCGCAAAGAAAAACTGATGAGTGATGCTTCCCATCTCTCTCCATTCCTATCTGTCTGTCCCTATCTATCCTATCCCTCTCTCTGACTCTCTCTGTCTCTGTAAAAAAAAAAAAAATATATATATATATATATATATATATGGAATTCTCTTTTAAAAAACCACAACTTTTTGTTTAAAGAATCATCAATAAACAAAAACAACTCCTAGCCAGGTAGTTCAGTCGGTTAGAGTGTCATCCCAATATGTCAAGGTTGCAGGTTCAATCCCTGTCAGCCACATACAAGAATCAACCAATGAATGCACAAAAAAGTGGAGCGAATGGTTTTGCTAGCAGATCTGGGGCACAAAAGTGGGTTGCTTGCAGTTCCCTGGGGCACAAGGGTGGATTGCTTGCGGATCTCCTCAAGTCGTTCGGATAACCCAGTTCCTGGAACAAAGCTTTTACTTGCATTAACCATTAAGCCTATTGATTATAACTAAAGCCAATATTATTCAAGCTAAAATTTTAACTCTTGAGTTCCCCTACCACTTTCACTCTCCAAACAACTGGTTTCTCTCTAGTAAAATGCTATCTACCTCCTTGAGGAGGCCTTCTCTGACCACAGCTCACAGCCATTCATATGTTACCATCTCAACTAATCAAGTACATTGTGGGTACCCCAGAGGTGGAGTTTAATTACCATTTTTAATACCTTCAAATACTTTACACTTTGATTTACCATTAAACCAAAATGTTATTATGTAAGCAAAAAGTACAGAAACAGAGTAGCAGAGTATACATTTGTTATTAGCAAAGCAAACGTTCCTTTCTTGAGGAATGAACACATTCTACATTTTGAAAAGGAATGGAGACTCTAAAAGGCCTGAGAAAGTATAGAACTCACAAATAGATGAAACAGTTATGCTTGATACTAAGATGTATGCAAAAGGGCCCTGGCCGGTTGGCTCAGTGGTACAGTGTCAGCCTGGCGTGTGGGAGTCCTGGGTTCGATTCCTGGCCAGGGCACACAGGAGAAGTGCCCCGAAGAAGCTTCTCCACCCCTCCCCCTCTCCTTCCTCTCTGTCTCTCTCTTCCTCTCCCGCAGCCAAGGCTCCATTGGAGTAAGGTTGGCCCGGGCACTGAGGATGGCTTTGTGGCCTCTGCCTCAGGTGCTAGAATGGCTCTGGTTGCAGCAGAGCGACCTCCCCGATGGGCGGAGCATTGCCCCCCGGTGGGCATGCCGGGTGGATCCTGGTCCAGCGCATGCGGGAGTCTGTCTGACTGCCTCCCCATTTCCAGCTTCGGAAAAATGAAAAAAAATTTTTTTCAAATAGGAGCAGACTCATACATATAAAGAACAGACTGACAGCTGTCAGAGGGGATAGGGGTTGGGGGGCAAGGTGAAAAAGGTGAAGGGATTAAGTGGAAAAAGAACCCTCGTAGACACAGCAGTATGAGGATTACAAGAGGGAAAAGGGGGTGGGGGAAGGTAGAAAAGAGTAAAGGGGGAATAAATGGTGACAGAAGGAGACTTGACTTGGGGTGGTGAACATACCATATAATATACAGATGATGTATTATAGAATTGAGCACCTGAAACCTGCATAATTTTA
The DNA here is from genome assembly GCF_036850765.1 of Saccopteryx bilineata. NCBI lineage: Eukaryota > Metazoa > Chordata > Mammalia > Chiroptera > Emballonuridae > Saccopteryx > Saccopteryx bilineata. Next base: position 183,128,375 of record NC_089495.1, read on the forward strand.
TTAAGCAATGTCACCATAATAAATTCAATAATTTTGTGTGTGTGTGTTTGACAGAGACAGAGAGAGACAGAGAGAGGGACAGATAGTGACAGATAGAAAGGGAGAAAAATGAGAAGCATCAATTCTTTGTTGCAACACCTTAGTTGTTCATTGATTGCTTTCTCATATGTGCTGAAGCCAGTGACCTTGGGCTCAAGCCAGCAACCATGACGTCACATCTATGATTCCACGCTCAAGCTGGTGAGCCCACACTCAAGCCTAATGAGCCTACGCTCAAGCCGGCGACCTCAGGCTTTCGAACCTGGGTCCTCTGCATCCCAATCTGAAGCTCTGTCCACTGCACCACTGCCTGCTCAGGCTCAAAAAATTTTTTTAATTCATTTAATTTATTTAATTATTTAATAGAATACCATCAACAAAATGAAAAGGCGACATACTGAATGGGAAAAAATAATTGCATATCATGTATCCGATAAAGGGCTACTATCCAAAATATATAAAAAACTCACTCAACTCAATAGCAAAAACAATCCAATTAAAAAATGAGCATAAGGCCTGACACAGTGGATGAAGCGTAGATCTGAAATGCTGAGGTCACAGGTTCAAAGTCCTGGGCTTGCCCAGTCAAGGCACATAGAAGAAGCAACTACGTGTTGATGCTTTCTGCTCTCCCCTCCTCCACCTCTCACTCTGTCTCTCTCTTCTCCTCTCTCTAAAATCAATAAATAAAATCTTAGAAAGAAAGAGAAAGAAAGAAAGAAAGAAAGAAAGAAAGAAAGAAAGAAAGAAAGGGAAAGGAATAAGGCCCTGGGGGCCAGGTGGCTCTATGGATGAAGCATTGACCTGGTGCGCCAGAGATTACGGGTTCAACCCCTGGTCAGGGCACATGGGCGAAGCAATCAATAAGTGCACAACTAAATGGAACTAAGTGGAACAATTAAGTGGAATGAGTTGATGCTTCTCTCTATCTCCCCCTGTCCCTTCTCTCTCTCTCAAAATAAAGAGAGGGGGCATAAGATTTGAATAAACATTTATCCAAAGGCACAGAAAAACCAACAGGCACCAGGCCTTCAGTGGCGCAGTGGATAGAGCATTGACCTGGAATGCTGAGCTCACTGTTTTGAAGTCCTGGGCTTGCCAGGTCATGGCACATACAGTAATCAACCAATGAACAACTAAAATGAAGCAACTATGGGCTGATACTGCTTGCTCCCCAACCCTCCCTGTGTAAAATCCACAACAACAAAAAATCTTTTAAAAATAGAAAAGGCCTGACCTGTGGTGGCGCAGTGGATAAAGCGTCAACCTGGAATGCAGAGCTCACCGGTCCAAAGACCTGGGCTTGCCTGGTCAAGGCACATATGGGAGTTGATGCTTCCTGCTCCTCTTTCTCTCTCTCTCTCTCTTTCTCTCTCTCTGTCACTCTCATTCTCTCCTTTCTCTCAAAAAAATGAATAAATAAAATCTAAAATAAAATTGAAAAGAGTAAATTTTTAAAAAAATAGAAAAGGAAACCAACAGGTACATGAAAAGATGCTCAACACCAATCATTGTTAGGGAACTGCAACTCAAAGCCACAGTGTGATATCATCGCACACCTGTTAGAATAACTGCTATCAGAAAGACAATAGTGTTGGTGAGGGTCAGAAGGGAACCCTTGTGCACTGTTGGTAGGACTGCATATTGGTGCAGCTATTATGGGAAACAGTATGGAAGTGTGAGTCAGCTCTGTTAGGCTTGCTCGCAGGGTTACAGCTGCAAGCACTTCGCCCGATTGGTACGTGAGTGCACGGCTGCGCCATGTGTGTATGGCCTATATAAGGCTATGGGTGCTTGCGCTGGAGAGATTGGGGATTGCGGATGCGCACGTTGCTTGCCCGCCACTGTGAGGGGCCATTTTGTGGTTTGAGAGGCAGTTTCCCCTGCCTGTGTGCTTGTCCACCATTGTAAGACTTTATTAAGTGGAATGGCTCAACCCTTTCTGGCTCCGCAGTTTTTCTACCATCTGCTGAAATCCAACGTGGACCTGCCTGGCCTTGCCACCAACATTACATCTGGTGTAGTGGGCAGGATTCGGAGAAAGAAGATGGGTATGGAGCTGCAGACACCCTTGAGGGGTGGGGTAGAGGACTGGTTGTTATGGCTCCCCATGGCTATCCTTTTGGGGACCATGGGATGGCTGGGTTTTTTTTCAGCCCTAGGAGAGGAAACTGAAAGCACTATGCAAGAGGCGGCCCGAAGTCAAGCTCCAGGGTGAGTTGCGGACCCAGTGGCAGCCAGAGGTGGATTAAGGTCGGTTGAGGTCCCAGGTGAAGAAGAAAATATTGGGCCCCTTACATTAGAAAAAAGTGTAAAGTTGGGGTTGTGCAGAGCCCTTCAGAAGTCAGGGCCCAGGGTGTGTGCCTGGTGCACCCGCTGTTAAATCCGAGCTCAGGCCAAGAGCTGGCAGCCGCAGAAGCCGCAAGAGCCGAAGATGGAGCCGTGCCAGCGGAGTGGCTCTGAGTCGGCAGGGGCAGGTGTTTCCAGCTCCTCTTCTGAGGATGAGGAGGCTTGGGCTGAAGCTGTCATCTGCACACTCAGAGCTTGGCCAGTGGTCATCCAGAAGGTAAAACCCAGCAGCAAAAAGTACCTACTGAGCCCCTGGTAGGCTTGCTGTGGTTGTGGGACATAGGGGTGGGTGGCATCAGGCTGTCCGGAGCAGAGGTGAGAGGGTGATCACTGTCGCCATGCACTCCTCCTTGGGGCAGCGTCTTCAGGGCTGCCAGGACAGAAGGGATGGGGGCGGGAGGCCTGAGGCCCTATGTGACCCTAGTTGCCTGTAACGGACCTTTACCTTGGTGATTTACACAGGCAGCTGGGCTGTCTATCATGGACTGATTGTTGGACTGCGACCAGAGGGGGGCACTGACTCCCTTGTTGGATGGACACGCCGCCCTTGGACAGTATGAGAGATGTTGATGGAGGGGGACAGCTCCAGTGAAGGCCCTCCTGCACTGGGAAGCTGCTCTCACCCAGTTGCAGACACACCAAGGACATTTTTTGCTCCCAGTGGACATGGCCCTGGACTGTACAGGACCCCCACCCATGATGGGTGGCGTTGTTGGCACCGTGGGGTGGGGAGCTGGAGGTGGACCTCCAGTTAACTCCCTTGGCAGAGTGCTAAGAAGACATTGTGAAGGGTACCTTTGTAATTGTCATTTTTGGCATGTATGTAATGTACCTATTGCAAGGCTTGCAACCCTAAATGGGTGGAGTGTGGGGCAGCTGTGTTAGGCTTGCTCGTGGGGTTACCAGCTGCAAGCACTTTGCCTGATTGGTATATAAGCACATGGCTGCGCCACATATGTATGGCCTATATGAAGCTATGGGTGCTTGCACTGGAGAGAGATTGGGGATTGTAGATGCGCAGATTGCCTGCCCGCCACTGTGAGGGGCCATTTTGCTGTTTGTTTGCATGAGGGGCAGTTTCCCCTGCCTGTGTGCTTGTCCGCCCTTGTGAAAGTTTACTAAATGGAATGGCCCAACCCTTTCTGGCTCCGCAGTTTTTCTACCATCTGCCCAAATCCAACGTGGACCTGCTTGGCCTTGGCCACCAGCTTTACAGGAAGTTCCTCAAAAGATTAAAAATAGAACAACCAAATGATTCAGCAATTCTACTTCTGAGTGTTTACCCAAAGAAAACAAAAACACTAACTCAAAATGATATATGGGACCCTATTTTCACCTCAGCATTATTTACAATAGCCAAGACATAGAAACAAGTGTCCCACAAAGAAAACCAGATAGAAGGTGACAGAAGACAATTTGACTTTGGGTGATGGGTATGTAACATTAAATGTCAAAATAACCTAGAGATGTTTTCTCTAAACCTATGTACCCTGATTGATCAATGTCACCCCATTAAAATTAATTTTAAAAGTGTCCATGAATGGGTAATGAGGATGTGGTATATTTGTACAATGGGGTATTATTTAGCCATAAAAATCTGGGACAACATGGAGGGACCTCAGAGCTATTATGCTAAGTGAAATAACAGACACATAGAGATGAATATTATGTGATCTCTCTTATATGTGGAACCAAACAAATACAGAAGAAACCAAGCTCATCCCTGGCTGGATAGTTCAGTTGGTAGAGCATAATCTCGAACTACAGAGGTGGCCAGTTCGATCCCCATCAGGGCACATACAGGAAAAGATTGATGTTCCTTTCTCTCCCTTCCTCTAAAATCAATAAAACATTTTTTAAAAAAGCTCATAGATACACAACAGATTGATGGTTGCCAGAGGGTGGAGAGTGGAAATGGGTATTGTAAAGCCAGTAGGAATGGCCACCATCACAGCCGCCTGGCCCATGCAGGTTCACATTTGATTCAGATAGTTGGTAATGAAACAACGGAGCCAAGAACTGGTGGGCCATTAGCTTTAATCCTAGCTTGCACCCGGCAGGCAAGTAAAAACACACATTGGGCTCCAAAACCCACTCATTCAGTGCTCACAAAGCTACTGACTTATCTGAGTTTCCTAGGATCAAAGGTTCCTACCTCACCAGACTTATTCACCTCTGTTCCCCATCTCCTTCTCTCTGCACAAACTGGCTTCTCACTCAGCACTCCACCATCCTGGCCTCCTCCACATGGCCTTCTCTGCTCTCTAATGCTAATCTCAGGAACCAAGAGAGCAAGCTCCTGGTCTGCCCCACTTTATACCTAATATACAAACAAGGAAGTCTCTGACACAAAGTCACTCATCTGAGGCATAATGGGATTCCTCATGAGAGTGCACCACCCCACATCAAAAAGAGTGGGAAAGGCTTAGTCTTAAAACTAAGCCTTAGGCTATAAGAATACTGCCTGCTTACAGCCTGTCCCCCCACATCCAATGCAAACTATAAGCAAGCAAACATATATATCATTACTTATTTATTTGACCAACAGGTATGTACTGTTTTTTATTTATTTTAAATTTTTTATTTATTGATTTTAGCCCAAGGTGGCTAGCTTGAGCAAGGGGTCACGGCTTGGCTGAAGCCCGCAAGGCATATATGAGAAAGCAATCAATGAACAACTAAAGTGCCGCAACTATGAGTTGATGCTTCTCATCTCTCTCCCTTCTTGTCTATTCCTGTCTGTCCTCTCTCTCTCTCTCTCTCTCTCTCTCAATCTCTCATTTAAAAAAAAAAAATTTTTTAATCTGTATGCTCTTCCGCCCAGCAATGCTAGTTCAAGGAGTTGATCTCATAAAAATCAATTAAGTGCCTAAAGGTGTTTGTAATTACAAGCAATTGGTAAATTAGATTACAAACAAAAGAGACAGGCATACCTTGTTTTATTGCACTTCACTTTCTTGCATTTTATAAGTGCTTTTTTTCCAACTTGAAGGTGTGCAAAAGCTGTGTTAGAATTGCTCGCAGGTTTACCAGCTGCGACCACTTTACTTGATTAGTGCGTGAGCACGTGGCAGAGGCACATGTACAGGGCCTATGTAAGGCTGTGGGTGCTTCCCCTGGGACCCCATTCTCCCAGATTGCTCTCCTGCCACCGTGAGGTGCGGTTTTCCATGCTCCCTTGCCCTTACTGGGAACAGCAGATTTTCCCTTGTTTATTAGTTTTCCCTTTTGTTGTTTATTTGCTCACCCCTCCTTGAGAGCCTCCAATAAGCGGGTATGGCCCAACACTTTCTGGCCTCGCCGTTCCTCTAACGTCTGCCCGAATCCAATGTGAACCTGCCTGGCTTCCGCCACTGGCATTACAGAAGGCAAGACCCTCCACCAGCAAAAAGACCATGACTCTTTTTACTGTCTTACGAGCTTTATTGCTGTGATCTGGTAGGAATAGCAAGATCTCCAAGGTATTACCTATGTTATGCCATCTTTTTTATTTATTTTTTTTATTTTTTACAGAGACAGAGAGTGAGTCAGAGAGAGGGATAGACAGGGACAGACAGACAGGAACGGAGAGAGATGAGAAGCATCAATCATTAGTTTTTCATTGTGCGTTGCAACACCTTAGTTGTTCATTGATTGCTTTTTCACATGTGTCTTGACCGCGGACCTTCAGCAGACCGAGTAACCCCTTGCTGGAGCCCGTGACCACTGGTGAGCCTCACTCAAACCAGGTGAGCCCGCACTCAAGCTGGCGACCTCGGGGTCTCGAACCTGGGTCCTTCCGCATCCCAGTCCGACGCTCTATCCACTGCGCCACCACCAGGTCAGGCTGTTATGCCATCTTTTAAAAAGATACTTGTAACGCCAGTGGCCCAGGCCAGGCAGGTCCACACTGGATTCCCACAAAAGGGAGAGAAACTGTGGACCCAAAAAGCATTGGGCCATTTCTGTTTAACAGGGGCTCCCAAGGTGGAGCAAACAGGCAGGGGAAAACTGCTCCTCAGGTAAAAAAACAAAAACAAAAAACGGACAGCAAAACGGCCATGCACAGGGGCAGGCAGACAATCCGCCATCCGCCCTGAGGGCAAGCACCCATAGCCTTATATAGACTATACACACGTGGTGCTGCCACATGCTCAGGCGCTAATCACGCAAAGTACCAGGGAGCAAGCCTAACTAACGCACCTGTTTTCCCAACAATACTCATATAGAAAACTTGCATGTCATAAAATTAAATATACTTTAAATACATTGCAGTAGTGTTTACAGTATGAACCCATTTGTGTTATTTAAAACGTGTATGTTTGCATAGAGAAAAAGCTCAGAAAGCTGTATACAGAAAAGTTTGAGTGACAGAGCTCGGTGCGCGCCCCCCCCCCCCGGGGGGGCGGGGTGTTAAGAGCCGATGCTGGGCCTGGCCTTTGCAGGCGCAGTGGTTAGAGCTGCTGAGGCCACAGGGTTTGAAACCCTGGGATCGCCCCGTCAGGGCGCACAGGACAAGCAATCAATCAATGAACAACCAAAGCAAAGCAGCTATGACTTGGTACTTCTTGCTTCCTATACCTCTCTCCTCTCTGTAAAATCAATAAAATCTCTTTAAAATGATGGTGAGAGTTGAGATAATTTTATTGTAACTGTACACCTCTTTATCTTTTGAGTTTAGGGAGCGTGTCACTTCTGCAATAACTAAAGTGCACACTTAAACTGTTCTCATCAGACTACAAGGTGGCTTCCCTACTGATAGGCTCAGGCTCCATTTGTGTTTCACTGTCACTCTCCAGGTCGGCAAGCTTCTATCCCGCAAGCGGGCGGTTGAGGAGGCTCCATAAAGCTGGAGCTATTCCCAAGCCTGCGCCTCACTGACAAGCCCGGACTTGTTCAGACTCCCGACTCACCAACAAGACAAAATGGCTGTGCATTCTGCCAGATGACATTCTGCCCGCCCCCCCCCTCCCTCCCAGGCTCAGCGTTCCTCCTCTGCTCGCTTTCCTTCATTCTCCAATGGATGTTAACGGAGGGAGGGCTTAGAGAAAAGCAGACACATGATTGGCCGCGGTCTCTCCCTGCCCAGGCGTGGGCGGGCCAGCGTAATGACGTCTAATCACGGGGCGTAGAGGCGGAGAGCGCGCGCTCGCCGACGCGGCGGTATTAAACGGCTGCGGGTGGAGCACTCTGGTAAACTTCCTTGGCCTCAAGCTCCGGGCGCTGCTTTGGACTGCTCGTTGTCATCCTTTGAAGCCTAAGCCGGCTACACCTTCTTCCCTTCACCTCTCTCCGCGTCGTTCGACTTCGCCACCATGTTCGAAGCCCGCTTGGTCCAGGGCTCCATCCTGAAAAAGGTGCTGGAGGCGCTTAAGGACCTCATCAATGAGGCCTGCTGGGACATCAGTTCGAGCGGCGTGAACCTACAGAGCATGGACTCGTCCCACGTCTCTCTGGTGCAGCTCACCCTGCGCTCTGAGGGCTTCGACACGTACCGCTGCGACCGCAATCTGGCCATGGGTGTGAATCTCACCAGGTGAGCCCGGGGGCGGTGGGCAGCGGGTCTTGTCCCCTCACTCCTAACCCCCCTTGGCGGGAGCGCTATCTGAGCCGAACCCTCATTGGCTGGTGTAGGCCATCGCGCTTTCTCATTGGTCTGCTGTGCTGGGGGCGGGAGCCAGCGGAGCGCGCGTCTCCAAAAGCCCGCGCTGGCCGCGGCGCGAACTAGCTATTTCCGCGCCAAAGTCACAAAGCGGGCGGTGGCGGGAAAATGACGGACTTCGCGGGACTGCTAGCAGAACACACTTCTAGACTTCTTTTGGTCATTGGGTGCCGCGTGCCATGCACGAGAAACCATGGTCATGGGCGGCTTTAACCGTTTTAGAATGTTACCTACTTCTGTATTCTTACTTAAGGACAATAGGTTGTTTCTAGTTTTTTTTATTATTCAAAAGGTGCATTGAGCACCCTCTTGGATTTGAGGGAAAATTTCTGTGGGGTAGTGGCTTTCAACTTTTGGACCACTGTGTAGTACACATACGTGTTTGTTTACTGTTTTAATGAGAGGAGGGGAGATAGACTCCCGCGTGCGCCTGGACGGGGATCCACCCCGCACCCCCCCACCGCGTCCGGGGCCCACGCTGGAGCGGATAGAGCCCCTGGGTGCGGGAGGGAGAGAAGATGGTCGCTTCTCCTGTGTGCCCTGGCCAGAGCCCCCGACGTCCACACGCCAGGCCCACGCTCTATCCACTGAGCCGACAGGCTGGGGCCATAGGTGTTTAATTTTAAAAAGCTTATGAGAAGTATTTATTTACCTGTGCTAATGTGCAGTGTCTTTTAATAGGTATAGTTGATAGTCTTTAATGGTTGCGGTCCAATAATTTTCTCAACCACTAAAGGGATTTGCAATTCAGAAAAGACTGCTTTTATTCTGTTCAGAAATGGGATTGCTGGTGGTGGAATGCGAGCTTTTTAGCTGAAGTACTTCACTTCCAGATTGCATTCTAAGATGGCTGGACGGTTATACATCCTCCTGCAGTTACCTCCCTTGCCAACTCGGCCTAATGGCTAAAAATGGTAACGCCTTGTAATTGCTTAGACATCTAAGGATGTTGAGAATGTGGTGTCAATTTTAAACCGTGTGTCTTCTCTGTTCTAGCATGTCCAAAATACTCAAGTGTGCTGGCAATGAAGACATCATTACCCTAAGGGCTGAAGATAATGCGGACACCTTGGCACTAGTATTTGAAGCGCCAAGTAGGTTATACTCTTTTACTGAATTATGCTATAGAAAATTAAAATGCAACTACAGTGTTTTCAGAGCTGTTGAGAAATTTAGAATGTGTGTAATGCTTATAAAATTTACTCCATATTTATAAACTTACAAGCTTTTCTTCAGTAACATTTGCTTTTTTTTTTTTGGTAGATCAAGAGAAGGTTTCAGACTATGAAATGAAGTTAATGGATTTAGATGTTGAACAACTTGGAATTCCTGTGAGTATCAGTTTCTGGTTGTACTGTACGTGATGGTACATGGTAGTTACCTGAGATACGTTAATACATAAAGCCTACTTCCTAACAGAAAGATATACCTGCTGGTGCATGTTCTAGAGTGGAGTTTTTTATTTAGAGTGACACATGTCTTTTTATAGTTAAACTACATTACTTTTAAAAATGGATTGTTGGTTGCCAGGTACATATTTGCATGTCTGTGAATCTCCAGCTGTCTTTTTTTATATATATCTAGAATGCTTGCTTTTTATTAAGAGTAGATTTTAGATCTCTGGTGGCAGAAAATTATTAGATTAAATGGATCGACATTAAAGGAGAAGAGTAGTGTTGGGATGTTTAAAATGCTCAATATTGTTTTCTCTTGTTTTGGAAAACAGGTAGGCCTGCTTGCTGCACCATCATTGTTCCTATGATATAATCTTTTATTCTCTTGATGTAGCCTTGGGTGATTTGGGGAGTTCCCTAGATGTTACTGTTGAAGGTATTTAAGTGAAACACACAAGCCCTGGTGGCCCAGGTAGTTCAGCTGGTGCTGAGGGTTTGGCCCCCCGTCAGCGCACATACAAGAGTCAGCCGATGAGTGCATAAATAACTGGAACAATAAACTGATGTTTCTCTCTCTTTAAATCAATTTAAAAAAATTTTTAAGTCACACAGTGATATTTCAAGTAATTTCATTTAGATGGTGAATCTTCAGGAAGTGACGGTACAATCTTTAATTTCCAGCAACTAATCTTTTAAGTTTTCTTTTGTTTTATAGGAACAAGAGTATAGCTGTGTAGTAAAGATGCCTTCTGGTGAATTCGCACGTATATGCCGAGATCTCAGTCATATTGGAGACGCTGTTGTAATTTCCTGTGCAAAAGACGGAGTGAAATTTTCTGCAAGTGGGGAACTTGGAAATGGAAATATTAAGTTATCACAAACAAGTAATGTCGATAAAGAAGAGGAAGCTGTAAGTGTTAAAGTAAACAAAATACTTTGAAAGAATTTAACATTGTATTAATTAACACTAATATTAGGTTATGTCTTAAGTCTTTCTGCGCTGCTATAACAAAATACCATGAACTGATGGCTAGTGAGCAGTGGAAATTTATTTTTCGCAGTTCTGGAAGCTGGAAAGCTAGCAGATTTGGTGTCTGGTGAGGGCCTGATTCTTGGTTCATAGACAGCAGCAGCCTTACCTGGTAAAAGGAGGGACAAGAGAGCTCTCTGGGATCTCTTTTATAAGGGCATTGTCCTATTCATGAAGGCCCCACCTCTAAATACCATTAAATTAGGGGTTCAGTTTTAATCTGAATGGCTGGGGTGAGGGGAGACAGCACAAACATTCACTCTGTAGCAGCTAAGGTAATTGCTAAAAATTAAAAAAAAAACTGAAGAAAAATAAAGTTGCATTTTTCTATTGTAATTTGTGAGAAGTGAAAGATACTGTTGAAATTTCCAAGTACTCTCTAATTTATAATTTGTGAGCAGGCAGTGCAAATTCATAGCTTCCTTTTAAGTCACAGAACAATATCAGACATGTACATACTCTCAGTATCAGATTGGGAAGCTAGATGTCTAACCTTAAGCTTTCTGGAAGTATTTACTCGGCTTTTAGCAAATAACTGAGCATAGGATACCTCAGCAGAAGGATTAAGTTAGAAGTAAAAATCTAGCTGTTAGAATCCACATTTAACCAAAAAAACCCACAAAAAACTACATTCCTAAATATCCTTATATTAAGGTTTTCCTATAATCAAGTAGTTTTTGTTTTGTTTTTAATATTCTTAAGAGTAGTATTTATAAACTTACTTGGTAAGTGCACTAAAATAAAACTAGCCTGTGAACATCAGTTAGCTCTGTAAAACAAGAACAGTTAAATGATTTGACCTCACAGAATTATTAGGATTAAATATGGTAACATTCAAAGTGCTCCTGGCCAGCTGGATTAGCTGGTTAGAGAGAGCATCATCCTAATATACTAGGGTTGTGCATTCAGTCCCTTGTCAGGGCACATACGAGAGTCAACCAGTGAATGCATAAATAAGTTTTGAAAACAAATCAATGTTTCTCTTCCCTCTCCCTCATTCTAAAATCAAGTGTTTAACACAGTATGTCATATTGTAAAGCTAATAGTAAATACTAGATATTACTTTCTTGTGCCTTGCTTGAGTAGTCAATCCAGTTTTACGAAAATGTTTTAAAGAATATTTTAGAGGGGAGGTGGGGAGAGAGAAGGCAGGTAGGGAGGACCAGGAAGCATCAACTCCCATATGTGCCTTGACCAGGCAAGCCCAGGGTTTCGAACCAGCAACCTCAGCATTCCAGGTCAACACTTTATCCACTGTGCCACCACAGGTCAGGCCAACCCACAGTTTAAATGAAGATAAACTTTTTATTTAAAAATTCTTTTTTTAATATTGATTACTCAACAATAGAGCAGACAATACATAAGAAAATTAGTTTGTTTGTTTTTTACTACTAGTGTATTTTACATTTATTTTAAAATCTAAACACCCCCACACTAAATGAACATATTACATATACAACCTAGATAGGCTCATAACCAGTGCACGCATGATGTTATCTCACATATTCTCTAAGCAACATGAATATGTGTTAAAGATTCTTTAGATGTTTCAATGCACAGATCTCAGACATGTTCATGCACGGAGGAGGGAATCCTTTGTTGAGTTACAGCTCTTCAAATTGTTGAGACTTCAAGGTGATCTGTCACGTCACCATCCCTCTAATATCAGTCTAAATAAAGACTTAAAATATTAAATCCAGCTCTGTCTCCTAAATTACATTTCACTCCCCTTTCAACTTCAATTTTTTAACACCTCTAACATTTTTTATCTATAGTTTACAACTTTTTTTTTAAGTGAGAGAGAGAGAGATAGAGGGACAGATAGGCAGGAAGAGAGCTAGATGAGAAGCATTGATTCTTTGTTGCAACAACTTAGATATTCATTGATTGCTTTCTCATATGTGCCTTGACTGGGTGGAGGGGTGCTACAGCAGAGCGAGTAACTCCTTGCTCAAGCCAGCGACCTTGGCTCAAACCTGAGTCTTCTGTGTCCCAGTTTAGCACTGTATCCACTGCACTACTGCGTGGTCAGGCAGTTTACAGCTCTTGAGGCCTGATGATATTCAGCATGTTTTCTTTATTTTGGGGGTTGTACTGGAAGAATACTTAATAGCTGACAGTGTGTACTGTAGTAGGAGTCATGAGGTATCTGAAAACTTTTGTGATTTTAGCACTCAATAGTCATTGGCTAGATCCATTAAGTCATTAGGTTTTACAGAGTTGTAATATGTTAATACATTTCATTCCTTTTTCATTTATTAGCTGGTGTATTTATTAGAAATATTTCTGTAAATAGAAGCTCTTACCACATAATGTGGTTACCTGAAATCTGGTTCATATGTGGAAAGCCAGGATAAAGAACTTAATTCTTTTGCTTTATTAACCTGTTTCAAAAATAATTTCATAGCACCCTCCAAAGTAATAAATAAAAGGTATTTTTAAATATTGAATATATATTACAAACTAATGGGTTGTAACTTCTGTTTTTAAATATGATATTTGTTTTCTCCCTTAGGTTACCATAGAGATGAACGAGCCAGTTCAGCTAACTTTTGCACTGAGGTATCTGAACTTCTTTACAAAAGCTACTCCACTGTCTCCTACAGTAACACTCAGTATGTCTGCAGATGTACCCCTTGGTAAGATAATAAATTTGTTGAATCCCGTTTTGTAGGTAGTATATGTGGTACATCTCAGTAATTAACTATGTTCCTGTCTTCTTTCAGTTGTAGAGTATAAAATTGCTGATATGGGACATTTAAAGTACTATCTGGCTCCCAAGATCGAGGATGAAGAAGGATCTTAGGCATTTTTAAAGTCCAAGAAAATAAAACTAAGCTCTTTGAGAACTGCTTCTGAGATTCCAATATGCTCTTAACTATCTTCTGTTACCAAATTTGTACCTGAATACATATGTAGATAATATTTTCTGTAAATAACTTTTTTTTTATTCCATTCTCTACACTTTAAAGGATAAAGTCTCAAGTCAAATCTGATGTTATTAACCTTGAACTATTTCTGCCTTACCTGGAAATACTCTAGGATTTTTATAATAGGTTTTGACTATTTTGAAGAATTGTTTTCAATTTAAATAAAAGTTATTTTAATTTCAAACATCAAAGGACAGTGCCTTTATTTGAAACATGACTGTTGCAAGAAGCCTAGGGAATTCACATTCAGAGCTAATGCTGCCTTTTTTTATAAATGTATTTTATTTTTCCAGTCTGTGGCAGCCAGATATAAGCCATAAAAAGTACTTCAAATGCAATAGGTGACAAGATATTTTGGGGGATTCATTTGCCAAACTTATTTTTGTATTTTTCTAACTTGAGCTCAAGAAATGAACAGGAGACTAGAATAAATCCTATGTAATTCATTATTTTGACATTTTTGTTAGGAAAAACTTAACACTTAGAAGTTGTATGGGCTTTATAAGACTGGCATTCTTACAGGGCAGTGTTTCTTTAGCCTAAGAAATTTACCAGCTCTATAATAGGGCCCAAAGAGTATGTGCAAAAAAAAAATTTCTCCAGTATAGCCATTTTATGGACTTTACTGCCTTAAAGGATGAAGATGGCTTAAAACCTGTGGATACTGGATTCAACCAATAAAGTGAAAATGCCCAGCAGTTGTGAAACAAAGGCTATTTAAACATGCCTGGTAATTGTGCTACAAGATCACAAACTGGCATCCTACATGCTGAGAATTGCTTTATCACTGTGATATCCTGTTGTATCTTGTGCTTGGTAGGTTAAACGACTGGTTTCTTTGTTGTATCTGGACTGAGTTCTAGTTATTGGACTTAGGAACTCCCTGTATCCAGTGTCCAGTGGGTAACCATTGCCTGCGATGTGGCTGGAAGGAAGGAGATTGGCTGCAAAGAAGCCTAGTGCAACTTTGAGGTGATGAAAATGTTATCTAGGCCGGTGATGGTTCTAAGACTGCTTTTGTTAAACCTCATCCAATTATATTTTGTATGTAAATTATACCTTAATAAATCTCACGTTTAAAAGAGCTTCACGTGTGGCAAAATGTCACTTTTGGGCGGGCCTCTGGGCAAGGGCTGATGACAAGAGGGAAACAAGCACAAGAGTGGGGCCATGGCCGAACCCGCTCGGTGGTTCGAGTGTAGACCCGAGCACAGGTTTTACCGGTTTGATCCCCAGGTCAGGGCAGATACAGGAACAAGTCAATATTCCTGTCTCCCTCTCTAAAATCAGTTAAAAAAAAAAAATTAGAAAAGAGCTTAGTTGTGGTGTGATGAGTGGCAATGACCGCGGAGTGCCCCCGTGGAAGGCAAGCTTCCCTGGGTGATAGACCGGGCAGCTCTGGTCCTGCGGGAGCTCCGGACGGCTCGGTTTCCGCCTCCCGGGAGGAGCCTCAGCTCGCTACACTGCCCGGGGGGTGGGAAGAGACACGTCCAGAGCCTGACTGACCCAGGCGGGCCCGCTAGAGACCTGACAGCCATGGGCCGCTCGCACCGGCGCAGCGCTGACAACACGTCCCCGGGCAGCGGATGAGAAGACGTCGCTCTCGGGAACGCCACTTCCGTTACACCGCCTTCCGCGCGCCATTTCCGGCGCTGAGGTCTGGGGCGGGCGGGGCGGGGCGGGTGGTAGTTAGGTGAGGCGTGTCATGAGCGTCTCTTTCCAACGGGGAGTGAGCTTCGGCGCGCGGGCTGCCGGGCACGGCGCTCCGGTAAGGGGGTTACACTGCGGGGCGGGGGCGGGTTCGGGGCGGAGGTCGCGCTCCCGGCCAGAGTCAAGCCCGAGTCCTCGGCGCGGCTGGCCTCGACGGAAACAGGTTTTGTTTGTTTTCGGTCTGAATTTGCGTCGGTTGTTATTTCTCCTTCTGGCGGTCTGGGGACGGGCGGAAAAGTAGTCTGTTCAAGCGCGCAGATGCTTTTGAAATTTTTGCAACATTCCAGTGCTGAGCGAACTTGGGTGTTGCGGTGGAGCTGGTTGGGGAGGGGGGGGGGAGCTTTTTGTTTGGGAACTTTGAAAATATTAATTTCCGGATTTCTTTTCCCCTCTTTTAGAATTCTTTATCCGTTGCCACCAAAAGCCTCCTCTCCTCTCCGTCAACGTCCTGCGGTTTTTTGTTTTGGTGCGAGTGTATGAATAGAGTGCACGAGTTTTTCTTGTAAAAGCTAATACAAATCAGAGGTGATTAAATGTCCTCATAAACCCCCCACATATAGCTAGTTTGGACTTTTAGTTTTATAGAATTAAATTTAGATTAGTATGTAATTGGATTGCAACATTAAAAAACCTAGGATTTGACGTAGTTTAACCCTTTGTTATAAAAAGAATACAATAAGCCAAATGGAGTCATTTTTCCTAAGCCATAACACCAGACCACAATTGAATAACCAAATTGCAGTTTCAGTCTCCTCTTCCTGCCTATTTTGTACAACTCATCAGCATTGCCATACAGTTTCTAGGTGGGCTGCCGCCTGATTCATCAATCAAGTAATCAAGCCAATTAGGTCTTCAAATTTACCTGGTTGAATTTTGTGCTTTTAACACCTTTTAAGAAGACATAAAAATTAGCATACTCTTTTTTTCAGTATTTGATATCTGCACCAGTATTTTCTTATTAAAAACAGACATGGGCTTTCAGCACCAATTCTTTTATAATGCTAGTTATTTTAGGTTGAATGCAGGGCATTTAAAACAGCTAGCTCATTAATATCCCAGATTAAGTATATATAAAGCACCTGACACCTAACTAGCACTAGGTATTTTCTCTTGCAAAAAAAGTTTAGCCTTGGCTGGGTAGCTCAGTTGGTTAGAGCATCTGTCTGATAGACCAAGGTTGCTGGTTGCATCCCTGGCCAGGGCACATACAGGTATCAACCAATCAATGCATAAATAAGTGGAACAAATCTATATCTCTCTCTCTGTTTCTCTCTCTCTTTTGTCTCTCTAAAAAATTTTTTAAAAAATTTAAAAAGACGTTCCACTTTTAGAAATCAAATAGTTTAAAGATCAAAAAAGATTTACTTCTGACCCTGGCTGGTCGGCTCAGTGGTAGAGTGTTGGCCAGGTGTGTAGATGTCCCAAGTTTGATTCCTGGTCAGGGCACCCAAGAGAAGCAAACATCTGCTTCTCCACTCCTCCCCCTCCCTTCTCCTTTCTCTTTCTCTCGCTCTCTCTCTCCCTCCCTTTCTCCTTCTCCCTCTCTCTCCCCTTCTCCCACATTCATGGCTCGATTGGTTTGAGTGAGTTGGCCTTCATGAGGATGGCTCCGTGGCCTCTGCCTCAGTGGCCAAAAAAAATGGCTTTGTTGCTGAGCAGTGGAGCAACGACCCCAGATGGGCAGAGCATCACCCCCTAGTGGGCTTGCTGGGTGAATCCCCGTCTGCCAATGCAGGTGTCTGTCTCTATGCCTCCCCTCCTTTCATTAAAATTTAAAAAAAAAATTCTTTTAGCCCTGGCTGGGTGGCTCAGTTGGTTAGAGCATCGTCCCAAAGCACAGGGGTTGCGAGTTCAGTCCCCAGTCAGGGCACATACAGGAACAGATTAATGCCCCCGGCCCCATTCCTCTCGGTAAAATCAATGAGGAAAATTTTAGGCCCTGGCAGGTTGGCTCACTGGATAGTGTGTCAGTCCGATGTGCAGACATCACTGGTCAGGGCACACATGAGAAACGGACCATCTGCTTCTGTTTCCCTCTCTCTTCCCCTTCTCTCTCTTCTCCTCTTGCAACCAGTGGTTTGAGTGTTGGTCCTGAGGATAGCTCAGTTGATTCAATCATGGGCCCAGTCAAGGGTTGCCAAGTGGATCCTGGTGGGGGCACATGCAGGAGTCTGTCTCTATCTCCCCTCCTCTCACTTATAAAGAAAAAAATAATTTTTAATTATATTCTTTTATTTATGTAGCAGTGGTTTTATGGAGGAAAAGTGCACAAATGTTTTTTGATTCAAATGTCTTTTTTTAAATAAGAGTTTATTTGTGCCAAATCTGACTACATATGCTGCAAGCAAGATCTCAAATGCTTCTAAATGTCATTGTTTTTAATCTTCACAAGTGACAAAATAGTCATGATTTTTTTTAATGTAGTTATAAAAGTCATCTGGAAAATGAAATCAATACTTCTCCTTGGGTGGGACAGAGTAACATGCAAATCAGAAGGCACTGGTACAATACTGATAGCCAATAGCTTATCCAAATTAACAACAAGAAGCTTTACAAGAAGCATGAACGGATGGTCTCCATGGGGGGCAATAGGCAAAATGTTGATGTGAGTATATTCTGTTTCCCACCCTTTCCTTCCTCCCTGGAAAGTAAGAGAATCACTTGAGCATATTCTCTCTTCTGAAGCAGGGATAAGAGGTAAACAGTGCCATAGCAGAATGTTTGAGAATGTGGCTTTTGGTGTCAGACTTGGATTTAAGTCAGTACTCTTCTACCCTGTGTAACTTTGGAAAAATTTAGGAAGTAGGGGAACATTGGTGGTAGGATAAACATGAGTTCTGGTACTTGGCCATCACTTTGACTCTCATTCTACCAGGACAAACTAGAGTGGATATATAATGAGAATATTTCCATTTTGTCAAAAGAAAATCAGGTTCTAAGAGCAGGGGAGCCTAAACTGCCAGTTGCACATATGTCATCACAGTCCAGAACTTGAGTACACTGCGTCTGAGAAGCCTGAATTCGTTGACTGTAAAGCACCATTGTTGCTTGCAGACAATAAGAATTTTCTTTGTTTTCAGACTGTAGTCGTATCAGTGTGTTATGATGCCACCTCGTACCAACCTGGCTACTGGAATCCCCAGTAGTAAAGTGAAATACTCAAGGCTCTCCACAGATGATGGCTACATTGACCTTCAGGTAAGTGCAGAAGGATGCCGATGAGACTGGCTGGCTCCGTTTCTGATGAGTTAGCAGGAAAACCTTCCAGGTGAGGTTTTTGCTAACTGTCCTTGGGGACTAGCGGGAGTAGCAAGAAGGAAACCCAGCTCCTTTTCAGCCATAGCCTGCGAAGTTGGGACCTTGGCGGAGCAGTTCCAAACCAATATTAATACTGTTCCTTTCTAACAATTTTTAGCCAAAGCCCCATAATTGCAAATGTATTTAATTTATCTGAAAAATAATCAGATTGAGTTTTCTTAAGTAGAGTGTTTTAAGGACAGTGTCATTGGTTTGTTTACACGTTAATCAAAGCCAGTTCATCTTTTAAGGGAGAAATTAACTGCTAAAGATTGTGGAAATCCTCCTTCTTTCCTGATGTCATGAGATCCAATTTATTAAAGGTATTCTTTATAGCAAACAATAAGTAAAACAGTATTTGTTAAGTTTGTATCCTACCCTGATCATTTTTCATAGAATACTTCATGGCGTAGCATCTCCTTTTCCCCATTTCTGCTTAGAGCAGAATATTTTAGGTGAGACCAGGGCCAAGGAGAAAGTAGCAGGAAGCCATCCTTTTAAATATAAACAAATCAATTATTCTCTGTCCTCTTTGACTCACACTTGAAAGAAAGGTTTGTTTTGTTTTAAGTATAAGTGGGAAGCTTCCAGCCAGTTAGGTCAGATACAACCATGAGCCAAACTTTAGAAAGTTTATTTCTGAATCGTAACCTTGAATTGAACTTGTTAATAAGGCAGATTACTTGCTCCCTGGGGCAGGCAACTAATGCTTTAGTAAAAGCTGTTTCTAAAACCTTGACTGTAGGCCCTGGCCGGTTGGCTCAGCAGTAGAGCGTCGGCCTGGCGTGCGGGGGACCCGGGTTCGATTCCCGGCCAGGGCACATAGGAGAAGCGCCCGTTTGCTTCTCCACCCCCACCCCCACCCCCTCCATCCTCTCTGTCTCTCTCTTCCCCTCCTGCAGCCAAGGCTCCATTGGAGCAAAGATGGCCCAGATGCTGGGGATGGCTCCTTGGCCTCTGCCCCAGGTGCTAGAGTGGCTCTGGTCGTGGCAGAGCGACCCCCTGGTGGGCAGAGCGTTGCCCCTGGTGGGCGTGCCGGGTGGATCCCGGTCGGAGGCATGCGGGAGTCTGTCTGTCTCTCCCCGTTTCCAGCTTCAGAAAAAAAAACCCCTTGACTGTATGCTGACTTAACTTGGAAAGCCAGAAATCACTTATTTTCTTTACTTCTGAACATGATGTTCACTCTGGAATCCCTGTACATTAGTACAGCTTCCCATGTGCCGGACCCTTAATAAATGTATGTCTAATCAATGAATGACCATAAAGTATCTTTTGTTTTTGTGAGAAAATAGCTTTTCCTGGTCTGTGGAATGAGGCTGGAACGAGAGAACATTCTGCTGGGACTCCTTGGTAGAGCAATAAGTAGAACTTCGTCTTCTACCTCTTCCTTTCTGTTCTCTCCCAGACTGATTTCAAGACACATTAAGCATCCAGTTTGGTTCTTATTATCCTTCCTGCTTTAAAGTTTCTGAGCCCTGATGTTTTCATAATGCTCTCCCTTGTCTTTTTTTGTTTCTCTTCCAGTTTAAGAAAAGTCCTCCCAAGATCCCATATAAGGCCATCGCGCTTGCTACAGTGCTGTTTCTGATTGGCGCCTTTCTCATTATCATAGGCTCCCTCCTGCTGGCGGGCTACATCAGCAAAGGGGTAAGCTGAAGGGCTGTGGGAATGTGCCATGCGGGTCTTTAAAATGTGAACCAGGGCTCTATTGTATGGGGAGGGGGGGCTCTATTGTTTTATGTTTGTATCTAGTACAGCCGATTCCAGCAGGGAGAAAAAAGGATTTTGGAGGGGTTTTTTTTGTTTGTTTTTTAAGATTTTGTTTTCTGGTAACGAGACCGTGTTTCCTCCTTTGAGCAACAACAAACTTCTCCCACAGTTCTTCTGAGGTGGGTGGTGGCAGGTCGGCAAATTTTCCCTCTGAGATGTGGGCACTTTTCCCACTTTCATAGTTTGGGACAGCAAAGCCAAGTCTGGCATCAAGGACTCTTGAATGATAAAGGCTGTCACGGGGTAGAATGCCGGTATTGTAGCTTTGTAGTGCTACAGACACCCTAGTCTTCCTGGGGAGAAGCAGTGAGGCTTGTGAAAGTCTGGGGCCACTGACCGAGCCAGGATGTTTGGCTCCTGAATCAGAGCTGCTTTTCTGGCGTTTGGTTGCAGTTCCTGCTGAGTCCAGTGCGATACTTTAGAAACCTGAAGTAGTGTTTGGTGGTTCTTGAGCTGTATACAGGCACTGAAACTCACGTCTAAGTTGTTCTGACGTAGCATGGACCGTAATTCATGTTTGTTCACCAGCACTTGCCAGGCGAAGGGATGCTGGTCATAACCGCTCTGCAGAGGGAACTCAGGCAAGAATGAAACGGAGCATTATCATTGCACCTGGCAATAGTAGCACTGGCACAAAAATGGCTCTATATGGATTTTAACAATTATGTCTAATTTGCCTTAGGCTCTTAGCTATTTAAAACTCTTACGTGGTCACCACCAGCCACTTACTTGGTGTGTGGTCTAGTTTGGACACCTAACTCAGGACTGTGCCTTCATTTCACTGTCACTGCAACATGCAGTGTCAATCCCAGGAGTAAGCTGTCTACTAATGATATTGTAACAATTGAAAGTGGACATGAGCCCTGGCCGGTTGGCTCAGCGGTAGAGCGTCGGCCTAGCGTGCAGAGGACCCGGGTTCGATTCCCGGCCAGGGCACACAGGAGAAGCGCCCATTTGCTTCTCCACCCCTCCCCCTCCTTCCTCTCTGTCTCTCTCTTCCCCTCCCGCAGCCAAGGCTCCATTGGAGCAAAGATGGCCCGGGCGCTGGGGATGGCTCTGTGGCCTCTGCCCCAGGCGCTAGAGTGGCTCTGGTCGCAACATGGCGACGCCCAGGATGGGCAGAGCATCGCTCCCTGGTGGGCGTGCCGGGTGATCCCGGTCGGGCACATGCGGGAGTCTGTCTGACTGTCTCTCCCTGTTTCCAGCTTCAGAAAAATGAAAAAGAAAAAAAAGAAAGAAAGTGGACATGAGACCCACATAAAACAAATACTGTTTTATCTTGTGTGGTTTATAAAGACTACTTTTAAAATAAGGATAAAGATGTTAATGAAGAAAATCACTAATAGGTTTTGTTTTGTTTGTGGTTTGGGTTTTTTTTTACTTTTTTATTACAGACATTTCAAACAGAACAGAAGTGCAAGTAGATGTAATAATATAATGAACCCACATATATCTACCACCCAGCATCAAGTTATGAGCATTTTGTTTCATCTATCCCCCCAATTCTTTTTCCTGTATATTAAAGCAGATACCAGATTTATACTTTGCTGGTAAATTCTTTTTAAATTTTTTTAGATTTTATTTATTGATTTTTAGAGGAGAGAGAGAATGAGGAAGAAGCAAGAAGCATCAATTCGTAGTAGTTGCTTCCTGTATGTGCCTTGACCAGGCAAGCCCAGGTTTCAAACCAGCGACCTCAGCATTCCAGGTAGACACTTTATCCGCTGCGCCACCACAGGTCAGGTGGTAAATTTTTAAGTGTACATCTTCAGTATACATCTCTTAACAGTTTTTACTTAAATCTAGGGATGCTGTCTTATTATCATTTGCCTTGTTCTTTTCCTCATTTCTTATAGACTGTTAGATTTAGGGACTTGTTTAGATCTGGATTTAGTTTAGTTTTAGAAAGAATTTTCATAAGAGGTGCTGTATTAGCACATTGACTCTCAAACGTCAATGTCAACCAGAATTACCTTGCCAACCTGTTTGTTCACACACAGATTCCTTGCTCCCATGCCGAGATTCCAATTCCTAGGTCCAGAGTAGGGCATTAAAACTGGCATTTCCAACAAGCTCCTGGGAAATGCTGGTGGTCCAAAGACCACATTTTCAGAACATTGCTATAGTATCACATTAGGAGGCTTATAATGACTGTTCTAATTTTCAGTTGATATTAAGACTGATTCTCGGATTCAAGTGTCTTCGATCTAATTTTTTTTATTATAAATTTCCCCATCATCCTTTGCACTTATGAATCCAGTTTTATCATTTTCTGCATTTATCAGCTGAAAGTTTTCCTATAAAGAACTTTCTTAAATGTGCTATTTGGTTATCCTCAAATACAATTATATAGTCAAAGTAGGAGAAATGTTTGATTATTTTTCTGTAATAACTTTCATAAAAATACAACTAGCATTCTCAAGAAATAACCAAAGAATTATTAGTATCATTATAAACTCATTATTTTTTGAAACATTTTTGCTTCAATTAATTGCAGTCTATAGGTACTCTTTTAATTTTTATTTATTTATTTTTTACAGAGACAGAGAGTGAGTCAGAGAGAGGGATAGACAGGGACAGACAGACAGGAATGGAGAGAGATGAGAAGCATCAATCATTAGTTTTTCATTGCGCATTGCAACACCTTAGTTGTTCATTGATTGCTTTCTCATATGTGCCTTGACCACGGGCCTTCAGCAGACTGAGTGACCCCTTGCTGGAGCCAGCAACCTTGGGTTCAAGCTGGTGGGCTTTTCCTCAAACCAGATGAGCCCGCACTCAAGCTGGCGACCTTGGGGTCTCGAACCCGGGTCCTCTACATCCCAGTCCGACGCTCTATCCACTGTGCCACCGCCTGGTAAGGCTATAGGTATTCTTCTAACATATAAATTGTCCCAAATTTGGTCAGATATTCACTCAGTTCACTCCTGTGTGTTTTATTTTATTTTAATATTTATTTTATTGATTTTAGAAGGAGGGAGAGAAAGAAATACCAATCTGTTCCTGTATGTGCCCTGACCCGGGATTGAACCGGCAACCTCTGCATTTTGGGATGATGCTCTAACCAACCGAACTCTCTGGCCAGGGTACTTCTATATCTTTTAAACCTGACTCAGGGATCCTTAGATAGCCCTTCTTATTTTTTTTTTTTTTTTTTTTTTTTACAGAGGCAGAGAGTCAGAAAGAGTGATGAGGGACAGATAGGGACAGACAGGAACGGAGAGAGATGAGAAGAATCAGAAGAATCAGTCATCAGTTTTTCGTTGCGACACCTTAGTTGTTCATTGATTGCTTTCTCATATGTGCCTTGACCACGGGCCTTCAGCAGACTGAGTGACCCCTTGCTCAAGCCAGCAACCTTGGGTCCAAGCTGGTGAGCTTTGCTCAAACCAGATGAGCCCGTGCTCAAACTGGCGACCTTAGGGTCTTGAACCTGGGTCCTCCGCATCTCAGTCCGATGCTCTATCCACTGTGCCACCACCCGGTCAGGCCTTTGATAACTTTATTGTTTTCTGGTGCAGCAAGTTACACATTTTTATGCCCCCTAACTTTGTAAACAGCCATATCACTAAGGAGCCCTGATTTAGAGATTACAAACTGAACATTAATGATGCTCATTTGCTATTGGTTTTCTCTTTGTTTCTAGGCCTTTTTAGTGACAGAAACAAGGGAAAATAATATATAGATATATAGAAATAAAGATTTTTTAATGCAAATTTAAGATCAGAGTTTGAACTTAATTTCTTTTATATCTCTGTGTCTATCCTAGTGATATTTGTATAATTACTTTCCTTATTCTGTATTATATATATATATATATATATATAATAGCTTTGAAATATCAGTTATGGTATTAATGCTATATATAAATACATAGGAAGGCTGAATGCATTGTAAGTTTTCTTTGCAATTCTTTGATCCTTAGGATAGATCTCATTAGGCATGTGTAGTCAAAATCCTGCAAAAGATAAAAGGAGGAAGAAAATAGAAAATGTAAAATAGGATAACAGAAATAGCACCAAATAAGTCCAAATGTGAGAGAGTTATAGACTTTATTCTTTTTGATTTTCAAGTAGTTTATTTTTGGCCTAAGGGAGCTTCTTCAAGTTCTCTCCCCTTGGGTTTAAGTTCATGATTATTGGGTTGTTGTGTGCCAGCTAAGCCGATTTAATATTCACTATAACCATATGAGATAAATACTGTTTTATATAGCTTTTTGTGAATGAACCAGCCAAAATTACATTGTTTAGATAACTCATCAGTATACATTGTATAAATGGCCCTTAAAAAGGAAATTTATAGATTGAGTTTAAATCTATGGATGAGGAAATCTTAAGCTTAAAACAGTACAAAACATTACAAAAGAAAAGGAGGGTAAGTTTAACTATAAAATATTTAAAACCATGGAAAAAACCAAGATGGACAAAGCAAATGTGTAAAGGTGAATCCATTCAGCACATTTGTTGAGCTTCTGCTCTATGTTGGGCACAGCTGGGAAGGAACAAAGTCCTCATCCTCATGGAATCCCCCCAAAAGTTGTAGCCCTGCTGATAGAGGGGCTAAGCACCATTCCTCCCTCTTTGACCTGTGAGTCCTGCTCATGGGAATATACACTAGGATAATCTGGGAGGCCAGAAAAACACTGAAGGTTAGTGTGGTGTTCTGCACAATCACAAAAGTGAGTCTGGGTGTGTGTGCAGGGGCTAAGTAAAATTGTGGTACATCCATTACAGTGTAGTGCTATGCACCATTAATTGACATATAACATTTTATTAGCCTGGCACCACGTGACTCTGTGCCATGTGACCCACGCCACTGCTGCAGCCACCACAGGAGGTGTCTGTGACAAAGCTCATCATCCTGAGCCACTCTCAGGCCAGTGAGTGGGCCAACAAATACATCAGGAACTGCATCATCCAGTGTAATCCAAGACCTGACAAGTACTTCACCCTGGGGCTCCCCACTGGGAACGCCCCAGTTGGCTGCTACAAGAAGCTAATTGATTTATAAGAATGGAGACTTGCCTGACCAATGGTGATGCAGTGGATGGAGCATTGATCTGGGACGCTGGGGTCCACGTTCAAAACCCTGAGGTCGCCGGCTTGAGCGTGAGATCCTCGATCTGAGCCCAAGGTCACTGGCTTGAGCCCCCCCCCCCCCCCCCAGTCAAAGCACAAGAGAAGCAGTCAGTGAACAACTAAAGTAATACATATACAAGTTGATGCTTCTCATCTCTCTCCCTGTCTTGTCTGTCTCTCTCTCTGTCTCTCTGTCTCACTCACTAAAAAACGAATGCAGACCCATCCTTCAAATATGTGAAGACCTTCAACATAGAAGAATATGTGGGTCTTCCTCAAGACTACCCAGAGTTATCATTCCGTTATGTGGAACAACTTCAAGCACACTGACACCTACCTAGAAAACCCCCACATTCTGGATGGAATGCAGCTGATCTGCGGGCTCAGTGTGACACCTTTGAAAAGAAGATCAAGGCTGCAGGCTGGATCGAGCAGCAGCCCCAACACATTCCCTTTAATGAACCAGGCTCCAGTCTGGTGCCTAGAACTTGAAGACGCTGGACATGGACACCATCCAGGCCAGTGCTAGGTTCTTCGATGCAAATCTCAGCAAGGCATGGACACTGTCATGGATGCTAGAGGAATAATGATCCTCATCACAGGTGCTCACAGAGCGTTTGTTGTGTACAAAGCCATCAAGGATAGAGTGAACCAAATGTGGACCATGTTTTGCCTGCCTTCCATCAGCATCCACGCACCATGTTCACTTAAGAATCACTGTTCTAGCCTGACCAGGCGGTGGCATAGTGGCTAGAGTATAGGACTGGGATGCAGAGGACCCGGGTTCAAGACCCCGAGGTCGCCAGCTTGAGTGCGGGCTCATCTGGTTTGAGGAAAAGCCCACCAGCTTGACTCAAGGTCGCCAGCTTGAGCAAGGGGTTACTCGGTCTGCTGAAAGCCCGCGGTCAAGGCACATATGAGAAAGCAATCAATGAACTAAGGTGTCGCAACGAAAAACTAATGACTGATGCTTCTTATCTCTCTCCAGTCCTGTCTGTCTGTCCCTATCTATCCCTCTCTCTGACTCACTCTCTGTCTCTGTAAAAAATAAATAAATAAAAATTAAAAAAAAAAAGAATCACTGTTCTAGATTAAGGAACAAACTCTTAATATCTAAAATCAGCATAAGTGCCTGTTCAGCATAAGTGTCTGTGGTGGTACAGTCGATAAAGCATCAACCTGGAACGCTGAGGTTGCCAGTTCAAAACCCTGGGCTTGTCCAGTCAAGACACATGCAAGGAGCTACAAGGAGTTGATGCTTCCCACTCCCCCCCCCCCCACATCTCTCTCTTTCTCTCCCCCCCCCCAGTCAAATCAATAAATCTTTAAAACTATGTATATAAAGTGAACATAAGGAAGCAGTCTTTTGGTCAGTGCCATGGGAAGAACCCCCCCCCCCCCGTCTTAATTTCTCCATTGATAAGAGAAGAGGGAGAGGTGGGGGAGAAGGGAGAGAAAGAGAAGCATCAACTCGTTCCACTTAGTTCCATTTAATTGTGCACTCATTGGTTGCTTCTCATATGTGCCCTCACCAGGGTCCAAACCCATGACCTTGGTGTACTTGGACAATGTTCTATCCACTGAGCTACCTGGTCAGGGCCTCTGCCCCATTCTTTGCTCAGTTTTTTCCCCCCCTCAGCCTTTCCATGAACTCTTGAGGACTCTTTAGGGGAGGATTGGGGGCGGGGGCTAAAGAGAAGGCTTTGCTGATAGTCGGAGCCTCAAACGGCCCAGCAATGTCAAACCCTTCTCCTTCCCGGACCCTCCAGCATCAGGAGGAAGGTGGGAACCCTTTTCCCACCAGAGCACTGTGTTTTTGTTCCAGGGTCTCACTGTGGCTCCTGCCTTTTACATACTCATTCATAAATAGAAGGTTCATTAGGTCAACAGACACTGGCACGATTTCAATGAGCTATTGTACAATTGATAATCAAGAGAAAAAGATATAAATCTTTGCCCTAGGGAGTGTTCTACCCAAAGAAAATGCTCTTAAAAGTGTAATATACTGATCTACGGCTTGGACCCATGTGTTTAAAATTTATAACTTGCGTGGTACTGATGCACTTGCCTCCTTCTGCCACCAGGGAGCAGACCGGGCCGTTCCCGTCCTGATCATTGGCATTTTGGTGTTCCTGCCAGGATTTTACCACCTGCGCATCGCCTACTATGCATCCAAAGGCTATCGTGGTTACTCCTACGATGACATTCCAGACTTTGACGACTAGCACCCGCCTCAGCCCTGAGGAGCCGTCAGATGGGACTGAGCTTTAAGATAATGAGCAGAAACTATGGCTAAGGGCTAAGGAATTCTGCAGTTTGCAGATATTTAACAAAACAATGGGAGGGGGGCTTATGGGTCCATCCTAAAGATGTTAACTGAGCTTACAATTAGTTTATGAGGGCATGCTCCATTTTTCATCTCCTGGTCCTGACAAAAAGCTGACAAGTTTTCCCACATGAACTTGTATCATGGAAGAATCGCATTGTTTATTGGAAAAAGCGGGAGATTATTCTGTAGTGGAAAATGTACAACCACTACCCTTTTCAGAGTTGAGCATAAAAGGGGAGGTTATTCTATGTACAACCACTACCCTTTTCAGAGTTGAGCATAAAAGGGGAGGTTATTCTGTAGTGGAAAATATACAACCACTACCCTTTTTAGAGTTGAGCATGTCTTTTAAATAGTCTTTATTGTCAGTTTGTTCTTGTAAATGGAAGACTGCAGTATGTCAAATTTCTTAGTAATAAATTACTAAGTAATTTATTTTGAAAAATCTAATTATTTTATCTCCTGTGCTCTAACTTCATGTTCTAATGGAAGAGCTTGGCAAAATCAGTAATTTTTTTTTTTTTCATTGATTTGAGAGAGAAGAAAAGGGGAGAAAGAGAAAAGTATCAACTCACTGTTCCACCTTGTTGTTCCATTTAGTTGTGCACTTACTGGTTGCTTCTTGTATGTGCCCTAACCAGGATTGAACCAGTGACCTTGGCACGCCAGGAGGATGCTTTATCCACTGACCCATCCACCCAGGGCCAAATCTGTAATATTTTTTACTTGATTTCTTATTAAGAGCAATCAGGAATTTTAAACCTAGAGCAAGTTTTCAAAATGTAAACACACTCTGTTCATCACTCCTTGGCCAGCTCGGACCTGGTTCACCAATAGGTTGGGCACCATATAATTTGGGTAATTCTATCCTTTATAGAGTAAGACGTTCTATATATCATGGCTTTAAGGGCTGAACACTTGGCTATTTTATAAGGAAAAATGTAGATGGATGTTGCTTAGAGTTTATAACCCCATTGTTAGCACACTATATTACGATGTCATTCTGCCGATGATCACAAGATTCGACCTGTGTCCCTAGGAGACTAGACTGCCTTAGCTTGATTCTGTTTCCTAGCTTGCAAAACGTGACTTATGTTCAAAATAAATTAAAATGTCAAAATCAAAATCCTACACTTGAATGAGTTAACTTGAAACACATTTCAGAAAACATTTTAGTGATTATGTGATATCTTAGGTTCCCAGTACCCAGGACTGCTTTCATTTTTCAGTCATTCTTTTACTCAGGTTGTGGATTGGGCAGCCAGAAGCCTGGAAGTGCTGTGAGCTGGGATTTGAAGGGCTGTGGGCAGAGCAGGTTTACTGGGGAGGATGAGTTCAGCTTTGGACTTGTTAAGCTGTAGATGTCTGCTTGACATCCACGTGGAGCTATTGACTAGGCAATTGCAATGCACAGGTTTGGAGTTCAAAAGGGAGTCTTGGCTGCAGGTAGAAATTTGGAAGCCAGTGTTGGGACAATATGGAAGAAGCCTGTGGCTGGATGAGATCACCCACAGAGTGAGTGCAGGGAAGAAAAAACACTAGGACTCAGGAAATGAGGGACAAAGGGTACCTGAAGCCTGTCAGGTTAGGTACATTTGTTAATGGAAAGGTAGGCTGGGGAGTCCAGTCGTCTAATTAAAGTTCTTGGTCCTTGTCAGTGAAGATGTAAGGAAATATAACGCTTTATCCCGGGCAGTGTTTGTAAAGCAACTCAGACCAGAAAGTTTTGGCCAAACCACATTACATGGTCCTTTTTAAAAGGGTAATGATGGTACTGGTTAGGGTTGGGGGGATGGAACTAAGGGTATAAACTGAAAATAAGCATTTGGTTGGGGTAAATATTTGCTCCCCCAGTCCATTCCCCAACGTCTAATTAAGTTTCTTGTATATATCTCAGCCCTTCCAGAAATGTTCTCTGTGTGTGTCCTTTAAAAAAAGACCAAAAAAACTTGGTCTTTCATTGTATAGTTTTATAATTTCTTTTTTTCTACTTACTCTGTTTTATATATCTTTCCATATCCACAGAGAGGTCAACCACATTTTTAAAAATGTAAATTATAAGTATAGCTTTTCATGCTGTGCATATAGTCATAGGGTCCTAAGATCAAACACCATAAAGTCAGATTTCTGGAATAGGAATTCCCTCATGGATGTCCCCTGAGGAATGACTTGCTGTCCTATTTGAACATTCAGTCTCATAATTTTATTCCATTTGGGGTTGTTACAGGAATATTGTTTATTAAGCCAAAACCAGATCGCTGTAACTGTGTTGACAGCAGTTGCATGTTACAGAAAACATCCAGGCCTCCATAATAATAGTGACTATTTCCTGAACCCTTTGGCTGATGTGCCAGGCACTTTTATTATGTATTCTATTTCATTTTGGTCCTGGGGAAAGCCCTGAATTGGGTAAGATTCCTGCATAATAGATTGGCTATTTGCAACTCAAATTTAGGAAAAACCTGTATTTACTCTTTTTTTCTTTTTTTTTTTTTACAAAAAGTGAGCCAGAGAGAGGGATAGACAGGGACAGACAGACAGGATCAGAGAGAGATGAGAAGCATCAATCATTAGTTTTTCATTGCGCGTTGCAACACCTTAGTTGTTCATTGATTGCTTTCTCATGTGTGCCTTGACTGCGGGCCTTCAGCAGACCGAGTAACCCCTTGCTGGAGCCAGCGACCTTGGGTTCAAGCTGGTGGGCTTTTTTGCTCAAACCAGATGAGCCCACACTCAAGCTGGTGACCTCGGGGTCTCGAACCTGGATCCTCTGCATCCTAGTCCGATGCTCTATCCACTGCGCCACCGCCTGGTCAGGTACCTGTATTTACTCTTAATGAAGACATATAAAAGCCAAATGCCTTTAGAGGATAGAGAAGGAAAGAAGCGAGAGGGGTGTATGGACTGTAGTAGTAGGGATGAACTTCAATTGCCAAATGTTTGTTCTACCTAAAAGTGACTTTGTTCCCCCGTCCCCAACTCTTTGTTCCTGGCCTTGATAGTGTTGGCCACATCATGTGCCCTACCCTTATAAGGGTTTCTTATTTGCAACAACTATTACGCCCTCAAATCTAAAAGTCCTCCCGGGTTGTGTTAGCTGTTTTGCGTATGATGGGAATTCCAGACCCACTGCGCCTGGTTGAGCTCAGTGTGCCGGAGGCGTGTTGACTGCTTCCTTTCATCCCGGGATTGTCAGGTGCTGAAGGTACAGCAGGATAAGATAGGGCTTGGTTAGTGATGAGCTGAGTTTGCAGACTTGTGGCCACAGATGTTGGCCTGCATTTTGTTTTTAAAAATGGAAAGGTTCACATGATCTTGATCTTTGGCTTTTCTTTATTCCTGAGAGGCTATACAACCATCTGGAGTGAGGTAGTAAAGCAGCTGTAGCTGAGCGGAGTTCTCCAGTTTCTGCAGTTCCCACCGCTGCTTAGTTACATTTATTCCCATCTGCTCGTTTTCTTCGTGTAGAGCAAAAAGTGTCTGAGGGGCCCACAAAGTCGAGCACAGTGCTTGTGGTCACTTAGGGTCAGTGAGTGAAGAACCAAAGCCAAGAGCGCGTTTCCTTCGGGGTCTGGACAGGTGGGCTGCTGCCGTTTGATTCAGACTCTCCTCTGTGACCCTCCCTCACCTGCCTGGCAGGCCAGCTACTCTTTAGAGTTGGTGCTACCCAGTGAGTCAAGTCCGGTGGTCCCAGCTCACAACCTGCGAGTCCCCTCTTCTGAGGTCCTGGAATATCCCTGTTAGCTCACGCAGAAGAACCTCCTGCTACTGGTGTGAGGGAAGCTGGTGGAGGGAAAATTGTAGCCTTGACTTTCCACTGACATTCAAAGGGTCATAAACCAAATCAGGCTACCTTAGTCACCGTGCTCTGTCATCTAAATTCCTATGCAGAGGTTTCTCTCTAGAATCAGCCCCACAGACTCGGCCTCACAGCTCTGTAGTTCAGTCATGGTTCAGTGCCAGGGTGGGAAGGGACAGGCTACTTGTTATTAGCTACAGGATATTGGGCAGATTACCTCTGGAGCCTCAGTTTCCTTATAAACCAGTTCCTACCTCATAGGCTCATTGTGAGGGTTACGTAAGACAATGTGGGAGGGTGCTTCATGCAGAGCTGGGCACGTGGTAAGCACCCAGTGAATGGATGCTTCTCTTTGAGGAAGTGACAGTCACACTCTGGCTTCAAGGAGTAGTGGCTGGGGTGGAGCTGAGGAGGAAGGAGAGCTCATCAGTTGACCCCAAGGCCATCCTGAGGAACGTGCTTGTCCCTGGTGAAAGGACCCCAGAGGTAGGGGCCCGAGCCAGCATGGCCGTCACCCCAGAGCTAGGGGCCCAAGCCAGCATGGCCGTCACCCCGGAGCTAGAGGCCCAAGCCAGCGTGGCCGTCACCCCAGAGCTAGGGGCCCGAGCCAGCATGGCCGTCAGCCGCAGCCAAGGCAGGGCTCCCTTCCTTGACAGAGCTGTCTATAGGAAGGGTGAGGTCTCCAGCCCCTGGTCCTCTTCCAGTCCTCTGGAAGTAGGGGGGGAGGGCCGGGGAGGACAAAAGCACCCTATTGTAGCCAACACGTGGGCCAGAGGCCCCTGCCCTGGGGGCCCTGCAGGGAAGGCCATGAAGACTAGTGAAGCAGCAGGCGCCATCAGAGCCACTCTCCCTGCACCTTGTACTTCCCTCCCCGCTCTCCCTATGGGTCCCATTTTTACCTCTTTCTGCACTTCCTCTCCTCAGTCTCGCCCCTCTGCTTTTCAAAATGCAGTCTCTGGACCAGCAGCATCAACACCACCTGGGAGCAGAATCTTGGGCCAGCCCTAGCCCTGCTAAATCAGAACCCGCATTTGGACAAGGCCCCCAGGGGTCCATTGCTTGTCACTGTCTGAGAAGCACTGGTCTGGGGTACCCCTACCTCCTGGTCCATTTCCTCACTTTGAGACTGGACCTCCTGGCAGCGCCAGTGGCTGGAAGGTAGCTCTTCCACCTACCATTACTCTCTAGACAAAACAGTAACTCCCAGACTCTTAAGGACATCTCACAGAAATGGCATGGAAAAACGCAAGGGGCTTTGTGAAGATCTTATTTGTGAGCAGTGAGAAAACACGTCCAACAGGTGAGGAAGGCCCGTGGCAGGACTGGAAGCACACTTGGTGCTCAGAAGGCCAGGGGAAGGGAACAGTGTGTCATTTATGATCCAGGGGAAGGCAGGCTATCTTTTCTCTTGGTTTCTGTGAGAAGCAGGCCTGCTAGCTCAGGAGTTTAGCCTGAACATCGAAGGTGCTGGCTTCCCGTCCCATCTCTGACTCTCAGATGCCTCCCATCATTCATTCCTCTCCCTAATCTGAGAAGAGCCAGCTAGAAAGTGCTTCAGTCTGAAGGATCAAGTTTCTTGACCAAGATGCTAATCCTTAAAGAGGGTTTTCTTTTTTTTCTCTTTTTTTTTTTTTTTTTTTTTTGGTATTTTTCTGAAACTGGAAACGGGGAGGCAGTCAGACTCCTGCATGCGCCCGACCGGGATCCACCCAGCACACCCACCAGGGGGCGATGCTCTGCCCACCAGGGGGCGATGCTCTGCCCATCTGGGGTGCCGCTCTGTTGCAACCAGAGCCATTCTAGCACCTGAGGCAGAGGCCACAGAGCCATCCTCAGCGCCCGGGCCATCTTTGCTCCAATGGAGCCTTGGCTGAGGGAGGGGAAGAGAGACAGAGAGGAAGGAGAGGGGGAGGGGTGGAAAAGCAGATGGGCGCTTCTCCTGTGTGCCCTGGCCGAGAATCGAACCCAGGACTTCCACACACCAGGCCAACGCTCTACCACTGAGCCAGCTGGCCAGGGCCGGTTTTCTGTAGGATTAATATCTGCAGAGTTGGCTTGAGACAACCGTCCACATGGCCAATATCCCCCTGCAACCGAACAGATGGAAGCAGCAGAAGCACCAGCACAGGAGAGGGCATGGCCTGGCTGAGTTGAGATGGGCGTGGCCTGGCTGAGTTGGAAAATGACTCCCACCAGGCAAGAGGATTGGCCATGACGAGCTGGGGTAAGTGGTGGGGGACCTCAAGAGTTCAAATTTTAGCTTCAGTAACAGCGGCTTTAATTATAATATAATCAGTAGGTTTAACTATAAAAACATAGTTTCAGGAACTGGGATACTTAAAGAGATCCGCAAGCAATCTACCCTTGAACCCCAGGGAACTGAAAGTAATCCACTTTTGTTCCTCAGGAGATCTGCCAGCAAAGCCTTTGTGCTCCGAGGACAAGGACAGAATGCCCACCGACTCTGAGCCAATTACCTTTGACTATGATCTGATGAACCCTCCCTTAAAATTCCAAAACCCTCACCTACCCTTCTGTTAGGATACACAGTACGGTCTCCTCAGATTGCCAGTCATCTCAATAAAGTACTCATAAAGATTCAGTCCCTGTCTCTACTATTTGGCTGAAGTGACAGGTAGCACAAACACTGACATTTCCGGTTTCAAAATCTCTGGATATAACCACAGGCTCATGTCCCTGTGGCTGTGATCTGCACATTCTGAGACTTACTGACAGAGGACTTGCTGAGAGCAGCAGCTTCCCCTTCTTGGGGATGTCAGAAAATGCCAAGTGTTTTCCACATTCAATGGAGAATGAAACCACAGTGAGCCAGAAGAGCTAGGGAATGACGCTAGCCGAGTTCAAGGACCCCTGCTCATTCTGAACATTGACCGGACATGATCTTCCACTGTGCTTCTCTCCCTGGTGTTTGCCTCCTGCCTCCAGCAAGGTTTTAGCTCATCACTTGGCAATAAAAGGAGTTAATCTGTCACAGAGCAGAGACTGGGATTTTCCAATCTAGAAAAATAAAGTTACACAGCATTGACAGGGTAGACCCATATTTACTGACCAAGGCCCGGGTCACTGAAACTTGATACTTGAAAGCACTTTGGGGGCAAATTATCTCTTTATTAAAACAAGTCAACTTAAACATTAACCAAAAAAAAAAAGTAGACCACAGAGCTTTGGAAGCAGCTCTGTCTTGATACAGTCAACCCCTCCACGTCTTACCAGTCACAGCTTTAATCTAACCTTGGTCTTATCCCGAGACTTGATTTTAATTTGCCTATTAATTCACATTGAATTCTACTTTTAAGTTCACCTGTGAAACATTTTGGGGGCGCCTGCTATAGACATAGCACTTGGCTAGGTATCAAGAAGGAATCATCCACTTGCTTTAGAAGTTTGCAGCTTACTTAAGGACAAAGATCCATACCGGAACTAGCTAAACAAATGCAGTATTAATTATGAGTAATTTAGAAAGTTGTTTCTCTTCTAAGTAGACTGGAAAGGAAAGGAGGCTCAGCAGACTCTGGAAAGGTCTGGCTGAGACAGGGCTGGTGGGAGGGGACTTGGCCTGGCCCCAAACTGGTAATAGGTGCTGTGGTCTGCAGCCCCTAGGCTGGGCATTGAGAAAGTTGGAAATTAAGGTTGCCTAGGTGACACAGGACTAGGCTGTGGACAGCAAAGGAGTGAAGAACTAATGTTTATTTTATTGATTTTAGAGGGAGAGAGAGAGACAACATCAGTCTGTTCCTGTGTGTTCTCACTGAGATCGAACCAGCAACTCTGCACTTTGGGATCATTCTCTAACCAACCGAGCTATCCAGCCAGGGCTGTAGTTTTCTTTTTATACTTTATTTTTCTCAAAATTATCAATGCATATACTTCTAAAAAGTCAAATAGTTTCACCAGACTTTTTATGAAAACCGAAAGTTCTCTGTAACCCCTCCTCTCTCACTCTCCAAAAGACAACCGATTCTTACAGGCTGAATCTTTTTTTATTGACTTCACTAGCTCTCCATGCAATATCTATATCAACACTTCACAATCTTTCAGTATTAAGCCTGGGCAGTTGGCTTTATCCAGTGACCTCGGGGTATCAAACCTGGATCGTCAGCGTCCCAGGTTGACCTATCCACACTGTGCCACCACCGGTTAGACTGTCAGCTCATGTTACAGAGTGAAAATAGAAAACAGAGTGGAGCTCTGTGCCTGCGGAAGGGCCTTGTTGACGATGGGATTGTCTGTGGGACTCTGCCTGGGCCATTCATTGGGGAATACACATGGTCAGTAACTTCAGCTCTTTCTCTGGGGCTGGTTTTTCCCAGGCAGGGCTGCCACCAACATCTGGGAACCAAGTTGGCAGAGAAGACGGGGAGTCTCAACACTCAGGGTGTAGTAGACTTTTCAGTCTTTACTAGGGTGCTCCCACCTCAACTGTAAATACAGTCTCCCAACGGCTCAGGTATAACTCCGGTTTCAAAACCCTGTCCAGAGGATAGAATAAACGGAGACTTCTGCCAGAGTATGGGGGAGATCTTTGCCCTGTTGCTCAGAGTTTGGGAGGGGAGGTTGGGTTTGACTCATTTTACTTCTTTATTTATTCATTTTTTTAGAGGGGGGGAGAGAGAGAGAGAGAAAGAGAGAGAGAGAGAGAGAGAGAAGGGGGGGAGGAGCAGGAAGCTTCAACTCCCATATGTGCCTTGACCAGGCAAGCCCAGGGTTTTGAACCAGCAACCTCAGCATTCCAGGTCAATGCTTTATCCACTGCGCCACTACAGGTCAGGCGACTCATTTTACTTCTTATAGAAGAGTAGGCATACAGAAAATTACACAAATCAAAAGCTTGATGTCTTCATAAAGTAAGCACATAAAATCTAAAATCTAATTCTTCAGTTGATTTTTAGCCAATCCACTAATGTATATTTCTCCTCTCCTGCCACTTTTAGAGGTACTTGGCATCACCAGTCCCTGAGGTTTTTTTTTTAGGGGGGGTTCTATTAATATATTATAAAATCATGTTGCTTCTATGCTTCTCCTCCTGTGGTCAGGATCTATCATTCTCTAGTAATTGGAAGGAAGGTCAGAGCGGGAGGGTCTTCCCAGTCTACTTGTCTCTGAGCAGATGAACTGCCCTCCTATGACTGCCTGGGATCCTAAGGTCTGTACTATTATCCGGAGTGAAAGGATCCTAGCTGTCAATGTCACAGCAAATCAATGCGCAAATGTTTTTTTCCTCTTTGCATCTGTGCCACGAATGGAATGGAAAATAAGTTATGATTCCAGTACCTGAGCCCTGATCTTGGTCCTCCTGCCTCACCCAGTCCTTGTGTTTGGCCCTATTTTCATATACCTCCTTCCTGCTCAGCTGCATGGATCTCTGCCACTGGCTCTATGCTGGTGCCCCTGTTCCCTGCTCCCCCACACCCTTCCAGAGCCTAGTCTGCTGACTTCCTACCACCCATGTTCACATGAGCTTGTATCATCAACAGTGTCATTCCAGCCTGACCAGGCAGTTGCGCAGTGGGTAGAGCTTCACCCTGGGATGCAGAGGACCCAGGTTCGAAACCCCAAGGTCACCGGCTTGAGCATGGGCTCACCAGCTCTGCTGGAGCCCCCCCAGTCAATGCATATATGAGAAAGCAATCAGTGAACAACTAAGGTACCACAACAAAAAATTTGATGCTTCTCATCTCTCTCCCTTCCTGTCTGTCCCTATCTGTTGCTCTTTCTGTCTCTGTCTCTCTCGCTAAAAAAAACAGTGTCATTCCACTTGCTGCTTAACCTTCAATGGCCAGTGCCCTCTCTCAGTTATTAGACCTGGTTCTTTGTCCTTAGCTCACACTTCTGCTGACCTAGCCAAGTTAGGAGACACAGGCACTACTTTACTTAGTTACTTATGCACCGAAAGTGCTCAATAAATATATCTTAAGACACTCAAACAGGAAAAATTCCCTCCTTTCAAATGTCCATCTTCCGTTGAAAATACTGTGTCTTTATTTTTAAAGGAAAATTGAATTAGAACTAATTGTGTTTGAAGAGACTTTTTAAAAAGAATTTTAAGTCTAATTGCTCTTGAGGTTTTTAGAAAGCCCCTGGAATGTGCAGAGCCAGACTTGACAAAAATTAGATCCTGAGATTCAGACCCTGTGAGTGCCCTGGCCGGTTAGCTCAGTCAGTTAAAAGCATCATCCTGACACGCCAAGATTACAGGTTCAATCCCTGGTCAGGGCACCTGTGTGTGATTGACAGTCAACCATAAAAGTAGAAGGCAACAGGTCACGGCATGGTTGTC
Organism: Saccopteryx bilineata; assembly: GCF_036850765.1. Classification (NCBI taxonomy): domain Eukaryota; kingdom Metazoa; phylum Chordata; class Mammalia; order Chiroptera; family Emballonuridae; genus Saccopteryx; species Saccopteryx bilineata. The sequence goes on from NC_089495.1 coordinate 183,166,039, forward strand.
TATGGTCCAGGAAGGAGGAAGCTGCATATTGAAATCTCCCTGCACATAGCCAAGGTCATCTAGGGTCAGCCCAGGGTTTTCCTGCTGCCTGATCATTTTCCAGACTTTGAAAAATAATAATTTGGCCCTGGCTAGTTGACAGTGGTAGGGCATCGGCCCAGAGTGTGAATATCCTAGGTTCGATTCTCTGTCAGGGCACACGGGAGACCGTCTACTTCTTCACCCCTCCCCATCCCCTTCTCTCTCTCTCTGTTTCTCTCTCTCTCTCTTCCCCTCCCACAGCCATAGCTCAATTGGTTCAAGTGCATTGGCCCCAGACACTGAGGATGGCTCTGTGGAACCTCCCCCATAGGCACTAAAACTAGCTCGGTTGCGAGCATGGCCCCAGATGGGCTGAGCATCGGCGCCAGACAGGGGTTGCCAGGTTGATTCCAGTTGGGGCACATGGGGGAGTCTGTCTCTTTATCTCCCCTCCTCTCAGAAAAGAAGAAAAGAAATATTTATTTAAATGTAGAATTGTATTAAGATCTACCTGACAGGTGGTGGCACAGTAGATAGAGCATAGACCTGGGATGTTGAGGTCCCAGGTTTGAAAACCTGAGGTTGCCAGCTTGAGCGTGGGATCATCCTGCTTGAGCTCAGGTTTGCTGGCTTGACAACTATGAGTTGATGCTTCTCATCTCTCTCCCTTCCTGGTCTGTCTGTCCTTCTCTCTCTAAACAAAGAAATAAAAGAAAATATGTTGTATACACAATTACCTTAATACATTAAAGGAGAGATATAACTCTCTTTTTTAAAATAACTTTATTATTTTTATTTTTAAGTTTCTCCATTGATTTGGGAGAAAGAAAGGGAGGGGGAAAGGGGAAAGGACAGAGAGAGAAAGAGAAAGAAAAGTATCAACTCACTGTTCCACTTAGTGGTTCCATGTAGTTGTGTACTTATTCATTGCTTCTCGTATGTGCCCTGACTGGGGATCGAACCCGCGATCTCAGTGCAGTGGGATGATGCTCTATCTACTCAGTCATCAAGCCAGGGCCTTTGACCCTCTTGATAGATGCCAAAAAGATATTAGATAAAATTTAACATCTCTTCCTGATTTAATAACAAATTAAATCTCGCTAGCCAACTTCATATAGATAAATCTTAACATTATAAAAAAAAAACACATGAAGAATTAATAGCAAATGCCATAAAGTAAAATACCAGATACATTTCCATTAATATCAGCAAAACGGTAAAGGTGCTAAAGGTGCTCGCTAACATTCGTCATTCTGGTTAAAGCAAAAGCAGACATCAATCTCAGTTCATAGATTCAAGGTTGGAAGAAGTAAGGTGTTCCAATTTTTTCTTTTTAAAATAGTTCCATTGAATTTCAATCATGAGTCATCGTTCAGGTGACTGAAATATACTCTGTCATTATAAATGTTCCCTTTCCTGCCAGGTTTGCCACTTCTGTTGAAGTGGGGTCCAGTAGTCTGAAGGCCTCCAGAGAGGGGAAGCATCTGGCTGTTAGGTGTGTCCACACTGGCATTTTCTGAGATGTGCTTTGTTTTGTCTAGACCTCAAGTGTTGGTCCATACAGATAGCCATGGTGTTGTCCTTTATTCTCAGCAGCACGATCTCTTTTTTTAAATTTTTATTTATTGATTTTAGAGAGAGACAGAAACATTGACCTGTTCCTGTGTGTGCCCTGACCTGGGATTGAACTGGCAACCTCTGCACTTCGGGGCAATGCTCTTACCAACCAAACTCTTTGGCCAGGGCTCAGTGGCACAATTTCTTAAGGCCTCTCTCTCAGCTCCTTCTGCACCCCATCTGGGCATGTGAGAACATGAGGTGGCCCTTGTGCCTACCTAGTGGGATTATGTTCCTACCTAGTGGGGTAGTGTCCAAAGTTCTTTACTGCCTTTGGGCTCCTTCTGGACGCTTACCGAATTCTTCTGCTGCTCCCGGCCTCATGATGGGGTGCGTGGGAACTGTGTGGGCTGTCTCCAATCCAGCTGTCCAGCTCTGCCTATGATAGCCTTTTCATTTCTCAAAGAAATGATAGGATCTTGCTGCTTCCCAGGCTCTACTTAGAAAAGGGCGTGGGTCCCTTCCGTTTCCAGTTTCCCAGTCTGTCAAGGATGTGGCTGTTCTCCTGCTGGCAGCTCCCCACCCCCACCCCCCATTCTCCCTTTATGGCAATGCTTGGGCTTCTGGGGGAGGGGCACAGGATGCAGGGACACTGAAGTTTTCAGCCAGCTTGCTTTCTTCTAACTCTCCTCTTTTCTCTGAATCCAGAGCCTTTTAGTTCATCTAAGGGAGCACCAACCCAATGCACGTTAACTAAAGAAGTTCACCTAAAGCTCAGACAATCTGTGGCGAAGATCTTTTCATTTACTTCCAACTGTCATAGTAATGTTTTTGGTCTATACACTGTCCAGTGAGATGAATCTGCCAATCATGCATTTGGATATTGTGGCAACATCAAATGGCTATAATATAAAAATTTCTAAATTCTTGCTCTCCATATCTGTTCTTAACTCATGGGCCGCTGACAGAGCTCATGGACCAGCCATGGTCCCGAGGTGACATGGAGGAACCTGATATAAAGGCTCAGTTGCCTCTTCATCTCCTCTTTGAAATCTGATAAAGACATTTAACACAAGAAATTCCAAGAACGAGACTTTCTTTTCTCGTACATTCGTCTGTGTTGTCTTTCCCTAAGCCAGTTAGACGCACAAGACTCCAGCTGCCACCAGGCTGGAGAGAAGTGGTCTCGAGGTCACAGAAAATAGTGGAAATGAAAATTATACCGGTTAGCACAGCAAGTTTCACTCTTGCTGTAGAAATGAGAAGTATAAAAGTGGTTAAAAAAAAAAAAAGAATTGAGTGAGAGACTAATTATAATTTGTAAATAAATAGAATCCAACCTATAAAAATTAAGAGGTTTCTAACAGAGTTCAGTTGGATGAATAGTAGCAAAGTGAAGAGCCCTTCTACTCTACTAGAATAATCATTAGAAAACATAATAAAATTAGGGTCTCATTCGTAATGACTGTGAAACAAAAGACTTGGACATCAAATTAATAGGAAGTTACTGAATAAATTTGAAGAAAATCACAAAACCTGACTGAGACATTTGCCTTTAAAGATTTTATTAAACTAGTAAGTCTCGCCTGACCAGGAGGTGGCGCAGTGGATAGAGCGTCGGACTGGGATGTGGAGGACCCAGGTTCTAGACCCCCTGGTCACCAGCTTGAGCGCGGGCTCATCTGGTTTAAGCAAGGCTCACCAGCTTGAGCCCAAGGTCGCTGGCTTGAGCAAAGGGTTACTCGGTCTGCTGTAGCTCCCCCCGGTCAAGGCACATATGAGAAATCAATCAATGAACAACTAAGGAGCCGCAACGAAGAATTGATGTTTCTCATCTGTCTCCCTGTCTGTCTGTCCCTATCTGTCCCTCTCTCTGGCTCTCTCTGTCTCTGCCACAAAATAAATAAATAAATTAATTAATTAAATAAACTAGTAAGTCTCATATTGTAAACAGATGTAAATTTGTCTACAAATGCAGTCTCATTCTAATCAAAATCACATAGAGGGATAAAGAGGACTTGACAAATTGATTCTCAAATCTATCTAGAAGGTAAAGGGATGATAATAGCCAGAAAATATTTCAAGGGAGTATCTTGAAGTACTTACCCTCTTTGATATTAAAAGACATTATAAAGCTACAGAAATGAAAACAGGACAATTCTATACAGGTGGCAAAACCAGGAAATCAGTGGATCAGAAAGACTACCCAAAAAAGAGGCCTAAATATCAATAAAAATTGAGTAAATGATACACGGGCAATTAAAATCACTAGAGAAAGGATGAATTGTTTAATAAATAGTGTTAGAACAACTGCTGAACCAATGTGCCCAGTTCTCCTGGGCTTCTGATTGTATTGTATACGTCCTCATCCCTTCACCGTGTGACTTGCATTGGCCGATGAAATGAGTTTGAGTGATGCGTCACGTCTGAGAAGAAACTTGAAGAGCCAGGTGAAGGAACTGTACGCTTGCACTCTCCCATTCCAGTCTTTAGCTACTGGCCACGGGGAAGGGGAACTTAAAAGCCCCCAGGTACTTCAGCTCTCCAAGCAGTCATTGGAGGCCCCTGTGCCAGGGGCAGTCTCCTGACGGCTGCTGAGGGCAGCCGTCCACAGCAGAGCTGGCGCGAGATGGGTGCACAGAGCTGGTCGAAGTGGGCCTTCAACAGAGTCCACTGCCAGGCGGGCGTGACCAGGATCTGCTGTGAATGCTGGTGCCAGATGGGTGGGGGAGGGGGCACACTCCTTGAGGGGAGCTGCTGCCAGAAGTACCAAACAAAGCAGTAGGCTGCAGGTGTGGCACAGGGGACACCCCGCACGGGCCTGGGAGAATGTAGTGTGGAAATGAGAAGAGCAGAATGTGGTGTTGAGAAGGACAAGGGAGCCCTTTTCCAGTTTCCCCCATCTAGGTGTGTCAGTTACCAGCAACCCAAGCCTCAGGCCGGCCTTGGGCTCACTGTCCTGGGCTGGCAGCCTGCTTCCCAGGTTCTGTGAGCTGTTCTTCACCCGGGCCCCGGGGCAGTCACTGCTGCCAGGCCTCCACCTGGCCCTGGCTCTGGCTCTGCCCCTGCAGCAGCACGCGCCCTGACAACACCCTGGAGCCTACAGTCAGCCACCAAAGCCAAGGCCCAGGCAGAAGGCCCCCCAGGCTGCTCCCCCGGGGGCCTGGCTGTGTCTGCGCGGTGGCTGCTATCAGCTCTCTGTCCAGACCCTCTTTCTGGTGTGTGCACCCAACCCTGGGTGCTTCCCATTCTTTCCCACGCCTGTGACTTTCCTGGGAGGACTGCCCTGGAGCTGTTCTGTAAACACCGGATTTCACATTCCCCAAGCAGCCCTTAATCAATGAGCGCTGATCTGGGCGAAGGCAATCTGGTCCTTCTCCTGGAGGCAGGATCACCCTAAGAGCAAACACACACATTCACTTACTGTGATTATTAAAATTTTTACTATTAACATTATTTTAATAATTTCTCTGGCCTGACCTGTGGTGGCACAGTGGATAAAGCGTTGACCTGGAAATGCTGAGGTCGCTGATTTGAAACCCTGGGCTTGCCTGGTCAAGGCACATATGGGAGTTGATGCTTCCAGCTCCTCCCCCCTTCTCTCTCTCTGTCTCTCTCTCTCCTTGCTCTCTCTCTCTCCCCCTCTCTCCTCTGTTAAAAAAAATAATAATAATTATTTCTCTGTGTGCTAAAAAGAACACTTGGAGTCATTTTTTTTTCAAGTGGGGCATTTGGTCCACCTTGAGCTGCATATTTCATGCCTGTGGTAACCCTAATTCTAGAGATGGATGCCCTCCACTCCGCTTCCACCCCAGGTTAGTCAGTCAGACACTGACCCAGGTGCTGCTGTGAAAGGATCTTGCAGTTTTCACTGAAGTTCCCAATCCATAGGTGTTACAGTGCGGAGGTTATCTGGGTAGTCCTGATCTAATTACGGGAGCCCTTTACATAGAAGCAGGAGAGAGATTCATAGCATAAGAAAGACTTGACGCCCATTCCTGATTTGAAGACTGTGGGGCCACATGAGGAGAAATATGGGTGGCCTTAAGGAACTAAGAGTGGTCCCTGGTTGACAGCTAACGAGAAACAATCCCTCAGTCCTGCAACAGCTGGGAACCGAATTATTGTGACACCTGAAGGAGTTTGGAAGAGGCCAGGACAACCTCCAGAGAGGATTGTAGCCCTGCCTCCACCTTGACTTCAACCTTGTGAGACGCTGAGCAGAAGGCCCGGCCCGGCCTCCCCAGCTGTCTGATCTATAGATGACAAACAGGCATTCTTTTAAGCTGCTAACTTTTTGGTAATTTGTACAGAGAACAAGACAACTAATAGAGGTCTCTTCTAAACTTATCTTAGTCTTCATATATGGTTAGCAATAACTTTTGACGCTTCATTATTTCAAATGCTCCCTCAAAAAATAAAAGTTGTTTACAATGAGATGAGTCCATTTAATTGTGGACCTATTCTGGCACAATTATTTAAAGAATGTGCCACAGTTTATGAAAGCAATGTGCATGTGAGATCTTTCTGGACTATGGCTGGGTAGTTCAGTGGATAGACAGTCGTCCCCAGCATGTCAAAGGTTGCAGGTTTGATCCCCAGTCAAGGCATGTACAAGAGCCAACCAATGAGTGCACAGCTAAGTGGAACAACAAATTGATGATTCTCTCTCTCTCTCTCTCTCTCAAATTAATGGGGAAAAAATGTGTGTGTGTGTGTGTGTGTGTGTGTGTGTGTGTATATATATATATATATATATATATATTAAAAGCCTTTTTTGATCAGGAACACCCACCATAAATCACTACTGTATTCCTGATACAGCTTGAAAACTGGATATTCGTCATATACTGTCACGTTAAAGTAGTAATAAACTATTTCACAGAACTAAAACGTAATGAGGTAGGTACATTATTAGCTGTTTGAGACCATGGACAAAGCTTTGACATTTTCCCAGGGCACGTAATGCCCCCTTTTTTTCTGATGCTAAAAGCCCTGTATTTGCCCCAACACTTTATACGGGTGATAACTGAATCTATTTGCTCCTCTAAAGCCTTTCCTACATACTGTTTTATACTTTAAAAAAATGTTTTCCCATTGCTTGCGCAGGGAGAAGCATCAACTCGTTCAACTTAGTTGGTCCTTTTAGCTGTGCACTCATGGATTGCTTCTTGTCTGTGTCACGATCAGGGATTGGACCTACAACCTCGGCACACCGGGATGACGCTCTACCCTCCGAGCCATTCAGCCAGGGCTGTTTTATATATTTTTTTATATAACTTTAGTTTTTTTCTTAAGAAAATAACTTGGTCCTGACTGGTGGCTCAGTGGATAGAGTGTCAGCCTGGCATTCAGACATCTTGGGCTCAATTCCTAGTCAGGGCACACCATCTACTTCTCCCCGCCTCCCCTCTCCACCTTCTCTCCTTCTTCTCCCGCAACCAGTGGCTCGACTGGTTCAGCGTGGCCCTGGGCACTGAGAATAGCTCCATCAGAACACAACAACCTCAGGTGCTAAGCATAGAGTAGCACTCCATCAGTCCCAGACAGGGTGGCCAGGTGGATCCCCGCCGGAGCGCATGCAGGAGTCTGCCTCACTATCTCCCCTCCTCTCACCTAAAAAAACAAAACAAACTTTATTTTGGATAAATGATATAACTTCATTTGAAGAAAAGTAGAATGTATTAGATAAGCAAAAAGGAAAAATATATACCTGCAACCTCACTATGTGGAGGTAAATAAACTCTTACATATTTATATGTATACATAAAACACCTCTTTCCGTTTTTCAGTATATCTCTTTCTCCAAATGAACATAGTGGTGTCTATATTTGTCTTGCAATATATATATCATTATATAAGTCTATATATCATTATGTATATATATTCGTGTCCCTGTCTTCATCTCCCCAGCTCTACACAGCCACTCCTGTGTCTGCATCTGTCTGTGTATCTGTGCGTGTCTAACTTGCCCCTGCTCTACAGTGAGCCACACACAGCCCAGTGATGCGTACTTCCTGAGCTGAACTGGCCACTACTGGCTGGAGTCAAATGTATTCCCACTTCCAAGTCTTATCATCATTTCTGAGGCATCTGAGGATATGATCATCTGACTTTTAAGAACCTCCTGACAACCACTTCCTTCCATTCTCTTGTAAATGAGGCATTGTCAGCATCTAGCAAAAAAAAAAGAAGAAAAAAAAAGAAAAACAAGCAAAAAAAAAAAATTCTATACATCTCTGAGATGGCTTTTTCTCTTCCTCTCCACAGTTGCTCAGAACAACCAGCAACCACAACAGCAAACAAACCCGCCAAGTTTTGTGCCCTGGGTGGACAAAAATCCTTTTATGCAGATATTTGTTGAGACTTCTACCCACAAATTAATTACTGCTTTCCACCTGGATGAGTGGAACCACTGTGGTGGAAGAGTGCCACCTGTCAGCTGCCACCACCTTTACTCACCTGGAACAAGAGCATAGAGACTAGGTGAGCTGGGCTGTGCTCTCAGTGAGGTTTCAGGTCACTGAGATAACTTGTGTGTGTGTGTGTGTGACAGAGACAGAGAGAGGGACAGATAGGGACAGACAGGAAGGGAGAAAGATAAGAAGCATCAATTCTTCATTGCGGCACTTTAGTTGTTCATTGATTGCTTTCTCATGTGTGTCTTGACGGGGGGGGGGGGGGAGGCTACAGCAGAGCTAGTGACCCCTTGCTCAAGCCAGCGACCTTGGGCTCAAGCTGGTGAGCCTTGCTCAAACCAGATGAGCCTGCGTTCAAGCTGGCGACCTTGGGTTTTGAACCTGGGTCCTCCGCATCCCAGTCCAACAGTCTATCCACTGCACCACCGCCTGGTCAGGCTCGAGATAACTTCTTTAGGTTCTCTTCCTTTCCTGTGTCACTCCCCAGTTTCTCCTGGAATCTCTTCCAGACAAACGACCCACAACCAGAGTATTTCTGTAGGCACTTGGACTCAGACCAGCTAGAAGTCAGTCAGAGCATCTAGAAGCTTGAAACGGGGCTCAGGTTTGTTTTGTTTGCAGCTGGGGACCCTAAAGGTTGGGCAGGAGAATGGAAACAAAGAGGTCAGTGGGGAGATGAACAAGTTCGTGGCCACAGGGGGTAGTGAGAGCTGACCCAGTCAGTGATGTTCTGGCTGATCCCAGAAACATTCAAGGTGTAATCCAAATGAGTCACGGGTGTGAGTAACACAGGAAGGAGGCTCTGTGAGTATATTTAAGGATTTGATGTTTTTCTTTTTAAAGAAACGCTCTTTTTTTATGTGCCTCCCAGCCTTGCCTTTTCTGGGATGCTCCAGAACTCAGTGAGGACAAAGAAACACTTCATGTCCTTCATCAGGGAAAGCAGTGTCTTCCAAGAAGAGTGACCCCACCCTGACTGGCCCAAGGCCAGCCCCGGCCCAGTCAGAAGGAAGCCTGCCAGTGTGGCAGTGATGTGTCACCTATTTGGTTTCCTGCCCATGATGGGCAAGGCTGTAAGGTTTCCCAGTCCGGGCCGCTGTGGCTGTGTGGGCAGAATAAAGCTGGCAGTGAGGGCAGAGCCTGAGCAGAATGCCAAAGCGGGGGAACTTTGTGGGCTCTTCTCACTTCATGGTGACCCCTCCACCCTTGCTCAGGTCAGCCCGCCCAGTCCTCACGGGGACAGGGGTTTCTAATGCAGCCAGCCAGTCATCGTGGCACTGCCCACTTCCAGTGCAGCTTCGAGCTGACCTACAGTTGTGGTATCTGGCATGGCAGGGCATAGCCTGTACCCCACACAACTGGTGAGTCACAGCCTCCTCCAGCCTGGTCACTTTCTGTCCTTCATGCTGGAGTCCTGCCCCAGACCTCAGTCATTAGACAGGCCCTGACCTGAACCCGGTTATTCCAGACGCATCCTCATCTGTGTCCAGGGAGACTGGGAGACGCATCCCCACCTGTGTCCAGGGAGACTGGGAAGCTGCTGGTAGCAAGGGGCCTCTGCCCTGGCCTCCTGGTCTCCTCTAGGCCCAGGCAAACAGGCTGTACCCACAGACCTTCCCTGCCCCCTCATCTCTAAGGGATCATCAGAGCAACTCTGCTGCCATAACAACAGGGACATTTGGTAAAAACAACAAACAGCTAAGAGAGGTGGATTATGGAAATCAAAGAAATTGAGAATTCTTCATTCCAGTCCCCTAAAAGCTCCAGCCTGGCCCTCAGCCTGTGATGTTCCCTTCCTAACATCAGTCATTCCATTCACGGGTCAGCCCAATTCGTTAGAAAATTGTTCCTTATAACGAAACCAAACTTGCTTTCCTATACTATTTTCCTCTTTTCATATGTCTTTTGAATATTTATATTTCATTCACAAATATCATACCTTTTGGTCTAAATTTCCAAATTTACTGCTATGAAGTGGCACCTAGTATTTTTTTCTGATAAATATATATATATTGTTGTTCTTATTGAAAATGTTATTTTTATTGCCTCCTTTTTATTATTTGATAACACCTTTTTAAAATGTTCGTTTTACTGTTTTTCCATCAGTGAATTAGCATTTGGTTTGATTGGTCAAATGTATTATTAGGTTTTGTTTTCCTTTTCTTTACTTCTGCTTTTATCTTTAGTAATTTCTGCTTAGACTTCCTTTGGGTCCGTGTGCTAGTCCCTTGTAGTTTCTTAGGTTGGAAACTGAATCCACCTCATGTTAGTCTTTCTTGTTTCGTTATCAGTGCACCTGTGGATATGCATTTTCCTGAGAACTGCTTTGACCACATCTCCCAGATTTTGATTAGTCGCTCTCTAATTATTGTTCATTTCTGAATAGTTTGTTTTTTATTTCCTTTTGAAACCAAGAATCATTTAGAAAACCTTTATTAAAATTTGCAAGTTAACAAGCTTTTGGTTAAAATTTGTTGTTAATTTTCAATTCTGCTCTGGCTGGGTGGCTCAGTTGGTTAGAGCATCATTCCAAAGGACTGAGGTTGTGCGTTCGATCCCTGATCAGAGCACATACAGATGTTCCTGTCTCTCTTTCTCTCTCTCTCTTTCTCCCTTTCCCTAAAATCATTAAAATAAACATAAATAAAAGAACCTAGCCCTGGCCGGTGGGCTCAGCAGTAGAGCGTCGGCCTGGCGTGCCGGGGACCCGGGTTCGATTCCCCGCCAGGGAACATAGGAGAAGCGCCCATTTGCTTCTCCACCCCCACCCCCGCCCCTCCTTCCTCTCTGTCTCTCTCTTCCCCTCCCACAGCCAAGGCTCCATTGGAGCAGAGATGGCCCGGGCGCTGGGGATGGCTCCTTGGCCTCTGCCCCAGGTGCTAGAGTGGCTCTGGTCGAGGCAGAGCAACGCCCCGGAGGGGCAGAGCATCGCCCCCTGGTGGGCAGAGCCTCGCCCCTGGTGGGCGTGCCGGGTGGATCCCGGTGGGGCGCATGCGGGAGTCTGTCTGACTGTCTCTCCCCGTTTCCAGCTTCAGAAAAATACAAAAAAAAGAAAATACAAAAAAAAATAAAAGAACCTTCTGGAGTTAAAACTTTCAAGGTTTGTTTTTAAAATTGTTTTAATTCTGTTGCCTTGTGGCCAAAGAATATAGCTTGTATGACTTTTTCATTTTTCTGTTGATATAGGAGAGGAAAATCTACCCTAAGTTCAACGTTCACAATAAGACAGGGGTGGCCTCACTGTCCTGGGGTTTATTTCTGGAGATGTTTGAGCCTTTTTAGTAAACCTGTCCAGTCGACATGGTGCTTATCAGACTATAGGGAGCTGGGCACCTCCTCTCTTTATAATCTGGAGATCATACTTCTCTCTACATGGTTTAAAGGTAGCTTTGTCCTTGTCATAGCCCAGACCATAAATTAAAGCCCCAAACCAGTGTTACCCAACATACTGTGTTCTATGGAACACCAGTCCTGTAGATAGTAATAAGTGCTCTGCAGGAAGGGTTCTGTTTGGGGCTGCTGATTCAAACAGAACTGACTACTATGGGCACCTCAGAGCCTCCATGTTTTTCGTGCATTGATTGACTTTATAAGAGGAAGAAAAAGGACGGTTGTGTTTCTCACACTAATATGAAATGCAACCCTTCTGCGGGACACAAGGTTAGTGCTTCAAAAACAGACACTGTGTGCCATGCTGCCCAAAGCCCTGTTTTCAGATATACTCCTATGAAGTCTTTTGTTTGGCATGGTCAAATTTTATTTAGCCCAATGGTTAGAGTCAGTCATTTATTCTACCCTCAGTGTGCTTGTATCCTGAATCTACAATCCAGTGTTGCTGCTACCCCTCTGGGATTCTTACTGTTGCAGATTGTATCAGCCTGCCACCTGAGTTATCATGGGATGAGCACTTGGAAAGGACAGGACCAAGGACAGAGCATTTCAGCGAGCCTCTGGAAGAGGGAAGACGCACACATTCCATCCATAGAATGACTTTGATTAGTGGAAGCTGCTAAACCAGTACTTGTCAGACTTCCTTGTACAAATGAATCACCTGGGAATATTGCTAAAATGCAGAATCTGATTCAGTGAGTGGAATGGGCTCTGAGATTCTGCATTTGCAATAAGCTCCCAGGTGATATGGATGCTGCCAGGCCTAGGACTATGTTTTGAGTACAAGGTATAAGAGCACTGTGTTGAGAAGGGTCTGAGGCAACGATTTTGCTCAGTGGAAAAGTGTGCCATGATCCATTAGTAATGTCTGCTATGGGCAGAGAAACAAGTTGTGAATGCATGCCATCTTTGCCCTATAAGTCTCTATGTTGAAAATGACTCAAGACAGTAAGGGGAAAAAGTTATTCACACCATAGAATGTTATGCAAACATGAAAATGGGTCTATATATTTTAGATGGCATAAATTCCAAGATACAGTGTTATATTATTTAAAAGACAAGGTTGGAGAATAAACTATACACTCACTCTCACTTGTGTGAAATAATCAATCATATATTCAGACAATACCCAGAGTTGATAAAGCTGTAGAAAATGGGAAGATTCTTACACGGCTGGTGAGAATGTAAACAGGTATAATCTCTTTGGAAAACTTGGTATTATAATTAACTCTGAAGACATTATACTCTACAACCCAGTGATTCTCCTCTGGGTTTACAGATGCGAGACATTCAGGCATCTCTCCACCAACATCCATAGACGAGAATATTCATAGCAGCACTTTTCTGTAATAGCCCCAAATTAAAAATGACTCAAATGTCCCCAAAGAGGAAAATAGATAAATTGTGGTAAATTCCTAATGAAATACTACACAATAGAAATGACAGAACTACAGGTATATGCAGTTGAATATTAAAAAAGGTTGACTGAAAGAAGCAGGAGGCACAAAAGAGAATACATGTATGATCCACTACATACATTTCAAAAACAGGAAAGGCTAAGTTATATCACTTAGGAAAAGAAAGGCAGGTGCTAAGACCTGTTTTTCTTTTCCTTAAGGCAAGGAAATAACTATCATAAAAGTAATAATTATGGGCACCTAAAAGGATGAGATGGTTATGACCAGGGAGGGCACACAGGGAACTTTGGGGAGGGAGCTTCTCACTTCCATTCCTTCACTAGGTGTTGGTTAGTTTTTTATTAAACTCCATATTCAAGGTATCCTTCCCCCCCCATTTTTATGTAATACATACAATATATACTATGTACAACAAACTCATGTGTATAAATATGCGTGATTGTTGTGGGGAATTTTTTTTTGAAGGAGACACAGGAAACCGGTAATCATTACTGCCTTATAAAGGAGAACTGGGGTTAGAGTATCCAGATGACAGGTTTACTTTTCATTTTATTTCTTGGGGGTTTTTTTTGTTTGTTTTGTTTTTGTGGCAGAGACAGAGAGAGTCAGAGAGAGGGACAGATAGGGACAGACAGACAGGAAGGGGGAGAGCTGAGAGATATCAATTCTTCGTTGCAGTTCCTTAGTTGTTCATTGATTGATTTCTCATATGTGCCTTGACAATGGGGCTACAGCAGACTGAGTGACCCCTTGCTTGAGCCAGCAACCTTGGGCTCAAGCTGGTGAGCCTTGCTCAAACCCGATGAGCCGCGTTCAAGCTGGTGACCTCGGGGTTTTGAACCTGGGTCCTCTGCGTCCCAGTCTGATGCTCTATTCACTGTGCCACCGCCTGGTCAGGCTCATTTTATTTCTTTAGTTTAGTTTGAAAGTCTTTACCAACTCCTTCTGTTAGAAACAGTTAATTGAAAAGCAGTATCTCCCATTGCCTGCCTCTACCCCCCACTCTATAAATGGGAAAAAAAAGCATCATTCTACTTACGCACAGAACCTGTAACGGACATGATTCCATCTAATTCCCCCATATCTTGGCATAGGGGAGGATTCTACTTCCTACTGAAGTTAGGCACAACCATGTGATTTGATCTTACTAAAGAAATATGAATAGAGCCTGACCAGGCGGTGGCGCAGTGGGTAGAGCGTAGAACAGGGATGCCGAGGACCCATGTTCAAGACCCTGAAGTCGCCAGCTTGAGCGCAGGCTCATCTGGTTTGAGCAAAAGCTCACCAGCATGGACTCAAGGTCGCTGGCTCGAGCAAGGGGTTACTCAGTCTGCTGAAGGCCTGTGGTCAAGGCATATATGAGAAAGCAATCAATGAACAACTAAGATGTCACAATGTGCAACGAAAAACTAATGATTGATGCTTCTCATCTCTCTGTTCCTGTCTGTTCCTGCCTGTTCCTGTCTGTCTGTCCCTGTCTATCCCTCTCTCTGTCTCTGTAAAAAAGAAAAAGGAAATATGAATAGAGATGATGTGCGTCACATCTGGGGAGAAGCAGTTAATAGTGCGTGTTCTTCTGTCTTCCTTTCCCTCTGTGGTGGTGACCAATGGTGTGACAGATGGGGAAGCCCCTGTTAACTCGAGTTTCTGAATTGCAATATACAAGTAATGTGAGTGAAAAGTAAACTTGTGTATTTTTGAGCCACTTCGATTTTGGCAGACAAGATGAAGGTGGGGATGGGGCTGCAGTCATCTCAGTGCTGACAGAGCTGGGGGATTCACTTTCTAGAATCACATGGCTGTTGGAACAAGGTCTCAGTTCCGTAGGACATGACAGCTGGCTTCCTCTCGAGTGAGTATCAAAGGTGACACAAGCCCAGCCACAGAGGCCATCTGTCAACATTTCTATTATTCGTTATACAGGTTACTCCCCACTCCGTTCAGTGTGGGAGGGGACTGCATGGGGGCTGAATCCAGGAGGCAGGAATCACTGGGAGCCATCTTGGAGACTGGATACCATACTACATAAACAGAAGTAAACAAAAATATTTTTGTAGATGCAGTGCTTATTTTGAGCAAGACACTGTTCTAATGTATTAATACATTTCATTCTCCCTATAGCCCTATAAGATAAATGTTGTTCTTATTCTTATTTTACAGATTAAGAAACTGAGGCACAGAGAAGTTCAGTTACTAGCCCAAGGCTCCACAACTAGAAGGGATGGAGGCAAAAATTGAATGCAGGTGACCTGGTGCCAAAGTCTAGCTGTCAACCAGGATATACCATTGCCTCCATAAGGCATTGAAACAAGGAGGATTAAATCAAGAGCTAAAAGATAAGAAAAAAGTTTTATTTTGGGGCCTTGGCTGGTGGCTCAGTGGATAGAGTGTCAACCCCATATTTGGATGTCCCAGGTTCAATTCCCAGTCAGGGCACACAGGAAAAGTGACCATTTGCTTCTCTCCCTCTTCCCCCATATCTTCCCCCTTCTTTCCTTCTTCCTTTCCATAGCCAGTAGTGACTCAATTGGTTTGGTCCTGGATGCTGAGGATAGCTCCATTGGAGCATCAGCCTCAGGTGCTAAAAATAGCTCAGTACTTGAGCATCAGCCCCAGATGGGGTTGCTGGGTGGATCCTAGTCAGGGAGCATACAGGACTCTACCTCGCTATCTTCCTCCTCTCACCTAAAAAAAAGAAGTGTTTTGTTTAAAAAAGAAAAAAAAAGAAGTGTTTTTTCATTAAATTTATTGGGGTGACATTGGTTAGTAAAACATAGGTCTTAGGGGATAATTCTATAATACATCATTTGTATATTGTATTGTGTGTTCAAGTACCTCTCCATCATCATACACCCCCCTTAACCTCCCCACCCCCTTTTCCTCTGGTAATCACCATATTCTTGTCTGTGTCTATGAGGTTCTGAGTTGCGTTTTTTATGGCATAATCCCTTCACCTTCTTCACCCAGCACCCCTCCCCCTTCTCCTTTGACAGCTGTCAATCTGTTCTCTATATCTATGGGTCTATTTCTATTTGCTTGTTACGGTAATTTATTTTATTATTACCTTTTTTTTTAGTTTATTTTAAGGGAAAAACTTTTAGATCAGGGAATTTTTAAAAAAGCAGGATATGGAAGAGAAAAAGTCAGTGAAAGTAAAGAACAAAGTAGACCGATAAAATGGAAGCTATAGAAGGCAAGAAGAAAAAGCAGGGTAAGAGTACAGCTTTAAAAAAAAAAGACTATGACGTAAAATTCTGCAAAGTAAGATTAAGAGTTTTGAAAAGAACAACGAAGGGAGAAGCACAAAGCTAAAGCACAACGAAAGATGGGTTTACAAGGAGAAAAGAGAACAAACACCAAGCCCATGTGTAGAAGGTAATCAGTGAGGTTCAGAAAGGCTAGACAGAGGCTGAAAGAGTCTTGCTAGAGGCAGCTGCAGAGGGACTGAAGGGGTTGTCAGGACATATGCAGCTTCTAGCCTGTTCTAAAACAGGCAGGGTGTCTACGGCCATACCACCCTGAACGCGCCCGATCTCGTCTAAAACAGGCAGGGAGCCTGACCTGTGGTGGCGCAATGGATAAAGTGTCTACCTGGAATGCTGAGGTCGCTGGTTTGAAACCCTGGGCTTGCCCGGTCAAGGCACATATGGGAGCTGATGCTTCCTGCTCCTCCCCACTGCTTTCACTCTTTCTCTCTCTCTTCCTCCTCTCTAAAAATGAATTAAAAAATAAATAAATAAAACAGGCAGGGAAACTTTAGGAACTCTCATCTTTGCCTCCATGTTCTGTGGCTCCAGTCCCCTGGGCTAGGCTTCTACTTCCACCCCAGGGGGCCTGGGGCAGAGTTTTCCAGAACACCACTTCTCACAGTGGGGTCCTTGAACCAGCAACATCTCCTCACGGAAGCTTGTTAGAATGCAGAGTCTCAGGCCTCGGCTCCGGCCCGCTAACTGATTCAGCATCAGCATTTTAACAAGACCCCAGGGGATCTGGGTATATAGTGACATTGAAGAAGCACTGCTTTACAAGAGATAGCACATTTCTTCCTTTGATTTTTAACGCATGACATTTTAAATATCCAAAGAAGTATCTGAATAATTCAGCAAATCCTTAGGGATGTACGACTCAGATATTAGAAGTGTTAGCACTTTTTTTTTTTTTTTGCAGAGTTCAGCTCTTTATTGAATGTGTTACAAAAGAGGTTCAGTCAAAAAAGGTCAAAGTGCATGTCATCAGACTCCTCCGATTCCTCTTTGTTTGCTGTGTAGACGGAAAAAGGGGCCACATGCTAAACCTGACAAGCTCAGGGAAGCCTGCATGGTGACTTTGCAAATTTAGAGACCTAAAGTGACCGCACACAGGATGGTCTGAAATCAAAACTTTCTAACTAACAGTAGTTCGTGGTGGGTAGCCATGTCCTACGGTGTATTTTTCTCTAAGGAAGGTCAGTGCTTGCCTGAACTGAGCCTGTCTGTTGTGTCCTTTGCATCTACAATAACTTACCTGATAACATGCCTCTAACAGTCTTCTTTTCCAGCCCACTTAGGCACGACCTCCCCACCAGAGCAGAAACCACAAATCCTCTCATTGTGATTATCATGTTAATAGTTAACTTTAACTATCTGGTACCTGCCTCTGTAAAGAAGTATGTGTCTGCACATTCAACTTTTCATCCAGTCCCAGAGATGTCCCCGCTTGGCTCTCTCCCACTTCCCTAATCTACCACCGGTGGGTTTCACGCGACCCCCTTCCATGTTCCCTTTGATTCTGATGTATATATAAAATGAGTGGTGAAGTTGCCATTTTCTGGAGCACACTCAACACCCCAGAAACAGGAGAGAATTACTTTAACCAGTTTTTCATTCAGAGTTTAACCAAAAACAAAACAAATCCTCATTTTTTAGTGGTGAACTATTAGAAGTATTCCCTTTAAAGACAGAAAATAAGGATGGCTTCTATCCGCACTTTTGTTCATAATGAAGAAAGATTTAAAGAAAAAGAAGAAAAGTGAAAAAAAAATCTGTTGTTCTCTGAAGATATTATGACTGTGTTCAGGGTAACACCTGCTCGGTCTGTGCAGGCCTGAGGCCTCTCGGACCCTTTCGCGACCTAGGAAGGCTGCTCTGGCCCGGTGGACGGAAGGTTGCCTGTGCTAGAGAATCGTAGTTCCAGGAGCAGATGTCCAGCGACGCCTTTCTCTAGGCCAGGGGTCCCCAACCTTTTTACACAGGGGCCTAGTTCACTGTCCCTCAGACCATTGGAGGGCCGGACTATAAAAAAAAACTATGAACAAATCCCTATGTACACTGCACATATCTTATTTTATTTTATTTTATTTTATTTCTTTTCCATTTTTCTGAAGCTGGAAACAGGGAGAGACAGTCAGACAGACTCCCGCATGCGCCCGACCGGGATCCACCCGGCACACCCACCAGGGGGCGATGCTCTGCCCACCAGGGGGGCGTTGCTCTGCCCATCCTGGGCGTCGCCATCTTGCGACCAGAGCCACTCTAGCGCCTGAGGCAGAGGCCACAGAGCCATCCCCAGCGCCCGGGCCATCTTTGCTCCAATGGAGCCTTGGCTGCGGGAGGGGAAGAGAGAGACAGAGAGGAAAGCGCGGCGGAGGGGTGGAGAAGCAAATGGACGCTTCTCCTGTGTGCCCTGGCCGGGAATCGAACCCGGGTCCTCCGCACGCTAGGCCGACGCTCTACCGCTGAGCCAACCGGCCAGGGCCATATCTTATTTTAAAGTAAAAAAACAAAACAGGAACAAATACAGTATTTAAAATAAAGAACAAGTAAATTTAAATCAATAAACTGACCAGCATTTCAATGGGAACTATGCTCCTCTCACTGACCACCAATGAAAGAGATGCCCCTTCTGGAAGTGTGACGGGGGCCGGATAAATGGCCTCAGGGGGACGCATACGGCCCGCGGGCCGTAGTTTGGGGACCCCTGCTCTAGGTAACTGGAGTATAAATCCCCTGGTTCCCCCACCCCTCTGGTGTGGTGAGGTAATTGTGAGGCTCTGCTTCTGAGGGAACCCAAACAAGAAGTCTAAGTGTTTTATTTTTTAAAATATTTTTATTGATTGATTTTAGTGAGAGAGAGAGAGACAGGAACATAGATCTGTTCCTGTATGTGTCCTGACCGGGAATTGAACTACCACCCTCTGTGCTTCAGGACCATACTCTAACCAACTGAGCTATCCAGCCAGGGAGAAAAATCTGTTTTTATAGAGTAGTTGCTGACTTTGAATTTATCACTTGATTTTTCTCTGAATCTATTGAGATGACCGTATGGTTTTTGCTTCCTTAATCTGCAGGTTAAGTACAATACATTGCTATTTTTTTTAAAGATTTTTATTGAATTTATTGCAGTGATGCTCTGGCCAGATAGCTCGGTTGGTGGGAGCGTCATCCTGGAGCATGGAGGTTGCTGCTTCAATTGCTGAGTCAGAGCACAGACAGGAGCAGCTCGATGTTCCTGTCTCTCTCTCCCTGGCTCTCTCAAAAAACATTTTTTTATTGGGGTGACACTGGTTAATAAAATTAAACAGATTTCAGGTGCATGATTCTACAATAGATCACCTGTAATATTGCTATTTTGTAATGGTCAAATGATATCCTTGTCTCCCTGGGATAAGCACTGCTTGGTAATATTTATTTTCAGTGTTATTTCAATAACACTGCTGCATTGGTTAGCTAATGGTTTATTCATAATCATTACAGCTGAATAAGTGAGACTGAGCTATCAATTTTCTTCTTTCACTGTCCTTTCTGGTTTGGGGTCAAGGTTACTCTGGCAACAGCTAGTCTCTAGTCTAGCCTCTTACAAATTGTTGCATCTTAGTTTGGGTAAGATAGAGGTTTTTTGTTCCTTGAAGGTGATAATAGTGCCTGTCAGGACATCTGGATTTTGGTGAAGTAATCTGTGGCTGAAATTTCTTATTCGATGAAGTAATCTGTGGCTAAAATTTCTTATTTGATGACATAATTTGTGGCTAAAATTTCTTATTCGAATTCAATTTCTTTAATGTATGATAAGTCTATTCAGGTTTTCCATTTTATGAAACATTTCTGGTAATTGCTATTTTTCTAGGTAATTGTCTACTTTTTCTCATTTTTCATACTTGTAGTTTAACATACAGAGTTCGAAGCTTTAGAAGGAGAGCTTCTCTCTCTCCTCCCTTGTCAGGGCTGGGCAGGCATGGAAAGGTGCCAGGGGGAAAAAAAGACGCTTTTTCTATGATGAAACCCGACCTCAAAAAGATGTGTGGAGGTTAGCCGCATATTTCTCAAATGCTCCTAGTTACATTCATTAAAGACTTTTCATTGTAACTATTTCTTTTAAAGATTTTGTCTATTGGTTTTAGAGAGAGAAGAGGAGAGAGAGAGAGAGAGAAAGAGAGAGAGAGAGAGAGAGAGGCAGTGGAAAGGAGCAGGAAGCATCAACTCATAATAGTTGCTTCTTGTATGTGCTTTGACCAGGCAGGCATGGGGTTTCGAAGGTCGATACTTTATCCACTGCACCACCACGGGTCAAGCTCATTGTGACTTTTAAAAAGCTCATTAAATAACATGGATGCTCTGAGTGTGGGGAACGGGTGAACAAAGGTCGTCCTCAAGAAAGGCAGGAGCACCGAAGGTGATTTCAGGCAAAGGTAGCAGCAAGTGGGTGGGGGGAGGTTTTCCTGGCTGGGCCTGGAGATAAGACAGGACACTCACCTGGCACGGAGGCCGCGGCCATGTGATGGAACCCGGAGGCCAGGTCAAGGAGGTAGAATTTTATCCTGGAGTTACCTGATCTGCCACCTTTGACCAAATGCACCATTTTGGAGAGAATTACAGGGCAGGAGAGGAAGAAGGAACACAGACATTTTCTTGCTACTTTAAAAAAAAATTATTTATTAATTTGAGAGAGAGAGGAACAGAGGAAGACACAGAAACATCTTTCTGTTTCTGTATGTTCCCTGACCTGGGGTTGAATCCGCAACTTTTACATATCAAGACGATGCTCTAACCTTAGCTGAGCTATCCACCAGGGCTTTCTTGCTGTTTTTAAGCCCAGTTTTAAAAGATTGCTTGGAGGTAGAGGAGAGAAGGACAGAGTGAGGCAGAAGGCTTTAGCTAACGTGTTGGGAAGAAAGTGTGGCCTTGAACAAGAAGTGAGGGTGGGAGGGTCTAGCCATCTTGCTCAGTTGGTTAGAGCATTGTCCTGACATGCCAAGGTTGTGGGTTCAGTCCCTGGTCAGGGCACATATAGCAATCAACCAGTGAATGCATAAATAAGTGAAACAACAAATTGATGTTTCTCCCTCTCTCTTTCCCTTCATCTCTCTCTGAAAACAATAAATTAAAAAGAAAGAAGGCCTAGGAGGTTTTTGCAGCTGTGTGACCTTGGGCAAGTGTTTTAACTCCTAAAGCATTGGGAGGCCAGATCGGCTTCTGATATTCAGCTGAGTTCTGTGGAGCTTTAAATCCCTGTGGCTTGGCTATGGGGTCTGGGGATCAGTCGGGTGGGGGGAAACTTTAGGGTTGTATTTCCCAAGGTCTCCTCTTCAACCTAAGTAATATTCCTGTTCTATTTCACTTGTATACTGGGGAGCCAAGCAATACCATTGTGTTTGGGAAGCCGAAAGATTCTGTAGTTGAATAAATTATTATTATTATCATTATCACATTAATTAATTAATTAATTTTAGAGAGGAGAAAGAGAGGGGAACAGACAGAGACAGACTGACAGGAAGGGTGAGAGATGAGAAGCACCAATTCATAGTTGCAGCACCTTAGTTATTCATTGATTGCTTTCCCATCTGTGCCTGGACCCGGCGGTTCCAGCTGAGCCAGTGACCCCTTGCCCAAGCCAGCGACTCTGGGGTCATGTCTATCATCCTATTCTCAAGCCAGTGACCCTACACTCAAGCTGTTGAGCCCACACTCAAGCTGGTGACCTTGGAGTTTCAAACCTGGGTCCTCAGAATCCTAGGCTGATGCTCTATCCATTGCGCCACTAGTTGAACAAATTAAATAGTAAAAAGGAACTATCATGGATATTCAGCAACCAGTGGCATTATTTATTTATTTTATTGATTTGAGAGAGACAGAAAGAGAGACAGGAAGGGAGAAGGAGGGGAGGGAGCAGAGTGAGAAGCATCAACTCCTAGTTGCTTCACTTTAGTTGTTCATTGATTGCTTCTTGTACATGCCTTGAAGGAGGCTCTGGGTGGATTTTAGGGGTACTCAAGCTGAGTCAGTGACCCCTTGCTCAAGCTAACAACCTTGGGCTTCAAGCCAGAGACCTTGGGGTTTCAAACTGGGGACCTCAGTGTTCTGGATTGATGTTCTATCCACTGCACCACCACCAGTCAGGCTATTTTTATTTTTTTTTAAAGTATTTATTTGCCTGACCAGGCAGTGGCGCAGTGGATAGAGAATTGGCCTGGGATGCAAAGGACCCAGGTTGAATTCCCGACGTCACCTGCTTGATTGCTCATGGGGCTTGAGCACAGGCTCACCAGTTTGGGCGCAGGGTTGCTGGCTCGAGTGTGGGATCATAGACATGAACCCATGGTCACTGGCTTCACCCCAAAGGTTGCTGGCTTGAAGTCCAAGGTCGCTGGTTTGAGCACAGGATTGCTGGCTTGAGCAAGGGGCCACTCACTCTGCTGTAGCCCCTCAGTCAAGGCACATATGAGAAAGCAATCAATGAACAATTAAGGTGACACAATAAAAAATTGATGCTTCTCATCTCTATTCTTTCCTGTTTGTCTGTCCCTGTCTCTCTCTTTCTCTCTTTGTCTCTTTCTTGAAAAAAAAATTATTTATTTTTAAAGAAAGAAAGTACGGCCCTAGCCATTTGGCTCAGTGGATAGAGCATCGGCCCAACATGCAGATGTCCCAGGTTCAATCCCTGGTCAGGGCACACATGAGAAGTGACCATCTGCTGTGGTACCAGATGGGGATTGCTGGGTAGATCCTCATTGGGGGCATGTGAGAGTCTATCTCACTATCTCCCCTCCTCTCACTTTATTTAGTTTTGAAAATATTATTATTGATTGATTTTAGTGGTAGAGGGAAGGAGGAAAATGAGAGAGAGAGAGAGAGAGAGAGAGAGAGAGAGAGAGAGAGGAGCATCCTGTATGTGCCCCGACTGGGGATCGAACTGGCAACCTCTGCACTTTGGGACAGTGCTCTAACCAACCAAGCTGTCTAACCAGGGCTCCCTCCCTCTCACTTTGAAAAAGAAAACAAAGGATGAAAGAAAGATGGTGAAATTTGTGTGTCTGGCCAGAAACCTCTAAGACAGTTTAACCAACAGCCTTAGGTAGATGTCCTGGCTCCTGGGTTCGTGGCTCAGAACCTTTTGGTCTTTGTGGTGGCGGATGTCATCTCCCAGGATGGCACCTCCTGCTTGCTTCACCAGGTCCAGAAATTGACCGTATTTTTTAAATCTTTATTTTTATTGATTTGAGAGAGAGAGGGAGAGAGGAAGAGAGAGAGAGAAAGAGAGATAGGAACAATGCTCTATTCTTGTTTACATCCTGACCAAGAATCGAATCGGCAACATCTGTGCTTCAGGACCATGTTCCAACCAGTCAAGCTATCCAGCCAGAGCAGCAAACAGTTTTTAAAATTGTGCTTAATTCTGAGATAAAGATTTGGGTGCGAGTGATCTGTTTGGGAAGTGAGCTTGGGAATCGCTAGGAAGGGAGTGAGGAAGTGAGAGAGGGAAGGGAAGCCAGCCAGGCATGGGTGGGTAGGTCCTGGCTAGACGCTTGGTTGGTTTGAGCATCGTCCTGATGTGCATAGGTTGCCAGTTTGATCCCTGGTCAGGGCATATACAGGAACAGATTGTTTCTCTCTCTCTCTCTTCCTCTCTCTCTAAAATCAATCAATAAATTTTAAAAAATTTAAATTTAATTTAGTAATTTTTTTGAAAAAAAACAATAAGGCAAAAAAAAAAAAAACCCACTCTGAAAATGTATATAGTATTATTTTGTTTTCATGTGACTTTATTTCACCTAAAAGACTTAAAGGATTCTTCCATTACCATTGACCATTTCTGCCTGTCACTCTCCTGGCTTCTCTCTGCTTTTACTTTCAGTAGCCTGCATCTATACTCTCTTTAGAGGATTGCCCTACATCTCCACAGGCCACGGGAACTGCTCTGCCTAAAAGCGCATAGAGCACAGGAGCTTATTTCTTGACTGACAAGTGCTGGGGTATGAGCACCCAGCTGCCTTACCTTGAGTAGGAACCGACTTGGAGTATAATTTATGCTCCTGAACTCCCCTATGGGATCAAGCTGAGGCCTGAAATCACCCTTCTCTTAGGTCCTGCCCCTTTCTTATTCTGTTTTCTCCCACTGCCTTACCAGTTTCTCCTGGGAGCCTTTCCTTCATAAATCACTTGCAAACAAACTCTTATCTGAGGTCTGCTTCTGGGAAATCTGATCAAAGAGGCTGGGTCTTAGGGGGTGATATACAAGTCTCTCAGGAGTTTGGTCTGACCTCTTTACTTGCACGGTGCTTGACATCTGTGAATGAACTGTGCATGGACTAGTCTTGTGGGTTGCCTGGAGAAGAGAAAATTTGACTGTCAAGTGAGACATCACAGTGTAGACCAGCCGAGATACTCCTAGGCATGGTCCAGGGGACTGACCTGAGTGCTGAAGCAGGTGGGAAGAATCCACCTAGGAGGGAAGGCTAATGTAAAGATTTAAGCACATGTTCTTTGCAAAAAAAATTTCAAACCCAATAAAGATATTGAGTCACTTGTAATCCTGCCTTCAATAGATAACTGTTATTGCTATTTTATTGTATTCCTATTAGTTACATATTGCTGTAAAACCAATGACTTAAAAAAGCAGAGGCCTAAAACAACAATAAAAATTTATTAACTCATTTAGTTTTGGTGGATCAGGAGTTCCGGAGCAGCTTAGCTGGCTGGTTTAGGCTCAGGGTTTCGAACCTGCAGTTAGCTCCCGGTCTGAATAGGCCTGAAGGATCCTCTTCCAAGATGACGTGTTCACATCATCTGTTGGCAGGACGCCTCGGTTTCTTGCTACACAAACCTACCCATAAGGCTGCTTGAGCATCCTCAAGATGTGGCTGGCTGCTAGCTTCCCCCAAAGCAAGTGATCCAAGAGAGAGCAAGATGCAAGACACAATATTTTCAAAACTTTTTATTTACTGATTTTAGAGAGAAGAATGGAGAGAGAGAGAGAGACAGAGAAACAGAAACATTAATCTGTTCTTGTATGTGTCCTGATTGGGAACTGAACCCACAACCTTCGCATCTTAGGACAATGCTCTAACTAACCAACTGTGCTATCTGGCCAGGGCAAGACACAATATCTTTTATAACCTAGCCTCAGAAGTCATACACTGTCATTTCTGCAATATTCTTTGATTATTATACCAGTGAGCCCTATTCATTGGATAAAGGAACTACTGTGTAAACTATTGACCTATCTGTAAACCATTCACAAGAGTAGGAATAATAGGCAGTAAAGATCATTGGGGGCCATTTGGGAAGCTGAATATGACAATCGCTTTCCAATCTTCCTTCTCATCTACTATGTTTCACTTTCACTGTCTTTTGTAGGCAAGAACACTGGTTCCTCCTCCAACTGCCACTCCCTCATTCTTTCTTGTTAGCAGAGTATCAATTCATTCAGGTTTTATTATCCAGGATTCTTAGTGGTAGACAATATAATCTAATCTAGCAGAAGTTATCTAATCACAGAATCATTGGCAGGGCTGAAGAAACACAGTCTATGCTGGAGTGGGCAATCTATGGCCAAACAGGCTTGCTACCAATTTTTTTCCTTGCTACCAATTTTTATATCAATCAAGTTTTATTGGAACACAGCCACACCCATTTGTTCACATGTTGCCTCTGGTTGCTTTCACACTATAATATAGATCTACATAGTTGCAACAGACCATACATCGCACAAAGTTTAAAATGTTTACTACCGCCTGACCAGGTGGTGGCGCAGTGGATAGAGCATCAGCCTGGGACACAGAGGACCCAGGTTCAAAGCCCCTAGGTTGCTAGCATGAGCCCGAGCTCACCAGCTTGAGCGTGGGGTTGCTGGCTTGAGTGTGGGATTATAGATATGACCCTATGGTCTCTGGCTTGGGCCCAAAGGTTGCTGGCTTGAGTCCAAGGTCGCTAACTTGAGTCCAAGGTCGCTGCTTGAGAAAGGGGTCACTGGCTCGACTGGAGCCCCTAGGTCAAGGCACATATGAGAAAGCAATCAATGAACAACTAAGGTGCTGCAATGAAGAATTGATGCTTCTCATCTCTCTCCCTTCTTGTCTGTCTGTTCCTATCTGTCCCCCCCCCCCTCTCTCTGTCTTTGTACTATCTGGCCCTTTAAGAAAAAGAATGTGCAACCATTATGGAAAATGGTATGGAAGTTCCTAAAAAAATTAAAAATAGAAATCATATGACCCAGCAGTCCCTCTTCTGGGTATACAACCCCAAGAATTCAAAGCAGGATCTTAAAGAGATTTTTTTTATACCCATGTTCATTGCAGCATTATTCACAATAGCCAAGAGGTTGAAGAAACCTTAATCCATAGATAGATAAATGGATAATGAAAATGTGGTATATACATATGATGAAATACTATATAGCCTTAAAAATGAAGGAAATAAGGCCCTGGCCTGTTGGCTCAGTGGTATAGTGTTGGCCTGGCGTGCAGGAGTCCCAGGTTCGATTCCCGGCCAGGGCACACAGAAGAAGCGCCCATCTGCTTCTCCACCCCTCCCCCTCTCCTTCCTCTCTGTCTCTCTCTTCCCCTCCTGCAGCCGAGGCTCCATTTGAGCAAAGTTGGCCTGGGCGCTGAGGATGGCTCTGTGGCTCTGCCTCAGGTGCTAGAGTGGCTCTGGTTGCAACAGAGCGATGCCCCAGATGGGCAGAGCATCGCCCCCTGGTGGGCATGCTAGGTGGATCCCGGTCGGGCGCATGCGGGAGTCTGTCTGCCTATCTCCCCATTTCCAACTTCAGAAAAATACAAAATAATGAAGGAAATAGTATCACATGCTACAACATTGATAAACCTTGAGGACATTATGCTAAGTGAAATAAGGCAGCCACAAAGGACAACTACTGTATGACTCCACTAATATGAAGCTCTAAAGTAGTAAAAATCATAGCAACGTAAAGCAGAAAGTTAGGTGCCAAGGGCTAGGGGGAGGATATTAGTGTTTAATGAGTAGGTTTTCAGTATTGAAGATGAAAAAGTTCTGGAGATCTGTTGCACAACAATGTGAACATACTGAACACTGCAAACTGTACCTACACTTAAAAATAGTTAAGGTCATACATGTAATGTAATGTATTTATTTTCTTTCTTTTTACCACAATAAAAAAAAAGGAAGTCACGGGATCACAGCCCACACCACACTGAAAACTGGAATGACAAGGGCCTCGTTACCTCTGCCACACTCAGAATGTTGCAAACCAGGAAGCTTCTGCCACAGCTGCCACCTCCAGAGCCCCCGCCCCGTGCCTTGTGTATACACTAGCAAATTGGTATTCTGTGAGTTGTAGCCTCTCCTCTCTGTGACTGAGCTTTCATTCATAAGCTCACATGAGTATTTGATAGGTGGATATGTAGTTTTAGCTTCCAGCCTCCTCAGACCAGGAAGATATGCTAGAAAACTAATTCCAGTATCAACCACGACTGTCCATCTGGTCATGTGCCAAAGTCACCTGTTCAGGTATTCCCAATTCAAGGGTAAGTCTTAAATAGTCTAAGTCAATGGCTTTCAAACATTATAACCTGAAGGGTTTGCTGAAACAGATTCCTGTGTTAGAAACTCTGGGGGTGACATTAGTTAATAAAATTATACAGGTTCCAGGTGTATAATTCTATAATACATCATCTCTCCCCCCCTCTCCCCACCACCCTTACCCTCCTGCAAACCCCACGCTGTTGTCTGTGCAAAGATTTGTCTTTTTTAAAATTCCCAAGTGACAGTGATGGCATAAGGCTCACCCTTTGAGAATCACTGTCTAAGTCAGGGGTCCCCAAACTACGGCCCACGGGCCGCATATGGTCCCCTGAAGCCATTTATCCGGCCCCCACCGCACTTCCAGAAGGGGCACCTCTTTCATTGGTGGTCGGTGAGAGGAGCATAGTTCCCATTGAAATACTGGCCAGTTTGTTGATTGAAATTTACTTGTTCTTTATTTTAAATATTGTATTTGTTCTCATTTTGTTTTTTTACTTTAAAATAAGATATGTGCAGTGTGCATAGGGATTTGTTCATAGTTTTTTTTTATAGTCTGGCCCTCCAACGGTCTGAGGGACAGTGAACTGGCCCCCTGTGTAAAAAGTTTGGGGACCCCTGGTCTAAGTCACTATTTCCCAATGTTTTCACACTGTGCCCCTCTAGATAAATGGATGCTGCTGCTTAGGAGGGTACAGGCCTCAGGTGCTCTCAGCTTCTTTGAGGACTTTGGGGACCAGTATCTTGACCTACCTGTAAACCACTCAGGGCACAGGACACTTATCAGTAACTGGTTCACAGTGGGCTCATGGACCCTTTTCTAATCAGCTGAGCTGAAACATGAAGTTCTGATGATGGACATTGAGAAAGAGTTCCTTGCTCTTAAAAAGATGCAGAGGAAAAATAGTCCCTGTTCTTCATTGGGCATTACTGTGAATGCATGTTACGCCTGGACCCATGAAGCTATCTTGCAACTGTGAGTGTAGCTAGGCTAATACAGTATGTTGATGAGATGAACAAAATAAAAAAAATTTGAGAAAAAATATAAAATAAAATGACAAAACAGGAATAAAAAACAACAAAAAAAGTGAAATAAAAGCAAATTTAAAAAGTGTTGATGAGATGGGATGGAAAGATGAAAAGAATTTGAGACCTTGAAGATGTCATTAAACCTAAACCCATCCTTGCCTCTGGGATTTTTTTTTTTTTAATTAAGTGAGAGGCAAGGAGGCAGAGACAGAATCCCGTATGCACTCTGATGGGGATCCACCTGGCAAGCTTCCTGCCTGGGGGTGCTCTGCCCATCTGGGGCTATTACTTCATTGCTTGGCAACCAAGCTATTTTTAGCTCCTGAGGTAGGCCAAGGGAGCCATCCTCAGCACTGCGGGCCAACTTGCTCAAACCGTTTGAGCCATGTCTGTGAAAGGGGAAGAGAGAGAGAGGAGCTGGAGAGGTGAAGAAGGAGATGGGCACTTCTCCTGTGTGTCCTGACCAGGAATCGAACCCAGGACTTCCACACACCAGGCTGACTCTGTACCACAGAGCCAACCGGCCAGGGCTTGAGATTCTTATTAGCAGATAGAATACATTTTTTTTACTACCTACATACTCTATTCCTCACACATAAATAGGCATCCTTTGTTATTTTCAGCCAAAAGTAATCTAATTTATATATATATTTTTATATATATTTTAATCTGCTTTTGACTTAAATTTCATAAACAATTTTTTCTGTTTGATATTTTTCTACATCACCAAATAAAAAAATTGCATAGCACTTGTGCTGAAATGTATTTAACAATGTTCCTGTTATTTGACATATAGGAGATTTCCAATTTTTTATTACAAATATTATTATATCCATGTCCATAAATTTTTGCACACATCTGTCGTGATTTTATGATAAACTTCCGTGAGTAAGTTTTTTCTTTTTTAAGATTTTATTTATTGATTTTTACAGAGGCAGGGAATGAGAAGCATCAACTCACGGTTGCTTCACTCTAGTTGTTCATTGTTTGCTTGTCATATGTGCCTTTATCTGGGCAAGCCTAGGGTTTTGAGCTGGCAACCTCAGTGTTCCAGGTCAATGTTCTATCCACTGCTCCACCTCAAGCCAGGCACTTTTTTTTTTTTTTGCATTTTTCTGAAGCTGTAAACAGGGAGAGACAGTCAGACAGACTCCCGCATGCGCCCGACCGGGATCCACCCGGCACGCCCACCAGGGGGCGACGCTCTGCCCATCCTGGGCGTCGCCATGTTGCGACCCTCCTGGGTGTCGCCATGTTGCGACCAGAGCCACTCTAGCGCCTGGGGTAGAGGCCACAGAGCCATCCCCAGCGCCCGGGCCATCTTTGCTCCAATGGAGCCTTGGCTGCGGGAGGGGAAGAGAGAGACAGAGAGGAAGGCGCGGCGGAGGGGTGGAGAAGCAAATGGGCGCTTCTCCTATGTGCCCTGGCCGGGAATCGAACCCGGGTCCTCCGCACGCTAGGCCGACGCTCTACCGCTGAGCCAACCGGCCAGGGCCGAAGCCAGGCACTTTTTCAACTACACTTTACATTCAATATTTCTTTGTATTGCCCTGGCCGGGTTGTTCAGTAGGTTAGAGCTTCGTCCTGATGCACCAAGTTTCTGGGTTCTGTTCCTTGGTCAAGGCACATACAAGAATCAACCAAAGAATACATAAAGAAATGGAGCAACAGATCGATGTTTCTCTCTCTCTCTCTCTCTCTCTCAAAATAAATAAATGAATAAAATTTTAAATACTGTTATATAGTAGTTTCAGGTGTAGAGCATAGGGGTTAGACCGTCGTATACTTTACAAAGTGTTCCCCCTGATATTTTCAGTACCCACCTGGCACTAACATAGTTATTACAATTTTCTTGACTATATTTCTATGCTGTACTTTACATCCCCATGACTACAGTTCGTTCGTCCGTAAAGTAATGGTGCACTTTTGACCGGTCACAGGAAAGCAACAAAAGACGATAGAAATGTGAAATCTGCACCAAATAAAAGGAAAACTCTCCCAGTTTCATACCTATTCAGTGCAGTTCGATGTGGGCTCACACACAGATTTTTTAGGGCTTCTTAGGTAGCTATCCCGTAGAGCCTCTACAGACTTGTCACTGACTGATGGCCTACCAGAACGGGGTTTCTCCACCAAACTGCTGGTTTCCTTCAACTGCTTATCCCACCAAATAATGTTATTCCTATGTGGTGGCACTTTGTTATAAACACACCGATATTCACATTGCACTCTGGTCATGGATTCGAATTTAGCGAGCCACAGAACACGCTGAACTTTCCTCTGTACCGTCCACATCTTGACTGGCATGGCCATGGGCTGCTCCGCTGTATACATGGTGTTATGTCATCATCTGCACATGTGCATATGCTGCCTCATCATCCTACAGAAACTGAGAGGGTTTTCCTTTTATTTGGTGCAGATTTCACATTTCTATCGTCTTTTGTTGCTTTCCTGTGACCGGTCAAAAGTGCACCATGACTTTACAGACACACTGTATTTTGTAACTACCAATCCGTACTTCTCAATCCCTTCACCTTTTTTTACCCAGTCCCCCAACCCTCCTCCCCTCCGTATCTATGAGTCTGTTTCTGTTTTGTTTGTTTATATTGTTCTTTAGATTCCACATATAAATGAAATCATATGGTATTTGTCTTTCTCTGACTGACTTATTTCATTTATGATAACCCCTTCTAGGTCCATCCATGCTGTCACAAATGATAAGATTTCACTGTTTTTTTGTGGCCAAGTAATGTTTCACTGTACAAACCACTGCTTTTTTATTCACTCATTTATTGATGGGCACTGGGGTTGCTTCCATAGCTTGGTTATTCTAAATAATGCTGTAATGAACATAGGGGTGCATCCAGGGGCAGATTAAGGTTGGTTGAAACCCCAGGCACAGAAGAAAATATTGGGCCCCTTGTCATTTGAAAAAGGTATGAAGTTGGGATTTTGCGGAGCCCTTCAGAAGTTGGGGCCCAGGGCATACACCTGGCACACCCGCCATTAAATGTTCTTCTGGATGCATCTATTTTTAAAAATTATTATTTTGGGTTTCTTCAGATATTTATCCAGAATTGGAATAACTGAATCATAAGGCAGTTCTATTTTTAATTTTTTTTCTTTCATTTTTCTGAAGCTGGAAACAGGGAGAGACAGTCAGACAGACTCCCGCATGCGCCCGACTGGGATCCACCCAGCACACCCACCAGGGGCGACGCTCTGCCCACCAGGGGGCGATGCTCTGCCCATCCTGGGCATCGCCATGTTGCGACCAGAGCCACTCTAGCGCCTGAGGCAGAGGCCACAGAGCCATCCCCAGCGCCTGGGCCATCTTTGCTCCAATGGAGCCTTGGCTGCGGGAGGGGAAGATAGAGACAGAGGAAAGCTCGGCGGAGGGGTGGAGAAGCAAATGGGCGCTTCTCCTATGTGCCCTGGCCGGGAATCGAACCCGGGTCCTCCGCACGCTAGGCCGACGCTCTACCGCTGAGCCAACTGGCCAGGGCTATTTTTAATTATTTTTATTGGTAACTAAGGAGGGGTTTCTTTCTTTCTTTTTTTTTTCTTTATCGAGAGAGAGAGAGAGAGAGAGAGAGAGAGAGAGAGAGAGAGAGAGAAACAGACAGACAGGAACAGACAGACAGGAAGGGAGGGAGATTAGAAGGATCAATTCGCCTGACCAGTGGATTGATGCTTCTCATCTCTCTCCTGTCCTGTCTGTCCCTACCTGTCCCTCTCTCCGACTCTCTCTCTGTCTCTGTCGCGGCATCTTAGTTGTTCATTAATTCCTTTCTCATAATATGTGCTTTGATGGGGGGGGGGGAGGAAAAGGGAGCTCTAGCACAGTGAGTGACCCTGTGCTCAAGCCAGAGACCTTGGACTCAAGCCAGCAACCTTGGGCTTCAAGCCAGTGACCTTTGGGCTCAAGCCAGCGATCATGGGGTCATGTCTACGATCCCATGCTCAAGTTGGTGACTCCCTGCTAAAGCTGAAGAGCCCGCACTCAAGCTGGCAACCTTGGGGTTTTGAATGTGGGTCCTCAGCATCCCAGGCTGACGCTCTATCCACTGCACCACCACCTGGTCAGGCTCCATTTTTTATTTTTTTTAAGGACCCTCTATACTGTTTTCCACAGTGGCTGCACCAATCTGCATTCCCATCAACAGTGCCAGAGGGTTTCCTTTTCTCCACATCCTCTCCAACACTTGTTCGTTGATTTATTGATAACCATTCTGCCAGGTGTGACGTGGCATCTCAGTTGTGGTTTCTGTGGGTAGACTTGTAAGATTGAAAGGTAAGCACTTTTTAAAGTTTTACAATATGTATTACTAAAGTTTCCAGAAAGGTTGTACCAATTAAAATCCCCACCATGTGTGGGAGAATTTCCATTTTCTCACATCTTTATCAACACCGGGTATTGTGCTTTCATAAATTTTTGCCAGTTTGAGAGGCAAAACATCATCAAGGAGTGAGGAGAAGTCCCTCCTTCCAGACTGCTTTAGTTCTTCTGCCTGGACTAACACTAAGACAAAACTGACACAAGGCTAGTTTAACAGGAGGGAAAAACCAATTTAATATGTGCACAAGGGAACTCTAGGATGCTCATATTATAAAATGAGGTTCAAAGCAATGATTGAACTAGGCATCTTTTTATGCTTTTTAAACAAAGAAACAATAAATTTGTGAGAAATTGACAGGACAATAAAGTTAGTGCCCATTAGAAAGGAATTTAAGCAAGGTTTAGGCTTAGGTGGTAAATTAGTAAAGGAGGTACAAGGTTTATTTGTACAGGCTTTTTAGACTGGATTTAAAAAATCTCCTGATAAGGTTATCTTTCAGGCCCCAGGAGCGGGGAGGATCCCTGTCTCAGAGGGTCGTGTTTCCTGAACTTCCAGAGTCATAGTCGTTCTGCGCCTGCTGCTTCTCCAATGATTTTAATTCAAAATAATCAATATGTCACTGTAGCGTATCTTCGAGAGGCCTGCCCTGGGCCCAGACAACATATATTGTTGTTTGATTTACATTTCCTTATGATCAGTATTTGTCATGATAAAACTTAAAAGATTTTTAAAAAGTATCTTAATAATCTATATCATTTAAAATCTGTATTTAGCCCTGGCCGGTTGGCTCAGTGGTAGAGTGTCGGCCTGGCATGCAGGAGTCCCGGGTTCAATTTCCGGTCAGGGCACACAGGAGAAGCGCCCATCTGCTTCTCCACCCCTCCCCCTCTCCTTCTTCTCTGTCTCTCTCTTCCCCTCCCGCAGCCAAGGCTCCATTGGAGCAGAGTTGGCCCAGGTGCTGAGAATGGCTCTGTGGCCTCTGCCTCAGGCTCTACAATGGCCCTGGTTGCAACAGAGCAACGCCCCAGATGAGCAGAGCATTGCCCCCTGGTGGGCATGCCGGGTGGATCTGGTCAGGCGCATGCGGGAGTCTGTCTGACTTCCTCCCCGTTTCCAGCTTTAGAAAAATACATAAAATCTGTATTTAAAAAATCTAATTGTGGCCTAACCTGTGGTGGCGCTGTGGATGGGGCATTGACCTGGAATGCTGGGGATGCCAGTTCAAAACCTAGGCTTGCCTGGTCAAGGCACATGTAAGAAGCAACAACTATGAGTTGATGCTTCCTGCTCCCAACCTCCCTTCTCTCTCTCTCTCTCCTCTCTCTAAAATCAATAAATAAAATCTTAAAAAAATAAAGCTAATTGTGGACTCTGTTTTTAGGCCCTGAATAAGCTGATAAACTTTCTACATATATTTTCTGTTACAGAAATTAAGTGAAAAAGACATAATGGGGAGCAAACAGGCCAGTTAACAGCTTGGAGATAGTATAATATTTTGGTATTGCTCTAGCAGAGGCTGTCCTAAGAGATTGTCCACTTGTTCAACACTTGTCCGAGCACGTGTCTGCAAAGCAGTGCTGAGGCCTTCCCAAAGCCCATGCCTGTAAACACAGGGAGAATAAACAAGCCAGTTCTAAATCAGACTCTCAGGCAGCCGTCAACATCTTCTGATGTGGAATTCCACACCTCTGTGTGCTGGATCTAGATTCTAGAATACGCTTGTTATTAAAAGAAAATTAGAACAAGCAAATAAATATAGATCCCACTTCTGTAAAGATTGAAGGACACCATGCTAAATGTCTCAGGAGGCTGTTTTCCACAGGAGACCTCCTTCACCTGGGTGGATGGAGGTTCAGTTAATTCATGTCCATTAAAAAAGACATTTTAGCCTGACCTGTGGTGGCGCATGGATAAAGCGATGACCCGGAATGCTGAGATTGCTGGTTCAAAACCCCGGGCTTGCCCAGTCAAGGGACATAGAGCAAGTAATTACTGTGAGCTGATGCTTCCCTCTCCTCCTCTCTCCTCTAGCTAAAATCAATAAATAAAATCTTTTAAAAAACGAAAACAAAAACACTCCCTGGCTGGATTGCTCTGTTAGGTGGAATGTCGCCTCAAAGCACAGAGGTTGCCGGTTCGATTGCCCTGGCCAGAGCACGTACAGGAGCAGATCAATGTTCCTGTTTCTTTCTCTCTCCCCCTTCCTCTCTCTCTAAAATCAATAAATAAAAAAAATATTTAAATGTATTAGGAATCCGTCATTTGTGAAAATGAGCGCAGGTCTGACAGGGTTGCCAGATTTAGTAAATAAAAATACAGAGGCCTAGTTAAATGTGAATTTCAGATAAATAATAACTAATTTTTAGCATAAGTATGTCCCAAATATATAGGGCAACCCCAGGTGGGAAGACTCCTATTTGTGTGTACTTTCCAGCTCCTTGAGGTGTTGGGTTTTTGTTTTTGTTTGTTTGTTTGTTTTATGTGACAGAGACAGAGAGAGGAACAGACAGACTGGAAGGGAGAGAGATGAGAAGCATCAATTCTTCCATGCGGCACCTTAGTTGTTTATGGATTGCTTTCTCATATGTGCCTTGACCAGGGGGCTACAGCAGACTGAGTAACCCCTTGCTCAAGCCAGCGACCTTGGGTCCAAGCTGGTGAGCTTAGCTCAAACCAGATGAGCCCGCGCTCAAATTGGCGACCTCAGGGTCTCGAATCTGGATCTTCCATCTCCCAGTCCAACGCTCTATCCACTGTACCACCGCCCGGTCAGGCTCCAGCTCCTTGGGTTTTAATGATATTCTTCTGATACTTATCTGAGGCAATCCTTGGAACCACATGAAAACCAAATGCAATCCTTTTACAAAAGACATGCACAAGGATGTTTGTTGAGTATTGTAATAAATGCTGATCTCTGCGCAATGGAACACTGTGCAACAGTGAAAAAGAATGAACTGCTACTCGTTGCCATGACACAGATGAGTATCTGAGTATCCAATATAATGCTGGGAGAAGGCAGCCGACTCAAAGAAGCACATGCTGTATAATTCTGTTTGTATGGAGTTTAAAGATGGGTAAAACCCACCGATGGTGATAGAACAGTGGTTTCCATGGAGAGGTGGGTAATAATGGGGGGAGGGCATAAAGGAACTTAATGGGGGGGGGTCTAGAAATATTCTGTATTTCGAGCTGGGTAATACACAGGTGCATCCATATGTAAAAAATGTATCAACCAGCACCTTACTCTGTGCAGTTTATTGTAACTTTACTATGCCTTAGTTTGTAAAAAGAGTCCAACCCCCTCAGATCAGGATCTCTGGTTTTCCCTAGGCCAGTTTTGTGCATGAACCCATTTTCACACCATGCTTTTCCTCTCTAGTTCCTCTAGCCAGGCTGAGTACAAATGTAGAAGGGGTGTGTTACTGGTAAAGGGTCCCCATCAACTACGGAGATGATGTTCTATGTCCTCTTTGCCCGTTGCTTAGATGAGTCTCCTGTGCTGGAGGGGTCCCTCGGGGACTCATTTCTCTTCTTGACCTATACTCTCTCTCTAGATGATGCCATGAATCCACTAGCTTCAAATATCACAGTGCTGACGATTCCCATGTACGAAACTCCAGCCCAGTCCTCCTCCCTGAGCCTCTACAAATGACTCTGGTCCCAGTAATCCAATTGTCTCCCCTGGGGATGTCACAGGTTGAAGTCTCCTAGACTGTGCCCCAGCTGAACTGCTCCTCCATCCATCCCCTGTCTGTGAGTGACCTCTCACCTACCTGGCTGCCCAGACTCCAAGTCCCAAGGCCATCTCTGATTCCTCTTTTTCCTTTATCTGCGTGTGTAGCCCATTAGCAAGCCTTGTCAAGTTCATCTTCACAGGATGTTTTGACTCTGCCCCTTATGTCAATCTCCACAGCTCTTAACCCCAGGCCAACCCACTGTTTTCCACTTGAATTAAGGAACTCTTTTCTGTGCTATTTGCTTTACCCTTAGCCCCTCCAATCTATTCTCCACAGGGCAGTGGAATGATCTGAAAACAGAACAAAACTGTGTTACTCCCCTGTTCTAAACCTTTAATGTCCTGCCATACGTAGAGGAACTGCTTTCTACCAGGTCCTCTCATAATATTTAAAAATATATATATTTATTTATTTATTTATTTATTTATTTTTTTGTATTTTTCTGAAGCTGGAAATGGGGAGAGACAGTCAAACAGACTCCCGCATGCGCCCGACCGGGATCCACCCAGCATGCCCACCAGGGGGCGATGCTCTGCCCCTCCGGGGCGTCGCTCTGCGACCAGAGCCACTCTAGCGCCTGGGGCAGAGGCCAAGGAGCCATCCCCAGCGCCCGGGCCATCTTTGCTCCAATGGAGCCTTGGCTGCGGGAGGGGAAGAGAGAGACAGAGAGGAAGGAGGGGGGTGGGGGTGGAGAAGCAAATGGGCGCTTCTCCTATGTGCCCTGGCCGGGAATCGAACCCGGGTCCCCCGCACGCTAGGCCGACGCTCTACCGCTGAGCCAACTGGCCAGGGCCTATATATTTATTTTAAAGGCATTCATCTTTTAATTTTTTAATTTATTGATTTGGGGCAGGGATATCAATTTGTTGTCCTACTTATTTGTGCATTCATTGGTTGATTCTTATATGTGCCCTGACTGGGGATCAAACCCACAACCTTGGTATAGTGGATGATGTTCTTTTTTTTTTTTTTTTTCATTTTTCTGAAGCTAGAAACAGGGAGAGACAGTCAGACAGACTCCCGCATGCGCCCGACCGGGATCCACCCGGCTCGCCCACCAGGGGCGACGCTCTGCCCACCAGGGGGCAATGCTCTGCCCATCCTGGGCGTCGTCATGTTGCGACCAGAGCCACTCCAGCACCTGAGGCAGAGGCCACAGAGCCCTCCCCAGCGCCCGGGCCATCTTTGCTCCAATGGAGCCTTGGCTGCGGGAGGGGAAGAGAAAGACAGAGAGAAAAGCACGGCGGAGGGGTGGAGAAGCAAATGGGCGCTTCTCCTGTGTGCCCTGGCCGGGAATCGAACCCGGGTCCTCCGCACGCTAGGCCGATGCTCTACCGCTGAGCCAACCGGCCAGGGCAAGTGGATGATGTTCTAACCAACTGAGCTACCCCACCAGGACTCATGACCTTTTCTTCAATCTCATCTCATCCTATTTTCCCACTTTCCACTGACACCAACTGTTGTTTGTTTGTTTTGGAAGAGAGGAATGTGGTGAGAGAGAGAGAGAGAGAGAGAGAAAGCATTGATTTATTCTTATTTATGTGTTCATTGGTTAAGTCTTGTATGAGCCCTGACAGGGGATCAAACACAATTTTGGCATATGGTGATGATGCTCTAAGCAACTGAGCTACCCAATTATTTTTTCATTCT
This sequence comes from Saccopteryx bilineata, assembly GCF_036850765.1. Taxonomy (NCBI): domain Eukaryota; kingdom Metazoa; phylum Chordata; class Mammalia; order Chiroptera; family Emballonuridae; genus Saccopteryx; species Saccopteryx bilineata. The sequence goes on from NC_089495.1 coordinate 183,204,350, forward strand.
CTTAAATGTGACATGTTCTTTCCTGCCTCAGGAACTTTGTACTTGCTCTCGCCTCTCTCTGGAATGATCTTTTCACAGCTCTCTCTTTTATTTTTCTCATAATTAAATATATATATATTTATTAATTTTTTAGAGAGGAGGGTGGGGTGGGGGGAGAAACGGGAAGCATCAACCCATAGTAGTAGTTGCTTCTTGTATGTTCCTTGACCTGGCAAACTCAGGGTTTTGACCAGTGACCTTAGCATTCCAGGTCAATGCTTTATCCGCTGCCACCACAGGTCAGGCACACAAACATAATTATTTGTTATTTATTTGATGGATGCCATTTCATGTCTTGGAACACAGGTCTACTGAGCACCTGGAGCCCAGTCGGATACCGGGTATATATGATTTCGATTCTGGTCCTCCGTACCTACCAATATGCAAGCTCAGTGGGGGCAGGTGAGGTGAGTCTCTTATCCATCATTTTGTCATTGATGTCTAAACCTGTGCCTGCCAGATAGCATGTGACCAGTGAAGAGCGGCTATGCTAACATCAGATGAGTGAGTGCTGCAGCCAACAGTCTGGGCCCAAAGACCTGAATTCCAAGTGACCTTACATAACTGGAGATCTTATCAAAAATAAAGAGAACGAAATGTAATACAGACAGAGCACAAACATAGTCTAGGGGGAAATAGGTACGTGATAGTATGGCTTGCAACAAATTGCGGGCTCAGTCCTACAATGGGTTTGGGCCTCTTATACTAATGCCTTGTATTTGTAAAGCATTATATAAACGTTTATGGAAAGCATGTTCACAGTACTTGTATCCTTTAATCTTCACACCCACCTAAGGGGTAGATGGGGCAGACAGAATTATCTTCAGTTTGCATATTAGGAGACCTAGCTGCAGGTTGGTTAAATGATTTCTCCAAGGTCACCCAGCAAGGCAGAGATGGGGCAGGGTACCCTATGCCTTTCCTCCAAGGCTGCATGAGTTGTAGGGTACATTTGTTCTAGGACCAAAGAAATAGTTGAAACTAAACCTTCACATCCTGCGGTATATGCACGCACCTCTGTTTTCTAAAGTTCACATTCCTGGAGAAAATAACTTGGACCAGGTCACCTCCCTGGGCCTGATCTTCTGTCCCAGGGTCCATTCCAGACAGGGGCTTTATCCCACTTCTGGAGGTGGATAGACCATGTCATCCCCAATAAATTGAGGAGCAACCAATTTATTGAATATAAACTGGATTTTTTTCTAAGTCTAGTTGTTGCATTTACTTAATAAAAGTTCTTTAAAACATGCACATATCATAAGAGTACAGACTGATGAAATCTCATGAAGTGAATATACCACATACCTGGCACCCAGATCAGGCATAGAATATAATCAGATCTTCAGAAGACCCCATGGGCCTCTCCTCAGTCATATCTCTACCACAGTCAGGGTTAGTTCCATCTCTTCTCTACTTTTTAGAGTTACTAATGTAGTTTTGTGGAGGTGTGTGTGTATATATATATATTTTCTTTTCCTCCAAAAACTAAGTGTGTCCATAAGGTTCTAGGTTCAAATGACTGCTTTATTGAATAAAGCCCTATTTCTTTACCCTAACATTTGAAGCCTTTTGTGTTTTGCCTCTAATCTATACTTCCCCCTTTGCTTCTAATTTTCCAGGAACTTGGGGGTTAATTCTGAGTCTTTTTTTTCCTTCTCATCTCACCTTTCATCATGGACAAGCCATGTTGGTTGAGTACAGCAGCTGAAGTCATTGAATTTTTACTGAGCATCTACTACAGGGGTCCCCAAACTTTTTACACAGGGGGCCAGTTCACTGTCCCTCAGACCGTTGGAGGGCCAGACTATAAAAAAAACTATGAACAAATCTCTATGCACACTGCACATATCTTATTTTAAAGTAAAAAAACAAAACGGGAACAAATACAATATTTAAAATAAAGAACAAGTAAATTTCAATCAACAAACTGACCAGTATTTCAATGGGAACTATGGGCCTGCTTTTGGCTAATGAGATGGTCAATGTCCGGTTCCATATTTGTCACTGCTAGCTATAACAAGTGATGCGATGCGCTTCCAGAGCCATGACGCATGCCTCCCACGTCACCGGAAATAGTACTGTACGTGAGCGACGCCACATTTTGCGGCACTGCCACATACAGTACTCTCACTTTCCACCAATGAAAGAGGTGTCCCTTCCAAAAGTGCAGCGGGGGCCGGATAAATGGCCTCAGGGGGCCGCATGCGGCCCGCGGGCCATAGATTGGGGACCCCTGATCTACTATGTGGCAGGTAATATGTGAAGAGCACATCAATTAAGATCTCTGCCGTGGAGGAGCTAACAATTAGTGAGACAAAGAAATATATAATTTTAGCTTGACTGGTGGTGGTGCAGTGGATAAAGCATTGACCTCGAATGCTGAGGTCGCCAGTTTGAAATCCCGAGCTTGCCCGGTCAAGGCACATACGAGAAGCAACTAGTACGAGTTGATGCTTCCCACTCCCTCCTCACCTTCCTCTTTCTTTCTCCTCTCTTTAAAAAAAAAAGAGCCTGACTAGGTGGTGGCATAGTGGATAGAGCATTGGACTTGGATGCCGGGGACCCAGGTTCGAGGTCACCAGCTTGAGCGGGGGTTCATCTGGTTTGAGCAAAAGCTCACCAGCTTGGACCCAAGGTCAGTGGCTCGAGCAAGGGGTTACTCAGTCTGCTGAAGTCAAGGCACATATGAGAAAGCAATCAATGAACAACTAAGGTGTCGCAATGCGCAGTGAGAAACTAATGATTGATGCTTCTCATATCTCCGTTCCTGTCTGTCTGTCCCTGTCTATCCCTCTCTCTAACTCTCTCTGTGTCTCTGTAAAAACAAAACAAAACACAAAAACAACAACAAAAAGAGATAGAAAGAAACATAATTTCTTCTTTTTTTTTTCTTTCTTTCTGAAGCTGGAAACGGGGAGAGACAGTCAGACAGACTCCCGCATGCGCCCGACCGGGATCCACCCGGCACGCCCACCAGGGGGCAACGCTCTGCCCACCAGAGGGCGATGCTCTGCCCCTCCAGGGCGTCGCTGTGTCGCCTGGGGCAGAGGCCAAGGAGCCATCCCCAGTGCCAGGGCCATCCTTGCTCCAATGGAGCCTCGCTGCGGGAGGAGAAGAGAGAGACAGAGAGGAAGGAGGGGAGAGGGGTGGAGAAGCAAATGGGCGCTTCTCCTGTGTGCCCTGGCCTGGAATCGAACCCGGGACTTCCACATGCCAGGCCGATGCTCTACCACTGAGCCAACCGGCCAGGGCCAAGAAACATATAATTTCAATATAATTTCATAATGCTAGAAAGTTCTCGGGATGCACTCACACCAACCCAGGGGAACAGGCGAGGTTTCCAGGAGAGGCCAAGGGAAGACTTAAAGAAGGAGTAAGAATAGTCCTGACCCAAGGACCCTTGTGTGAAGGGTGCTATTTCTAAACTGGAGTGGGGTGGAGGCAGGCCGGCACCCCCTCCTGACCTTTGGTGCCCCCAGGATCGGACATGGCCCAGAACTTGAAGGACTTGGCGGGACAGCTGCCCTCCGGGCCCGGGGCACCGGCACGACGTTGAAGCTGCTGCTGGGGGCCGGCACGGTGGCTTATGGGGTCCGCGAGTCCGTGTTCACCGTGGAAGGCAGGCACAGAGCCATCTTCTTTAATCCGATCAGTGGCGTGCAGCAGGACACCATTCTCACCGACCGTCTTCACTTCAGGATCCCCTGGTTCCAGTATGCCATCATCTATGACATTCGGGCCAGACCTCGAAAAATTTCCTTCCCTACAGGCTCCAAAGACCTACAGATGGTGAACATCTCCCTGCGAGTGCTGTCTCGACCCAATGCCCCGGAGCTTCCCAGCATGTACCAGCGCCTAGGGCTAGACTATGAGGAGCGAGTGTTGCCGGCCATTGCCAAAGAGGTTCTCAAGAGTGTGGTGGCCAAGTTCAACGCCTCACAGCTTATCACCCAGCAGGCCCAGGTGTCCCTGTTGATCTGAAGGGAGCTGACAGAGAGGGCCAAGGACTTCGGCCTCATCCTGGATGACGTAGCCATCACTGAACTTAGCTTTAGCCGAGAGTACACAGCGGCTGTAGAAGCCAAACAAGTGGCACAGCAGGAGGCCCAGTGGGCCCAGTTCTGGGTGGAAAAAGCTAAGCAGGAACAGCGGCAGAAGATCGTGCAGGCCGAGGGGGAGGCCGAGGCCGCCAAGATGCTTGGAGAAGCACTGAGCAAGAACCCTGGCTAGATCAAGCTGCGAAAAATTCGGGCGGCCCAGAACATCTCCAAGACAATAGCCACATCGCAGAATCGCATCTATCTCACTGCTGACAACCTTGTGCTGAACCTACGGGATGAAAGTTTCACCCGGGGAAGTGACAGCCTCATCAAGACTAAGAAATGAGCCTGATGACCAAGAACTTGGCCCCCAGAGACGTGGATCTGTTCCTGCCCTGGTATTTGAGGAACCAGCTTTGGGTCCAGCACACCCCCACCCCGCCCCCATATCATGTGATGGTCCCCTCTGCATCTGTCCTCCCAGCCCTTATCAGATGAATGAAGACTGACCCATTTTTAGGGGGATGGCTTTTCTTCACCCTGTGTTGGCTGGGGCTGTTGGGACAGTGTGTGATTTCTCAGTGATTTCCTATAGTGTTGGCTCCTCCCTCAAGGTTGGGAGGTGATAACCACCATCCCAGGAATTCTCAATAAACTTTTATTACTTAAGCTGAAAAAAAGTGAAAAAATAAAATAAAAAAGAATGAGTAAGAATAGTCCAGGGTTTGAGAGGACCAGGCAGCAGGAATAGCAAAGCCCCTGAAGGGCTTTTAAGGAAAATGGCACATCCACACTCCCTCTGCCCCCAACACCTGTGTTTGGAGGGGGCAGAAGGAAGAGGAGTGTGAGAAGGAGACAGAAAAAATAAGATCAGAAAAGTAGAACCAGTAGGAAACGCAGTCACAAAGCCAAGGAAGGAGAATCTTTCCCGAGAAAATGCAGTGTCAACTGTGCCAAATGCCTCCAGAAAGTTCCCGTAAGATGCTACAGAAAAGATCTCATGGATTGTGCACAAAGCTAATTTACCTTGGTGGTTTCAGAGATAACAGGGACAGAAGCCAGATGGCCAAAGCGTAAAGAAAAGAGGAACAGGAAGAGACAGAGACTGAAGCGGAGCTGAGAAGAGAGGAGAGGTGCAAGAACTGGGGCGGGAAGGGGGTACAGTTTTCAGAAAGGCGCTGTCAGCACTGAGAGGCCGAGAAGGAGGAGAGCGCAGGGAGGGAGATCTCAAAGGGATCTCCAGTCCAGAGGGACTGTGTGGGAAAGGCGGGTGGTGCGGAGGGAACGCACCTCTCACAAATGGCCTCCAGACATGGGAAGCAAGTAGGGGTAATGGATATATAGAGAAGTTGAAGTTATTTGGGGGGGGGGGGAGAGGATTGGAGATGTCACTGAATTGTACACTTAGAAATGGTCAAAATGGAAAAAGAAATGGTTAAAATGGGCCCTGGCCGGGGGTAGCTCAGTTGGTTGGATCATTCTCCTAGTACACCGAAGTTGTGGGTTCGATCCCCAGTCAGGGCACATACAAGAGTCAGCCAATGAATGCATAAATAAGTGGAACAACAAATTGATGTTTCTCTCTCTCTCTCTCTCTCAAATCAATCAATAAATAAAATTTAAGAATTGGTGAATTTTTTGTTATGTATATTTCACTACAATAAAAAAAGGAATGTAATACTAATACATGCTACAGCATAGTTGAATGTTGAAAACATAATGCTAAGTGAAAGAAGCTAGTCACAAATGACCAGGCATTATATCATTCTATTTAGAAAGTAGCATTTCCCCCAACACCAAAAGAGGGCATATGGATGAAGCTCTTTCTCTCTGCTCCAAGCACTTTCTCAGAATGACATTGAGATGAACATCATTTCGCTTTCTTCTGTCATTAAAGGTCTATTAAAAATTATATTGGCCCAAAAAAGAAATTTAAAAAATATGTATATATATATATATTGGTCTTAGATTTCCCTGAAGAGACATCCTAAAGGGAGGTGTGTTATGATTTAGACCCGGGGTCAGCAGACTGGCCCACAGCCTGTTTTAGTACCAGCTGAGGATGGTTTTTACAGGTGAACATTTGCAATCACCTTGGTGATAGGAGACACTAACTTTGAACTCCAGTTAAGCAAAATCTTATCCCCCTCCCAATTCCGTTTTTTTAAATTAGTGGTCCTGAATTTAAAAAAGGATGTACTCAATTATTAGTATATTTTGAATTTCATCAATAAAAATTTGTGGAAATGTGTTTTCTCTAATTATATAAGTACCAACTTAATGTCCTCGATTTTGCCTCTTGGCCCACAAAGCCTAAAATATTCACTATCTGAGCCTTTACAAAAAAAAATTTGCTGACCTCAGTTCTAGCCTCCAGAGAGACACTGGAAATAAAGAAAGAAAAGCACTGTATGAAGATGGAAGAGCCCCAAGCTACAGTTGCCTCTTAAAAATAACACAGCCTGGAAATGACAGAAATTTCAATCAAACTATCCAGGTCACAAAATGACCTTAATACATTCTGCTGATTTAGTTCAGAGAAGTTGGGGGTGGGGGATACCTGTTTGTATCAGCTATAATAGGAAAGGAAAGTGAATAGGATATAAAAGGAAAAGGAAACGAATAGGAAAGTCTTCATGTATTTTTTGAACTGATGATGATGATAATGATAAAATAATTATATAAAATGAAGACATTGATTGAACACTTAAATATTCAAGCACCAAATGGGCACTTTATATAAATGATCTCATTTAAGCCTTACAACCTTGCAGGCAAGGTTGAAACCAGGGTCATTCCCTGACACCAACTCCAGTCCACCAGCAAGAAAAAGTAATAGTTTGTCCAGAAAAAAAGAAGCAGCCCATGTTCTGTTTCTTTTTACCAGGTTATTGTGTAGATAAGGATGCCCTGAAGGCTTTGCAAAAGGGATGTGAGGTGGTCAGTTCCTTGTTTCAGGAAGATAATGATAATGGCTTTGGGAGATAATTCTTGAGGTCAGAGGCCTGAGAGAAGTTTTTCAACAACCCAAGGAAGAGTGAATAAGAGTCTGGGGTAGTGAATGTGGAGAAAAGACTTCAGACACACTTTCCTGCTCCAGTTGGTCAAAGGTAACAGACTGACACGGGGGTTGAGGACCAGCAGTCAAAGTTTCCTGTGGCAGAATGAGAGAACCCAGATAAGAAACAAGTTTGTGGGAGGAGAATAATGAGTAGTGGAGATGTATTGAGATTCTTGGATAGTAGGCAGAGAGTTTGTCTGGGGGACACTTGGAAATGTGTCTAGAAGTTCAGAGAGAAATTTGAGAACCATGAGTAGATAGATGGCTGACCTTCAGAGGGGGTTTGAGAAGGAGAGAGCAGGTGGAAAGATGGGAACTAAGGAGATAAAGAAAATTAATATTTTTAGAGGTGAGCATGGGCAGTTCACACATCACTGAGAAGAAAATGGGGGAAGTGTAGGACAGTAAGCAAGACTCAGTGATATCACCAGAAAAGAGTTTCAAGAGGGAGGGCAAAGGCCTTGGCTGGGTAGCTCAGTTGGTTAGAGTGTCATCCCCATACACCAAGGTTGTGGGTCAGGGCACATAAAAGAATCAACCAATAAATGCATAAATAAGTGGAACAACAAATTGATGTTTCTCTCTCTTCCTTTCTCTCACTAAAATCAACCAATAAATTTCTTTTTTAAAAAAAAGGAGGGAAAAGTTAATGGAATGTTACAGAACCATTAGAGAAGAAAAAGACCTTAAACAGGCAATTGGATTTGGCAGTTAGAAGGTCACTGTTGACGTCCGAGAAAGCAGAGAGTAATGGAGAGGATGGGGAAGGAAAAGAGGCATGAAGGCCAAAGGTTGGTAGCTGGGACAATGGAATTTTTTAAGGATACAGAAAGTCTCTAATACGTATGGGGGGCAGGGGGAAGAGGGAGACCAAAAGATGCAACAGTTAGCTCCTAACTTCTGTCCCGGAAGATGTCAGCATTCAGGACACACAGTACTCCAAAAAACAAAACAAAACAAAACCCAACAACAAAAAAGGTTGGCTGGAAAATACTCTCTCTGCTGTAGCAGGATGGTGAGCAGTGTGAATTTTTCTCTAGGTGCCAGTTATAGAATCTTCACCTCTTACACTTTTCATTTTCAATGAGGATCAAAACACCTGGCCTCCCAGTGTGCACTGAACTTGACTAGCTGACTATCACATATTAATAATACACGTTATTTTATATATATTGATTGCATTGATTGCATCTCATAGGTGCCTTGGGGGTGTGTGTATGGGGTGGGTGGGGGCAGTGCTTCCAGCCAGCCAGGCAACTAGTGATTTCTTGCTCAAGCCCTTGTGCTTCCAGCCAGCCACCAGGGGACCAGGTCTATGATAGCGCGTTCAAACCCCGACCTGGTTGGGGGGGAGGGTTCTAACGTGGGTCCTCGGTGTTCCAGGTCAACACACTACCACTGCGCCATCACTGGTCAGGCTTAATAATACACGTTATTAGAGAGGTAAATGGGATGACACATTATTGAGTCTCAAAGGCACAAACCACATCTCCCTATTATATAAAATTCGCTGGACACACACACACACACACACACACACACACGTGTGGCCCCACACTGGAAAAACTCCGATGACAAAATTTCCTCCTCCCCATATGAGGTCAGACATCGTCCACAATTCTTTAGTTCTCTCAAGGGTTGCTTGGGAACCAGTCAGTTGTCATTGGGTTGCAATAACCATCAAACAGTGGTTTCAAGATGGAAGGTGCGCCTGACCTGTGGTGGCACAGTGGATAAAGCGTCCACCTGGAACGCTGAGGTTGCTGGTTCGAAACCCTGGGCTTGCCCAGTCAAGGCACATAGGGGAGTTGATGCTTCCTGCTCTTCCCCCTCCTCTCTCTCCCCTGTTCTCTAAAACGAATAAATAAAATCTTAAAAAAAAAAAAGAAAAAAAAAAGATGGAAGGTGCTGTGAGAGTACATATTAGTGGGTTTTTTTGGGGGTAGGGGGCGCTATGTATTCAGATGGTGTTCAACAGTAGCTTGCTAACTGTGATCCCGAGGGAGCCGCAGCATCTTCATTACCTGGAAACTTGTCAGAAACGCAAAATTTGGAGCCTCGCTCTAGACCTCCGGCCTCAGCAGCCCTGGGGGGTGGGGCCCAGCAGTCTGCGTCTTAATGAAACGTTCTAGATGAGGCTGCGATGCGCTAAAGAGCCATGGTCCCTGATTTCCCTGCAGCCTTTACACTCAGCGGCTCTGCCCAGCGGCATCACCTGGGGTATTTTCAAAACGGAGCATCTCCGGCCGCACCCCTGACCCATTGAATCAGAACCCGCACTTAATTAAGCACGGTCTCCAGGGCATTCGAATCTGAGACCCTCTCCGTCTATAATGACCGTGTCTGCATAATGTAATGAGAAAACCTGACGGCCTAACTGGAGAAAAGGTGAAATCGCCCTAAAACATCCAACCCACTAAGCCCAGTGCCCCGCAAACTGCTTGATTATCTTTACCGAGCGCTAACAGAGCTCCATGTCAGGCAGGGTAAAAAGGGGACACCAGGAGGGGGAGACTCCGGGCAAGCGCTCTGCATTCCAGGTGGGTCCCCAGGAGCAGGTGTGACGGGAAGGGACGAGAAGGGGGGCAACTTCCACGCAGGGGAGAGAAATAAAAGGAACGCGGAGGGGCGCGCAGAGAAGCCGGCGGAGGACAGTAGGGGGTGAGGGGCCCGGGATGCCTGGCGGCGCGTTCCAGGGTGAGGGGACAGCCAGCCTCTCCCTTGGGGGGGAAGGCCAGAGGGCCGGGGTCGGGGGCGGGGAGGGAGGTGGGCCCCAGGCCGGCGCGGGGGCGGGCGGCCTCGCGGCTCCCCGCCCCCGGCCCGCCCCTCCGCGGCGCCATTTTGCAGGCGGCTGTCGCGGGGACCAGAGGCAGAGGCTGGAGCGGCGGCGGCGGGCACTGCGGCGCGGAAGCGCGGCGGCAGGACCGGAGCCCAGCGAGCTGCAGCCAGGTGAGAGCCGGGCCGCCGCGCCCCTAGCCCAGCCTGCCCGGTTGCGCTTGCCGGGTCGGGCCGCGCCGCGCCGTGAGGGACCCACTGTGTCCACGAGGCCGGCCCGGCACAGCCCCCGCGCGCTGTCACCGGCCCCGCGGCGCGGCCTGCCGCCCCCACCCCGGCCAGTCGCTGTGGGGCCCGTGGATGCGCGGCGACCTCCAGCCTCCTCCGGGCCCGCTCGGGTGCCGGGACGCTCACGGCTATCCGCCGCGGGAGCCGCAGCGCGCTCGGGCCCTCAGGCCGCGCCACGGGGAGTCAAGTGGGGTCCCCCCGGGACTGGGCTGGCCGCCGCTGCCTCTGCCCCGGCCTTCTGCCCGCGCGCCCTGGGGTCGCTTTCCCCTCGCTCCCCGCAGGAGGTGCGTGCGCGCACCCTGGCGCCCCCCGGAATTCAGGGTCATCAAGAGGGGCGGCGAGTGGCGGGGCTGGGGGTGCCGCCTTTTCCATTTTTGCTTTCTTCTCTCCTACAAAGGCTGCGCCAAGTAATTTTATAAGCAGCTGCTCCGACCCAGGCCCTGTCCCTCTGCCTGTCTCCCGGGGGTCGCGGGTTCTCCTTGTCACCGTGCTGCAAGGAAAAAACTGACATTTCCGAAATGTGACTACTTTAAGGGTGCAGAATTTTCTCCTTCCTTTGACTTTATATGTCCCCTTGGTGGGTAGCTGACAGGAACTGGGCCTGCAAGCTGGGGGTTTTAAACATGACTGATGGGAAATTCTTGATTAGCAGGGCACGGGGTAAATGAGGGCAACTGTAGGTGGAAGAAAGTCACTCAAGGGGTTTCTGGGTTCTGGGGCGTTAGCAGTAGGTGCTACTTTTATTCTGGCAGTGCTGGGAGAAGGGAGGGGGAAGATGCTGTCCCTTCTGACATTTGGGTCATCCATGTGCAGAGAAGGCTGGGATGTGTGAGGACGTGGGACCGGGAGTCCCGAGACTGTCTGATTCGAGCTGTCACATTAGTTGGCCATGTGACCTCCTTCTGCCAGTATCTTCCACTTTAAAAAAGCCGCAGGCTAGAACCTGGGGTGTCTGGAGCATTTTATTATGTTTTTGCGTTTGAATGCTGTTAGGCGGGACGGGGTCGGGGTGGGGTGGGGGGCGTCACCATTTCCAGTAGTCTATATCCGCCCTTCACGTTCTCACTTAACTTGACCCACTTGGCTCCTTGAAGGTGTTTGATTTTGGTGAGATTTATAAAGGGCCTTTCAGCTCAAAAATTCTGTACTGGACTATTGTAGACTCTATCAGGGTCACTTGTGAACCTATCACTACTAGTCTCTTTTCCACATATCCAAAATTTAGTAGCTTTGGGGCACCGACCTTTTAAAAAGGCCAGCAGTGGGCATGCACAGTGTAAGCCTTTGTGGCACACCTGCTGGTTAAAAGGAGGCAAGCAAGTGTGTCCAGCCCGCTACCTGTTTCACCTGACAGCTTAAGCATGAGCTATCTGCTTTCCAGACTATTTCCTTTGCCAAAAGGTATTCATTCTTTCTTTGAATACCAGCGCATTTTTCTTTTGGTTTCTTTGCTTAGAGTGGGGAGTGATTTTTTTTTTTTTTTTTTTAAAGAAACTAGGTATTTCAAGAGCTTTTCATGTTGATAGTTTTTTAAAAATTTTTCTGCTAGTTCAATGGCAGTTATGTTTTCTGACTGTGACACAGGCAATTTAGGTGAGGTTTAATGTCTGTTACGATGTTTCAAAAATGCTCATGAAAGTGCCTGGCTGGAATACTGGAGAGGGTTTTGCCAGGTTTTAGGCTACACTCCAGTTTGTGTAGCAAAGGCTAGTGACTTGGAATTGCAGAAATGAATTAGTTAGATGGTCCAGGAGTAAGCTCATGTAGCCTCTCAGTCCATACAAGAATTTAGCTCCAGGAATTCATTTTTTTTAATCATTAAAAAAAAAATTATTGATTGATTTTAGAGAGAAAGGGAGAGAGACAGAAACATCAATCTATGTCTGTATGTGCCCTGACTGGGGATTGAACCAGCAACCTCTGTTCATCTGGACCAGGGGTCCCCAAACTAGGGCCCGCGGGCCACATGCGGCCCCCTGAGGCCATTTATCTGGCCCCCACCGCACTTCCTTCCGGAAGGGGCACCTCTTTCATTGGTGGTCAGTGAGAGGAGCATAGTTCCCATTGAGATACTGGTCAGTTTGTTGATTTAAATTTACTTGTTCTTTATTTTAAATACTGTATTTGTTCCCGTTTTGTTTTTTCACTTTAAAATAAGATATGTGCTGTGTGCACAGGGATTTGTTCATAGTTTTTTTTTATAGTCCGGCCTTCCAGCGGTCTGAGGGACAGTGAACTGGCCCCCTGTGTAAAAAGTTTGGGGACCCTTGATCTGGACGATGAGCTATCTTGCTAGGGCGATCAATTCACTGCTGATAAAACCCAATCAGTTGCCCTCAAGGAGCCTAACCTGAAGTCTAGTTTGTTGGATTTTGGAAATCCTGAGTTGGCTGTCGTCTTCTTCAGTGTCTCTAAAGACAAACCTGGGATCCATTTATGGACTAATTTCTGGTACCACTAGGAATTTCCTCATTTTGGTTAAGGGAATAAAAGTCAGCAGCTATAATTTGCAGTTATATAGGGCTTTGTACTTGTAAAGGAAAGCTTTTTAAAAGCGTATTTTTATTTAATACTCAGGCTTTTTAAATTTAAACATTTTACAGTTCTTCCATGACCTGTTTCCAGGCCTGGCCTATAAAACTCCCAACACACTAATCCCAAAGCCAGGATAACCTCATTAATTCATTTTCACTCCCTGCTGTTCTTCTAGTTACTCGCTCTCCTCAGAGGGCTGCATGGCTGGCTTTCCTTTTATTCTCTTGCTAGGGAGCATTCCTGCTCCAGGTTAAGCTGTGCATTACTGCCCCGGGTTTTAAACAAGCCCTTTGTGTGCTATATGGCACTCCCTTCATTTTTCTCCCTGGCTGTGCTCTTTCTAGCCTGTTATTTTGTCACAGGTTCTAGATTGTTGGCTCTCCAATAATTGAGGTCTGCTTGCAGTTTAATACTTTTCATAGGCCTTTCACACATTTAATGTATTTATTGAGAGGCTACTGTGTGACTGGCAATGTTGTTGATGCTCTGGATGCTGCATGGAGATTCCCTACCCACATGGAGCTCATGCACTGGTGGGAGGTAGACAATAAGACTTTGAGCTTTAAAGTAGAATCTGGCAGGATTGGGGGCATAAAATGTTTGGTTGGGAGCTGAACTTTTAGGAAGGGTAGACTGGGAATGCCTGAGTCATCCTTGAATGAAGATGTGGAGGAAGTGAGTCATAGCTGGAGGAAGATCATTCATTCTGGGTGAGGAAATAGCAAATGCAAAGGCCCTGAGGCAGGAGGAAAAAAGCATTTATTTATTTACTTTAAATGTTTTTTTTTTAATTCAGTGAGAGGAGGGGAGGCAGAGACAGACTCCTGTTAAGCACCCCAATGAGGATCCACCTGGTAAGCCCTCTAGAGGGCGATGCTCTGCCTATCTGGGGCTTTGCTCCATTGCTTAGCAACTGAGCTCTTTTTAGCACCTGAGGTGGAGGCCATGGAGCCATCCTCAGCGCCCAGGGCCAACTCACTCCAGTTGAGCCATATCTGCAGCAAGAGGAGAAAGGGAGAGAAGCAAGAGAGGGAGGGGTGGAGAAGCAGGTGGTCGCTTCTCCTGTGCCTTGACTGGGAATCAAACCCAGGAGATCCACATGCCAGCCTGATGCTCTACCACTGAGCCAACTGGCCAGGGCCTACTTTTAACTTTTTTTTTTTGTATTTTTCCAAAGTGAGAAGTGGGGGGAGGCAGACAGACTCCCGCATGTGCCCAACCAGGATCCATGTGGCAAGCCCTAGGGGGTGATGCTCTACCCATCTGGGGCGTTGCTCTGTTGCAATCGTAGCCATTCTAGCACCTGAGGCGGAGGCCATGGAGCTGTCCTCAGCGCCCGGGCCAACTTTGCTCCCATGGAGCCTTGGCTGTGGGAAGGGAAGAAAGAGAGAAAGAGAGATAGGAGAGGGGGAAGGGTGGAGAAGCAGATGAGCACTTCTCCTGTGTGCCCTGGCAGGGAATCGAACCTGGGACTTCCACATGCTGGGCTGACGCTCTACCACTGAGCCAACTGGCCAGGGCCCTACTTTTATTTATTTATTTATTTATTTATTTATTTATTCATTTTAGAGAGGAGAGGGAAAGACAGAGAGAGAGAGAGATGAGAGACAGAGAGAGAGAAGGGGGGGGAGGAGCAGGAAGCATCAACTCCCATATGTGCCTTGACCAGGCAAGCCCAGGGTTTCGAACCGGCACCTCAGCACTTCCAGGTCGACACTTTATCCCACTGCGCCACCACAGGTCAGGCCCTACTTTTAATTTTTTAAAAATATTTACTAATTTTAGAAAGGGGGAAAGAGTAGAGAGAGAGAGAGGGAAAGAAACATGATTTGTCATTTCACGAATTTATGCATTCATTGCTTGATTCTTGTGTGTGCCCTGAGTGGGGATCAGAGGGGATCAAACCCATAAACCTGGTATATCCAGATGACATAACCAACTGCTTACCAAGCTAGGGCAGAAGAGAACATTTATTTTTGAGGTCAGAGAGACAGCGGGAATTGGATCATATTAAGGTTATGTGGTAAAGTCCTGTAGATTTTACGTTTTTTTTTTTTAAGTTTAAAATTTTCTTCTTATTGATAGATTTGAGAGAGAGAGACAGACAGAAACATCAGTCTGTTTCTGTATGAGCCCTGACTGAGGATTGAACTGGCAACCTCTGTGCATCTGGATGATGCTCTAACCAACTAAACTATCTGGCCAGGGCTGTAGATTTTACTTTGGGGGTGAGTGGTGAGAGCCATTGGAGGGTTTTGAGTAGAGGAGTGATGTGGACTGACCTAGCTTTTAACAGGGACATGCTGATCATTGCTGTGTGAGAACAGCCTGAAAGCAGGGAAGGTCGGGTAGGTAGCAGGACCACCTGCTAGTGCTGACAGTGGTGAGTCAGACCAGGGGGCCTGGGATGGGGAGGTAGTGAGAAGTGATTGGCTGCTGAGGTGGGTCTGAGGAGATTGCTGATGGACCAGACGTGGAGGGTGAGAGAGAGAGAGTTGAGGGCAATGCCAAGGTTTCTGACCTGAGCACTTAGGATAAAAGTAGCCATTGATTCAGATGCCCGTGGAGCAGTTTTAGGGCATGTTAGGTTGTCACACCAACTTGACATACCCAAATGCAATGGTGAAGGTGAAGCAGAGGGCGGGTATGTTGGGGAGAGCCTTTTGCATGGCAATGTAAGTGTCTCATTGTCCTTTATGTTCATTTTTGTCTCTGACCTCAGGCAAGTCCCTGACCTTAGGTCTAAGTGTGGCCTCTAAGGCTGTCATCTACTTATGCATTAACTATTTCTTGTACTCTTTAGTGGTGTTACATGTTATGTAGGCCTGGAATCTAAAGATAGCACAAAAAACAATCTATCAAAAATGACCCTTGACAAGTTCCTAAATTCCAAGAAGTGAAATAGACATGATTTGCATATATACTCTATAAAGAAATATCTAGCCTGACCAGGTGTCATTCTGGGACATGGAGGACCCAGATTTGAAACCCGAGATCGCTAGCTTGAGCAAGGGGTCACTCACTCTGCTGTAGCCCCCTTGCCCCCCATCAAGGCACATATGAGAAAGCAATCAATGAACAACTAAGAGGCTGCAACAAAGAATTGATGTTTCTCATCTCTCCCTTCCTGTCTGTCTGTCCCTATCTCTGACTCACACTCTGTCTCTATCAAAAAAAAAAAAAAATCTAAGTATTCAAATGTAGTGAATGCAGTAGTGAACAGTGTATAATTTCATAGAGGATCCTACTTAGGACTTAAATCAAATGTTCTCACTGCTATGAACTTTAGAATTAGATTGTACATTAGCTTCAGCAATTTGACATTATAGGTCATAACGTCTTCCTATTTGCCATCCTTTTGACTTGAACTTTCCCTTATTCATTGTTTTCTCTCTGCAGTCTTAAAGAGTTTTTCACTTTCCTCCTTCAGTGGGGAGGGACGTCTGCTTGCCTGGCTGCTCCAAACCATGGCCTTCCCTGGTCAGTGGTCAGGATAGCCTCTTTGTTCATGGGCTCTTTCCATAGGTGTCTCCCAGAGCAGCTGACCCCTCAGGCTTTCTTGTTTCAGCTGTCCTGTGTCGTCTCAATGAGTGCCTGGTGGAGGCTTGTCCAACTGGACGGCCACCTCTCTTTTTCAATATATGTGAATCATATAGAGTTGAATCTCTGTATCTCCTGAGTTGAATGTGAGAGCAATTTAAAAAGACATACTTTTCCTCCCTAGGAACCTCTCCCAGCACTAGGGAGGGCTATAGAAAGACTAGACAACCCTATATGATAGGACCAATGCAGTAATGATGGCACCAGTGGGCATCACTGTGCTGGGCACTTGAAGTCATCATCGTTTGTCCTAATAGTTGGCAGGCAAGGTGGTTCTGGTCTGCATTTTATCAATGAAGGAAAAGAGCTACATCAACTTTTCTAAGTTAACTCCTGGCTCTTGAATTCTGCTCTTAATGTTCCAGCAATCCATGGAGTCCTCAATGATAGAATGCTGTTACCAGGTCTTGTCTGGGTTTTTAAGTTCCTGTTGGCACTAGGTGGGTGCCAGGTGCTCCGCCGGCACTTCCGGTGTTCACTGTAGCCGTTTAATCACAGCAGTTCTATAGAGTCATTCCTACTATTCCCATTTTATAGCTGAGAAAGGTCAAGTTTGGTGGGAGGGCAGTCCCTTGCCTAAGGTCATAGAGCCCCAGCTGGCAGAGTCAGAATTTGACCCCAGGCTGGTCTGATTGTCAAGTTTCAAGTTACACTTGAATCATGCTGTCCATGTCTTTCTGGTCCCAATGCTTCTCAAGGGTTTGGGGTTGAAAGTAGGGTCATGCTGAGGAAGGTGGGAATGGCATTCAGATGGAAGGAACAGGATGAGCAGAGGTGGAGAGGTATGTGAGCAGGTTGACTGTATCAGGACCCTTGGAGGGAGGCTGAGGATGTAGTGATTGAACGGGTATCCAGAGCGTTAAGATCCTCTGACACTATATTATGGCGCTTGAATTTTGTCTGGGAGGCCAAGGAGAGATTTCTTGAGCAGTGTGAAACCTGTTAAGATGTGGTTTGTAGGAAACTCTCCAGGACAGCTTGGAGGGCAGATTGGGAGGAGGCTGAGGGCTGAAGGCGAGCAGGACCCTTCTTTCTCCTGCCTTTCCCTTATCCCATCTGTTGTTCATTCCTGGCTCCAGGGTTTGCCTCTCTGCACCCTAGCTTGAGTCCTTCATTCCTACTCTTGTTTCCCATGTTTGTTCCAGTAGGGACCTGCCCCAGCCTTCCTCCCCAACACATTCACCTCTTCCACATTGTCTTTCTTTGAGGTGGCTTTCCCTTGTTCAAGCGAACACACAGATCACTGGCTCTAATTTAACCCGCTTTAACTTTTTCACCCTGGACCTTCACTTTACAGGGCTCGGCATCATGACTTTGGCTGGCCTCCCTGTTTCTGATGGAAAGCCCTGCTGGAAGCTCGGTTTCTCCTGCATTCCACTGCACTTGGGATTTCAGCCTCAAATGTGGTTTGGCTTTCTTGTCCCTTCTGCAGTGCTGGCTCCAATCCTTTGCTCTCTCTAAAGGCAAATCACCTGGCACGGGGTACACTATCTTCCTTGTCTAACATGCTAGGTTCAAAGGAGTTTCCTATTCAGAAGGTCTGGGGTGGAGCCTGGTCATTTGCATTTCTAACCAGTTCCCAGGTGATGAAGCTGCTGGTGAGAGAGCCCCTAGCACCTGTTTTATTTTTAAGATTTTTATTTATTGATTCTACAGAGAGAAGGATAGGGTAGGGGGAACAAGAAATATCAGCTCATAGTTGCTCCGCTTTAAAGTTGGTCTTTTTATTTTATTTTATTTATTTTTTACAGAGACAGAGAGTGAGTCAGAGAAAGGGATAGACAGGGACAGACAGACAGGAACGGAGAGAGATGAGAAGCATCAATCATTAGTTTTTCATTGCGTGTTGCAACACCTTAGTTGTTCATTGATTGCTTTCTCATATGTGCCTTGACCGTGGGCCTCCAGCAGACCGAGTAACCCCTTGCTGGAGCCAGTGACCTTGGGTTCAAGCTCGTGGGCTCTTGCTCAAACCAGATGAGCCCGTGCTCAAACTGGCGACCTCGGGGTCTCAAACCTGGGTCCTCGGCATCCCAGTCCGACGCTCTATCCATTGCGCCACCTCCTGGTCAGGCAGTTGTTCCGCTTTAGCTGTTCATTGATTGCTGTCATATGTGCCTTGACCGGGCAAGCCCAGGGTTCTGAACCGGCCACCTCAGCGTTCCAGGTCAACGCTCTACCCACTGCGCCATCACAGGCCAGGCTATCAAGAGTTCTTTATATGTTCAGACATTATTTCACAAATTATTCCACAAAAATATGGTATGGGGGAATAGATGCACAGTTTGAAGTATTAGGGAGTGTAACTGGCTTGCCACTTCAAGTTTTCTGTTTCATCTAAAAATAATGTGAATTTAAAATTCTATTCCAGAAACATCAGTGCTGGGTTTAATATGAAACATTTTTTTCTCCTTAATCTTTGCGTTAAAGTGAGTGCTCTTTTATATGTCGTATTTGATCCTTCTTTCACTGTGTTTGAGAAATATGCTATTAAGGTTTTCATTTTTTGGTAATAAATTACAAATATTGTAATGTGGTCTGTGCCAGGCTTTAAAACTGTATCTGTTAGTCTTTCGTTCCCCTTCCTTCTCTACCCCAAGATTTTATAAATTAACCTATATTATCTTGATTAAAAAATATATTATTTGGCTATAGTCAATCTATTTGTGTATGAAGTAAGGGTTATTTTATCCTCTACATTTATTCCAACACCATTTATTCATTGAGTCATCCTTTTCTTATGAACTTAAAATAGCACCTTACTCATGTGGCAAATCTTTAGATCTGTATTGGGTCTCACTGTTGTTTTATTCCATTTTTCTGTCTATTCCTTTGCCATGACCTTGCTATTTTCATCATTCTAGTCACTTTGTTGTAGGCTTTACTATCTTATCTGATAGTGCCTGTGTTCAATCCCCCCCCCCCCCCCAGTATTTTGCAGTTTAAAGTTTCAAAATAACTTCTAATGGGTAATTTCATGAAATGTTTTAAGTTACTTTGGGGAGACTTGTGTTTATCACATTGAATTGTTCGGTCACAAACAAATCTTTTGATTTATGCAGGTCTTTTATGTCTCTTATTTTTCTAGTTTCCCCCTAATAGACGGTCTGCAAGTTACATGTTTATTGCTCTTTATTTAAAAGTATTTGCTGATTAAAATGAGATTATTTAGCCCTGGTTGGGTAGGTCAGTTGGTTAGCAGGTCCTCCCCATACGCCAGGCTTGCAGGTTCGATCTCCAGTTAGGACACAAACAAGAATCAATCAATGAATGCATGAATGGTTAGAACGGCAAGTCCATTCTCTCTCTCTCTCTCTCTCTCTCTCTCTCTCTCATCAATAAATAAAAAAAGGATATGCTGGCAGTCTGTCAATCTTATAACTGACCACCTGTATTATTCAGGGTAGTTATGCTAGCAAAATCTGTGTCCAAACAAAATTAAAAATATTTCTTTCTTTTTTTTTTTTGCATTTTTCTGAAGCTGGAAACGGGAGGCAGTCAGACAGACTCCCGCATGCGCCCAACTGGGATCCACCCAGCACGCCCACCAGGAGGGGATGCTCTGCCCATCCAGGGGGTCGCTCTGTTGCGACCAGAGCCAGTCTAGCGCCTGAGGCAGAGGCCACAAAGCCATCCCCGGCGCCCGGGCCATCTTTGCTCCAATGGAGCCTTGGCTGCGGGAGGGGAAAGAGAGACAGAGAGGAAGGAGAAGGGGAGGGGTGGAGAAGCAGATGGGCGCTTCTCCTGTGTGCCCTGGCCGGGAATTGAACCCGGGACCGCCGCACGCCAGGCTGATGCTCTACCACTGAGTCAACAGGCCGGGGCCAAAAATATATATATTTCTTGCTCACATTTTTTCTAGGTGGTTCCTCCCCTCAGTGGTGAGTTGGAGAACTAGGCTCCTTCCATCTTTAACACAACTGAAGTTTGCTGTGGCATTTTGTGCACAGAAGATGTTTCTAAGGGCTAACCTGAGAAGTAGTTGTATTTTTCCCAGTCTTTTTGTCCCATCCTAGATATGAGGGGGATGGGAAATGGGGTCCTTTTGTGTGTCCTTGAGGAAAATCAGCTGTCTGCTGTGCCACCTAACTGAACTCTGTTATTTTTGCTTTTTATTTGTTTCTCTTGAATTTCTTAACAATCGTAGTAACTGCAAATGATCATTTTGTTTTTTTCTTGTGGTCATATATTTCTTTTTCTTGTTAAATTGTAGAGTACTTACAGAACAGTTTTAAATGTGACAGTGGCTCTCTTATTCTGTTTTTATTGGAATACAATATTGTATATAATCTTTTCTTTTTTTTTTACAGAGACAGAGAGAGGGATAGATAGGGACAGACAGACAGGAACAGAGAAAGATGAGAAGCATCAATCATTAGTTTTTTGTTGCGACACCTTAGTTGTTCATTGATTGCTTTCTCATACGTGCCTTGACCTTGGGCCTTCAGCAGACCGAGTAACCCCTTGCTCAAGCCAGTGACCTTGGGTCCAAGCTGGTGAGCTTTTTCTCAAACCAGATGAGCCTGCGCTCAAGCTGGCGACCTCGGGGTCTCGAGCCTGGGTTCTCCACATCTCAGTCCTATGCTGTATCCACTGCGCCACTGCCTTGTCGGGCTGTATATAATCTTCAGTGATATTAAAGGCGTGCCGTATTTTCAATATCTTTTTCACTAAATTACAGTATTATACATGGTGTTTTTGAGTGAACAGACTTTGTCACCTTGACATTTGACCCAGGCATTTTGTATACTAGAGAAATTCTTGGTAGCATCTGTCCTTGTTATTGTGGTAATTTTCCAAATAAGTTCGGTTTTCCTGCTGATTTTAGGATGACCTCAAATTTCTTGCTGGAGGAACTCTGTGAGTCGGAGCTTTCCTTCCAGTTCACCCAGAGGGCTTCTGTTCTCTAGCCACACTGTCGTGCTGTGCAGGTGCAGCCACACTTGTCTTTTATGCCAGGGATTCTGACCTGCAGTTTTTGAAAATGTTTTCTCCCTCAGAATTTTTGTGGATTCTTTCTTCTCTCCCTTTATCCTTTCAGCCCTGTGAAAAGAAACTGAATAGGCCAGCAAGATTGATTTTGCCCTTTCTGTTCAAGTTCTACTTTTTCACACCTGCTTCTTGACACCCAGCGTGAGCTTGGGTCCTGCATTTCCAGGCTGCCCAGCCTGCAGCTTGCATTTCCCCTGTTTTGACTGACTGCAGCGGAGTGTGGTGTTTGCATCCTGGGCTCTTGGGTTCCCAGTTGGATCTGCTGTAGATGCTACCAGGAGGGGCCTTTGAATGTGGTGGGAGCAGGAAGCTCCTCTTTACCTCTCAGATGCCCTGGGAGGTGTGTGGGGTGGGGAATATTATTATTTCGTTTGATCAATAAAAACGGACATGGGGTCCAACTTGCTTTTTCTTGTGTTTAGTTCAGTACTTAGGATGATGCTCCAAAGGGGCTGAATTCAATTCAATTTCTGTTTTCAACTCTGAGATCTTATATTTATTGTTTTGTTTCTTGAATAGGTGTTGGTCAACTCCTAAAATATACAGTGTGTCCATAAAGTCATGGTGCACTTTTGACCATCATAGGAAAGCAACAAAAGACGATAGAAATGTGAAATCTGCACCAAATAAAAGGAAAACTCTCCCAGTTTCATACCTATTCAGTGCAGTTCGATGTGGGCTCACGCACAGATTTTTTAGGGCTCCTTAGGTAGCTATCCCGTATAGCCTCTACAGACTCATCACTGACTGATGGCCTACCAGAATGGGGTTTCTCCACCAAACTGCCGGTTTCCTTCAACTGCTTATCCCACCGAGTAATGTTATTCCTATGGGGTGGCGCTTCCATGTAAACGCGCCGATATTCACATTGCACTTTGGTCACGGATTCGAATTTAGCAAGCCACAGAACACACTGAACTTTCCTCTGTACCGTCCACATCTCGACTGGCATGGCCGTGGGCTGCTCTGCTGTATACATGGTGTTACGTCATCATCTGTGCATGTGCACATGCTGCCACATCATCCTACAGAAACTGGGAGGGTTTTCCTTTTATTTGGTGCAGATTTCACATTTCTATCGTCTTTTGTTGCTTTCCTGTGACCGGTCAAAAGTGTACCATGACTTTACGGACACACTCTATTTTGCAGGGTTTGTTTTGATTGACTTATTTTTCATTAATATATACATCAGTGTAAGTATTTACAAAATTTACGCATAACCTAATAAGCTGTGTATTCTGGTATTTTCTATTCCTGTTTCATGAAAAAAAAATTAATTGTAATGCCTTAAATTGATTTTGTGGTCTGGTCATGAATACATGGCTCTGAGGTAAAGCATTTGAGATGGAAAGGGTATTTATTCATCAATCCAGTGGTAAAGGAGCCACATGACGTTCTGTGGGAATGACAGTGGAGGGGGCTTATGGCACAAAACAACATTAGAAAGAAGAAAGCTTTATTAAGATATAAATCACATATCATTAAATCTTCCCTTTTAAATGATACGCTTCAGTTTTTAGTATATTCACTGACTTGTGTAATTATCACACTAATTTCAGAACATTTTTATCCCCCCCAAAAGAAACTCCATACCTACCTATCCGCAGTCACTCCTCATTCTGGGCAACCATGACCCTATACTATTTCTGTGGATTTACATTCTCTGGAAGTTTCATATAAATGCAATCAGTATATGTTGTCCCTTTTGATTGGCTTTTTACCTAGCATAACGTGTTTATGACTTAACCATGTGGTAGTACATAACAATGCTACATTTTGTTCAACCACTAATCAGTTGATGGACAGACACTTGGGTTGTTTTTCCGTTTTAGCTGCTGTGAAGGTTTTAGAGTAGTCCTATTTTCAGTTCTCTTGGGTAAATATCAAGGAGGAGCATTACTGGATTATATGGGAATTCTATGTTTACCATTTTGAGGAACTGCTGAACTTTTCCAAAGTGGTGCATCAGTAATATATGATGGTTCCAATTTCTCTACATCCTCAGCAACAGGTCTGTCTTTTTGAGTATCACTATCCTAGTGGATGTGAAGTGGGATCAGAGAGAGAGAGAGAGAGAGAGAGAGAGTATGTGTGTGTGTGTGTGTGTGTTTAAGTGAGAGGAGGAGGAGAGAGGGAGAGAAAAGGGAGAGTGAGAAGGGAAGAGGCAGATAGTTACTTCTCTTGTGTGCCCTGACTGGGAATTGAACCTGGGCCATTCATACACTGGGCCAATGCTCTATCCACTGAGCCAACCACACAGTGTAGTTTTCATTTGCATTCTCCTGATTCTAATCAGGTGGAACATCTTTTCATGTGTTGTTGGCCGTGTATACGATGTAGGGCCTGCCGTTGCAGCCATGCACATATTGGTTCTCATTGGATTCAGACAGACTGTAAAGAAACAGTGGAGCCAAAAAATGGTGGGCCATTCCTTTATTAAAGTCTCGCACTGGCCAATGAGCAAACAGGCAGGGGCAACACTTCCCTGTCACTCAGGGCTCCCAAAGCCACTGACGCATCGTCCGGTTCTTCCTAGAATCAAAGGTCCCACCAGTCTCAGCAGAGCTCCCAAAGCTCCTCAGGTCTGGTTTCCCGTCTGCACACCTTCTCTTTCCCTGCCGACACGGCTTCTTCTTCAGCACTCCATTCTCTCAGCTCTCTCACTCTACAAACATGGCTTTCCTCTGCCTCTTCACTCTCTTTTCAAAACTTTCTGGCTGAAAAACCTCTCCTCCAGCAAACATTAGCAAGACAATGGCCCTTCCCAAGCAGGAAGGTAATTTGCAATTTCACAGACCACATATACCTGGCACTGCCCAGCCCCATGCAAGCTATAATCAAGCACACTTGAAAATCATATTTTACAAACTTAGTTGACGAACATGTATGTTTCTGGAGAATTGTCTATAAAAAGCCTTTGCCCATTTTTAATTGAGTTATTATGTTTTTATTGTTGAGTTGTAGGATTTCTTAATATTTTATTTATTTTTATTTTATTTATTCATTTTAGAAAGGAGAGAGAGAGGGAGAGAGAGAGAGAGAAGGGGGAGGAGCAGGAAGCATCAACTCCCATATGTGCCTTGACCAGGCAAGCCCAGGGTTTCGAACCGGCAACCTCAGCATTTCCAGGTCGACGCTTTATCCACTGCGCCACCACAGGTCAGGCGATTTCTTAATATTTTATATACCAGTCTCTTATCTGATATATAATTTACAAGTAAATTGTCCTATTTTATGGATTGTCTTTTCACTTTCTGATGTCCTTTGAAGCAGAAAAGTTTTAAATTTTGATGTAGTTCTATTTATATATGTTTTTTTGTTGCTCGTGCTTTTGATATTATAGCTAAGAAATCATTGTCTAAGCCAGTGGTTCTCAAAGTGTGCACCAGGGTGCACTTGTGTACCCTAGAAGATTTCCAGGTGTGTCCTGTGGCATTCCAGAGAAATATGTGCTTGTTGGGGACCAAAAAACCAACAAAATTTTTGGAGTTTAGATTTTTTGAGGAACAGGTGTGGGGAATTGGCTGTAAGCTGACAGTCTGCCCAACTCCCCACCTTACTTGCCTGATTTGGTTGCTAAAGGCTGTTAAGTTGTGGTGCTGGATTGTACTTTACACTATCCCCCATGTTTCCCGGAAAGACTGGAGGCAAGTTTCTTCTATCCTTTGTTTGGTGTCAAGTTAAGATGATATGTATGGTGGGGGTTTTCTGCACTCAACACAATTAAGAGTAAAAAGAGAGGAATTCTTTAATGTATTGACAAGGAAATGAGAGTTTGCCTTTCAAATACATGCCCAAACATTGAAGAAATCGCTAGGACACATCAGGCTCATGTTTCTCATAAACACAAGAATGAAAAAACTTAACACATTTGTGCCGGGACCTGCCGAATTTACTAAATCTTACTAAGAATGTATCTACATATATAAAAAGATAACTTTTTTGTCGTTTTTTTTTTATTTTTTTAACTCCTTTTTTACAAATTCTAAAAAGCATAACTCAAAAAAATGTAACATAAGCCCTGGACGGTTGGCTCAGTGGTAGAGCGTCGGCCTGGTGTGCGGAAGTCCCGGGTTCGATTCCCAGCCAGGGCACACAGGAGAGGCGCCCATCTGCTTCTCCACCCCTCCCTCTCTCCTTCCTCTCTGTCTCTCTCTTCCCCTCCCGCAGCTGAGGCTCCATTGGAGCAAAAGATGGCCCGGGCGCTGGGGATAGCTCCTTGGCCTCTGCCCCAGGCGCTAGAGTGGCTCTGGTCGTGACAGAGTGACGCCCTGGATGGGCAGAGCATCACCCCCTGGTGGGCGTGCCGGGTGGATCCCGGTCGGGCGCATGCGGGAGTCTGTCTGACTGCCTCCCCGTTTCCAGCTTCAGAAAAATGCAAAAAAAAAAAAAAAGTAACATAAAAATGTTTTTTTATGTCAAAATTTAATTTTGTTGTATTTATTTTGTTTAATTACCAAAAAGCATGCTTGGACTTTATATTTTTTCTTTAATATTTAACTTAATTATTATAACATATTTCTCAGAAATTTGTATGTAGTGCGCCTACAGTTATTTGTAGGATTTTAAATGTGCCCCAACTTTAAAAAGTTTGAGAACCACTGGCCTAAGCCAAGGTCACAAAGATTTACTCTTATGTTTTCTTCTAGGGTTTTATAGTTTTATCTCTTAGATTGAGGTCTTCGATCCATTTTGAGTTAATTTTTGTATGTGGTGTGAGGTAGGGGTCCAACTTCATTCCTGTACTGTGAGTTTCCATTGGTATCAGCATCAGTTTTTTGAAAAGATTATTCATTTACCCTTGTTGAAAACACACTTGATCATAATCACCTGACATAAATGCATAAATGTTAAGGTTTATTTCTGGATTTTTTTTTTTTTTTTTTTTTTTTTTTTTTGGTGACAGAGACAGGGAGAGGAATGGGTGGGGACAGAGACAGGATGGGAAAGATGAGAAGCATCGATTCTTCATTGTGGCCTCTGTTTGTTTATTGATTGCTTTCTTGTATGTGCCTTGACTTGGGGCTACAGCAGAGCAAGTGACCCCTTGTTCAAGTAAGCGACCTTGGGCTCAAGCCAGCCACAATGACGTCAAGCCAGCGATCCCAGGTCAAGCCAGCAATTTCATGCTCAAGCTGATGAGCCCGCACTCAAGCCGGATGAGCCTGGCTCAAGCTGGCGACCTCGGGGTTTTGAACCTGGGTCCTCGGTGTCCCAGTCTGACGTGCTATCCACTGCACCACCTCCTGGTCAGGATGTTTTGTTTTGTTTTTTTTTTAGAGAGAGAGAGACAGACAGACAGGGACAGACAGGAACAGAGAAAGATAAGAAGCATCAACTCATAGTTCCAGCACCTTGGTTTATTTGTTCATTGATTGCTTTCTCATATGTGCTTTGACCCTGGGGTTCCAGCTGAGCCAGTGACCCCTTGCTCGAGCCTGCAACCTTTGGGCTCAAGCCAGCAACCAGTGACCATGGGATCATGTCTATGATCCCACACTCAACCCAGCGACCTCAGGGTTTTGAATCTGGGTCCTCAGCATCCCAGACTGATGCTCGATACACTGTGCCACTGCCTAGTCATGCCAGAACTTGATTGTTTGAAAACTTTTTTTAGATTTCAAATCTGTGTGCCTGCCAGACCAGGCGGTGGCACAGTGGATAGAGCATTGGACTGGGATGTGGAGGACCCAGGTTCAAGACCTCGAGGTTGCCAGCTTGAGAATGGGCTCATCTGGTTTGAGAAAAAACTCACCAGCTTGGGCCCTAGGTCGCTGGCTCGAGCAAGGGGTTACTCGATCTGCTGTAGCCCCCCAGTCAAGGCACATATGAGAAAGCAATCAATGAACAACTAAGGGGTCGCAACGAAGAACTGATGATTGATGCTTCTCATCTCTCTCCGTTCCTGTCTGTCCCTATCTGTCCTTCCCGCTGACTCTCTCTCTGTCTCTGTAAAAAAAGGAAAAAAAAAATCTGTTTGCCCACTAAAATATCTTGGAATAATCTAATGCTGCCTTTGAATTAGAAAAAATAAAGTAACATTTAAACTTGAAGATTTTTCATATCATGACCCGATACACAGGAACTTTAGGCGGGTTGGCCTGGAAGTTGGGTGCTCTTATTCTAACCAGTCAGAAAGGGAGCGAGCGAGCTGTCATTTACAAGCTTTCCATTCAAGTTTTCGGCTTGGATACCTTTGATATTTAGTGCTTTTTCCTTTGGGGCACATATGGTGTCTCTTTTGGTTTGATAGAGCTCTTGGGCCTTAATTTCTTACTTCGGCTTTAGTAAAATTAAAAAATATTTGAATCAAATTGTGAGATTTAGTGATTCTTTCTAATTATATCCTTTCGGCTTTTTGCAAAAAAGAAAGAAGGGCTTCCCTTTGAAACACTTGTCTTAACTAGACTTAAGCACTCATTAGCCTTTGAGTTTGTGGACGGGGAACTTAATTCATGTAGCACACCACAGGGAGTAGCAATAATACCCTCTGTGCATTTCCTGGCAGTATTTTTCTCTCCACAGTTTCTAATAAGAAATGACATGGGGAATCAGCAGGCACAATGCAAAACGTCGAATCAATGAAGAGCAGCCCAAACAATCCCCGAATGAGTCTCCCCGACCTGCAGACCCACAGCATGTAGACCCACCAACAACTCAGTGTACTGGAGGCCCCCAGCACTACTGCTAGAAGTGATAACAGGGACCAACAAACCAAGCAAGCATCATCCTTAGTTGTCCTGAGAACAGAAGCTTCTAGAGAGAAATTGATCCTATGAGTGGCAAGAACAAAATGGAAAAGAAGCAGTGAACTTCATGACAGTGAGTCAAGCAACAAGACAAATGGATTTATGAAGATTGTCTAAGTGGATCTAAGATGTCCCTGGAGTAACTAGCAGGAAAGATTGATGCCCTACAAACTACAATGAATAATCCACTCAAGCTTATTGATGCCAAGTTCCAGCTGTTGGAAGCAAAGGTGGACAAACTGAAGGCAGATGTCTCCTTCCTGCATTCAAGATCCCTGCAACGAACTCCCCCTGTTGGAATCCTGTATCTGAGTCTTGTTCCAGACAGAAGCTGTCCTCTTTCAGCTGTCTCTGCATCCTCTGCTCTAGTATCTGATGCTGAGAGCAGTTTTTACATGTGGAAGGGCCGGTGATCACCTAACGGACACAGCAACCCAAGCACAAGGGAAGTGAAACCACAGCACCCCCCCCCCCCCTTCCCCCAGCATCGGTGAATGAGGCCACTGAGCACACATCCTGCGTGGCAAATGAGCTGCTTGCTCAACCGGGACCAGACACCACTCCCCGCCCAAGCCCATCACATGTGCCTGCAATTTAGCCCCCAGTTGAGGAATCTAAGAATAGATTTGTCAGCACCAGCAGCAGAAAGAAATGAGATGGGTCTGGATTCTGATTCTCCGGCTACCTCCAGCTGGGTGGCGTCTCAGTGCCCCCAGCTGTCCTTGAGGAACGGGGCTTCCAGATTTCTAAACCCTTTGCGTTCTTTTTTTCACCCACCTTTGTTGA
The DNA here is from genome assembly GCF_036850765.1 of Saccopteryx bilineata. Lineage (NCBI taxonomy): Eukaryota > Metazoa > Chordata > Mammalia > Chiroptera > Emballonuridae > Saccopteryx > Saccopteryx bilineata. The sequence continues at coordinate 183,233,215 of NC_089495.1, forward strand.
GCCCCATCCTCAGGCGGGATGCTGGGTCTGACACTGAGGCCCAGTCTGGGGGACGCAGCCTGCCTGGAGCTCTGGCATGGCCATCTCCAAGTCTTCTCTGGTTCTGGATTCAAAGTTCTGACATTCAGTCACTTTAATCTGACTGCTTTCTAAGTAGGATCACCCCTAGACATTTTGAAAAGGTTTTAGGAAGTTTAGGAAGTGAGCGTACGTAAAATAGGCTTCTCAGCTTAGTTGTACTCCACCGTGCTTGTTCCCATGCTAAGGCACAGTTTATTAAGGGAAAAATGGAATCGTTTCTGTTAGCAGCATTTGACTTACTACCGCTGCTAAGTTCTTTGGGTTGCATGTTTAACTTGGTTATTTTGCCAGGAATATAAATCAGGTAATATTCCTTAGATCCTCAGGTCCTTAGGAAGATTGGTGAAGCCCCCAATTTTCTTGAATTACATGTTTAATATCCCAGTTGTAATATAGGATTAAATATATTAAGTAAAGGAAAGGCATTTTCAACTTTTTTTCTTTAAAGACACTTGAACTGACCTGTAGTGGTGCAGTGGGATAAAGCGTCGACTTGGAACGCTGAGGTCACCAGTTCAAAACCCTGGGCTTCCCGTGTCAAGGCACATACAAAGACGAGCAACAAGCAAGCAATGAACAACTAAAATGAAGCAACTATGAGTTGATACTTCTCATTCCCCCTCCTCTGTAAAATCAATAAATAAAATCTTTAGAAAGGCAGTGGCAAGTTAAGCATGTGGGCAAAGTTCTTTTTAGTGACTTGTGTTATGTAATGTATATTTATGAATTTTAAACTTTTTTTTCTATTCACAAATACAATACACGTTCATTGGTAATACGTAAAAGAGAAAAACAAAGAAATAAGAGATCATCTGTAATCTGACATCCAGGGAGATAACCTTTTTATTTAGCATGCCTGACTTGCCAAATAAGGGTAGTTTTTACAAAAAAAATGGAGATGTTCTGTCTTTTCCCTATTTAACAGATTATGACTTTCTCCATGTCATCAGATACTGTATTATAGAATGGCTTTGTAGTATTTTATCATAAATTATTTTACTTTTATAATTTGGCCAGTCCTCAAATTTGGACAATTACTTGTTCTATAACTAAAGTGAAATATAATCATATTTATTTTCCTAGAGCTATGATTTTATTGGCTATGCATTTTTAAAGGAATGACCCATAAACATTTTTTTGACCAAAAACATCTAGCTGAAAATGATGGTGACTATTTCTCTAATCTTGGAATGGGGAGGGACTTTCAAAGCACAAAAGTAATTGAGGAAGTTGCAAAAAGATAATTAGATTTGACATCAGAGAGTTTTTAAAGGTATCCTTTATTTCAAGTGATATAAACAGAACGGTGAAAGCAGTCATTCACTTTTTCTGGAGGAAATGTTTACAACAAAACAGAATTAATGTCCTTAATTTACAAGGAACTCTTACAAATGAATAAGAAAAAAAACAAATCTATTGAAAAAATGAACAAAAGGCACTTACAGTTTAAGAGAACTATATAGACAGGTGGATCAAAGAAATCAAGATTGAAACCAGATGTTATTATTTGCATGTCAAATTTGCAGAAGTTGAAGAATTTAGGAATGACAGGTGAGGTTAATATAGTGTTCTTCTCTTGGGTTTTCTTTATTAATTTGTCAATTTTACCAGGAGGAATAGGGAAGGTTTCTCATTTCCCACTTCTTATCAGAAAGTTTAGGAATAACTTGCCTGTGAATTTGTCTGATCCTGGCACTATTTTTGAGCATAGTTCTTTGCTTTTATCATTTTCTCTATTCGTATGTGGTTATTTGTTCAGGTTTTCAAAAAAAAACAAAAACAATTTTCCTTAAAAAATTGCCCATTCCAACAGCATTTTCAAGTACATCCATGTGCTTCCTTTGCAAGTCCTTAAAAAGAACAACTGAATGTAAAGGTGTGATGAGCACAAGCATTTGTATATATTTGCCCTGGTTTTCAGATGTTCTTTGTGATATTCAGCAAGTAGCTTTTACTTTTCATTGAAAAGGTTTTTGTTTTTAAAATCAGGAGTAGGTGTTTTGTCAACTCTGGCATCTCCCAGATTGATGCAATAATTTGGCTGCCCGAAGTTTCTGCCTCAGGATATTAGCTCTGGGGTTACATTCTTCCTGCTTCTTAAGTGTTAACATCCCTTTTAAAGGAAATGGTAAAATACAAAGATGACAATTCTCTATTCTCCTAAATTTTTTTAGTGAATTTTTTTTTTTCTATGAAATTAAGATTTGGGAATCACTGCATACAGTACTTTTGAAAACCTCATAAACAACAGAAGCGCTGTGAACAGTTTCTTATAAGTTCAGACTGGCCTTTCTGGGGGAATGTCAGGTGGTGCGTCATTGTACTCCAAATGAAGTTTCCTCTTACTTGCTCTTGGGGCCTGGGCTTTGATCTCAGCCCCGTGGCCTTGTGTGCAAAGGGCAGGTTTTCATGTTTTCTGAGTGTGTCGGAATGTATGCAGGGGAGAGGTGTTCCAGTGGTACTGTGATGCAAGTTCAAGGGTGCTCCCTGATAACTCAGGCTTGTTTTTGTTCAGTGACCCATTCTGTTTAATTCTTTGCATTTTTCTAATATCAGAACTTCTGGCACAATTCTGTGTTTTGGTCTGCAGGAGTTGTTTAGTGGAGTTAGAACAGCCCTCCCAAATACTTACCGTAACCATCAGCTTTAAAAATTATTTTCCATGGATGAAGACTTGACTTGGGCGGGGCGTGAGCACGCAGTACGGTGTACAGAAAGTTACTGTGGCGTTGGCCACCTGAAACCTGTATATTTATGTGACTCAGTGTCACCCCCGTAATTAAAAAAATGCTTCCCCAAAACACATCTTCATGGGGTCTCTGACTTTCACTTATCCTTTCAGAACTTTCTATGATTTGTAGCCAAAGTGACATTTGGTGAATTTGCAGCTTTGCCCTCATGGAACCTTTTTTTAAAAAATTAACATTTTATAAGCTCTTTAAAGGATTTACAAAGGAAGTGCACATGGTTTGGAAAGTAATTCTAACTTACCAGAATTGAGTAAAACACATTTTAGAAGTCACATCACCTCTTACACCCCCTAGACTTCATGCAGTATGATGTTTATCCTTTCTAACTCTTTTGTGTCCACAAATACATACGATATAATTACATGTTTAATAGAACTGGTATTATAGTATACATACTATATTATACATATTGTGTAATCTGTGTTTTGAAAGAACAGTATTTATGATTAGCGTTTATTTAATGGAAAACAAGATGTTCTTTCAAAGCTTTCGTTCCTTTTTTCCTCATGTTCTTTCCATTATTCCTGTCACCTTAGTGCCTCCCTTCTGACTGTAAATTTTTAATAAACCTAGCTTAAAATAGATTGATGGTTACGAAGATTTTATTTAGGGAAATAAATCACCTTTCTTTTTTTCTTTTTGCCTCGCATGTAAGGATGTTCTAGAAAAATAAAAACAGAATTTCTCCATTCATATTCTAATCTTGCAAAATGAGCAGTCATATTATTTTGTCCCTAACAGCACAAGATCAGTGTTTAGTTTCTGAAATTAAAAATAACACAGGATCACAGGAGTTGCACTGAAGGCTGGACTGCTGCTACCAGTCTGATGGCATTTCCATGGGGCTGAATGATGATGCTAACTCGTCCAGAACCAACAGTGGGGCTGAAAGATTCACAGCTTAAGTATTTTCTAATGAGACACGTGTCGGTGCGGCCTGTGGTTTCCTTTAGGGTGGGAAGCAGGCTCCTGACCGGTGCCTCACTGGCTGCTCAGACACTCTGCCCGAGGCAGGCGGTGGGTGTGCCTGCTCGTTTTGTTTTGTTTTTTAATTGTGAAGTGCATGCATAGGTGCCAGTGTGTGGAAAACAAGTTCATTTAAAAAACAGTAAAAGCCTGACCTGTGGTGGCGCAGTGGATAAAGCATCGACCTGGAAATGCTGAGGTCGCCGGTTCGAAACCCTGGGCTTGCCTGGTCAAGGCACATATGGGAGTTGATGCTTCCAGCTCCTCCCCCCTTCTCTCTCTCTCTCTGTCTCTCTCTTCCCTCTCTCCCTCTCTGTCTCTCTCTCATCTCTAAAAATGAATAAATAAATAAAAAAAAAAAAAAGTGAGTAAAAAAACAGTAAAAGCCTGACCTGTGGTGGCGCAGTGGATAAAGCGTGGACCTAGAAATGCTGAGGTCGCCGGTTCGAAACCCTGGGCTTGCCTGGTCAAGGCACATATGGGAGTTGATGCTTCCAGCTCCTCCCCCCTGTCTCTCTCTCTCTCTCTCTCTCTCTCTCTCTCTCTCTCTCTTCCTCCCTCCCTCCCTCCCTCTCTGACTCCCTCTCTCTCCTCTCTAAAATGAATAAATAATAAAATTTCTTAAAAAAAAAAATAAAAAAAAAAACAACAGTAAAATGAACTCGTGACTCTAGTGATAATCCCACTTAAATAGAATGTGACCCAGCTCTTTTGGAAGCACCCCCCTCCCCCGTTTGATTAACACATTTTTAAAAGACTTTAAAAGAGGATGACTTTTGAATTAAATCTTTGCTTTCCCTGCAAATGCAGTGCCTTCAGTGCAGAGTTATAATTAGAGGCGAGGGCTGTGCTGTTGTTGTCCTGAGTCCTGACGAGCTCTGACCCTTCACTGTCCTGTCACCGATGAGCTCTGGGACCTTGTGCAGGAGGCCTCCCCCGCTTGGGTTTCTCACCTGTGAAGTGTGGGCCCAGTGGTTTCCCGGGGTTGTGGTGAAGGTGAAATTATGCATGGACGAAGTGTAACACAATGCCTATCACATATAATGAAAGAAGTCATTAAAAAGTTATTTAATTTTATTATTTTGAGAATATGGGATTTAAAAATTGTCAAGGAAGAAAGCCCAACTGAATGCAAAATTACTCCTCCTGGGTGTTCTAAAATACATCTTCCAAATATCTTGTCTAAATGGGGAGCTGAGTTGTAAGGGACCAGAGGTGTAGTCTGTGCTCCTGCCCAGGGCTGGGCCTCGGAGACGTTCCTTAGAAGTGAAGAAGGAACAGCAAGTTCCAAAAGTGGGAAGTGGGCGCCATTCGTGCAGCGTGCCTCTTGCTAGGTTTACTGTTACTCTTTATTTATCTTCTGTTTTTCCCTGGCTAGGTTTTGACTGTGCCAACCGGTGCTAACCAGCATTCCCCGTGCGGTTTTGAGCTTGGACCTCGACAGTGCAAGGAAGTGGAGCTCAGCGGCATGTAACGGAAAGCGTATGGACCGGTCCACGTCCTGGCTTATAGGTGCGTCTGAAATACAAGCCTTCTCGGCCTGCGTGTCACGGTCGAGTTGTGCCTTCAGCTTGTAGCCTGGTAGTGTTGAAACTCATTTGTGCCTGACCTTGCCCTTTTGCATGTCAGCAGTGGTCTAAATGCAATCCTGGGAATAATTGTTAGGTTAATGCTAACAATGATAAGGTAATGGACTTATTTAAGCCACATTCCACGTAGATTAAACTAGAAAATAAACAGGCTCAGTCTTGCTACTTACATTAATTATAAGGTAGGAGGTAAATATTTTTGTTTTACATGCTTTTGACTTGATCAGCAAACACATGAGGGAGGACCTACTGTTGTTGGTTCTCCTAGTCAGGGTCACGGGTCTGAACGCTGCGAGTCAAGACATTTAAGACTCGCTCCCTTACTCTTTTTCAAGCATTCTGCAATGTAAGTAGTGAGACGAAGCATTCGTTAGTGTTTCAATGTAAGTGGTGAGACGAAGTATTCATTACCAAGGAGTGTTCCTTTTTGTTTCTTCTTTCCTCCTACCCTCTTCCTGCATCCCAAAGCTTGATGGGCATTTTGGTTATTTTAATTTTTTTTCTATTTTAAACAATACTACAGTGACATTTCTTGTCCATATTTTGTCCATAGTAAATTCCTGGCAGGGACATTGTTGGGCATAGTGCATAAGGCTTTTCCGTTTTTAGATTTTCATGGATATTGGTAAACTGTTCAGCAGAGAAGCTGCAAGAACTTGCACTCCAACTGGTAAACATTTTCTCCCTTTGTATTGTCAAAAGAACTTATTCAGTATAGTGGGTGTCAAATATTGTCAATGGTATTTCTATTTAATTTACATACGATGAAATTCACTATTCAGGTATACCACTGTAAGAGCTTTCACAGATGCTTAGAGGGGATCATTCCTTTAATGTTTACTGTTATTTTTTTTTGTTTTTAGAGAGAGGGATAGATAGGGACAGACAGACAGGAAGGGAGAGAGATGAGAAACATCAATTCTTCGTTGCGGTTCCTTAGTTGTTCATTGATTGATTTCTCATACGTGCCTTGACTGGGGGGGCTACAGCAGACCGAGTAACCCCTTGCTAGAGCCAGCGACCTTGGGCTCAAGCTGGTGAGCCTTGCTCAAACCAGATGAGCCCATGCTCAAGCTGGCGACCTCGAGGTCTCCAACCTGGGTCCTCTGCATCCCAGTCCGACGCTCTATCCACTGTACCACCTCCTGATCAGGGTATTGTTATTTTTCTAATGAAGTCCATTCTAGCTATTTTAAAAAATAAATGAGTAGAGCTTGGGAAATTCCAAAAATTAGGAGAAGGAATATCCTTGCTGTCACCACGTAATGTGAACATTTTTGCATACTTTTTAGTTTTGTTTGCTATGTACAGCCGTTTTTTCCCTTAAGCCATCATCATCAAATTGTTTATGTTACATTCTTAAAAGTAATATTCATTATGAGGGAACTGAGGGGAAGACAGTTCTGTTTGGGGATACCCATAATATAAATGGTCTTCCAACTCTCAGTTTCCCTGATTACCTTTATATTTCTTTAAAAAAAAATTTTTTTTTATTTAGAAAATTAAATTTAATGGAGTGGCATTGATCAATAAGAGCACATAGGTTTCAGATAAACATTTCTATAGCATTTTGGCTGTTGATTTTTTTTTCCAACATTTTATTTTGTTTTTATTTTTTATTTATTCAGTTTAGAGAGGAGAGAGAGAGAGGAGAGAGAGACAGGGGGGAGGAGCTGGAAGCATCAACTCCCATATGTGCCTTGACCAGGCAAGCCCAGGGTTTCAAACCAGCGACCTCAGCATTTCCAGGTCGACACTTTATACACTGCGCCACCACAGGTCAGGCATGGCTGTTGATTTTGTTGTGTGCTCATCACCCAAAGTCAAATCATTTTCCATCTCCATATATTTGTTCCTCATCCTTATATTTATTTAAAATTTTCCTCTGCTCTGTTGTTTCGTAGAGCTTCTCTCTCACATCCGTGGTAGTCTTTGGTGGTCACTGGTCAAACGTACATACTGTGACCAGCTCTGTTCAGCGTGTCCGGACCTTGGTCAGTACTTGTCTTGCCAAGTCCATTTCCTTACTTATTTCTGGAGGGGGCATTCTTGTTCTTTTCCGAGAGGTCCTCTTTGACACGAAGTCTTTGATTGGTTGTTTTTCTTTCACATTGCTCCCTCTGTCCATCTCTTTCTCTCGTTGTCGGTTCCATCATCCCAATTGCCAAGATCCTTGTACTTGGATGAACACAGTAGCTGCCTGACCTTCCATTTTAAGATGACCCAGCGGTGGGTTCTTTCTGCGCTCATTACCTGCCCAGAAACTCGGGTTTCCTAAAATCGTCTTACATTTATTTACATTGGGCTGTGGAGAGTCTTTTGACCGCCGAGATGTCTTTCCTTCCATGGTGTGCTGTGGGCAGGCTGCTTTCACTTCCTGAGGACTCGTACACTCCTGCCTACCTCTCGACTCCACGGCGGCCTCCCACGCAGGGCTCTCCATCCTTTGAGGCTGAGGTTTCACTTCTCCAAAGTCATTTCGGACCCTTTCAAGCCCTATTGAGTTCCTTGTTCTCTGAGCTCTCACGCACAGTTGAATAATTATCGTGTTTCTGTCATTCACTAGTTGTCCCCCGTCTGTCCAGTTAGATGGTGAATTGTTTCATGTGTACGCCATTTTCACTGCGTTGTTCTCACTATTGTGGCAGTGCAGGAGACTGGCTCAATGGTTGATTTATTCCATTTTTCTTTGACGCTATCAGTACTAGTCCCAACTTATTAAGATCCTACTAAACAGAAAAGGGGAGACCTGCTCATTAGTACCTTTTTTTTCTTAAGTGAGAGAGAGACAGAGAGACAGGAAGGGAGAGAGATAAACATCAATCCTTTGTTTTCTAGCACCTTAGTTGTTCATGGGACCTGCTAATTAGTAGTTTTCATCTTTGTTATCAAGAGCATACAGATGATTAATAGTCCACTGCCTGGGTGCTCATATAGCTGAGAGTACCAGCTCTACCCAGTGTCGGGAGCCTGCGGACCGGGGTGCCTCGTTCTGATTCAGGCTCATTTTAGAAGTTGATCCACAGATGCCGAGGGACTCGTATATAAACTGGATCAAAACCTTTTGAGGCGTGAGGAGAAGTTTCTGTTCTGTTAGCAGCTGATTTCCGAGGCTTGTCTGGTAATGCTGGTATTTTTGGGTTATGGGCTGTGTGCTGTTGACGTCAGTGTCCCTCTTTCTTCTTACTGAATGTGTTATAAAAGCGCTGTCTTGTGTTTAGTTGGATCGGTAGCAACAAGAGGATTAAACATTTACGGGAAAACTTGGGTAGTTTCAAAACTCTGTGTAAATACTGATGATTACAGAGCTTATATAAGATGGTAAGGAAGGAAGGGCTGTATAATGGTCACCAGGAAAGCGATTCCAAGCATATCAGAACAACCCTAGTCTTTTCGGTGGGATGTGTTTTTTTTTGTTTGTTTTTAAACAAATCTTTTTTTTTAATTTATTCATTTTAGAGAGGAGAGAGAGAGAGAGAGAGAGAGAGAGAGAGAAGAGAGAGGAGAGAGAGACAGTGGTAAGGAGCTGGAAGCATCAACTCCCATATGTGCCCTGACCAGGCAAGCCCAGGGTTTCGAACCGGCGACCTCAGCATTTCCAGGTCGACGCTTTATCCACTGCGCCACCACAGGCCAGGCCGGTGGGATGTGTTTTTAAAAATAAAATAAAATCAATGTGTTAGTTAGCGTTGGGTTCCGATCAGGTGTTTATAAATTGTCCTGTTTCCTGACTCTGTTTGGTATGGGGAAAATCTCTTCACTCGGTCTGTCCTGTTCCTTCTATGGTAGGTTTTCTTTTTTTACACACAGGGATGTTTTTGGTTTGTCTACAGAGCCAGAGCCTGCAGGTTGGTAGTTATACAGGCCCTCTGGGTTTGAGCAGTATTCACCCATGGACGGATCCTGTGTTTCATTTAGATCTCTCGGGGCTGTTGTGGGCTTCCAGAGAAGAGCCCCCAGCTCCCTTTATGACCTTTCCATTTGTGCCTGTTGTTAGTTAGCATGTGGATTTTTACTTTGGCCTTTCTCCCCTCTGGCTCCCTCCCTCCTCCCAGGGCTGGGATGTGAGAAGCCTGGTTGGGGCCCCTGCTGCCCTGCGTTGTCGTTGTCGGAGTGCGGACTGCTCAGCCGCTTGTGTAGGACAGTAATGTAGGGTTTGCTTTGATGTTTGGACTGAGATACATGGCCATGCCTGTGTTGTATGTGTGCCGGTGAGGTCAAAGTATAGTATAAGAACGCGGTGTTGGGATGGAGTCCAATCATGATTACTGTGGTTGTATACTCTGAAATAGCATTTACTTTTCTCTTTTCCTGATAGCCACTATTTCTGGGCCAGCATTGTCCAGTACTATTAGAGTGGGAGTCTGATGTGTAATTTTCTAGTAGCTATATTAATGAGGTCAAAAGAAGCAGGTAAGATCCATTTTTGTAATATATTTTATAACTTATATATAAAAAACCTTATTACTGCCAAGTAATCAATATAGAATTATTAATGACATATTTAAGTGTTTTCCTCCATAATAATTCTTTAAAGTCTGGTGTGTGCTTTTGCTTTTTACTCACAACACGTGTCAACTGGACTGACCTCATTTCAAGTGCTCAGTAGTCACATGGGGCTGGTGGCACAACTCAAGGCCACATTACTTTATCTGCTGCTGAGTAATATGTTCTCAGCTTGTAAGCTTTTGGATTTGGGGGTATTTTGTAATGTAAAATACTTCCATATTATCTTACATTATGTACATATTATTAGCAGTCGAATGATGCTTCCCCTTTCTCATTTTTTTCCCTGTAATTGAGAGGTCTCCCATTGCCTAGAGATGTTTCTGAACTCCTTCAACAAGTAAATTGATGGATAGGCAGTATTTCTAGATATTAATTCATTTATTGCCTGGCTTAAGAAGAAAAAAAAAATCCTTACCATTTAAAATATGTACTTATATTTATATATAAGTAAATATATATTTCATTTTTTAAAAAGTAGTTTTCTTTTTTACCCAAGAATCACAAATATATTTTGTAGCTTGTAATTATAGACATGTTAACTTTTAGGGTCCAACAAATATTTTTCATTTCTTTAAAAATTAAAAAATATATATTTTTATGCATTTTAGAGGGAGGAGAGTGAGAAAAGAGAGAGAGGGTGTGAGGGAAGGAGGGAGGATCAGGAAGCATTAACTCCCATATGTGCCTTGCCCAGGCAAGCCCAGGGTTTCAGGCTGGCGACCTCAGTGTTCCAGGTCAATGCTTTATCCACTGTGTCATCACAGGTCAGGCTTTTCATTTCTTTTAAAATAAAGAATGGATGACAAGGAAAAATGTGAATTAGTATAGTAGTATTGTTAGATAAAAATAGCCTTTGGAATTGTTGAGGAGAATAAAAGGATATGAGAAAGTACAGAAAAATCAGGAATCCCAAACACATTTGGTTTGCAGACCATTGAGCTGCCTACCTGCAGACCACACCTATGTTTGGTCTCCTTAGTTACTCTGGGGTCAGCAGAGAGGCCTCAGATAAAGGGGCCTGCAGTCTCCGCTGCTGTCTCGGGGAGCGGCTGGGCTGTATTAGCATGGGCTGGTTTTTAGCGCTGGTTTGAGTGCCATGTTGTCCGCTAGCTTGTCTTGCCTGCGTATTTATTTCAGTATTGTCCTTCGCCAGTGACTTAATGCTTAAAGATCAAAGTGACACACACATCATTTCTTAAGTTGTTGGCTCTTCCAGCCTCCAGACCCCCCAATCCTTCACATGATCTTTCCAGGGAGTTCTACTTCCAGTTCATATCAGCACTCTTGGGCCTTATCATCTCCCAGGTGACAGGTGGGATCTTGTGCTTGGATAGTCTCCTCTCTTCTGTGTACCTCCTGTCCTTCCTATTTCTATGGAGGTCCTCGTGCCTTGGGCACTGGTGTTCTCTGGCTTTCTCTGCCTCCCTCGCCCTTTTTAAATGCTATGAACTCCACAGGAGGTCATGTGGCTAGCATCTTACCAGTGTTTTGATGTCCTCACTCTGAACCAGCCCTGGAACTTGTTCAACTTCCTCAGTAGCACAGTCCTACTATTTAAACTTTCTGTTTCTTTTCCTCCAGTTGCACTCTGCTGGGGAGAAATCAGACATCACAGTGACTTTCTCTATTACCCATTTACAAGTAAGTTCTGGGCTCAGCTAGATCCTTGCCCCCTCTCCCCCCTTATGCCAGTGTGTGTGTGTGTGTGAGAGAGAGAGACAGAGAGAGAGAGAGAGAGAGAGACATAGAGATAGGGACAGACAGGAATGGAGCGAGATGAGAAGCATCAATCATCAGTTTTTCATTGCGACACCTTAGTTGTTCATTGATTGCTTTCTCTTATGTGCCTTGACCATGGGGCTACAGCAGACCAAGTAACCCCTTGCTCAAGCCAGCGACCTTGGGGTGAGCTATTTATTTATTTATTTATTTACAGAGACAGAGAGAGAGTCAGAGAGAGGGATAGATAGACAGGAACAGAGAGAGATGAGAAGCATCAATCATCAGTTTTTTCGTTGCGACACCTTAGTTGTTCATTGATTGCTTTCTCATATATGCCTTGACCACGGGCCTTCAGCAGACCGAGTAACCCCTTGCTCAAGCCAGTGACCTCGGATCCAAGCTTGTTCAAACCAGATGAGCTGGTGCTCAAGCTGGCGACCTCGGGGTCTTGAACCTGGGTCCTCTGCATCCCAGTCCGACGCTCTATCCACTGTGCCACCGCCTGGTCAGGCTGGTGGTGAGCTTTTTTTGCTCAAACCAGATGAGCCCGCGCTCAAGCTGGCCACCTCAGGGTCTCGAACCTGGGTCCTCGGCATCCCAGTCCAATGCTTTATCCACTGTGCCGCCGCCTGGTCAGGCAGTTGTTCATTGATTGCTTTCTCATATGTGCCTTGACCAGGGGGCTACAGCAGAGTGAGTGACTCCTTGCTCAAGCCAGCGACCTTTAGGCTCAAGCCAGTGACCGTGGGGTCATGTCTATGATCCCATGCTCAAGCCAGCAACCCCGCACTCAAGCCGGATGAGCCTGCGCTCAAGCCGGTGACCTCAGGGTTTCAAACCTGGGTCCTCTGCTTCCCAGTCCAATGTCTGTCCACTGCACCACTGCCTGCTCAGGCTATGTCAATCTTTGTATTCCTTTTGTTTCCAGTCTCATGCTCAGCCTCCTTCCTCTCCACCATGACTTCCACTTCTTGGTTTATTAAGAAAAAAGTAATCAGATAACTGCTTCCTCATCCTCTGCTCTCTTACCTCATGAACTATTGGGAAATAGCGACTATCTACGCATCTTACCCACCTGACTCCACAGAGACTCTGAGGCAATCACTCGATGGTCACGCGGCACTTTGTAATAGACTCTAACCCTTTTCCTGGCAGGGCTACAGGGAAACTGCTGATTGCTCCCTGTGGCACAGTTGGGGCTTCTCATCTCTGGTTTGTGGAGATAGGTTTTGTGTGCCAGAGCTGGTACAACCCTGGGAGACGGGCAGGTTAAATCACCTCCCAAGAAGTCATTGCTCATTCACGGTACAGTCAGGGCTGGACCCTCCCATCAGTGGTCTTGCTTTAAGTAGAAATAGTTTGGGTAGATTATTTTGGTAGTTAAAGTTGATAATGGAGGTGCATGGGACAAAAGCCGGAGGGGGCACGAGGACAGATATGAAGAGTTAAGTCCCCTCCCTCTGTCTCGTGGTCGACCCCTCACTGGAGGCAACCACTGTAGCAGTGTTTGGGTGGCGTGTGTTTTGTGTAGCCTTCTACGGATCATCTTAAAGTTTGTTTTTACTTGTGAAAAATAAAATATAAAGAAAATGAAGGAATATGCCAGATAAAAAGGTCTAATAAATCTAAACACATTGTTTAAAATACGTTAGATATCCTCTTTGCTAATCTCATTTCCCTTTCTCTCTCCCAGAGGTAACATTTTGGTCTACCTATTTTTTCTTTTGTATTATTACATGTTTATATATCCATAAACTCACATACAGTATTGACTGCATTAGTTAAACCTTAAACAAAAGGTCTCAGGTGGTGTGTGTTCCATAGCCTCCTTGCTCCTGTAGAAATATACATATATTTTTAAGTCACCTTCACCCCAATTGACTAGAGTTCATTTGTTTTAACTGCTGTTTTATTCCATTGTTTAAACATACCAGAACTTACACATTCTACACTGTTAAAAATGGGATGGAATAGCCTGAGAAATGGCAGTGCTGGGCCAGAGCACACACACATCTTTGACTTGCTAGGCGTTACCAAGTTGTGTTTTCCCAAGTATTTGAGCCTATTGACATTTCTGACAGCAGAGTGGAAAAATTCCTGTTTATTCCCAGCCTTGCCAACACTTTGTATTACTGAGCTCTTTCATTCTGGCCTTATCTAATGGGTATGAAATGATACCTGGTTTTAAGAGAGATGCCACAGTGTGTTTATGCATTTGCTCCTTAGAGGTGAGTGTCGTTTCCAGGTTTGGCTATTGCTAATAAGACCACTGTATATATATCATTGTACAGATTTTTGTTTGAATGTAATTTTCATTTCTCTGGGTAGATATTCTATAGTAATATTGCTTGGTCTTATGGTAAATGTATATTTTTAACTTTATAAGAAATGGCCACCTGTTTTTCTGAAGTGGCCATGCCATTTTACATACCTACCAAGGTGTGTGATGGTTCCAGGTGCCCTGTGTCCTTGTCACACTTGGTAGAGCCTTAGCAGTTTTTGTTTTTTATTTTTTAGTCACCCTAAAAAATAGGGTATGTCACTTATTTTTAACCCAAAGAATTACAATAAAAAATTAATTCTATTGTAAAATGATTTAAAGTAATTGATATTTACTTTCCTTGGTCTTAAACGTGTGAGGATGGCCACATAATGATAAGGAGGTGGTTGGTTGCAGCATAGCGTTTGCAGGCTGCTACTAGAAAAGTGGTTAAATGTATTTTTCCTGCTGTCATCAAAGTTCATTAGGCTATGGAATCTTTGATTTACTGGCTGGATTTTTAAAAAACGTTCATTAATTTTGAGAGACAAAAGGTGTGGGGGGAGAGAAACATCGATTTGCTGTTCCACCTACTTCTGCATCCACTGGTTGGTTCTTGTATGTGCCCTGACCGAGGATCGAGCCGGCAACCTTGGCATATCTGGATGAGGCTCTAACTAATGGAGCTACCTGGCCAGGGCCCTGGTTGGATCTTTTTGTTTTATTTCTGCAAAACATGTATTAAAACTTTACAGCAAAAGAGGATTGGGTCCATATTTTAATGGCATTATTCACTTATTTCAGTAATTATTCCCTGCTCTCTAGGCTTTCCATAAGATTTAATTTTTTTTTAAAGATTTTATTTATTCATTTTAGAGAAGGGGGAAGAAAGAGAGAGAGAGAGAAGGGGGAAGAAAGAGAGAGAGAGAGAGAAGGGGGGAGGAGCAGGAAGCATCAACTCCCATATGTGCCTTGACTGGGCAAGTCCAGGGTTTCGAACCGGCGACCTCAGCGTTCCAGGTCAACGCTTTATCCACTGCACCACCAGAGGTCAGGCTCCATAAGATTTAATTTGAGGATGCTTGTTCCATTACTAAAAACGGTACAAAAACCACAGGCATAGGCCAACACCATTATTTTACAGTGCAAGAGCCTTGAGGCCCACGGGGCAGTGACTCTGCTGCACCTGCACCTCCGTGCATGGTCTATACAGCATGGGCTTCTGGATCCCCGGTGCAGTGCTGTTTTTCTACTGTCCTTCGTATTCTTCTGCACGGTGCTGACCGGGACACCCTGGAACGTGTATCTTAAGTTTGAAGGATGCTGTCTTCCCGATGGATTTACTTTTGAAGTTGGATAAGCTTGTTTGTTCTTCCACTGCTGAATTCTGGCACTGTTGGCACACATCCCACGTTGTGCTTTGAGATTAAGAATGAGTGGCCGTCCTTGCAGTGTCTGCCAGAGAAGGCAATTTAATGAGTCTTTGATCGTCCAGGTGGACAGTGAATTTTTTTCATCTTACCCAGGTGTTTACCCTTTATTATGATCCTTCCATTTGAAGGAAGACAACATTCAGCTAGCTTTAAAATACGTACCGATCCATGTCCTTTTGAAAATTTAGTCACTGGAGTTATTTTAGATGTGTTGTTTTACCAGATTTTCTTTTTTTCATGTTTCTCTATTTCCATGGGAAGAGAAAAAAGAGAAGGCATGCTTATTTCTACTCACACCGTGTGGGCCGAAACTTAGTTACATGGCCACATCTAACTAGGGGTTATTGAGAGAGGACTCTTGTAGCTACCTGATGGTGGTCTCAGATAGTTCCACTAATAAAATAGGAAAGTTGCCATGTGATTCAAAACAGTGCATAATGTCAGAAATAAGTTGGATATGAAATGAAAATGTATTCTAATGCTACTTTTCTGTCTGTTTGAAATTTTTCGTAATAGTTTTTTTTTTTAAGATTTTATTTATTCATTATGGGGGGGGGAGCAGGAAGCATCAACTCCCATATGTACCTTGACCAGGCAAGCCCAGGGTTTTGAACCGGCAACCTCAGTATTTCCAGGTTAACGCTTTATCCACTGCGTTTTTAAAATCAGTGTTATGTTTTATAAGTTACTAAGTGCCATTTAAACATGCAACACTAGAGGGTGCTGCTAATTCGATACATTTGCTTTTAGCATTTATAGAATTTTATTCCACCCAGGTTGGTTTATTACAGAGCAGTTTTTGTTCATCTAATAGTCCTAAATCTCCTTGTGGATTTACTCAATGCCTCCACTGTTATGAAACTGAAATGTCATTATATAACATTTATTTGGAAAGATGACAGAAATACTCACTAAATATGTAAGGTTTCTGTTTTAAACATAGTTTAGATTTTTGTCTTTAAAGGGAAAACAGAGCAAAGATTACATTAATCAAATTGAATATTTTCAAATGCGTAATTATTTCTGAAGAATCCAATTTATTTCCTTGTATTTGGCCAAGTTTAGTCTCTTAGGTGATTTGCCTTATTTTTGTCCTAAATTTGCAAATCTTATAGAGGTACTAAAAATGGAGTTACTGCTATTTTGCTCCCTTATACAATAAGAGGGACATAATTAAAACTTGGAAAATCAGAGGATTACAAGGAAAAAACTGTTATAATCCTGTTTCCCAGAGAAAACTACTGTAAACTGCTTAGACAACCTGTCTGCTTTCTGAGCACACTTGCACATTGATGTATGTGGGTCTCTAAGGCGGGGGGCACCATATGAGTTAATGCTACTGTATGGAATTTTTTTCAGTGTTCATTTTGTAACTGGCTACTTTTCTGAATTATCTTATTCTAGCTATTTTTAAAACTCATTTTCTGGGTAGATAGACCCTTTTACTTGTCAATAATTTGTTTGTCTTCCCTTTTTCATTATTTGAACTTAAAAAAATTTTTTTTATTGTATTACTTAGAATTTCCAGAACAGTCTTTTGTAATGGAGGCCTTCACCCTCCCTTCTCTTTCTGGCTTAAACGGGCCCCCTCTGGGTTTTTCAGTGTATAAGTATCTCCTTGGCTAGTGGCATGAAATAGGAATTCTTTTTGAGTGAGGACATTTCTCTCTTTCTCTCTCTTTGTATTTTTCTGAAGTGAGAAGTGGGGAGGCAGAGAGACAGACTCCCGCATGTGCCTGACCAAAATCCACCCGGCATGCCCACTAGGGGGTGATGCTCTGCCCATCTGGGACGTTGCTTCATTGCAACTGGAGCCATTCTAGTGCCTGAGGCTGAGGCCATGGAGCCATCCTCAGAGCCCAGGCAAACTTTGCTCCAGTGGAGCCTTGGCTGCAGGGGGGTGGGGAGGATAGAGAAAAAGGAGAGGGGGAAGGGTGGAGAAGCAGATGGGTGCTTCTCCTTTGTGCCCTGTCTGGGATTGAACCTGGGACTTCCACACGCTGGGCCAGTGTTCTACCACTGAGCCAACCAGCCAGGGCTTGAGGACATTTTTCTGTATTGGTGCATACTAGGGGTTCTATTCAGAAATTGATGCTCAGTTTTATTACATGCCTTTTTAGAGGCCTTGGCTGGTTGGCTCAGTGGTAGAGTGTTGGCCCAGTGTATGGATGTCCCAGGTTCGATTCCCGGTCAGGGCACGCAGGAGAGGTGGCCATCTGCTTCTCCACCCCTCCCTGTTCTCTTTCTCTCTCTCTCATCCCCTCCTGCAGCCATGGCTCGATTGGTTCAAGTGAGTTGGCCTAGGGTGCTAAGGATGCCTCTGTGGCCTCTGGCTCAAGTGCTAAAAATATGGCTCTGTTGCTGAGTAATGGAGCAACGGCCCTAGATGGGCAGAGCGTTGCCGCTTAGTGCGCTTGTTGGGTGGATCCCGGTTCGGGTGCATGCAGGAGTCTCTCTCTGTCTCCCCTCCTCTCACTAAAAAAAAGAAAAAAAAAGAATAGCACAGGAAATACCTTTTCTTGAGGCTTGGAGTTGTTTGCCTGGGAAGCCGCCTGGGCCCTGCAGTTTGAGTGGAAGGTCTCTATCCCGCATGGCCTGGAGGTTTGTTCAAGAGCCCCCTGTTTGCGTGTGGAAATACGTCTGCTCCTTTTTGCTTTGGGAGCAGGGATACGTCCGTTACATGCTACATGAAAAAAGGAGTTCTCAGGGCTGCCAACCTTACAGCAGAGGTTGAGTAGTAGTATATTTCTCCTACATAAAAGGAAAAAAAAAAGCCCCCTTTGGTGTATTTACTGAATTGATCACTTATTTCCTAGCTAATTCCTCTCTTTAATTTCTTTTTACTTTCTTTAGGGTATTTTGTTGATTATTCTTTATTGCTTAATTAATTGTAAGGGTATTTTTATAGTTTCAATTTCACCTTTAACCAGACAGTTATTTGGGAGAAAGGTTGAAAATTGTGAAGTTGTTAGGCTTTCTTGGTTGATAATTGTTTTTTCTTTTTGGCATTACAGTCAGGCAATGAGAAATATTATATAAATGTTCTTTTTTTTTTTTCCCGAGGCTGAAATTTTCATCTGGTACAATGGTCAGTTTTTACAAATACTGTTTAACCATTGAAGATAGAGCTCTATTTTCTGTGGGGTGCAAAGTTTGATACCTGTTATGTGAGCCTCATTCATTGTATTGGTCAGATTCTCTAATCCAATGGTTTTCGATCTTTTTACACTTGGGGACTGGTGAAAATAGAATTATTTCAGGGACCACTAAGGCAGAAATCACTCTGAGCATGTGAATTATAAATATTAGGTGTATAATCTTCATACATCATCAGGGTGGTTAACCCTTTTGCGGACCCCCACAAACTTTCTGGCAGAGTGGCGATTGAAACACACTGCTCTAATCTAAATAAAATAAAATTAAATTAAATTAAAGTGGAGATTGAGCCTGTGCTCATACCCCTCTTGCCCCTTGACTTTTCGGAAACAGGTATGTTTATGAAGTGTTGGTCATTTCTTTATATATTGCTAACCATTATGGGCCTTATTTCAGTGAAATAACATTTAGAACATAAAAATTGACATCGTATTTTGATTATAGATTGTATACGTTAGTTACTTAAAATGACCCATCTTTTCCCTGTCTAATACTTTGTGGTAGGAATTCATTTTTTCTGGCATTCAGAAACCAATAGTTAGGCAGCATTCATGTTGCTTTATCTTTATTTCACTTTGTGAAAAGTCTGTCTTTGGGCATTTATTTTCTGACACAGCTGAGATGAGTTTAACAAGTTTAGTTTGTTTTAGTCTGTTTTAAATTCTAATAGGGGTTCCTCTTCTACCCTTATCCCAGAGACCCCATCTCCCAAGAGGTGCTTTGCTGCTGGTAGGTGCCCCTTCTGGCTGGCTGTTATCGGAGCCTTGGGGTTCCTGTTTGGATTTGAGGTGAGCAATCTGGTGTAGGGGACAGGGGGCAGGATTGTCCTCACAGCACGCCTCGAGGGCAGAGGTGCCCCGCCCCAGGTTATGGCAGCCTCTGGCCTGGAGTCGGGACTGGAAAGGACAAAGTCTGACTCCAGGTGTGGCTTCTTCCCTCTCACTGATAACTAGATTGTCAGTGTGTGTTTGCCTCTTTTTGTGTCTCCGTGGGTACTTTCACTGTTCCCCGGGTCGCTGTCGCTGCCTCCTGCACACCAGATGTCATGTCCACTGGGCCCCACGAGTTAGCACCCAGTGTTAAAGCGAGCTGTTGGCTTTGCATATCATGTAATGAAGAGCTTACACCTTGAGATCTGTGTTTAATCTCTGGAAGTCTTTGAGCTTTGAAAACCCTTGTCTTTGGGCCCCCAATTGGGGAAGTGAAAAGTTACCAGGAAGTAAAATTAATCCCCCTTTTCACTGAAACTAAAAGCAGTGTGGATGGATTTGTTCACCAGAACGGAAGGATTTGGAAAGATGGGTTTTAATTTCCCTTATTTGTGTGGGTCTTAGAAATGTAATCCCAGCAACTGCTTGGTTTCTACAATAGATTATCTATCTGGCCGGCCCGAAGAGAGGAGACAGGGTAAACCCCGCCGAGGCATGCAGTAACCATTTGTAACCAGGCGGTGGCTGTTGTGTAACGCAAATCGCATTTCTGACTCGGTGTGGTTATACAATTTTGGCAAACCGTGGGTTATAAAAGCCGAAATTCCTTTGGCACCTGAAGTGTCAGGCTGAACAATGGAATGATCCCGGCTTCGCACAGAGGCAAGCACAGAATTAGTGCGTGGGTGCTGATTAAAGAATATTTTTGTGGATAGGGTAAGTTTTTGCTCTGCAGGTAAGACCGTCTCTTGGTACATAAGCTCTGCTTTGGGGAATTCGTGTCTTTGTGTTTGTGGATCTGTGTGTGTCTGTGACAGTATATGCTCTCCTGTGACCATGTGTGTGGTTTTCTGCAAATACATGTGTGTATGTCTGCCAGGTGGAGAAGGAGCCTGTGGCTCAAGTTAGCCCAGCTGGGTTACTAGAAAATCTCCAGTCTTCCACAGTGCTGTCAGACATTACTTAAATATTAATAACTGAGCATTAACATTTATGCAACTCTTGGAAGGCAGTGCCCTTCGTTAAACATGGGAGAAAGAATGATGATAGACACCTGATCTACAACGATTAAAAACGTCAGGTGTGGTGTTTTTCAGGTCCCCCTTCGCCGTGTTCTCTGAGTGAGGTTCCCTCCTGGGACTCAGGGCTCTGTGTGCTCTTGTACGTTTCGTTTCATGCAGAACTTTAAGGGTTGGAGAGAAAGGAAGTCCATCAGCAAAAAGGAGCATAGATTCAACAGATTTGATGGAGAGCCTGGAGTCTCTTCTAGCTGAATGCACCTTTTCATTTTTTTTAAATCCTTTTAAGGTTTGGGGGTTATTAAAATGTCACGTTCAGACACCAAATAAAAAGCAGTCCATCTGGGGCACAGGGCTCTGATTGCCGTCTCGATATTGAATGGATATGTTCATTATTATTATTGTTATTAATTGAAAGGAACATGCTTCCTTTTATTTACTTTTTAAAATTTTATTTATTGATTTTAGCCAGAGAGGAAGGGAGAGCGAGAGAGAAACAGGAGCGTCGGTTTGTTCCTGTATGTGCCCTGACTGGGGATCAAACCGGCAACCTCTGTGCTTCAGGCCGATAGGTGCTCTAACCAGTTGAGCTATTCGGCTGGAGTGACTATGCTGCTTTTTAAATTTTCAAATTTTTTTAGAGTAAGGACAGGGGCTCATGTATTGCCAACGCTGCACAACATTTTATTCCGTTATTTTTGTTTTTAACATTAAAACTTTTTAAAATTTATTATTTTTTAGGGAGATGGAAACATTGACTTGTTCCACTTATTTATGCCTTCTTTGGTTGATTCTTGTATGTGTCTTGACTGGGGCACATGCTTCTTTGCAGAAAAAATATGTGTAACACACTCACAGCTGTGGGCTATTCATTGAAGGTTAGGGAATAGGTTGTTTGGATCACTGTGTATGTGGTGTTAACCTGGAGAATAATGACAGAATAACGACAGTGTCTCAGCCCCAGGTAACTGCAGCGCGGTTCCGCCACCCACTCTCCAGCCATCAGGTAATCTGGCAGGGCAGGTGAAATTTCAGCGCGCCCTTTTCCTTATCTGGGGAGAGTCTGGAGGAGGAGAGGGAACTCCCGGTGGACTGGACTAGGGGGCACTGGGGTTGGGGTGGGGACAGAAAGGAGATTGCAGAAGAGATTTGCAAATGGAAATTCTTCTAGAGATAGGAAGACAATAGACAGATGAAGAACTAAGTATAATACATGTGCCAAAGTCCAGAGAAACTGAGCAGGTGTAATGGGTAGTTAGAAAAGAAGGGAGAGGTGGGGCCAGACTTCTTTCTGCAGGTGACAGAAGGAAGTTTGGCTTTGGCACTTGGGGCAGAGGAAAGGATGAGAACATGCCAAAGAGGAATGGTAGTCTGAAGAGTAATTCAGAGAGAGGGCTGATAAGTGCATTGAACTAGAGGCGTGGAGTGACCGATTATTTGAAATGCTTCTCCCAGCACACGGGCAGCAGCAACAATAGTAGCTGAAGGAGACCAAGGAGCCATCAGCTGTGCTGGAAAGGGAGGATGCACAGTACGGCGGGGGCCAGGACGGGAGGTGGGGGAGGGGACAGGGTTAGAAGGGCAGAGCCACCCCCTGGAAGTTACCTTAACACCCCAGGCTGCCCTTGTACCGGGAAGTGGGGGTGGGGGAACATGAAATGACAAGGATCATTTGGAGATACGGGGAGTAGAAAGCTTCCTTCTTTCCATTCCTTGACAGTAAGTGGGGGCTTTCCTTGGCTTCTCCCAGAATGACCTTCAGACATGACCCAGTCCTTGTCTGGCTGCTCTTCCGAGCCTTGTTCTGCTGGTCTGTTAGGGAACAGGAGCAGCTTCCGTGTGCTTAAAATGATTGCCGTGTTCGCTGCTTGTCCTTGGCTTTTGTCCAGGGGTAAATCAGCCTTTCTGTGCCTCAGTTTTCTAACCGGGGAGATAATAACCACCCTTCCCAGAATTTTGATAAGGGTTATGTGAAAGCGTGTTTGTAGCTTGGATATAATAGGCAGTCGATTCTGTGTGTTTTTATATTGTCATTAAAATTCCTTATAAAATTAGCTTTTCAGTGGCCCCTGTAATTGACAGATCAATACATTAAGAATAGGCTTTAAATGAAAAAGAATCATTTGCACCAAAAGTGATCATGTTAAATCACACACCGTAGAAATAAATACAGTGAAACCCAACTTGATTCTGCTTGAGTTTTCTCAAATATACATTTCTATTTTAAGTCTGGCCCGCAGGCTATACCTTTTGCTTCAGTACTTCTCCCCTCTCTTGTCCCAACCACCGGATTTCCTTGAGTAAATCTGGAGGCAGGGATTAGATTTTGTTCCCAGTATATGACTATCAGGCCCACAGAAAAATGTTCAGGTATTTTCCAAATATTTGAATGCCTCTTCTGTGATGGACGCTATATCCCTGCCTGGTTGCGATACTGGACAAAGAAGCCACGTTCAGGGAAACATGGAAAAAGGGTAGCTAACCCAGGAATGCTTCTTGGAGGAGGAAGCTTCTTGAGCTAAGACTTGGGGAATGCAAGTCATTGTAGTCCTAATGGACAGTACCTGGGGCAAAAGAGATGGGGTGTGAGGATGATGAGTCTTAAGGTCTTATCACAATTCTATTTAAAGAAAGTTTGCGGAAGAGATTTCTACTGGGTGATGGCAGCCACAGCAGCTCCTACCTACAGCATTAGGTCAGAAAAAACGAAGATCACTGATGAGTTTGTACTTTAAAGCCCAAACCAACAAGATGTCAGCTGCTTTGATCTTTCACTGTGCACTTGACTATCTTTCTTATAACCGAGTAGTTGATAAGTCAGTACATCTTCATCTATATAGATTGACCATTGCTTTTCATGAGTCAGCCTGTGTGTAAACTAACGTCAGCAAACAACCACATTGGGCTGGATTTAAGTGCTTTTTTTAGGATTTAGAGTTTAATTTGGGACTAGAGCTTATTCTGTACCAAGGGCTTTTAGGACCAAGACCCGAGGAGGTACTGAAGGGGTCTTCTACAGGCAGGGCACATTTTTTTCCCCTTAACTTTTTGTGTGTGTGTGTGAGACAGAGAGAGGGACAGATAGGGACAGACAGACAGGAAGGGAGAGAGATGAGAAGCATTAATTCTTATTTGCTTTCAATTGGGAATCCTCCTCCTCACCCTATGTGTGGTTCAGGAATATTTGCCACCTCTCCAGCAACTTTGTGTCCTCTCTGGCCCATGACTGAGGTCCCTGGTTCCTTTTTTAGGTGATTCTTAAGAAATCCAGCACTATTCACCCAGGGACCATTTTCTGCCATCTTCAAAGCAGGGTTGTTGCTACGGGGCCAGGGTTGTTGCTACGGGGCAAATGAGTCTTAGGCACGGGAACCACTGATTCTCCTTGTATCATGTGCACGTTTTCTATGTAGTGCTGCTCATTGAGTGCCATCTATTTAAGGTAAATGTGTATCTTATTAACATTTACTGAGTATCTATTCTGTGCTAAGAGCTGGTAATATAAAGATAAATTGTACCCAGGGGACTCCATCCTTCGGGAGGACTCTTAGTGATGAATTCATTCAGCTGTTGAGTGCTTTGAGTTAGGAATTGCTAGGTACTGATGATGGGAAGGCACGTTTTCTTAGGATATGATATGCTTCCAAGAAACACGTAAGGTCTTGGCATTTAGTTTCAGGAGCAGCTCAGCCCTTAATTCCTTTTTAAATAGGCCCATCGTGCTGCCCAGTCAGGTGTGCCTTGGGGGTGTTACCTCTAAAGGACTGTTCTCAGTGGGTGGTTTCTGCTCCCCCCTCCAGAAATCCAGGTTTTAGCTGGCTTTAAAAAAAAAAATCTGGCTTAGTTTTAAATTTTCTTCCTATTAAGAGAAGAATTCCCCAAGCCAAGACAGTGATTACAATGGATTATAATGGAGGTTTTATTTTTTATTTTTTTACTTGAATTTATTGGGGTGACGTTGGTTAAAAAATTACATAGGATTCATGGGTACACAGAGTTTTCTTGGTGTAGCATTGAGGTGGTTTAGTTTGGGGTTCAGTAGATTTTAAAGCCACTCTGAAGCCATGATTCTGGATATTTGCTTCATCCTTGAGGAGAGGGGAATAGTTTAATTTGGGAGGGGGAACGAAGAAAGAGAAGCATAAACTCGTGGTTCTACTTAGCTGTGCCACTGATTGAACTACTGACATTGGCCTTGGGCTCAGTCTTGGGCTTGGGCTCGATGACCCCTGGCTTGAGCTGATGACCCTGGAGCTCGATGACCCCTGGCTTGAGCTGATGACCCTGGAATTGAACCAGCAACCTCAGTGCTCTGGGACAATGCTCAAACCACTGTACCACCAACTGATGAAGTATAATATTTTATGTGTCAATCACCTTCTACCACTTGGGAAAATTATTTTTAAGGGTATATTAATTTAAGCTTAGCAAATAACCTGATTTAAATTAGGCACTTAGAATATGCCTTTTGTGTCACCTGGGCACGACTTTAGGTTATATCAGTGACTTAGGGTTTTTATTTGACCAACCCACAGTACAAAGCATTTTACCTTGAAATTGGGCTACCCTTGTGAGATGTCCTCTGAAGTTTTTTATTCTGTTAAATTTAATAATTTTAAAAAGTCTGGTTAAGATCCACTAAGTCTATTTCATGGCCCACTAATGGGTAGTGACCTACAGTTGAGTGTTTTAGGAAAGGCTGTAGGATGATTGTTTTTTTTTTTTAGTTACACCCTATGAGCATAACCATGATCACAAGATCAAACAATAACCCTGCCCTACAAGTTCATTCATTGCTGCTTAAATAGAATAATGAGAGCTAGGATCAGTGTCAGAAGTGTCAACTCCCTAAAACAGGATCGTCTGTATTGGACAACCGTTTAATAAGTAAGTACACTTAGAGGGAGTTGGTCATATACAAACTGAGGATATTTGTTCCAACAATCCCATTCTGGCTTGGGTTGAAAGCATTTAGGTCAAATGTTAGCATTGAACAGAATTTAATGGAGCAACCACAGTTCAACTATAATCCCCTAATGAAGGGATTTAAGCAGAGAGCCATAAATTAGCTTTTAAAATGTGCTTTATCATTGAACCTAGCCACCTCTGTGAGCTCTCGTTTGTGTCTTGGAAAGGACCAATAGAGATTTTGAGTCTCTTCATCCCAAAGTCTTCCTTCTTAGTCATACTCTCACCTGTCTCGATAGGTTTGTGCAAGTGGAAACGACAGCTGTGCCCATCCAAAGGTGTGGGTGATCTGAGGACCACTAGCATCAGAACAATTGTGCTTTTGTTAAAAATGTAGGTTCTGGGTTCCAATGCCGGCCCATAGATATTAGGTTTTTCTTGATTTTTAGTCTTCTTAATAATGTTAACACATGTAATCTATTTGTCCTAGACTACCTAGAAGTAGCATTTCCCAGGACAGATATTAGGAGTGAATATGAATATTTATTTATTTATTTGACAGAGAGAGGGAGAGATAGGGTCAGGAAGGGAGAGAGATGAGAAGAATCAATTCTTCCTTGTAGCACATCAGTTGTTCATTGATTGTTTTCTCATATGTGCCTTGATGGGGAGAGGCACTACAGCAGAACAAGTGACTCCTTGCTGAAGCCAGCGACCTTGGACTTCAAGCCAGCGACCGTGGGATCATGTCTGTGATCCCACGCTCAAGCCAGCAACCCTACTCTCAAGCTGGTGAGCCCGTGCTTAAGCTGGTGACCTCAGGGTTTTGAACCTAGGTCTCCGCGTCCCAGTCTGACGCTCTATATCCACTGCACTACCGCCTGGTCAGGAGTGAATATGAATATTTATAACTCTTGATACATATAACCAAATTGCCCTCTCATTAGCAAATTTATTTTTCATTAGAAGTGTGTTTGTCTACTTCTCTACCACCTTAAAAATCATGTACGTATTAGAAATAACTGATGTAGGTTTTAAATAAAGCTACCTCATTTCAATATATTTTGACTTACAACAGGGTGCAAACATTTATCTTGTCATTTGTACTTGGAGGGGATTGGAGATTAGAAGTTGTAAGTTTTGCCCATTTTTAACCTTTTTTAATTGATTGGTTTGTAGAGAGAGGAAGGGAGAGTGAGGGAGAGACAGCTCAACGAGGTGTGATCAGAGGAAGCGCTGATAGGAGTTACCCCAGAGAAGGGGTGCTTAGTTTGGAGGGACTGTGAGTGCATGAGCCTGAGGACGAGAGGAGGACCCAGTGCCTTCAGGACCGTCAGAGACAAATGGCAGCAGAGTGGGGGCCAGGCTTCACACAGCGATCCTGCAGCCTCGCTGGGGATTGGGTGTCTGTTCTCGTGTGAATCAGGACACCATCGGAGGGCTTGCCCGTTTCTGCAGCATGGCTGTGCTGGTGGAGGAGGGACAAGTGGCAGATCCGTCAAGATGGAACAAGGAAACGACAGGAGGCTGTTGTACTGCTGATGAGGTGATGGCGTGTGCTGTGGAGTGACCAGACGGCCTGGATTTGGGAGCTCCTGGTCTGTGGAGGGCGGGCTGTAGCAGTCCTTGTCCCTCAGAGCTCCATCAGAAATCACGAGGGCAGGGACCGCACAGCACACCAGGCCGACAGTGTTGAGCTGCATTCGTCTAGGAAGGTTGGCTGTAAATTGAGCATAGTTTTATGTATTGTTTGTATAAACGTCGTTAGGACAGAAGTACTGATGACAGTTCGAATCTTTCACCGCTTGTAGCTTTGTGTCCTTTGGCAAGTGACTTTACTTCTCTGAAACTCAGTTTCCACTTTGGTAGAGTTAGTGGGCAAATCAAGTAATACTGTGCTTATTAGGGAGAAATAACTCTGTTTACATAGCGAGAGGGAAGAGATGGGCCTGGCACACAGCGGAGCTTAGCTGGAAAAGTGTTTCTCCTCTCATTGTGATGTTATCATAGTCATTGTTGGCAAACCTGACTTTCCATCCTCAGCCTCTCCTTTCCCCTTTGCTAAGGTTAAGGCTGAGATAGCAGTGGCCTTGCTTATTGTTCATTCACAAGCAGTAAGAAGAGGGGTGCTGGCGACTGTGAGTGGCTTGCCCCTGTCTCAGATTTCCTGGGAGAGAGAGAAGGGGGGAGGAGCAGGAAGCATCAACTCCCATATGTGCCTTGACCAGGCAAGTCCAGGGTTTCGAACCAGTGACCTCATTGTTACCAGATCGATGCTTTATCCACTGCGCCTCCACAGGTCAGGCTACATGAATTCTAACACATACCCTAAATGCCACCCCCATCCTTATCTTCTGCTGTGCTTGCCTCTGAGCCTTGGTATTTTCCCACACTCAAGTTCAGCCTGCCCGGATGAAGACCTCTGGTTGGTGGAGGTTTCCGCCCTTGAGGCTGTCTTCTTCCCTCCCAAGTACTGGGCTGCTGAAGGCTCTGTCGTTTTGGGACTTCCAAGGATATGTTTCTCTGTTCAGTGTTCACTGTCTTCTCCCTTCTTCCTCTTCCTCCCTCCATTCGTCATACCCAGCAAGAGCGACCCTCCGTCTTGCTGGAGGGTAAAATTAACACGAGGGTAAAATTAACCTGGAGGAGTAAGCGTATTCTCCATTAAAAAGTTACTTGTTTCCCCTAGCGTTAGCATGGATCAGTGTGGACTGGCGGGGTGGGGAGCAAAGAGTTTGTCAGCCTCTCTGAGTGACTGGATGGCATGTGGTCTTGTGAAAATCTCTGGTATTTCACCAGCTTCTTTGCCTGGCGTATCTTTGGGAAAACAGAAGCCCTTTCCCGGCCAGGTAAAGGTCTCTGGGCACTGCTGTAGGCAGTGCTTTGTGGGTATGTTCCTGCCATGCTGTACCCGCCCCGCCCCCCAGGTCTGGGGGTGGTTATGGGCGGCAGTGGTTAGATCCAAGTTGGTTTTGTTTGAATTGTTGTAAAACACTTTAAAAATGTAGAGAAAGAATTAATTCTAAGTAAACCTACACCATTTCTTTAAGGGTATAGTTAGAGCCCTTAGGGTTTTCTAAGCAGTGTTCATAACTTTCCCTTTGAATACAGAAAGTCCCTACTTTTATGTACTGGAAACTGTATAGTAAAGTGGGTCTTCATATCCCCTACAAGCAGCAAGAGAGATAAGGAAAAAACATAATGATCCACTTGGCAAGTCACTAAACTATAGTAAAGTCCCATAGACTTGCTCCTTTATGGGCTTTCCTCTGTTTCGGGATGTGCATGTCCCTGCCTCTCAAACCAGCACGTGTTTCCATTGGGGGACATGTGACCTTGTGCTGAGGACCCACATGGCACGTTTGGGATGCCATTTCAGGGAGGAGGGAAATACCTTCTGTTTTATTTTTTTTAATATGTACAATATAATGGGTTTATATTTAATATAATATTTCTCTCCATTGGGGTGTTACTCAGTTAATATGGTCTTTTTTTTTTTAATTTAGAAAATTAAATTTAATGGGGTGACATTGATCAATGAGAGTACATAGATTTCAGGTAAACATTTCAATAGTATTTGAACTGTTGATTGTGTTGTGTGCCCATCACCCAAAATCAGATCATTTTCCATCACTTTATATATGTCTTTCTTTATTTCCCTCACCGGCCCCCTCATGTAACCACTTCGTGTTTATCTATGTCCATGATCCATGAATCTCATTTTTACATCCCACCTACGTGTGAAATGATATAGTTCTTAGCTTTTTCTGATTTACTTAACATGGCTTTTTAAAACATTAAATCTCTTCTCCATTTCAGTGTCAATACAAAATATATATTTTTTTACATTAAATCTTTTCTCCATTTCAATGTTAGGTACATTGAATACATTTATTTTAACCTCCCCTCAACCCCCAAAGAAATAAAACTTTTATGTTTTCATTCACAAGGAATATTTGATATCTAAGTACTGTATTTGGGGGTAACAAAACAAAAATCTAATAAAAACAGGGAGAAAAGACTTCTCAGTGATGTGAATGGCAGTGATTACAGCTGAACAGTGGTGACTTAGGATTCTGGGCAAGAATTTCCTTATTTCAATTCCATGTTTTGACACAACGAAATATTATGCAAATTTCAGCCAGCTTACTTCTTTTACCCTCTTTCTAGCTAGCAAATACAAATTAAAGACTGCATTTTTCAGTGTATTACTTCTTGTGAAAAACCTTTTCTCCCCCCATTTAATATACATCAGTTTATTCCCATTTGTAGGGAAACAACTAGCAATGTAAAATTACCCTATTTACAAGTTCTTGGGAACTCTCAAACAACAGAGCTCCATTTTTAACCTCAGTAGCACAGATGCTTTCAGGGCAAGGTTTAATTCAGCCCCTTCAGAGTAACTCGTGCCCATTCCTCTTGTGTATATACAGCCAAACTAGCCCAGATGCCTGTATGCTGACAGCCACACCTAACCAGAGCGCATGCGTGCGTCTCCGGCTGCTACTGCTTCAACAGCGGGCAGCACCAAAAGCAGCGAAACGAGGACTTAACAGTTGTGTTGAAACTGAGATCATGATGTTAGGACCTTGAGGTGGCTGATCTTTTTTTAGAAAGAGAGACAGAGAGAGAGGGACAAGACAGGGACAGACAGACAGAAAGGAGAAAGATGAGAAGCATCAATTCATTGTGGCACCTTAGTTGTTTATTGATTGCTTTCTCATATGTGCTTTAACCAGGGGGCTCCAGCAGACCAAGTGACCCCCTTTCTCAAGCCAGTACATTTGGGCTCAAACCAGGGACCATGGGGTCATGTCAATGATCCCACGCTCAAGCCAGTGACCCTGCGCTCAAGCTGATGAGCCTGTGCTCAAACCAGTGACCTCGGGGCTTCAAACCTGGGTCCTCTGTGTCCCAGTCCGATGCTTTTTCCACTACACCACTGCCTGGTCAGACAAGGTGGCTGGATCTTGAGCACTGAAGGTTTCAAAGAAACAATATATCTATAATTGTGTCTAACTTGAAATCCTTCCTGGAGTTCTGAAGGTGGAGAGGCCAAGTGACAGCACCTTCCAGGTAGCAGTAATTATAGGAATGGCCAGGAGGGAAATATGGTTTCAGGGCCTGAAACCAGGCTTTCTCAGTCTTGGCACTGTTGGTGTATCGGGCCAGATAATTCTTTATTGTGAGATCTGTAGGATGTTTAGCAGTAGCCCTGGCCACAGCCTGTTAGATGCAAATCATTCTTCCCCAGGTGTGATGACTGCAAATGGCTCCAGACATTGCTAAATGTCCCCTAGAGGGAGAAATCACTTCTGGTTGAGAGCCACTACTTTAATCAGAAGATATGATATAAACAAAAATGCAAAAGGTACATGAACATTTAAACCAAACAAGCCCCCACAGGAAATAATGTGTGTACCCAGCTCCTCTGTTGCATTCAATCAGAGTTTAATGCTCTGGAAACTGTTCTTTTTTTTCTTTTTTACCCTCTAACAAGTGAATTTTTGAATTTTGTATAGTTATTTCTCTTATTTGTTTATATTTCAAATTTCCCTCCCTCATCCCAAGTATTTGTTGAATAAAAACTGTCCTTAACAGAATTCTTTGAACAGGACGTTTCCTGCTTGGATTTCTAAACTTCTTGTAAGTGTGTCCTCACATTGGCCGGACCTCTTGGCTTGGTCTGTTCATTCTCAGTGGGAAATTAATTGGTGCTAAGATCTGACATCATTCTACTCAGAGTGCCAGTGAATGTTCTCTGTCCTTTCTCACCCCTACCTGCGTGTGCTATTTCTTTTTCCATAAAAATTTAGGCATACCTGGGCACGTCTTATTGCACATGTGCCAACCCTCGTAGGGATCCTTTGTGCCTTTTATTTTTGAAGCCAAATTCTCCCAGTGCTTGTTAATCATTGGGCGGACCTCTTTTATTGTTCAAGTCATACTTCTGTTGTTTGAAGTAGAGAGTTTTAATTGTCATCTTCACCAAAACTTGGCTACATAGAATTCTTTCAGTAGTTTCCTACTTCTGACCTTGGCTTAGATTTTTTTCTTAGCTTGGAGCAGTGCACTTTTCCTTGTTAAATAGTATCAGATTCTCTGAGGTTCTCTGAGCTTGTTGGGTCCATCCTAGATCTGGTCCTGTTGATCTTTTCCCTCCTATCCCCTAACCTCTCACTGTTTTACCTCCCCTCCTTTCTGGGGGGAGGCAGTTGGATTTCTTCTTTCTGTTTATGTCATTACTCCATCTATTTCTGTGTTATTGTGGCATTTGAGCCCATTTAAAGCTCTTCTTGGAGTTCTTTGTGGCTGCTCAGCCCTACACTGGCGTTACCTCCTCTTTTTTATACTGAGTGCCTTCCCATGCCTTTAATCAGGTGCCTATAGGGAGTTTAAAATTTTAATACCCAGCCAGTCGTAGTAAATTGGCTGTAGCTGTGCTGTGTTGTTATAGTCGCCATTAGCCACAAGTGGCTAAATTGAAATTAAAATTAGATACAGTTAAAAATTTAGTTTTCCTCTTACTAGCCACATTTAAATGCTGAATAGCCTTGTGTCGAGTGTCAGTCTGGACAGGGCGGATGGAGAACATTTCCATCACTGCAGAAAGTTCTTTGATAGTGCTAGGCTATAGGATACAGACCATAATGCACATTAAAGAAATGCCTATTTTTTTTTTTTTAAATTATTTATTTATTTATTTATTCATTTTAGAGAAGAAAGGGAGAGACAGAGGGAGAGAGAGGGGAGAGATAGAAGGGGAGGAGGAGCTGGAAGCATCAACTCCCATATGTGCCTTGACCAGGCAAGCCCAGGGTTTCGAACCGGCGACCTCAGCATTTCCAGGTCGACGCTTTTATCCACTGCACCACCACAGGTCAGGCCAAGAAATGCCTATTTTTTAATTCCTAGGATTCCGCTATTTTTGGTGAGATATAGTCCTCCTCTCCAGGGACATTCAGAATCAGTGAGTGACTGTAAATGCAGATGGGAGGGGACTTGGAAAGCATAATTAAGATGTTTCTGGATGTCTGGGTATAACTTGTATTCTAATTTTTCCTGCAGAAAATGCAGTGACCGTACGACCCGTGTTGTCTGTGTGCTTGAGGTGATTTGACTGCTTTCTGTGTTTCTAGGTGCTAAGAGATGGTGCTTGCGGGGCTCACCTCTGCCTGAGAATCGGTGCTGCAGGCGCTGGGAAAGCCACCTCTGATCCGGGGCTCCCTGCCCGAGCCAGCCTTCCCTTCCGGCCACGCCAGTCTTATGACCACACTACCCGTTTCCTCTTAATGATGGGTATTGGTAAGAACACTACGTCCAAATCCATGGAGGCTGGGAGTTCAACCGAAGGCAAATACGAAGACGAAGCGAAGCACCCCGCTTTCTTCACCCTTCCGGTAACAGCCCTCCCCGTCACCCCTTCCTCTTGAATCACTCTGAAGTGGTTTCTGACCCGAATCCCCTCGGATTAGCTCTAATCCTCCTGTTCTCAGGGAAGGCTAAGGCACTTGAAAACCACATGCCTTTCACTCAGTCAGTGAGTAGGAGCCCCGTGGACAGACTCCGGTGCTGGCCCTGCTCTCTGCCTGGAGTCACCCGATGGGACGGGCTCCAGGAAGGAGGGACACCTTGCTGTGAATGTTGTAGAGCTGGCCCAGTGCTTCCTCTACATGGGAGGATGTTGAAGGCTTAAGTTTATTTCCAAAGATGTGTTCTTTTGAAACAGCCTGGAACCCGACTTCAGACTTGTGTTACCAGGAGAGAAACTGAATGAATGACTTATTGTTTGGACCCAAAGGGCCGGGCTTTGCATTGTGGCAGCAGCATCCAAGATAGAGGTCGTTTTACCTGCAGCGGTGATAGCAGTCAGATTAGGCCGCTGACATGCATTCATTGTATTCAATGCTAATGTTTTTCCACATGAAGGATTATGACTTGTTGTTTATAAAGTTACCTAACGTGTTGGTTTAAAAAAGAAAATCGCCTGGCCGGAGAGCTTAATTGGTTAGAGCATCATCCCAAAGTGCAGAGGTTGCTGGTTCACTCCCCCGTCAGGGCACACACAGGAACAGAGCGCTGCCCCTCCCTCGCTCCCTCCCTCTCTTTCTACCCCCCTACCTCCCTCAGGGTACATTCAGGAACAGATCGCTGTCCCTCCCTCTCTTTCTTTCTATCTCTCTTTCTCTCTCCCCTCCACCTCTTTCTCTAAAATCAATAAAATAAACATTTAGAAAAAGAAAAGGAAACCCACTCTTTAGCCAGAACTCGCCTCACAGTGTTTTTCTGTTAATGTTGGAAATGAGGTTAATGGCAAGAATACCATTCAAGGATTCCTTAAAACGTGGCCCTGGGCTTGCCCTCAGTTGGGCTTTATTCAGTAGGAAAGATGCCAACGTGGCGTCTTTAGTCCCCTGGTTGACCTGACTGGCATCCACATTTTTATTTTTACCCTCTTAATTCTCAGAGAAGTGTGGTACTGATTTCACAATTCAGTAGAACTGACATTACTATTTCCTTCCTTTATGCCAAGTGAATTTTGAAACGGGATTTTCTGTCATATCAAAGGTTTACAGTTGACACAGGTTTTCTAGAGGAAGGGGCAAATTAGTTGTTCAGGTTTAAATTAGATCATCTCTGATGAGCAGGAGTGTTTCATGCCTGGGTATCGACTTGTCTCCCATACAGGTGAAGTGTGGGGGCTGGGGTGGGCCAGCAAAGGGGACAGGTAGGGAGTGCTTGCTGAGATAGATGGGGAACCTAGGGACCTCAGTCCAGGCAGCCAGTGACAAGGCGTGAGAGCAAGCTGGATGAGGAATGGGCGTGGATGGGTGGATTTAGCCAGCGCTGGGTCTTTGTCAGGTGACCGCCAGAGGCCAGCAGTTGAGGTCTGTGCAGGCAGGGTTCTAGCGGTGCTGCATGGACCCCGTGGGTAGGGAGGGGACTGGAGCTGGTGCGAAGGGTCGAGGCTCCGGCGGTGAAAAGGCATTTGGGACAAAGGTCTGGCAGGTATGCTGGGGCCAAGCAACTGGGGTCTTTGGGGATATGAAGGAGGAAAGACAAGCGACGAAGAACAGGTAGCTTTGAGAGGTGGTGAGGGGGTAGATGACCGGATCTGGTATTGGGTGGGGTGTGGGTGGCGAGGTACAACAGAAGTCCAGAAGGGCTTGGGATTGGGTGCTTGGGTGTTGGTGAAATAACCAATGCACACACACAGAAAAGACCCAGGATGCTTTTCTGGTTTGGTTTAAGTTAGTGTGGGGAAGTAACGACCTGACAGGATACAGAACTAAAGATTCTGCTTGCTTGTGATACCTCGTGTCCATTGACAGGAGGGTGCTGATTCCTTTCCCCTAAGGAGTCTTTTTCCCTGCTGTCTCCTCCCAGCTGGGAAGCAGGTTTCCGGCTCTATTGCTGAGAAACCGGCTGCAATAGCTCTGAACACTGTTTGCATTGGCATCTTCTAGCACGGAGAATAGTTCTCTTCGCCAGTAAGGCAGGGGTGTGTAAGGCAGGGATGAGCAGGCGTGGTGACGTCGAGTTTGCCGGGGCAGTCCCCGTTAGGCCTGTCGTTCCTGCATGCTTGTTTGTACAGTTCCCCTTCATGTTTACTGGGTCCCGTTTGGGTGATAAGTTACATGGTCACTGTAATTACAACCAAACTTAAGCATGTGAAATAGTTGAAAACATGTTTCTTAGTTCTTCTGGGAGAAAAAAAAATCCACCCTTCTCTGATTAGAAAAGCAAATACCTGATCATATTAGGAAATTTGGAAAATGGCAATACAACATTTAAAACATAAAGAATATATTTGAATTGAGTGGTTATGGCAGACACAGTTGGGTTGCCTCCCTTCCACCTTCTGTAGTCCCCTCCTCTCCCCAGAGAAGCTACCTTGGCAGACATGGGGGTGATGGTGGTGCAGAAACCATGTAATGGTAACCTTGATTCGCCTAGGCTCTGATTCAGGGAGGGTGATTGGAATGTGCTCATTCTCAGCAGTGAAAAAACAGAAGGCACAGTATGTTTTTGGGTGTTTTAAAAACGGAGCAAGGTACTCTAGAACATGTTCTTGTTCTTATAACTAATTTAATACCAGGTGCCATGGAGTTCCTTCCTGTACATTGCTGAGTAGAGAGTTAGGAGTTAGTTGTTAGATCTTAAAAGTCTCAGTTGGATGGTTTGGAAAATAATTGTAAAGTGTTCTCTCTCGCTCTCTGTAAGAATAATTAGATTTTGGAGAGCAGCAGGGTGTGATTCTGAGAAGGGTCTGAGGGTGAGGATGTTTCTTGGAGCCTGCACAGAGCACTGGTTTAATCCCCCTCTTTCTGTGAGATGAGAGCTTGAGTCTCCTGCACGGTGGCCATGATTTAGGGCAGGGGGTGCTCTTGATAGAGTGGAACAGCCAGGATGAACAGACTTTCTTTTAGAATGTCTGAGTAGATGGGGTGGGGGTGAACACACAATACAGTATACAGACGTGTTGTAGAATCGTGCACCTGAAACCTGTATAATTCTGTTAACCAGTGTCACCTCAATAAATTCAAGTAAAGAAATTAAAAAGAAAATAAATAAATAAAACATTTAAGTTGAATATATATATGTGTATTTTTCTGAAGTGAGAAACGGGAAGGCAGAGAGAGATTCCCGAATGCGCCTGACCATGATCCACCCGGCATGCCCCAGGGCATGATGCTCTCTGCCCATCTGCAACTGGAGCTGTTCTAGTGCTTGAGGCAGAGGACATGGAGCCATCCTCAGCACCCGGGCCAACTTGGCTCCAATGGAGCCTTGGCTGCTGGAGGGGAAGAGAGAGACAGAGAGGAAGGAGAAGGGGAAGGGTGGAGAAGTAGATGGGCACTTCTCCTGTGTGCCCTGGCCGGGAATCAAACCCCGCACTTCCACACGCCAGGCTGATGCTCTACCACTGAGCCAGCCAGCCAGGGCAAGTTGAAATTTTTTTAAGAAAAGAAATGTGCCGATACATGTGTTGAAATAAAAACGTGGAAAGATGGGATGCAAATGAAGATTTTTGTGCATGGTGAGAGGTTCCCCTCTTCTCCTCTCCTCTCCTTTCAGAGTTTTTTACCTTAAAAATTAATTTTTTGCACTGTTTTTTTTTATTAAGATTCTGTGAGATGAGAGCTTTATTATTTATTCATTATAGAGAGGGGAGAGAGAGAGAGAAAGGGGGAGGAGCTGGAAGCATCAACTCCCATATGTGCCTTGACCAGGCAAGCCCAGGGTTTTGAACCAGCGACCTCAGCGTTTCCAGGTGGACGCTTTATCCACTGCGCCGCCACAGGTCAGGCTTTGCACTGGTTTTGAGGTTACACATAGTTGCTTATATTGTAACTTTTAATATGAAGACTTTTGGTAGTTTTCAATGAAATGTGCAAGCTGATAGTAATACCAAATGCCCTTCTGATAGTTAGGACACATACAGCTTGGTATGAATGATCATAAAAAGACAGAGCTGCTGCCGTCACTTGCGAGAGCAGGTTTACAGCATTGGTCCACATTTCAGCTGATTATCTTCTTAACCTTTGCGCGAGGCAAGACTCACAGACTCCTGGTCCTGCAAAGGGCCTTTAAGGACATCTTATTCGTTCTGCTCATATTCAATGCTTGCTTTGTACTCCACACTGTACCAGGAGTGACAGGGTCACAATAGCAGAGGTTGCCCAAGCTTTCTGCCTTCCCCCGTGAGCCCCCCCTCAGCACCTTCCCCATCGCCACTGCCTCCTTTGGGTCATATTTTGTCTGGATCATGATGACGGGCTCCATATGGTCTCCCTGCCTTCCAGCCTTACTCCCTTCCAGCCCCCGATTGTCATTTCGGCTTGTGTCTTTTGCATTCCTAGACTAGTTCAAGACTTCCTCTTCTTCCAGGTGTAGCAGCCAGCTGAACCCCTACCTCTAAATTCTCCATTCACTTGTAACCTGTGTTCACTGAAGCTAGGGAGGCAGGTTCCTGACCTTTAATAATTAGAGGGACGATATTTAAGACAATCAAAACATCATCTGTTGGAGAAAAAGCTAATTTCCTGTTGGGATTTGATAAAGTAGTCTTGGGGGAAGACGGGCTATGGGCGGCTGCCTGGAGGCGGCTGCCTGGTAGTAATTACCCGGCAGTTTCTCCCGCTCCTTTAATTTTAAGTGTTTTAAGGTACCCGTGTTCCTCCCCAGGCTTCAGTGCTACACGTCTTGCCCGGATGAAATGGAAATAGCAAGAAAATTGATGTGTTCTTTCACTAGTATCTTTTAAATAGTTTGCATATATTTCGTCCCTGTCACTGTTTTATTATTTGTATAACTTCATTTATAAAAAATATTTTCACTGCAGAAAATTGAGAAAACATAGAATGCTGTAGTAAGGAAAAAGTACAAATTGTTTAAAATCCTGTCAGCCAGATAAACAACATTCTTATATTTTGGTGTATTTCTTGGCAGAGACGAAACAAATATTTAGTGTTGTTTAAAAAATTCCTGGCACACACAGTCTGCTGTATGAAAGCCCTTTAACTTCATATTGTATCCTGGCAGGTCAGTGCCGGCGACAGCCTATCTTGTCATTGACTCAACAGCAAAATTTTCTACTTTGTGTTTGCAATCTAATTTTTCTACTTTGTTGACATAGAGGTTCAAACCTGCAGATAATTGTTATCAGCATTTATTTGAGCCAAACTGATGACAGCTGCTAGGAAGCAAGATCTCACATGCTTCCAAGAAGTGACAGTTTGCAGCTTCTTGTATGCATTTGGCATTAAGATTACATGAAGTTGGGAGAAAGCAAGTGAGCATCAGATTATAGGACAGCCAACAAGCTCATGAGGGTGGGCAAGCTTGGACTCTGAAAAGAGGCAGATATTGTCAAGGTGTGTTCACCTAGGCTTTGTATCGTACTGAAGAAGTTATATGCCTGGGATGTGACTACCCACCATGACCTGCCTCCTTAAGAATTTAAGAGCCCATCAGGGACCCTGTTAGGTTACTTTCTGTAGAACCCCTTTTTCGTCCACAATGTTTCACCGGAACATTCATCGGGTTATTTCTCATTCATCGATACAACAGATGATAACCTAGTGCGTGTCACCTTATTTCAGTGGTTTATACTCCCCGCAGCTGTTGGAGAGGACCCTCCACGGCCAGCATTAGATGTTGGAGTTTAAAAAGCATTTAAGTAGTTAAGTGAAAGATTAGTTTCCAATTGCTTTCGGTTTGTATTTTAATGAGGCAGAACACACTTATCCCCCTATTCCTTGGCCATTTATATTCTCTCTTGTGAGTGTCTGTCTTCCCTACCCCACCCCCTTCATCTTTGCTGAGCTGAACTGATAATCGGAAGTGGCACAGAGCTAGTAGAAGTGACACTTGCAGAGAAAATCCCTGGATCATCTCGGTTTGAGTGAAAGCCTGTAGCACTGCCAGCTTTGACGAGCGGTGCCTGTCATCACCCATAACCCCAGGGAAGAGGGAGAGCTCATCTGGCTCCATTTGTGGAGAGCGGCTTCAAGTTGTGGGCTTGGCTTTGGGGCCTTAAGTGTGTCTCCATTTGCAACCGCACCATACCTGTGAGAACCTGTGCGCTGACTCATGCTTGGAACTGAAGGGTGTTTCAGAAGTAAATGAGATCATATATATCAACACTGGATCGCGTAGACACACGAGGCAATTAATCGGTGTTTGTTCCACTTCCCCTCCTGCGGCCCCACCAGGCCCCTTGGAGCAGAGAGCAGGGATGCAGGAGGGCCGGCGGGGGGTCGGAAAAGGAGCAAATGCCATGACTGCTGTACAGATGTCACGGGCTCTGAGAAACAGCCCTGTCTGACACCCTCGATAGGCTCCTTCCTGGGTCTCACACGTGTTTGGGCCAAGGAGGGTGGGGACCACGTGGGGAGTGGTCATCTATTTTTTAAAACCTCAGTCAGGATCCTGGAGGAAAGAGCTTGAGGCCTGGAGTGAGAGAGAGCTCAGTGGAAATGTGACTCAGACTCCAAGGGAATTACTTCAGCTCTCGGGCTGTTGGTTTTCCACATCTGTAAAGAGGGACTAAATAAAGCATCTGTCTCAGGCTTGTTATAGGGATCGGATGAAGAAATATATGTAAATTTATGGACATGGTACCTGGCACATATAAATAAGAGAAGGATAAACCAGTGGTTAGTTTAGCTAAAATGTGAAAGTGCTTTGACAAAACTTTTTGACCAAAGCATCGGAAGTCACACTGAGATGGGAGAGAATCTCTTTTTGTTCCATCCATCTCCTTGAAGGTACGTCCTTACGGCCCTATTCATAGACACCAGGCAAGAAAGGGATCCGGAGGGAAGAGGTGCTGTCTGACGCTTGGTGCGGTGGTGTGAGGGCCAGGAAGGGGTCCTGCATGGTACACAGCCGTGAGGCGGAAAGCATACGTCTCTCATTACACATGTTTGCTGAAACGGGCTGGTACTTCTGCCGGCTGTTCTGTAACTTAAGACATCCTGCCCTTCTTTCCCAGAAAGTTCGGGTGTATTTGCCTCGTGCCTTGCAGCAGACTGGTGTTTAACTTAGAGGATGGACCATCCTTCTGTTAATTGTTCCTTGCAGGGAGTTCTAGCTTTGCATTTTTATTTATTTTTAAATTAAGAAAACGTTATTAAATTTAATGGGGTGACATTGGTTAGTAAAATTATACAGGTTTTAGGCGCACAACTCTACAATACATCATCTGTATATTACATTGTGTACTTCTCCATCCCAGGTATTTTTAATTTTTATTTATTGATATGAGAGGGGGGGGAAACATTGATTTGTTGTTCTACTTATTTATGCACTCATTGGTTGATTCCTGTATGTGTCCCGACCGGGGATTGAACCTGCAACCTTGGCATGTCAGGACGATGCTCTAACCAACTGAGCAGATGAGCTACTTGTCCAGGGCTCTTTTATTCATTTATTTTAAACACTAGGTAATAGATTCATACGACTCAAAACTTAAGAGTGCAAAGGGTGTAGAGCAGGGGTCCCCAAACTACGGCCCACGGGCCGCATGCGGCCCCCTGAGGCCATTTATCTGGCCCCCACCACACTTCTGGAAGGGGCACCTCTTTCATTGGTGGTCAGTGAGAGGAGCATAGTTCCCATTGAAATACTGGTCAGTTTGTTGATTTAAATTTACTTGTTCTTTATTTTAAATATTGTATTTGTTCCCGTTTGATTTTTTACTTTAAAATAAGATATGTGCAGTGTGCATAGGGATTTGTTCATAGTTTTTTTTATAGTCCGGCCTTCCAACGGTCTCAGGGACAGTGAACTGGCCCCCTGTGTAAAAAGTTTGGGGACCCCTGGTGTAGAGTGAAAAGCTCCTTGCCCGGCCTTATATACACCAGTCCTCCCCATACACCACTTTTCAGAAATGGCTTTTGAATCTGTAAGCAAAAATGTTCCTGTCTCCTTTTTTACATACATGTGTGTGAATCTGTCTACGGCTGGAGCTCTGCTCTTGCTTTCTTCACTTACTTTACAGAGTGGGGGGTAAAGTAGGTTTCCAGATGTATGTGAACAGTTTATTCTTGTATTATTTATTAATTATATTATTCTTCATACAAACCATGTAACCCTGTTTTTGCCCCACCCTGTATTGTGGATGATGTTCTCTATGTCCCTGTCAGAATATAGAGTACTCTACATATCACTACAGAGCATCTATGGTGTGGCTGTATCATAATTGATTTGAATATTCCCACTTGATAGATACCTAAATTGTTTCCAATATTTTGCTGTTAACATTAGCACTGCAATGAAGAACCTTGCATATAGGTGATTTCATTCAGAGGTAAGACAAGGATAAATTTCCAGAAATGGGGCTGTTGGGGCAGAGGGATGTGCCTTGCCAAGTTGAGGGGCACCAGGGAGTGCCCTCTGTTGAGGTCATTTCATTGCCATCAGCACTGTGTGAGAGCCTGTTTTCCTACAGGCTCGCCAGTGGAACGTGGGTTGGACTGGGGTCTTGGCCAATTTAGTAGATGGAAAAAGTTTTCTGTTGTCATTTTAATTTGCATCCTCAGCTGAGTGAGGTTGAGCCTCTTTTCAGATGTTCAGTAGCCATTTATAGCTTCTTATTTTCCTGTTGAAATGTTGATTTTGTTTCTTGTTGGTTTGTATCCCAACCAGAAATTTACCACCTGGAAAGAATCGATGATGCTGGCTCTCTTTTGGATGGAGTGCTGGAAGTAGCTGGGTACCCTTGGCATCTGTGTTCGAATGAGTTTGTATCCAAGGTTTCATAGGGACAGCTATTAAGGGGAAGTGGCCAGCTCAGTGCCTGATGTGAATCTGTGCCCAGCAAACGCTAGCTCTCACCATCACCATCATCATGGGGGGTGTGGGAGCAGGAGCACAAATGGGCTTTCAGTGTGTGCCTGTGACAGGCACGTGGACCCACCCTGCCCTTCAGGATGGGGCCAGGAATGGGGAGAGGTGAGGCGTCTTCTGGCTCTTTTCAAAGGTCAGATTGTGCTGCAGAATGTGTGGGACGTGCCTGGAGCCCGGAAGGTGCTCCAGCGGCCGCCAT
The DNA here is from genome assembly GCF_036850765.1 of Saccopteryx bilineata. Lineage (NCBI taxonomy): Eukaryota > Metazoa > Chordata > Mammalia > Chiroptera > Emballonuridae > Saccopteryx > Saccopteryx bilineata. Next base: position 183,275,092 of record NC_089495.1, read on the forward strand.
CCCAGGAGCCCTCTGCAGGAGGCTGTGCTTTGCAGGACCAGCTGAGCTTTTGGATGCAGTGTTGGCTGCTCCCGAGGTTTCGCCTGCATGTGGCTGCTGGGGGTGCCATAGGGGCTGCCATATTTGAAGAGGTGAAGAAAACAAGGTTGCTGCTTCCACCAACTTGAGGGTTGCTAGTGTTAGGTTAGATCTATCGGCTATATGTTTTGGGGGTATCTATCATCTAAGATGGACAAGTTCTGTAGGTTTAGGGTATGCTGTATTACACTCACTTTGATTTATTTTTCATGGTAGTTAAGTTTGAAATGTCAAGTAATATTGAAGGCAGGTAGGAGATTTTTATGTCCACTAAAAGGTCTTGGGTTAAAGTCGGGGAAACATCAATCTTGATATCTTTAGTTTATTTAAAACATTTAAATTGTAGTTATGGAGGAAATGTGTGTGTGTGTGTGTGTGTACACACAGGGTAAGAATAGTCAATTTGAGGAACTTTATTACTACTTTTATTGTTTTAGTATAAAATGGTTCACTTAGCTACCAGACACGTGACAGTGGTGGGTAAATTATACCCGATTCCAAATAGATGATAAGTGAGTTCTGAACCCTCTGATCAGAGGCACGGGGTTTCCCAGGTACTTGGGCCCTTCAGTTTACAGGTGTTGGCGGCCGCTGATTCACTTTAATTTCTGTGAAACACAGGCTTACTTCACTGTCACTTTAAATTGCCATTGCTCTGATATTGACCCTTAGCATGACCCTCCTTCACTATGGCTCCTGTCACTTCCTATTTCCTGTACATTTGGCTGTCTTAGGGTTACTGTTCAGAAACACAGACTTTAAGCATTATTGTCTTAGCTTAGTAGAAGACAAAGCAATAAAGGCATTATGTTTATTGAGCAATAGACACACTCATGTATCCAAAGGCAATATAGCCCTGCATATTGGAGACAAAATGAACTGCACAAATTGAGGCAGAGAAAACCTGCTTTCACAGCTGACTGAGTGACTGAGCAATATTATTAGCTTAGTGGGGAACATTCAGAGCCACAAGTTCGGTTTCAAATAATTTTGGGGAGAGCAAGGACATGTTGTTCCCAAAGGATTTTTAAATAATCTACGAATATTTTTAATAAAAACTTGGTCAATTTCCTGAGAAGAAAGATGCCAAGATTCCCCTCTGTTATCTGTGATGCTATTAATAACACAAAAGAAAATCTGTTTTTATTAGGTTTAGAAAGCTTTCCAAGACGTTTTATTTCCCAGTTGAGATAATATTTAGAGGTTCAAAAATGTGAAGCTTTGATAGTGTCAGGAGCATTTTTTTTTTATCATTTTCTCTTAAAAAATGAAAAGCTCAATGCCTTTCCTGAAGAATTGATTTTAGCATTAGATTTTTTAAAATTAAATTTTATGTTTTTTAAAAAGTAGACCACCAGAGCAGCTAATTTAATAAGCCAGAGGAAAAGTAGTAGTTAAAATTGGTGTCTTACTCCGTGGCACCTGGCCGCATCCTGTGTCCAGGGTGGTACTGGGGTGGGAGGCTGTGTGGCAGGACCGCATCCTCACTGCCTGGGCACAGGGGCTCGAACAGGGTTTGTTGAATGAATATGTGAGGCCTTTCCTAGCCTGGGCGCACCTGCATTTCACCGTTACTTACTTATTAAATTGCGAACGGAACAAATCAGAGGAGGAGAGGGAGTTGCCAGAGTCTCCTCTTCGGTGCCACATGCACAGATTAAAAAACTTTTTTTTGAGGTGAAATTAAAACAAAATAAGACAGTTTAAAAGTGAACAATTCAGTGACATTAAACACATTCACAATGTTGTGCAACTATTACCTCTGTCTAGTTCCAAAACATTTTCATCACCCCCAATAGGAGACCCTGCGGCAACTGGAGAGAAGGAATGTGGGTGAAGGTTAGTTTCAGCTGGGGTAGGACATTAAATCCGATCCGGGCTTCTCTGATGATTTAGTAACTCAACTTTGTTGTTTTAAGACAATTCATCCTGAGCGTGTGTACCTCTTGGCTTCTCCGTGGGCTGAGTGCTGCTGTGATATGACTTGGAGCGTGGTTCTGATCGTAAGAGTTTCAAGTTGTGGACTTGAACTTGGCTGGGCACGTGTATCCTGCTGGCAGCTAGTTTTACAGGCGAACAAACACGGCCACGGACCTGGTTGGCGTGTGTAAAGAGCTATAGCATGTCTTAGAGACAGTTTTCAAAACAATTCTTTAGTTGAAACGATATAAGAAAATTTGCTCTGTAAGAATTATGTACCAGTTCAGCGTGATCTTTGGTATTTTTTAAAACTAGCTTCCGACTGCGATTGTCGTCTGTATGCGGCCTTGAATGAGCAGGTCAAGTTTTCTCTGGCCTAATTTTTTCAACTACAAAAATAAGTGAATTAAATCTCTCTGAACTGCCTCGATCTAGGCTTGGATCGTAGTCTTTTTTTAATTTCTTCCTGTTGTAAAAATAAATTTTCCTCATTACAGAGAATTACCAACATATATAAAGTGAAAAAGAAGACAAAAATGGCCTCAGTGATGAGAGACAACCACTGTTAATATTTTAGTGTACATCTTTTTTATCATCCATTTAAAAAGCACTATACAAAATAACATATGAATATATATCGATTACAAAAGGCCCAAATGCTAGAGAACAGTTGGGGGTGGGCCCTGGGCAGGCAGCTCAGCTGGTTACGAGCGTCATCCTAACACACCGAGGTTGCAGGTCTCATCTCTGGTCAGGGCACCTGCAGGACAGCCAATGAATGCGTAAGTAAGTGGGAAGTGGAACAACTAGATCTTTCTTTCTCTCTCTCTTTCTCTCTCCCTCTCCCTTCCTTCATTTTTTCTAAAAATCAATTTAAAAATATCAACCAATGAATCGATGCTCTCTCTCCTTCGCTCTAAAAGCATATAAATAGATAACCACACACATGGCCACTGAAGCAGCACACATTTCCTGGAAGTTTCATTTAAGAACACCCAAAACTTGGCTCATTTGATAGATAAAAATGGCCCTGGCCGGTTGGCTCAGTGGTAGAGCGTCGGCCTGGTGTGCAGGAGTCCCGGGTTCGATTCTCGGCCAGGGCACACAGGAGAAGCGCCCATCTGCTTCTCCACCCCTCCCCCTCTCCTTCCTCTCTGTCTCTCTCTTCCCCTCCCGCAGCCGAGGCTCCATTGGAGCAAAGATGGCCCGGGCGCTGGGGATGGCTCTGTGGCCTCTGCCTTAGGCGCTAGAGTGGCTCTGGTTGCAACAGAGCGACGCCCCAGATGGGCAGAGCATCGCCCCCTGGTGGGCAGGCTAGGTGGATCCCGGTCAGGTCAGGCATATGCGGGAGTCTGTCTGACTGCCTCCCTGTTTCCAACTTCAGAAAAATACCAAAAAAAAAAAAAAGTCCAGATTTTGTCTCTTAAGAGAATTATAAAGGATCTTGGGAGGAAGTGCTTCCATACAGCAGGCAGCTGTGCTGTGGAACAGCCTCTGAATAGAGTGTGTCTCTTCAGGTGGTGATAAATGGAGGGGCCACGTCCAGCGGCGAACAGGACAATGAAGACACCGAGCTCATGGCGATCTACACAACAGAAAACGGCATCGCAGAAAAGGTACTGTGTAGCGCACCCCCTCCTCCCCACTGCTGATGTCTCCGGTTCCAGACAGGACGTGTGTCCTTCATCCGGGGTTTTGTCTCTGCCCTCTTTATAATAGAAATAGAAGTGATGAGGAACAGAAGTTACTAATCTTTAATTGTCTTAATGGCAATTAAACCAGGTCCCATATAGAGTCCCTTGTCTATCTGTCTATCTATCTATCTATCTATCTATCTATCTATCTATCTATCTATCTATCTATCTATCTATCATCTATCTATTGATCTATCTATCTGGAAGCCTCAGCCAACATGCCAGAGGGAAGTGGTTCAAGAGTTTGGGTCACAGAAGTAGAAGTGAATTGTAGAAGAAATGGGCTCAGGAAACAAGTTATAACAAAAGAAGGGCCCTTGGAGCTCAGGGGAGAGAGACAATTTAGCAAAGGCACCTGGGGGGATGGGGTGGGCAAAGGTGAGGGCTGCTCCACCGAGAGCCTCCTGGGGCGTAGGGTATTCTGAAGTCAGTTGTGGTGAAGTTCCTTCCCTTTCCTCCCCTCCCTCCCTCCCTTCTTTCTTCCCTCTTTCTTTCTTTAAATTTTATTTAGAAAATTAAATTTAACAGGGTAACCGATCAATAAGAGTACATAGGTTTCAGGTAAAAATTTCTATAGCATTTCAACTGTTGATTATGTTGTATACCCATCACCCAAAGTCAAATCATTTTCCGTCACCTTTTATTTGTTCCTCTTTACACCCTTCCCCCCCCTCCCCCACATCCTTCGCCCCTTGGCAGCCACTTCACTTTTATCTATGTCCATGAGTCTCAGTTTTATATCCTATCTATGGGTGAAATCATACAGTGCTTAGGTTTTCCTGATTTACTTATTGCACTCAGTGTAATGCTCTCAAGGTTCATCCATGTTGTTTTAAATGGCAGTATGTCATCATTTCTTATGGCTGAGTAGCATTCCATTGTATAGATGTATCTCATCTTCTTTATCTAATCCTCTATTGAAGGACACTTTGGTTGTTTCCATGTCTTGGCCACTATAAATAATGCTGCAATGAACATGGGGCTTCATGTGTTTTTATGTACCAGTGTTTTTGAGTTTTGGGGGTAGATACCCAGTAGAGAAATTGCTGGGTCATATGGTAGGTAGTTCTAGTCTTCATTTTTTGAGAAGTATTTTTTCTGAAACATTGATTCTTTCATTCTAATTTTCAAGCTAATTTACTATGTAGAGATAAGCAGAATAGGTTTTTAATAGTCTTTTAAATTCCTTAATTTCTGTGATTATTTCCACTTTGTGTATGTTTATCCTTTTCCTCCCACATTGTCCCATTTCTCTTTCCCTGGATTAGCTAGTTTTTAATTTATTTTTTTAATTTAAAAGAAATAAATTTTAGATTTACTTTTGTTTCCTAAGTAACTGCTTTCCTGTTTCCTAATGTATCTGTTTCTCTTTTTCTTTATTCCTTTAGTTTTCCTTTTATTTTTTTGAGACATATGCTTTGTCTGTTTTGTCTTTTTGTTTTAAGGCTATGAATTTTCCAGTGAGGACTTCTTTAACTATATCTAATAAATTTTCATATGTAATTTATTTATGTTTATTTATTTACTTATTTTTAAATTGCTATATGTTGATTTTAGAGAGAGAGGAAGGGAAAGAGAAACAATGATTTGTTATTTCACTGATTTATGCATTCATTGGTTGATTCTTGTACGTGCCCTGACTGGGGAGTGAACCCGCGACCTTGGCGTGTCAGGACAACGCTCTAACCACCTGAGCTATTCGACCAGGGCTTGTAATTTATTTTTTATTCCTATTTTCTAAATAGTCTGCTACTTTGGATTGTATTTCTTCTTTTCCTTCTGGCTTTTAAGGGCACATTTAAAAAACTTGTAGATGGAGGGGAGTTTTTGATGGTTTATTAATTTCTGGTTTTCTTATATTGTTAGCAGAAAACGTTGCCTGTATTGTTTTTTGGGATGTATTGAGGTGTTTCTTATGTTTGAATTTTTGTGAATGTTCCAGCTTATCAGAAATGCAGGCTCTCTACCCCAGTCTAGACCTGCTGAATAAGATTCTGCACTTTCATATACTTCCTGTGTGATTCATATATTCACCGAGTCAGAGAAGTAACTCTGTAGCAGTTTCCAAGAGAAGGGCTGGCTCATGGGAATAAATTTTTATCCAAAACTAACTATGACATTTAGGCTCAAAGGCTGTGATTGCTGCCTTCCCGTTTTCTCATATTGAATGTGGCAGTGAAGAAATCAAGCCGTTCTTTTTTTCTTCTTCCTCTTATCAGTATCTTGATCTTTTTTGCCTGTCTTATGGAATCTTTATCTTTGATATTCAATAACTTTATTTAGATATGTTTTGATGTTGACCATTCTGGGTCAGTTTTATCTGGCACTTTTAATATTTAGCGTCAAAGCTCCTGTTACTTTAGGAAAACTGTCTTGAATTATATCTATTTTTTGTTCCGTTCTGTTTTGTTTTTCTTATTAGAGGGCTCCAGTTATGCATTTTGGATCTCCTTTGCCTGCTTTCTCTAGCCATTCCTTCTCTCTAATACGTTTTTTCTTCTTATATTGTTTTTTCTTCATCTGTATTAAATTTTTTAAAAAATTGATTTTTAGAGAGAGAGAGAAGAGAAACGTTGATTTGTTGCTCCACTTATTTGTGCCTTTGTTGGTTCTTATATGTGACCTGACCGAGGGACCAAACCCACACCTTGACATAGCAGGATGATACTCTTCTAACGAGCTGAGCTAACTGGCCAGGGCCATTGTATTCTTTCCTTCTTTCTTTCTTTTCTTTTTCTCTTTTTCTTCCTTTCTTCCCTCCTTCCTTCCTTCCTTCCCTCCCTCCCTCCCTCCCTCCCTCCCTCCCTCCCTCCTTCCCTTCTTCCCTCCCTCCCTCTCTTCCTTTTGAATAATATTGCTTACAATATTGTTGTAACAGTTTGTACTAATCTGATTGTAGTGTTACTATACTTTAGATATTTCTCTTTGTTACTTTGAGAGCAGTAACACTCCCTACTTGGAAACTAGATAATGGGATGGTATTGAATTGTCCTTTGTATAACAAGCCCAATATCCATAGTTGCATCATGTCAGCAAAATGGTCAGTTGAATTTAGGGTTTCCCAAGACCTGAGTTGGGGGTTCCCAGATCAGGTTCAGTGATTTTCTAGGACTCAATTTAGGAAAACTTACACTCTTGGTTATAGTTTATTTCAGAGAAAGGATTGTTAGGGAAGGGTCCGGGAGACACCAATGTAAGCTTTCAGTTCTCCTTTTCCAGGGGAGTTGTGTGGACATTGCCTAATTTCCCTAAAACAACGTGTGGCAGCACTCAAGGAGTGTTGCCAGCCAGGGAAGCTCCCTGGAGCCCTGGTGTGCAGGGTTTTATTGGGGATCGTGCAGGTATAGCCGACCGCTGCATGCATCCAGCCCCTTCAGAGGTCAGACTGAGACCATGTAGCCCAAGGTGCCCACTATAGATTGCATCATTACATGGCCTGCTTGGGACTGTCCCGTGCTTCAGGTAAACAAACACACTCTTAAAACTCAAGATGTTCCAAGAGCTCAGAGGTTACCTCCAGGTGCCAGGTGGGAACCAAACCTTTCTCTGACATGTGCAGGATTTGGACATCCCAGACCTCTTGAGTTAATTCTTTACTATATCGCCATGTATCAAATTCCTTAGATGTGTGTACTTCCTCTACCAATACATTTTGAAAGACACATATAATCCACTTAAACCTATTCAACAATACACATCTCTCATTATGCATCCTACGAATGGAAGAAAAAGTTCTCTCAGAAAGGTCATATTCAACTCACATCTGGATTAGATCAAATATCAGCTCACACCAGACATTTACCTTTTGGCTTCAGCAGGTAAGCCTGAGTTGCGTCACTCCTTTTGTTTAAGGGTATTTGATCCCTAAAGCCCCATTGCCCTGTGCCTGGAAAACTGAGTAATAAACACAGGGACTGGGCAGCTTCTTGTGGCCCAGACCCGCCTGATAAGGGGGCACAGGTTGGTCTAGATATGGCCAAGGGTCAGAATGCCATCGTCTTTATATTTTTTGTGGAACATGTTTTCATTTTGTTTCTTCTGTTTGTCAGGTTATTTGAGATTTTCTTTAAATGCCCATCTCCAATTCCAAGGGACTGTTCAGAGGGTTTTAGCAGTCGGAGCAGTTCTGAGGCTGTGCTGGGAGACTCGAGGTTGCCTTGAGTCTTCTGTTGGGCTCAGATACTGGATCACTTCAGAAGTGCTGCTGATACTGACCAGGAATGTCGAGATGATAACCTAGAGCAGGGGTCCCCAAACTTTTTACACAGGGGGCCAGTTCACTGTCCCTCAGACCGTTGGAGGGCCGGACTATAAAAAAAACTATGAACAAATCCCTATGCACACTGCACATATCTTATTTTAAAGTAAAAAAACAAAATGGGAACAAATACAATATTTAAAATAAAGAACAAGTAAATTTAAATCAACAAACTGACCAGTATTTCAATGGGAACTATGCTCCTCTCACTGACCACCAATGAAAGAAGTGCTCCTTCTGGAAGTGTGGCGGGGGCCGGATAAATGGCCTCGGGGGGGGGGGGGGCCACATGTGGCCCGTGGGCCGTAGTTTGGGGACCCCTGACCTAGAGTGTTTGTGAAGATTTTGGCTCAAAAAGCATGTAACACTTAACATTAAAAAAAAAAAAATCTTTAATTGTAGTGGAAGGAAAAACAAAAGAAAATTGCCCTCTAAGCTATAAATAATTTTTAATCTTTTTTTTTTTTTTTAAGTAAAATGTGAGTCATACATCTGTCTACTTTTGACTTGTGCTCTTTTACTCACCGTTGTGTCTGAGCAGCCGCAGGACTTGACTTTTAGGCACAGAGATCTTTTTCCTTGTGGGGATGGGGCGGGGTAGGAGCAGCAGATTAGTGTGCTCTGAAAGTGGTTAGTGTTTTATATTACCGTATTTCCCCATGTATAAGACGCTCCCGTGTCTAAGACACACCTTAATTTGGGGGCCCAAAATTTGAAAGAAAAAAAAATTACATAAAGTTATTGAACTCAAGTTTTATTCATCATAAAATTCATTCCTGCGAGAAAACGGGAAATGCAAGTAAAAAAATTTTATAACCACTGTATAAGACGCACCCAGTTTTTAGACACCAAATTTTTTAAGAAAGGGTGCACCTTATACATGGGGAAACACTATACTTCTTCATTCCTGGCACCACCCAAGGACTGCCCCTGCCAAGGTATTACTTTGTGGTCTCCACCTGGGAGCATCGTCTCCATACGGACAGTCCCCAGGCTTGGGGACAGTCTCTGAGCAAGCTGGACACTCTGGGGGATGAGTCGATGGCCAGGGACCCAAACCCCAGGCTCTGGAGACTGCATGTCTCACTGAGCCGTGCCCTGGAGCTTTGGGTCAGAGGTAGCCAAGTCTGAATTTTACAGGAGAGTGGCAGACACTTACTAAAGCTGCTTTTCAGTAGTGGGCCTGCACTGAACTGAGCTAACTTGAGTCGTTGTTTTTATGAAACAACTCCTCTGTCCCTCTTGCTCACAGAGCTCTCTGGCCGAGACGTTGGATAGCACCGGCAGCCTCGACCCCCAGAGGTCGGACATGATCTACACCATAGAAGACGTGCCTCCCTGGTACCTGTGCATATTCCTGGGGCTGCAGGTAAGATGGGTCCTTGAGGATGTAACCGTCTGTACATGCTTGGATGTTTTTTAAAATTCAGTTTTGATTTTTAGTTATTGATATCTTTATTATAAATTACTCTTTTAAGAATGATGGATGGGGCCCTGGCCGGTTGGCTCAGTGGTAGAGCGTCGGCCTGGCATACAGGAGTCCCGGGTTCAATTCCCGGCCAGGGCACACAGGAGAGGCGCCCATCTGCTTCTCCACCCCTCCCCCTCTCCTTCCTCTCTGTCTCTCTCTTCCCCTCTCGCAGCCAAGGCTCCATTGGAGCAAAGTTGGCCCAGGCGCTGGGGATGGCTCTATAGCCTCTGCCTCAGGGGCTGGAATGGCTCTGGTTGCAGCAGAGCCGTGCCCCAGATGGGCGGAGTGTCACCCCTGGTGGGCGTGCTGGGTGGATCCCGTTCGGGCGCATGGAGGTGTCTGTCTGACTGCCTCCCTGTCTCCAACTTCAGAAAAGTACCCCCCCCAAAAAAAGAATGATGAATGGAAATTATCAACAGTTTCATAATAGGGAAAGGAAGAAAAGAACAGGACGAGTAGGATAGCAGGGGAATGAAAGAAGGAAAAAAGAATTGATGTTTCTCATCTCTCTCCCTTCCTGTCTGTCCCTCTCTCTGACTCTCTGTCTCTGTCACACAAAAAGAGAGAGAGAGAGAGAGAGAGAGAGAGAGATGGGAAACATCCTATGCAATGAAGCCTGTGTAACTTTAATCCCCAGACCTGAGAGAAAGTTTTTAAAAGTCAACTAATTATCTCAAAAATACAGATGTAAAATTCTACAGAATATTGGCAAATCAAATCACAGAAAAAAGCTATAGCAAGACTAACTAGAATTTGTTTCGGTAATGTTTCAGCATAAAATAATTCATGTTAACAGATCAGAAGAGAAAGATCTATGATTTTAGCGATTGATGCTGAGAAGCATTTAAAAAAAAAAAGAGCCTGACCTGTGGTGGCGCAGTGGATAAAGCGTCGACCTGGAACGCTGAGGTCGCTGGTTTGAAACCCTGCACTTGTCTGGTCAAGTCACAAATGGGAGTTGATGCTTCCTGCTCCTCCCCCCTTCTCTCTCTCTGTCTCTCTCTCTCACTCTCTCTCCTATCTAAAATGAATAAATTAAAAATTAAAAAAAAAAAGAGTAGCCCTGGCCGGTTGGCTCAGTGGTAGAGCATCGGCCTGGCGTGCAGGAGTCCCGGGTTTGATTCCTGGCCAGGGCACACAGGAGAGGCATCCATCTGCTTCTCCACCCCTCCCCCTCTCCTTCCTGTCTCTTCTCCTCCCGCAGCCAAGGCTCTATTGGAGCAAAGTTGGCCGGGCGCTGAGGATGGCTCTATGGCCTCTGCCTCAGGCGCTAGAATGGCTCTGATTGCGGCAGAGCGATGCTCCAGCTGGGCAGAGCATCGCCCCCTGGTGGGTATGCCGGGTGGATCCCAGTCGGGTGCATGCAGGAGTCTGTCTGACTGCCTCTCTGTTTCCAACTTTAGAAAAATACAAAAAAAAAAAAAAAACAAAGTATAATCCCAGTAAGAATTTAAGAATTGTATAAGTGAAATATCACCAGTGTTTGTACTGAGTACTTCCTTTATGCTGGCCTGGCTTCGTGTGAGTAATAATAATGCCAGGAGATGTGATGGGAAGGAGAAATGCTGAAGAAGAAATTCGATTTGGCTTATGATACAAGTGAGCACTTGGAAAACCAGTTTTGTTTTGTTGCTTTATGTGAGCTGTTTTTTAAAAACAGTGGAGGGCGAGTTATGTTGAACTCAGAGAAAAACGAGGAAGGGTTTACCCTTCGCTCTGCCTTCCTGTCGCCCACAGCACTACCTGACTTGCTTCAGCGGTACGATCGCGGTGCCCTTTCTGCTGGCTGATGCCATGTGTGTGGGGTACGACCAGTGGGCCACCAGCCAGCTCATCGGGACCATTTTCTTCTGTGTGGGAATCACAACTCTGCTGCAGACGACGTTTGGATGCAGGTGAGATTGGGGTGCTAACCTGGGATGCTGAAGCCCCTGTAAGGAGGGCATCGGACAATGCCATTTATCTAGGACTCCTGAGAAGGACTGACGGGGCTGGGGCCAGGGGTGGGGATCGTTCTAGTGAGCCTTGTCCCACCCAGCCCCCGCCATGTTTCTTCTCTTGGTGGATGGCACCATCTCCCACCAGCTGTGCAGGCTGGAAGTCTGACTCACGCTCGGCTCCTTCCAGCCCACCAGCCACAGGGCAAGCTGTCTCCCCGCTCCTGCCCACATCCCGTTAGTCCTGACTTGGACTGTTCTGCTAGGTCCCAGCTGGTTTCCTTGCCTCCAGGGCTACTCCTTGCCCCACTCTGCACCCATCCCCTGTGCTGTCTTGCCAACATTAGCATCTTCCTTGGAGCTGCCAATTCTGCAGCCCCGCTCCCTGTGTAAAACCGGCGTGTGCCCACTTTTTAAGCTCCTGCCTTGCTCTCTGCCCCCCCCGCCCTTCCAGCTGTGCCTCTGAACCCCGCTGTCCCCTTCCCTGCGCTCACCCTAAGGCAGCTCCTCCCCGAGCCACCCCGCTGTTCCACCCTCCCATGCCCGTGCTCGTGCTCGTGCTCCCCAGCACCCCCGTGCACCTGCTCATCCTTCTGGTCTGGCTGGTCCCGCCCCCTCTGTGCAGCATCCCGTTTCCTCGAAGCCTCCTTTGTTCTCTCAGAGTTCCCACACATGCATTTCGTGTACGTTCTTCTAATGTGGCTCTTATTCCACGGTGTCCTTTTTTGTTCCTGTGTCTTTCCCCACTGGGTTGTGCTCCCCTCCTTGACGCCAGCGCTCTGACTTGTTCGCCTCCGCGTCCCGCCCCAGCTTACACGGGCCCCCGAGTTGCTGCAGAGGAGGGCAGGGAGCCGCTCTTTCCTGCCGCCTCCTGCAGGCTTGCTTTCTTTCCTCCTGTCCCCTCTTCTGCCCTCTTCCCACTGCGGCCTGTTCCTCCACCCCAGGGCTCTGCTCATGGGTGGAGCCTGCAGGGACAGGATTGTCCTCAAGTGAAGGGCAGCAGAGTCATTTGCCGAGTCCTAGCTCTGTCTCTTGCATGATGACATATAATCTGTGGACGGGCTTTGCCTTGCCTGCTGGGGAACGAAAAGGAGACCATGCAGGGGCCACTTGGGTGTCATAGCTGTGTTCTGAGGAGGCAGGACCCTCAGGGACCTCGAGAGGGCCGTTCTTACTGGGGAGGGGGCAGGCAGGAGAATGTGGGGAGAGCCCTGAGGAGTGTTAGGGCCTCTGGGTGGCGGCACAGGCGATACTCTGGGAAGGGAAACGGCGCTCCCTTGTAGATGTGCTGATGGAAGGAAGCCGTGTGACTGAAGGCTGTGGAGCTGGCCAGCTCATGGAATTCCCAAAACCCCAGCTCCTGCAGGACTGCCTGCAGCCCCCATGCTGCGCAGAGCTGTTTCCTCAGAAAGGAGCGTCTGCTTAGGGGACCCCTGAGGGGAGAGCCAAGGGTGCCATTGACCTGCTGGAGGAAGGAGGTCTGTCCTGGGACTCATTTTCTTAGCATCAGGGAGTTCAGTTGGCTGGCAGCACCGTTCGTTCATTTCGATACAGCATTTAAGGTTCTGTATGTCAGGTCCAGAATGGGCTAAAACTCTTTTGTTGGCTGACTTGGGAGCCTCACCTTGTCCATAGGGCACTGGTTCTAAATAGCTGACCACCAGGGAACTTGTAAATGTGGGCAGTGCCTATACTTGAGAACTGTTGGTTGACATGCAGAGGGGATGGAGCTGTCTTTATTGTGCTAACAGGGGCACTGTGTGCAGTTGTGCCGTGGTCTCATGCCAAGGTCAGCCAGGGTCGGATGCATTGCCAGCGCTGGATACACCGGGCTGTTGGCTATTTTAATAATAAACCGCAATCCCATGGGCAGTCAGGACCTACAGTTCCCAATGTGAAGCAGTAGCTTTCAAAATGTGGTGAATGGTGGCTTCTTCTCCCTTACACACGGGGGAGGGGGCAGGCAAACAGGAGAAGTGAGAGGGGCCTTGGTCAGATGACATCCTCAGCTGTTTCTTTCCTAAGGTATTTAATGGATGACATTTTGCCATTATTTTAATAGCCCTCATGTGTTTTTGTGGATTATTATAAGCTTCCTAAAATGTTTGGAAACTTTTTGTGCGTGAATAATATGAAAAGCCCTTTAGTTTTGCTAAATGCTAACATAGACCCTCATCAAGGCTGTGAATGATCATGTTAACAGACTTGGTGTGTGCTTCCTGGCCACAACAGGATCAAGTAAACAGATAAAGCCGTTGGGCAAGAGGGATTGTTAGGGTGGGACAGTGTGGGAGGGAAGCGCTGACAGAGCCAGGAGTGGGGTTTGTTCCCAGTGTCACGGCCTTAGGATTGCAGACGGCCTGTGCATTTGTTTGATTTATGGGTTTGGGGGTGGTGGGGGCGTTCAGCACTTAGGCTTAAAGCAATAGAAGAAAACGTTTTCATGTTCAGTTTTAATGATCTCTAAGCTGAATTTTTAGACTCTCCCAACTCCAGGTAGTTTGTAGGATTGTGTGTGACTTCTGTGTGCTGCTCTGTGGACTTGTGGCCTTCGATTGCGAATACCCCACTGCACGGGATGGAGCCGGTACCTGGGACCTAGAGACGAGCCGTGGTCTGTGCTTGTGCAGAGGGCCCTTGATTTCGAGGAAGCCAAGACAACTGCAGGTCAAGCTCAGAGGAAGATGGTGTTGGCATTCCGACCTGTGGGCAGTGGTCAGGCCGTCCCTCCTCCTCATTGCACACGGCCACCCTGATGAAGCGGGGCACGCTGTTCCCGGTCACCTGTTTCATTCTACAACAATACTCGCAATTGATAGGGAGATGGTGAAGGGGACACAGGCGTATGCCTCTGCAAATCTGAGTGTGGGCTCAGACCGCCGCTGTCAGCTGTCACCACGTTACAGTCGCTCCTCCGGAGCCGTGTTTCCCACGAGCTGGGCTGAGGACACGCAGATGTGTCTGGTGCCGCACGGGCTGTAGACCCTCTTTCCTTCGCTGCACATCTGCCCTGGCATGAGAGTGGTTCATTTCGTGTGTGGATCGTGCCTGTTGTGAAATGGAGGTTGTGGGTTGGAGCCCCAGTTGTGACTTGCCTGGCTTTAGTGCTTCCCAGAGCCTCTGCCGGCAGGGGGTGAGCGGTCGGTGCCATACCTGCTTCTGTCACCTCCTCCTGCTCCCGCCTGTTCCTCCCTCCTCCTCCCCTGTGACCTTGATCTCCCACACTTTGCTTTCAACTCTGTCTTTATTGAGTTTCCTTGAGTGAGAGTTCAGCATTCCTGTTCTGTTTGACTTGTGATGTCAGTCTCAGCCACCCCTTGGACTGGCTCCAGGACTCAGTACAAAGCCTTGACAATCGGAGAGACCCGGGCAAGGGTGTTAGCCAGCATGCAGCAGTCTCGGTGCCCTGGCTGTGGGCGTGACTCAGCCGCGTGCCACCTGGCTGCCTTTGCCTTTCCAAACCGAGACCAGTTTCCCAGCACCTGCCCCCACCCCTCCGTGGACGGCAGTTGTCCGTGCAGAGCTGGGGGTGGCCGAGGGTCCTCTGGCACCCTGCCCCTTGCCTGCCACTGGCCGTCCCTGACTTGCCTGAGATGTGGCAGGCTCTGTGTTTGGGGTCCCCTCCGGCCTTTTGCTCAGGCGCCTCTTGGAGGCATCACTCTGAGCTCTCCAGCAAAAGAGAAGACTGAAGGGGGGTGGCCCCTCCCGGAGGAGCCTGTCCTGGTCATCACAGGCTCATTGTAGACACACAAAACCTTCCTTCCCTGAGAAAGGGTAGGGTTTTGGCCAAAAGTGTCACAGTAGCAGGTGCTGTTGTCAGCCCCAAGGAGACCACCTCCATGTCTCCTGTCTCCTTGGATTCTGGGTCCTGAACGTCCTCTGTGCTCACTGAGCGTGGCGAGGCTCCAGGACACTGCAGGGTCTCAAGTCCATGGCTTTGAACTGTTCACTGTTGATAAGACTTCGAAGAATCAAGGGGTACAGTACTCAGATTGAGGTGGGGTGATGGGGGTTGCCCCCACATTCTCTTTCTGTATGTGTCATTTGTGTGGAGTATATGTGCATTTTTTGAACCCCTTGAAAGTAAAGTTAGAAACAGCATGCTGATTCACCCCTGAATATATACATCTTAGGAGTGAGGGTCTCCTCTGTGATCATTTACAGCAGACATTCTACCATAGCATCTCATATGCAGTCCATATTTAGTTTCCCAACTTGTCCCTAAAATATCTTTTATGGCTAGTCCCTCCAGCTCCCTGAACCCCAGGATCCAATCAGGTCCATGTGGTGCAGTTGTTGGTTGCATCTCTCTGGTCTCAATAATACACAGTCCCCACCTTTTCTCTCCATATCACTCCCGTTTAAAGAGTCCAGGCCAGTTGTGTGTGTCAAGCGTTCTGTGGTCTGAATTTGATTGTGCCCTCGTGGTGGTATTTCATTTGTTCTACAACCCCCTTATTTGTTCTAAACTGGGAGATGGGGCTAGAGGCATGGTTGATTCAGGGTGAAAATTTTGCAAAAATTGCCATATAGAGGATTTCACGTTTTGTCATGTCAAGCAGGCACACAGTAGCAAGTTGTGGGTTTTTCCCACCAAATTAAAAAAATTATTGTCCATTTTACTCAAAATTTTAGATAGTACAGGTTGGAGCAAAAGGTTTATAGTTGTGAGCGCGTGACAGTTTATTCTTGTATTATTATTTATTAATTATTGTATTTTTGCATACAAACAACTGCCACCTGTTTTTGCCCCATCCTGCGTATTAAAGACAGAGGGGCTGGTGAGAGGCTGGAGGCAGTGCCCTGGGAGGACGGAGCCTTGCCGCTCTCCCCTGACCGCTGCGTGGGGCGGGGCTCTGACCTTCGAGGTGGCATCGCTCTCGTTCCACCATTTTCAGGTGACTGTGGGTGAGCCACCTGGTCTCTCAAAGCCTCCCTCTGCTTCGTCCCAGGCACCTGTCCACACTCGCCTGTGGGTGCTCATTATTTTAGTGGCCTTCCGAAAAGGAGGGAAGGAGGCAGGTAGGTGCAGGAGGGGCAGAGGGGTTGCAGTGGGCTGGGGTAGACACCTGGCGGAGCAGCACGTCTGCCATCAGCTCTGCGCCTTCGGCTCTAGCTTCCTTAGGTGTCCTTCGCCCTGCTGTTAACACACTGTCTCTCTGTCACGTTCCGGATGCCCCTGGCGACGGGGAGCTGAGCAGTCCTCTGAGGATGTATGGGGGTGACGACTCAGCTCTCCACAGTCTGTTTTTATTCTTTTTCTTGTCCTTTGTCACAGTCCACGTGGCCTGCACATCCCTACATGCTCTGAATGGCCCGCTGCCGCCCCTCCTAGCTTCCTCCTCAGGCTGTCGGGGTGAAAAGCCAGGCCGGGTTAGAGCTGCTAGCGCTGCACAGGCCTAGGGGACAGAGCTTCTTACCAGACACCAGGGGAAGCTCTTTCCTTTTTTAAGTTTTGTGTTTTTTGTTAACTGTCTGACACAACCCTAGTATTTAAGAAATGTGTTGTCATCCTCCTTCTATTTCCCAGAAAGACACTTACTTTATATATAGACATAATTTAAATCATATCTTTTGAGAGGTAGTTGACATGCAGTAAAAGGTACCCTCCTTTCGTGAACTTATACAAGTTTTTGCTGGTACAGTCATATCACCGCAGCCAATAGAACATTGCCACACACCCAGGGACTCTCCCATGCTTCTTCATGACTGATCAGATCTATACGTAATAAAAGTGTTACTTAGGCAACCAGCCCTTTGCCTGAAATAGTTAATACTATCATGTTTGATAAAGAGGTTGTCACAGTCATGCCCAGCCAGCCCTCTGGAGCTTCTGTGTGCTGTCTGGACAGAGCCTGCTGCTGCTGTGTGCCGTGGCTGGGGGGGGGGGGGGGGGACAGGCTCCGGAAGGACAGGTGCCGCAGCGGCTTCCTCCCCACCCAGGCTCCTCAGCAGTCGGACTGAACACGATGATTTTGAGTATTTGTCTGTGAAATCAGAATAACATGAACTTGAAGCTAATGAATGGTTACTCTTGCTTTTAGCTGAGTTCTCTTTGAATGAACTCAAAATGAATTAGAGATCCAAGTGCAAGAGTCATGAAAATTATGGAAGTACTAGAATGCAATAAGAGTGAATTTCCTTTTTAATTCAGAAGTGGGGTTTTAAACTTTAAAACCAGGACTCAAAGTCCAGGAACAATAAAAAGGATGGCAAAGCTGTTGTAAACAGACACTATAAACAAAAAATGACAAACAGAAAGTATTTGCATCATATCACAGGTCAGGTCTAATATATCTACTATAGAAAGACCTTTTTAAAATCAGTGGTAAAAAATACCAAGAGTCCCATAGGGGAAAAAAAAAAGCAAAAAGACATGGACAATTTATTATGCACCCTACCAGAGGATCGTCCTCAGGGTGACGGATGAGAGGAACAAGTAAAAACTACCCTGAGATACCATATGAGGGGTATTACAACATCTAGACTGCATATACATTTACCATTTGATCCAATAACCCCCCTTCTAGAAGTTCACCCTAAAAATACATGTCCACAAATGCACACTTATATACAAAAAGTTATTTATTGCTGTGTAATTGTAATGGCAAAATATTTAACAGCCTAAATGCCCGTCTACCGGAGGCTGGCTGTTCTGATGCGTCACACAGGGAGTCTTGTGCAGGCCTAGGAAAGAAGGAGAAAAATCTCTCTGAACTGGTATAGACTGAGTTTCAGCATATATTGAAAAAGCAAGTTGCAAAAAAGTAGGTGTGTGTATATCTATTAGGTTAGAAAGAAGAAATAACAAGGGTAAGGAAGGAACAGAAGAAAATGGTTAACTGGAGTGGGAATGAGTTAGAGGGGCTAGGGATGGGAATGAGACTTTCCTGATAGAACTCTTGATACGGTTTCATTTTTGAACTGTATAAATGTTCCACATATTAAAAATATGAAGTCTAAAAGAATGAAGAAAAGCAGACCCTGAAATTAAATATGAACCAAAACAACTGAACCTAACTAAATGTCAAATTGCTAACTACAGAGGAAAAAAGAATTAATTTGCACATCCTGAATAGGATATTCTCTAGGGATCAAAAAAAAAAAGTGATACTCAGTAGTCTTATTAGTACTGATGTTGGTATAATTCTGGAACTGTGTTCCATGCTATTACAGGATGGAAAAAATGAATAAGTATACTGGAGTTGGAAATTAGGATGCTCCGTGTAGGGGGAGAGATCTGTGTATGAAAAGAAGTTACTCTTTCAATCGTACTGAACTGGAGGTATCATTATGACCCCATGATTTAAAAAAAATGGTATCTATGTTTGCTTTAATGATACCCAGTAACAAACAGTGGGTCAGTAGTGCTCAGATCTTGGTTTCTAAATAGCATTTTCCACCAAAATTAACCTGGGCTCCTAGGAGACGTGCTTAACACCAGGGCTGAGAAAAGTACAAGTTGAACCTAGAACATCTAACGCCCAAAGCAAGGAACTGCTCAGAGAGTGTGGGGTGTGAGGGGAGTTATGTCAAAAAGAGTGGGAACCTGCTTGAACAGGCTGCTTCGGGCTAGTTTGGGGCAGTTTAATTATTGAGAACAGTCATGGAAGTGAATTATAGAACTGAATATAAAAATGGAAACCATTTATCTGTAGTGATGTTCGAAAAAAAGGGGGGGAGATAAAGTTGGACAAAAAGGAAAGCTGCTTTTTACAAAAGGACATTAATAAATATGAATGAAGTGATAAAATTGGAAACTCATAATCTTTAAGCTCACTATTATAAGAATGTTAATTAGATAGCGGGTATATAATAAGGCCACTGACTCAGAATTGCTCAACAGATTATTAATTGCAGAAGGGAAAAGGGACTTTTCAAATGGAGAGTTCCAGCAGTTACTACCCTAACCAAATGGTCCACCTGTAATAGGGACCGCCTAACTTGGCAGGCCTCCTGGCATGAGGCTGTGGAGAGTCCCCTTGCCAGAATTGTGGAGCCTGGCTGCACATGTGATACTTGATACCAAACACGGCATAGGGACTCTGATCAGATTGGGGGGGCTGGGGCAGGTATAAGCACTTTTATAAACAATTAGAGAAATCTACAGTCTGGATATTAGATTACATTATGAAATTAGTTTCACATTTCTTGGCAGTGAAAAGAGGGAGGAGGTAACATAGGAGAATACACTTCCTCTAAGGGATGCCTGCCAAAGTATTTAGGTGAAGTGCACCATGTGGGCAAGCTACTCTAACAGTTCGGCTGACAGCTTGGTGTGCAGTGCAGTAGGAAAATGTTACCTATCAATCAGGAGAAGAGTTTTTTTTTGACACATTGTGTTTTGCTTTTCTTTAAAGGCACTCAGGACACACACTGCTGATGACAGGTTCAAAAATGAAACTGTAGCTCCTCAAAGCAAAACATCTTATGTTTCTTGGAGGTTGTTTTAAACTTGAGTTTTCCCGAGGCCTGGGGTAGTTTACCTGCTTTTCTCTTGAAAATTAATGCATATTTTGCTCTCTACTTTCTGCCCAGTGCTTTTTATCTAAAAGTCCTCTCCCACATTTGCAGTAAAAGTCAACATGCAGGAAGACTTAGCCTCTTTTTTTTAGTCTAGTAAAATTCCTTTCCAACAGTATTTGTAAATAGCACCTCCAACTTGTTATTTACTAAGCGGAAGTTGGTGCTGGGGATACAGGGATGGGTGAACTGGTCCCAGTTCCTGCTGTCAGGGCGGTTCCACCCCTCAGGAAGCTGCGTAGGTCAGCACATAGGGAGCTGGTCAGCACGGGTCACTTCAGTGCTGTGAAGGGGGTGGGCGGAGGGAGACTGCCGTGGGCTGGCAGGTCACCTGAGCCCACCCCACAGAACGTGCGGGTCTGCGAAGCCAAGACCGCAGTGGATCAGGCCACAGCCTGTTGTAATGCCTTCTGAGAACAGTTTTGGGGTTAAAGTCAGCGTTTTCAATTCTCCCAGAGTGCACCTTTTAGAGCGGGTCCTTCGGTAGTTTTCCTCTTGCCTGTAGGAAGAAAGCAGGTGTTTGCCATCCAGTCCTCTGACCACCACACCGATCCCTGCGCTCCTACCCACAGTGAGGTCTCTGCCACTCTCCGGGGTTCCGAGTCTGTGTGAGGCTCTTGTTCTGGACCTGCGCTTCTCGCTGCCTAGACTGCTCAGATCCCCTTGTGTATGCAGTAGCGTGCTTCCCGTCCTTGTGCCCAAGCGATTCTCCTACGGACTCCCACGGCATCATGCATTGCCTGCATCATTGCCCTTAATGCGTGGCCACAATTAGTATCTCCTTCACACAACAGAAACTCCTCAAGGGCCCAAGGGTAGGTTTTCCCATCGATGTACCTGCTTATAATTATGCCTGTGTTAAGCAGATACCCAAGAAATGGTTCATAAGTGACCAGAAGGATAAACCCCTTCATTTGGAACAGGGTTTGTCCCTCTCTTGGTGCCTCAGCCTCACCTAGAAGTCATTGTTCAAAATCTAGATTTGAGGACCCCACCTGTGACTCCTCTATTAATCAGAACTGAGTGAAATGCAGAAATATCCATGTAAAATTTTTAAATGACAGTTGACATTTAATATTACATTAGTTTTAGGTATACAGCATAGTGATTAGCCATTTATATAACTTACAAAGTGTATCCCCCAATAAATCTAGTACCCACCTGGCACCGTACATAGTTATATTATTGTTGTCTATATTCTCTGTGCTGTACTTTATATCCCTGTGACTGTTCTGTGACAACCAGTTTGTTCTTAATCATCCCTCACCTTTTTCACCCAGCCCCCCAGGCTCCCTCCGATCTGTCAGTTTGTTCTTCATGAGCTTGTTTCTGTGTTGTTTTAGACTCCACATATAAGTGAAATCACATGGTATTTGTCTTCGTCTGACTTTTTCCACTTAGCACAATGCCCTCTAGGGCCATCCATGTTGTTGCAAACGGTAAGATCAGAAATCTTTTTTTTATTTTTTAAGAAATCTCCATTTTTAACCAGTGACCCCCCCCCCCCCCCCCCAGGGAATCAGGAAACAGCTTCCTGGTGACCTGGGGGAGGTGACTTGCTGCAATCATGGCCAGAGGGCCCTGGCTAAGAACACATCACACATCCCAAGAGGGAGATCCTGGAATATTTCCCAAAGGAGGTGGGTGGTGTTTGCCTGCGCCTTGAAAGATGAATCCAAATTGAACATTAGAGATGAGTTGGTGACAGAGGAGGGATGAGCAAAGGCTCAGATACTGGGACCTGGGCCAGTTTGCCGGGAGCACAGGTGTGTGAAGGGGCCCCGCCGAAAGGCGAGGCCAGACAACGTGTTTGGGTCACCTGGGTGCTGAGGAAGAAACTAGTGTGCCTCCTCCATCGGGTTTTTTTTTTTTTTTTAATTTTTTTACAGGGACAGAGAGAGAGTCAGATAGAGGGATAGATATAGACAGACAGGAACGGAGAGAGATGAGAAGCATCAATCATCAGTTTTTCATTGCAACATCATAGTTGTTCATTGATTGCTTTCTCATATGTGCCATGACCGTGGGCCTTCAGCAGACTGAGTAACCCCCCACTCGAGCCAGTGACCTTGGGTCCATGCTAGTGAGCTCCCCCCCCCCCCCCCAGGCCGGATGAGCCCGCGCTCAAGCTGGCAACCCCGGGGTCTCGAACCTGGGTCCTTCCGCATCCCAGTCAGACGCTCTATCCACTGCGCCACTGCCTGGTCAGGCTCCATCGGGGTTTTGAACAAAGTAGGGACTCATCGGGGGCTGGTTAAGCTCTTTTGCTGCCCTGGGGCTAGAGCTCACCTTGGGAGTGTATCATGACAGAGGTGCCTAGGTGCTAAGAATTTTTCTTACTAACATTTAATGAGACTATTAACTTTAAAAACTTTCATCTGCAAAAATCCACCACCTCTGCACATATTTAAGATCTACTTTTCTGTAGACAAAGTTGGGCAACGTTTTCTGTAGAGACAAGCAGGACATACTTTTAGGCTTTGTGGTCTCTGTTGTGCCTTTCCGACTCTCCCATCGCAGCTTGAAACCAGCTGCCAGCAGCTTGTAAATAGGTGAGCCGTAACACTTCATTCATAAAAACAGGTAGTTTGGAAACCGCCGGTGTAAAGACAAGCACAGTAGGATTTGTGTACTTTCCAGTCGTTAGTACAAAATCAAAGAGCAGGCAGTCTTGTCTTACCTGGGGAGCCTTAGGACCCACCAGCATTGCGGTGGGGAGGTGCCTGCAAAAGCCACATTATCAGATGAGAACACCGCGCTCTTGTTGCAGCTTTCCCTGAGAATAATAGTCAAGCCGCTGAGTCATGCTGCCCCGTAAGGAGCCCTCGCTTAGCTGCTGGGGTACTGACGGCTGCTTCCTGTAAAGCCGCCGCTTGGCTTTCCGACAGAACTGCTGGAGGCAGGTAGTGTGTGCGTCGGCGTGGTGAGCACGTTGCTGGCGTGTGCAGCCTCCCCCACGTCGCCTCAAGGCGGCACAGTGGGAATTTTCTATTATCACCCACTTTCAAAGGAACCCAGGATCCTGGTGTTTCACTGTGGGTGAACTGCTTTGCATCAGTGCTCTTAGTCTGTTTGAGGGAGAAGCCATAAAGTGTTTGCCTGGAAAGGTCAAGGGCAGACTGCAGTCGAGTATAGTTTATGTATCCAGGAGTGGTGCCCAGAGCCAGTCTTCACTGTCCCACATCCAGTGTGTCACCCAGGCAGCGTCGATTGCAGCATTCCCCAAGGATGAGCTTTCTGAGTGCAATCCATGTTACATTGTCTTAGGATGCACTGCTGGAAACAAATCTGAATTTAGGATGCAAATCTGAAACAGCAGCAAAGCAGATGCCGTTTGGACCATTCAGGATGGCATCCGTTTCTAATGACATGCTGACCTTCCTTTGTCTTTTCTGTACATTTCTGAAAATTCGAATTGAGTAGCCCAAGTCTTCATGAAGTTAATGTGCATATCTATCTAAAATATAATTGAATGATGGTATCTGAGTATCTGCATTTGGTTGGAGGATGTGGGCAGGAGATTTTACAGAGAGTCAGCAAGTTTTCTGGGTCATTTAAAATAAGGTTTAGAACACTTGAGTCTTTTTATGATTAGGCAGAATATTATATCCACTGTTGATTTGTAACTTACGGCTTTCCTTTTTCTCAATAGATCTAGATCACTACCATGATCTTTAATGCCTATCCTCTGTGATCTAGGGCAGTCTATGATTTATAAAATGGAATGACAGAGGAAGGTACAGTGTTTTCCTATGAAAACTGATAAGTATTTGAAAGGGAGGAGGAGAAGGAGGGTGGTGAGCAGAAGACATCCCCCGATGTTCGATGAGGAGCTCTCCAGCTCAGCGGGAAGGGAGATGCCCAAATGTGCAACATCCCCCCCCAGGGGAAAGGTGATGGCAGGGGCCCTGTTGGGGTGCTGATGCTGACGACAGGGCTCCCCCAGTGCCCATCCCGAGGCTGTGTGGGGGAAGGGCAGCAGGAGGGGCGGACGGAGAAGCCAGAGGCCCTGGCCGAGTGGCCCAGGAGATCTTGGCAGAGCGGGGTTCTTCCTTCCAGGTGTGCCTGCATTTACTCATGGGCTGTTTGTCTATGGAAAAGACTGTTAAGCTGTCAAATAGTGAACTACCTCGGTAGTTCCTGATGCCGTGATCATGGTTTTGGTCTCGTTTCTTTTAGGTTACCCCTGTTTCAGGCCAGTGCTTTTGCATTTCTGGCCCCTGCTCGAGCCATCCTGTCTTTAGATAAATGGAAATGTAACACCACAGGTAATTGCAGTTATTTCCACATATGTCATTGGGGTCCTTTAACAAGCAGGTGATAAAAGGGAAGCCTGGACGCACTGCCCTGGGCAGCGTTCACTCCTTTTCTGGAATCAGGCATAGAACACACACGCCAACAAGCCGCTTAGAACGCTCCAGTCTGTGGACCGTGTTTCTGTCTCTCTCTCTCTCCACCTGCTCGCCCCTAACCCCGGAGCAAGTGAGGACCAGAGGAACCTCATTTCTCTCTATGCTAATGCAGTTGATAAGTATGGGAACAAAGAGAAAAATATTTGTGCTATTTTTTCTGCCTCTTTCTTTCAGTGGAGTTTACGAACCACGAGTAATCACTCTCTGCTGCGTCAGTATTCCTTCTCTGAGACATCTTTGCTTTTTAAGGATCTGACTGCTTTGGTTTTCTGCAAATGACTTTCATCCCCTCTCCCCACTTACTGATTGCAAAGATCCTTAAGTAACCCGATCAGGTCAGGAACAGATAAAATAGGGGGTTTGAGAAAACCAGACCTGCAGTACTCTCAAAATACTGTTCCATTTTTAGGTTCCAGGAGCAAAGTTTCCCAGCTTTCCTTTCCTTCCTTGCTCCTAGGAGTTACTTTGTGACCACTGATTTGATTTGGGAACTGGAGAAGGCCCTCTGTTTTAGCTAGGTTTTTAAAAACCTCAGTTAGGCCACCCTGCTATTGGGCATGTCAGTGAGCTGCTTCAAGGGCTAGTCTGCGTGAGGCTGGCGCTAGGCATGCGCATCGCCAGTCCACTCAGCTTTTGACAAGCTCTCAGCCAGTGAATCAATTTGGTTAAATTAGGGTTGGGGAGTCCACCTTTCAGTATGGTAAGCTGTACTGTTGAATTTTAGGGATGGGTGTTTATATACAAATAGACTTACAACAGGGAGGAATTCTTCTTAAAAAAGAGTGAAATGAATGTGTCCTGTGAAACATCAGTGTTACTCCAAGAAAAATTCTGTCTCTGCTTTTGTTTTCAAGATGTTTCAGTTGCCAACGGAACGACCGAGCTGTTGCACACGGAGCACATCTGGTACCCCCGGATCCGCGAGGTAACGATGGGCATTGTCTGCTCCGGCTGCTTTGCGATCCCTCCCGGCCTCAGTGCTGGTTGCGCCCGAGACGTTAGCAGTTGCCCGCACTAAGCCCTCCTTTTCTTTTCAGCTACTGACATGTTTATTTCTGTCGTTAAACATGTCATTAACTCTAGATGATATCACTGTGAAATAAAGCATGCAGAAATGCTTTGTACAGCCAGACAATATTGCTTCTCATCTTTTGTGTCCCTCCTCCTCTCCTGTGGTGAACCCGCAGACCTGCCCACTTGTACCCCCCAGGGTAAGCGGGGGGGGGGGGGGGGGCGTGGCTCCCTCGGAAGGAGCCACAGAGGCTTGTCAACAGGCAGCAGAACTATTCATCCCAGGCTCAGTGTTTGCTTCTGTTTGTGGAAGGAATTAAAGATAATTGTCTGTACAGTGCACTTGAACAGAACGGGTCGTGGGAATCCTTAGACATGAGGAATGGCTGACAGCTAATCAGACCCCTTAAAACCTACGTGATCGTTCACCATTAGCTTAGAATCAGCCCAGCCATTCTGTGCAGGGGAAACATTTCTTTAGCATTTTTGTCAATACCGCTGTCTTTTAAATGATCTGCAGGGGCTCACTTTTTAAAGTCAAGAAACTTAATGTTGCAGTGTTCCTTTTCAGCTGGGTTTTGAATGCTGCACGTCTTAAATAAGAATTAGAAACGACTTCTGTCTCATTTATCAGCGGAAAAGGCAGGCTGGCTTTGCGTCAGCCGCCCATTTCTATATTCCTCCATTAGTCTGGTCCTACTTAGGTTTGCTAGGCCCCCCGCCACACCCAGGAATTTTCCAGCCATGTCATGCTTGTTGTGTTATAACCTGGTGCCTTGCAGAACTCTCGGTTGCAGTTGTAGGTTACATTGGAGTATGAGATGTATAAGCAGCTTACTGTCGTGTCTGTACCCTCTCTTATTCCAGATCCAAGGGGCCATCATCATGTCCTCACTGATAGAAGTGGTCATTGGCTTCCTAGGCCTGCCCGGCGCTCTGCTGAAATACATTGGGCCCCTGACCATCACGCCCACGGTGGCCCTCATTGGCCTTTCCGGTTTCCAAGCAGCAGGAGAGAGAGCAGGGAAGCACTGGGGCATCGCCATGCTGTAAGTGTTCTGTGACTGCTCGGTCTTGGACTGTAAAGTCTCCCTTCTTCTAACCACCAAGGGACAGCCTCTTGGAACATCCTGACTTTGTAAGATAGGTTGTTTGTTTGTTTTACATCAGAATAGTCTCACAGTGTATTCACCTCATGCCAGGAAATTATTGACGGGTTTTTCAGAGCCGGAGGTTGGGAAGTGACTTGCAGACGGGATATGCCAAAGGCAGATTTGGCAGCGATGCATAGAGGAAGGGTTATAAGGTTTCAGACCTTGGGGCGGGGGGGGGGTAGGATGGTGGTGCCACTAGCTCTGGACTTCGGAGACCATACCAAGTCCCCTGTGCATGAATGGAAGTACCTAGAAACTGAGTCCTTTAGATGAGACACAAAAACGCATTCAGACTGGCAGGGGACAACTGCTGCAGGAGTCTGTTGGCATTGAAGGCGATGTGGCTCCCCAGGCCACGCAGAGCTCGGCGCACCTGTGGGGAGGCCAGAATCTTGCTAGTCATTGCCAGTCCTCTGGCACAGAACTTCAAGCCCATTGAAAGTGTCACGTACCCCTTTAATGTCAGTAAAGACCTCTAAGACTCTGATTATGGCTTAAGAGTGATTATTAATTAAAACCTCTGAATTCTGTATAGCACAAATAGCACCCACTTTCTCTTGTGGGTCTAGAGAGCATATGTATTGTGAGGGCTTCACAGCTTTAGCAATGGTGATCTCAGGCCTCTGGGCACCTTTCCCCAGGTCTCAACAGACCAGGGAACTAGACACAGAACACCGCTGCTCTTCACGGGAAAGACTGGGCTGTAGAACCAGCTGTGGGGTATGTCTCTGCCATTCTCCGTGCGAGGGAGGATGGAGGGATCTGGGAGGCTTGGGGGCTGCACTTTGTTTTTCTCTGTCTCTGTGCCAAGTGTGGGCTGCCAGCAGACCGCAGGACCCCTGGCCCTGACCCCTCTTTCTGCCATTACTTTGTTTAGTATCTTTCCGGCTGCCTCACAACCTTTCCACTCCTCCCGGCAGAAGAAGACCCAGACAGTCTGGGTTTCTCTTCTCTCTGGAGCTAACCGCAGTGTCTCTTATCTTCCGCCCCCTTTCTCAGCCCTCCCCACCTTTAGCTGACTCCACGCATGGATCTTTCAGGCGTGCCTGCCAGCCCAGCTGGAGTTCTTCTGCTGCATTATTGCTTTCGAGTTTGTTGAAATTGCAAGGGGAGGGACCAAGAGTATCTCTCACGTCGCCATTACTCTGACGTCATCCCTCCATAGAGCATTTGTAGCGGTTGATCATGTAATAGGAAAATGGGCCTGACCAGACGGTGGCACAGTGGATAGAACATCAGACTGGGATGCAGTAGACCCAGTTCGAAACCCCGAGGTCGCCAGCTTGAGCGCAGCTTGTCCGGCTTGAGTGCGGCTTACCAGCTTGAGTGCTGGGGTGCTGACTTGAGCATGGGATCGTAGACATGACCCGTGATCGCTGGCTTGAGCCCAAAGATCACTGGCTTGAGCAATGGGTCACTCATTCTGCTGTAGCTCCCCCCCCAGTCAAGGCACATATGATAAAGCAATCAATTAACAACTAAGGTGCTGCAATGAAGAATTGATGCTTCTCATCTTTCTCCCTTCTTGTCTGTCCCTGTCTGTCCCTCTCTCTGACTCACTATCTCTGTCAAAACAAATAATAATAATAAAAAGAAAAATGGCTCCAAGACTGGAATAAGGTATGTGAAAATATCCAGGATTGTTCTTAATTTTCTCATTTCATTGAAGGCTGGTCAGTACATTTCACACCAGGTTTTGTGTGGAGAAGGCATATTAGAATGTTCATTCAATGAGATGCCGTGAGTTCCATGAAAGGAGAAATTATGTTTCCCGTCATACAGTTAATTTAGGAATCAAAAACAAAAAGGCAAAGAAAACCCCCAAATGGCTTAGAAGCTCAAAAAAAAGGCAGTTACGCCTGACCAGGCGGGGTGCAGTGAATAGAGCGTCGGACTGGGACACCGAGGACCCAGGTTCAAGACACTGAGGTCACCAGCTTGAGCGCGGGCTCATCTGGTTTGAGCAAGGCTCGTCAGCTTGAGCCAAGGTCACTGGCTTGAGCAAGGGATCACTCGGTCTGCTGTAACCCCCCACTCGAGGCACATATGAGAAAGCAATCAATGAACAACTAAGGAGCCGCAACGAAGCATTGATGCTTCTCATCTCTCTCCCTTCCTGTCTGTCTGTCCCTCTCTCTCTCTCTGCCTCTGTCATCACACACACACAAAAAGGCAGTTATAAGTAATTTGTAGTCAGAGTTATATATAAAATATTTAGTGAAACTTCAGAATTGCAATAATTTAAAAAATGATGATGTTAACTGCACTGATCACACTTCACAGAATAGTCGAGGGTTGTTTTAGAGAAAACTCATAACCTTAGAGGCAATGAAAGGACATGAGGAGCTACTTCCAGAAACTAGAAAAACAGGATAAAAAAGGAGCCCTGTGAAGGAAGGGGAAAAGAATGAGTAAGCATACAAACAATATGAAACAGATAGAAGTGATAAATCTGAAGGTGCTCTTTTGGAGACTGGCACGGAGACAGACTCCTGGCAGGCTAAGCAGGTGAGAAGGATACACTCACAAATAAAGGGGTAGGACCGCCAGGCCAGAGAGGATGGGTTCAATCTTCGCTCCCTGCCCCCAAATTAAAAAAAAATAACAAAATGGGTGGTTTTCCAGAAAAGCATAAATAAGCAAAATTGAGTCCTTCGCATTGTAATGTGTGACTGTTGGGGTACCTCAGAGCTTGGTCGTGGACTTCCTTCTTCCACGTGCTTGCCCCCTAGATCATCGAGGCCCTGGCATCAGCAAACATCTGTAATGCTGGTGACTTCCACACCAACCTGTAGCCCAGACGTCTGAACCCCAGACTTAACAACCTAACCCCTGACTTGCCTTCTCCATTTGCTGTTGCACAAGACATCTCAAACTTTACAGGAAGAAAGCTCCAAACTTTTGATTCCCCGTTTGCCCCCTAAACCAGCTCCACCCCCTTGCCCACCTCCTTTCTGCCAATGGCGCAGCTGTGTACCTGATTGCTTAAGCTGGGAACTCTGCAGCTGTCCCTGATTCTTTCCTTCCCCTTGCTCCCCGTGGACGGCCCGGCTTTTGGTCCCTCCTTCAGAGCAGGTCCTGGGTCTATCCTCTGGGTAGTTAGAACCACCCTCAGCCATTGCTTCTGACTGGTCTCCAGTTTCTCTTCTGCTCCTTCTTTATCTGTTCTCAGTCCTGTAAAATGTTTGGCCACTGTCTCTTCAAAGCTTCCTCTACTGCAAGGGTCCCCAAACTTTTTACACAGGGGGCCAGTTCACTGTCCCTCAGA
The DNA here is from genome assembly GCF_036850765.1 of Saccopteryx bilineata. Lineage (NCBI taxonomy): Eukaryota > Metazoa > Chordata > Mammalia > Chiroptera > Emballonuridae > Saccopteryx > Saccopteryx bilineata. The sequence continues at coordinate 183,304,818 of NC_089495.1, forward strand.
CCGTTGGAGGGCCGGACTATAAAAAAAACTATGAACAAATCCCTAAGCACACTGCACATATCTTATTTTAAAGTAAAAAAACAAAACAGGAACAAATACAATATTTAAAATAAAGAACAGGTAAATTTAAATCAACAAACTGACCAGTATTTCAATGGAAACTATGGGCCTGCTTTTGGCTAATGAGATGGTCAGTGTCTGGTTCCATATTTGTCAATGCTAGCCGCTAGCCGTAACAAGTGATACGACGCGCTTCCGGAGCCCTGACACGTGCATCCCGCATCGCTGCGCACCACATACAGCACACAGGATGCATCCTGTGCTCTCTCACTGACCACCAATGAAAGAGGTGCCCCTTCCGGAAGTGCAGCGGGAGCCGGATAAATGGCCTCAGGGGGCCACATGTGGCCCGCGGGCCGTAGTATGGGGACCCTTGCTCTACTGCCACCTCCTTTTAAAATTTCAGTAAGACACAGGCTAGAGTTCTGGAAGCCGCTAGGTCTTGTCCTGCTGTCTGAAACCTCACCCCGTGCCTTGCTGGTTTGTTTCATACCTCATACTGGGCACTCGAAGCTTTTTAGCACTGGATTCTTGGGTGTCCAGAGGTGGGAAGTGATCCTGAGTTATTTCACAGGTGCCTTCCTCCCTCCATTCCTGTTCATCTATTTCTGGTACTTCTAGAATGTTGACTTTCCCAAACTCTTCCTCAGCTTCCCTCTCCTGCTTCTCATCTCTTCATCTTTTTTTCTGTATTCATAGGAATTTTCCTCAGCTTTATCCTGAATCCTTCTGTTGACCCTTTTCTTTCTGCTGTTGTTTTTTTTCATTGCCAATGCTCACCATCCGAGCTCATCTTAGCACCTGAGGTAGAGGCCATGGAACCATCCTTAGTGCCCAGGGCCAACTCACTCCAATTGAACCATGGCTGCAGGAGAGGAAGAGAGAGGGGGGAGAGGGGATAAGCAGATAGACAATTCTCCTGTGTGCCCTGACTAGGAATCGAACATGGGACATCCATACACCTGGCCAACGTTCTACCACTGAGCCAAACGGCCAGGGCCAAGAGCTCATCTTTTTACCTGGGGTGTCCAATCTGTGAGGGCAGGGCCTCAGCTCGCTGCTGATCACCACGGCAACGCCAAGCACCTGGCTCACCATCTGTCCCAGAGCAGGCAGGAAGTGAGGGGAAGACTGGAGTAGGGAGTCAGAGTGAGTATACCTGTGACCTGGGAAAAGCCAGGAGTATCATTTAAGGATTTTTATCCCGAAAAGAAGTTCTAGATTCCAGTGGTTAGACAGTGAACATAGTACATCTTCAAGGAAGAGAATTCTTGCACTGATTAAACTGTTCTGGAGCTTAAGAAGGGAGATGCCTCAGTCAATTTTGTCTTAATGCGAATACTGACAGAGCTAATGCACTAGGGAGAGTCTGACCAACTTTTTCCTTCCCGAGGTATGGAAAACTCAGAGCCGAGTTCAGGTACAGTCGCGTAGTAGCATGCAAAGCTCAGCATCTTTCTCTACTGTAAGGCTTCTTGAAATCTCTTAAAACCCAAGTGTGCAGAATACTCTTCCGAAAAGGGCCTTCGTGTCCAGCTCTGCGCACACTTGATTTATTTTCTTAAGTGTCACATCTGCAAACATCTGGGAAGAATGCCCCTTGGAACATGGTTTGGGAAAAGAATAAAAGAACAATGAATTTTATATTATGTCAGGAACACAAGGATGATTAAATATTAGAAATTTTATTAATAAAATCCATTATTGGTCCATGTGAATTTTATTAACAAAAACTGTGGTTACACAAAAAATTCACCCTGACCAGGCGGTGGCGCAGTGGATAGAGCGTTGGACTGGGATGCGGAAGGACCCAGGTTCGAGACCCTGAGGTCGCCAGCTTGAGCGCAGGCTCATCTGGCTTGAGCAAAAAGCTCACTAGCATGGACCCTAGGTCACTGGCTCAAGCAGGGGGTTACTCAGTCTGCTGTAGCCCCACGGTCAAGGCACATATGAGAAAGCAATCAATGAACAACTACGGTGTCACAACAAAAAACTGATGATTGATGCTTCTCATCTCTTTCCGTTCCTGTCTGTCTATCCCTCTATCTGACTCTCTCTGTCCCTGTTAAAAAAAAAAAAAAAAAAAAAAAAAAAATTCATATTCAACTATATATTATCCCTACTGCAAACTGTTAGACTAATCTTTCACAGATAAGATTTTAATTAAAATGCCCCATTCTTTAATGGTGAAAGACTTAAACCAGGCCTGCCTATTGTAATCAGAAACCAAGATAAGCATGCTTATTACTACTGGTATCATTTAGAGTTGTCCTGAATGGACTAAGCAAAGCAGAAGACAAGAAAATAAAGTAACAGGGATCAATGCCAGAAAGGTCGGGAGGAAATTACAATACATCCCAGAGCTTAATAACATGGTCCTGGGACAGGAATGACTTTGGTAGAGCAGAACTGGGGCGGCAGAAACAGAACCAAGAAAATAATTCATATTTAGTATATGATGCCATCATATTTGAAATCACTGGGAAATGAAAGAGTTGTGGAAGAAAAATTAGATAATTATTTGGGAAAAAATTATATTCCTAGTTTGTATCAAATTATATTTTAGTTGAATTAGACTTAAATGTAGAAAATAAAACTATAAAAGTACTAGGTGAAAACCTGCATATTAATCATAAGACAAAGAAGATCCTAAAGCAGATATTAAAAAAGAGAAAAGATCGATAGATTTTACTTCTTACGCATTTAAAACTCATATCAAACAACCACTGACACTGAATTATAAATGAATCTTGGAAGGATTTACAACAAATTCTATAAAAACGGCTAATGTCTCCAATTCATAGTATTTCATTAATTAAAGAGAGTCCCAGTGGCATAATGAAGGCTATATATATGAACAGCCATTTAACAGTAAAATAAATAGTGAGTGATTTTTTGTTTTTTGTTTCTCGAAGTTAGAAGTGGGGAGGCAGTCAGACCCCCACATGTGCCTGACCAGGATCCACCTGGCATGCCCACCAGGGGGTGATGCTCTGTTGTGGCCAGAGCCATTCTAGCGCCTGAGGCACCAGAGGCCATGGAGCCATCCTCAGGACTCGGCCAACTTTGCTCCAATGGAGCCTTGGCTGCGGGAGGGGAAGAGATAGAGAGAAAGGGGAAGGGGAAGAGTGGAGAAGCAGATGAGCACTTCTCCTGTGTGCCCTGGCCGGGAATCGAACCCGGACTTCCACACGCTGAGCTGACGCTCAACTGATGAGCCTACCGGCCAGGGCCAATAGTGTTTTTAAAAGGATTGCCCTCCCTCCTGTTGTCAGAGTGCATATTCACAGGGATGCCGTTAGCGAGGGCAGTGGTAGTGGATCTCAAGTCACTCCAATAGAAGTGGCATTTAGAGACACAATCTTAGGGGAGGTTATATGTGGTGACATTTCTAACAGCATGCATGGGAACTGTGTTTTTCTTGAAAAAAGTTTTTGTTTACTCCCCCCCCCCCCATCCATGTGTGCTTTATTCTGTGACCCACCAATGAGCCGCGGCCAAGCAGCAGTACACAGACTGGCAGTTGACAGAAATCCCTTTGTACGATGATCTGAGGCTGACAGAATCTTTAAGGCTTTTAGATTTAAAAAAATAAAATTAACCCCCCAAAAAACTCCCTCCAAGCCCAAACCCCTAACTGATATGATCAGTGTAGCAGTTTTAAGCACATTACATGTCTGATGCTTATAAGATGCAACTTCAGGGTCAAAACCCAAATACCTCCTAAATTAAAAAGATTGGTCTAGTGAAATTTTGACTATATAAATTCTTTAAAGTATAAACTTGTAAATTTCTTTTGTCTTGAAAATGGGATAAATTTTTTAAATAGTAAAACATAGAATAAAAATATGCTAACAAAATACATCCAGTCATTTGTATTACAAACGAGGAATTTGCAGGTCATTGCTGTATGCTGACAAAGAATACAGCAGGGATCTCTGTGCACTGTGATTGCAGGTACGTACAGGACTTTCTAAAATGCCTCAAAGGGCCCTGGCCGGTTGGCTCAGCGGTAGAGCGTCGGCCTGGCGTGCGGGGGACCCGGGTTTGATTCCCGGCCAGGGCACATAGGAGAAGCGCCCATTTGCTTCTCCACCCCTCCCCCTTCCTCTCTGTCTCTCTCTTCCCCTCCCGCAGCCAAGGCTCCATTGGAGCAAAGATGGCCCGGGCGCTGGGGATGGCTCCTTGGCTTCCGCCCCAAGCGCTAGAGTGGCTCTGGTTGTGGCAGAGCGACGCCCCGGAGGGGCAGAGTGTCGCCCCTGGTGGGCGTGCCGGGTGGATCCCGGTCGGGCGCATGCAGGAGTCTGTCTGACTGTCTCTCCCCGTTTCCAGCTTCAGGAAAAAAAAAAAAAAAAAGCCTCAAAGGAGGAGGTGCCAGGACGGAAGCCCTCGAGGCTCTTATTAGACCCCCCAGACAATCAGAATAGGAAAACTGTTGACTAGTAATCAATTTACACTTTTTAAAAAAACCCAGTTTATTTTTAAGAACATTCCAGTTATATTTCTGTGGTTCTAGTTGGTGAAGCTGTTCAGGATAGTTCAGTAAATTACCCTTCAAACGACCTGTTTGGGGGACAGGTTGGCATGTTAACGAAAGTTAAAGGAATTTTTGTCACCAGGTTTCCAGTTACTCTAGCACAGCTTCACCAATAGAGTGACCTCAGGAATGCAGGGGACATGGGGGAGGGCAGGGGAGTCCTGCATGAATGAGTCCTCAGTGATGGGGGAGGGAGAGACACAGCTGGGAGCATCCTTTGTACAGCATGAGAACTGGTCCCCACCTTCAGCCCTAGTTCCTAATCCCTGCAAGGGCACAAGCTGGAAACCACAGCAGTTCAGTGTAAAAGATTGTACGAATTAGTAGAAATCCTCTGGCTACAAGGCTGTTTCCCCAGCTCTTTGATGACTGCACCGTACAGGCCTAGACTTCCTTGTGAGCATAGTAAAACAGAAGACCCTTGTGTTCAGTCAATGAGATAAAGTCAAGTGTCTTCAGGAATTAGGAAGGTCATGAGACAGGAACTGTTTTAGTCTTTCTAGGTATTTTGCCTAAAGCTCTGTCATTATACCCAGCTCCTTCAACCCAGAGGGGCTGCAAGTCTCAGGAACAGTGCTCATACACGGCCTGGCCTGGGAGAAATCGGTGGTCTCATCCTCTGTCCCTTGAATGACCAACACAGCAGAGGTGACTTTAGAAGTCTTGTCAATGCTGGAAAACTTATCTAAGTAGTACTTTTTCCTGATACCGGGAAAATCCACATGCAAGCCAGCCATCAGAGCCAAGTAGAGGGTTACAGCTGCAGACTCCTACCTCAAGGCCAAATCTCCCATGAAGGTTCTAGTGCTCTACCCCTTATAGGATAATGTTCTCAGGACTCACGCAGTATAGGGTACAGAGCACCTGCCAGGTGGGCACTGGATGTCGAGTAGAGGTACTCGGAGAACCTGTGGACCTGACATCGTAGCCCGAGTAGCCATAGGAGAAGATGTTTCAGTGAACCCAGATGATGTGCGAGCCCAGGCCAGTGTACAAGCTGCACATCTGGCCCAGGTCCACTGTGTTACCTTGCAAGAATAGAGCAAACGTTTAGCCCAGCTGGTTGACATGGGTCGTGTGCAAAGACGACCTCAACGGCATCCAGCTTGCTGTATCGGTGTGCTTGCTCAGGGGCAGGCTGCACACACCTGAGGCCGGGCCGTGCTGCTTGGGCAACAGCACCAGAGAGGTGGGCTCAGGAGGCAGGAAGGCCAGCTTGGCTGGGAGCTGCTTGGGCAGGGCCGGCAGCAGAAGAGCCAGCTCAGCTCACCCAGAGGGAGGGAAGCCGTTCATGCTGGGGCTGGCCTTGGGCCTTGGAGCTGCCTGGGTTTGCCACCAGGCAGGCCTTTGTTTATTTTCCTTAGGGATAATTTCAAACTTATTCACGAATGGAGAGAGTAGTGAAAGAAGCCCTCCCCTACCGGCAGCAAACACTCAACAGGAGTCTTGTTTTATCTGTTACTCCCAAGGCATTTCAATTCTAGCCATTTAAAGTTTAACAGTAATTAAATAGGGAAATCTAAGGTAAAGTAATGCCCATTCTCAAAAGAAATCTGCTCATGATTAACTAGTAAATATTTATTATTTATCCTATTATGTTTTTGTTTATACATAAAATACACATATACAGCTTTACCATTATAGTATTTTATAATATGATTTTCATCCCAACATTTTTTGTTGGACTCACCTTTTCAAGACAGTGTGTTTAGATCTATTTCATTTGTAAAACTGCACAATGTTACATAGTATTAAATAGTCTTATGATTTATTAAACCATTCCCCAGTTAATACTCATGAATGTTGTTTACAGTATTTGCTGTTGCAAACTATGCCGAACTAAGTAATTCATAGGTGAAGAATGAATGATAGAATAAATGCTGATAGGGTTTTTTAAATGGATGAAATTGGGAGAGATTTAAAAGTATGAGAAGATCCTGTGTTAGATAGATAGTATAGCAATGCCACGTTCTCAGCCCCGGGGTGGTTCTTTAAATTACCCCAGCCTGTACGTGTATTTGGCAGTTTGTATCAAAAGCTTTTAAATACATTATTGACTGTTGGAAGATCCATTCTAGCCCTAGGAACTTGTCAGCAGATACTCAAGTGAGTGCCAGGGACAGGTGATCGTTCCAGTTTCCGTTGTTCCTAGTGCCGCACCATATGGGAATTGTTAGACAAGATGTGGTTCGTCTAACGGGTCCCCAAATTTTTTATACAGGGGGCCAGTTCACTGTCCCTCAGACCGTTGGAGGGCCGCCACATACAGTGCTCCTCTCACTGACACCAATGAAAGAGGTGCCCCTTCCGGAAGTGCGGGGGTGGGGTGGGCGGATAAATGGCCTCAGGGGGCCGCATGCAGCCTGTGGGCCGGAGTTTGGGGACTCCGGGAGATGAAATGCTGAGCAGCCACTGAGGTGCTGGTGCAGATCTCCCTCTGTCCAGGGCAGGAACTCTGGGTCAGGTGATGACCCGTTTGTGCTCGGAGGGCAAGGACAACATCAGCACTGTCTTCCTCTTAAACCCCAGGATGACCCGCAAATAACGCAAGAATGGAAACCGTTAGGAATTAATAGGCCAGAATGCTACATGGTTGTCACCATGGGAAGATAAGTGATCTTAAGGATTTTGTCTTTTCTTTTTGCTTCTCTGCTTGTTATAATTTTTCTCCATGGCAGTGTGCATTTCTTGAATAATATCTGTAAGGTAAAAGAAAGGTCACCAGGCAAGCAGTATGTAATAAATGTGAGGTAGCAAGAGCTAGCTGTGGTGAACAGAACCTGGCCTGAGGGGCAGGGCTCAGATCCCTGTCTCTTCTCTGCTCAGCTAAGGTGTGTGACAGGGGCACCCCCCCCCCACATACCTCCTGCCTCCACCGTGGGCCGGCCTGCCCACCCGCCCCCCATGGGTATATTCGGGGGTGAACGTGAATGAGAAGCGGGCAGATTTCAAAACGGAAGGAAAGCGGAACGCTCGCCTGCCCAATCCACTCACTTCATTTGTGCTGCCAGGGGGGGGCCTGAGATTAGGTGTCCTTCCCTGAGTCCTGTTTGTGTCCCTCCTCTTCTTTTTTTTTTTTTTTTTTTGTATTTTTCTGAAGCTAGAAACGGGGAGAGACAGTCAGACTCCCGCATGCGCCCGACCGGGATGCACCCGGCACGCCCACCAGGGGGCGGTGCTCTGCCCCTCCAGGGCGTCGCTCTGCCTTGACCAGAGCCACTCTAGCGTCTGGGGCTGAGGCCAAGGAGCCATCCCCAGCGCCCGGGCCATCTTTGCTCCAATGGAGCCTTGGCTGCGGGAGAGGAAGAAAGAGACAGAGAGGAAGGAGGGGAGGGGGTAGAGAAGCAAATGGGCGCTTCTCCTATGTGCCCTGGCCGGGAATCGAACCCGGGTCCCCCGCACGCCAGGCCGACACTACCGCTGAGCCAACCGGCCAGGGCCCCTCCTCTTCTTTTAAAGGTGTTTTGAAAAGTGAACTCTACCGGGCAGGTGTAATTGTCGGGTGGGGAGTAACCTGATACAGAGGTAACAATGAGAGCAGACTCGGGGCTTTTTGGGTCTGAGTGTTCACTTTGAAATAAATCGGTAGTAGTATTTAAAACATGAGTTTCATGTTGGTCTCAGTTTAAAATAAACCTGTTTTAGTTAGTATCTCTCATTGCTGTACCCTTTTATTTTATTTTATTTTTTTGTGGTGGTGGTTAAATTTCACGACCCCAGGGAAATTGGAATAACTGGGACACTATGCATGTTTTCAGCCTTGAGCTGGTCCTGGCCTGGAGACTGTGGTGAGGCAGAGACCCCCTTCCCAGGCCACGGAGCACCCGAGTGGGCGGGGACAGCGGAGTGGCCCAGGCCTGGGCTCCAGCCTGCAGCTGCACTTCATTAGGGATGCGGATGGGCTGTCCGTGGAGCCGATAATTCCATCTCAGCGATTGCAGCTGTGTTCGGGAACAAAAAGCTTAGCTTGGACAGAGCCCCTGCTATTCTGCCAACTCTACCTGGGGTTGTCAGTGAAAGAGGGAGTCCCGACGGATGATGAAGCACGTCATCGCGTGCCTTTATTGTTTCAGTGCCGGAAGCCATCCCTCGCCTGCCACACTCCGGGCACTGCACTGATGAGGATGGGTCAGGTCCTGCTGCAGGGAAGCCACCTGGCATCACTGCCTCCTATAGCCCTTAGCGCAGCTGGGTCAGGAGTGTGGGGTTCAGGGTAGAGACTTCTGAGCCGGCCCAGGCGTCCTAGCCATTATGACCTGTGTTGTAAAGTCGTTCGAAGTCCAGGCTGTAGAGCTAGACTCCTGGGCCACCCACCTTGCAAACTCTAGCTACATGATCTCGGACTATTGGCCTTGTCTTTCTGAAGTGGCTGATCGTAGAAGCCGCTGCAGAAGGCTGAGCTGATGGGTGGCCGGACCTTCGCTTAATGTCTGACACACACAGACCTCTCAGGGGATGCTGCTGGGTAGCTCTCGTAAATATTGAAGTGTTCTGCGCTTTAAACGTAATTTATGCTCTTTATAAGTAAAGCAGAAAATACAGAAAAGTGGGAAAAAAGTTGCATGTTTTATTGCCACCTGAAGCCTATTCCTGTGAGTCTTTATGGTCCATCTTCACTGTTGGCACATGTATGTGTGTGTGCATGCTTGTGCATAGTTGCTTAGTCTTTAGTGAATTTCTAGGTGTGATTGCCCTTTGCTCTGTGTGGTATCTGTCAGCCTGTCTTTCCCTCCCATCAGCGTGTGCGTTCTTTGGGTTTTCTTATTCAATTAAAGGGAGATTTAGCCAAAGCATTTACATGGTAGCTTTGATTTCTACATCCAAAAAATGGCTAAGAAAAAAAAATTCTAATGTCTTTTCAAAAATGACATTTACAAAAGCTATGGTTTCCCAAATAATAGCTGAGAACTCTTCTCATTTTAGAGAAAGGAGTTGAACATGTACGATCTCTTTGCCACTGAAACTTGGAAGTAATATTTTGAAACACAGACAGCTGTTACACTAGTTTGTTTTCTTTCTCTCCTCAGGACAATCTTCCTAGTATTACTGTTTTCTCAATATGCCAGAAATGTTAAATTTCCTCTCCCAATTTACAAATCCAAGAAAGGATGGACTGCATACAAGTTACAGCTTTTCAAAATGTTCCCTGTAAGTAGTTAACACTTTTTTTTCTCTTGACAATATTGCCCTTGGTTCATTATGTAAAATGTTTATGTGAAAGGAAGGTTTTTAATCAGGTTTAGCTGGGGGGTGGGGACCACGTCTGTGTGGTGATGTTGGGGTACTTGAGGTACTAATGACCACCCAAATTGTCGTGGACTTCCAGCTTAACAGCGGTAGAAGCTTCTGACTCTGAGACCCTGTTCCTGGACCTGAGGGCGATCTGACGCTAAGCCGCCTCTGCGGGCACATTGTCCCTTACCCTTATGTTACGAGCCAGACTTAGGGTTCAAGTACCTTTCCCAGCATGCAACAGCTCTAAGAAATAGGCTTCCAGCAGCTCTGTTACGGGTGTTTTTGGGTGAAGTACCGACTGTGATGGGTGCCGGGGTGTGATACTCAGCAGTAGGAAGGCTTGTGTTCTGCCAGCAGCCACCACCTGTGTGGCCTGACAGCCTTTTCTCTGACCACGTCAGATCATCCTGGCCATCCTCGTGTCCTGGCTGCTCTGCTTCATCTTCACAGTGACGGACGTCTTCCCTCCCGACAGCACCAAGTATGGCTTTTACGCACGGACGGACGCCCGGCAGGGTGTGCTTCTGGTAGCCCCGTGGTTTAAGGTCCCGTACCCATGTAAGTATACTGATGGCCAGAGGGGGTCAGGGGCTCACAAGGGCAGCTTAGAGGAGCTGGAAGTTGGCACAAGGCTCTGCAGCAAGAAAAGCCTTTGTCTCCAAAGGTCTTACCATTCTGGTCATTAGAGGATTTGACCCCAAATGAAGGGAGGCCCTGTCCCTGGAGGGCCATAATGAACACACAGAGACTGACCAGCTCCCTCCTCAGAGTAATTAGTTGGTTCTTTGGGTTCCACTAGGGTGAAATCCTGGACAGGAGGTCTCTTGCCAGGTTTGAGGTGTGGTGGCTAGGACGAAGGGCAGCTGCTGGAGCTACACAGGACCCAAGCCTCCCGCGTGAGCAGACTCGAGTGGGAGGGGTCTGAAGATTAGCAAGCAAACGGCTCAAGCAAGCTGGAATTTGTGTAATCTTATAATGGGGAGCTATAATCATAATCTTTTTTTAAATTGGTCACAACTGTCAGAGGTAAACTAATATTCACAAATGGGTGGAAGATGGATCTTAAGTGTGGGTAACCCTTGGCAAGGCGGGGCAGGGCAGTCCCAGCCCAGGGATCATTTGGATTCATGTGTCCCACCTTCTAGACACGTTTCCAAAAGTGACTCATGTGAACCCAGTGGTTATCAGTGCTTGGTGGTTCCGTTGTGAAGATGCTGTGCTGGCATTTGGGGTTTTAATGAGAATTGGAGCCTGAGTTTAGGTTGTGCTAATTTATTCCCATTTAGCTGTCACATTTCCACATTTTATAACAACAAGGAGAGAAGGCAGAAACAGCCAGGAATATTAAGATTGGGTCAGAGACAGCTGTTCGGAAAATGTTAAATGATGATGTGACATCAACAGTTGTCCCTTCTGTTCTCGACACATTTACAAACACTTTAAAAAGTGTAGTCTTTCTACAATAACATCCTCATCAGATCATATGGTCTAAGTATGTATTTATGTATACCTCTCCTTTTTTTTAAAAAAAATGCATAGTTTATAAACATACATGTAATCTGAGATAAAATGAGGTTAAAGTCAACTGTGGAGGCAGGCAGGAGGAGGCCTGGGAGGGCAGCTGGGAGGAGGCCCCCACGGCACACACGGGGTGGCCCTGCCCCTGCAGGCGGCCCCCCGAGATGAGCACCGATAGGAAAAGCTACCCCAGAAGGATGCAGTCTTAAGGACTCTCTGATGATTCGGCTTAATTTGGAGTTCGGTTTTCAAATACGTCTCTGCCTTTGTGTTCTCTGTCTTTAGCATACTAAGAATTTCTTGGATTGGTTGTTAAAATACAGATTTGGGGCCCAGAATGCCTACAGTGCTAATGTTGGGAAACCTGGCTGTGAGTTAACCTAAGTTAAAGGTTCTAGTTCAGCAGAGAGAGGAAGTGGCAGCAAATGCAGATGGCAGGAAGCCAGCAGGGTCTCAAACATGTGCATAGTCTGAAGGAAAAGGGGTCCAAAAATTAGGGTGTTACAAATTTAAAATGTTGGAGTAGATGGAGTAAAGATTTTATACATCAAAATTAAGGACGTCAGGTGCAAGGCAGAAAATATTAGAAAATAATAAGAGTAAAGAGACTAAGGAAGTAAAAGGCAATTTCTGAAAAAGAGTAAATGGCAAAATAAAATAAGAATCCCGCCCCTAAAATAAGACACTAGAATGAAACCACAAAATGACATCAGCAACAAGTAACCATAGAAAAGATTATTAGAAAATTTAGAAGGTTGCTTGATAAATCCTCTGCATGAGAAAAATCTGTTCCAAATTCTCGGAGATGAGATGTTGACCAGGCCCGCTGCTGGTGGACATAGAGCATGCTGAGCTGTTGCCCATGGACACGCGTCTTGGCCCTCTGACCGTGGGCCTCTACGCCCTCTGTCTGCTCCCACTGAGTAAAGTAGGCCCAGGGTGGAGCAGTCCTGCCCTCACACACACTCCAGGCATATTCTGCACATCTTATTTTTCTTTTTCTTGCCAAACCCGAGGTTGCTCCTGGTTACCTGGGAGGCAGAGGTCAAGCGCCTCTAGGTGCTATGTGGAGCCCTCCCTAGACCTACCTGCCCCATGTCAGATGCACCCATTCCTGCACACCTGGTTCTGCTCAACTGCTGATGCTCAAGCCGCTGCCTACCCAGAATGCATTCTCCACTCCTCTGCCTCTCTCCAGACCCTCCCTGGACGGGGACTCTCCTCTTCCTGACTTCCTGACTTACACTCGTTGGGACCCAGTTTGGGTTGCCTTCATTTGATGTCTAACTGTTCACTGTGCCCGGATCGCTCAGTGTCTGTTCCCCGAACGGCCTCGCCGGCCCTGCGCAGGAGCCTGTTACATCCGCTCATGTGTTCTTTCCCGCTGTGCTTTTCTCTGGGACTGTTCTCACTAACGGTTCAAGGGAAGAAGGTCTGGGTACTTTATCAAAGAAGTCTGTTCATTCCTGCAGTGGAAGTTCCTCGTGCTATTTTTATTAAATGAGATCTACGGATTCGAAAGTCCGAAAGAGGTTTTTTTCTTTACAAGTACATCTAATGCAGAAATAACTCAGTCTAGGTATTCAAAATGAAGCTACCCAAGGACTTCTCTTTGCTTTCTTAAAGGAAACTATTTAATTTTCCATGACATGATAGACTAAATAAACAATATAAAAATGCTGATATAACTGTAGAGAATGGTTATCTATACCTTGTGCCATGCTTTACTGTGGAGATTAAACTTAGCTGGTCACTTTTCACTGCTTTTTCATTTGATGCCAATCTCTCCCCCCCCCCCCCCCCCAGCAAGGGCACCACTAGTTTTTAACAGACTTTGCACAGCAGGGTTAAAAAAATTGTCCTACAAATTTCTATTTCAACACAGCAGGCTATTTAAATTGTATTTAAGACCTGTGGCTTTGAAGCCTCTTTCTGCCAAACAGTTTATTTTAAATAAGGGTGGAGAGAGCAGACCAGTCCTGGCTATGGCCATCTTCATCTGACTCAGAAACTATTCCCAGGCACCCAGCCATCGGTAATGTAGGTGTTAAAATAAAAGTTTCCGTGAGCTTCAAAATCTGAGGGGACCTTGTCGACTCCTTGGGAATTCTGAATGACTCAGTGTCTGATAACTTGAGCCTGCCCCTCTAGAAAGTGAGGAGTTCACATTTGTCTTCCTCCCGTAGTTCAGTGGGGACTGCCCACCATCTCTGCTGCTGGTGTCATTGGCATGCTCAGCGCTGTTGTCGCCAGTATTATCGAGTCTATCGGGGACTACTACGCCTGCGCAAGGCTGTCCTGTGCCCCACCGCCTCCCATCCATGCAATAAACAGGTACGTTCCTGAGGAAACAAGTTTCTCATTGGGCCCAGCACCTCATTCCTTTACTGTTTGGCTTGGGTAATCTTGGAGAAGAAACTAAGAATTTCAGCATGGAGGCAGACAAGCATCAGGGCTCTGTCTGTCTTTGGACAAGTCGTTTTCCTCATTTGTAACACTGACTGGAATTCTCACCCTTTCTTCCTCACGGTAACAATCACATGAGACTTTCTCTCTGAGGCCTCACTAGACCTTAAACCTACCAGAACACATCGCAGACACTAATGTTGTTCTTTGCTTGGTTTGGGGTCATGGATGTATTTCCCCTTTATTCTTGTTTCCCCACGTGTCCTAGAGGGTAGATGCTGTGTCGTCTAGTCACAATTAGAGTTTACACAGATAGGGTAGAAATAAATGAAGTCTGCAGAGTCTGGCGGGTTGTGAACTGTGGGGTGTAGGTTCTCAGCACACCTGGTCTTTAGGTTCTGGATACCAGGAGTGATTTGGACCCTGTGGAGGCTGCAGAGAAGATAAAATTGCCCAAGTCACCCCCACCACCCCTTTACGCTCAGCCACTGCCCCTCCGAAAGGGATCACATGCGAAGAGGTCCAGTGGGCTGGTGTCTTGGCGTTTCTTGCATTGGTTCTGTTAGGGCTTACAGTCCTGGTTTTATGTCTTTCTCCAGTTGAGCTATTACACATGATTAAATGACTTGGTATATTGATTCTTTTAAAAAGTGTCAGTGTTTACAGAATTACAAAGCATGTTCTCCCTGATGAAACCAGATATGAATAGCAAAGGGATCAAATCAATGGACAGCTCGTGTTGGTCTTAGATCCCAACCAATGGCTCTGTTTTCTGGCTAAAACCCTTTCATTTGGAGTACAGTTCAAACACCTGTGTCTAATGTATGGTTCACAGAGGTGCTTCTCAAAGTTGAGTGAGCGTGGAGGTCTGGAGCGGGGCCAGAGACGCTGCCTCGCTGACCCCTCCCGGGGCGCGGAGGCTGCAGCTCCGTGGGCCAGGCCTTGGGGTCACAGCCATGGAGGGCTTATGTCCGAGTGTCCCCCCATTGAATGAATGTTTCTTTTTGCCCCATCCCTTTACATTTTAGGGGGATTTTCGTGGAGGGTCTCTCCTGTGTTCTCGATGGCATATTTGGTACTGGCAATGGCTCTACTTCATCCAGTCCCAACATTGGAGTTTTGGGAATTACTAAGGTACAAATATTTTTCTAATTAAATGGTTGGGCCGCTAAGTGTTGGTCCATTTTATTGGCTGGTCTGACCACCTGAGTTGCACAGGGAAGGCCTCCCATTCTGGGGTCATCGCCTCCCCCCCCCATCTCCTTTTTTGTTGGTGGTGGGTTTTGGAACGATGGTGTTGGTCTCTCCTCCCAGGCTGGCCTGCGTAGGCAGGTACTCAGGTGCTATCTATCACTCTTTCGTGCCTTCTATACAGTTTTTGTTAAGCACCGACCCTGTGCCAGCCTGTTTCAGGAACTTGGGATACATCAGTGAATAAAAGGAAAGTATCCCCATCGTCGTAGAGTTTACATTCTGGCAGAGAAAACAGATGATTAGCTATAAGTGTCCTCGGTATGACAGAAACGGGGCGGGGTGGGGGATGGCGTGAGGGTGAGGGTGAGTGTTCCATGGTGGTGGGACTAAGCCTCACTGAGAAGATGGCCTGGAGCCAAGGCCTGAAGGAGGCGAGGATGGGAGGGAGCTGTGCGGAGACCTGCGGAGTGGGCACTTGGGCCAGGGGACAGCCAGTGCAAACCCTGTCGGGGCAGCGGGCCAGCATGTGGCTCAGCAGGGAGGCCAGTGGGGAGCTGGCGCAGCTAAGAGCAGGTGAAGTCTTCTAGGTAACAGGCCCTGTAGGCTGCCAGCGACCCAGTGGCAGGGGATGGCCCGGGAAGAGACTATTTGATCTGTCTTTTTTTTTTTTTTTTTTTTTTTTAAAGACCACTTTGGCTCCTCTAAAGAGAATAGACCATGGCAGGTGGGGCAGGAGGTGGAAACGGGAGACCAGTTAGGAGTAGTTCTAGATGAGAGATGATACCGCTCATTACAGAAAAGAGTTGATCTTCCAGTAAAGAATTAAGATGGTTTTCAAATCAAAACAGCAGAACCCTTCTCTTATAGATGACATCGGTTATGGAGGGAGTAATTTAGACAAGCCATTCGAGTCACTCAGGTTGAACAGGGCCAACATCTGGAGTCCTATCCAGTTATCTCTTCTCCCTACCCAACTACAGACACAGACGTGACCCTGGGCTTGCCCTCCCCCACGGTCCAGCTTGTATAAGAAGCCACCTGCTCCTGGGCCTTTCAGATGTTACTAGCAAATAAACTTAATATTGTAATTGTCTAGGGCAGCGATTTCCGACCTTTTCCATTTTATGAACCACTTAAACCAGGGGTCGGGAACCTATGGCTCACAAGCCAGGTGTGGCTCTTTTGATGGCTGCATCTGGCTCGCAGACAAATCTTTAATAAAAATAATAATAACATTAAAATTTAAAACTCATGTATTACAGTCCATTCATTCCCTACCGCTCATGTTCATGGTTGCGGGTGGCTGGAGCCAATCACAGCTGTCCTCTGGGACAACACCAAATTTTTATTGGATAATGCTTAACGTACACAGGTCGTTGTATGGCTCTCACAGAATTACATTTTAAAATATGTGGCGTTCATGTTTCTCTCAGCCAAAAAGGTTCCCGACCCCTGACTTAAACTAATTATTAAAATTCTGCGACACACCCAAGAATATCTTTTTTTGCCGATCTGACAAAATATATAGGTATAATTTTGGTTCATTCATACTGGACAGCTATTGTGTTGGCTGTTGTCATTTTTTAATTTGACAATTAAGGGAAAAGAGGACAGTTCCCCTGGCTAAATAGGTATTGCTTGTTTTAATATATATTTTTTTAATTTTTTATTGATTTCTGAGAGGGGGGGAGGGGGAGGGGGGAGGGAGTCAGAGAGAGAAACAGCAATTCGTTGTTTTACTTAGTTCCATTTAGTTATGTTCTCATTGATTGCTTCTCCTACATGCCCTGACTAGGGATAGAACCCTTGACCTCTGGTGCACCAAGTCAACGCTTTATCCACTCTGCCACCTGGCCAGGGCCAGGTATTGCATGTTTTAAAAATTCTTACCACTGTGCCTCTTGCAACACACTGGTTGAAAATCAGTGCTCTAGGGCCAAAGTGTGCTGTTTGCCAGGGTTTGAGCAATGCAGCTCAGCCCCTGGCCATTGTACGGAGAGACTGTTAGAACTGGTTCGCCACTCTGGACAGCCTGCGTGGGTCACAGGTTTCCCTTGACTCCCTCTCTGTGTCCTGACATCTTAGGGGTAAAGCTTACCCTAAGAGCCTTCTGGAGCTGTTTTACCTCTGTGAAATTAGAAATCCTCCCCCAGTTCTCTGTGAGATTCTATAGCCAGATAAAAAGAAACCAGATACTAACTTGAGTTAATCTTGACTGGAAATCCAGGTGAGAGGGAGCAGGGCATGCGCAGTGCGTGCCTAATACGGTCATTGGTTTTACTTCAAGTTGGCAGGGCCATCACAGAGCTCGGCCTCAGGTGTGCAGCTGGCTCCACCTGCTGCCTGTTGCTCCCGGCGCAGGCTGCCTGTGAGGGCTGCCTGACAGGGACCCCCTCCAGCGCCAGCCTGGTCCTGTTGCTGCCCGTGGTGAGAACTGGATACTTCCCACATATAGTGTTCCCCGTGGACGCAGAATGGGACAGAAGCCACGCTCTCTTTAGCCAGTGTGCTGCGTGAACCTGTAGAACTGTAACTAATATGAAATGACATCAACATAAAATAGTGTGGATGGAGGGACTCTTAGGGGGAAGACAGTTTCATAAGCCAGCTAGCTCCCTTTCTGCACCCCTTTGAAACATGCCAGGGGCAGGGGCACGGTAGGAGTAAGAGGTGCTGCTCACTGAGGTTCCCTTCCAACGCGGGAGTGAGCTGGTCTGGGGAGTAATTCTCTTCATTACAGTTTGAATGGTGCCAGCTTATTCTGAAAGGCAACCTGCCAGCTCTTTTCAATGAGTTAAATTGAGTTGCCTTTGAATCGCTTTAGATCAAGGTTCCCGGGCGAAGGCTGCATTCATTCAAGGGCAGCAGCAGCCCTGGAATCAGTTTTCATTGCCTTGTGTAGATGGTGTAATCCAGCCATCGATAGAGCTGCCTGGGGTGGCGAAGTCCAATAGCCACGTGTGGCTATTTAGGGTTAAATTAGTTAAAATGAAAAATTCAGTTCCTCGGTCACATTTCAGGGGGCTCAGTGGTCACTTGTGGCTAATGGCTGCCATAGGACAGAGCTGATGCAGGACATTTCTGTCAGCGTAGAAAGTTCTATTTAATGGCTCTGATCTGGGCATTGTATCAGAATTCTAGGGCATATAGAAAGAGGGTGATTCATGGCTCTTCCAAAGAGTCTGCCTCCATTTCCTGGCAACTCTAATATTTGCTATTCTTTATCCAACTGTGACATTCCGTGTCCACGGAAATTCTAACCTGCTTGATCAGGAGTTGAGGCTGCTTACCCCGTTGTGTTCTGACGTTCGGAGGGGTCAGATTGCATGTGCAGGACTCCTCTGCTGAGTGTGTGCCAGTGTCTGTCCCACAGAAAGGGGGTGATGGGGGGTGCTGCTTTGGATTCCAGCCCTAGCTCCGTCACTTTCTCCCAATGTGACATAATCTCTCTGAGCCTCCATGCCCTTGTCAACAGGGTGGCATGCGAGGCATTGGCATTAATAACTTGACTTGAAACACTTAGCCGAGTCCCGCACATGGTAGGTACACCATAAGCTATAGATACTGTCTTCATATGGTATTGTCAGATGAACTCAAAAAGAGGGCCCTGGCTGGTTGGCTCAGTGGTAGAGCGTCGGTCTGGCGTGCGGGGGACCCGGGTTCGATTTCCGGCCAGGGCACATAGGAGAAGCGCCCATTTGCTTCTCCACCCCCCACCCCCTCCTTCCTCTCTGTCTCTCTCTTCCCCTCCCGCAGCCAAGGCTCCACTGGAGCAAAGATGGCCTGGGCGCTGGGGATGGCTCCTTGGCCTCTGCCCCAGGCGCTAGTGTGGCTCTGGTCGTGGCAGAGTGACGCCCCGGAGGGGCAGAGCATCGCCCCCTGGTGGGCAGACCCTCGCCCCTGGTGGGCGTGCCGGGTGGATCCCGGTCGGGCGCATGTGGGAGTCTGTCTGACTGTCTCCCCCCACTCAGAGAGTCCGGAGTCTTTGAGTCTCTCAGAGTTTACAAATTAGGGACACAGCTAAGGAAAAACCCAGAAGCGTTCTGAAGAAGAAAGGGTAATCTTCGAGTTCTTACAGTAAAAACATCCATTCTTAAGAATTATCTGTCCTGCATTCTTAGCCCTAGGATTGGTCTAGGATGGTTATCAGCTGTCAGGAGGTCAGAAAGATGCCAGGAGATGTGGTCACACCCGATGGTCAGGATAATGGAGGTCGTAGGTCTGGATACATGAGTCCTTCCGGGGTAATCAGAGGGTTATCTCGAGGTCTGGTGTATATCCAGGCGTTGATGCAGGACCGGAAAGTTCAGAAAGTATAAAGAATAGAATCGTTTCCTCATACCTCACCCAACTTGGGTTTAGTGATTTAGCAGCTCAATTGGAGTGATAGTGTTTTTCTTTATTTCAACACCTGTGTAGTGACTTTTATTTCTTCATTCTGTTCCTCACTATTTAGCTCTGTTCATGTCTAGCAACAGAGTCAACACCATGTCCCCGGCTATAGTACCTCTTCAGTGTCCAGAGGAAGGTCTTATCTCCTTTGCCGCATTCCACACTTTTGAAAGCCTTTGGAAAGTCAGAAATGATGGCCCTGGAGACAGAGCCGAGGTGCAGGGAGGAGGCGGGCAGCGGGAAGGAGCCATGAGGGCTCCGTGTCAGCGCCGGCAGGCAGGGGTTTTAGCGCTGTGTTTAGAACATAAGTATGTAATAGGCTCTCAATTAATATTCGTTGAACACAAGAATGGCAGCATTGCCACTTGTTTTTTGTTTGTTTTTTGACAGTAGCTAAGGCAGATCAGCCTTCCATGAATGGTTTTCATATAGGATTTATGGTTTCAGGCGTCCCTGGGGCCAGCCTGGCCCTCCCCCTACGCACCTCACAGGGCTGGCTGACCCCGTTGGGAGGCCAGGTGGTTCCCTCTGCCCAGATGATCTCCCTCCAGTGAACTTACAGACTCACCAGGGACCCCTGTCCCAACTCTTCAGTTTTTCTTCCCACTGGGCTCCCACACAGAGTAACAATCTGGACAGTACAAGAGTTTCATCATAAGCTTGTGACTTATTTGTCTTTGTATTTGTCCCTCACCCTCAGGCTAACAAGTGCTAGTCACAAAGTAGGTCCTTAAAAAAGGTTTGCTAAACAATGAGCCACGTATGAATGAAAGGCTGCCTTATCCTGTGATCCAGCCAAGCATAGGTCATTTTCACTGGATCCACCAGTCTCCTGACCTTGCTATGGTTTTCCTGGTGCCCTGTGGGAGGAGCCGCAGAATGAATGAGTGGAGCCTGGGCTCGGGTCTCGGCAGGGACCAATCCTAGCTGGATAGCAGTCTGCACAGTGAGGTTTGACTCTGATTCTTAATCAGCTGACCCTTCGGTCTCTGGAGAAGCTGTTGGACATTCTAGAATGGCACCGTGCAGCAGAACGTTGTGTGGTGGTGGCTGTGGTCGTCACTTGTGCAGTCCCTGTGGGCCACCGGCCACAGGTGCCTGCGGAGCACTGGAAATCTGATAAGCGCCACTGAGGGGACTGGGTCTTAAATTTCATTTCACTTTAATTAACTTGAGTGTGAGTAGCCATCTTCTCCTCACTGTAGGTCATACTTAAAGCCCTGTGGACACTCCCTCAGACATTCTGGAACCTTTTTTTATGTCTCAGGGTGTTTTCCTGGGAGAGGCAGCACAGAATAAGAGCCAGAATATGGGACCTTGGACCCACTGCCAGCTCCACCTCCCACGACCTGGGTGCAGTGGGCTAGATGGAAACTTCTGGAAGGCAGAGATCAGGTTTAACAGATAACGATGAGACTATGTTTGAAATGATGATAAGCGATGCTGCAGAAGCCCAGAGTGAGGTGGGGGAGGGGAGGACCACTCCAGGGAGGTTGTATTTGAATGGTGTTTTGTGGGGTGTGTCTGGAAACCAGCTGGAAGGGGGGTGTAGCGAAGGTGTTCTGGATAGCTGGGCCTGGGCCTGCCTGGCACGCAAGGGGCGGGCAGGCTCGGCTGCATTGGGAGGGCAGTGTGTTTTATCTCATGAGCACTGGAGGACCTGTGCAGGGCACTGACCTCCCAGATCAGTGGGTTAGAAAAGTCCCTTTACCACAGGACAGACAGGCAGACGAAAGGCCAGAGGCAGCAGGCCCAGGTGGCAGGCTATCAAATAACCTGATGCTTGCCAGGTCCTGTCCAAACTATTTTACACATTGTCTCATGTAATCCTAGCGAATCCACAAGGTTTAGTGGTATGGAGAAGAGGCTCCTGCCACCCAGAGAGGTTAAGTATGTAGCCTGCCGGGCCACATGGGTAGAGGCGGTGTGGAGGTGCCAGCCAGACAGTGGGGCTCGTGAGTTCTGCACTGTGTCCTGTAGGCTGTGCCGCCTCTAACGGGAAAGACACCATGAGGAGAGGAGGTTCCAGAAACATTGGGGGGTTTCGTCTGACTCACATTCCGGAGAGGAATGTACTCCCTGGGAGGTGGAAGTGCTCTGGGGTGGGTTAACTTGGTGAGTGAAGGGTGATGCCAGGGACCCAGAAGAGAAGCCGAGGCATAAGGTAGCTTTTGCATTTTGCTTTTGAGACCTAGAAGGTGAAGGTCATCCCAGCCAGTGACTGCGGGCATGAGAAACCCTGGACCTGCGTGCAGGAGCAGGTCCACGCTGAGGTGACAGCACCCACGGCTCAGAGAAGCAGAGGCCAAGGCGTGCCCCCTCCCCATAGTGGAGGGGGAGGAGAAGGGGAACCGAGAGGGATGAGGATAGGTGGGGGAAGTCTTTTTACTCTGGGTGCTGTATAATAATTGTGCATTGAGATCATTATGAAATGAGATTAACTAAAAATTTTTTAAGTAATCTAGATTTTGAGTGAGGGTTTTGTCCCATTTGCCCCAACGGGCCCAGGGAAGTCATGTTGACCCGAACACCCATCTCTGCCTCTGGCGTGTCCCGCAGGTGGGCAGTCGCCGGGTGATCCAGTATGGGGCCGCCCTCATGCTGGCCTTGGGCATGATCGGGAAGTTCAGCGCCCTCTTCGCCTCCCTCCCGGACCCCGTGCTCGGAGCCCTCTTCTGCACTCTCTTTGGTAAAGCCCCCTTTTCTTCCTGGCGGGTTCCCCTCTCGGGCTCCTTTCCTGTCTTCTCATTGGCTAAAATTTCATAGGGATTAGGGTTTTTTATGGGGGGTTTTTTGCACAGTCCCTTTAGTAAGACTGGAGAGAACAAATTTCTATTTTAAAATACAAAAGGATGGACCTTCAAAACGTAAAAACCTACCTCACTTTCTGAGTTGAATTTATGCTGAAGGTACAACCAAAGGTATATACTATTTGGTCTAGGCAAAATAAGATGAAATGTGATCTCTTTAGCTGATATTTAATTGGTGATTTAACTCCACCTGTCTTACCCTCTGCATGGGCTGTGTATACAACAGGCCATTTTTACGATGGAACACTGTGTGGTCTCTGTGCCATTTAGTTGTGATCAGGGACCAGATATTTGAGTGGGTTTCCCAATTTAATAGAAATGTTGGCATGGAGGTTTCAAGGGGAAACCACTGTCCTTAGTTTTCTGCTTGGTCCAGAGATGCTTATGGCCCTGAACAAGCCCAGCAGCCCAGGCGGTCACATTCTGAAGCTCCGCACCCCTGATCTCTGTCCGTCATTGGACTGGGCTCTGGACGGACCTGTGTGTGATGGGGCAGAGACAGGACATTGGAGGGAGTCAGCTGTGGATCGTCTGTCACCCTTGCCATGTGCTCCTCCCCGTGAGCTGCTACAACTCGCTGTCTGATGTTTTCTCTCCAGGAATGATCACAGCCGTTGGACTCTCAAACCTGCAGTTCATCGATTTAAATTCTTCCCGAAACCTCTTTGTGCTTGGATTTTCCATCTTCTTTGGACTCGTCCTTCCAAGTTACCTCAGACAGAACCCTCTTGTCACAGGTAGGGGAAAGGGGCCGTGGGACTCGGGGAGCTGGAACCAGAGCCACCAGTTTAGAGAGGGTTTTGGCACGTCAGGAATTGTCTTGGTGAATGTTCATCTGTGTGTTTCATTGCAGTTTCACTTTGCTGCAGTTTTTCTGGAAGCCCTTTGCACTTCCCACATGAGCTGGTGTGTGCATGTTAAGGTGCAAATTGTTGTTGGGTGATGCAGATTTTTTTACTGCCCCATGCGTGTCCATGAAGGACTGTGAAAGCACCATGAGTATTCTTGTTGGGTTTACAAATCAATTCTAGTGGGCAGGCAGTTTCACAGATACAGAACTTGCCAATAATGAGGATTGACTGTACTGGTGGGAGTAATCGTTTTCAGTTCTTCTGGGTGTACACCTAGGAGTAGAATTGTTGGTTCAAAGGCTTCACATAGAGACAGTGTGTGAGCCTCCAACAGCAAGAAGATTCCTGCTGCTTTTAACATTTTACATTTCACATTCGTGTGAGCATGTTTATAAATCCAGTTGTTCCTAATTAAAAGCTAAACACAAAATAGTAACTCAGGATTCTGAAAACCTCTGGTTGCAAACACCAGAATTATTTTTGTCATCTTATTGTCACTTGGTAATTTTTCAGCCTTACACAGCCATTTCTTATATTGTTTATATATATATATATATATATATATATATATATATATATCTGCAAACAATATGAAGCCCCTCAAGGGCTTCATATTTCGTTATAGGGTGACTGCACTCTATTAGAGGTATCATATGCCCTTTGACTATTGGATGAAGGTATGAACAGTAGTTTAAGTTGTTACTACACGTGCACTGCTCTGACTGACGGTTAGAGCCCACCCCGGGGCTCCTTTCCAAGGCAAGGGCAGGCCTGTCCTGGCCGGCAGTGACCTGTCGCTATGTTCTGTTTCTAGGGATAACAGGAATTGATCAAGTGTTGAACGTTCTTCTCACAACCGCTATGTTTGTAGGAGGCTGTGTGGCTTTTATTTTGGATAACACCATCCCAGGTATGTGGTACACATGAAGCGTGTTTATTACTTCTGTGGATTACTTTTCTGCCAAATAAATACAGGAAGCAGGATGGGTGAGTCAGTTCAAAGCCATCACTGGTGAAAACTATGTTTCTAGAGTAAAGATGAGATTTCCAGCTTTCTTTTATGAATCAGGTTTTTCCTAATAAACTTACTGGGCCATTTTCCTCTTGCTGAGTTAGTTTTCAGAGAGCGTGGATACATTCCTCACCTGTGGGAAGAGGCAGTGGGGTGCTGTGGGTACATCTAGCTGGCCTGTCCTCCCGGCACGGCTGTGCGAGCAACCTGCAGTCTGGTTTCAGTGACTTGCCCACACCCTCTCAGAGCCAGCTGGTAACAGCCTCTGGCACTTGTCCTCCTTGCAGAGCTCACCCTTTAAGTGAGTTCTTGCTAAGGCAGGCGCCAGCCGCCTACGCCCCGATGCCAGTGAGTACAGTGGGCACAGGCTGCTGCCAGGATCAGAGAGTGACCGAGGTAGGGAGGCAGCACTTCTCCAACACCCGTAACCCTTGTTTCTCAGCTGGGTGATGCCAAGTGTTGGGTAATGGACTAGGAGGTGATGTGGGCTTTGCCTGGTGGCCTTCCCAGCTTCCTGCAGGAGGCTGCTGTGTACCGCTGTAAAAGGCCACAGACACTCCAGTAGGTTCAGCTGCCAGCAAAGAAGGGCTATGCTTAGTCTCTTTTTTTAAGCAAGGCAGTGGGGGGGGGGGGGGGGGGACAGACAGGAAGAGAGAGATGATAAGCACTGACTCTTTGTTATGGTGCTTTAGTTATTTATCGATTGCTTCTCATACGTGCCTTGACTGGGGGGTTCCAGCCAAGCCAGTGACCTCTAGACTCAAGCCAGCAACCATGGGGTCATGTCTCTGATTCCACGCTCAAGCTGACGACCCCGTGCTTGAGCTGGTGAGCCCACGCTCAAACAGCAGTCTCTGGGTTTTGAACCTGGGTCCTCAGTGTCCCAAGTTGACATTCTATCCACTGTGCCTCTGCCTGGTCAGGCATGTGGTGCTTATTCTTGAGCTTGAAGGTTTTATTGAGATTTTCCTCTCCAAATAGCCTCAGTCAAGAGGTTGCTGGGGAGACGGGATGAGCACACCTGGCAGAAGGAATCACACACACAAATAGGTAGAAGGTGTTAGATTTATGGGAGTCGATGACTAACACCCTCTTTCTCTCCTAAGACAGCACTGATTGAGGGAGAGGCATAGGAGTCAGAGAGGGAAGTTGAGGTCAGCTTTGTCACTGAAACACCAATGGGGCGGAGGTGCGTAGCTTAGATGTGAGGAAATACTGAGGATCCTAAATACGGCACCATGGACACGAGCTCATCACCAGCTCAGACACGAGCTCATCACCAGCTCGGGCACGGCAGTGCCGTGTTCGGTGTCCTGTTGTAGCTCAGGGCAGGTGCTGGTGCTCCTCTCGCACCACGAAGGCTTGTGAAGAAAGTGCAGGCGTTGTTGCGGTGAGAGGCTTCTCCCTGACTCATCTGTCAGGGAACAGAGTGGCCCTGAGGGTTACACCAGTGAACATTCATCCTCACAGGTGCACAAGTGGGGACTGCGTGATGAGGGCAACACAGTCGCATACACGCACACACACACACTGGAATAGAGGAAAGCAGTATGAAACTTGATGTGTCTGGATTGGGAGGTTGCCACAAACAATTGATGAAGGCATTAGATATGGCAGTGGTCCCCAACCCTCGGGCTGCGGACCAGTACTGGTCCGTGGGCCATTTGGTACCGGTCCACAGAGAAAGAATAAATAACTTACATTATCTTCATTTTATTTATATTTAAGTCTGAATGATGTTTTATTTTTTAAAAATGACCAGATTCCCTCTGTTACATCCATCTAAGACTCACTCTTGACGCTTGTCTCGGTCACATGATACATTTATCTGTCCCACCCTAAAGGCCGGTCTATGAAAATATTTTCTGATATTAAACTGGTCTGTGGCCCAAAAAAGGTTGGGGACCACTGAGATATGGTATAATATGTACTTTGGGCCCCATGTTGCAAGATCAGATTGCATTCAGAGAGAGCGTTTTTGGTGGTTGTTATTTGCACAGCGTTTGAGAAGAGATTTGGGGGAGGAGATGGTTGACAGAAGATGGGACAGCCAGTCGAGAGACTAATATAATGATCCCAGAAAGCAGTGACATGGCCTGGGCCAGACCTCGACAGTAACAGCTGAGAATATGCGTCCCGTGCAGGGACAGGGAGGAGACCAGGGCATTGGGAGGTCGTTTGCATGTGGAACAAGAGGAACAAGGGCGGGTTAGCAAGTCTTAGATTTCTGTTTCAGGCACCTGGATAGCTGAGTGCCATCAAATGTGCCTGCTGTCACGGCAGTAGGCTCGATCTTGGTGGGACAGCATGTTGGACTCTCAAGTCCTGGTAGAGCTGTTAAACTAAACATCCCACTGTTTGGCTTTGCTGTGTGTCCATAGGTACTCCGGAGGAAAGGGGAATCCGGAAGTGGAAGAAGGGCGTGGGCAAAGGGAGCAAGTCACTGGATGGCATGGAATCCTATGATTTGCCATTTGGCATGAACATTATTAAAAAATACAGATGCTTCAGCTACTTACCCATCAGCCCGACCTTCGTGGGCTACACGTGGAAAGGCCTCCGGAAGAGCGCGAACAGCCGGAGTTCAGACGAGGACTCGCAGGCCACGGTATAGCCGTAGCTTGCCCTGTGGCCTGGCCGCAGTGAGGCATGAATCTGTAGTTCCTTGCTGAGTAACAAGCAGTAACATATATATTTGTATATCTGCATTTACATTCTGCACCCCAGAGCTAAGACAGATTGCAAATAGCTTTTTTTTTGTTGTTGTGGGTGGTGATTGTGTCTAATATGATGTCTCGCCTGTCTCCTTATTTAAGCCCTGACCCCTTGCCCTTGAGAGCGCCCACTGCTGGCTGTGGTCCCTGAACTTGAAGTTCTGTCCTCCCGTGGGAGTAGATGGTAGAGATCCACAGGAGTCCCTGTTTTCGGTCCCCCTCCCATCACCCCATGCTAGCTTTCTTACAAGCCGCCTGCAGGGTCTGGAGGCTTTCTGTCCTGGAAGCCCCTGGACCTCCTCGGGTTTTGCTTGTTTGTTTGTTCTGTTCTGTTTTTGTTTTTTTTTTTTAATTTGACCTCAGCCTGAACCGCAGAGACCTCTTGTGGTCAAGGGACACCAGTATCCTCGCATTGTCACAACTGGTCAAATGGGAGTCTGTGTTCCCTGGTACTCCTGTCGGAGGAGGCTGTTGACCTGGTTGAAACTGTGTCATGGTTACCCTGTGCCCGGTCTGTGCACAGGCAGGGTCTGTACACAGAGTGTCAGAACGGAACGTTGACTGGGAGGGGTCGGAGGGGAAGGGAAGTCCCTTGAAGTCAGTGTCTGATTCTCAACTCCTCTATCTCAGTGCCACCCTGGCCCAGGCCAGGCCAGCGCATGTCACACTGGCCTCTTTTTCACGAGCGGCCGAGACACTCTTCTCTGGCACGTCTCACTCCTGGTGGTGCGACAGGTAGAGAGTGCCACACGGCACCAACCAGATGTTGATGGCCGTCTTAGCTCTGCTGTCATGTGGGTGTCAGCTATTGTCACATGTGTCTATAAATACGAGATTTTATTCCTATTTAATGTTATTGACTATAGCAGATTTTTGAAATCAGTGTTTTCCCATGTGACCCTCGTACCTGCATCCTTATTACCTGTGCCCCGCCCACTCCCTCACATTAAAGAAAGACCCAGCATTTGTAAAGCTGCGGATACCATCAGGGAAGCTTGTTGTCATGGCTTTTGAAGGCCAGTAACCATTATTGTGGTTGTGTTTTGTATTGCTTGATACCATGAAAGTGTAAATACTGTAATGCCTAATCTATTTATCAAAGCTGACTACTGGACCAGAGCCCAGAAACCGTGGGTGACGTTACACATGAATTTGTTTTGTGCAAGAAGGAAGCCGGGGAGGGTATTGAACTGCTGCCGCGTCGAATGGTCCGGCATGCTGGTAAACCTGTCACCGCAGTGTTGGTGCAGTTAAGGCTTGAGGAGACTGGGGGTTGCCAGGTTGCATGTCCAGTGGGTTTCGGTTTTGCAGAGGGGCAGGGTAGGTTCCCCCGGCCCGTTGCTGCTGTTCTTGTTGAAGTTATTGCAGAAGGTGGTGGGGAGAGAGGCAGCCAGGAGGTCACCTCTATTAAATAACACTAAAATCTTTCTGGAGGAAAAAAAGACTTCTGTTGAATTTGATTTGAAATTTTCCAGTCAAAGGAAAGGTCTGAGACCTAAAACAGCGAGTCCGCTCCCTGGGGTCGTGCTTCCTAAGTGTTCGCTGGCCTGGTTGCACCTTGGACGGCAGTGGGCGCCGCTGTCTCCACCAGTGGACGTGGGTCTGGCTCTCCCAGCCTCGTGTCCACAGGATGCACTTCCTGCCCCAGAGGCTGCCCCTGCCTCGCCAAACGGGGTGGCTTTGGCGTTACGATGTCCCCACAGCCTCCTTGACTCCTGGAAAGGTGGGGACTTCCGGGCTTGTTCTGGCGAGAACACTACAGAGCCGCTTCATTGTTTTGTCAGGACCTTACTGCAGACTAAGTGAAGAGTTTAGATCGTAAACTACATTTTAATTTTGTATGTTACTTTTCTTTTGAAGTGTATGTGATGGCTGGTTTCCTCTGGAAGCACACTGGTTACCAGTCTCCATCCCTTTCGCTTGGTGAGCCCGCGAGGCGGACAGCCCTCTGACACAACGCTGCTCTTAGCTCCTTCTGTCTGTGCTCTTGCTCAGCGTCTACAATTTCTCAGCTTTGAAAAAATGGGGAAAACTGTCACACATCCGAAAGATTTGCAGTATTCTAGCTCCGTAGGCAAGCAGAAGGACCCGATAGATACCCAAAATAAAAGCGTCTGAAACGTGAGCCATTCAGAAACAAGTTCTCTTCAACTCTACATGACGAGGCATCTTCCACCTAGTGGGTAACTTAGAGTCTCTGTCCGAGGGAGGCGGTGTGCGCTGGGGACACGAGGTGGGCAGGAAGGAGGGCAGCTTGACTAGAGGCCCCACTGAGTCTGGTCCTTTCTGCATAGCCTGTGAAACTCACCTTTGCTTGAGTGATTGGAGCTTCGGGATAATGAGTAAATCTTGCACGAGCAGCGCACGCCAACCATTTTAGGAAGTGGTCCTTCTGCTAGCACATATGTGACAGGATGAGTCTAATTTAAAGAACACGTATTCATCTGCTCCTTGAGTTTAAGCCCCCCAACTGCAGGGGAGGTTTGGGGGGACATGGTGGCCATGTCTGTTGTCCCTGTGAACTTCCCGCTTACACTGTTGGCCTGCGCCACTGGGGCCACTCACCCACCATGCTTTGTTTGGCCAATAGAGTGTCTTAAAATATTTTCTATGTAGATATCCTTGGGCAGGTCATTCCGTCTTCATTTCCACAGCGACCACCTACCCACCATCTTCACATTTACGTGAGCCATCCTGACGGGGAAGGCGAATAGAAAGTATTTGTAAGGACGGTACACGCTACCATATCCAGGTGGGGGGAGGATAACGGAGGCCCCACCACTACTGGTTTTGATAAAATATCTAACACGGGTTTAGAACAATGGGAGCAGCTCCAGTCTTTGTAAGCAGTTTTCATTCTCATTCTCATTAGGGAATTAAACTTACATAGATTCGTTGGTACCGAAACTTTCTTAAGTGGGTGTTAGATGTTAATTTGTAGTGAGTTTCTTGTGATTGATCAAAGCAAGAGAAGTGGCTTAACCAGGTCAGCTAGAACGAAGCCTCATGGGTCCTGACGGTTTCCCGTTTTCATGGTAACAAATTCACGCAGGATTTGCTTTATACTATAGAATACTGACTTTCATGATGACAACTTGATTTATGCATGAATATTGCAGTATTTCCATCTAGTAAAAGAACATTTCTACCCAGGATAATAGTCAGTTTTCCAGGGAGGGAATGATATAATTTTCATGACAATGTCATGTGATGATAGACTTTCTCCATTGATGAATCTCTAGTATGTGTGTATACTTTATTTACCCATGCGTATATTTTATGACCGTGAGCTAAGTTGTTATTACTTTAATTCATGTCCCTGCTGAAATATTGGTACTAGCAGCTTAGACTTGAAGTTGGCAACTATATAATCTTCCTTCATGTTGATGCCACAAGAGTGGCCAGGCCGGATAGAAGGTGACTAAGGAGCTATGGCGGAAACCGCATTCTGGAACCTGTCTGGCGCGAGGAGAGGCAGCATCCTGCAGGCCACTGTGCTTGGGGCGTGCACCCGGCTGCAGACAGCAGGCCCGGTGTGGCCATCACCGGAGGCCCGGAGTGCACACCTGGACACCGTGGTTACGTGAGCGTGCCCGAGCATCGCAGGGCCCCGTTCTCCAGGGAGTTGCCGTTGGCTTTGGAGAGGAGCCTGGATTTTCCTGTGCTGCATGTGTTGAGCTCTGTCCCCTTAGAACTTGGACGCGGAGAACAGGACGTCTCCCCCCCTCAACCCCACCCGCAGTCACGACAGAGCAGTGCAAGAAGACCGCCCATTTCTTTTTGCCGGCCTTCAGTTTCCACCCACAAACCCAGAAAGCACATTAGCGCTGGGGATCCCTTTTCAGCAGCCTCACACATTCCTGTCCTACGTCCTTCTTGACTGTGCCTCGTCCTCACCCTACATAAGTAACTCCCAGCGTCCTTAGAATTGCTGTGTGTGTTTCCTGGCATTTAGGACACCCTTACCAGCGTGGCCATCTTACTGACAGTTCAAATTAATATCCTTCTTTGTTCATTTGTAACAACCTTTGTTTGACACATTAATACATTTCTGACTGTTCTTAAAACAGTGGGGATGCCTATATTTTCCTTGAGTTTTTGTGACTGACTTTGGCTGTGTACCTTTTGGGGATTTTGTTTGTTTTTTTATTTTGCATACCAAGGGTATTTGGGGAGGGGTTGTTTTTTGAGATGTGTAATTCTTTTACGGAGTTTTTAAAAAGAATTTTCATATTGTTTTTTCTAACATGGCTTCATTAAACGTTTAAGTATTTTAAAAATATGTAATATTTGGACCAGATGTTGTGAATAATAGTAGAGATAAAGCTATTTTATTCTGTATTTTTAAAATTGTTCCGTACAAATAAAAGCTCTCCTGGACGCAGTTCTGTTTATGTGCTTCCTTCTTTGGCTGGTCTTTAAGAAACTTGTTAATTAAAAGTCATCACCTAGCAGAGGGAAATTGACTAATAAAAAACTCAGCCCATCAAGTTCACAAATGTTACCATTGTTGGGTACTGGAGAACTGTGGGGGGCCCCTTGGGAAGATGCCTAAGTGGGTACTGAGACAGGGATGCTCTGATGCTGGACTTTGGAGTGAAGTTATGAGTCTCTTATGAAAGCAGCAACATCTGGAGATTGGGGATCTTTTAGGAACAGAAAGGCTGTCCACAGTGGAATCAAAGTCTGAGGGTAACCTCGGTCGCTGAGTGTTTAGACAGGCTAAGAGCCAAGCCTAAGAACAGCCGGTGCCGACACAGGCGTGGCTCCCGGTGGGCTGCGAAGATGAGTGTAGAGGTACTTCCGGTGTACTTCTTAATTCAGAGAAAACTTAGGCCTCCTGCGTTCCCATCTCCATCTCTGATTCATTCCTGGCAGTGTGGGCCATTAGTAACCGCAGCTACTCCCATATTCCCAGTGTCCTGTATGAGCCATTGCTAGATAACCAATCACAAGATGAAATGTTTGCCTGACCTGTGGTGGCGCAGTGGATAAAGTGTTAACCTGGAATGCTGAGGTCACCAGTTCAAAACCCTGGGCTTGCCTGGTCAAGGCATATATGGGAGTTGATGCTTCCTGCTCCTCTCCCCCCTTTCTCTCTCTCTCTCTCACTCTTTCCTCTCTAAAATGAATAAATAAATAAAAATTTTAAAAAACCAAGATGAAATGTTTGCATTATGTTTATGCTCATGAAAATCTTTGTGTATTTTTTTTTAATGAAAAGAGGACCCATGTTCCATCCCTAGCTGGGCCGACAGCGCATCAGCAGTACTTCGACACCCTTTCCCCCATCTTGTGGGCACCTCTCCTGTTGCAACCCCATCGCTCACCAAGACAGAACCACTGCCTGGGTTTGGGGTTTATCCTTTCCTGGGTTTTCTTCACAGCTTTTCTATAAGTACATATCCCGAAACAATGTACTGTTTAGTTTTAGTTTTGCATGTTTCTGAACATTAATGGAAAATGCATAATACAGTATATATATATATCTCATCACATTTTGCTCACTGTTGTGAGATTCATGTTGCTTCATACTAAGAGTGTGTAGTTCACCTTCACTGCTGGGTATAGTAAAATTTAAGATTAACAAAGACACTCCTGGCCAGGTGGCTCAGTGGATAGAGCATCATCCTGGCTCACCAAAGTTGTGGGTTTGACCCCTGGTCAAGGCACATACGAGAAGCAATCAAATGAGTACACAACTAAATGGAACAACTAAGTGAAACAACTTGATGCTTCTCTCTCCCTCTCTTCCTCTCAAATCAATGGAAAAAAATTTAATAATAAAAGAAAAAATTAAAAAAGATAAAGATCATTCTGAAAGCTTCCAGAGAGAGCAGAAG
Source organism: Saccopteryx bilineata (assembly GCF_036850765.1). Classification (NCBI taxonomy): domain Eukaryota; kingdom Metazoa; phylum Chordata; class Mammalia; order Chiroptera; family Emballonuridae; genus Saccopteryx; species Saccopteryx bilineata. The sequence goes on from NC_089495.1 coordinate 183,337,390, forward strand.
CAAAGCTTGAAGAGCTGGGACCATTGGACGTCAGATTTCTTTCTTTCTTTTTTTTTTTTTTACAGAGAGTGAGAGTCAGAGAGAGGGATAGATAGGGACAGACAGGAACAAAGAGAGATGAGAAGCATAAATCATCAGTTTTTCGTTGCGACACCTTAGTTGTTCATTGATTGTTTCTCATATGTGCCCTGACCATGGACCTTCAGCAGACTGAGTATCCCCTTCCTCAAGCCAGCGATCTTGGGTCCAAGCTGGTGAGCTTTGCTCAAACCAGATGAGCCCGCGCTCAAGCTGGTGACCACGGGGTCTCAAACCTGGGTCCTCCGCATCCCAGTCCAATCCTGTATCGACTGCACCACTGCCTGGTCAGGTGGACGTCAGATTTCTTAGTGGCAGTCCTCTTTGTGCAGTTAGGACCAAAGAAAGAGAACTTGGACTTATGTCCAGCCACTCATAGGTGCCTATTTACATACTTTGGGTGAAGTACTTAAATAGGAGAAATACCTAGGAAGTATTGTAGGAGGTAACTGAGGGATAGGCGAGCAAGATGCTTCTCGGTAAAGCTGGTGTCCTGGTCCGTTCTGCCTGCCGTCACAGAAAGCCATAGGCTTCGGAAGAACACATAGCTCACAGTTCTGGAGGCTGGAAGTCAAGGCACCAGCAGACTCCGTGTCACTGAGCACCTGCTTCCCAGTTCATAGACGGCCATTTTCTCAAGGTGTCTTTACATGGTGGAAGGGTCAAGGATCCATCTTTTTGGAGTCTCTTTTATGAGGACTAAACCCATTGATCAGGGCTCTGACCTCATGACAGAAATCACCTCCCAAAATCTCCACCTCCAGATTCCATCACATTAGGGATTAGGTTTCTTTTTTGGGGGGGAGGGGGGAGGATTAAGTTTCAACATACGAATTATGGGGGAGACCGTCTAGCATTTGGTCATAAGAAAGGGAGGACCAAAGGAAAGGAAAAAATCTATTATGATCTCAAAGTACAGTTCAAGGTCCTATCACCTTGGTGATGGGGAAAGAGAGGGGACTTAAAGAGATGAGAGAAACCAGCCCAAGTGTGCCAATAACTAGAACTGGACCTACTTGCCAGTTAAAAGATGGATTGTTGGACTCGAGGGCAGGACAAAACCCTGATGTGTGCTGTTTACAACACTGGTGTTCCAAAGTGTGGCTGTGGTTGGATGTGTTCAGAAGTTGGTGGTGGTGTAGATAGAAACTTTATAAAAGTTTACAAAATTTTTCTAAGCAATTTGATAGTTAATTTATGTGTGTTGAGTCTAATACTAAAATATCTGGTTTGTGCTTTAGTTTTAGTGAAATAAACTTCCAGACTTTCATTAATGTATTATTTTACAATATATTTTACAAAAGCCTTAGAGCCTATAATGGATCAGGAAAAGCAAAGCGCTACTGCTCCTTCACCACAGATGTGTTTAGAAGCCCTGCTTTACATAAGGCTGGGTAAATTGAAAGTGAAATGATGGGGGGGAGGGATCACACGGGGTAAATGCTATCTATTATGTTATCCTAACACAAAATATATCCGAAGACAAAAATGCACTCTTAAGGATCAAGAGGTTCATGATATGATAGAAAGGTTCAGTTTACAAAGCAGAGTCCATTTTTAAACCCATGCACCCCATCAAACAGCTTCAGAATTCATGCAGTGCAAATGGTAGAGCTGTTGGAAGAAGTTGATGATTTCACCTGCCAGGAGATTCCTACACTTCCCTTTCGATGGCAGGCAGGCAAAGACTGAGCAAGGTGTAGAAGTGACCGAAGGATGTGTTTAGAATTCTGCATCCAACACTTAGAGGATGCACATTCTTCACAAGCACTTGGAATGTTTCTTTTTCTTTTTTTTTTTAATTTTTATTCATTGATTTTAGAGGAAGGAAGAGAAAGAGAGACAAACATGTTCCTATATGTGCCCTGACCAGGGATTGAACCCACATTCTTTGCAGAATGGGATGATGCTCTAACCAGCTGAGCTATTCAGCCAAGGTGCAATGTTTCTAAGGTGTTCTTGTTTTAGGCCTTAGAGCAAACCTCAAAAAGTTTTCAAAAATAGGTATCAAATGGAACACGTTCCCTGACTATATACAAATTGGAACTTGGCAATAAAACATTTTTTAAATCTCTGCATATTTAGATGTATAAAATGTGGCTAAATCACTCATTGGTTAAAAAGAAACCAATAATGGAAATGTTCTTTAATGAAGGTTCTTGCTTGTTCTCCATCAGTTCTGGCCACACCTCCTGGAATTCTGATTTTCCATTCACACTGCATCTCCTCGGTCTCTCTGCTAAGTTTCATATAGTTTCACTCATACTATCTTTTCCCGCTCCCTCTATGATCTGGGACAATTTCCTGAGCAATAATCTTAAGTCACTAACTAGGTTTTGTAGAATACCCATCCTCTCACTCATATCTTCTAGTGCAATTTTTAAAGAATTTATTTTGGCCCCAGCCGGTTGGCTCAGTGGTAGAGCATTGGCCTGGCGTGTGGAAGTCCCCAGTTTGATTCCTGGCCAGGACACACAGGAGAAGCGCCCATCTGCTTCTCCACCCTTCCCCCTCTCCTTCCTCTCTATCTCTCTCTTCCCCTCCCGCAGCCAAGGCTCCATTAGAGCAAAGTTAGCCCAGGTGCTGAGGATGGCTCCATGGCCTCCACCTCAAGTGCTAGAATGGCTCCAGTTGCAGTGGAGCAACGCCCCAGATGGGCAGAGCATCGCCCCCTAGTGGGCATGCCAGGTAGATCCCGGTCAGGCACATGCTGGAGTCTGTCTGACTGCCTCCCCCCTGCCCACTTCTCACTTCAGAAAAATACAAAAAAAAAAAAAAAGAATTTATTTTGATCATTTTCAAACACACAAAAGTAGAATAATGTACTAACATCCCGTGTGCCCATTACCAACCTAACAGATATCGACTCCTGGCCGATCTTGTTTCTTCTCTCAACTCTTTCTCTCCCATTGTTTTTGATCAAATCTTGTTTCATATAGAAATATTTCATACCCTGGCTGTTTGGCTCAGTGTACAGAGCATCATCCCAATATGCGGATGTCCTGAGTCTAATCCCCAGTCAGGGCACACAGGAAAAGCAACCATCTGCTTCTCTCCCCATCCCTCTCCCCCTTTCCCTCTCTCACAGCCAGTGGCTCGATTGGTTCAAGTGTTGGCCCCGTGCGCTAAGGATAGATTGGTTGATTTGAGCATCAGTCCCAGACAGGGATTGCCGGTTGGATCCCCTTCGGGGCACATGCAAGAGTATGTTTCACTATCTCCCCTCCTCTCACTTAAAAATAAATTTATTATAAGTATTTAGTGGTATTTGTATTACAAATACCACTAAAATTACAAATACCACTAAAATATAGCTTTAAAAAAAAACAGTTATGCCTGACCTGTGGTGGCGCAGTGGATAAAGCGTTGACCTGGAAATGCTGAGGTTGCTGGTTCGAAACCCTGGGCTTGCCTGGTCAAGGCACATATGGGAGTTGATGCTTCCAGCTCCTCCCCTCGTCTCTCTCTGTCTCTCCTCTCTCTCTCTCTGTCTCTCCTCTCCTCTCTAAAATGAAAAAAAAAACAAAAAAAAACCAGTTATTGTATCTTCAAATTTTGACAATATTTATTTAAAAGGATCAACTATCTAGTCAGTCTCCAAATTTCCAGTTGTCTCATAAATGTTTGAAATAGTATCCACATAATGGCCACATTTTGCCACTGTTATCGATTGCCCAATCTTTCTCTTTCTCTCCCCCTTGCAGTGTGTTGAGCAGATTTATTTGCCCTGCAGCTTCCTGCAGGAGATGCTCTTCCTCTGCCTGGATCTGGAAAGAGGAAGCACTACTTTATAAGGGGCCACGTGACCTTCCACCAGGCAGCACGTGGTCTCTCCTTTTGTGGCGCTCACAGCCCTCGAGGTTCCGTTCCCAGATTCAGCAGTTTATTCCAGGGCATTGCGTCTTTAAGTTTGGCTTTGTAATTGTGTTTCAAATCATCTCCCACAGTGAGATCTTTTCAAAGATGCAACACCTCTCAAGCCCCACTGTAAATATATCTTGGGGACTTTTATGTTTAAAAGTTTTCTCTCATTTCATACATTTGTTTCATTGGGGAGTATTACTTCCAATTCTTCAGAATACAGTAAGCCCTTCTTTTGGACTATTAAATCTTTTCACATATTTGGTGCTTTTTTTTTTCTGACTGCTTTGTACTAAAGAAAGAGGTCTGTGTTTTTTCAGTAATAAGATTTACTGTGAATTTCGTTGAGTACTTTCCCCCCCAAGGCTCATGAGCTGAGAGTAAAGTCCTTTAGTTCTGGTGAGTTGGCTTCTCCTTAGACTTTCTTCAGCTCGTTTCTATCTACATCCATTTAGCAGACTTGTTCTTTTTGTTTTTTAAATTTAGTTATTAATTGGAGAGAGAGAGGGGAAAGGAGGGAGGAAGAGAGACAGAAACATCATTCTGTTCCTGTATGTGCCCTGACTGGGGACCGAACCCGTAACCTTTGTATATCGGGATGATGCTCCAGCTGAGCTGTTCAGCTAGGGCATACCAGACTTATTTATTCAGCAATAACTCATCAGAGGCCCTGGCCGGTTGGCTCAGCGGTAGAGCGTCGGCCTGGTGTGCGGGGGACCCGGGTTCGATTCCCAGCCAGGGCACATAGGAGAAGCGCCCATTTGCTTCTCCACCCCTCCCCCTCTCCTTCCTCTCTGTCTCTCTCTTCCCCTCCCGCAGCAGAGGCTCCATTGGAGCAAAGATGGCCTGGGCGCTGGGGATGGCTCCTTGGCCTCTGCCCCAGGCGCTAGAGTGGCTCTGGTCGCGGCAGAGCGACGCCCCGGAGGGGCAGAGCATCGCCCCCTGGTGGGCAGAGCATCGCCCCTGGTGGGCGTGCCGGGTGGATCCTGGTCGGGCGCATGCGGGAGTCTGTCTGACTGTCTCTCCCCGTTTCCAGCTTCAGAAAAATAAAAAAACAAAAACAAAAAAAACAAAAAAAACTCATCAGAGATATTCTTGTAACATTTCAGTTGTATTACAAATACCTTCATAATTATGTGAATAGGTGCTTAGAAAAAGTAATGAAAATATACTTCAAAGCCTCTGATTATTTATTATCTTTGGGGAGTGTGGTTTACAGGGTACATTTATTCCTTTTTTCTATCTTTTTTTTTCTGTATTTTCTATCTAAATACAAATTACTTCTATAAATGTTTTTCAAAGAAGATGAAAATTGTATTATAACTATTCGGTAATATCGCAGTTTAAGAAATAGGAACGTCCCTATTCTTCTGATACTAATATAAAGCGTTGTACTTCCTCATATTATATTTGACATTAAAATAACATATACTAATATAAAGCATTGTACTTCCTCAAATTATACTTGACATTAAAATAGTAGTTGTCACCATATAGATCTCAGTAAAAATAAGGAAGTGCTAAAACTACCACATATGTATTTGTCACCTTTTTTCTTCTATAGAAAGTTTCTGCCTAATCAATGATGTAACTTGGTGGATGAAATTTTCCAGAACATTCCATCTGGGGCTGGGGTATGTGGGAACATGGGGGGAGAACAACTCTCATTTGGGAGGATTTAGGCATCTGCCCCATAGCTGTGCTCAGAAGTCTGCAGTGACCATCCCCGCACCGCCCCCCCCCTCCACAGCAGTCTCCTGTCACGTGTGTGGGCAGGGAGGGGGACAGACAGGACTGCTTCTTTTCTTAGAACCCCAGTCTTCCAACCAATAACTGACTGATACACATCTGTAGCCCAAGTGATTATGATTTTGATCACAATGTCCTTAACTTCCACAATAACCTCTTCGCTGGTTTACATGTTTGAATCATGCCCCTTGCTAATCCATTCTTTCTAAACAGTAGCCACTGCAATATTTTTTTAAAATTTTTTTTTATTTTTAACTTTATTTAGTTTTTTTTTTTTAGAAAGAGAGACAGAGAGAGAGAGAGAGAGAGAGAGAGAAGGGGGAGGAGCAGAAAGCATCAACTCCCATATGTGCCTTGACCAGGCAAGCCCAGGGTTTTGAACCAGCGACCTCAGCATTCCCAGGTCGACACTTTATCCACTGTGCCACCACAGGTCAGGCTGCAATATTTTTTTAATGCATAAATCAGATCGCATTTATTCCCAGTTTAAAAGCCTTCAATTGCAAAGGAGGTCCGGGGTGACGTCGGACGTCCACTCACCCTTGGTACAGACGCTGCCTGGTCCTGGGCCTTGCAGTTTGTTCTCCTCTGTTCCTAGACCCGCACTCTCTGCTGCAGCCGTGCTCTGCCAGATAGATACTCTGTCGGCAAGGAGCCCCAAGCTTGCTCCTCCTCTTTGTATTTATCAGAGCTCGAGGTTCCAGAGCAGCGCTGTGTATCTTGTGCCTTGCCTCTGTCCCAACGGAATAACACAGAATCCTGAAATAAACGGAGTCCCAATGATCAATACAAGTTCTACAGAGTAAATGTAGATTACAGCAATCTGAAAAAAGAAGGTCCTGGCTTCTAAATGAAATGTTTCACTGTAAAGCTGCTTGATGTGAAGGTCTTCTCAAAGCCATCTGCATAGTTTTTCACCTAACCGGGAAATATTCCTCTGCAAATGCATGAAATCATGCGGTGTATTCTGTTGGGGTTTACACTGATTAATAAAAATATGAAAAACATTTAAAAGCCTTTAATGGCATCCCAGTGCAATTTTTTTTTCCAGTGCAATTTTTAAAAGATCAAGCAAAGCACTTTATTTTTATTTTTTATTTATTTATTTATTTATTTATTTATTTTTTGTATTTTTCTGAAGCTGGAAACAGGGAGAGACAGTCAGACAGACTCCCGCATGCCCCCGACCGGGATCCACCCGGCACGCCCACCAGGGGGCAACGCTCTACCCACCAGAGGGCAATGCTCTGCCCCTCTGGGGCGTCGCTCTATTGTGACAGAGCCACCCTAGCGCCTGGGGCAGAGGCCAAGGAGCCATCCCCAGCGCCCGGGCCATCTTTGCTCCAATGGAGCCTTGGCTGCGGGAGGGGAAGAGAGAGACAGAGAGGAAGGAGGGGGAGGGGTGGAGAAGCAGATGGGCACTTCTCCTGTGTGCCCTGGCCGGGAATCGAACCCGGGACCCCTGCACGCCAGGCTGACGCTCTACCACTGGGCCAACCAGCCAGGGCCAAGCAAAGCACTTTAAATGATACAGCCATTAAAGGGTTTAAGTGTGCAGATCGCAAACTAATAAATGACAGATGCACTTATCAAGTAAAGAAGGAATGCAATAAAAATTGAGAACAAAGAAATCCTATGCCATCACTTCTACAAATACAATTAAAAAAACAACAGCCAGCATTCAGAAACCATGCCAAGTGTATCTGAGAGCATTTGGTGTATTAAACAAAACCCACATGAGAGAAAGCTCTCAATTTATGCTACACGCAGGTCACTGTGTGGGACTCTGTGGGAGCTCGTACCGTGTCAGCCAAGCTAAGCTGCAGGCACATGTCCCGGAATGTCCTTCACTGGACAGGTCCATGTCAGGGCTGGCCACAAGAGAAACCTGTGCAAGATTTGGAAAGGGACACCAAGCAGCAGCAGCAGGTGTTACTTTGGAAGATGGGTGCAGGGTCCGGGTGCCACTGCAGCAGCTCCCGTCCTGGTCCCTGATCTGCCCGATGGCCTCATAGGTGGCATCGAGCCAGTCAGGCCGCCAGCTCCTGCTCCTCGTGCTGGGTCCCCTGCACGTGAAGCTCTGAGGTTAGCGCGCCAGCCTCTGAAGATGACCCACAAACTCTGAAAGACAGATGGAGGTTGTGGTTTGTGGGTTTCTACGTGTCTTCATGGGTTCCCATTCATCCTGGCTGTCCCCCACTTTGCATCTAGCTTATTTTTTCAGCCTGCACTGGCTAACCCAGGTCTACCTCTGAACAAAGAGGCAACAGCATTTTGTAGATCTCCTCATTGTTTCCCCTGCTTTGTGCGACTTTTTTCTTATCTTCCACAGTCTTCTTCCAGGTAGGACCACACCAGCTTCTCCCACAAGGGTGTAAGGTCCAATCACTATAATAAATCCGTTACAAGGGCATCCCACTGCTATTTGAATGCAACCCGATGGCCTGCAGTGCAAGGCGTGGCCTGACGCCCCTGCCTCATCTTGTGCCCATCTTCCCATGCCCTCCTCCCTGCTTGGCTGAGCGCTGTGTGCACCAGAACAGGGGCCAGTTGGCTGCATGTTGGAAGTTACGTTCTCTGTCCAGTCACTTAGCTACTTCAAGATGTCCTCAGTCTGGGGAGGAAGAGGTTAAGGTTTTTGGAAGGCCTGGACAGCCCCGGCCTGTTCTCAATCAGGGGCACAGCAGGAAGGCGTGCTGGGTCTGGGAGGTCTCCATAGCAAAGCGATTAGGTAGAGTGTGGGAAAGAACACGCTGAACTTTCATCTCTGTGTACAGGGAGGGCGGGATGGGCCAGGCCAGGAGGAGGGGAGGTCAAGGTCTCAAAGTGGTGACACTGGTGACAGTCCTGAACATCGGCTTTGCGACTGCAGAGATTAGGTCAGCTCTGGGCAGAGGGTCAGTGTCTGGGGAAGCAGGAGGGGACCGATGGCCTGGTTCCATTGGCTTGGCTGTCCTGCCCTCCCCTCCTTGGCTCCTTCCAGAAGTTTCTTGGCCCAGGAATCATGTCTGTCCTCCAAGAAACTTCCCCCATCTGGCTCCTCTCAGCCGAGCTGCATCTTCATGAGAGGGACTGTGTTGGCTCTTGCTCTGGCCCTGCAGTTTGGACAACCTCCACACACGTAAGGAGGGGCAGGACAGCTGTGTGCCTGAAACACCGCAGGAACCAGGGACCTCTACTGGTCTTGAATTTTGTATTTTGGCTGCAAAAGTGGAACATAAAATACCTCTCACCTCCCACCTTCTGTTTCAGCTACACTGGACCACACACTGTTCTCTGACTTGGCCAGGCTTTTCGTGGCTTTGAACTTGCGGTAGCTCTGCCTGGAATGTCCCTCTCCATTTACAGCACTTCAGCTCAGTCTTCAAGACTCAACCCAGGTGTCGCTTCCTTCCTGAGGGCTCTCCTTATATACCTTGTCCTGAGTGCCTAGAACACTCTGGCTTGGTTCGTGTTTATTAAATGCACGTTGAACGAATCAGTGAGTGACAGAGACTTCTATGTCATAGTGAAAGAGGAAATGGGAGTATGGGGTAGGAAGGGAAACAGGGGAGAGAAGGCAGGACATAGGCCAACTTCTGCTGACCTCCAGCTTTGCCCAGAGTGGGTGGGCATTGCCTATCACTCCAAAGATTCCAAGGTGATGCTGCCACTGCTTCCGGTGCCCAGCTGCGCAGAGACTGCAAGGAAGCATGGATCCTCTCTCCTTACCCCAGGATATATGCCGACCTCTAGTTCCCCATTTGGATTCGAGTTTTAATTGAAGCTAGCAGTCTGGATGAGGAGCACAAAGCGTCATCCCTTTCCTGGACCCAGCTATTGAGGAGGCAGAAGACACAAGGGCTGAGAGAGGGACTTGAGATGGACTTCCTGGGTTCATATCCCAGCTCTGGCCCCTGCTGGCTGTGATCTTGGGCAAGTTAGCCACTCTGTGCCGCTTTGTTTCCTCATCTGTAAAGTTAAGATAAAAACAGTAGTTCTTCCTAGGGTTGTATGAAAACCGAGTTCATGCCTGTAACCTGGCGAATAATCGGATAGGATTCATTTTCTGATTTCCTTCTTTCATCCCAATGCGTTGAGTACTCACACTGTGGCAGACGTAGAAAAATTTGAACTAATAAATAAGACACCGTCCTGGCCTTTGGGCTGGTTAATCGGAGTAAGTGCTCCGGGAGATGTATTTTGCAACAGCGCTGGAGAGCACTGAGGAAGTGGTGGGGAGGGTGGGGAGAGGCTGTTCAGGGAGGGCTCCCCAGTAGAGAGGACTCTTGAGCCAAGGTTGGAAAGCTGGGCAGGCATTGAGAGCAGCTGTAGAATATGGAAAAGGCTTTGGGTAGAGTTCTAGCTGGACCAGGGAAGTTAGGTGAGGCTCCATATGCCATGTTTGGTTTTTTTTTTTTTTTTTTTTTTTTAATTTTTTTTTTTTTCTTTTTTTTTTTTTTTTTTTTTTTTTAGAGAGGAGAGGGAGAGAGGGAGAGAGAGAGGAGAGACAGAGAGAGAGAAGGGGGAGGAGCTGGAAGCATCAACTCCCATATGTGCCTTGACCAGGCAAGCCCAGGGTTTCGAACCGGCGACCTCAGCATTTCCAGGTCGACGCTTTATCCACTGCGCCACCACTGGTCAGGCCATATGCCATGTTTGTGTGGATGTTCCTTAGATCAGTGGTCCCCATCCCCCGGGCCACAGACCGGTACCGGTCCATGGGCCATTTGGTACCGGTCCACAGAGAAAGAATAAATAACTTACATTATTTCTGTTTTATTTATATATAAGTCTGAACGATGTTTTATTTTTTTTATTTTTATTTTTTAAAATTTTTATTTATTTATTTATTTTTTACAGAGACAGAGAGAGGGATAGACAGGGACAGACAGGAACGGAGAGAGATGAGAAGCATCAATCATTAGTTTTTCATTGCGCGTTGCGACACCTTAGTTGTTCATTGATTGCTTTCTCGTATGTGCCTTGACCGCGGGTCTTCAGCAGACCGAGTAACTCCTTGCTGGAGCCAGCGACCCTGGGTTCAAGCTGGTGGGCTTTTTCCTTCAAACCAGATGAGCCTGCACTCAAGCTGGCAACCTCGGGGTCTCGAACCCGGGTCCTCTGCATCGCAGTCTGACACTCTATCCACTGCACCACCACCTGGTCAGGCTGATGTTTTATTTTTTAAAAATACCAAATTCCCTCTGTTACATTTGTCTAAGACTCACTCTTGACGCTTGTCTCAGTCATGTGATACATTTATCCGTCCCACCCTAAAGGCCGGCCCGTGAAAATATTTTCTGACATTAAACCGGTCCATGGCCCACAAATGGTTGGAGACCACTGCCTTAGATTGCACATGTAAATTGGGAAGCTGAAAGGCAGAGGGCACACCCGAAGGGAAGCAAATTCCTCCCATGCCATCCCTGCACTGCCATGGGAAACACGGTCCAGCAGAGGGGGGGTGGTACGGGCATCTCAGGGGAAGGGAAATGCCTGGGCATACACAAACGTATGCAAACACACGGCACATGTAGAGAAACCGCCGTTCGGGATGTCTCAAGAAGGTCTGGGGGCTAGGGTCCCACACCTGGCCATGAGCCTGGGCTGCCAGTGATGTAAGGACCGACAAGTAGGAGATCAGACCATGCGACCACTTGGTAGAGACCCCACACACTTTTCCCCTCTGTCCACCCCTCCCCTTTCTGAGGCACTGACCCAACTCGCATCCAGGCCCCATCCTGCTGTTGGCCACCCAAAGAATGAGTGAGTTGGTGGTGGCTGCGGGATCTCTAGACTTTGGGATCAAGGCTGCCCTCTGGGCAGAGTTGAAGCAGATATGAAGAGAGAAGGCAATACAAGAAGCAGGGAAGAAGAGAAGGAGGGAGTATGAGAGAAAGAGAGAGAGAATTGTAGGTTATACTCTAGTCCAGTGGTAGTCAACCTGGTCTCTACTGCCCACTAGGGGGCGTTCCAGCTTTCATGGTGGGCGGTAGCGGAGCAACCAAAGTATAAATAAAAAGATAGATTTAACTATAGTAAGTTGTTTTATAAAGATTTATTCTGCCAAACAGCGAAAATCCGACATAAAGTACTTGGTAAGTAATTATTATTATCTGCTTTAACTTGCTGTAACTCTGCTTTCTAAATTTTATAAAGAAAAGTTACATCCCTACTTTATAAATCGCCATTACTGTGGAACTGGTGGGCGGTTAGAAAATTTTACTACTAACAGAGATACAAAAGTGGGCGGCAGGTATAAAAAGGTTGACTGCCCCTGCTCTAGCCCATCTTGGATCTGGCTTGCTCCTTTCCCATGAGCTGTGCAAAAAACTCGGTTCTTTAAAATCAAGTTCTCTACTTAGGGTGGCTGAAATGGCTTCTGTTTCTTGTCACCAAATGGTATAATGAGTTGATTTTTCTAAGTTTCCATTTCTGAGCCACCAAATGATGTTGTTTGAGGAGAGATTGCCTGATACTGTTTTTGGCTCTGTGATTCTTATTTTTCTTGTCTTCCCCCATGCCTAGCATGACACCTGGCATACCACTGCTGCCTAGTAAATGATGATCAATATAATTTTGAATGTGTACTCAATTGGTGTTATGAGAGAGTAACATTTTCACACCAAGTAATTATTATTTCAGTACAACCAGGAATGGAAGGGAAGCTTTGATGGAATATAACCTCGAGGTTAAGGAAACTTGAATGAATTCCTAGAAAAAATTAAATGAAATCTCCCATTTAATTTGAAGCACTTTGGTTACAAAATTCTGTTTATATGCACTTTGTTTAGATGGATAACTGCCCAGGAAGTTTAGCCTTAAGGCTCCCTACCAAATACTTTCTGTGAAGAGAGATATTGACTGGAAATGTACAGTCAAAGCCATGTACTTTGGATCCTTTGCTCTCCCTTTTTTCTCTTTTTATCAGCCTTAACCGGAGAAGAAAAAGTCTAATAAAATAGGTCTCTTGTTTGGGGCCTGAGGGTCATGTCACTGAGCCTACTTCAGTGCCATTTATACTGGGATCCACCCGACTGGGATCCACTTGGCAAACCCCCTATGGGGCAATGCTCTGCCCATCTGGGGCGTTGCTCCATTGCTGGGCAACTGAGCTGATTTAATGCGTGGGACGAGGCCATGGAGCCTCTTCAGCTCCCAGCGCCAACTTGCCCCAATGCAATCATAGATCTGCGGGAGGCGAAGAGAGACATAGAAAGAAAGAAAGGAGAGGAGGAAGGTGTAGAAGCAGATGGTCACTTCTCCTGTGTCCCCTGACTGGGAATTGAACCCAAGAGGACATCTACATGCCAGGCTAATGCTCTACCACTGAACCAACTGGCCAGGGCCTAATTTTTTTATTTAAATTATTTCTATTTTTCAATTACAGTTGACATACAATGTTATGTTTGTTTCAGGTATACACCCCAGTGATTAAACATTATATAACTTAGTGATCATCTCAATGAATCTCCTACCCATCTGACACCATACATAGTTTATTAGAGTATTACTGACTATATTTCCTGTGCTGTGCTTTACATCCCCATGACTATTCTGTGACAACTAATTTGTACTTCTTAATCCCTTCATCCTTGTCACCCAGACCCCCGCCTTCCATCTGGCCACCATTAAAATGTTCTCTGTGTCTATGAGTCTGTTTCTGTTCTGCTCATTCATGTGGTTTGTTTTTTAGATGCAATTATTGATAGATATGTATTTATTACCATTTTATTATTCATATATATATTTTTTATTTTTTCTTCCTTCTTCTTCTTAAAGAAGACCCGTTAACATTTCATGTAATGCTGGTTGGTGGTGATGAACTCCTCTGGCTTCTTCTTTTCTGGGAGGCTCTTTATGTGCCCTTCAATTCCAAATGATAGCTTTTCTGGGTAATCTTGGTTGTAGGTTCTTGCTTTGCGTTACTTTGAATACTGTATTTCTGGCCAATTCCTTCCAGCCTGCCAAGTTTCTGTTGAGAAATCAGCTGACAGATCTCATTTAAGCTTCCTTATTTCTCTATAACTCACTAGATCTTCCTTTTAGATTCTCATCTCCTATATAGCAGAGGAGAAAAAAAAAAGGAGTTTGATTCAATAATATAAACAGACCTTCTGGTGTGCTTAGGTAAAACTCGCTAAGGGTTCTTCCTTCCTTCCTTCCCCAGCTCGCTTTAACGTGACTCTTCGGGGGAGATTCTGTCTTTGTTCTCTTGTGTTGGCATGCAAAGATGGTGCCTCTGGGTCCCCACGGACCCCCGACAGAGGGCCTGCTCTGGACCATCCTGCGAAAGCAGATGCTGAGGGGTGACGGCCCCCTTCTTCTTGATGTTCTGCCTGGTGTTTACTGCTCCTACCTGCAGCTTATGTACCCCATAGGCTGGGTGCTCCCCGCTCCTTCAGAGCTAGTGCTCTTTGACCTTAACTCAGGCTTCACCAGCATTCCCTCTGAGTCCCTCTGAGTCACCACGTCCTCCTGCCAGCCCTTCACCTGGCCGCCAGGGTCAACATGCCTTCCCCATGCTGGACCTCAGAGCCAATGATCTGCATGCTCTGAGTCACATCCCCTCAGCCCACTCCTCATCCCAGCGTGGCCATGGCGGGCAGCTCCGCGCACAACGACTAGTCCCACCTCAAGTGCCAATGACAGTGGTTCCTGCTTTCCTTCCTCAGATGTTGCTTTGAGGCCAAAGATGCCCACACAGCCAAGAAGAAGGAGAAGCAAGCATTCCCGGGAGTAATTTCAGCAGGTGAGGGTGACAGTCAGCGGATAAATGCCCCAGTCCCGACCTTCAGAGAGGACAGTTCTGAGGCTCATTGTACACAGTTCCTCAGAGGGTCCCCAGAGGGATGGGGCCCCCGTTGCACATCCTTTATTAGCTTTTTCTCCTCGCCTGTCTCAGTCTCTAACTTTCTGGGATCAATTCAACCCGCAGCCATGTCCTTGTTTCAAGTTCTGCTTTTGAGGGAACCGAAACCAAGACGGGCCCTATGGAAGGCCTGCTTCAAGTCTGGTTTCCTCCCGAGGTCCCTGGTCCTTGGCAGCAGCTGGGAACTTCCGCATCATGTCTTCACCATGCATGGATTCCGAAGGGACCCCAGAAAGCTAAACCCAGGCACTCTGTCTGGGTAGCCATGGTGATCACTAAGTTGACCTTAGTGAGGCTGCCCCTCCCTTTGGCTGGTGCCTGAGAACTGGGCAGAGTAGCCAGTGCGGCAGGCTTCTCTCTTCTGTCCCCAGAACTCCCTCCACCCCTCAGTGTATGCCTCACTCTAGCTGAAGGTCACAAACCGGGAGATGTGGCGTTTCCAGCTGTCTGTGTCCCCTGCTTCCTTCCTTCTCCCAGAATCCACTGAGAATAGAAGAGCTGACTTTGGGCACCCACTTCTCTGCATGTCCTGGTTCTTCTCAGCAGAAAGCAGAACTCAGATCTACTGGCAAAAGCTGCCTCCTGAGATGATATAGGGGCCAAAAAAGAGTTTAGGAAATCATTTTCTGTCTGCGTGCTTGACACTCCTGCCAAGGTTCTATTGAAGAGGTAAAGGAAGTCAGCTTGCTCCCTAGACCTGTGCTGTCCCAATATGGCCGCCACTAGCCACATGTGGCTATTGAGCACTTGAAATGTGACCAGTGTAACCAGATCTATGTAATCTTAATTAAAGCTTAAATAAAAAAATAATACTAATACTCAATTCAATTATTGGGGATCTTTTAGGTAAGTTATTTGGAACAACTTGGGCAGATGAATTTACTTTTTCAAGTAGAAATTTTGTGAAACCTAAATACAGATCAAGTTTGTTTTTTTTTTCTTTGTATTTTTCTGAAGTTGGAAATGGGGAGGCAGTCAGACAGACTCCCGCATGCACCGACCGGGATCCACTCAGAATGCCCACCAGGGGGCTATGCTCTGCCCCTCTGGGGCGCCGCTCTGTTGCAACCAGAGCCATTCTAGCGCCTGAGGCAGAGGCCACAGAGCCATCCTCAGCGCCTGGGCCAACTTTGCTCCAATGGAGCCTTGGCTGCGGGAAGGGAAGAGAGAGACAGAGAGGAAGGAGAGGGGAAGGGGTGGAGAAGCAGGTGGACGCCTCTCCTGTGTGCCCTGGCCGGGAATCAAACCCGGGACTCCTGTATGCCAGGCCGATGCTCTACCACTGAGCCAACCAGCCAGGGCCCAGATCAAGTATTTTTGATGAAAATTTAACATCCAAATTGAGATGTGTGTAAATCCACACCTGATCTTAGCTTTGGTAGAAAAATAGAATATGACATACCTCATGAACAATTTCTTTATATTGTTTTCACTTTGAAATGGTCATATTCGGGCTCTTTTGCTTTAAATGCAATATATTCAAATTCATTTCAGTTGTTCCTTTATACCACTTTTAATGCGGCTAGAAAGTTTTCAAGTGCACCTGTGGTGTGCATGGCATTTCTAATGGAGGACTGGATCTAGGCAATGCTCATCTGCTGCTTCCCTGAGGCATGTGTCTCCTGGTCCAGTCCCTGAGGGTGTGTTGGGCAGATAAAATATATTATGCTCACTTTGTTAAAGATGGTGCCGCTGCCCACGTGGAGGCCATCACCCAGGTGATATTAATGTGTGTTGGGGGCAGGCTGTGGGCAGGCAGAATCCTTGTAGCCTGGGGCTTGGTTTGGGGATTAAGCCTTTCCCATCCTTTTTGATGTGGGGTGGTACAATCCCATCATGTCTCTGATAAGTGACTTTGTATTAGAGACTTCCCTATATTATATATTGGATTAAAGGTTTTGATTTCTACACTATAAAATGGGGGTAGAACAGGAGCTTGCTCTCTTGGTTTCTGAGATTAGTATTAGAGAGCAGAGCAGAGAAAGGCTATGTGGAGGAGGCCAGGAGAAGCAGCCAAGATGGCGAAGTGTTGAGTGAGAAGCCAGTTTGTGCAGTTTGTGCAGAGTTTGTGCAGGGAGAAGGAAGGAGATGGGGAACAGAGGTGAGTAAGTCTGGTGAACTAGAAACCTTTGATTCTAGGAAACTCGGATAAGTCAGTAGCTTTGTGAGCATTGAATGTGAGTGGGTTTTGGAGCCCAATGTGTGTTTTTACTTGCCTGCCGGGTGCAAGCTAGGATTAAAGAAGATGGCTCATCAGTTTTTGGCTCCGTTGTTTCTTTACCGACTGTCCGAATCCAGCGCGAACCTGCATGGGCCAGGCTGCTGTGATGGTGGCCTTGGCTACTGGCTTTACAGGGTGGAAGGCTGAAAGAAGCAGGTTTTAAGGGGGGAGGGGTTTTAATGTATCAGTTTGCAAAATATTATCCTCGTTACAGATGTATTGTCCCCATACTGCTTTGAAGGATAAGGGTCTCTCTATTCTTTTCTCTCCTGTGGTTCCTGTATGAGGAGATTGATAAAGAAAAAAAAGATTTTCTGGTATCTTGAACTAATCCAGTGGTAGTCAACCTGGTCCCTACCGCCCACTAGTGGGCGTTCCAGCTTTCATGATGGGCAGTAGCGGAGCACCAAAGTATAAATAAAAAGATAGATTTAACTATAGTAAGTTGTTTTATAAAGATTTATTCTGCCAAACAGTGAAAATCCGACATAAAGTACTTGGTAAGTAATTATTATTATATACTTTAACTTGCTGTAACTCTGCTTTATAAATTTTATAAAGTTACTTCCCTACTTTATTATTATTATTTTTTATTTTTATTTTTTGGTATCCCTCTGAAGCTGGAAACGGGGAGAGACAGTCAGACAGACTCCCGCATGCGCCCGACCGGGATCCACCCGCACGCCCACCAGGGGATACGCTCTGCCCACTGGGGGCGATGCTCTGCCCCTCCGGGGGGTTGCTCTGCAGAGACCAGAGCCACTCCAGCGCCCGGGGCAGAGGCCAAGGAGCCATCCCCAGCACCCGGGCCATCTTTGCTCCAATGGAGCCTTGGCTGCGGGAGGGGAAGAGAGAGACAGAGAGGAAGGGGGGGGTGGAGAAGCAAATGGGCGCTTCTCTTATGTGCCCTGGCCGGGAATCGAACCCGGGTCCCCCGCACGCCAGGCCGACACTCTACCGCTGAGCCAACCGGCCAGGGCCTACTTCCCTACTTTATAAATCACCATGACTGTGGAACTGGTGGGCAGTTAGAAAATTTTACTACTAACAGAGATACAAAAGTGGGCGGTAGGTATAAAAAGGTTGACTACCCCTGAACTAATCCATTCATCAATCAATCAATCAATCAATCAATTTATTCACTACAATAGAGGGTACAAGTGGAAAGGAGTAGATTTTTTTAAATTGATTTTAAAGAGACAGAGAAAGGAAGGGAGAAAGAGAGAGAAGTGTTCATTTGTTTTTACACTTAGCTGTGCATTCATCTGTCACTTCCTGTATGATCTCCCCAACCTTGGTGTTTCTGGATGATGTTCTAACTGAGCTAATTGACCTAAGTGGATTTTCTTTTTTTCTTTTTTCTTTCTTTTAAATGAGAGGAGGGGAGATAGTGAGGTAGACTGCCACATGCGCCTGACTGGGATCCACCAGGCCCAATGCTCCAGTGTGGAGCTAGCACCTGAGGTTGTAGCACTCAGAGGGAGCTATCCTAAGATAGCTGAGGCTACGCTCAAACTAACTGAGCCACTGGCTGCGGGAAGGGGGAGAGAAGGGGAAGAGAAAGGGAAGGAGGAGGTGGAGAAGCAGATGGTTGCTTCTCCTGTGTGCCCTGATTGGGGATCAAATCCTGGACATACATACGAGGGGCCAGCGCTCTATCCATTGAGCCACTGACCAGGACCAGTGGATTTTGTTTTAAGCAAGGCATTTGGTTAGGGTTCCTGGCAGTGTAGTTTGGACAAGGTAAACCTACCCCTGGACCCTGTTGATTGGGAATAGGGTGGTCACCTGTCCTAAGCTGGGCCAATGAGCTGCTCTCTTGGGAGACTGGAATAGAGAGCCAGGAATCCTAGTTTCACCTGGTTGCTTTCTTCAACAGGGGGGCTCCAAGCCCCACTGATGCAAGCAATTGCCACCCTTTGTCCAGTGTTGAAAAGGAAGAGTTGGCCCCTAACAGACTTCTAGCGTTACTGGAAGCCTGGAGACCCTGGATTTGCCTCTTACTGAGCTCTCCCTGCAGTTTAGACCCTGAGGCTGTAGGGAAACCCTCCCGTCCTCAGAATATATTTCCCTGCGGGTGCTCAGGTTACCTGCAAAGAAGCTTAACTAATTCACAGTAGTGGCTCAGAGTGGGAATTCATGGGAGAGCTTTGTGTTTACAGCTCAAGGGGAAAGAACTGAAGATACTTTTTTCCTATAGAGAAAGCTGGTCAGTGGCCTCCTTGTCCCTGGGTAGCTGACACAGTGTTTAGCACCACCCTACAGTTGCTTTGGGTTCAAAAGACTTTTGTGGCCGGCCTGGGCAGCAGAACACCATTTATAACATTGTTTCTATGGGAGACACATTTCAAGATCCAAACAATGAATTTAGTGAAGAATGTTTGGCTTCCAGGAGGGATGAGCTGACCCTGCTGTATCCTGGGGATTTGGCTCCCATTTTCTTTAGGGCCCCTTCCCTTTTGGCGTGGGGACTGACTGCCTCTTCAGAATTGGGGTATGTATGTGGGGGGCAGAATTCTGAAAACAAGGAGGGAACAGATAAGGGGCCCCCGCAGCTGGGGTGGTCGTGGGCTTCTTGTGCACTGAGACCCCCTGGAGGTCCAGGGATGGATAAGAGCCGGTGAGAGGTGGACAAAGACACTTGGCCTCCTTCACATTACTGTCACGTTTGCCAGCCTGCGAAGTCCAAGGGGCCTGGCTTAGCTCTGGCTCAGCTCAAACAGTTTTTGGAATAAGCCTGGGCGTTAGGGGAAAAGAAAGAAGATCCTCCACCCTCTGCCTGGGAAATCCGGGGCGCTCGAGGCAGGTTCCCCGGGGCAGCGTGACTGTTCCCTGGGAGTGGCTGTCACAACGTGGGGTGAGCTGGGGGGGGGGCTTGACTCCAACCCTCTTGGAGAGAGCAGAGCGAATGTCGCGAGGGGATCCAGTTCATCCTCCCCACCCTCTCACTCTTAACCCCTCCGCGCACTCAGCACCCCCTCCCAGCCCGGAAGAGGCGCTGACAGCCTCTGACACCCCTGGCTCAAAGGCGGGGAAGGAGAGGACAGCAGCCACAGCATTGTCTGGGAGGGAGGGGAGAGGCTCCACCCCCCATGGGGGAGGGGAGAGGGGGAGGGCGGGAGAGGAGGGGAGGAAGAAAGGCGAGGGAAGAGGGGTGTGGGGAGAGATGGAGAGCTCAAGAAAGAGGGGGAGGGAGGACGATCAGACCGGATAGGGGAAGATAAAGGCTTTGGGGCGGGCAAGAGGGCGAGGAGGGGCGGAGGGGGAGCGAAGAGGGCGGGGCGTCCGACCCCCAATCGCGCGGCCGCGGCCAGCTCTGCCCAGCCAGATTTGATCTGGACCCGCCGACCGCTGACCCACGCGCGGGCAGGAGCAGCCCTCCGGTCGCAGCACCCCACTTTACAACTCCACGGTCTCTGCGGCGCGCACGACATGCAACCGGCTTGGAACGCAGGCAAGGCTCTGGGCGCGGGGCGCGGGGCGCGGGGCGTGGGGCGTGGGGCATGGGGCAAGGCTCCAGACGCAGGATGCAGGACGCAGGTGCGGGGTACCGGGGGTCCTCTCTCGACTCTACCGAAAGTTTTCCCGCAGAGTCCCCTGCCGGGTCCAGGCCAGCCCCTCAGTCCTCGCCTGCCCCTGATCTCCTCCCTCCTCCCCCAGCCGCGGGCGTTCCGGGGTATGCATACCGCCCCCCTCCCCAGGGGCTGGGTAGGCTGGAACCCTAGCCCACCCGCCTTCCGGCGGGGGAAAGTTGTGACTCCAAGCTCGTCTTCTTGCCCCAGCCCTGGGGGTCTTTCCTTTTCTCCACGCCGAGGGCGGCGGCAGGAAGGCATCCCCAACCTGTGTCGGGGTCCCAGGGACTCCCCGGCGAAGTGAGGGAGGGCGGCAGGTGCAGGGATGGCAGGCCGCGACAGCCCTGGTCAGCGCCAGCACTCCAGTTCGATCCTCTTCTTCCCGGTCCAATGGACAGATCCCTCAGAGGCGGGTTCCAGCCCCCCCCCCCCCCCCCCCTAGCTTGGGCGCCCTCTGCCTTCACAAGGGCGCAGAGTGCTCTGGGGCCCGCGGTAGTCGGGGCACTTCCCCTTTGTGGTCTTCCCGCCCACCGCCTCCGGAGCTGGCGCCTGAGGTCGTAGGGGACCTCGGCTTTTCCTCTGCGCCCGAGAGAGGCAGGTGCGTTGGGCGGACCGGGCCGCTTCTGCATTTTGAGCGGCTGCTTTGCATTCAGCTTCTAAGCCGAGAAAGCCCTGGGGACAGCAGAGAGGGCAGTGGCCTGACGGGGAGACCGAGGGTTCCATCTTTTTATGAGGCGTCCTGTGGGTCCTGGGTTGTTCGCAGCACCTGTACACCTCCGTGACGGGAGGGAATGAACACGAGCTTCTCCACGCTGCCATGTACTTTATTTCCATGTGATCGCAACCTGGGTCCCTAGAACGTGTTTTCCCCGAGGACAGAGGCTGTGTCTAGAACGGCCAGGTTTATAGTGAGTACCTTACGTGGAATGAATGAATGTTTGAACCATTGAGCTGACAAGTAACAATGTATCCTAGAGCGGGACTCGGGTCCTGCCACAGTTGATCTTGATACAATGGGAGGAAAGAATTAGAAACAATGATTGTTTTAAACAGCTGCCTGTGAGCCAGAGCCAGGGGCCTTCTTTCCAGAGCATCTGGATGAGGAATCTGGGGTTGGAATTATTTTACTTACCCAACCCACATTTACTTATTGGAAACTTTTTCTGCAGGCGGTCTGAAAAATGAAAGACACTTCTCATGACTAAGATATATTGAATTGTTTGAGGAGAGGTCATTCTTTTTAGCTTGTGTCCAAATGCAGTGTTCTAGGGACTAAGTGTGGAGTTGGCCTAGGAGGTGTGGGTTTGGGATCAGAGACCCTGGAGTGGGGCCATGAGTCTGGGCACCAGCTGCGCTTTCTCCTCCAGACAGGTCAGCTGGTGCCCGGGGAGCTGGGGCAGGCAGAGGGCCTGGGGGGGGGGGGTGAGGATAGAAGAGGGCCTCAAACGATGGCTGAGCTCAGAGAGGTGGGGTAGTTTTGGAAAGAGGATAGTTCTTAGCCTGGGAGACGGAAGCTTGGCAAGCAGCCTGTGGGGCCCCAGGGGGCCTGGGCTGGTACAGTTTGGGATTCCCTGTGCCCAGGAGACTGGAAGTGAGGCCCTCTCCTCCTTCAGAAGATGGGGGAGCAGAGGTGGAGTATTGGGGAGACCAGATAATCTTTGGGGTGCAGCCTAGTCATATCCCATGCTCCTCTGCCCTCATTTTTATGCTGGAGAAATTGGTTAGAATGATGAAGAGCACCTTTGGGGAGCCTGGTGGAGGGGAGGCCAGGGATCTAGGGTCCCCAGTCACGCTCTCCCCCTAGGGAAGGTGGAGGTGTGCTTCCTACCCCTGGCTGAGTGGGCCAGGGCCTATGCAGTGCCTGCACCTGCTGCCCCTCCAGCTGACAGCATCCCCACCTTCCTGAGGGTGGTCTCCTTCTGCCGTTGGGGCTCCAGAGACCACCTCTCGCATTTCTGCACAGCTTCTGTTTGGGGATTCAGGCCTTCTCTCCAGTTTTTGTTACTTTAGTAGTTGGGTGTAGTAGGTGACCCTGCTACACCTTGTTTTCGATCCCTCAGTCCTCCTCACTGATGCTCTGGGCTACCTGGGACTTTTCATCACCTGCTGGTTTTGCTTTGATTTCTTGGTTTATTTCCTGGCACCCCGGAACCAAGCTTTGTGTCTGCCTTCTGCGTGTGAACTGCTTAGGCATGGCCGAGGGAGTGGGCTAGAGAGATGCCCAGGACCATACATCCTGGCACTTCTGTAGGAGTGCCAACGCCTGGACTGCGGAGCTTGCCAGAAAGGGGTCCTGTCACCAAAGCACAGGAGGACCTTGGCCTGATGATTGCTTCCGGATCTCTCTAGGATACTTTAGCAGGAAGTGTGCTCACGGGAAGGTGGGATGTCACATCTGGACCAGGCTGCTAGAGAATCCAGTGCAGAGGATGGGATGTGAACCTGGTGATCCAGGAGCAGTTCCGGGGCCCACCCACGTCTCCTTCTCCTCTCCCCCAGAGTGAAAAACTGGGCAGGTCTCCATCATGCACTTGGAATAGAACAAGACACCCAGTCTTTGCCTTTAAGCCATAGCTGCTGAGAGCTGCTACATCTGGTTTTATAAAACCAGGATGGGGTACCCTCTCATCACCTTTCTCAATATGGCCCAGTGATTTACCTCAATGACACAGTCTCTTGCTTGCACATCTCCCTGCCTCTCCAGGAGAATGTAAAATAAATCCTTAAGGTGGGGTAAGTTCCCACAGACTCATTTACTTGGCCTGCTGATGGGTTCCCATGCCGAGGGGAGGCGAGGGAATGGGGCAGGAGGCACAGAGGAAGCAAGGCACAAGAAACAGGGACAGTCTTTAGACTCGGCTGGCTGGGTGTTCGGGGGTCATATTTGGTCATCACTGGGATGGCAGGCTGGAGCCTGTAATCACAGATGGATGCAGCTGTTAATGACAGCTTGGGGCTGCAGAACTCCCGCCCAAGGCAACTGTGGCTGAACTGGGGAGGGCAGCGGCTCTCAGGAGAAGGGGGTGGGGAAGGGCATTTGGCTAATTCCTATGAGATGAGTCAAGTAACTTAGAAAGGCCTTTTCTGTTACTTCTATTGATAACAATAGATAACCTTGTTCTTTGCCTGGACATGTCAACCCAAAGTGATTTGACAGAGTAGGTTTACTTTACCAGCATGGCGCTTTACCCACAATTGGTACTCAGTTAAGCATTCATTTGATTAATAGCTGATATCTTCCAGAGTAATGAAAACAGTATTGAATTTGGAGTTTGAATTGTATTCTACCATTATGGTAGCTGCATGGTGTTGAGCGATGTCAGCATCCTTTCCATGTTCTTTTTGGCCCCAACCACTGACTGGTGGGAAAAGATGATCTCTCGTCTTTGCTGGGGGGACTTCGGGGCATGCTCTGTGCTGTCTCAGAGGTCACTGGCTGTCTTCCCTTCCCCGGTCACTTTCCCACTGCCTTACACTGGCTCTTGAACCCTTATTTTAGAGACAACTTCTGGGAGACACCACCCTAAGAGAGGCTGTAGTCCATGATTAAAAAGTCATTTGCAGTCTCTTGAGTTTCATTTTCCCCAACTGTAAGATGGAAATGATAACTATGTCACAGGGATACTGAGATACGTGCTCAGCCAGGGACTGACAGGCAGCAACATGCAGGCAAACATTTGCTGGCTCGTTGACTGATCTAGAAGGGGCTGTGATGGACGCATTCAGGCAAACACTTGCTGGCTCGTTGACTGATCTAGAAGGGACTGTGATGGACGCATTCAGGCAAGCACTTGCTGGCTCGTTGACTGATCTAGAAGGGGCTGTGATGGACGCATTCAGGCAAACACTTGCTGGCTCGTTGACTGATCTAGAAGGGGCTGTGATGGACGCATTCAGGCAAACACTTGCTGGCTCGTTGACTGATCTAGAAGGGGCTGTGATGGACGCATTCAGGCAAGCACTTGCTGGCTCGTTGACTGATCTAGAAGGGGCTGTGATGGACGCATTCAGGCAAACATTTGCTGGCTCGTTGACTGATCTAGAAGGGGCTGTGATGGACGCATTCAGGCAAACACTTGCTGGCTCATTGACTGATCTAGAAGGGACTGTGATGGACGCATTCAGGCAAGCACTTGCTGGCTCGTTGACTGATCTAGAAGGGGCTGTGATGGACGCATTCAGGCAAACACTTGCTGGCTCGTTGACTGATCTAGAAGGGGCTGTGATGGATTTGGGAGGGAAAATTACGATGGGCCATGGAAAATGATAATGCTGACCTTAAGTTATGTGAGGAAACTGAGGTCACTTGCTCATGGTTTTCACATCTGAACTGTGACCTGTTGATAAATGGTTTAACAAGTGGCTCTTCAGGGAGGAAAAAAAGCCCAGTTTTGGGGTGTTTGCTGGTTTCTGCAGTGTAAATATATTCACCGTGGAGGATTTCAAGCTACTAACATGGCATCACTCAGCACCGAGTTGGGACGAGATGTGCTCTGTCAGCCCTTGAGAGCCAATAGGAGACATCTGGTCGTGTCTGTGTGACATGTAACCTCAGATCTTGATTTTCAGTTTTGTACACTGGGTGAGGAGGATAAGGATTGTACTAGGCACCAAAATTTGGGGTGTGTTCACCTCAGCCCTGCACTGGCTGACTCACTGTGTGTGAGGGACCCTTCTGGGTTCATTTAAAGATTACTGAAATGTTTATGCTATCTATGAGTTTTTCTGGGCCTCAGTTTTCCTATCTCCAGGGCAAGGGGTTAGATGATCCCACAAGTCCCTTCAAGCCCTTGGTCTCTTAAGGAAGAGTTCGTTGCATTCTCCCTCTGTCCACACGAGAACAAAACCTTTAATGAAAGAAAACCCTTCATGTGTCCACACCTATGTGGCCTATCGGGGGGCACCCCGTGCTGGACCATCCTAGAGGTTTCCTGCTGGCACAGGGAATTCAGCTGGCATTAACAGTAAAATTCCACCTTCCTTGTGTACCAGATTCACTTCATGACACACGCATGGTGTGTCCCCAGAGGAAGCCTAGGGGATGCGGAGGGAGGGGATGATTTCTCATGGAAAGGACAGTCCCTACTTTCCTGAACCACTGTGCAATGTCATAGACATCCAAGTAGAATCCAAGAAAAGTCCACGTGGAAAAATAGACTTTAATATGACAGAATTTGACATCCCTGTTGCAGTGTTTTTGTTGACAATCTTCCCAAGGGAATCCTTAACTCAGCAATTCTACCTGTAGGAATTGTTATCCTAAGGATACAATTGGATGAGTGCAGAGAAATATGTGCACAGGGATGTCCTTTGCAGCATTATTTATAATAACCACTTTACCAAAAATAATGGATACTAAGTGTTCAGTAGTAGTAAACTTGTTAATTATGGTATATCTATATACTTCAGAATACCACATGGCTACAAAAAATAGAGGACAAAGATGTATATCTATTAACAGGGAAAATATATATTTCTAAAGAGCAGGTTACCAAACCTTATGCTGTTGTTATAAAATATATTGTATCATCCATTTATATTTGTTTCTGGAAGGATATATGGCAAAATGTTACTAGCGATTATCTTTGAGTGGTGGACTTAAGAGATTTTGATTTTAAATTTCTATATAAAATATTTTTTAAAGGCCCTGGCCGGTTGGCTCAGCCGTAGAGTGTTGGCCTGGCGTGTGGGGGACCCGGGTTCGATTCCCGACCAGGGCACATAGGAGAAGCGCCCATTTGCTTCTCCATCCCCCCCCTCCTTCCTCTCTGTCTCTCTCTTCCCCTCCTGCAGCCAAGGCTCCATTGGAGCAAAGATGGCCCGGGCGCTGGGGATGGCTCCTTGGCCTCTGCCCCAGACGCTAGAGTGGCTCTGGTCGCGGCAGAGCGACACCCCGGAGGGGCAGAGCATCGCCCCCTGGTGGGCAGAGCGTCGCCCCTGGTGGGCGTGCTGGGTGGATCCCGGTCGGGCGCATGCGGGAGTCTGTCTGTCTCTCCCCGTTTCCAGCTTCAGAAAAATACAAAAAATATATATATATATATTTTAAAAAATATTTTTATTTTTAATTATGGTAAAATATGCATAAAATAAGATTAACTCTTAATCATTTTAAAGTGACAGTTCAGTGGCTGCCTTAGTCCTTTGGGGGTGCTGTAACAAAATACCACAGATTGAGTGACTTATACACAACATAAATTTATCTCTCACAGTTGTGGAGTCTGGAAGTCCAAGATGAAGGAGGTCTGCAGGGTCAGGTGAAGTCCCTCTTCCAGACTGCAGGGTTCTCGTTATATCCTTACATGGTGGAAGGGGCCAAGGGGGCTCTATAGGTTTTATGCACAGGCAGCATCCGCCTGCCTGCAGTGTGGGGAGGACTTCACCTGGGGGGTCTATGAGGCCCCAAGAACTCCGGGGAGATGGGTGGTAGCATTAGATAATGGGAGCTCTCTTCCTAAAGTGCCCATATAGGGTCTCACAGTTGATCGTATAGACATTTGAGACAAGGATTGCTCTCTTCTGCATGCACTGACAGGGAAATCGGACTCATGGTGCAATGGGGTGGGGGTGGGGTGGGGGGAGGCAGGGGAGGTGAGTCTGAAGTGAGAGGAGGTTGGGAAGGAAGCTTCTGGACCCAGAACCGGGAAACCAGGTTGTGTGGTTCTATTCAGGCGACATGGGAACGGGTCAAGTGACTTTGCTCTGGAACGCCTAGTTCTGTGGAAATGCTTTAAGTTCCTCATTAAGTGAGCTCCCTGAAGGGCCTACCCAGCCCTCTACTGAGTTAATGAGAGAATGTAGGCCTGGGAGGGACACACATACCCACTGGGATTTCCAAAACTTTCCTTATGTGGCTCTGCCTATTTTCTGTCTGCCCAGGGGCAGGCTGCTCTTTTCCTCCCAGAAAGTTGGGGAAATGTCAGAAGTTGACAGAGATGGCCACTGAAGGCCATTTTGAGGAGAAGTTCTGTTTTTCATGGTGCTGGTTTTCTGTTAGGGTTAGTCAGCTGGGTGCAGGGCCAGCAGGAGATGGTGTGAATGTGGTTTTGTGGAAAACTTCCCCTCAGCTTCCTGGGAACCCCCGGACGCGCCCTCTGTCCTGGCAATAGGGGGGTTAGGGGATCTGCTATGTGAGGGTGAATTTCCCTGTGCAGTCGTAGGGTGTTAACAGAGGTAAAGGCGGGTGGATGTAAGCTGCCCCGCAGTGGCTGCCCCAGCTGGGGGGCTCAGTCCATGAGGACCCTTCCTTCACTCTCTCGTCGGTACTGCTTCTCGAGGGCAAGGAACCTCCACTCTGGGGGTGGAAGAGACCGGGGATCCTGGCTCTTGGGTTTCCAATCCTGGCCCCGGTAGCAAGGTGGGGAAACCCCCAGGTCTCTGCACACAAAGTCCGAGTGTCAGCCTGTAGCACCAAAAAAGGAAGAACTGCTGGGGTTCCCTGAGGAAGGGGATGTGAGGTCAGAGATGAGTCTTAGAGCAACCGCTCAGTAAACAGGAAGTGCGGCCAGAGAGAAACCTGTGCTTGTAGGAACCGGGGAGGTGGAGGGGGGCCCTCCTCACCTGCCCGGCTAAGTCAGCACGTCCCCGCAACCCTAACCCACAGACAGCCTGTTGGGGTTCGGAGCACATGGGGTGACACAGGCCTTGGGCCCTCCCATCAGATGGGGCTCCAGTTAAATCCTGTAATTACTGGGCTGGAGGAAAGCTTAATTTGCCTTTCCCCAGTTAGGACATGAAAGTACCCTATAAAATAGCCCTCAGCTGTGAGAAATGCTGGCGAAGGAATGCTTAGTCGTGTTTGCCGTATTAGAGCCTACTTTCCATTCATTCTCTCCTCTCAGTCACGCAGAACCTCACGCTTTGTTGGCTCTCAGTCCATGAGGGGTTTGTGGTGACAGCGTTTCTTTGGTTGAAGGTGACATAGGTGCTGCTTTCCTAAAGTCAGGTGTTGACTGCGCCCTTCCCTGGGAGTCTGTAGATATTGGAGAGTTAGCTTTCTAGGTCGTTAGGCATCTCTGAGCCACAGTCTGAATCAGGGGTCTCAAACTGAACTCAGCGTGTGGGCCGCAGAGCAAGATCACAGCCGTTCGGTGGGCCGCACTAGGTCTACAAAAGGCAACTGTTACACAACACTTTTCTCACTGCAGTTGAAAACAAAAAAAAATCAGTACAACAAGCACAATCGTACATGCAGTTTACTCAGTGTCACAAAACGACCAGAAACTGGAGTTCGCATCACAACTGCTGTTAACTAAGCTAATATCTAGCTAGGATGCTAGAGAAATGAAAAATACAAGCAGGCCCCTAGGCTTACTTAATTTTATCCAAAATATTTTGAACTTCGTGGATTAGTCTGCGGGCCGCACAAGATTGTTCGGCGGGCCGCGAGTTTGAGACCCCTGGTCTAAATTGTATACACACACACACTCTCTCTCTCTTTCTCTCTGTCTCTCTCTCTCTCGCACATTTTCTGTCTAGAGTTTTTATTTTCTTTATGCCTTTTTTTTTTTTGTCTCAATCCAACACCCCGAGATTCTCTGATATGAGGCCAAAGGCCTTTGGATTTTCTTCTAAGCATCCGTCCAGAAGGTCGGAAGCTTGTGGATGCTGTTGGGACTTCCCTATAAACAAGTAGTTGCTCATCTGGGCCTGGGAGGCAATTGCTTGGACTGGTCTCAGGGGTGACTTTCCAGGTCGCTCGCCTGGCTACCTGTCCTGTCCCGCTGGTGTGGGAAGAGGAGGCGGGGCTTACCCAGCAGGGATCCTGGGACCTTTGGCTCAGGTCTTCCCCAGTCCCGCTGAGAATTCAGACCTGTGTGCTGAAGGGCTGCAGGGATGGTGGGCCTGAGCAGGAACCGGCCCAGGAAAGAGCAGGGACTTTGCAGACCAAACTCTAGGGGGTATCCCAGCTTGGCCACCTGTGGGCCGGGGTGGGGGTGGGGCGCGTCTTTGGAAGGGAATAAGGTTTCCTCTCAGCAAGACCTGGTATCTGTCCTCAGTCAGGCCCCCAGACTTTTTCTGGGACAGGGGAACAGGCAGTTTGTGGGTTCCCTGAGTGTGAGGGGTAGCTCATTCTTTAGACAGAAGGTGAGGCGTGTCTGGGGTCTGTGGCTCTGTGACATTGTAAGTGCCCTGGCCTGAATAGGGTCTCCATCCCCAGCCCTTGGAAGATCTGCTCTTCCTACAGCTTGTCCATTAGACCAGTCACTCACTCGCCTCCCTGACCCAGGACTCCCGGGCCTGCTGTGGCTACACCTGCCTGTCCTGCATGGAGCCCTCGTGTCCAGCGCTTGGCTGGGGCACCATGGAAGGAGTTCATGACGTGGGTTCATGTCAGCTCTGTGATCTGGGCTAAGTCGCCTACCCTCTGGGACCTTCTGTTTCTTCATCTCTAAGATGATGCTACTAGAGCAGTGATCCCCAACCTTTTTTGGGCCACGGACTGGTTTACTGTCAGAAAATATTTTCACGGACCGGCCTTTAGCGTGAGACGGATAAATATATCACGTGACCGAGACAAGCGTCAAGAGTGAGTCTTAGACGGATGTAACAGAGAGGGAATCTGGTTATTTTTAAAAAATAAAACATCGTTCAGACTTAAATATAAATAAAACAGAAATAATGTAAGTTATTTATTCTTTCTCTGCGGACCGGTACTAAATGGCCCATGGACCGGTACCAGTCCGTGGCCTGGGGTTTGGGGACCACTGTTCTAGAGTGTCGTTACCAGCAGCACCAGCGTCACTCAGAAGCTTGTTAGAAATGTTCATCCTCAGATCTCAGTCCAGAAGTACAGAAACAGAACCAGGAGGAAGGGGGCACCAGAATCTGTATTTAAAGAGCCCCCACGGGATTCTGATCTCTGCTGTGAGAACCACTCCTCCAGAAGACGCTGGGTCAGGGGCTTTTTAGCTGAAAGTTTTCCCCTTCACTTCAGGAGAAACTGATGTAAATAAGGATCCGCTTTGGAACTGGACAGTTCTGGATTTGAACCCCAGCTCTGCCCCTTTCTGGCTGCGTGTTTTGGCCAAGTTACTTAGGTTCCTCGTGCCTTAATTATTTCATCTGCAGAATGGGGATGTTGGGGTGTCTCTCTTCCACAGTGGTATCTTATTCACATTTGTTGTCTTATGATGAGCACAATAACACTGTGATTGTTTTGCTTCTGATTTTTGGGGGGAAACAGGTGTCCAGGGCCTCCTGCTGTTAGTCTTCTGCTAGTTCTCTTGGGCAAAACTCTTTTCTACCTGCCTCCAGGTGAAGTGCCATCTCTTTTCAGGCAGGGTGAGCTAACTTTTCCCTTCCCTCTTCTATGATGCTTAACATTCTTTGGGATAGGGAGGGGCATAGCCTTTAATTGACAGTCACAGTAAAGCTGAGACTGTGCAGTACGTATACCCAGCACATCTGACTTGAACCTTCCCTCTGGTGGTGTTTGATTCTCAGACCCTTTCCTGAGCAGAGTGATTGAGAGGGCCGTGTGGGTGGGTCACAGGGGGCCTGACACCTGGCATGGGAAAGGGGATGGAGGTCCATTTCAGAAAGGGGGGGATCCGGAATCAGTGGGGTGAGCAGGTCCCAGAGTGGACATGGCCTGGCCAGTCAGTGGGCCTTTCATTGAGTAAAGCATGCGGGCGTGAGGCAGCATGTGTCCTGCTTCCTTCCAAGGCAGCTCTAAATTTGCCCGTGTCCAAGGACAGGCTTGAGTTCGGGAATCAGGAGGTGGAATCTTTTGTAATCTCTAGATCTTGGCAGGGCCCTGGGCTACAGCTCAAGTCTCATTCCTCTTGTGGCGCAATAGGGCTGGGGTTTCCTGTTTGCCATCTACACTTCTTCCTGCCCTCATACCAGGGCTCAGCACTGTCTCCTCGGTCAGAGCTGCTTGGTGGCAAAGCAGAGTCCTTCAGGAGACCTGTGGGGCAGTCTTTAACACTGTAGTATGAAGCACTATGTCAGATAATTTTCTTCTCCAACCCCGGAGATCCAGATTGTCTCTAGAAGGCAGGGCAGGGTTCAGAGAAGAGATGGGGACAGGCCCTAAAAGGGGAAGTTTCGGGCCTGCAGTGAGCATTTCCTTTGCATCTGGGGCCTGGGACTGGCTTCCTGGCTTCCTGGCTTCTGTGGTGTGGGGCCTTGCTTTGTGTGACAGGCCCCTTGGATTGGCTTTCTGGGATGTTCTACATTGACCCCTGACCCCTTTGCAATGTTAGTTATGGGGAAGGAGGCACTAAAGGCCAAACTCAGTTTGCATTTAGGAAATTCTGTTTTTTCCATTCTTGAAGAGCTGCTTTGAGAGGCATTTGTTCGTGTCCTCAGTCTCTGTTCCCATCAGATTTCATGCTGGTTCTCAGCCCTGGTCATACATTGGCCTGCCCAGGGGAGGCTTTTCAAATGCTCATGCCTGGGCCCTGCCCAGAGGGTCTGGTGTAATTTGTCGAAGTTACTGCCCTGGACAGACGTCAGGAATTTAAAATTAACCTACCTCACCACCCCGCCACCTCCTCCCCCCTAACCCTCACAGAGCAAGTGTACAGAATTAGAGCCTCTGAGATGTGGCGTGCTGTCTCAAGGTCAGCTAGCTGCTTGCTTTTAGCTGAGGCCCCACCAAGTACACAGCCCTCTCCTGGTCAGGGGTGGCTCTGCAGGGTGTCCCTGAATGTTTTCTGCAGAAAGCCTTTCTTTCTGTAGCCTTTTTTTTTTTTTTTTTTTTGTATTTTTCTGAAGCTGGAAACGGGGAGGCAGTCAGACAGACTCCCGCATACGCCCAACCAGGATCCACCCGGCACGCCCACCAGGGGGCAACGCTCTGCCCCTCTGGGGCGTCGCTCTGTCGTGACTAGAGCCACTCTAGCGCCTGGGGCAGAGGCCAAGGAGCCATCCCCAGCGCCCGGGCCATCTTTTGCTCCAATGGAGCCTTGGCTGCGGGAGGGGAAGAGAGAGACAGAGAGGAAGGAGAGGGGGAGGGGTGGAGAAGCAGATGGGCGCCTCTCCTGTGTGCCCTGGCCAGGAATCGAACCCAGGACTTCCGCACGCCAGGCCGAAGCTCTACCACTGAGCCAACCGGCCAGGGCCTCTGTAGCCTCTTTTTTAGTGTCTTTTTCTTAGACACTAAATTAACTGTTGACCCCCCCCCCCCCCCCGCCTCCATCATGCATGGGAGTGGAGGTGGGAGTGGGTAGGGCCTGGCTCCTGCTATACAACCGGGAACACAGTTTAGGAAATCAAAACCAAATACACCACCAATCTCATCCTGGACTTTCTTGCCGGAGTCTGCCCACCTTTCTGCTCTGCTTTTGCCCTTCTCTCTGGGGACTTTCCAATTGATCAGTAAGCTGAGAGACACCATCTCTAGGCTAGAACTGGATGGCGATTAGCCCACGCCCCGGGGATGCTCTGACACCTGATCAACCGCCCTGGGTTCTCCAGGCTGCCCGACAGGAAGGGAGTGAGGGCCCTGGAACTTGCAGGAACCAAGAGCTAGGAACAGAGGAGATGCTATTGTCTTTGGAGAGAGCTTTGGGTGGCTCTTCCCACTTGCTGGAGCTTCTTGAGGATTTGGTGTTTGCCCTCCTCACAGGAAGCTGAGCTGGTAAATTTCATTATTTGGGAGGCCTGAAGTGGGAGGCTGGAAACACCCGTGAGTGGGAGGGTCCGTGAAAAGGAAGAGGAAGCTATCTTTCCTGCAGTAACTTAAGGGTTTTGACCTTGGGCCAAGTCTGTCCCCATTCCTACAGCTCAGCCCCTCCGTGCACCTGGTGACCCTGCTGGGCAGCTGTCTCCTCTCAGCCTGAGGATGGGTGGGAGAAGGTAGCCCAGCAAAGTAGCAGGTGTAGTGGACGATGCTGGTACCCACCAGGATCCCTTTAAACTATTGCGTGTCATGGGTGTTGACTGCCGAGGGCATCTTAGCTGTTTCCTAGTCCTGATAATTGCTCTTTCAGGGAAATTTGTTGGAGCTCAGCCCTTCCTCTGGGGGGTGGCCTGTCGTCAGCGACTCACTGGCACAGGATAGAAGCCTGGCCTGCTTGTCTCAAGGTGGGACAAACCTGTGGCGTTATTCATACCCTGCAGCTCCCATGGGATCAGGCTGTAGCTGGACTCCAGCGGAGCCCACGTCACTTCCGGTCCTGCTTCCCTCACTCCCTTCATGGGGTTCTCCTGGAAACACTTCCTCAGTGAGTCACGTGCACAAGAATCCTCATTTCTGGCTGTGCTTCTAGGAATCCCCTGACCTAAGACCCCAGGTTAGCTTTTCCTTGAGCTGGCTATTGAACCCGCTCCCTCCCTGCAGGCCATAATGGTAAAGAGAATATTTGCAGGAGAGAGGCTCCGTCTGGAGCTGGGAGTCCAGGCAGAGGAAGCTGCAGGTCCAGGAGGGAAAGGAAAAGCCAGACGGATGGTTTCTGTATAGTGATAAGTGCTGGGACGAAGGACAGGCTGAGCGTGAGCTCGTCGCACCCTACATTGCCCAGGGACAGCAGAGACGTTAGTAGGGAGAGCCACGTTTTGGATCAGGGTCTAGAGACCCCGTGAGTTTGCTTGGCTCTGAGGTGGAGCATGGGCACACTTACGGAGTGTGAAATGCAGGCCCAGAAAGTTCTCTCTGGCTGGGATGTCATCACACTCAGTGGCTTAGGCATCTTCCCTTTGTCAGACATTCTCTTGGATCTTAGGGAGGGTTGTACCTCCAAGTTGTCTTTGAAGCTGGCAGGGAGCATGGATGGGTTGCACACGGGACATAGTAGGTTCCACTGACAGGCTGGATGGCATGGTCCAGGCATTTAATAAAGCTGAGGAGAACCTGACGCATTCTGCCAGGGCATGAAGTCAGTGCCAGAGACTGGTTGGTGGCCCCACCGTGTCTCCAACATGACTAGGGCCTGGGAGGCTCATGTCCCGACTTGGCTCTTGTAAACGATCCTTATGAGGCATTTTGGAGTCCAGGTAGGGGCTGTAAATTCTTAATAACAATAGAGAAGACAGAAGCTTTGCCACCAGCCAGCGGAGCGAACCCCTCTTGCCAGGGCTGCAGATGTTAGCAGCACCCTCGCGGGAAGTGTCCTCCGCATTCCAGCCCCATCACCCACCTTCCTCTGACTCTTCCTTATGTTGGAAACAATACCGTTTAAGGAGTATGGGACTGAACTCTAAACTTCCGCCCTTTGTCAGCTCTGCTGCTGTGATTGCCTGTATGTTTAGCTGGCTTTTCTTTTTCTGTTTTTCACCCCCAGCTGGCTGGAGGTAGCAGTGCTTTGCTTTGCGGTGATGGCGGGAAAGTTTGCGAACAGAGCTGCGGGTGTTGTCCGTAAGGCTGAAAAAGAGGGGTTTTGTTGGGTTCTAGAATCAGTTACCTATAATTTCAGTTCAACCACGTGGCAGGTGATGTAAGTCCTTTCCTAACACCTTTAACCCAAGAAATTGTAAAAGTAGGAAAAAATGGTGGGGAGAGAAGTCAGGCTGGAGACAAAGATTGGCCCATAGGTCGGATTTCCAGTGATGGCCTTGGTAAGATCATTCAACAGGTTGAGAGTGACCAAAAGTCTTGGGGAATTCCCACATTTGAGCCATCTGATTACTTACTTAATTTCTATCTGTAACTGAGAAAAGAGTCTGTCCACTGGGTGCTACAGATAGCCAATTGGCTGAGCCTGGGGTTCAGTGAAAGAAGGCAGTGTTAAACTACACAGTGGAGAATGGGAAAATCCAAGCTTCTTCATGCTCTACAGACAGGAGGTTTTACAGAACAAAAGTCATGAGTAATCGTGAGCAAGGTGTTCAGGGTCCTGGGCGGTGTTGATTGGTCAGCTCTTATTCTAGCTCCAGCAATGATTTATTCCGCTCCTGGGGGTGTCTTGTCTGGTTTGTGACTATTGCCAGGTGGTCTCTAACAGAAGGAAAGGTAAGGTATCTTGGGATTGTGAGTCAGTGACATTCTTTCTGTTCCAAAGAACAGAAAGAAAAGACCAAAGCTGTTCATTTCATGCTTCACCGTGGACATTCTTCTGTTATCTTAAGCAGAGTAGACCTTCTGCAACTTGCTTTACAGGTCTGTATGCCCCAGGACATGACCACATTCCAGTGCAGCCATGACTTACTTAAGAAGGGCTAGTTGAATAATTTTAATGAAAACCTACATTCTAATTTATCTGGTAGGTTATAACTTGCTGTTGGTTTCATATCAATTGGTAAGCAAAAATATAGTGATGAGAAAGTTTTCATAGGTTAACTACTTGTATTTATTTTTCTTTGAATTATCTATTCATGTCCTTTGACCAATTTTTACTGAGTAAAGAATCTTTTTTCTTACTGATTTATGAAAGCCCTCTACATATTAAGGACATTAGCCTTTTGTCATATGTATTATAAATATTTTACCCCAATTTGTCATTTGTGTTTTGACTTTGGGTAGGATAATTTTATTTTCTAAACAGAAATTAAAAAATTTTTACAGATTGATATAAATTATTTTTATTTTTTATTATTATTTTTTTCTGAAGCTGGAAACGGGGAGAGACAGCCAGACTCCCGCATGCACCCGACCGGGATCCACCCGGCACACCCACCAGGGACGACGCTCTGCCCACCAGGGGGCAATGCTCCGCCCCTCCAGGGTGTCGCTCCGCTGCGACCAGAGCCACTCTAGCACCTGGGGCAGAGGCCAAGGAGCCATCCCCAGTGCCCAGGCCATCCTTGCTCCAATGGAGCCTTGGCTGCGGGAGGGGAAGAGAGAGACAGAGAGGAAGGAGGGGGGGTTGGAGAAGCAAATGGGCGCCTCTCCTATGTGCCCTGGCCGGGAATCGAACCCGGGTCCCCCCGCACGCCAGGCCGATGCTCTACCACTGAGCCAACCGGCCAGGGCCATAAATTATTTTTTTATTATGCCTTCTGGGTTTGGGTTTTTTTCCCACATCCCGACATTCTCTTCCCCTTTGATGTAACCACTGGCCTGTTCTCTAGATCTGTGTGTCTGTTTCTGCTTTGATTTATTAATCCCTTTTAAAATTTTTCTTAGATTCCATTTATAAGTGACATCATACGGTGCTTGTCTTTCCCTGTCTGACTTGTTACACGTAGCATAATACCCTCTAGGTCCATCCATGTTGTTGCAAATGGCAAGATCCATTCTGTTTTATTAATGAGTAATATTCCATTGTACATATAACATATCTTCTTTATCCATCTCATCTATTGGCAGACATCTAGGTTGCTTCCATATCTTGCAATGAACATAGAAGTGTGTATATCTTTCCAAATTAGTTTTTTTGGTGGTGGTGGGGGGAATAACTACCCAGAAGTGGAATTGCTGGGTCATATGGTGGCTCTGTTTTTAATTTTTTGATGAACCTCCATACTGTTTTCTATAGTAGTTGTACCAGTTTACAGTCCCACCAACCGTGCATAAGGATTTCCTTTCCTCTACATCCTTGCCTACACTTACTTGTTGCTTGTTGATTTTTTTGATGGTAGCTATTCTGACAGGTGTGAGGGGATATCTCAGTGTGGTTTTTTTAAATTATTTTATTTTATTTTATTTATTCATTTTAGAAAGGAGAGAGAGAGAGAGGAGAGAGACAGAGAGAGAGGGGGGGAGGAGCAGGAAGCATCAACTCCCATAAGTGCCTTGATCAGGCAAGCCCAGGGTTTCAAACCGGCGACCTCAGCATTTCCAGGTCGACACTTTATCCACTGCGCCACCACAGGTCAGGCTCAGTGTGGTTTTAATTTGCATTTTCCTGATGATTAATGATGAACATCTTTTCATATGTCTATTGGCCATGTGTAATACTCTCTGGAGAAATGTCTAGTTGGATCCTTTGCCCATTTCTAAATTGGGTTATTTGGGGATTTTTTGCAACCGAGTTATATGAGTCCCTTATATGTTTTAGATATTAATTGCTTACCAGATACATGGTTTGCAGATATTTTTTTCCTATTCTATAGGCTGCTTTTTCATTTTGCTGATTGTTTCTTTTGCTGTGCAGAAGCTTTTTAGTTTGATGTAGTCTCATTTATTTCTACTTTAGTTGCTTATGCTTTTGGTATCATATCTAAAAATTGTTGCCAAAACCGATGTCGAAGCTTTTCTATGTTTTCTTCTAAAATATTTACAATTTCAGGTTTTACATTTAAATCTGATCTATTTCAAGTTAATTCTTTTAAGTGGTATAAGATAAGGGTTCAATTTCATTCTTTTACATGTGAGTATCCAGTTTTCTCACTATTTATTGAGGAGACGATTGTTTCCCCATTGAGTATTCTTGACTGCTTTGTCAAATATTAGTTGAGATGCATGGGTTTATTTCTGAGCTCTTCATTCTGTTCCATTGATCTATGTGCCATTATCATACTGTTTTGGTTACTAGAACTTTGTAGTATAATTTGACATCAGGAAGTTTGATGCCTCCAGCTATGTTCTTCTTTGTCAAGATTGCTTTGCCTGTTTGAAGTCGTCGTTACCTACAGATTTTAGGAATTTATCTGTTTTTTCCAGTTTATCCAATTTGTTGGTATACAACTATTCATGGTATTCTCTTATGAACCTTTGAATTTCTGTGATAATTGTAATGTCCCTTCTTATATTTATGGTTTTATTTATTTGAGTCTTCTCTTTCTTTAGTCTAGTTAAAAGTTTGCCAATTATGTTTATCTTTTCAGAAAAACAGCTCTTAGTTTCATTGACCTTTCTATTGTTATTCTGGTCTCTATTTCATTTATTTATGCTGTGTTCTTTGTTATTTCTTTTTGCTAATTTTGGGCTTAGTTTGCTCTTCTTTTTCTAGTTCTTTGATGTGTAAAATTAGGTTGTTTCTTTAGGATGTTTGTTTTTTATTAATGTAGGTATTTATTACTATAAACTTCCCTCTTCAAACTGCTTTATATGTATCTCATAACTTTTAGTATATTGTGTTTCAATGTTTTTTGTTGTTTTATGATTTTTTTATTTCCTTTTTTTGTGAGAGAGAGACAGAGAGAGGGACAGATAGGGACAGACAGATAGGAAGGGAGAGAGATGAGAAGCATCAATTCTTCATTGTGGAACCTTAGTTGTCCATTGATTGCTTTCTCATATGTGCCTTAACTGAGGGGCTCCAGCTGAGCCAGTGACTCCTTGCTCAAGCCACGACCTTGGCCTTAAAGCCAGCAACCTCTGGGCTCAAGCCAACGACCATGGGGTCATGTCTATGATACCATGCTCAAGCCAGTGACCCTGCACTCAAGCTGGAGACCTTGAGGTTTGAAACCTGGGTTCTCTGCGTCCAAGGTGGATGCTATCTCCACTGCGCCACTGCCTGGTCAGGCTTTTTTATTTCCTTTTTGATTTCTTCTTTGACCCATTGGTTGTTCAGGAGTGTGTTGTATAATTTCCACATATTTTTGAATTTTTCAGTTTTTCTCCTGCTATTGATTTCTAGTTTCGTACCACTGTGGTCAGAAAAGATACTTGATAGGACTTCAGTCTTCTTAAATTGCTAAGTCTTGTTTGGTGTAATTTACTTTAAAGTGCATCAAGAGGCCTGACCTGTGGTGGTGCAGTGGATAAAGCATCAGCCTGGAAACGCTGAGATTGCCGTTTCAAAACCCTGGGCTTGCCTGGTCAAGGCACATATGGGAGTTGATACTACCTGCTCCTACCGCCTTCTCTCTCTCTCTCCCCTCTCTATAATGAATAAATAAAATCTTTAAAAAACATAAAGTGCATCAAGAATGAGATGGGTTATTGATGGATAAAGACATGCATAGAGAGACAGAGTATGATAAAATAAAGGTAGTAAGTGTTGAGGGTAGAATAGCCATAGATACATGGCTACTCACTGTTGTATTTCTTTAACTTTATATTTGAAAATTCTCATGATAAAATGTTTGATAAGTTTTGTTAATGCCATGATCCAGAGACAGCCAGCTGTTCATTCATTTATATACATATATACATATGCCAGGGAATCTCAACTGGGCAGTTTAGCCCCCAGAGGACACTTGGCAATGTCTGGAGACAGGTTTAATTGTCATGACTTGAATGGTACAGATGCTGGCCTCTAGTGGGTGGAGCTTAGGGATGCTGCTAAGCACCCTCCATGCATAGGACAACAAAGCATGATCTAGTCCCAGTGTCAGTAGTGCTGAGGTTGAGAAATCTTGAATATACACACACATATATATCCTCAAATAATGTCATTTCATTTGATGACATTTCTTTATAGTGTCGATGAAATGCTTTAGGTACTTCACTCTTATTTATATCAGTTAGCTTATAGTAAAATTATTTCATTATATTTATACATCACTTTGCTTAAAGCCATAGAACCTATTGATAATGTTGAGGCCTGACTATGAGTATGTGTGTATGTTTATAATTAAATATCTGAATATATGTTTATTCAAATAAATGTATATATGTGCATATTTAATGCTTACATATATTTTAAACACAATAGGACTCATAGTTTTGTAGCCTGTGTTTTCATAATGTATTGTCATTTCCCCAGGAATTAAATTGCCTTCGCAGTACCATATTTTATTGGTGATAGTAGATGTCTATGTGTGGTTTATTGTGCCCAGCCTTATTTGGGCAGTTTTAGGTGGCTTGCCAATGTTCAGTATACTTTAGTCTAATCTGAGTCTTTCCTGTCAGATGAATCTCCATTCTGTGTGAAGGTCTCTTCAAGGAAGATACACGGGTTGTTCTTGGCAAGTTGGGAGTCAGTCAGCATTCTATGGACACTCATTCTGGGGGTATCCACGGTTTGGGGTTTTTTTTTTATCAGAGGCTGTGGCAAGCAGAGGCAGCAGCCAGCATGTGACATCTCACTAGCTCTGGGCTGCCCAAGCTGTCGATCTGAAAAGGGGACAGAGAGCCATGTGGCCCTGGGCCCCTGGTGTCCCCTGGCCCAAGTTTTGCTGATTCCTAAAGACACTACCTGATTCTAATCTCTGTCTTCTCTTTTCAAATACAGCTCTCTCCTGCTGATGAACAGAGAAAGGAAGAATGGACTACAGTCACCAAACTTCCCTAGTCCCGTGTGGAAAAGATAAATACATTTCCAAGTAAGACTTTTTGCTGTAGTGTGGTGTCCACAGGGGCCAGTGTGGTGTGAATAGAAGCCACTGTCAGGGACACCTCCTCTGTATATGAGAGAGCAGGGGCTCTTGTGTGTGAGAAAGTGCTGAACGAGCAGTGGAGTGTGGACTAGTCAGAGCATCAACCAGGTTGCTGTGGTGGATCACATGTCCCCAGAGCCTAGCCATCGTGACTGAAGTAAAGGGGGCCTTTAAGATATGGCACCTTTGAAAGCTCAAAAGAGATGGTGTCCTGGAGGGCTTCCAGGAGGTGTTGTTAACAGTGGCTGCTCATTGTCCTGTCTGTGGTGTCTTCTGGGGGAGTCCCAGCTGAGCTGTGTCCCTGTGCTGCTGGGGTTCTGGCTAAAATAGGCACAGGTTCTCTCTGAGCAGGAGAGGACCGTGTCATTGCTTTCTAGGCATTAACATCTCTTAAACTCTGCTTTTTTTTTTTTTTTTTTTTTTCTTTCATTTTTCTGAAGCTGGAAACAGGGAGAGACAGTCAGACAGACTCCCGCATGCGCCCGACCGGGATCCACCCGGTACGCCCACCAGGGGCGATGCTCTGCCTACCAGGGGGCGATGCTCTGCCCATCCTGGGCGTCGCCATATTGCGACCAGAGCCACTCTAGCGCCTGGGGCAGAGGCCAAGGAGCCATCCCCAGCGCCCGGGCCATCTTTGCTCCAATGGAGCCTCGGCTGCGGGAGGGGAAGAGAGAGACAGAGAGGAAAGTGCGGCGGAGGGGTAGAGAAGCAAATGGGCGCTTCTCCTGTGTGCCCTGGCCGGGTTAAACTCTGCTTTTTGCTAATGTGACAGGGCTGAGTCCAAATGGACTCTTCTGAATGATAAGTTTCAGGATTTATTTTTATACCTAGCACAGGGGTTTACACAAAGCAGATGCTCTTTGCATCTTTATTTTTATTTTATTAAAATAAAAAACGTTTAATTTTTTGTAGTCCAAATTGTTTTAATTCTTTTAGACTCTCTGGCCACCTACAGATACACAATTGTGTGAGATGTGGACCAGACCATTCTTATTGACTCATTGAAGGACTTTCTCAGGGGACTTCTGCTGGCCAGTAATTTTACATCCTAGTTTCAGATCTGTGTGTTCAAAAGTACCAAACTGTATTTGTGTCAGGTTATTTGGAGTTGCATTTTTCACTAATTCATTTAAGCTTGCATAGAATTACTCCAGTTTATTTGGGTTTAGCTTGTCAGGAGCGCCTTAGAATTTCTCTGGCAGGGCCCCAAATTTCCCCACTGAATGCTGGATTGTGAGGACTGGAACCCCACGGGCCCATGTCTGAGGCTAGGAAAAGCACGTAACAGCCTCCTTCAGCCTCTGCCCTCCCAGCCCTCAAGCGCTACCACACATTTCTAGACAAAGTTGATCAGACTATTCTCAGGTTTGACGAGGACTCACCCAGGTCATGAAGGGCATGAAGCCCTCTGTCTCCCACATTCAGCAGAGCTGTGTCCCGGGGAATGCCTGGAAACCAGTGGTTAGCAGCTAAGAAGGCCAGATACAGACTTCAGAGGGGACTTGTAAGTTACCCCCCCAAAATAAAATAAAACTTAATAAGTGAAAAGTACCTAGAATAGAATAAGTAGACAAAAGCACCTAGTATAGACTATTCCCAGGGCCTAGAACCCCCCTCATGCCCACTTCTAGTTACTACTCCCCAAGATGAACCACTATCCTGAATTCTGACATCCATTTTGAACTTTATGTGAATGGATTCATACAATAGGTGCTCTCTTATATCTTTTTTACTCAATATAATATCTGTGAGGTTCATCTCTGTTGTATGTAGTTTATTCATATTTTCTTTTTCCCAAAGTGAGAAGCAAGGGGGTGGCAGACAGACAGACCCCCACATGCGCCCGACCAGGATCCACCCAGTATGCCCACCAGGGGGCAATGCTCTGCCCATCTGGGGAGTTG
This sequence comes from Saccopteryx bilineata, assembly GCF_036850765.1. Classification (NCBI taxonomy): domain Eukaryota; kingdom Metazoa; phylum Chordata; class Mammalia; order Chiroptera; family Emballonuridae; genus Saccopteryx; species Saccopteryx bilineata. The sequence goes on from NC_089495.1 coordinate 183,379,726, forward strand.
TGCTGCTGCAACTGGAGCCATTCTAGTGGCTGAGGCCGAGGCCATGGAGCCATCCTCAGCACCTGGGCCAACTTTGCTCCAACGGGGCCTTGGCTGCGGGAGGGGAAGAGAGAGACAGAGAGGAAGGAGAGGGGGAGGGGTGGAGAAGCAGATGGGCACTTCTCCTGTGTGCCCTGGCCGGGAATCGAACCCGGGACTCCTGCACGCCAGGCCAATGCTCTACCACTGAGCCAACTGGCCAGGGCCAATTCATATTTTCAGTACCATATAGTATCCCATTGGGTGAATATCCCTTTATTCACCCATTCTACTGTTGATGGGAGTCTGTAAGTTTTTAAACACATGACAAGGTCATGTCCATGAAGTCTGTGGGGCCAATCCTGTCACTTTTTTTTTTTTTTAAACAGTGATTTTTTTATTTTTTAAATTTATTTATTCATTTTAGAGAGGAGAGAGAGAGACAGAGAGAGAGAGAGAGAGAGAGGAGAGACAGAGAGAGAGAAGGGGGGGAGGAGGTGGAAGCATCAACTCCCATATGTGCCTTGACCAGGCAAGCCCAGGGTTTCGAACCGGCGACCTCAGCATTTCCATGTTGACGCTTTATCCACTGCGCCACCACAGGTCAGGCTAATCCTGTCACTTTTAACTTTCTCAAAGGCCTAGAAGTTTGTGAGTCTCATGAAGAAAGCCTGTAGTAATTATCGTCTCCTAACTCCCAGCATGCACGAGGGAGGAGGGCTGAGAGGCAGGAGAAACCCCGTCTGTGAGCTCTGAGGTGTGCCGGCCTCTGCGAACCTGGGACTTACTAAGGACTGCTTGTTTAGCTCAGGTTGGAGAAGTGTCATCAGAGCTGCAGCCATTATCAACCGACAAGGCCTGCCTTAGCTTTCTAGAGTGGCTCTTTATGTTGAGTCTGTTCTAGGTGGTGTTCAGTCTTGATCTTGATCCTGGGGGAAGATGGTGATGGGGTGGTGGTAGGACCGTCTGTGTGTGTGTGTGTGTGTGTGTGTGTGTGTGTGTGTGTGTGTGCGCGCGCGTGCGCGTGCACGGAGACAAGCACCCAAACTGGGGTGACTGAAGGCCAGGTTAGAAGTGAGAAAAAGAGAGAACAACTCCATTATAAGCGACTTCAGCTAAGAATGTATTGCCTCTTGTATTTTTCCCTGTAAGAAATGAACTTCTCCTGCATCTGAAGACCTACAACTTGTACTATGAAGGCCAGAATTTGCAGCTCCGACACCGTGAGGTGAGGAGTCCCAGGGAAGGCCTGAGAGGCTTCTCTGCTGGGCCAGCTTCGTCTTTGTTCCATGTGTCCTGGGTCCCTGTCCCTTCCGCCCCAGGGAGTGGCTTTTAGTTTAGATATTAGCAGGAGCTCTTTGGAAGGAGACTCCTGGTTCTGTTCCGGAGACATTCCTCGGCTATGCGGCTGGGCTAGCACCAGCCTCACGGGGGAGTCCTGCAAAGGGAAGCGTTTATGAAATGGCCTTACAGATGGCTCTCAAGCAGGCTTCTTTTGGGCAGTTTAATAACCTTCCTGGTCTTCTTATGTTTACACATCTGGTTCACGTCTTGGGTTGCAGCAACATGGGTAAATCCCCTAAGCTCTGGGTGGTGCCCCTCGCCTTTCTGCACAACTGCAGCAGCATTCCCGGGGTGCCTTCTCCGAATGCTGTTTGTTACCCATCTGTCTTTGTCCGGCCCCCATCCTGCATCTAAGCTTACTCATCCTGTATCCATTTCCGTAAAGCCTGTTATCAGATAGATGGTGAGTTATATGGGAGCCTGGCAGAGTAATTTATACTCAAGTATTCTTGACTGTTAAGAAAGTATGTGCAAAATCCTTCTAAACACATTTTCAAGTTATCAAGCCATGGTGTTTTAATCTATAGGAAAAGATATCAGATGGTAGAATTTCAGCTACTAAGGCAGGCTGGTTGGGGATCGTATGTGGATGCAGTGGTCTTTTCTATTCCTTCAAACAAGTCCATTTAGGCAAAGCCCTACTTTGGGTTAAATTCTATTCTATAAGAACGCAATGCAAAGCAATGCTGCCAGCCTTGACCATCTAGAAGGCTATATAGGTAGCTTGTACTTAAATAAAGCCTTTCTCCCCAAGATCTACAAATGTCCTGAAGCTCCTCTCCTGCGTTCTTTTATTTCCCCTCCCTCTTTAAGGATGGTCCTGGGGCTCAGGTTAGTTGTCCCCTGGACAGGTATCATTTTCATCCAAGGGGCTTGTCCTGAAGACATGTCCATGGCTCAGGCCCTGCCCAGAAAAGATTTTTCTGAGACTTGGAAAAGAAGGCCTGACCCTTTTAGGCATTGACCTCAAAGCTTCTACTAATTATTTGCTGGGCTGTTCACTAGATTTTAGTCCGTAAACAGCTTTTTGGGGGTGTGTCCTATAGAATAAACTCTCAAAATGCTTGATGACTAAAGAGTTTTGTGGTCATGAATGAGATGCATTTTTTTGGATCATGCGAATGCCCTTAGAAAGGTTTCACATGTAATTTCTTACTAGTGAACCGCCCTGGAGTATAAACTTGGAATTCTTGAGAGATTTATTCATTTCTTGGATAGTCATAGTGGAGCACATTAGCTTATTATAGGCTCTGGGGAGTTCTGCTAAGAAATCTGATTAACACAGCATCTCCCAACGCATGGTCACTTGACACCTTTTTTAAGGTAGCAATTGATCTTTTGGGGGATTCTGTATTCTGCTAGGTATTCTGTGTATTCTGTAGAATAAACGTGGGGAAATCTTACTTTAAATCTCCTTTAACCAGCAGGTCAGATTGCTAAGCATATGTTGTAACTAAATATATCATTTTGCCTAATAGAGGAAGGGGAAATAGCTAATTCTGTTAGCAAGGCAAGTCTCACTTACTTTAAGAGATGTATTCTTTTTTTCTTTAAAGACATGCATATAAAAAGAAACACCTGTTTTTATTATTTGCACATGTACACTTGAATTTCCAGGCCACTTACTTGTGTGCTGACCTGCGAGGTCACCACCATGGCCTCAGGGTAGTTTACAGAGGAGGGTGTCTGGGAGCTGGGGTGTGAATATAACTCACGCGTGGCCCCCGGGACCCACCCGGGATGCTGTCACCTGTCCCTGGTGCGGTGCCGGCTCCTGCAGGGCTTTTCTCCTGGACTCACCGCCCTGTTGCTCTGTGGGCAGGAAGAAGATGAGTTCATCGTGGAGGGGCTGCTGAACATCTCCTGGGGGCTGCGCCGGCCCATCCGGCTGCAGATGCAGGACGACAACGAGCGCATCCGCCCCCCTCCCTCCTCGTCCTCCTGGCACTCTGGCTGCAACCTGGGGGCTCAGGGGTGAGTGCAGAGAGACGGTACTAGCGGAGTCGGGTTCTGTGTGTTCTTGAGCAGGTAGACGCCAGCTTCCTCCAGCCAGCCTTGACCGCAGCGCCTGTTGCTACCTCCTCCCTGCCCACCTGCTCTGCTCTGGCACGAGAAGGAAGGGGCAGACGGTGTGATTAGACATCCACACCTGTGGCCACCATTACTGAGTGAGAGTCAGAGTGAGGAGGGGAGAAGCACCAGAGCCTGGGTGAGCAGTGTGTCCCCCCCTCACGGACAATCCCCGAGTCTCTGAGAGGTGTTGGTAGCGGCCAGCCTGGCCCAGCCTGAATGAAGATTTCTGACAGGACACCTGTTGCCCCAGCATTCTCCCCACCTGGGACCACCTCAGCGAGAGCCCTTGCTCTGCAGACACTTAGAGTTTGAACCTCTGACCAGAGCTTTCCTACAAGAGGAAAAGGAGCGTCAGACCCGGTCCGAGCCAGCCAAGCGAGGCGGCTGAAGGAGTGCTGGCCGGTAGTTTGGGAGGTCCCCTCTTCTGAGTCCCCACTGGCAGATCTGTGAGGACAGCCTGTCCCCCCCGCAGCCCCAGAGGAGTAGCTGGTGCATCTAGTGAGGCACACACTCCTTATGTCTTTCTGGGACTTCAGTTTTTAGGGTCAAGTGACTAGCCTATTCCATCTCAAAACTTGCTGACGCTGACTGCCTTCTGGCCAGAGCACAGCTGGAGCGTGCCAAGCTCTCGGCCAAAACCACAGGGATGTTTTTTTTCTATTTAAAATGAGAACCAAGCCCTCTGTGTTGGCCACACTGAACATTTTGTTACACTCCCCAGCCTAAGCTGTCTTTCCCTGAAGTAGAGAGGAACCTACATTGTGGCCAAGCCCTGGAGCTGATCTGGCTGTTTTCCAAGGGAACGTAAGGAGGAAGGTCTCTGCACATCCATCAGATGCTGGGCTGTCTGCTCCTGGCTCTGGTTTCGTCTGACTTGGCTGGTTTTACACTTTGCTGTGCGTTCAGCACTTTTACTGTCTGTGATCTCCAGTGAGCCAAACCCTTTCCACAGCCCCGCCCGACCCCCAGACCGCATAACATTCCGTTCCCTAAGTGAGATGGTTTTTGACATTCCATTAGACCACGTGCCCTTTGGCTGCGATTTGCTAAAGCATCCTTCACTCTCACACTTGTTTCTTTTCCCTTCAAGCTGGTGTTGGTTCTTGAAACCTGCAAATACTGTGAGAGAGTTTTCAGGAATGTAAATAATGCAAATCCCAGATGCCTGCTATAATATGGCAAATCCCTGGACCACTGTGATAATTTAAGGAGGATGCGGAGACCAGTGTCTGCTTCAGCAGAAAGAGGGCTTTGGACGAAGGAGGAGTGGGGGCCGGTGTTCATCATTCTCAAGAGGCCCAGTTCCATTCTGGGGTCAGAAGTCCAAAAGTTAGACTACAATAGGGAGTTCCTTTAGAGTTCCAATTGTAATTATCTTCCCTTAAAACTATCATCCCCTGAACAGGACTCCTATCTGTCTATTGGGTCCCAGGGAGCCCACGCTCTTCTCAACATGGGATGGTCCTGATTATTAGATATGGTTCTCCTTTCTGGTTGAGTCCTCTGTTGATTTGGGGTATGTTTCTTTGAGCTGCTCCCATTGTCCTTTTTGGCTTTGAGGAGTTATTTGCCAGTTGTCACGCAGCACCAGGTGTCAGCTCAGACTGTCCGCTTGTGGCCCTTTCTGCAGTGTGGCTCCCATGCATTGCTCACTCCCTGCAACCCCGAGAACACTGTCATCAGTGCCCCTTCCAAAGCTGCCCTGACCCTTGTGGCAGCCAACCTATTACTCTCCATTCCTTTTAGATGCCAGAAGCAATTTCTGAGTTATCCCTCCGACAGAAGTGGATCAGAACTGGAATCTTGTCCCGAGAAGTAAATGGCCATTGTTGGGAATTTTCAAATAAACTATAGAACCCGCATGTGCTTAGAAACTCAGCACAGGCAGCGCACGGGTTTATTTTTTGCTGCTCTCCATCCCGGGCTTGATGAATGTGGTGCTTATGTTGCTGCAGCTGCCGGGAACAAGTGCCTTCTTCCAGACCTCCCCCTCTGCACCCAGTGCTCAGCCCGGAGCTGGGGCAGCCTCCTGGGATGCTCAGCACGGCCCATCCAAGCAACGTGCTCCCTGTGCAGGAGTGGGCTGGGGTGGAAGTGGGGGCATCTCCCCACAGGGACTGAATCAGCCTCTCCTTTGTCTGTTTTCTGCCCCCAGCACCATCCTGAAGCCCCTCACCATGCCCAGCATTCAGGTCACAGAGGTGGACACTCCAGCCGAGAGTGACCAGGCATCAAGCCCCACAGGTATATGTGTGGTGGGAGGAGCCTCTGGTTTGGGGCCAACTGTGCGAAGACTGATGTGATAGATGTAAACTTATCTTTTTTTCAAATAAGTAAAATCCACATGGATCAAGATTCAAAAATATTAAAATGTTTTATTTCATCTGCTAATTATTGCCATTCCCTCCATGGAAGCAATCTAAAAGCATTCCTCCCAAGATAGTCTTTGCAAATATAAGCAAATACACACCCACAAACCTTTATAGTTGGATGTTGCTTCTTTTCTTTCCCTTTTTATATAAGTAGTATCATTTGCATATCCCTGTTTTTCTTTATCAGTTTGTTTTGAGACTTGTTCCATACAAATCCATAAGAAACATCTGCATTCTTCATAGTTCCACATAATCCCAGCATATGAAACAATGACCATTTCTGTAATCATTTCCTATTGATAGACACTTAAATCATTTCCAGTCTTTGTGATGACAAAAAGGTTGCAGTCAGTGGCCTTTCTGATGTGTCATTTCACCCATTTGTGAGCATCTGTAGGATTCTTTCCAGTGAAATTGCTGGGTCTGCGGCTATGCGATTGTTATTATTTTGATAGTCATTTTGCAATATCTTGCAAGTCCTTATATCATGCTTGTCCAGTGCCAGGCACTGTTCTGAATGCTTTACATGAATTAATTCGTTTAACCCTTCACAACAATCCCATGAGGTGGGTGCTATTATTATCCCCATCTTATAGATGCGGAAACTGAGGTGAGAGAGGTTAGCGACATATAGCAATGGCAGAGTTGGGATTTGAATCTGGCTCTGATTAGGATCTGAACCTCATCACTGTTCTCAGTAGATTATGCAACTGTTTTTCCCTCAGCAGGAAATACTGATTTTATAAAATATATTTGGGGGGAGGTGGTGGGTGCTATAGCGTTGGCCACCAAGAGGGTACCATGTGTACGCTGCCACGTGTTAGGTCCAGACAGAGCTCGTTTTTCTCTTCCTGCTCAGACTCCAGGGCCCTGAAGCCCCTGCAGGAAGACACCCCGCAGCTGATGCGCACACGCAGTGATGTTGGGGTGCGTCGCCGCGGCAATGTGAGGACACCCAGCGACCAGCGGCGAATCAGACGCCACCGCTTCTCCATCAATGGCCATTACTACAACCACAAGGTAGAGGGGACAGGCTGGCAAGGGTGGGGGACAGCCTGCCGGGGGGCAGAGCCCTCTCCTAGGCAGCTCCCGCCTCAGGGCCACAGACACCGGGGAAGCCAAGTGTTTGCCGTTCAGTCTCTGAGTTGTGGGTGGGCTGGCTCTGCTGGCTCTGTGAGGAACAGGGATCCCAGACCAGGTGCTGGGTGAGATGACCCCACAGGCACCCCTTGTCAGATACCAGCAAATCCCTGTGTTAGCCTCTTCCTGCAGCAGGTGCCTCCCGGCTGCTCTGCCGTCTGCCTTTTCCCTGAGCTGAGGGCAGCCTCCAGGGCGGAGCTGTGGGACTCAGGTCAGGGGGCCTCAGGACCCCGCCCTCCCCGCTCCAATGAGCTGACCCTCCTACCCACCTGCTGCCTAGTTCAATGTGGCCCCAGAAGCAGGGGCGTGGTGGGTGAGTGGTCAGCACCCTCCTTGTGTTGAAGTCACAGTGCAAGGGGACTTTGTGCACGTTTTATTGGGAGGGCCTCTCTCCCTCCCAACTTGGAGATCTCAGATCCCTTGGCTCCTGAGTTAGGCAAAGCTGAGGCCTCTTTGTTGACATTAGAGCCCTGTGCTTGCCCCGGGGGCTGTCAGGGAGCACAGGTCCAATGTGCTTATCCCAGTGCCCTTTACCCCAGGTGGCAAGGTGGGACTCCTGGGCTTCAGACCTCATCCTTGTCCCCATTCTAACCCTGAGCTGGACCCCTCTTTTGACAGACTTCAGTGTTCACTCCAGCCTATGGCTCCATCACCAACGTCCGCATCAACAGCACCATGACCACACCGCAGGTCCTGAAGCTGCTTCTTAACAAATTTAAGGCAAGTCCCCTCTGCTGGTGGCCTCAGATGGGCCACACATGTGCCTCAGGGACCCCAGAGGTGTAGAGGTCAGGGCCATGGAGAATGTGGTGAGGGGGGCACTGGGCAGAAGTTTGGGTTCGTTAGACCCCAGGCGTCCGCACCACCTTGGAGCTTGTTAGAAAAGCTGGCCCTCTGACCCCACCACCAATTCAGACACAGCTGGCAGGGATTCATGTGACACACAGCCTGAGAAGCACCAGACCTGGGAGCTATGTGGGCCACTGGATGAGCCCCGGACCTGACGATGAGTTTGGGGTCCTGTGCACAGACTGACTTCGGGAACACAGTTGGGGAAACTATAGTGCACGAGTGTTTTTAAAGTCCTGTTACTCGACATGTTCTCCTTACTGTGAATCTTTTGGAGACCAGGTATTCTTATTTTGATGGAAGCTAGTGTCCCCTAGTGGCCCAAGGGCACAGGCTCGGGGTTCAAATCCCCATCCATCACCTACCTGCTGGTTTGATGAGTTGGGCAAGTTTCTTATTTTTATTTTTATTTTTTTAATTTTTTATTTATTCATTTTTAGAGAGGAGAGGGAGAGACAGAGAGGGAGAGAGAGGAGAGACAGAGAGAGAGAAGGGGGGAAGGAGCTGGAAGCATCAACTCCCATATGTGCCTTGACCAGGCAAGCCCAGGGTTTCGAACCGGCGACCTCAGCATTTCCAGGTCGACGCTTTATCCACTGCGCCACCACAGGTCAGGCGAGTTGGGCAAGTTTCTTAAGCTCCCTGTGCTCTGCTTCCACATTAGTAAAATGAGGATAACAAGACCCTGTTAGCTTGACCAGGCGGTGGCTCAGTAGATAGAGCATCAGACTGGGATGCGGAGGACCCAGGTTCGAGACCCCAAGGTTGCCAGCTTGAGTGCAGGCTCATCTGGCTTGAGCAGAAGCTCACCAGCTTGGACCCAAGGTCGCTGCCTTGAGCAAGGGGATACTCGGTCTGCTGAAGGCCCACGGTCAAGGCACATATGAGAAAGCAATCAATGAACAACTAAGGTGTCACAACGAAAAACTAATGATTGATGCTTCTCATCTCTCTCTGTTCCTGTCTGTCTGTCCCTATCTATCCCTCTCTCTGACTCTCTCTCTGTCTCTGTAAAAAAAACCAAAAAACAAAAACCCTGTTACGGGTTGTTGTATTAGCTGAGTTTAAACGTGAGGCATGTAGGAATACTTTGCTCAGTCCAATAAATGTTAGCACTTATCTGTTACTATTAATAACGTTACCTTATCACTTCTGAAAGCTGCAGATAAGTAACCCTACCCTCTGCAGTGGTCGGCAAACTCATTAGTCAACAGAGCCAAATATCAACAGTACAACGATTGAGATTTCTTTTGAGAGCCAGATTTTTCAAACTTAAACTATATAGGTAGGTACATTGTTATTAACTTAATTAGGGTACTCCTAGGCTGGCCTTTGCTAAAAACATCCTCAATCTGATTGAGCCGTGGTTTGTGAGCCGTGGTTTGCGAGCCATGGTTTGCGAGCCGTGGTTTGCCGACCACTGCAAAAAGAGTCTCAAGTCCATTTAGCTTTGCAGTGAAAATGCAGGAATGGTTCAGAGTTCAGTGTGTAATACACGCTTTCAGCAAGCGTCTTTTGCTTCTGATTCAGATTGAGAATTCGGCGGAGGAGTTTGCTTTGTACGTGGTCCACACCAGTGGTGGTAAGTCTGAAGCACACAGTGTGCTTTAAGAGACTTTTAATTAACTCAAAATAGCAAGTTCAAATAAAACACTATGCCTCATTTGCTTGTTGTTTATCATTTGGAAACTTTCAAATGCTGTTTGCCTTCAAGGCTGGTGGAATGCCATGCGTGGTCAATAAACAAACCCCAGAACCTAACTGCCTCTTAAAAATGGAACTGGATTTTCTCGAGAGACAGATAAAACCCATTCTTCCATTACAATTATAGCACCTTCCAAAGGGTTTGAGGCATGGGAGTACTGGTGGGGAGAGTGGAGAGGGAACAGTTGATTTGAACACACCTGTAGAATTTTTCACCTCCAAATCAGTCTTGTGACCTGTATGGCTGCATCTCCTAAGGTGTGTGGTCCATTTGGACCCCTGAGTTGACCCCTACTTACGGTGACAAAGGCCTCAGGCCAAACTCAGGGCTGCCCTGGCTGTGTGCTTCCAGAGAAACAGAAGCTGAAGAACACGGATTACCCGCTGATTGCCCGAATCCTCCAGGGCCCGTGTGAGCAGGTCTCTAAGGTGTTCCTCATGGAGAAGGACCAGGTGGAGGAAGTCACCTATGATGTGAGTCCTCTTTTAGTTGATGGACTGTCCTCAGGAGGGTGGTGGTTTGTTTGGGTTACCAGCAACTGAGTATAGCCTGACTTTAGTCAAGGACCATGCCCCATTATCTTGCCCTTCTTCAATACAAGGTTTCGTCAAAGCATTAGTGCAATGGGGCCAGGAGAAAGAACGCAGAGACTAGGTTGAGGGTGTGCCCTATGGGAGTTGTTGGAGGAATATTCAGGCACAAAGTGATTTCCACAGAAGAAGTAAATATCTTGAACCTTTCTGGGGTAATGTAATAGGGCCGAGAAGTTACTGCAGACCCTCTCTTAGCAACTTCCAGAAGTTAGCCATGATTTTACCTTATCTCGTGTATTAGTCAGCTTTTGCTACAGTAAGAAACATTCCCAAATCTTAGCCACTGACGACAGCAAGCATTTACTTTTTGCTGAGGATTCTGTATGTTGGTAGCAGCAGCTCGAGGAGCAGGGGCTGCCTGGGGTAAGCCTCTCATGGCAGATGGCCAGCTTGCAAGAGACCACGCCAAACCATGCAAGTTCATGTAAAGCCTCGACTCCGATTTGCTATGTCATGTCCATACACATTCCATTGGCCAAAGCAAGTCTCATAGCCCAGCCCAACATGAAGAGGTGGAGACACTCTTCCTGTGTAGGAAGACACACTTTTCCTGTGTAGAAGGGTGGACAGAGTAGGGTGGTGATTCTGGTGGGGGAGGAAAGAACTGTTGTTTAACTTCAGCTCACCTGGGAGCCACCCCACCCCGACAATGTCTTAAGATCAAGTTCACATGTGGATGCCCATTTGAGATGAGACATAGTCATCCCTCTGAGTCGAGGTTCCTTAAATTCTCTTAGGGGAGAGCAGAGAGGTGTACCAAAAATCATGGGTCCGGGTCTTTCTCTGCATCATGGAATCGGGGAAAGTTCTGTTCCATGTTTAACATCACCTCGGCATGGACTGACTGGATGTATGAGATGAAAAATGAAAGGTTATGAGAAATGTGTCATAAATGAAGGGACCTTCGCTGCAGACCCTGTACCAGCCTAGAGAAGAATGAGGCTTGGCTCCTGCCTGTAAGGAGATCCTGAGTTAATGCGAAATAGATTTCCCGGGGCTCTGTGCCTTACGGAAGGAGGACGCCCAAAGGCAGTAAGTAAAGCACGGAGGGTGCATGCACCCCAGACTTATGTCTTCCTCCCCAGGTGGCCCAGTATATAAAGTTCGAGATGCCTGTCCTTAAAAGCTTCATTCAGAAGCTCCAAGAGGAGGAGGATCGGGAAGTGAAGAAGCTGATGCGCAAGTGAGCATGGCCCCCGGAGGCTGGGCGGGATTCTCTGGGGCCTCAGGCTGAGGGCTGTCTGCGCAGGCGCCTTGAGCGGTACCCGGCTGCTGCAGGGGCCTGGGCCTTAGGAACCTTTTTCCGGGACCTTCTCGTTGACGAATCTGGATCTCAAACAGGAACTCGAAACTTCTGTGTCTTGGTCTCTCTGCTTGTCATTTTACCTTCTCATTTTGATGTGAGACAAAAACATGCTGGAGACTTCAGGAAGTTTGTCTTAGCAGTGACAAGTCTGAGCAACTTACCTCTAAAGTCCTTGCCTCATACCCTTCCTTCCTTTTTTTTTTTTTTTTTGGTATTTTTCCGAAGTGAGAAGTGGGGTGGGGGGAGGCAGACAGACAGACTCCCACATGCGCCCAACCGGGATCCACCTGGCATGCCCACCAGGGGGCAATGCTCTGCTCATTTGGGGCATTGCTCTGCTGCAATCAGAGCCATTCTAGCGCCTGAGGTGGAGGCCATGGAGCCATCCTCAGTGCCTGGGCCCACTTTGCTCCAATGGAGCCTTGACTGTAGGAGGGGAAGAGAGAGAGAGAGAGGAAGGAGAGGGGGAAGGGTGGAGAAGCAGATGGGCGCTTCTCCTGTGTGCCCTGGCTGGGAATCGAACCTGGGACTTCCACACGCCGGGCCGATGCTCTACCACTGAGCCAACTGCCCAGGACCCACCCTTCCTTTCTTTTAAACATTTCTCTTGTGAAGATGGTATTTAAGGCCCTGGCCGGTTGGCTCAGCGGTAGAGCGTCTGCCTGGCGTGTGGGGGACCCGGGTTCGATTCCCGGCCAGGGCACATAGGAGAAGCACCCATTTGCTTCTCCACCCCCCACCCCCTCCTTCCTCTCTGTCTCTCTCTTCCCCTCCCGCAGCCAAGGCTCCATTGGAGCAAAAATGGCCCGGGCGCTGGGGATGGCTCCTTGGCCTCTGCCCCAGGCGCTGGAGTGGCTCTGGTCGCGGCAGAGCGACCCCCCGGAGGGGCAGAGCATCGCCCCCTGGTGGGCAGAGCATCGCCCCTGGTGGGCTTGCCGGGTGGATCCCGGTCGGGCGCATGCGGGAGTCTGTCTGACTGTCTCTCCCCATTTCCAGCTTCAGAAAAATACAAAAAAAAAAAAAAAAAAAAAAAAGATGGTATTTAAGGTGACAAGTTCAGTAAACATCTCTCTGGAGAGGATTTTATGATTTTCTTTTCTTTTTTTTTCTTTTTGGTATGCGTAGTTATAAAGTAGACTGTGCTTTATGGATGTGGTAGGACAATTGATTGATTTTTGCCACTACTGAATAAAACCAATGTAATATTTGCTGTATCAATGATAATAACTAGAGTATGATAGCGGTTAATATTTATTGAACACTCACTATGTGCCAAACGTTAAAAATAGCTTTTGCTGTGCAATGCAAAGCCCTGACCATAAGGAATGTCCCCTTTAGCCCTGCACAAGGGTGCCCACCCCAGTGTTTGCATCGTCATGATTCAGGGACGGGAGGGGATACTGCACTCACCAACGAGCTGTGGACCTCCATGCCTGGTAGTTGCTGTGACCTCTTCTGCAAAACGCAGAAACTGAGAGTAGGTTGGACCACATGAAGTTGTCTTTTTTTTTAGCCCCCCCCCCCCCTTAATGGTCAAATAATGGTAATTTCACATGGTCCAGCCATGGGGAGGGTTAGATGCTGATGTGCATGTAAAGAAGTGGTCCCCAACCCCCTGGCTGCAGACCGGTACTGGTCCATAGGCCATTTGGTACCAATCCTCAGAGAAAGAATAAATAACTTACATTATTTCCGTTTTATTTATATTTAAGTCTGAACGATGTTTTGTTTTTAAAAAATGACCAGATTCCCTTTGTTACATTCGTCTAAGACTCACTCTTGACGCTTGTCTCGGTCATGTGATACATTTATCCGTCCCACCCTAAAGGCCGGTCCGTGAAAATATTTTCTGACATTAAACCGGTCCATGGCCCAAAAAAGGTGGGGGACCACTGATGTAAAGGACTACAAGTGCCTTGAGCATAGTCAGGACTCAGTTAGCGGGACCCTTGTCATTGTTCCTGTTGTTCTTTCACCCTCTCATTTTTCTTCGCCAAACTTTCTGACCATAGTTAGCCTCTCCAGTCCCCCTCATCCGAATGTGGAAATGAACACAAGAACAAAGTGGCTAGAGAGTGGGCCAGGGACAGAAGCAAAGGGGCAGGACAGTTGCCCACACGGTGACCTGGATTGGGAAATAGAATTGCGAGGAGAGGTGTGTGTTGCTTTCTGCTCTCTACCACCGCTGTTTCTGTCCCCAGGTACACCGTGCTCCGGCTAATGATTCGGCAGAGGCTGGAGGAGATTGCTGAGACCCCAGAAACAATCTGAGCCACTAGAGGGAGGGGATCCAGATGCCGCTACGGCCGCCGTTGCCATGAGTAGACCCACAGGAAGCTGGGTGCCTTCTTTCCACAGAAGCACTTGTAAACCTCTCCAGCTCCCGACAAGCCACCACTTGCTGCCTGAATGGGGAAGCCAGCAGACAGCTCCCATCCTTAGACCCCCGCTCCTCTCCTTTCTTTCATTCACCAAGACTTTTGACCTTTGTTATAAGGAAGACCCAAAATGTGTGTGTGCGTGTGTACACACATGTCAGCACGTGTGCGTGCTCATATATATGTCCACATTCCTGCCTGATACAGTCACATGCAATTAAATTCCAAGCAACCAGCACAGGAGCCATGCTGGCTGATGTGCTGCTCATGGGCAGGAAAATTGGGGGAGTCACCAATCTGAGGGGTTTTAGGCTGAAGAAAAAATTTCTTTCCTCAAGTGCCTGGGAGCAGCCACACATATCTCCCTGTGTTTAGAAAGGGAAGAGGGCTCCGCAAGCTCACGTCTGGGGTACTGATGTTAGTAGAGATTCCCCTGTATGCCTAGATGGATTTGTGAATGTGAGAGCCTTCGAAATGAACAAAATAACAGCCCCGTGCACCAGGGCAGGTCTGATGGGAAGACAAAGATAAACCATCAGCGGGGTAGATGCAACAAGCCCACAAGGTTTTACACTGGAAGCTTCAGTTTTAAATAACAAAGATGTATGTGATGATCTACGTGGATTTCTGCAGAGTGGATGCTGCCTCTGTCTTCACCCACGTGGCCACCTCTAGGAGACCAGAGGGAGCCTGATGTTTCTCTCAGCACCCCAAGCTGCTGACCCCAACTCTTGGGTGTCTCCTTGAATTGAAGGAAGGATCTCATGGGACAGGCCTTGATGGTTTGCACATGGCACTGACTGGCTAGTGACACCTAGGCCTGGGTCTGTTCTGGGGTGGTAGCCAGAGAGTATGCCTCCTTAGGGAAATGGAGAGGCTCCTTGGTGACATGCTAGGCACCTGTGAGCCCGGCCCATTTTCCCATCATCAAACAGTCTTCCTGCAGGTGAAGCTGCACGTCTGTGTGTTGGAAGTCAAGGCTGAACGACGACTTGTCTTGCTGCTGAGTGTGGGGGTAGGGGAAGCTCTGGGCCGCCCTGTGCAGGCCCAGAGAGAGAGGAGCTGCTGGTTCACCTACTCTGAGCAGCCACCTCAGTGATCTTTAGAGCAGACCCCGGGGGTGGTGGGGGGAGGAACAGTCTGTCCCCGGTGGGCCTCATCGGGAAGATTGCCAGGCACCTGGACACTGTGCGACGGTTACTGTTGGAAGAGGGACAGACAGGTGCTTGGAGCAGGGTGCCTGGCTGTGGAGACCAGGCAAGGCCAGGAGCTCCTGACAGCAGGCGTCTGGGAGCCCTGTTGGGCTAGGGACCTCCCATCTCTTTTCCACCTCCTTTCCAAGGATGGTTTGGAGAGTTGGCCAGTCGAGGAGAGGAGAACCAGCGATCTGATCTGCAGGGAAGGCGGGTCATTTGCAGCAGAACCCTCCCTGCCCCAGGCACCCTCCTGCTCCCTTCCCACCCCTGTGGCCCTCCTGGCTGCTTTTAGATGGCTCACAGCTGTGGTCTTATTGTTGACTTTCAAAAAGATGGCATGCTGCCACCTGGCCCTTTGCCAGGGGTCTCTTAGCAAGCCTGCCTCCTCTGTAGGGACAGCATCAACAGCCCAGTGGGGTTCGGAGGAAATCCGGAGGCCTTCGTCTCAATCGGACACCTTGGTGGGCTTTGAAAAATGCACAGAGTTGGGGGGGAAAGAGTGGAGGGCAGGCTTCCTTTGTTACCAATGGGAAAGAGCAGTTTTGTAAATGCAAACATACTTCCTGAGTTTTGCATATGAGAAAATGACTTGGAAAACTTTTCTTCCAGTTATTTTCGCATTGAATGCTCAAAGCCTTGGAGGGCCCGGGAGAAGAATTTCCACCAAGCAAATACTACCGCTCACTTTTATTGGACAACTTTTTCTGGTTTATAAAAGTTCCCTTTAATTTGCACTAGCACTACGATAGATGTGTTAAATGTGGAAATGTTGTAAAATATAAGGTTTGCCAGATCACTTTCTAAGAAAGTGCCAAGGTAGACTCGGCTCTTTAAAAATGGGAGGTTGGGGTGGAAATGAGAGGAAACCGTATTTTACACAATACATTCCATTTAATGCAGGCCATACATTCCCATCTTGACCCACCCTATTCAGAGATCATTTCTCACGTCCTCATAACCGGATCGGGAATTTTGGAAAGGTTCTTTGAAGCAGCAGCAGCAGCTGAAACACCCCTTCTCCGCGGTGTGGAGCCGGATTTTCTCATGGGTATCACATGGCCCTGCAACTTTGAACTTCTAGGCTGATTTGTGTGGGCTTATGTAATTGCGTGCAATGAACCTGAAACTGTGTGAAGAACAAAGGCCAAATTATAGGGTTGGGATTTTTTTTTCAACTTATGAAAAGCAGTTGTAGCCACAACTGCTTTCTTTTGCTGGGGGCTTATGTTACAAGGTGAGCCAATGAAGAAAAACCTGAGTCTGGCTGGGAAGGGGGTCCCAGTTCCCCCAGCTGATGGTGAAATTAAGCACAAGGTCACATTCTCTGTGATCACCTTGGTGGGAAGGTATGATGAGTTCAATGGTGGGGGCGGGGTTACCTGGGGGAGGGACTAAGAAAAGCACAAAGGATGGGCGTGGCTGTGTGCAGGTGAGGATCGCGCACATTGGTCTCTAGCATGGACAGACTAAATGGGAGCTGAGGTTGAGGTGTGAGGATCTCAGATTAGCCACTCATCCACGAGAAAAATGCCGAGACCTTGAGGTTAAGATTTTAGTCTGAGACTCCTGTGAGAAATATTTACATCCTGCTCCCTATTGGAAAGAAAACCATACTTTCTCCAAGAGGTCGCCAGATAAAGACATTTTCTCATCAGGGTAGATAAGACTTTGGCATGTAATAACAAAAAGATAAAATAACTGTTCTCTGATGCAAAAACGTCTTGGCAGGAATCCTTCCCTGCAGAGTCAGATGGTTATTTCAGTGTCGAGGGTGGAATGGGCCACAGAAGGCAAGAGGCCCTTTTAAGAAAAGAGAAGCCCTCTCTCTTTTTAAAAGTTACTTCAAAGCCCAGTAACACCGAGAACATGGTGTCACAGATGCATCTCCAAGAGAGGAATTTCTATCTGAACAAGGGAATTTCAGTCTCATAGTGACCAAAACACGGTGTGGGGGCTGAGATAGAAGCATTTCCAATGCAGCAGCATGAATTTTTGAGAATCTACTTAAATTGTTTTACACAACATCTTGCTTGAATCAGGTGAGAAGAGAAATGATCTACTGAGGTAGAAATAAAAACAAATGTGACACCCCTTTCAGATGTAATTGGAAGCATTTACCCTGTTACGGGAGGTAATAGCGCCCCCTGTGTTTTCACTGAGCACAAACCATGGACAAGCTGCGAGGGGGAAGCCTCCACTGACTTTTGAGTCTTCCCTGCGGATGGGAGACTTGTTCCCCAGGCCAGTGGTTTCTGGTGTGTTTTTGCTAGTGTTTCTTATGGGGTTTCCCCACTTGTTTTAGCTTTGTGAAGTATTCTTTTCTTAATCTTAACTTGACTTTTAGCAATGGTACACGACCTGGTTTAATGTTTGGTTCTGAACTTATAAGTTGATGCATTTAGGTATCTTAACATAATTTGACAAAGGCTTCGTGGGGAGCTGTGGATTTCTGTAACATTTTGATATGTTTTAATGCACCTGACTTAGATCTTGTTGAATAAAGCACTTTTCAAGGAGAAGTCCCGCGTGAAGGGTCTGTGTGTGTGTCCGCTGGGTGAGGGGGTGTTTGTTACGGAAGGCTAGGGGATCAGAATGGAAAGTGTGCCCAGGGGGTAAGTGGATTTCCTAGGCCTAGAGTCCATGGTTTGAAGGGCTCAGATTTGGCCGGAACATTCCAATAAGTGAAATGAGACTGTTCCTGTGTGAGTCTTGAGTCCAGACCCTGGCAGAGATAAGAGTTAGGTGGAAAGAGATAGAAACTACTTCCTGACCTGTGGTGGCGCAGTGGATAAAGCATCGACCTGGAATGCTGAGGTCGCTGGTTCAAAACCCTGCACTTGTCTGGTCTAAGGCACATATGGGAGTTGAAGCTTCCTGCTCCTCCCCTCTTCTCTCTCTCTCTCTCTCTCTCTCTCCCCTCTCTCTAAAACGAATAAAATTTAAAAAAAAGGTATCGGAACTACCATTCAGCAAAGCTGGGTTTGTTTGTCCTGACTTGTTGGACCTAACTCACTGAACCTTAATCTAGGACTTGGTTTTCTTATCTATAAAATGGCCAAGCCACCCTGTGGAGGTGTGGGGACTGGGACTTGCCTCTATTGGAGGCGGTCACCAAGTGTGAAACCTCAGATTAGGGTCCAAGTTCTGCCCTAGAGTTAATTTTACCTGTCAATTTGGCTAGGCCATGGTCCCCAGGTATTTGGTCAAATACTAGTCTAGATGTTGCTGTGAAGGTACTTTTAAAGATGAGATTAACATTTAAATCAGTAGACTTGGAGTAAAGCAGATTCATTGTTGAAGGCCCTAAGAGGAGAAGACCGATCCTCTGAGGAAGGAAGGGGGCATTATGCCTACAGCTGCCTTTGGACTTGAGCTGCAAGATCACCTCTTCCCTAGGTCCGCAGCCTGCCTGCCTACTGTGTGTGCGAGCCAGTTCCTTAAACTAAATCTCTATGTAGACACACCCTATGGGTTCTTTTTCTGGAAAACTCTGACTAACACAGAGGAGTTATATGGTTGGTCCGTAACATTTGAATATGTGATTGACAATTATCTTCTTAGGAAACTGGCCATGACCATAAGCAATGACCAACATAATTTGATCTAGAAAAAGGTAACAACCAAGACAAGATTTTTTTGTTTGTTTGTTTGTTTGTTTTGTATTTTTCTGAAGCTGGAAATGGGGAGAGACAGACAGATTCCCGCATGCGCCCAACCGGGATCCACCCGGCACGCCCACCAGGGGGCGACGCTCTGCCCACCATGGGGCGATGCTCTGCCCACCAGGGGGCGATGCTCTGCCCCTCTGGGGCGTCGCTCTGTTGCAACCAGAGCCACTCTAGCGCCTGGGGCAGAGGCCAAGGAGCCATCCCCAGCGCCCGGGCCATCTTTGCTCCAAAGGAGCCTTGCTGCGGGAGGGGAAGAGAGAGACAGAGAGGAAGGAGAGGGGGAGGGTGGAGAAGCAGATAGGTGCCTCTCCTGTGTGCCCTGGTTGGGAATCGAACCCGGGACTTCTGCACGCCAGGCCGATGCTCTACCACTGAGCCAACCAGCCAGGGCAAGACAGATTTTTAACAATGCCCTCAAACAATGCTCTTTTTTTAAAAAGAGAAAAGTATAAATAAATCACTATTCCCTTTAAGTGTTTTTTGATTTTCTATATTTAGAGTTTTCACTCTAAGCGGTTGCTTTTTAGTTGCTGAATTAATGAAACTGGGTGAAATAGATGGGCAGACTGTTGGCATTGCCAAGGTAGGGGGATTTTTGTATTGTACAGCTTGTAGATGTAGATGTCTATGTAGGTGATCTAGACAAAATATAATAAATGGTCCACTTGGGGTCTCAGACTTCAAATCAGGCAGTAAGTCATATAGAAGTTAGAGTGCCTAAAACTATCCAACAAATGTGAGTAGCCTTCTGCCACAGGAGCCGGCAGTTCTTGGCTTGCTTTATGGAGACAGATTTCATGAAATAACTTGGTGTTGTCTATTTTAGGTAATGAAGTTGTTACTGAGTGGAGTTTGCTGCGAGCATAAGACTTGACTGTGGAGTTTTGAATACATTTGAATAAGTGTGGCTGAGATGCTTAGATGCAGGCAGACCTTTACTGAAAATTGAATTTGGATAAAATGGACATTGTTCTTCTTTTTTTATTTTTTATTTTTATTTTTTTAAAGCCAGTCTTTATTTTTCTTTAAGATTTTACTTATTTATTCTTGGGGGGGGGGGAAGGGGAGGAGGGAGGAGCAGAAAGCATCAACTCCCATATATGCCTTGACCAGGCAAGCCCAGGGTTTCGAACCTGCGATCTCAACATTCCAGGTCAACGCTTTATCCACTGTGCCAGCAGGTCAGGCTGTTCATTTTTTTTAAACCATGCAATATGCTTGACCAGGCGGTGGCACAGTGGCTAGAGCGTTGGACTGGGATGCAGAAGACCCAGGTTTGAGACCCTGAGGTCGCCAGTTTGAGTGCGGGCTCATCTGGTTTGAGCAAAGCTCACCAGCTTCGACCCAAGGTCACTGGCTCGAGCAAGGGGTTACTCAATCTGCTGAAGGCCCACGGTCAAGGCACATATGAGAAAGCAATCAATGAACAACTAAGGTGTCGCAATGAAAAACTGATAATTGATGCTTCTCATCTCTCTCTGTTCCTGCCTGTCTGTCCCTATCTGTCCCTCTCTCTGACTCTCTGTCTCTGAAAATAAAATAAAATAAAATAAAAAATAAAAGAAATATTTAACAAAAATAACCACCTGACCTGTGGTGGCACAGTGGATAAAGCGTCAACCTGGAAATGCTGAGGTTGCCAGTTTGAAACTCTGGGCTTGCCTGCTCAAGGCACATATGGGAGTTGATGCTTCCAGCTCCTCTGTCTCTCTCTCTCATCTCTAAAAATGAATAAATAAATAAAAATTTAAAAAAAAGAAAGAAAACAACCATGCAATATAAAATTATTACTCATGATTTAAGTTAATTATATGTTATGTAAATATGTAAGTTAACTATGTAAATATACACTTTATAAGTATGTAAGTTAACTTTAAAAGCTGTAAAACTGTAGGCCCATTGGTAGGGGCTGCAAATCCTAGTTTAGCTGCAGTTCCAGTTCTGTCTGTTGTTCTATTGTAATTATCAGTAGCGCCCCCTACTGCTCTCAAAATGTCCGAGGGTGGAAGATGAACGTGGTCTTCCACACAATGGCCAAACAGCAGCTTATCAATTTTCACATGTGAGGGTTTTAAGATGAAGCCATAGTTGGAAAAAAAATAGTTTAATAAAGAATAAAAGTTTATAAAGTCTAAACTTTATAAAGTTTAAAAAGTTAAGTTAAATTTTAGGATAGTTAAGTACATGTTTCAATGGAAGGCAAAATGTAATATGGATATTTCATATATCAATGTTTCGATAATGCTGATTGAAACATTCTTATATTCGAAAACCATTTTTCTTAGTGGAGTTTTAAAATTGGGTACGTTAACATTAATTCATGTCACCGTGCCCACACTTGCAGAACCATCTAAGGGTCAATAGCACCCAGGTTTGGGTCTTTTACAATATCCTCCGCAGAGAGAAAGCAGGCTCCTGGGAGGGTGGCTGGTGCCCAGCTTGGGGCAGACAGAACAGGACAGCGTGGGTGGGTTTTGCCAGTAGAAAGTCATTGTGTCTCAGGATATGTCTGGGGTATAATTTCAGTAACAAACCGCTGATGAGAACTCCCACACACAGTGAATATTGAATGTGTGGAACTATAAAAAGCCTGGGACCCAAAGCGATCCCAAGGAGAGATTCTAGAGGTAAGGGACATATTTACAAAAATGTAATGTGTTGTTCACTTACACTGTTCAAGTTTCTTAACCAAATTTTGGCAATAAGATGAGCTGTCACAAAAAAAAATCAGTTGAGGCCCTGGCCGGTTGGCTCAGAGGTAGAGCGTTGGCCTGGCGTGCGGGGGTCCCGGGTTCGATTCACGGCCAGGGCACACAGGAGAAGCGCCCATTTGCTTCTCCACCCCTCCCCCTCTCCTTCCTCTCTGTCTCTCTCTTCCCCTCCTGCAGCCGAGGCTCCATTGGAGCAAAGATGGCCTGGGCGCTGGGGATGGCTCCTTGGCCTCTGCCCCAGGCGCTGGAGTGGCTCTGGTCGCGCAGCAGAGCGACGCCCCGGAGGGGCAGAGCGTAGCTCCTGGTGGGCAGAGCTTCGCCCCTGGTGGGCGTGCCGGGTGGATCCCGGTCGGGCGCATGCGGGAGTCTGTCTGACTGTCTCTCCCCGTTTCCAGCTTCAGAAAAAAAAAAAAAAAAAATCAGTTGAAGTAGTTTGGGCAAAAGGTTTTGAGCTAACTAAGCAAAAAGAGCAAATTTATAACATCCATGGCCCATTAAGAGAAACCAACATGTAAAAGTTGAATTTAAAATGGCCATAAGAATCTAAAGAGAAATTATTAGCAATACTAAATAAATTTTGCACGGTTTCTAAAACAATGTAAATATATACACATTTATCTTATTTCTAGGTACTAGCAATAAAATTAGATTCAAAAATAAAATTTAAAAATGAAAAGATATACCTCATCCATGGATAACAAAAACAGCAGCTCTCCCCAAACTGATGTAAGTAATCCTAATAAAAAGCCGAGTAGGTGTGCCTTAATTAAAACAAAAAAGCCAAGTATGACTTTTTCATCTTTCTTTCTTCTTTTTTGTGGAAGGTAAAATAAAAATTATAATCATGAATATTAATCAGCCATTAGAAGTATAATTTAAAGTTTATTTAGAGACTTAGAAAGTATTGTTATTAAAACGAATAAAATAGCACGTTCAATGTGATTGCAGCCTTTGGAAAAGTTACCTCGGAGTGGAGCGGATTATGTTTTCTTTGTCTCTTCCTGGCTTTCTTTTCTCTATTTCTTTCTTTCTTTTTTTTTTTTAAAAAAAATTTATTTTATTGATTTTAAAGAGACAAAGGGAGAGAGGAAGAGAAAGACAGGAACATCAATCTGTTCCTCTATGTGCCCTGACCGGGCATCGAAGCGGCAACCTCTGCACTTCAGGAAGATGCTCTGACCAGTGGAGCTATTCAGCCAGGGCTTCTCTGTGTTTCTGCATTGGCTTTTGGATTAAAATTTCCTGCTTAGTCTATCTAAAAATATTAAAGTTCCAAAAGCACATATATATGCAAAAGCACAAAAAGGTCCAGCGGAAAGTCAAGGGATTAAAGCAGCCAGACTCCCATCTCACTGCTGAGATCAGTTTTCTCCAAGAAAGTGCGCACACACACACACACACACACACACACACAGAATGTGAGGATCACACCCCATGCCACGGCCTTTGAGGAAACCAGTCCCCTGATATCTTGGGCGTGCCGCAGCCTGAAGAACAGAGTCCCCTTGTGAGAAGCTGGGGGACTCCTGCGTTTAGGCTGTCACCCTGGACACCAAACTCACTTTCTCATTGTATTCTCAAAGCTATCATGGATTGGACAAACAAAAGCTTTCAAAAGGAGAAAAAATTACCTACTGTAAATTCTGGAAACCTGAGGTAGTCAGAATATGCTGTTAGATTGTCCTTCTTCCAGTGTCTTACATTCTGAAGGTCTCTTGATTACGAGTTGGGTACCAGGTGCCGTGCCTGCGTGGCTAACCAAGGCCTTGCATGGAAGATTCTGGATGTGTGCTTCACCCAACCTGGGCACACAGGACACCTATTATTCCTCTATCCTACCTCGTCCACCTTAAAAAGAAAAACTCAAATGTATTTATTTAGAATATTCATCACGGGAGCTCATTCAGAGACAATTTAAAAAACAGAAACAAAATGATAGTGATACCACAGCTTAAGCTAGAGTCCTATGCAGAAATCAAGGAAAATGCTTTATACAGCTGAGCAGCATAAGGTACTATATTTTCCTTTCTTAGCCAAGGCAGGGCTGACCCCCGGCTTCTAGCCCCCGGCTCCCACTTCTTAGTGATCATTCCCTTCTAAGCCCCTCATCTCAAGGTCACCATGTGTTTATGGATCATTCTGAAAGCACAGTTAGTGAACTGTGGAAGCTTTGGTTCTTTCCTCCTCATTTATTCAACAAAGGAAGCAATTAAGATCTCAGAACGAAAGGAGGGCGTGTCTGGGAAGAACTGTGTGTCCCAGGGGAGGAGCCTCAGTTGATTCAGAGGACGGAGCTCCCTCTGCGTGAGCTTTAAAGGCGTGCTGAGACCCTGGCCAGTTTGCTCAGTGGTAGAACGGATGTCCCAGGTTTGATTCCCAGTCAGGGGACACAGGGGAAGTGGCCATCTGTTTCTTCACTCCTCCCCCTCTCTCTTCTAACTCTCTCTCTCTCTTTTTTTTTTTGTATTTTTCTGAAGTGAGAAGTGGGGAGCCGCAAAGAGACTCCCGCATGGGCCTGACCAGGATCCTCCTGGCATGCCCACCAGGGGGCGATGTTTGGCCCATCTGGGGTGTTGCTCCATTGTAACCGGAGCCATTCTAGCCCCTGAGGTGGAGGCCATGGAGCCCTCCTCAGCACCCGGGGCCAACTTTGCTCTCATGGAGCCTTGGCTGCTGGAGTGGAAGAGAGAGATAGAGAGAAAAGAGAGAGGGAAGGGTGGAGAAGCAGAGGGCGTTTCTCCTGTGTGCCCTGGCTGGGAATCGAACCTAGGACTTTCACATGCTAGGCCGATGCTCTACCACTGAACCAACCCGCCAGGGCCTCTCTTCCTCTCCTGCAGCCTTGGCTCCATTGGTTCCAGTGCATTGGCCCAAGCTGTGAGGATGGCTCTGTGGTGCCTCTGACTCAGGTGCTAGAAATAGCTTGGTTGCCAGCATGGCCCCCAATGGGCAGAGCACCGCCCCCCCCCCAACTGGGGTTGCCTGGTGGATCCTGTTAGGCGTATGTGGGAGTCTATCTCTCCATCTCCCCACCTCTCACTTGGAAAAGAAGAAAAAATAAAGGCGTGCTGAAATTGCCCCTCAATTTTTTTGCTCCCCACCCAAGCGATTGCTCCAACTGGCCCCGCCTTGGGTGAGTGTCTACTCTCAGGTGATGGCAGATGGCCCTGTTTCAGATGTTTCACTTGGCTTTTTCTTCTCTAAGGAGTCCAGGCCATTGGGTATTTGGGGACACCTTTGAGTTAGTTTCCTTCATTCTTCTCAGTGCACACAGCTGTCAACCCAAAGGTACCTGCCAGGCAGAAGTAATGAGTGAAGGCATTTTGGGGACACACTGCTGAGTTTTCAGCCACCTGCCCATATTACAGAAACACTTAGCCCTGCAGGCTCAGGGCTTAACTTTTGCACCACCCAGCATCAGTTCCCTGGAAGGCTAGGCTTCCTTAGGCTGTGTCCGCAGGATGGTCTGTGGACTCATAGGAGGGGAGTTTACAGAGCCCAAGTCGGGGCTGTGCCGAGCCCTCCCTGCTGATGGCATTCGGCCTGTCCCTTTCATTCTGACTCACCTTTTGGCTGTGTTCCTGGGGCTCATTTTAGGGTCATACACTGGTGCCCACTAGCTGAACGCCCCCGGTCTTGGGACCCTCCATGTGAGCCTGGCCCTTCCTGACTTCTAGCTCCTGCTCATTTCCTGCTCATTCTCAGCTTGGACCCTTTGAACAGAGTTTCTCTTCCTGCCAAGATACTATAGGGTCTGACCAGGTGGTGGTGCAGTGGATAGGGCGTCGGACTGGGATGCGGAGGACGCAGGTTCGAGACCCCGAGGTCGCCAGCTTGAGCCCAAGGTCACTGGCTCGAGCAAGGGATTACTCGGTCTGCTGAAGGCCCATGGTCAAGGCACATATGAGAAAGCAATCAATGAACAACTACGGTGTTGCAACAAAAAACTGATGATTGATACTCCTCATCTTTCTTCATTCCTGTCTGTCTGCCCCTATCTATCCCTCTTTCTGACTCTGTCTGTAAAAAAAAAAGATGCTGTAGGAAGAGACACCAGCTGTTCTGCCATGACTACCTCATGCTTAATTTTTCAAATCTGCCCAAATGTCCCTTCTGCAAAGAGGCCATCCTATCACCCTAGTAATGTCCTCCTGCCCCAGTCACTCTCCATTACTTGAAAAAGTTCATTATTGAGATAAAATCTACATACTTCAAAATGCACCCCTGTTGAGCGTACAGCTTGGAGAGTTTTGACAAATGCACACATCTGTGTAGCAACACCCCAGTCCAGGATCACCCATTTCTCAGTGCCTTGTTAGCACATTGCTTTGTTTCGTCGACTTCGCCTCAGCTCCATCCAACACAGTCTCGTTGACTTGTTTGTTTGCTTTCTGTCTTCCCTTCTTCAATGGAAGCCCCCGTGCTTTCGCCCTCACGTCCAAGACAGCCTTCTTGGTTGCAATGAATGAATAAGTGAATGAGGAGCGTGTAACCCTCTGATGTCTGGTGCTGCAAACTCACCCAAGGGGTCTGCGGGTTAGGCACTGCCCTTCCCCTGGTGGAAGGGAATTCAAGATACAGGTCCCCTGCGGTGAGTAACGCTCAGTACCTCCGCCTCTGTGGGAATGAACTTGTCAGAGCTCTGGCCCCTCCCTCCCTGGGCTCTGCCTTCCTGCTTCCCCATCCCCACCTGCACATCTGAGAACGCCACCTGTGGCGTTCTCAGATGTGCAGGCACGTCATGGTCAGGGCGCTCAAACTTAGTCCAAAACAATGGCATTCATGTGAACCTCATGAATGTGACGCATTCGGGTGACGCATGAGTGTGTGAGCTAGAGCTGGTGTGCGTGAAGGGCAACTGTCAAAAGAGATTTCTGTTTAGATAGGACATCCTCACAGATGTTTCCCCCTGAAACCATGAAGAGGGTCTTTAAAAACCCATCTCCAGGGCCTGACCTGTGGTGGCGCAGTGGATAAAGTGTCGACCTGGAAATGCTGAGGTCGCCGGTTCAAAACCCTGGGCTTGCCTGGTCAAGGCACATTTGGGAGTTGATGCTTCCAGCTCCTCCCCCCCTTCTCTCTCTCTTGTCTCTCCTCTCTCTCTCTCCCAATGTCTCTCCCTCTCCTCTCTAAAATGAATAAATAAATAAATAAAATGAAAAATCCATCTCCAGGAGGTGGTAGGTGTGGCAGCAGAGGACGAGGTGTCATCTCCCTGTAGCTCTGAGACTCTGCGAGAATTTCAGGGTCACAGTCCCAGCTGCGTATTAGCTGAATGTCACAGCCCTGCTCCACATCTTAGGCCTAGCCCTGAGAAAGATTTGGGGCCAACCAGGACCAGACTATCTTTCAAAGTGGTGGTTGATGGGAATGTGAAAAGCAAGCTCTGCTGAAGACCTGATTCCAGGAGTTGAGGTTTCTCTTGCCCATCAGAGTCGGTGATTTTAGGGCGCCCCCTGGTGGTCCAGAGGCTGTGCTACTCCCACTCTCCCGCCGCTTCTGAACAGTGGCGGGTTGGCAAAGCGGGTAGGAAAAGACTTCAACTTCTATTTTAATGGAAATAAATGCATTTTTTAAAATTTTTTTATTTGATTTTGAGAGAGAGAGACAGGAAGGGAGAGAGTGAGAGTGGAGAGAGAGGGGAGGAGAGACAGTAAGAAATATCAACTCATAGTTGCTTCACTTTAGTTGTTCACTGATTACTTCTCCAATAAATGCATTTTTAAAACCTTAAAAAATGGTGATATTTTGACGTTGGTGGCTTGCGTGTCAGCTCCGTATCACGTTGCATAAGGTAAAGGGGAAAAGGTACCTTGGGGTCGCACGAGAGCCTCTTACCTTGGACAATCTGCCCGTGAAACTTCCCCTGGGCTCAGGTCTTTGTCCCTGACGCTTTGGACACACGCCTGGCGTGCTTTCATGATTTCTGAGCCAGACTGCTTAGGATCGAACCCTGGTCCCCCTGTTGTGAGCCCTGGATTACTCTCTGCCCATCTCCATTTCTTCAACAGTTTAATGGGGAAACATTAAGACCCATCTCACTGGGCTGCTATAGGGACTACATGCCTTTAAAACATTTGTAAGCCTGACCAGGCGGTGGCGCAGTGGGTAGAGCATCGGACTGGGATGTGGAAGGACCAGGTTCGAGACCCTGAGGTCTCCAGCTTGAGCACGGGCTCATCTGGTTTGAGCAAAGCTCACCAGCTTGGACTCAAGGTCGCTGGCTCAAGCAGTGGGTTGCTCAGTCTGCTGAAGGCCCGCGGTCAAGGCACATATGAGAAAGCAATCAATGAACAACTAAGGTGTCGCAATGAAAAACTAATGATTGATGCTTCTCATCTCTCTCCGTTCCCGTCTGTCTGTCCCTATCTATCCCTCTCTCTGACTCTCTCTCTGTCTCTGTAAAAAAAAAAAAAAAAAAAAGTGTGTGTGTGTGTAAGAGAGAGAGAGAGAGAGAGATAGAATGAGGGAGAGATGTTTTATGTTTTTAATTGATCTGCCTAGTTCCTGTGTGAACAGAGGCAGAAATCCTAGTACCCATGTGAACAGAGGCAGGAATACCAGCCAAGAGCCTGTTTTAGACATCCAGGGGCAATGACAGAGCCAGGACCAGGTGTTGGCCATGGCAGTGCTGAGTAGTGAGTGGATTAAAAATGCATTTTTAGAGTGAATATGGCAGAACCAAGACTCCTGGTTTGGGGTATGATGAAAACTATCATCAACTACCAATTCTCCTTCCCAGAACGTTCTTGGGAATCTAGAGGAGAGAAGGGAGGGTAGGTGATGGGTATTATGTGGCATTTGAATGAGAATGCAGAAGTAGTCACTAATATTTCTGGAGAACTTTATATGTTCTAGGCATTGCCCTAAACACTCGGCATTCTCACCCCAACCACATGAGTGAGGTCATTATGTACACTTCATAGACAAGGAAACAGAGACACCACAAGGATCAATGACTTGCTCAAGGGCGCACACAGCTGGTAAAAGGAACAGAAAGATCTGAAGTTCAGCACAGTCTCTGTCTTGGCCACGCCCGAGGGGAGGACCCCTGGAAAACAGTGCTGTAGTTTGCCTTTTTACGGCTTTCAATAAATACCCCCTCATTCAGATCTGAGCAATGCCCCCTCTACATTGGGGCACCATGGCGTAGGTACTTGGAGACTCAAGGCGCCTAAGCACCTCACATCTAGTGTCAGGTCATTAAACTCTCAGGAGCCTTGTACGCCCAGCCCAGCCCCAACTTGTAGACTCATCTTTGCTCCCATCTCTGGATGGTGGCTAATTCACTGGAGAAACCTCTATCTTGGCTAATAATGTTAACACACGTGGATTTCTTTCTTGTTGTTGTTTTGCTTTTTTTGTTTTGTTGGGGGGGGGGTTGTTTTTTTACAGAGACAGAGAGAGAGTCAGAGAGAGGGATAAACCGGGACAGACAGACAGGAATGGAGAGAGATGATAAGCATCAATCATTAGTTTTTTGTTGCGACACTTTAGTTGTTCATGGATTGATTTCTCTTATGTGCCTTGACTGTGGGGCCTTCAGCAGACCGAGGGACCCTTTGCTCGAGCCAGTGACCTTGGGCTCAAGCTGGTGAGCTTTGCTCAAACCAGATGAGCCCGAGCTCAAGCTGGCGACCTCGGGGTCTCGAACCTGGGTCCTTTGCATCCCAGTCTGATGCTTTATCCACTGTGCCACTGCCTGGTCAGGCTGTTGTTTTGCTTTTTAACACGAGTTTTGTTTTAAATACATATGGTCCAGTTTTTAAAACTCTGTTTTAACTTCCTTTTGAGATCTGGAAAGTCAAATTCTGGTTTCAAGCCTGGTTTGGTGGCAGCCCAGGGCTCTCTCGGGCTTCAGACATAGCCCCTGTGGTGGCTTATTCTTGGCCAGGTGGCTCCCGCCCCAGCCCCTTAGGAGACGAGCTCCTGGGCCAGCTGTAACTTCTCTCCAGGCGCCCTGATTTCCCTCTGGTCCTTTGTGCAGTAGGTTTCCCTTCCTGCCAGCTCCCATTCTTCCCACCAGCAGGAAGAGGTGACAAAACCGGGAGCCAAAGCTTCCTTCAGCAACACCTCTGAGACTCACAGAGAACAATGGAGCTGTTGCTGCGCTCAGGAGAGCCTTTTCCTTCCTCTGGACCATCTCCGTTCTCACCTGACTGAGGCTGTTTGGATTTGTCCTCACGGAACGTTGCCTGTTGGAAGTGTCTTGGGTGGGTGGGTGGGGGATGGGGGCAAGGTCCCCTTACATCATGGCAGGTAAGGAGAGGAACGGCGCGCTGAAAAGGAAAGTCCGTGAACTTGACTTTCTCAGCTTCCACGAGTCCCTGGCTCCTCATTTCCTAAGAGAGGGCAGAGCTCAAGGGAAGACAACTCTTGCTTTTCTCTCACAGGTGTCTATAGACCTTTCTGAGGTCCCTGGCCACATGCTGTCATCCAGCCCGGAGGCCACCTCAGAGCTCCCTCCTCTCTTGGCCCGAGCTGGTCTCAGTTTGCAGCTATTACGCACAGAGCAGCTGTGAACATGCCGCACAGAGCAGCTGTGATCATGCCTGCGTCTCTGGTGCACCCGGCGCTCCTTTCCGATGGTCTCTGTCTGGGGTGGAAACCGAAGTCCGGTGGGATTTTGGGTTCGCTCAGGCTCCTGCAGAGGTCGGAGCGGGAGCCGGAGGGGGTGCAGAGCTGGATGCGCTGCTCCTGAACCCCGCCTGCAACCCTCCTGCTCACGTGGCGTCTGGGGAGGACGCCCCAAGAAGGCAAGGACTTCCTTCGGAGCTGCAGCAAGCCCTTCTCAGTGAAAACAGCTCAGTCCACCCCAGCCAGGCTGGGCCCAGGTCTCATGAGAACCAGAAATTCCGACATGAGAGAAGGAGGGGCCCTGGAGGCTCTCTTGTCTGAACGATGTGGTAAATAGAAACAGAGAGAAAATCAGGCGGCCCAGCAGGGAGCAGAACTGTTTATGTGACCCATTAGCAGAAAACGTGATTGTCCGCCCTAGGATTCCCGAAGCTTTGGCGGGATGCCTGGGCCCCGGACTGCCATCCCCACGTGGTCTTGCTTTGGGTGAGTGATTGACGATACAGAGCCAGGAGGAGGCACGCCCCCTCCTTCCTGCCCCAACGCGAAGGCCGTGATGTACAGCTGAAGACTCCAGCGGCTAAAAATTATTAAAAGGAGACAATAAGATGTGGAGGTTAAAGTGTGGCCTTTGAAGCCATACTGACTGCCGGGGTCCCCTGCTTACCAGCGATCAAGCCTAATCCCTAAATCTTAGCCTCCCCTTCTGTAAAACTGAGATAATTACAGTGCCGGCCTGATGGGGTTGTGAGAGTTAAAGCAACTGCACGTACCTTCTTGAAACAGGGCCTGGCACATACTAACCACTCAATAAAGTGCTCACATATGTTTTTGAAATGAAGAATGAGATGAAAAATTTCTTCATGGTACTGATAAGGCGATAAAAACATACCTGCTTCACAGTGGCTTGCTTACATGAACTCGGCAACTCATTCATGAGCCAGAACAGCATGCAGTTATGACTTTAGGGCCAAAATAACATGATTTTAAATCCTGTGGATTCAATAATAGCATTTCCTAAGAAACGCGCACTGTGGTACAAATAAATGGTTAAACCTGGAGGATTTGACTCTTTCCCAACTTTAGATAATTCTTTTCATTCATCAGAGAAAGAACTCTATAGTACACTTAAAATCATATTTAAGAGACGTTGTCCAAGCACTCCAATAGAATATGAAGAAGTACTTCCTAGATCTCAGGGCATCAGAGAGGGTAGAAACCCACTTGTTTCCGGGGCTGGGGGTGGGGGAAATTGTCGGAGAGGCTGTTAAAAGGGCACAAACTTTCAGCTGTAAGATGAATAAGGTCTGAGGAGCTTGTGTAAAGCATGGTGACAATAGTTGACAACACTATTGTATACTTGAATTTTGCTAAGAAAGTAGGACTTAAATGTACTTACCAAAATTGAAAAAAAAAAGATAAATATGTGAGGTGATTGATGTGTTAATTAACTATGTGTGGACTCCTTTGACAACGTACATGTATAACCACTTACCTCTACGTACACTTTAAATATCTCACAATTTTATATGGAAGCTCAGTAAAGCTGAAAAAGCAGTAAGCTATTTGTCTTTCTCTCCCATCTTAAGTATACTATTATAATAATCAATGTTCCTACTTTTGTGTGTGAAAGGCAAGAAAAAAATCTTGCTGACTCAAATCTGGTAACACTGAGTGAAAGCTCCACATTGGATTCAAATATGCAGAACCGACTGACAGCTTGCTGCCTTTCCACACAGTCTGGGAAGTGAATTAGGATTTTCTAATTGATCAGAAACAAATGGGAAGAGAAGAATCCAGCTGAATATGGAATATGAGGAATGACTCAAGCCCCTGTAGCTAGTCTGTAGGAGCAAGTGCTGCACAGAGGAACACAAGGTAATCAAGACATATCGTTGGGTTTGAAGGTACTCACAGTACACTATGGGAGATACACATGTCAGTGGGTAGTTATGTCACAAAGTGACAAGGAGGCTGGTTATTTCACCCAGAATCTTTTTTTTTTTTTTTTTTGTATTTTTCTGAAGCTAGAGACGGGGAGAGTCAGACAGACTCCCGCATGCACCCGACCAGGATCTACCCGGCACGCCCACCAGGGGGTGACGCTCTGCCTCTCTGGGGCATCGCTCTGCCGCGACCAGAGCCACTCCAGCGCCTGGGGCAGAGGCCAAGGAGCCATCCCCAGCGCCCGGGCCATCTTTGCTCCAATGGAGCCTTGGCTGCGGGAGGGGAAGAGAGAGACAGAGAGGAAGGAGGGGGTGGGGGTGGAGAAGCAGATGGGCGCTTCTCCTGTGTGCCCTGGCCGGGAATCGAACCCGGGACTTCTGCATGCCAGGCCGACGCTCTACCACTGAGCCAACTGGCCAGGGCTCACCCAGAATCTTAAGACAGTTCTCCTGGAGGGCATGTCTTGGCTGGTCCTTAGGTGTGAATAGGAATTCTGCAGGGAGTGGGAAAAGGCTTGAGAGGCTTTGGCAATAAGGTGAAACTTTAAGGCACGTGTGGGGGATTATGAACGGTGAGCTGGGAGATCAAGGCAGGTCTGGTTAAAAAGGAACACCTGGACTCTGTGGTGGTGCCACGACTTTCTGTGCCTGGTGCAATGCCCTTAAAGGATTTTGAGTTGATTTGGAGGACCCTCAGAAACAAAGAACAGTCGATGCAAAACAAACCATAGGGATCCATTTATTCTGCTTTCCTTGTAGAATCCGGTTGTTTTTCTGATACAGCTGAAGGATGTTCTCACAAACCTGCCATATCTCCTTTCAACAATTTTGTTTTTTGCCTTTTTTATGGTGCAGGTAAACTCTGTAGCCCTTGGGCTTTTGTAGGAGTGGGGAGGCAGAGACATTCCTCGTAGATGATTTAAAGCCACTTATATAATGTTGCTATCCCACTGAGGGAGATATAAGTTCTTTGACGAGACCCAGAATTCCCACTCTTTGGTGCTTCCCTCTTACCTACACCCTCACTCCTCAAAGTGTGGTCCGTGGACCAGCAGTGGTGGCAGCGCCTTGTTAGAACTGCGGAACCTCAGGCTGCCCCAAACCTGCTCAAGCCGAATCTGCCCTTCCCCGAGACCCCCCGGGAATTTAGGCGCCATTAAAGCTTGAGCAGTGCTGCCCCACCGGATGGCCAGCAGAGGGAGCAATCGTCGCCGGACTTGCCCATTTCGCTCTCCAGCCAGCCGGCAGCTCTCTCCTCCATATACCCTCAGGTCCCTGCTGGACTGAACCATTGGCAGCTCCTTGAATCTTTTTATTTTCTTCACTGATACTGCTCCTTTCTTATCTTCTCCATGTGGGCACCGCCGTTCCTCCTGTACTCTTTAGACTCTGCTCCTGTGACGATGAACTGAGAGGAGCCCTCTAGCTTTGGGTGGGTGGGAGGCCCTCTATTTCTTAGCTATGGCATGGACGGGCTGGAGACCCTCTATATTTTGGCTATGCCATGTGGGCCAAAAGCTGAGGAAACCCACCAACCTTTGCTTCCTGCTTGTAAAGCCAGTATCTAAGGCCAGGGCCACCATCAGAGCAGCTGCCTGGCCCATGAAGGTTCGCATTGGATTCGGACAGTCGGTAAAGAAACAACAGAGCCACAAACTGGTGGGCCATAGTCTTTAATCCTAGCTTGCACCCAGTGGGCAAGTAAAAACACACATTGGGCTCCGAAACCCACTCACATTCAGTGCTCACAAAGCCACTGAATTATCCGAGTTTCCTAGAATCAAAGGTTTCTAGCTCACCAGCCTTATTCTCCTCAGTTCCCCATCTCCTTCCTTATCCAGCATCAAACTGCACAAACTGGCATCTCACTCAGCACTCCGCCATCTTGGCTGCTTCTCCTGGCCTCCTCCACGTGGCCTCCTTCCACTGCTGGCTCTACTCTCTCTGCTCTCTCATGCTAACCTCAGGAACCAAGAGCCGCAAGCTCCCTTTCTGCCCCCATTTTATAGTGTAGCTTCACAACCCTAATCCAATATACAAAATAGGGAAGTCTCTAATACAAAGTCACCCTCCGAGGCATGATTGGATTGTACCACCCCACATCAAAAAGGATGGGAAAGGCTTAATCCCAAAACCAAGCCCCAAGCTACAAGGATTCTCAACACACATTAATATCACCTGGGCAACGGCCTCTTTAACAAAGTGAGCATAATACATTTTATCTGCCCAACACTGCTCCCCTGTATTTTTCCCCCAGGGGAGCAGAAGTGGTGATGGCATTTGTCTTAAGCACAGGGAAGAATAAATGGCATTTAAGAGATGCTAAAAGGACCCGATTTTAATGTGTGTGGGACTTTTCCCACAGATCCAAGTAATTCTCTAACACCAGCTGGTTGCCCTGTAATTCAATTCAATTCTGACATTAGTTACCTGGAGATAGCATCACATCCCACATATTAAGGACTCAGTCTTACAAGACTTCCACTTGGCCCTGGCCAGTTGGCTCAGTGGTAGAGCATCAACCCTTGTATGTGGAAGTCCCAGGTTTGATTCCTGGTCAGGGAATACAGGAGAAGTGACCATCTGTTTCTCTATCCTTCCCTGCCCTCTCTCTCTCTCTCCCTCTCTTGCAGCCATGGTTTAGAATGGTTCAAGCAAAGTTGGCCTAGGTGCTAAGAATGGCTCTGTGGCCTTGCCTCAGGAGCTAAAAAAATAGCTCCGTTGCTGAGCAACAGAGCAGAGGCCCAGATAGGCAGAACATGCCCTGGTAAGAAGCCTGTTGGGTGGGTCCTGGTCAGAGAGCATGCAGGAGTCTGTCTCTGTCTCCCTGCCTCTCATTTAATAGTAATAATAATAATAATAATAATAATAATAATAAAAGACTTCCACCCTACCTCGCTTAGACGCCAGCCCCAAATCCAAGGTGGGCTGTATGAGCTTCCAACAACCCCTCCTTTGGGCACAACTACTAGAGTAGCTCACAAAACTCAGAGAAACATTTTACTAACTAGGTTTATAAGAAAAGGTTATAACTCAGGAATAGCCAGATGGGAGAGATGCCTACGGCAGGGTGTGGGGAAAAGACACAAAGCTTCCATGCTCTCTGAGGGCACCACTCTCCCCGAATATTCACCTGTTCACCGACCAGAAACTCCCAAACTTCATCCTTTCGGGTTTTTATGATGACTACGTTGCACAGGCATGGTGGATTGAATCATTGGTCAATGATGATTGATGAAACCTCCTATCCCCCTCTGTAGGAATACGCTATGACCTAGAGTTAGAATAACAAATCAGAGAGAGAGAGGCGCCCTAGGGGTAAAGCCCTGAGCTGACCAGAGTCCAGGGCCTTTCTGACCCTGTACTGGGAACAGAAAAACAGCAGGATAAGATTCAGTAACAGAAAATGTTTAGGCTCTTAGGACAGAGATGGGCTCAGCAGTTCCTTGCACTTTACTTCATCCCTTAAAAACTTCTGTCTGCTTCCTTGAGTTATTTGTACTGGCTAGTAAATATCTAAGTAAGGCCGGGGACAGGACTTTAGTCCTTCGGTCTGCAGACCAGGGCTGTTGCCTTCTCCCCTTGACCCCTCGGAGCATTTCATCTGGTCTCTGAGTAGTTCATTGTCCCAATGACACCTTTCTTCTCTATAAAGTAGTCACAGCCACTATCACAGCCGCCTGGCCTGTGCAGGTTCCCATTTGATTTGGACAGATGGTAATGAAACAACGGAGCCAAGAACTGGTGGGCCATTACCTTTAATCCTAGCTTGCACCCGGCAAGTGAGAAAATACACACAGTGGGAAAACACCTCCCTTTCCATTCAGGGGTCCCAAAGTCATTCACTCACCCAAGTTTCCTAGAATCAAAGGCCCACCAGCCTTATTCACCTCTGTTCCCCATTTCCTTCTCTCTGCACAAACTGGCTTCTCCTTCAGCACTCCGCCATCTTTGCTGCCTCTCCTCTGCAATACTAATGGCAGGAACCGAGAGAGAGAGCGCCCCTGGTTTGCCTTATTTTATAGTGTAGAAATTAAAGCCTTTAAGTCAATATACAAGTAAGGAAGTCTGATACAAAGCCACTTATCTGAGGCATAAATGGGATTCCTTATAAGAATGCACCACCCGCCCTGGCCGGGTGGCTCAGCGGTAGAGCATCAGCCTGGCGCGCGGGGGACCCGGGTTCGATTCCCAGCCAGGGCACATAGGAGAAGCGCCCATTTGCTTCTCCACTCCCCCCCCCCCCCTTCCTCTCTGTCTCTCTCTTCCCCTCCTGCAGCCAAGGCTCCATTGGAGCAAAGATGGCCCGGGCGCTGGGGATGGCTCCTTGGCCTCTGCCCCAGGCGCTAGAGTGGCTCTGGTCGTGGCAGAGCATCGCCCCTGGTGGGTGTGCCGGGTGGATCCTGGTCGGGCGCATGCGGGAGTCTGTCTGACTGTCTCTCCCCGTTTCCAGCTTCAGAAAAAATACAAAAAAAAAAAAAAAAAGAATGCACCACCCCACATCATGCAAGGGTGTGGGGAAAAGTTTAGTTTTGAGAAGATCTTAGTATTAAAAGGGTGGGAAAGGCTTAGTCTTAAAATTAAGACTAAGCTTTAGGTCAGTGGTTCTCAAACTTTTTGAAGTCAAGGCGCATTTAAAATCCTACAAATAATTGTAGGCACACTATATACAAATTTCTGAGAGATATGTTATAATAATTAAGTCAAATATTAAAGAAAAAATATAAAGTCCAAGTATGCTTTTATAGTAATTAAATGAAATAAATACAACAAAATTAAATTTATTCTGACATTAAAAACATTTTTATGTTACATTTTTTGAGTTATGCTTTTTAGAATTCATAAAAAAGAGGGGTTAAAAAATAAAAAAAGACAAAAAAGTTATCTTTATGTATATATAGATACATTCCTAGTAAGATTTAGTAAATTCGGCAGGTCCTGGTGCAAATGTGTTAAGTTTTTTCATTGTTGTGTTTATGAGAAACATGAGCCTGATGTATCCTAGCGATTTCTTCAATGTTTGGGCATATATTTGAAAGGCAAACTCTCATTTCCTCATCAATACATTGAAGAATTCCTCTCTTTTTACTCTTAATTGTGTTGAGAGTAGAAAATCCTAATTCAGGGCCCCCCCCAAAGTATGGACCACGGGCTGGCGGAATGCGGCCCCCTGAGGCCATTTATCCGGCCCCACCGCACTTCCACTTCCGGAAGGGGCACCTCTTTCATTGGTGGTCAGTGAGAGAAGCATAGTTCCCATTGAAATACTGGTCAGTTTGTTGATTTAAATTTACTTGATCTTTACTGTATTTGTTCCCGTTTTGTTTTTTTACTTTAAAATAAGATATGTGCAGTGTGCATAGGGATTTGTTCATAGTTTTTTTTATAGTCCAGCCTTCCAATGGTCTGAGGGACAGTAAACTGGCCCCCTGTGTAAAAAGTTTGGGGACCCCTGTCCTAATTCACATAAATAGGATGTTGAAAATTGTAGTAAGATGTTCAAAGATTTTTTAGATATTGCACATATTCTTCTTTTATAGAAATCCAAAAGGCTTCAAGAGACAAATCCTTATGTTTAATCATCAATGTAAGGTATTTTCCACCAAGGAAAAAAGAAGGGTGTAGCCACCAAGTGTGGACAAGCAAAAGCTTTATTTAGAACTTAGTATATCCTGGGCGAGGTTCACTGGTCCGCAAGACAGGGGCCAGGGAAGTCGCGCAGCTTCTCCTGCCGGGGGGGGGGGGGGGGGGTAATTTATAGCATTGGTAGGGTGGTGGTGGGTGGCAAAATTTCATTGGCTGACACACAGTTGTTCTTTTTCAAAATGCTCCTGGGCTGTTTCTTTTGGCGGACATGGGTGTGGCCATTTCTTTTGGGGGACATGGGTGTGGGTGGTTCCAGCCAAAGTCCCTGGACTTGTTTCTCCATGTGACTTTCCCCCGTTGCCAACCGACCTCACAATCAATCCCAAACCCCCACTATAAATATCATCTTAACTTTACACCAAACAAAGGATAGAAGAAACTTGCCTCCAGTCTTTCCCGGGAACATGGGGGGTAGTGTAAACAATCCAGCACCACAGCTTAACAGCCTTTTGCAACCTAATCAGGCAAGTGAGGTGGGGGCTTGGGCAGACTGTCAGCTTACAGACAATTCCCCACACCTCTGTCCCCCCAAAATCTAAACTCCAAAAACACTGTTAGTTTTTTGGTCCCCAACAGGCACATATTTCTCTGGACTACCATAGGGCGCACCTGGAAATCTTCTAGGGCACACCAGTGTGCCCTGGCGCACACTTTGAGAACCACTGCCTTAGGCTATAAGGACATTGCCAGCTTACAGCCTGTGTAAAGCCAGGAGGCACGGCCAGGGCCACCATCAGAGCAGCCCAGCCCATGCAGGTTCGCATTGGATTCGGACAGTCGGTAAAGAAACAACGGAGCCACAAACTGGTGGGCCATAGTCTTTAATCCTAGCTTGCACCCGGCGGGCAAGTAAAAACACACACCAGGCTCCAAAACCCAATCACATTCAGTGCTCACAAAGCCACTGACTTATCTGAGTTTCCTAGAGTCAAAGGTTTCTAGCTCACCAGCCTTATTCTCCTCAGTTCCCCATCTCCTTCCTTATCCCAGATACAAACTCTGTACAAACTGGCATCTCACTCAGCACTCCGCCATCTTGGCTGCTTTTCCTGGCCACATGGCCTTTCTCTGCTGCTGGCTTTACTCTCTCTGCTTTCTCATGCTAACCTCAGGAATCAAGAGTGCAAGCTCCCACTTCGTCCCCATTTTATAGTGTAGAAATCCAAACCCTTAATCCAATATACAAAAT
Source organism: Saccopteryx bilineata (assembly GCF_036850765.1). Taxonomy (NCBI): domain Eukaryota; kingdom Metazoa; phylum Chordata; class Mammalia; order Chiroptera; family Emballonuridae; genus Saccopteryx; species Saccopteryx bilineata. The sequence goes on from NC_089495.1 coordinate 183,418,437, forward strand.
AGGGAAGTCTCTAATACAAAGTCAGTTTCTGAGGCATGATTGGATTGTACCACCCCACATCAAAAAGGGTAGGAAAGGCTTAATCCCAAAACCAAGCCCCAGGCTACAAGGATTCTGCCTGCCTTTAGCCCACCCCAACACACATTAATATCACCTGGGCGAAGGCCTCCTCGTGTTATCTTTAACAAAGTGAGCATAATACATTTTATCTGCCCCACAGCCTGTCTCCCACATCCAATGCAAACTATAAGTGAGCAAAGATATACATCATATTTACAAATTTATTTGATTAACACTCTTCCTGGAAATCAGGGGGTGGAACAGAAAGTTCCAGCCCTCTATTCTAGGTTGATTCCCCTGGGAAACAGTTGCCATCCTTAGGTGATTTCAAAAGTCACCTCATTAAAATAAACCCTATAGTGCTGAAAAGGGACTTGTCATGAATGACAAAACATCCATTTCAATTTTATGGCTCTGAAATGATTTCAGGAACTGGGGACAGGAGACCAAATATGATAACAAAAGACTCTCCCATTGTTCTTATCCTTCAGGAAATTATAACAGTTTTGAGAGCTGTGAGCCAGAAACCATGGATGAAGACCAAACACAGATGAAAACTATATTTTATCTGAATGACCAAATATATATTTCTTAAAAATCACAATACCACAGATACCATAAGCTCCTTTATTTTGCTCTTGATTGCTGATAGAATCAGTCAGAGTCCGAAAGACCAGTGTAACAGGATTTATTGAGAGAAGACCTGTCAGGCTGTCTCGTAAGAGAGAGCAGCAGCTGTTCTCTAACAGGTAGGGTTAAATAGGGGAATTGGGGGTGGGGGCTGGTAGTCATTAAGGAAAAATGTTGCTTTCAGCAATTTATGTAAGATTAACTGTAAGTAAACTAGGGGATCATCCCAAACCCAGGTTAGTCACCTGGATGCCCAGGGGGTAGTGACCTGGAACATCCACTTAAGGGAGGAGGGGGTCATGGCCCCCACCTGCAACCCTATCATTTCAGCCTTTTGTTATATGGTTGAGGGGCGATGATCATTTTTCTGTAGCTACTTCCTGCTGGTAAAGGGTGGCGAGTCTGGAGAAGGGGTGGCTGGCCTTAGGCTGCGGTGGTGAAGTAGGGACCTTCTGGTAGGTGGCTTAGAGTAACAGGAGTTCACCGGCAGTCCAGCTAGTGAAGGCCTTCAGGCGGTCCTGGAGGAGATTGGAGAAAAGGCGCAGGAGACAGACCTCATGCTGAGAAGGCAGAAGGCATGGTAGGGTTATAGGGGTGGTGGTCTCTCCTCTGTAACTTCTTCCTGCTGTTTAGGGGCGTAGTCATAGGGGCTCAGATTTTTCTGCCCGGTGAGTGTAGATTTCAGGGTTGGTGTGTAGAGCTAGGTAGATTTCTCCAATTTTCTGGTTGGTGAAGGCTTGCATGTGGTTCTGTAAGAAGCTAGAGAATAGGTATAGGAGACAAGGCCCAAAAGCTAAAATGACAAATAGAGTGAGTGGACTAATAAATGGTAGTAGCCAAGACACCCAGTTTGTGCGGAGCCACTGATCTCAAGACTCGAATTATGTTGATATTCAGGGTGAGATAGACTAATTGGTTCCTGTCCAATTAGTTGTGAGGCACATATAGGTGTCGATCCCACACATATAGAAAGCCCCTGATGCTTGACCAGGCAGTGGCGCAGTGGATAGAGCGTTGGACTGGGATGCGGAGGACCCAGGTTCGAGACCTCGAGGTCACCAGCTTGAGTGTGTGCTCATCTGGCTTAAGCAAAAAGCTCACCAGCTTGGACCCAAGGTTGCTGGCTCGAGCAAGAGGTTACTCGGTCTGCTGAAGGCCCGTGGTCAAGGCACATATGAGAAAGCAATCAATGAACAACTAAGGTGTCACCACGAAAAACTGACGATTGATGCTTCTCATCTCTCTCCATTCCTGTCTGTCTGTCCCTATCTATCCCTCTCTTTGACTCTCTCTCTCTCTGTCCCTGTAAAAAAAAAAAAAAAAAAAAGGAAAAAAAAAAAAAAAAAAGAAAGCCCCTGATTGGGTGAGACAGGCTGAGAGGTGAATAGAGAATAGATGGACAAGGGGTCGGTTTTGTCCGTTCATCTCTGAACTCCAGATGGTCAGGGTGGAGGAAAGTGCAGCCCAACAAGGGGGGAGACATGGTCAGAGGCCTGCTCTGAGCATTGCAACCGTGTGGAAGGGGTAGTGAGCCAGGGATTGAGTCGTGTGGTGGGATAGGAGCATTTATGTTGCGAAGCTGTAAGAGTGGGGGGTCCTGTGAATTGAACAGGGTTAGAAAATAATCCATTTGCTTCTGGAGAAACTTGATAGTTAACTCCATGGTTCTGATGGTCTTTGGTAAATTGAATAGTTATTGTAGTGTTGCAGAGGTTAGCACAGGGAGGTGACCAACTGGGACGTCACTTTGAGCCTTGAAGCATAGGAGAGCAGGTGAAAGGAGAGGGGTATTTAAAGTGACTGACTGGTCCTTGAGCCGGAGGGGTTCGGGGTTTTAATTTTTCAAGCTGGGAATAATAGGTCTGATATAGCTTGTTTGCTCAGTTAGCAGCTGAGGTGGGATAACCTCCTATGAGAGTGCTGGCTCTCTCAAAGAAGGTAGCCCCTTTCTGAATTGTAAAGCCAGTAGCCGTGGCCACCATAACAGCCATCTGGCCCATGCAGGTTCAAATTTGATTCAGACAGCCTGACCTGTGGTGGCGCAGTGGATAAAGCATTGACCTAGAAATGCTGAGGTTGCCGGTTCGAAACCCTGGGTTTGCCTGGTCAAGGCACATATGGAAGTTGATGCTTCCAGCTCCTCCCCCTTTCTCTCTGTCTCTCCTGTCTCTCTCTCTGTCTCTCCCTCTCCTCTCTAAAATGAATAAAAATGAATAAATAAATAAACTAAGCTTTAAATTTGATTCAGACAGATGATAATGAAACAATGGAGCCAAGAACTGGTGGGCCATTAGCTTTAATCCTAGCTTGCACCCGGCGGGCAAGAAATACACACAGTGGGAAAACACTTCCCTTTCCCTTCAGAGCTCCCAAAGCCACTGACTTATTTGAGTTTCCTAGAATCAAAGGTTTCTATCTCACCAGCCTTATTCACGTCTGTTCCTCATCTCCTTCTCTCTGCACAAACTCTGCACAAACTGGCTTCTCCTTCAGTACTCTGCCATCTTGGCTGCTTCTTCTCTCCTCCATGTGGCCTTTCTCTGCTCTCCTCTAGCATGGGCTCTTCTGCCCCATTTTCTAGTGTAGAAATCAAAATCTTAACCCAATATACAAACAAGGAAGTCTCTGATACAAAGTCACTTATTTGAGGCATAATGAGATTCCTCATGAGAATGTACCACCCCACATCATGCAATCAGTCAAGGGTGTGGGGGAAAGCTTAGTCTTAAAACTAAGCCTTAGGCTATAATGACCCTGCCTGCTTACAGCCTGTCCCCCACACCCAATGCAAACTATAAGTGAGCGAACATATACATCATATTTACAAACTTATTTGACCAACATAAATCTTGTACATAAGAGTGGTTTGGCCTGACCAGGCAGTGGCGCAGTGGATAGAGTGCCAGACTGGGATGCAGAGGACCCAGGTTCGAGACCCCGAGGTCGCCAGCTTGAGCACGAGTTCATCTGGTTTGAGCAAAGCTCACCAGCTTGGACCCAAGGTCGCTGGCTTGAGCAAGGGGTTACTTGGTCTGCTGAAGGCCCATGGTCAAGGCACATATGAGAAAGCTATCAATGAACAACTAAGGTGTCGCAACAAAAAACTGATGATTGATGCTCCTCATCTCTCTCTGTTCCTGTCTGTCTGTCCCTGTCTATCTCTCTCTCTGACTCTCTCTCTGTCTCTGTAAAAAAAAAAAAAAAAAAAGAGTGGTGTGAAGGAGATGAGTATTAAGAGGAATAGGGAGAGCTGAGTAAGCTGAAGATGTCATGGACAGACATATCCAGCAGTGGCTGCATAGGAGGAGTTAGTCTTGATTACGAGATTTTAAATAAGATTAAGAGAGCTTTCTAGATGTGAGGATTCTTTTTTTTTTTTTTTTTTTTTTTTTTTTTTTTTTAGATGTGAGGATTCTAAGAGGGAGGGTATGAGGGCAGAGTATGCCTTTAAGGGTAAGGAGATAAGAAAGAACAGAGCAAGCTGGAATCTCCATTCTGTCTGTTGTCAAGGAGTAATCATAGTTACGGCTCAGGCTGTTCTTCTTCTGGGATTTTAATCAGTCTGGCCTTGGTGGGCCCTAAGGGGGAGCAGGCGTATCTGGGCGGTGACTGGGCGGTGATTCAGATAGACTGGAAGGGTCATCTGTAGGCATGTGTGGAGATGGAGCTTCCAGTTTTGTTTAACCTGGAGACATGAAACTAGGGGGCCTTTCCCTGGAGTTTTGCAGCGTGGGGGTGGTGAGGAGAACCTTGGGATTCACTATTGCTAAGTAGCCCTTTGTCAAAACAGTCAGTGTAAAAAAATATGAAAACTTTAATTATGGGTTTGGAAATTTAAGTACAACACAACTGATATGGATCTTGCCTAGCCGGGACCCTACTCTGGGATTTTCCCTCTGCACAGTCCTTGAAAATCTCTCCCTTGGTATTGTTTTTTGAGCCCAGAACCCTGGGGGCATAACACCCACCTTGCTGGTTACTGACATAACCTCTGATGAGCCTCATATCTGAGATTGAGCTTCTCTTACACCCCCTCCCCACAACTTCTCTGTAGGGAATCACCCATTTAACCTTGAACCCTCTATGACGTGGATTGGGGAACTTTAGTTAAAAGTCCTGAGTGAATGTCTCTTGGATGCAAACACCAAGAAGCTGTGTGAGTGGGTGACCTTTGTGCAGACACAAAGGAATGCATGTGAACGGGCTTTAGAAAATTAGCCTAGAGGTTCTAGATTGCCCTTTCCTTTGTGCTTGTTAATTAGCAAAAGAAAGAGTGTAGTGATCAAATTAGCCCTTTCTCCATGTCAGCAAAATGGCCATTAATCATTCTTTCCCCTTATCACCTGGCCTTTCTCCTTTGTAATCCTGTTACCTCTGTTCTGCTTCTGATCAATAAAAGCTGAGGGAGAAGGAGATTCAGGAGGTCTTCTTTGCCTCCCTTGTAGGCCTCTCCCTCTTTTCCTCTTGACATAAGTTTGTGTCTTGAGTAGGTTTCTTCCACGCAACACTGTAGTTCCCAGCGGACTGGAGTACTACACTCCTCCCCATTGCCCACCTCCCTCCATCCAGGTAGACCAGCTGTGTTAGGTCCTCTGGCCCTGACCTCTGTTTCCAGCTCCCTGGAGTTCCCCTCTGGCTCTCTGCCAATTTCTTTTCACAATTAATGGCCAAGCTTGTAGGAGTTAAAACAATCATATTGTTTAAGAAGGCAATGCTTTCTCACAAAAATATCTGCATTAGAGTAAGATCTGGGAATTCCAAGGATAGTCTGGGCATGTGAGTGGACGCAGATAAATTCAGACCATCGTGGAGGGAAGCCCTTTGGGGATGCTGTAATGCATATTGGAGGAGAAGCTCTGGGCTGGGCACAGCCATCAGGAAAGCTCCTTTAAGAGTGGTGTGGTCAGTGTGTGGGACCTATTTCAGTATGAGGCCTCCAATGGGCCCAGCTGAAGGTTCTGAAGTGGTTCAGAACAGGCCTCCCCAAAATGTGCCACTTTGGCATGTGGATTATTTTGAGCTGAAGGCCACTGAGACCCTGCAGGCTCATGAGAAGCCGTTACCTCTGCCTCAAAGGCTTTAAATCTAGAGTCTTGCCCATTGTTGGGCAGATAAAATATATTATGCTCACTTTGTTCAAGATGGCGCTGCCCACGTGGAGGCCGTTGCCCAGGTGATATTAATGTGTGTCTCTGTGGGCTGTGGGCAGGCAGAATCCTTGTAGCCTGGGGCTTGGTTTTAGGATTAAGCCTTTCCCACCCTTTCTGATGTGGGGCGGTACAATCCTATCATGCCTCAGATAAGTGACTTTGTATTAGAAACTTCCCTATTTTGTATATTAGATTAAAGGTCTGGATTTCTACACTATAAAATGGGGGCAGAACGGGAGCTTGCTCTCTTGGTTCCCGAGATTATCATTAGAGGAGAGAGCAGAGCAGAGAGCAGAAGGAGGCCACGTGGAGGAGGCCAGGAGAAGCAGCCAAGATGGCGGAGCGTTGAGTGAGAAGCCAGTTTGTGCAGAGTTTGTGCAGGGAGAAGGAAGGAGATGGGGAACAGAGGTGAATAAGTCTGGTGAGCTAGAAACCTTTGATTCTAGGAAACTCGGATAAGTCAGTGGCTTTGTGAGCACTGAATGTGAGTGGGTTTTGGAGCCCAGTGTGTGTTTTTACTTGCCCGCCGGGTGCAAGCTAGAATTAAAGAAGATGGCTCTTCAGTTTTTGACTCCGTTGTTTCTTTACCGACTGTCCGAATCCAATGCGAACCTGCATGGGCCAGGCTGCTGTGATGGTGGCCCCAGTCACTGACTTTATACCCATGGTAAGAATTATCCCTGTGTAAAGCCAGTATTCACGGCTGCCGTCATAGTTGTCTGGCCAATGCAGGTTCAGATTTGATTTGGATCAATGGTAAAGAAACAACTGAGCTAAAAGCTGGTGGTCCATTTTCCTTTATTCTAGACTCGCACTTGGCAAGTGAGTAAAAACAAACACACTGGGCTCCAAAACCCACTCTTTCAGTGCTCACAAAGCTACTGACTCATCTGAGTTTTCCTAGAATCTAAGGGTTCCACCTCCCCCATCTTATTCACCTCTGTTCCCCATCTGCTTCTCCTCCACAGACTGGCATCTCCTTCCCTCATTCCGCCATTTTGGTTGCCTCTTCCACGTGGCTTCCTTGCCCTGCTACACCATGGGTTCTTCCTCTCTACAAAAATGTGATCACTCTCTCCAAATAGCCTTTTAGCTCCTCCTTTTAAAACCCTTTGGTGCGAAAGCCCCTCCCCCAGCATGAAAGGCAATCAGCTGCCCCACATGGGAAGCGGCCATCTTTAACAGGGTGAGCAAAATATATCTTATCTGCCCGGCACCCTGGAAATAACTTTTTATCACCTATCTATAGGGTAGGGCAAATATCTAATTACTGAATGTCTTCTTGTCATCCTCTAAATGCCCTTCCTCCTTTCTGAAGCCCCAAGGCACCTCATCTCACCCTTAGCTCAGGATGTAGTATATACCTTATTTTCTCTGTCTTTGAACCTCTCATGTATGTGGGATCTCTGACTTTGTCATGTATGTGGGGTTCCCATACATACAAATGTAATTAAATTTGGCTATGTTCTCTTGTTAGCTTAATCTGCCTCATGTAGATTAATTATAGACCAGCCAGAAGAACTCATATGGGTAGAGTAAAATTTCTTCCTCACAGCTCCCATTTGACAAGGGAAACAGCTGAGTCTGTTTTTCTGGAGTGGGCTACTAATGGTCTGGGATGGGTGTAAAGATGCCTGAGAGACACAGTGCCTTATTCCCATTTTTCAAAGAAGGTCTGATTTTTTTCCATTTTGCAGGTGCATGTCATGCCCAATGGCATCGGAGTTTGACTCCCTTCTCATCTGCCAGGGAATATGGTACCCAACTCAGACCAGATCTTCTGCCAGCAGTGAGGCTAGGAGAAAACTGAGCTCTGTGCCATATGTGAAGGCATGGTCTTGGGACAGAGAGCAAACCCACAGCTATTGTCAGAGGCCGGGCTTGCTGGAGATCTAATCTTCAGACCCCTATGCTTCCCCTGGTCATTGGGGAGTGTGAGGTTATGCAAATGTTCCATCCTCTGAGTAGGGAGCCTGTATACACACACTGCTCTCTTTCCAGACTTCTCATCCAGATATTTTGGGCCAAGGACCAGGTTTAGAATGGGGATTGCTCACAGTTATAGGATTTTCAAATGGTCCTGTGGTCGGATATGACTTGGGAAGTGTTAGGTGTATCATCTGCAAAGGGGAAATGATGCTCAAGCAGTTTGTAGGAAAGGCAGGTTCTCATACTCAGACGACATAGAAAGTCTTACAAGCCAATGCCACACACTGCAGTCAGCAATGGCAATTACTGCACCATTTGGACATAATCTAGTCATGTCAGGAAGAATTATAATTACACACAGTTTTGTTCCATAAATTCTGCCCATGTCAATCGATTCCATAGAAATAAAAGCAACAGATTCCAAGGTTGTATGTTCAAGGATGTTTATTGTTTGCAGCAGTGAAAAACTGGAAACAACCTGAAGATCCGTCAACAAGAAAATCATTACATGAACCAGGCTCCATCTGTTCTATGGAAAATAATGTAGCAATGTAAAAGGACAAGCAAGTTAGCTAACTAGCTAGCTGTTGAACTCGAGACAGGTTCACGATGCCGTGTTAAGTTACAGAGGCAAAGTGCTCATAAATCAATGTGATATGTAGGATTATAGTATTTTTAAAAGGAGTACACAAATAAAAGAACTCTCCCTCCTCTATTTGAGCACAGTGGAAGACGGAGGCTGCATCTAGGTGTGGGTGGGGAAGGCAGAGGGGCAGGCAAGAACAAAAAAAAATCATAGGAAAATACAAAAGCATACAGTAAAGTTGAGGAAAACTTAGAATATAAATGCTCACCTATATTATTATTGCAAATATGTACATTTGTTTATGCAAATAGACAAGGACTAGGAGGTTATAGGAAAATACACAAACAATGACTTAATCAGATTCTTGGATGGTGGGCAATGTTTTATTTGGATTTCTGTCGTAATTTTAATGTCACAATAGACCTTTTAAAAAAAAGTCAGCACTCAGAAGGAACATGAAAGCGATGGTTGGTGAAATGATTCATATTGAAATTGACTCCATCAAGAATAATTCAGAAGTCCCTCACAGTCTCGTATGTAGCAGGCACTCAACAACCCTTTGCTAAAATAAAAAACTAGATTCACATAGCCTTGACTTGACCTTGTAATTTGTATATACGAGCAAGGATGTTCAAGCACATACAGTTTCAATTAAAAGCTCCATACAAGTTTGCATCTGAACCACCATGTACAAATCTACTTCACACCCCACTTAAATCTGTTTTCTGGAACTATTAAAGAAATGAGAAATGACAGCAATTCTGGAACTTGTACTACTTCTGGACAAAGTGCTTCCCTATCAGAAATGAAATATCTATAATTTTGCTTATGGCTGTGTGTGTCCTAATCAAAATCCAGAGAGGAGCAGGGACCTGACTTTTCTTTTTCTTTCTTTCTTTTCTTCCTTTCCTTTCCTTTCCTTTCCTTTCCTTTCCTTTCCTTTCCTTTCCTTTCCTTTCCTTTCCTTTCCTTTCCTTTCCTTTCCTTTCCTTTCCTTTCCTTTCCTTTCCTTTCCTTTCCTTTCCTTTCCTTTCCTTTCCTTTCCTTTCCTTTCCTTTCCTTTCCTTTCCTTTCCTTTCCTTTCCTTTCCTTTCCTTTCCTTTCCTTTCCTTTCCTTTCCTTCCTTCCTTCCTTCCTTCCTTCCTTCCTTTTTCTTTCTTTCTTTCTTTCTTTCTTTCTTTCTTTCTTTCTTTCTTTCTCTCTGTCTTTCTTTCTCTTCCTTTTTTCTTTCTCTTTCCTCCTTTCTTTCAGATGTTATTTATTCATTTTAGAAAGGAGAGAGACAGAGAGAAAGAAAGAGAGAGAGAGAAAGGGGAGGAGCAAGAAGCATCAACTCCCATATGTGCCTTGACCAGGCAAGCCCAGGGTTTCAAACTGGCGACCTCAGTGTTCCAGGTACTTTATCCACTGCGCCACCACAGGTCAGGTGGGCCCTGAAATTTCAACATCAGTTTGTAAGTACCTGTTCTTTCTCTCTGTATTGCTATTATTATTATTTAGAAAATAAAGATGAAAAACTGACACGTAAGAAATAACCTCCGTGTGGTCTGTACTTTAATTTTGCTCTGTGAAAGAATTCAGCAGGACATTGGACGTGGGCGCCGTGAGTGAGGTGCTGGCAGGCAGCATGAGAACTAAAAGCCCTCTGGGTGGGGTGCCTGTGCTGTCTCGGGGCAGGGTGGGCATCTCCCAGTGGACCCAGGGGCAGGCTGCTGCCCTGGCGGCCCCACCCCCAAGTCCTCCCGCTTTCTATGTTAAAATCTTCCAAATGTATCCTTGGGAAGAACATTGATAGCAGCGGAGGCTCAGAACAAGAGGTCCCATTATCAACATTCCTGTTTTTACATACTTCAGATAAATTGTCTGACAACACCCTTTTCTTTTTCTTTTACAGACTCTCTTTATAGGAGAATTGACAATATTCAGCAGCTATTATCTCCAAATATGATTCAACAACTCCCATGGGTTTCTGGGAGTACCCCAGTGGGCCTGTGCGGGCATCTTAGAGCATTAGATTGGTTTTAATTAAACTGCATTCATATTTTGTAATATATGTTTTTAGCTAAAATTAACAAATGGTATTTTTTAATATATATTTTAACTAATAATGAACAGATAAGAAGTAGTATGTCTTATTCTTGCTGATGGCATGGATAAATTATTTTTCTTTTTAATTTTATTTTTCAATTACAGTTTACATTCAATATTATTCCATATTTGTTTCAGGTATACAGCAGAATGGTTAAACAATCATACTTTATAAAGTGGCCCCCTGATATTTCAAGTACCCACCTGGCAGTGTACATAGTTATTACAATATTATTGACTAGATTCCCTAGGCTGTATGGTATGGATGAATTCTTTATTAGGTCTCCCTAAAGACCCAGTTTCTTTTTAACCTTTTTGGCTAGGAGGAATTATTTTTTCCTAGTGATAAGCAGTTCACAAAAATGATGGCCTGTCCCCATATTGGGGTGGTCAAAATACTGCGAGAGACTGTGTTGGGTCCCTGGGTAAAGAAAGTATGTTTAAAGATGCTCACGGGCATGTGCCTAAAAACATGCCCAAACAGGAGAACATTAGGAAGTAAGTGTGCTATTTAAAAATATTTTCTTAAGTGCATGGGCTGTTTTAGAGAGGAGAACAGCACACAATTAACCATCTTTCAGGGGAAAAATATCTTCCTGCAATAGAGACACCCTGCTGTGGATGTAGTCTGCTTTGGGAATCAGCTTAGCTGAATATCCTCACAGTATTATTTCCAGGCTTTTGTCTAGCTTTATTTCTACTTTAGTTTAATCCCTTTTATATTTTAGCTTAATTAGAAGAATGGAATGGAAACTTCATGTAGCAAAGGTATCAAAAACTACATGAACACCAGCTTGGGTCTAATTTGTATTTCTAAAAATGGAATTTCCACAGTTTCATCAGAGATATGTGCTTGGATTTGGCCCTGGGAGACATCTGGGATCACAGGGCAGCCCCCTGGGATGGCACAGAGCGGACGATCTGATCTGGGGTTAGACAAGCCGGGGTTGAATTTTCTTTCTGTCTCTCAGAGCCTCAGTTTCCTCATCTATACAATGGGAATAACACCTACCTCTGAGAGTTGTTGGGAAGCATTGTGAAGTGCCTGGCACAGTCCCTGGTACGTTCCTTTATCTGTTCACCAAACATTCACTGTGAAATACGATGTGCCAGGCACTCCACAGGAGCTGAGGATGCAGCGATGAACCCGCACCCTCGGGGAAGCCTGCAGGGGATTGACACACGGAGCCATCAAATTCAAGCAGATACCCTAGCGCAGGGATCCCCAAACTTTTTATACTGGGGGCCAGTTCACTGTCCCTCAGACAGTTGGAGGGCTGGACTATAAAAAAAACTATGAACAAATCCCTATGCACACTGCACATATCTTATTTTAAAGTAAAAAAAACAAAACGGGAACAAATACAATATTTAAAATAAAGAACAAGTAAATTTAAATCAACAAACTGACCAGTATTTCAATGGGAACTATGCTCCTCTCACTGACCACCAATGAAAGAGGTGCCCCTTCTGGAAGTGCGGCGGGGGCCAGATAAATGGCCTCAGGGGGCCGCATGCAGCCCGCGGGCCATAGTTTGGGGACCCCTGCCCTAGCGGATGCTTGGGGGTGCTACTGGAAGCGCTGAAGAATCACTGCTCTTTGGTACCTTCAGAACACGCGTGGGTTGGCGGCTGGGGAGAGAACTGGGTTAACTCTGTGGTTTGCTGGCCCGCTTATCCCCGCGGCTGCTGCCTGCTTGTAAGCTTACTTCACAGTGAACCAAATGAAAACCAGCAGGCAGAGCATCGTGGACTGGTCCACGCTGACCCGAAGCCCTGCATCCTTTTCCAACCAAAAATCGCAGTGTTTGACAGAGCAGAGCTCCCGGATCAGCCGCCACAGGATCCGCTGGTGAAGCTTGTCCTGTTTCTCTTGGGACAGCTCCTCCTGGTTGGCAGCCTGGGTGGCGTTGATGCAGCTGGTGACAAACTTCTCCTTGGTCACGTTGGCCTCGAAGCAGCCGTTGTAGTGGATGCCGTCGGGGAACTGCCAATAGTTGGCCTCGTAGTACCTGTTGCCCTCCGCTCCGAAGTCGATATCCAGCTTCCGGCCCTGCTTGATGAAGGCCCCCGGGGGGACCTCCACCCTCTGGGCCTCGGTGACCCGAGAGGGCTTGCTGAGCGGGGCCTTGCGGTTCCACTTGAACCTGTGCTTTATGCCTCTCGCCTTGACTGCGGTGAGCTGGCTCAAGAGCAGGATGCAGACGATGGCCAGCCAGCATCCACCCAGCCGCGTCCTCATTGTGGCAGAATCTGCAACAGCAAAGGATGGGGCAGTTCACTCCTCCAATGGGGTTCCCGGCTCCCCTGCCCCCTCCTGTGTGTCAGATTTTTTTTTTTAACTTTTTTTTTTAATTTTATTTTTTAAATTTTATTTATTCATTTTAGAAAGGAGAGAGAGAGGGAGAGAGAGAGAGAGGAGAGAGATAGAGAGAGAAGGGGGAAGGAACAGGAAGCATCAACTCCCATATGTGCCTTGATCAGGCAATCCCAGGGTTTTGAACCGGCGACCTCAGCATTTCCAGGTCGACACTTTATCCACTGCGCCACCACAGGTTAGGCTCAGTTTTTATTTTTTTATTTTTTTATTCATTTTAGAGAGGAGAGGGAGGAGCTGGAAGCATCAACTCCCATATGTGCCTTGACCAGGCAAGCCCAGGGTTTCGAACCGGCGACCTCAGCATTTCCAGGTCGACGCTTTATCCACTGTGCCACCACAGGTCAGGCCCTGTGTGTCAGTTTTAAACAAGGATGGGGCCCTGGTGGGTTTGCTCAGTGGTAGAGCGTTGGCCTGGCGTGCAGAAGTCCCAGGTTCGATTCCCGGCCAGGGCACACAGGAGAAGCGCCCATCTGCTTCTCCACCCCTCCCCCTCTCCTTCCTCTCTGTCTCTCTCCTCCCCTCCCGCAGCCGAGGCTCTACTGGAGCAAAGATGGCCCGGGCGCTGGGGATGGCTCCTCTGCCTCTGCCCCAGGTGCTAGAGTGGCTCTGGTTGCAACAGAGCGATGCCCCGGAGGGGCAGAGCGTCGCCCCCTGGTGGGCGTGCCGGGTGGATCCCGGTCGGGCGCATGCGGAAGTCTGACTGTCTCTCCCCGTTTCCTGCTTCAGAAAAATACAGAAAAAAAGAAAAGAAAAAAAAGAAAAAAGAGGGATGGACTCCTTGCCCCAATGACATTTTTTTCCCCCTCAAAGCATAATTGTTTTCCCAGGCTTGGGCTGCACAGGGTGAAGTCAATAAATACCAGGTGACTTGCTTTTGCCTGAAACTATATCCATTCCGGGTGGTGACCCTGGTTTCTCAGATAGATAAGCTGCAACTGGTAATTATGCAGCCTTTGAATGTGCATGGGAAACTACATGAGTAATAACTGAATACATACATACACGTGTTCTCTGGTACTCCTGTCTTTCAGATCGAGGGGTTCCGGGGAGGCGAATACAGTGGGAGAGTTGGAGTTGGAGGCCTCTGGGCATAAGCTGTATTAAAAAAGAAAATTTGTTAACCAATGTTAACACATAAAATAAACTGTTATAAAATTTTGCTAGTCAGAACACCTTACAAAAGGCATAGGCTGTATCTTTAATTTTCCCTCTTTATTGCTCTGAGCTGGCACAGTTTGGGGCCCATTCTGCCCTCTATTCTAAGAAAGTCACTGGCTGATGGTCCTGAAGGCCTTTAAGGTAAGGAGAGAGAGGGAAAGAGAGGAGAAGAGTGCGGGGGCGGGGAGATGGGAGGGTAGGGAGGGCCCCTTGCCTCTCCCCATGTCCGGGAACAATCCTTTCATGTTTCACCTCTTGGGACACTGTGAACCCATCCGCCTCCCACAACTAGCCACTGACATAGCCTAACTTACTTCTCACGTGGGACAAGTATAACATTATCCCTGTTTTAGAAAAGTCGTACTGGGAATCAGAGAAGTTAGGTAAGTTCCCAAGGCTGCGCAATGGCAGGTGGCCGATTCGAATGCGGCTCTAACACCGTTCCCGCTACGTCCCACTTCCCTTCTGTGCTGCAGGCGGAACGGTGCTCAGATTTTGTGCTGTCGGTTCACTGGGTGTGAAGGCAGCGCCGGTGGACCCCAAGCTGAGCAAAGAGCAGGGCTCGGTAGGTAGGCGTTTCAGAGGAAATGAGATGATGGGGAGGAGGAGGGGGCAGGGGGGAGCACTGAGGGGACCCTTTGGTGTCTGGACAGTGGCTAATGACAGCAGGGAATATCCCTCCCTTCCAGCCCCCCAATCCGGTAGTTTGTGACATCCGGCTCCTGAAACTACAATAGTTATTGTGGAAATCCCCCTCCCAAGGTCAACTGTTGGGGGCCTTCCAGCGCCTGGACCTTTGTCTGTGCAGACCAGGGATGCAGGAAGTTACTATAGCGAAGCATGCTGAAGCTGTCTCCTAGGTAAGATTTACTGTAAGTCCATAAGCGCTAGGGCTGGTGGAGGGCGAAAAGTTAGCTTGCTCAGCCCCTAACCCACCCTTCATCATTCCCTTATAGTCTTTCTAAAGGTGATTGGCACGCCTCTGTCAAAACACTCAACTCTAGCGAGACACTGGTTCTTATGTAGAAAACCAGGCAAGATGCAACCTAAGTGTATTTCTAGTCTCCTCTGGATGCCTGCAAAGAGGCCTCTGCTAACTTTTCTTGGTGGCAGGCATCACCTGGTCACTGCCCGGGGGTAGACATGAATGTGCCCAGCAGCAGCCTGTGCCCCCAGGTTTTCAGCACCCCACCCCTTCCTGCCCCCTAATTGCAGTGAGCTCAGAGCAGCTTTCTCCAAAGACATTCAAGCAAACATTCATTAACCTCCTAAATAGGGACTACACCCCATGTTATCAGTCCTTACACCTTGGTAAGAGAAATCTTAAATAAGAATAATAATATCAATTATAGGCACATCAAATTAAATAAAAGCATGGAGACCTTGAGAAGGAAATTATTCTCTCTAAGCAAGGGCTTAAAAGTGAGAGAATATTCCAACCCACCAACCCTAAAATAGCATTTTATTATAGCACCAAAACATAGACAGGTAACACTTGGGATGACTGCACATTCCCACAAGTGTCCCCTGACTTGGGTCCCATCCCAAGAGATGGGAGTCAAGTAAGCACCGCATGGATTGCAGAAGTGAGCCACCCCAACCGCAGAAATGGAGTCCGTGCACAGCATCTGCCTCCCCACCTACCTCAGGCTCTCCTGGGATCGTGCTCTGAAGCCGGGGCTGCACTGTCCTCCAGCACACCCCCTGGGCAGCCAGGCCTGCCAGCTATGTAGGAGCCGCAGAGGGAGGGGCATGCCTGCTTCTCTCCAAATACGGCAGCCTCCCCTCTGGCAGCACCAATCAGGAGTCCCCCAGCTCTCCTTTGTCTTGGGAGGGATGGAGCTTCTCTTCGTTTTCTACTAATAAACATCACGTGAAGATCCTGATAAACTTCAGCAAAACTTGAGAGTTGCCTTTTATTGTATTTATGTAAGTATGTCCCTACTGTGGCCTGTTTCTTATAAAGCATACAAATAAACAGCCAGACAAAGAGGTGGAGAGGGCAGGGTTTAGAAGCTTTCCAAATGCTGGAGCCCCCAAAGAGTTTGAGATGTGCCACCCTCCTGGAATGTGGATAAGTTCACCAGTCTGGAAGCTCTCCAAACCCCACTGTGCCAGGAACTGGGGGCAAAAACCAAATATTATAACAAAAGATGCCCCTATCACCTGTATCCCTCAGGAAGTTACAAGGTTTTAGAAGCTCTGGGCCAGGAACTAAGGACAAAGCTCAAACGTATTTCTTATTACAAGACAACTTCACAACTGGACAGATGAGTGGATGCATCTGTCCAAAGAGCCTAGTTGGGCCTGGCCTGTGGTGGCACAGTGGATAAACCTTCGGCCTGGAATGCCAAGGTTGCTGGTTCGAGACCCTGGGCTTCCCTGGTCAAGGCACATAACACAAGCAAGCAATGAACAACTAGCATGAAGCAACTATGAGTTGATACTTCCCATTCCATGCTCCCCTCTCTTTCCTGTCTCTGTAAAATCAATAAATAAAGTATTTTTTTTTTAAAAAAGAGAGCCTAATTGGGGCTACTTTTTAAAAAATTATTTATTTATTCTAGAGAGAAAGGGATTAGGGGAAAGAGAGAGAGATTAATTTGTTGTTTCATTTACTTACGCATTCATTGATTGATTCTCATATATGCCCTGACCAAGGATCGAACCCATGACTTGGCATATCTGGATGACACTCTAACCCAGTGGTAGTCAACCTGGTCCCTACCGCCCACTAGTGAGCATTCCAGCTTTCATGTTGGGCAGTAGCGGAGCAACGAAAATATAAATAAAAAGATAGATTTAACTATAGTAAGTTGTTTTATAAAGATTTATTCTGCCAAATTTAGAGAAAATCTGACATAAAGTACTTGGTAAGTAATTATTATTATATACTTTAACTTGCTGTAACTCTGCTTTATAAATTTTATAAAGTAAAGTTACTTCCCTACTTTATAAATCACCATTACTGTGGAACCGGTGGGCGGTTAGAAAATTTTACTACTAACAGAGATACAAAAGCGGGCGGTAGGTATAAAAAGATTGACTACCCCTGCTCTAACCAAATACCTGGCCAGGGCCAGATGGGGCTGTGTTTAACACTGGTACTTTTAAAGGTGCCCTTTAGAATGGAAACGATAAGTGTTAGAAGGAGAGTGCTTTCCGATCAATCTCGACAGCAGAAGGTGGTTTAAAACAGGCTTTACTGGATATGCAAACTGTTCTGCACCTTAAGATTGGCCTCAGAGAGCGAAGGAGCCTTTGTCGGGAAGGGTCAGGTCAGGAAGAGGGCGAATGTCCAGCTGGATGCCATGCCAGGCAGCCTGAACCCACAAGGAGCACGAGGCCCTGCTTCCACTGGGAAGCGGGAAAAGCAGGGCTAGGGTGGATGGAAGGGCAGATCAGAGGACTTGCCAGCACTTTGGGGTGTTGGGGTCCTGTGGGAAAGCTTGAACCACTGAATTAGTCCAAAGGTCTAATTGAGTTGGAGATTTGTGCAACCCAGGGAACAGAGGCTGATGGAGATGAACCAAACCTGTTTAAATATGGTGGGGGCTGGGAGTGCCTCTGTCTCTATATGATGCCCAGTGTAACAGAGAGGGGAGTTAGAAAACCAGTCACCGCTGGTATAAGGACCTGTGCATAGTTATTGGGTGACCACTCCTTATACAAAACGGACTTCTTCAGGTGTCCCTGTTCTGTGTGTATGAAGTAAGATTTGCCTGTGAACAAAATATCTTCTTCCTAAATGTGGCTCTATATTTATCAGATTCATTTCAAAGCTCTTTTGGAAACCAAATTAAGCGATTGCTTCTGGGTGGACCAGCAGGTGGTGCTAGAAGAGCTTCCAAAGACTTTCACCCTGGAGGTAGGAAACCCCGCCCCTAAAGCTGCCCTAGCAGAGTTTATATGCTCCGGTTGGATTTGGGGCCTCCAGTTGGACCTTCCGTTTTCTTCTGCCTTTACTTTCAAATTTTATTTCATTTTCTTCTTAAAAAATAAAAAACTTTACCAATTGTATCTAGAATCATAGACTTTGGTCTTGTGAACACACACACAAACACAGTAGTGCAAACATAAACTATTTGCAAAATGCAGAAGAAAAAAAAAGATCTCCTAATATTTCACTACCCAGAGACAAGTGTCAGTACACTTTTGTTCATTGTGTAGATGCTTAGGGTCATGATTACAGTCTGGGATGTTCAATGTTCAGATCTAGAAAGGACTCAGAATCCTCTAGTCCAGCTCCTTCCCACTGTGAGGTCATGGGACCCAGATAGGGCCAAGGTCACCCAGCCAGGCCGGCAGTGCCGTCCCTGCGGGCCCATTGCCCTGTCCTGAATTATGCGTACCATTCACCCTGCCTGTCCCATCGGGCACCATCACCTCCAGGGCCTCTGCCTTCCCTTTCTTCCATTCCTTTCTGAGCAGGACTTTGCCCGGAGTGCGGTGGGAGGTTGGTTTAGAGCTGATGAGGCTGCAGATTCTTCTTGTCAGGGAACAAAAGGTTGTTCTCAGAGGCACAGAGGAGTGTGGAAGACTGAGCATGTTCTGAAGAAGGGAGGAGTTCTGGAAGCTGCAAACGAGGTGAGAAAACCGTTAAGCAGATGCCGAGCGTGCAGAACTGTAACGATGAACAAACCGCCAAGGAATTAGTGTGAGAACATTCGTCTCTTTAGATGAGCCCAGGGTCCAGAGCCCAGGGAATTGTGTCTTCATGGAATCAGTAATTATGTTAGGAATATAATTTCATGTTGATCATGTTTGTGAAAACAGGAAGCATGAGATTGATTCCACAGGGCTGGGTGATATATTTCACATAAATGTATAAAGAATATGATATTATGTGGATTAACCAAAAAAGAAACAGGGAAAGGCTGAGTTCTATAATGCTTGAGTAGGAAACTACCATTTCCTAGTCCGATCAAAGCTTGGACCTTTGGAAAGCATTTATAAATAACTAGAGGGTTGTTCAGATACAATGCCAAACTGTACCCAGCAGGGTTAGTGTGTAGGAAGACCACCCACCATACTGTGGCTTTTGAAGACTTATCAAGAGTCTGTTATGTGCTTGGGACCATGTTGTGCCAAGGAAGGCAGAACACAGAGATGGATAAGGCAGCTAACAGAGCTCCTGGCCGAATGGTAGAGAAATAATTGAAATGTGTTTTAGAAAATAATACTTATTAGAAAGCTATGTATCTGTCTGAACAGCTGTACTCACTTTTTTTTTCCTCACAGAAAGCTACACATATCCTAAGTGTACAGCAATAAGTATTTTTTTAGATTTTATTTATTCATTTTTAGAGAGAGAGATAGAGAGAGAAGGTAGGGAGGAGCAGGAAGCATCAGCTCCCATATGTGTCTTGAGCAGGCAAGCCCAGGATTGCAAACTGGTGACCTCATTGTTCCAGGTTGACGCTTTATCCGCTGTGTCACCACAGGTCAGGCAGCATTACGTATTTTTACAAACTGAACACACCCAAGTAACCTGCACCCAGATTAAGAAACTGGACATGACAGCACTCTAAAAAGCTCCGTATGTCCCCATTGGGTCATTGTCCCTCTCCTATACCATCCTGACTCCTTCCACCATAGGTTAGTTCTGCCTGGTTTTGTACTTCATCTAAATGAAGTTTTACAGAACACAATCTTCTACATCTGTCCTGCTCAAATCACCTCTGTGAGATTTCCCCACATAGTGTGGAGTTGTAGATTGTTCATTCCGCTGTGAAACTATCATACAGCTGACATCTCCGTCCCCCTGTTGGTGGGCATTTGGGTGATTTCTGGCACAAATAGCACTGCTATGAATGCCTTCCAGTGGATGTATGATCGCTTCTCTAATGGCTGTGGCTTTCATAGTCTGAGAATTTTGATTATTGCTTAATGCAAATCTTAAATGCCACTGTCCTCCGCAGTATGCCCACACTTCTCTTCCCAGGCACTATCAGAGGTCTTTACCTGGGGTCCCACAGCATTTGACACACCTATTTTTTCACACGTCCAGTTGAGCTCACAGAAATTGCAAAGCTGTGTTTCATTTGCACCTGTTTGCCCTCCACCTAGCCCCGTGTCTAGACTCCAGACTCATCCAGGTTCCCTTTCTCCCTTCTTTATCAGTGACCCGGCTGAGGACAACGTCATCAGAGCTGCAACTGGATCAAAGCTGCCAAGGTGGCTGCGTGCCAGAGGGCAGGCTCAGCACGGCAAGTGGCGGCGCGTCTGGATGTATAAACTCTGCAGAGGAAATTTAACAGGGATAAATGCAACGGTTTTACAATTAGTTAAAGATAAAATCAGGGCAGCATGGTGAGGGAAAACCTGTCATGGTGGTGGCTGCAATTGTGTGGCATGAACTGTCTAGAGGTGTAACGTGAGCCCACAGGGCGATCATTGCTCGAAGAAGTGAATGCTGCCCTCACTGCAGGATCATTTTCCTTCCGTTCCCTGTCCTTCCCTGCTCAGCCCCTGCTTGTGTTGGGAGCGGGGGTGTGGGGGTTGATTGATGCCAAGGAGGTGGGATGGGGTAGGGGGAGAGTGGGAGGGAGGTGAGTGAAGTTTGGGAGGTGAGACATCTCATGGATTATCACTGCTGAAGGCAGTGACTCGTCTTGGTTGTCACTGAGCGTTTGTGGACTAGGGATGTTTGTAACTGAGAGGATGGAATGCCATTGAAGATTTAGAGCAGGGGAAACAGGCTGACTGTTGTGATTTATGTTGGTCCAGGAAGCAGTGGCCTGGGAAAGGGTGGCCACCCCTCCCTGAAGACCCTGAGGAGGGCAGAGGGGCAGGCTGGGCCACCAGGTGGAAGTTTTCCATTCAGCCTCCCATCACTTTTCTCATCAGCTCTGACTTTTTAAAATGAGCCTAATTAACCTGATCATTTGCTCTGTGGGTTTCTTCTCTCCCTAAAATGCAGGAAAATGTCCAAAAGGAGAAAGGCCTCCCCCAGGGTGAGGTTACCTGGAACAGGCGAGAAGAGGCAGCTACTGTGTCAGGACAGTGACATCGTCGTTACCCTTAGTGGCTTTCATTCCAGGGCAGGCCCGGGGATGCTGTAGAGAGAGTGAGCACCAACCAGAGACCCAGGTTCTAATCCCCACCCTGCTATTCTCTACCTCAAGTGACTTCAGTTCTCATTCATTAGAGAAGAGCTTAGCCTTCTCTGTCACGTAGCTACCCTCTGACTCAGACAAGAAATGGTCTATTTAATGGGCATCTTTGGGGGAGGCAGACGTACACATTAAGGATCAGTTTTTACATCTGGACAGGAGGTACCATGCCCCTCACCACTTGCAGGGCTTATCAAACATTGCCTTTAGTCAATCAATACAAATCCTTTCCCCCAAATATTATAAAGGGAAGTAAGCTAAGCTAAGCTTTCATGTACTAAAAGCTACTTTGAGTACATGGGCCTGTGTTAACATGTTAATTACTGGACTGCCAGAGTCACGAATGAAGGGTTTACCATTGCCATGGTAACTGGTAAAGGCTGAAGGGGGTGGTGCTAGAGGCTAGGTCTGTGATGGCTTCAGCCAGGAGAAGGATTGGAGCATCATCAAGACAGGTCACAGTCAGCGTAGAAAGAAGTGATCAAGTCCCAGAGAAATTAAACTGGAAAATGCAGGTCAGGTTGTTTCTTGATACTGATGGCTTCAGGGATGAGATCTTATAGCAGATGGGAAAGGGGGACCAACATTTTAAAGAAAAGTTTTTATTGAAATATAACTAACATGCAGAAAAGTACACTCACTGTAAGTGCATCATTCAATACATTTTCACAAACTGAGTAATAAGTAATAGTAATTCAAGCCTTCACGTCTGCTCCCCACCCACCCAAAGGAGACCCGCTGTCCTGACTCGCAATGCTCAGGCCCGTTTCACCTGCTCTTGTATTTCATACAAATAGAATCGTGCAATATGTGCTCTTTTGAGGCTGGCTTCTATAGTTCACCATCATGTTTGTGCGCTTCATCAATACTGTTGCTTAGAGATGTCATTTTTCAGTTCTGATTCATGTACAAACACACATTTCTTATCGATCCATTACTTGCTGAACATTTGGTTTGTTTCCAGTTTGAGGCTATTAGGAATGTAGTTGCTGTGAAAAAAAATTTTTTTTTTATTGATTTTTTAATTGATTTTTAGAGAGAGGGGAGAGAGAGAGAAGGGGGAGGAGCAGGAAGCATCAACTCCCATATGTGCCTTGACCAGGCAAGCCCAGGGTTTCGAACCGGCAACCTCAGTGTTCCAGGTCGACGCTTTATCCCACTGCGCCACCACAGGTCAGGCAAAAAAATTTTTTTTTTTTTTTTAATATTTTTTTTTCTTTCTTTCTTTTTTTTTTTTTTTGTATTTTTCTGAAGCTGGAAACGGGGAGAGACAGTCAGACAGACTCCCGCATGTGCCCGACTGGGATCCACCCGGCACGCCCACCAGGGGCGACGCTCTGTCCACCAGGGGCCGATGCTCTGCCCCTCTGGAGTGTCGCTCTGCGGCGACCAGAGCCACTCTAGTGCCTGGAGCAGAGGCCAAGGAGCCATCCCCAGCGCCCGGGCCATCTTTGCTCCAATGGAGCCTCGGCTGCGGGAGGGGAAGAGAGAGACAGAGAGGAAGGGGGGGGTGGAGAAGCAAATGGGCGCTTCTCCTGTGTGCCCTGGCCAGGAATCGAACCTGGGTCCCCCGCACGCCAGGCCGACGCTCTACCACTGAGCCAACTGGCCAGGGCTGAAAATTCTTATGTACAGAAGCTCTCTCTTTTTTTTTTTTACTTTTATTTATTTTTATTTTTTTATTTATTCATTTTAGAGAGGAAAGGGGGGGGTGGGAGAGAGAGAGAGAGAAGGGGGAGGAGCAGGAAGCATCAACTCCCATGTGTGCCTTGACCAGGCAAGCCAGGGTTTTGAACCGGCAACCTCAGTGTTTCCAGGTTGACGCTTTATCCACTGCGCCACCTCAGGTTAGGCTAAACAGTTTCCCAAAGTTTTCAACTAGCTTTGATTCAGCCGTGTGAGAGAGCCCCCTGCCCCCCAGGCACCTGGTAAACATTGACAATAGTCTGCTAATTTATGTAGTAAAGCTAAGAACAAGTGATCAAGGTTAGGGGAGATAGGCCTAGCTTTTCGTTGCAGGGGTTCTTAACCTGGAAGGGGGCTATCCATGGATAGACTCGGGGAGATACATGAGCTTGAATAGGAAAAAAGCCATCGTATCTTTATTTCTACTAACCTCTCCCTGAAATAAAGCCTCCCCTCCATGAAGAATGCCGGCAGCAGCAGACACAGTAGCATTAGCTGTACCTGTGCTCGTGACCCACTAGAATCACAGATGTTTTCAGGACACATTACAGGTAGGTGGTTGTTGGTCAAATAAGTTTGGAAATATGATATATATGTTTGCTCGCTTATAGTTTGCATTGGGTGTGGGGGACAGGTTGTAAGCAGGCAGGATCCTTATAGCTTAAGGCTTAGTTTTAAAACTAAGCTTTTCCCCACACCCTTGACTGTTGCATGGTGGGGGGTGGTGCACTCTCCTGAGGAATCCCACTATGCCTCAGATAAGTGGCTTTGTATCAGAGACTTCCTTGTTTGTGTATTGGATTAAAGGTTTTGATTTCTATACTATAAAGGAGAGCAGAGAAAGGCCACGTGGAGGAGAGGAGAAGCAGCCAAGATGGCGGAGTGCTGAAGGAGAAGCCAGTTTGTGCAGAGAGAAGGAGATGGGGAACAGAGGTGAATAAGGCTGGTGAGGTACAAACCTTTGATCCTAGGAAGAAAACTCGGATAAGTCAGTGGCTTTGGGAGCCCTGAATGGAAAGGAAGTATTTTCCCACTTTGTGTATTTCTTGCCTGCTGGGTGCAAGCTAGGATTAAAGCTAATGGTCCACCAGTTTTTGGCTCTGTTGTTTCATTACCGTCTGTCTGAATCTAATGCAAATCTGCACGGGCCAGGCAGCTGTGATGGTGGCCGTGGCTACTGACTTTACAGTGGTCAACTGTCCTGGTTTGCCAAGGATCTAGGGGACTCCCAGGACATGGGGTTTTTCAGTGTTAAAATGGGAATGTATGGGGCAAAGCAGGACAAGCTGGTCATCCTAATTCCAGATGACATTCCTTACACTTATCATTCTGAATTATAGTAGTTACTAGGTCCACCAGATCTTACTGAATTTTGAAATATTTAATGAGTGTAAAATTGTTTTGATAACTATATTTTAGCATTTGTTTCCCATGTAACCTCTGCATTTTATTTAAGTATTTAAAAACATTATTCTGATCCCTCAGCCTGGTCCTCAACTTCTCCATGTTACCAGATCCAGAAAGCACCCGAGCCTCTTAGCCAGACAAGCCTTCGACGATGCCATCGCTGAGCTGGACACAGGATTCCTATAAGGACTCCTCGCTCACCATGCAGTTGTGAGACAGCCGCACCCTCCGAGTGAGCGACCAGGAGGATGAAGAAACAGGAGAAGGCAACTGAAACCTCCCAGTCCCTGGCTCTTTCTTTTTTTTTTTTTTTTTTTTTTTTTGTATTTTTCTGAAGCTGGAAACAGGGAGAGACAGTCAGACAGACTCCCGCATGCGCCCGACCGGGATCCACCCGGCACGCCCACCAGGGGCGACGCTCTGCCCACCAGGAGGCGATGCTCTGCCCCTCCGGGGCATCGCTCTGCCGCGACCAGAGCCACTCCAGCGCCTGGGGCAGAGGCCAAGGAGCCATCCCCAGCGCCCGGGCCATCTTTGCTCCGATGGAGCCTTGGCTGCGGGAGGGGAAGAGAGAGACAGAGAGGAAGGAGGGGGGATGGAGAAGCAAATGGGCGCCTTTCCTATGTGCCCTGGCCGGGAATCGAACCCGGGTCCCCCACATGCCAGGCCGACGCTCTACCGCTGAGCCAACCGGCCAGGGCCCCTGGCTCTTTCTTCACCGAACACCCCCATCATCACTGATTCTTCTTGCCACTCACTGAATATCTAGTGATAAACCTATCTGTACGAGCAGCACAGCTACTCAGATTTGCCCCTCTACCTCTGAAAAGCAGCTTCAGCTAAATCTTCATGGGCACTGCTGGATTCATGGTTGCTCTGAGCCCACAGGACCTCCCTTTTCGAATTGTGCAGATGAGTGCATTCTGAATGAGACGTTTTATTACAGCTGTTGATCTTTGTGAAATCCAGGTGAAAGCAATAGTAAGTTTAGAAAGGAGAGGTAGCCAAAATAGGCTTCAGTGGGATTTAAATGGTCTATTTAAAATGAGCCGATAGTGTTTTGTTAAGCAGTACATGTTGTGCATGCAGAAATGAATTCACCCCTCCCACCTTTCTTCTGCTAATGGAAAACTGTTAAGGGAAGCTGATGCAAAGAGCTTCCCGATACACTTGCTCCTTTCCATCAGCTTTAGAATAAACTGTTAACACGGGATTTCAGCAGTGTCATGTGTCTCTCTAAATTATGATGCATGCAAACCTTCTTTTCAATGCAGTGCAGCTAACGTTTTGATACCTGCAACTTTTTTGTTTTTTGTTGCAATTAAGAATCATGGATATATATATATATATATATATATATATAGTTTGCTTGGTTTTTTTGTGTTTTTGTCTTTTTTTTGTTACTCTGGCTATTGTCCTTGTGTATCCTGAGAGTGCTGTGTGCATCAGCCCATGTCAATCCAGATGGGTAATTATTGAAACACCAGACTTCTAAATTAAATGTTTTGGAATTCAGTGGGTAAATAAATGCTGCTTTGGGGATAAAAAAAAAAAGGAAACAACAAAACAAAACATTATTCTGAACAGGGTCCATAGGCTCACAAAGGTCTGTGGCACAGAGAGGCATTTCAGCAGGGTCTTGATGTATAAATAGGAGTTGTCCAGATAAAGAAGAGGTCAGGAAGACATTCCAGGTAGAGGAAAGAGCATGAGAAAAGGAATGGAAGTGTCTTAGGGATGCCTCTAGGGACAATAAGGTAAAGATTCTTTTTTTAAAAATTATTTTATTTTATTTTTTATTTTTTTTCATTTTTCCGAAGCTAGAAACGGGGAGGCAGTCAGACTCCCGCATGCGCCCGACTGGGATCCACCCGGCATGCCCACCAGGGGGCGATGTTCTGCCCCTATGGGGCGTCACTCTGTTGCATCCAGAGCCATTCTAGCGCCTGGGGCAGAGGCCACAGAGCCATCCCCAGCGCCCAGACCATCTTTGCTCCAATGGAGCCTCCGCTGCGAGAAGGGAAGAGAGAGACAGAGAGGAAGGAGAGGGGGAGGGGTGGAGAAACAGATGGGCACTTCTCCTGTGTGCCCTGGCCGGGAATCGAACCCGGGACTCCTGCACGCCAGGCTGACGCTCTACCACTGAGCCAACCGGCCAGGGCCAAGGTAAAGATTCTTGATGTGTTTGAAGGAACCTTTTAAAGTTAGACATGGGAAACAATGGCTGAGAGCCGTAACTGCTGATATTTGTGATCCAAGCAACAGTTCCGTGGCTCAGAGTGGGTGATGGTGTGTACCAGGCAAGGCTCGTCAGAGGGTGGCGGTGGTGGCAATTTTGCGGTGGCAGTCTGCAGAGATGACTCCCTGGAAGAAAGACTATGAGGCCAGTCCTTGGAGAGAAGTGAGGATGGGCAGAGGTGGCCAGTGGAGGAATGGATTGCTACCGAGAGGGCTGCGAGGAAGGAAGAGAGGGAGACAGCTCACACCTTTGATGTGCTCAGTTTCCTTTCACAACCGTTTCTGCCCCGGGAGTTTTCCGTGTGTCTGGCTTTGTGGCCTGGGAGGAAGGACTAACACTTACTGAACAACGCAATATCTTTGCTAGCCCTGGATGCTGATCAGCCCAGGTGGGACAATTCATTTATAGGTTTCTAGTAGCAGTTGACAAACTACCTCCACCTCCACCATGAACATTTCTGATTTCAAGGGCTGACCGGGTTCTCTCGCGCCTTCACTATAGCTGCCATATGGAAACATCTTGTATTTCCCAACTGGACTTGAACCAATGTCCCTATCCCAGCTTCTCTGATATCCTGACCCCAAGCGGAGTGCCATGTAGCTGTGAGATGAAACACAGGGAAGAAGGATCAGGTATAAACACCTAAGGGAAAACCAGGTAGAAGGAGAACCAATGGAGGGAAAGCAAAAACATCACGTGTGTAATGCAGATGGGGCATCTGGTCCTTAAAGGATCCAGCAAGGGCTCTGAACAGGGCAAGCAGGTCAAGGTGAGTAAGACAAGTATGTAATATGGGCAGTTCGGAAGCTAACACTCAAATGAAGGCCTCCATTTTTTTAAGGCATGGTATTCACACTGCCCAGTTTTGCCGCAGACTTAGCTCATAGCAGGCAAGGGTGTGCCCTTACTGGTTTGCATAACTTTGCTGTGAGGTGGGGAAGGAAGAGCTGGCACTACATCCTTCCACTGGGCAGAGTGAGAAACTGGAAGAAATGCCTTCTTTGGGGCAAGGGGTAAAGTTTCCACCAGGGATGGAAGTGGTTGAAGTTCTGCATGATGAGTAATTCGCAATCTAGTAGAAAAAGATAATCATTAGATTCATCACAAAAAACTGGTGCATGAAGTAATTTCCCAGGACTCTCATTCATTCATTCATTCATTCATTCATTCATTCATCAAAGATCCATGTCTTATTTTGAGAAACCTTTGGTATTTAATGCTGAGTAAACAGGTCTGAATTTCTGCCACATATAGGTGACAGGTCTATTCACCTGGCAACAATTCCATCAGCTCTTGATACTTGCTGGTCTTAGTGTATTATCTCGCAGGACAGGCAAGCAGGTTTCAAACTCAATGAGTCTGAGTCTGTGGTTAATACAGGGGTGGGCCAAAGTAGGAGTATAGTTGTAATACAAATCAATAATACAATAATTAATAAATAATAAAACAAGAATGAGCTGTGTGTTTCATGTACTCACACCTGTAAATCTACTTTGGCCCACCCCTGTACTGATGTGCTCATCATTTAAAAAAAAAATTTTTTTAAAGATTTTATTCATTTTAGAGAGAAGAGAGATGGGGGTGGGGGAGAATGAAGGGGGAGGAGCAGGAAGCATTAACTCCCATATGTGC
Organism: Saccopteryx bilineata; assembly: GCF_036850765.1. Classification (NCBI taxonomy): domain Eukaryota; kingdom Metazoa; phylum Chordata; class Mammalia; order Chiroptera; family Emballonuridae; genus Saccopteryx; species Saccopteryx bilineata. The sequence goes on from NC_089495.1 coordinate 183,446,497, forward strand.
CTTAACCAGTCAAACCCAGGGCCTCAAACCAGCAACCTCAGCGTTCCAGGTTGACGCTTTATCCACTGTGCCACTACAGGTCAGGCTGTGCTCACTATTTTTATTTTATTTTTGTATTTTTCTGAAGCTGGAAACGGGGAGAGACAGTCAGACTCCCGCATGCGCCCGACCGGGATCCACCCGGCACGCCCACCAGGGGCAACGCTCTGCCCACCAGGAGGCGATGCTCTGCCCCTCCGGGGCATCGCTCTGCCGCGACCAGAGCCACTCTAGCGCCTGGGGCAGAGGCCAAGGAGCCATCCCCAGCGCCCGGGCCATCTTTGCTCCAATGGAGCCTTGGCTGCGGGAGGGTAAGAGAGAGACAGAGAGGAAGGAAGGGGGGGGGGTGGAGAAGCAGATGGGCGCCTCTCCTATGTGCCCTGGCCGGGAATCGAACCCGGGTCCCCCACACGCCAGGCCGACGCTCTACCGCTGAGCCAACCGGCCAGGGCTGCTCACTATTTTTAAAGACCAAGAGTGTCACATTACATTTCTCAGCTTTCAGTAATTTAGGCTTTGACCCGGTGACCACTGGGCCAAGTGTTTATAAACACAGTGGACACGAGGTTATTAGTGTTTCTGTACATTTTCCTGGAACACCTGTGAGAAAAACAAGTGGATAGAAATGTTCTTACAACCAATTACATCTCAAACAATGCCTAACTCTTCCCAACTCTCTCAACACTTCTATTATTAGGTGGGTAATTCTATGCTTTAAAAATAGAAACTTCATTGGGAATATGATTCACATACCATGAGATTCACCATTGCAATACAATCCAGTGATGTTCAGCAGATTCATAAAGTTGTTCATTGATTACCACTGTCTAATTTCAGATTACCACTGTCTAATTTCAGACTATCTTTATCACACCAGAAAGAAAGCCTGTCCCCCTCGGCAGTCACTTCTCATTTCCCCACCTCTCTCTAGCCCCTGGCAATCATGAGTCTACTTTCTGTCCGTATGGATTTGCCTAATCTGGATATTTCCGTTAAAGTGAATCATACAATATTTACCTTTTTGTGTCTGACTTTTTTCACTTGGCCTCACGTTCCCAAAGTTCATCCATGTTATAGCATGGATCAGAATCTCATCCAGCTCTTTGTGGTTGAATAATATTGTATGGTCTACTTCTCCCCGGAGGACACCCCTGCTCTTCCATGTCATGTTGTGGTTTTACCCTCCCATACTAGGAGATGACAAATGAGACAATGTTTCTGTTGTCAAGTTACTCTTCAGGTGATTTTGTCAGAAGTCAAGATGGCAGTTTTCAGTAGGCATTTTCCGTAAGTTGGATGAACAGAGCCAAAGAGCCTATCCTGCTTTATTCACTGAGTACATATCCAAGCATTTTCTGGGGAAGGTAGCAGCTAAAGCTGGTGGATATCAGATGTGTAGCAGAGTCACAATGGGCCTCTTACATGGGTGGCAGTGAAAAACCTTGCTCCTAAAATTCTCAAAGCTAAGAATGATCTCTGACTGATGGTACAGGGTGTGGTGGGATCTGGGCATGGCTGAGCATGTAATAATTTGTTCATTCTCTTCTTCATTCATCACAGGACAAAATAAAAGGAAATTCAGAGACATGCAGAAGAATGGGGAAATAGGGTGTTGGCTAGAAAGAAAATACAGCCTCCTTCCTCAATGGGCTCTCTGGTGTGCGGGTCTCGATGATGGGCAAGGCCACCTGGCACACAGCTGGGAGGTCCTGGACAAGTGGGGCTCTCCTGTATGTTGGAGCTGGTGAGCGGGGCCATAGAGAAACCTGAGTGGACACATTCCATGTGTGGGCAGCTACTGTGCACAAGGAATGGGCACGCCTAGCATTTGGAATTTGGCAGCATGATAGGATAGGCTCTTGCCAGGCTTCTATAACACCCACAGAATTATAGCTGACACTGCTTGATTTTAACTCAGTGTAACTCAAAGCTAGGTGTGTTATTTGTGTGTTGCAGGTTATTTGTGTAGGAGGCACATTATCTGGCTTAGGGTTTTAGATCTCCCGAAGTATGAGCCAAACTAAACAAATTTGGTTATCATGAAACTACTTTGTGCCAGCCATGGGGCGTGGGGGCAGGATTTCAGGCACTGGGCCTGGAATGGAAGGCTTTGTTTGCTTTACAATGGGCACTGAGGGAGGAACCTTTGACAATTCTAAGTGGAGTGGTGGGCAGTGGTCCAGTCCATTGAGGATATAATGTATCCAGCATTTTTATTAGAACCCTGGCAGAGTGTGTGAATATAGTGCCCCCCAAGGCACTGGCAGTCCTGGGAATGCCTTTGAACTGTGTTGAGTGACACTGGCACACTGTTGTAACATTTCTAGGAAAATGGTATCATGGACTGATATGTGTCCCCACAAAATTCATATGTTGAAGTCTTAGTCCCCTATACCCCAAAATGACTATCTGGAGATAGGGCCTTTAAAGAGTTCAAGTTAAAATGGGGTGGGCCTTCATCCAATATGATGAGTGGTGTCCTCATAAAAAGGTTAGAACACATGTGAAGATTAGGAAGACTGCGGGGAGATATAAGGGAGAAGACGGCCATTTACAAGCCCAGGAGAGAGGCTGCGAAGAAACCAACCTGCCAACGTCTTCATCTTGGACTTCCACGCTCTGGAACTGTGCGAAAATGAACTTCTGTTGTTTAAGCCACTCAGCCAGTGGAACTTCATGTGGCAGCCCTAACGAGCCATTAGAGACGGTATAGTCAGCAAGGAAGGCAATGAAAATGGGGCCCTGTAAGTTCTTCTGAAGTCACTGGGTTAAGTAAGGGTGCTAAGGGTTGGAGTAACTGAAAATTGATCTTTGCCCAATACAAAATTTAAGATAATGACTTTGCGTTTATTAATGCTAGTTTTCAGAGAGGGAGGAAGGGAGAAGAGGGCCATCTGCCAGGACAGTTAGGTGGGCACGCTGGTGGCTCCCAGGCTGGGGGCTCCAGCAGGTAAGCCACGCTCTCGTGACTACAACTACAGACTCCACAGAAGGCGCTCAGCTCAGCTCTTGTTTAATTGTAGTCAGATAGTAAACATTTATAAATTTTTTATACAACAAAACAAAGTACATGCAAAGTTACAAATATAGAAAATATAAAGTACATGCATATTTCAAAGACCACTTTGGATCCTTATACAAAACTATTCAGTGCACATTGTAAGCCTAAGGACCACACAAAAGGGTTTCCCACATATTAAGTATTTAGTACCTTACAAAAACAGGTAATGCATTAGATACTTCAGATGTTAACTGCTCTAACTAAAATTTCTAAGTTTCTCATATGCAATATACATGTATATATTTTTTTACATAGAATACCCACACAGTACAAGCCAATAACATTGCGGAGTAGTAATATAGATCTGCTAGGTGACAATATTGAAGGATCCAGGGCATAATTTGAATTTAAATAACAAAGACGGAAGTTCTTTTTCCACTCTGAATGGATCTGGATTATATTTCTGTCATCTCCAACCTAAGATTTCTTTTTTGGATTGATGCCTTATTCTTCAATTCAGAGATGGACACAACCTAATTCTGGTTTTTAACAATTATAAGAGAGCAAGGAGGAAATGCAAAATTCTTCATATACCAATCATTTTTATCTCCTAATCTATGATAACAATGTTTTTACAGCTGCAGCTTCCTCTGTATTAAAATCTCCTGGCTTGACCTAATATCTAAATTAATGAACAAAGGAGGTTTTTTCTTAGTGTCCAGAAGGTAATTTCACTTTTAATTGCCTTAATTATCTACAGTTTATGTTCCTAAAGAAAGGAATGCCACACGTAGGTACCCTCCAAGGGCACCACTCCCAAATATTGGATATTTTTAGTCCCCAAATTCTTTCATATTGTGTTAGTTACGTTCATTCCCTATGAAAATGTCCTCTGCCCAGAGGTCTAGTGTTGCATGAACATTTATTCTGGATGCAATAGCTGCTGTGTAACCTGTACTGCAAAATGCAAAAACACTGTCACAGTTCTCTGCAGACACAGCACACACACTCTCTAGCAGGCTGACCTGTGCCCAAGAGCTCAGGATTTCTAGTTTTGTTTTTTTGAATGAGTATCCTTCCAAATTTGGCAGAAATGCTGTTGAAACAGGCAAATGCAGTCAGGTTTTCTTAAATGAGAAAACATGTCCAAATTGCTACAAAACCAGTGCTAACTAAGATGAGACATTAGTGCGCTGTGCTCTAGTGGGGCAAGGAGCAGGAGGTATGTAGGCAAAGGTAATTTAGAGACTGTTTGGAGGATATTTTAGCCTCAATCTGTTGCACTAGACAAAAAATAAGCCTAGATCATGGAATGATTATTTGCTGTTACACTCTTACTGGTCAGTACTTGCAGTGGCCCAGGAAGGGCTCAATCAAACGGGGCTTGAATACATAGCATGCCAGGCCGGCTCTACATTTCCCCGTGCCATCAGTGCCAAGGGTATTATTAGCCTACAGGTGACAAAGGGAGAAGCAAGAACGAGACACTGCCATTAAAGGGCTGCAGGTAGATACCCCCTCCCCCAACCTGGTAAGAGATGAAGATGAAGATGGTGGCAACAGAAAGCCGCCCTCATCCTACTATTAGGAAAATAAGGAAGGAGAGGAGGAGGATGACAGGAGGGGAGGAGAAGAAGACCATGCTCGCCCCTCTTTGGTAAGCAGCTTCTCTCTGGTACTGGTACTGGGTGACGCACATCTCCTCCACCACGCGCTCCATGATCTTGACGTCAGTCTCGGTGAAGTTGTCCCCCTTGGTGGTGGTGGTGATCGTATGCTGCTTGACCGTGGTGTTGACGCAGTCGCGCACAAAGCTGTTCTGGTTGTTGTACTGATCCACAGGCTTGTAGTACACTTGGTTGGGGAAACGGTTTATGTTTTCACGATAGTAACGGTCCTCATAGTCACTGCCAAAGTGTATGACAGGCCTGCTCATGGCACTCCCCAGCATGTAGCCGCCCAGGCCCCCCACCACTGCCCCAGCGGCGGCAGCTCCTGCCACGTGCTTCATGTTGTTTTTCGGCTTACTGGGCTTGCTCCATTGATTGTGGGAGCCACCACCTTGACCCCAGCCTCCGCCACCATGGGGTTGACCCCAGCCTCCGCCACCATGGGGCTGACCCCAGCCACCGCCATGGGGCTGACCCCAACCACCACCTCCGTGGGGCTGTCCCCAGCCGCCACCATGGGGCTGTCCCCAGCCGCCACCATGGGGCTGTCCCCAGCCGCCACCGCCCTGGGGTGGGTAGCGGTTGCCTCCAGGACTTCCCTGCCCCGGGTATCGGCTCCCCCCACTGCTGCCTCCTCCTCCAGGCTTCGGTCGCTTCTTGCAAAGGACCATGTCACTCCATGTGGCCACAAAGAGAACCAGGATCCAGCCGCCGATGTGGCTTTTCACCATGATGACTTATCTGCAAAATGGAGAGGGTGTCAGAGTACCATGTCTATGTTGAAACCATTTAACGCTTGCTACGCAACTAATGAATGCAGAGCAGTGGCCTCGGCACCTCGGCGGTATAAATGCTCTCACTTTGTGCCTCTCCTTTCTAGCACTCATGACAAAAGTGACTCTTAAGTAAAGGGTTAACATAATGCTTGCTCCTTCTCTAAGGAAAATTTGACCTTAAGCTAATTTCTGGATCTGTTTCCTGGAAATTTGATAAAGATGGAATGCCAGCAACATTGCTTATGGTAAAAATAACTTCTGATTTATAAACTGCAACTGGACTGGGAAAACCTATAAACACCTGATGGGTTTGCCACCAGCTTGGGCTTTAGAGCAGTGATCCTGGCACCTGACACTCCTTGTGGGGACCCTGGAAGCTGTGCCCATAGGGTGGGGCCAGGGGCTTCTATGCCAAGGGGAACCTCTTCCCTACCAATGTGGATCTCACGCCCTTAAACCTGAGTAGTCACTGTGGGGCCTGGGGGGTGGAGACAAGTCCCGGCTGCTGGGTAGACTACTCCATGGCCCAGGTGTGGCCCTTATGGAAGTCATGGCCCAGGTGTGGCCTCTACTAATGTCTAGTTAGGAAGACCCTCAGGGGCTGCTGTGAAATGAGATAACTTTGTAAATAGTTGGTTTCTGTCTCTTCTCCCCTGGGAGAATGTAAGTAGGAAGAATTCTCTTGTTTGCTGCTATTTCCTTGGGGACTAGGGCAGTTCCTGGCACAGGGCAGGAACACAATAGATATCTGTTAAGTGAAGGAATTAATATCCCCTGAATAGATAAATGCCTACAACAATTTCCTCAAAGGAATACTTTTTTTTTTTGAAATAGGAGATATGCTGGATTTTGCAAATCCACGTGTAAATTCATCTTTTTCTCTGTAGATGGACAGACAGGTGGAGCTGCTTAAAGTGGGGTCAGAGTGCTGTGTTCACAAGATGTGCAGTCATTCACTGACGGAATGAGTTTTAGGTCAGCATGTCATGGTCTATGAGTGTCTGATTTTCCTCTAATTTTTGGCAGAAAAACCAAAACAAAACATGTCTTTTATATAAGGTCTTAGGAAAAAATCAAATAACCTAAATATCCTGGATGATCATTTATGCCCCTTTGCAGAATGTTTATTCATTCAATTAAAAGACATCTCCTTCCAGACTAAAGATCTCATTTATTCTATGTGCTCGGGCCCAAGGGCAGAGCTCAAAAGCACATAGCAGAATGATTATTAAACAGTTCCTATTGTACCCCACGTCAAACCACATGCTCTAAAATATCTTTATGTTCCATAAAACCAAAAATGGCATATGCTCTAATGCTGACGTCAAACTTATCCCCAGCAGTTTATCTTCATATAGAAGTGGTACATTCCGCCTGACTAGGTGGTGGCGCAGTGGATAGAGCGTCGGACTCAGATGTGGAAGGACCCAGGTTCAAGACCCCGGGGTTGCCAGCCTGAGCGCGGGCTCAACAACAACAACAAAAGCTCACCAGCTTGGACCCAAGGTCGCTGGCTCGAGCAAGGGGTTACTCAGTCTGTTGAACGCCCGTGGTCAGGGCGCATATGAGAAAGCAATCAATGAACAACTAGGGTGTTGTGGTGAAAGGCTGATGATTGATGCTTCTCATCTCTCTCCGTTCCTGTCTGTCTGTCCCTATCTCTCTCTCTCTCTGGCCCTATAAAAATAAATAAAAAAATAAAAATAAAAGTGGTACATACCAAGTACTAGAAAATTATTTTTCATAACCTTTAGAACTAAAGACTAAATTGGATAATATTCCAAAGAAGGATGAAACAAATAAATAAATTAAAATCCTGTTTATTTTTTTACTATCATGGAAATGTCTTGGTGAGCCCTGGCCAGTTGGCTTAGTGGTAGAGCATCGGCCCAGTGTGTGGATGTCCCAGGTTTGATTTTCGGTCAGGGTACCCAGGAGAAGTGCCCATCTGCTTCTCCCCTTCTCTACCTCCGCCCCCCCCCCACTCCTCTCCTGCAGCCATGGCTCAATTGGAGCAAGTTGGCTTGGGGCGCTGAAGAAGGCTCAATGGCCTCTGCCTCAGATGCTAAGAAGAGCTCAGATGCTGAGCAACAGAGCAACACTCCAGATGGGCAAAGCATCGCCCCCTAGTGGGCTTGCCAGTGGATCCTGATGGGGGTACATGTGGGAGTCTATCTCTGCCTCCCCTCCTCTCACTGAGTAATAATAAAAAAAGGATAAAAAAGAAATGTCTTCGTGGTCATAAGTAATTAAAAGTACATTTGAATGTTAGGAGCCAAGTTTAACTGCTTTGATCATGCCAATTTAGAATTTTTGGAGGCCCTTCGAGTAGGGGTCAGAGGGGCAGGGTCCTGGGACATGTCGACTGGCCTCACCCTTGTACCCACACCGCCTGGTACCACAGCCTCTGCAGGCCTCTTCTCCTGATCTGCTATGTTTACTCATGGGGACCAGTTCCTGGCCTCATGCTGCTCGTCCTGCTGCTCAGACACCGCAGGGAAGTAACCCAGGGCATTATCACCACCAGTCAGTACCTCCTAATCGGGAGGGGTTTGTGTCAACAACTATTTCATTCACTCCAATAAGCCAAACCCAGCCAACACCCTAGAGCTAGTCTTGAATTTTCTTTCTCATATGTGTTGACGTTATCAGCAGATCTTACCAGTCCATCTTGAAAACAAATCCCAAATCCTGAAATCTGTCCCATTTTCCAACACTACCATCCCAGCTGAAGCCTCCTCCATCTCTTCTACGGGAGTCTTTCAACAGTCTCCGCCAAGCCTTCCTGCTTCTGCCTGGGGCACACTGTATCTTCTCCACTCAGTGGCTTGACTGCTTTTCATACTCAGGTCACACCCTGCCACCCCTTCAGGTTCAGGATAAATTTTGCAAAACACCTTTTCCTGCAATGGTCAACTGGCTACCATCTTTACTCAGTTAAACCAACATTTACTTCACATGCCAAGCATCGTGGCGGAGTCTGGCTGGCTGGAGATGTTACCTGAAATGGTTGACAGGGGAGGCAGAGGAGGCTGGAAGGGGAGCTCTATAAGCTCAACTAGACAGGTGAGCAGGCGATAACACCACTCAGTAAAAGAGGCACAGAGAGGAACGTGGTCATCAGGGAGCCAGACGCAGAAGGCGGATGAGGCCACAGAGCACTCCGAGTGAAGACAGGTGGTGAGAGAGAAGACTGGCACGTCTGGGGCTCCCAGGGGGTTTCCTGGATGTGAAGCTTCAACGTGCACTGGAGAGGCAGGCAGAGGCCAGGCCTCATAAACAAAAGGCCTCATAAACAAGGTGAGCAGCATCCTGACTTGGCTAGGAGTGTTTACACCAGCTGTTCCTGCACTAATATTAATAGTGCTGCTCTCACTCTCAAGAGAGTCCCAGTTTGGATGCTAGGTTATACCGTTAGTCTAATTACAAGGCATGTCAAGTAGTCTGGACTTGTCCCTGAGGCAGTGGGGAGCTACTGAAGAGTTTGGGGTTTTCTTTTAGAAAGAACATTGTGGAGACTGGACTGGGGGCTGTGCGTGTGTGTTACAGGAGGGAGGTACAGAAACTAGTTAGAAGGGTGATTGAAGTAGAGGCAGACGATGGCCTTGGCCAGGGGATGGAGAGTAAATAGACGGCTTGATTCAGAAGGCAGCTTCTGGAGGGCTTGGTGTTTGGTGTGGAAGGTGAGAGACTGGAAGAGTTGAGGTTTCTCGACTGGGCAGCCTGTGGACAGAATGCAGGGGTGGAGCAGGTCTGAAGGGAGACTAAGGCGGAGTGTGACTCTGGCAATGCTGTGATCGAGCTACATGTGGGACAACAGATACCAGTAGGCAGCCTGGTGAGTCTAGAGTTGAATAAGGACCATGGACTGGAGAGACAGGTAACAGGGGACCAGAGTCATGGCATGTGTTGCTGATGAGTAATTTAGAATTGAATACCAAATTCAATTTGAAACTTGCTAGAATAGACTATTCTATAAATTATTAATATGTTCATACTAACAATACAGTCATAGACTATATTAAGACTAGACTATTTTAAAATCAGTGGAGAACAAAAGTGACATTTAATTATAAAAAGCATTAAAAATGATGATATTTTGAAATAGAGAATAATTTCTAAGGATAGGAGGGATTCAAAACTTACATGAGAGCTTGGAGAATCTTTCTGTTTGTGAGACAATAAGGAAGATCTTACTGTATTTAATCCAAACCTCTTACTCTACAAATGAGGCCACCAAGATTCAGAAAGGTCAAGTGACATATCCTTGATTACGGTGTTGGGTGGTGAAATTGCTGGGAACGGAAACTGGGTTTCTGAGTTCGTGGCTGTGCTATGACACTGATCATCTAAGATCCTCTCGATAAAGGGTCAGGTTGTGGCCCAGTTCTCTGGTACATTCCAGACATTAAGTATTTGATAAAGGTCAATACTTATTTATCACAAAAAAATTTACTCTCAGAAGACTAGGAATAGGAGGAAACTCCCTTAACTTGATAAAGGTTGTGTAACAAAAACAGCAAATATAATGAATAACTTTTGCATATGTTCCCTTTAAGATCAGAATAAGACAAGGATGTCCATCATCTCAGGACATATGCAAAGACAAGGAAGTAACGAGTGTAAGAGCTGCAAAAAAACACAGCTCCAGCTTTCATTATTTGCTATTACTGTATTTTTCACCCCATAAGACGCACCTGACCATAAGACAGGTTTTAAGGAGGGAAATAAGAAAATAATATTCTGAACCAAATGGTGTGCTAAAATATTTAAGAAAATACTGTATTTTTCACTTCGTAAGACACATGGGCATTTCCCCCTCCACTTTTTTTGGGGAAAAAAGTACGTCTTATGGAGCAAAAAATACAGTAACTTAATCATGTGCATAGAAAATCCTCCAGACTCAACAGAGGTAACATGAGACCCAGTACTAGAGCTCAGCAAGGTTATGGGATAGATGATCGACCTACAAAAATCAACACCACTGCTCTACACCAGCAATAACTGACCAGAAAACATTTTTAGGAAATACGACATTCACAAGAACAACTCAAACTGCAAAGAATCTAGATATTGGTTTAACTAGAAGAAAATAAGACCGGGGGAAAAAATTTTAAACTCTAATAAAGAACATAGACGATGATCTATAAGAATGGAAAGGGTCTTCCATAGTCTTGGTCAAGATAACTTAGTATTATAAAGATGTTAATTATTCCAACATGAACCTAAAATTTCAATAAAATGCCAATAAAAATTATAATCGGATTTTTTGAGTTCAATAAATTCACAAGTAGAAAGAAATGTCCATGAATAGCAAACTCAATTTTAAAATAAAAAAGAGGCCTGACCTGTGGTGGCGCAGTGGATAAAGCGTCGACCTGGAAATGCTGAGGTCACCGGTTCAAAAAACCCTGGGCTTGCCTGGTCAAGGCACATATGGGAGTTGATGCTTCCAGCTCCTCCCCCTGTCTCTCTCTCCTCTCTGTCTCTCTCTTTCCCTCTCTCTCTCCTCTCTAAAATGAATAAATAAATAAATAAATAAAAATAAAAAAAAATTAAAAAAAAAGACAGAATAGGAGACTGAGAGAAGTTACTGAAGAACAAAATATGATTAAAATAAATAAATAAATAAATAAATAAAAAAGAGGAAGGAATGTGCCCTATCAGACATTAAATTCTACTACAAGCCATAGTAATAAAGACTATATGGTTACAGTCTAAGAACAGATCAACAGACGACAAAGAGCAGACCAGCAAGTTCAGAGATAAGCCCCTGGATATATGCTATAGTGGGGCCTTGATATAGAAGGAATGAACACCACGAATCAATGAAGAAAGAAAGGTTTGTTTAGTAACCGCTTCTGGGGAACTGGATCCCTAGCACTGCATGTAAAAGTAGACTACAATAGATTACAGACTCACTTGTGAAAGGTAAAAGTAGGTTAGAGAAGAAGAAAATACAGGAGAATGTCTTTGCAATCTGGAGGAGTAGGGGAAGAACTTTTTAAACAAAAGCACAAACTGTGAGGTAAGTAATTGCAGAATTTTTTTTTTGTACTTTTCTGAAGCTGGAAACGGGGGGGAGACAGTCAGACAGACTCCCGCATGCACCCGACCGGGATCCACCCAGCACGCCCACCAGGGGCACCGCTCTGCCCACCAGGGGGCGATGCTCTGCCCCTCGGGGCGTCGCTCTGCCGCGACCAGAGCCACTCTAGCGCCTGGGGCAGAGGCCAAGGAGCCATCCCCAGCGCCCGGGCCATCCTCGCTCCAATGGAGCCTCGGCTGCAGGAGGGGAAGAGAGAGACAGAGAGGAAGGAGGGGGTGGGGGTGGAGAAGCAAATGGGCGCTTCTCCTATGTGCCCTGGCCGGGAATCAAACCCGGGTCCCCCGCACGCCAGGCCGACGCTCTACCGCTGAGCCAACCAGCCAGCGCCAGTAATTGCAGAATTTTATTACATAAAAATTAAGAATTCTTGTTCAATGCGATGAAGAACACCATGGACAAAATGAACAGAAAGGGCAGACAATGGTAAAAAAATATTTGTAGTATTTAAAACCAACAGAGGATTCATTTCTAGAACCAACAAGGAGTTCCTGCAAATTCCTACAAAGCAGTAAGAAACGTAATTCCTATAGAAAAGTGGCCAAAAGATATAAAATGATAATTTACAGAAGACAGAAACCTAAAAGGGTATGACGAGGTATTAAAAAAAATTAAGACTCATATAAAATGAGCCAAAAAATAATACATCACTTATACTTAACAGGTTAGCTAACAGAAAAAAAGAAGAAAGAGAGGGCAGGGATGTGAGAATATAGAAACCCATGTGACTATCAAAGGAGTGTGGGTGGTCAAACAGAAAGAGTAAAAATAGGCCCTGGCCAGTTGGCTCAGTGGTAGAGTGTCCACTTGGCATGTGGAAGTCCTGGGTTTGATTCCTGGTCAGAGCACATAGGAGAAGTGACCATCTACCTCTCCACCCATTTCCCTCCCCTTCTCTCTCTCTCTTTCTCTCTCTCTCTCTCTCTCCTTGCCTCCCACAGCCATGGTTCAAATGGTTTGAGCAAGTTGGCCCTGGGTGCTGAGGATGGCTTCATGGCCTTTCCTCAGGTGCTAAAATAGCTTAGTTGCCCAAGGAACAGAGCAGTGGCCCCAGATGGGCAGAGCATCACCGTGTAGAGGGCTTGCCGGGTGGATCCTGGTCAGGGCACAGGCAGGAGTCAGTCTGTCTACTTCCCTGCCTCTCAATAATAATACAATTTAAAAAAAATAGAAAATGTAAAAAAAAAAAAGATTATTGAATTAAAAACAAAATTTCAAAATAATAATAGAGATGAAAGTAGAATTTAATAAAACCCAGAAAAATACAGAATTTCTAAATAAAATCAACTATTTAAAACTGTAATACATAAACGCACACCACTAGAAAATACAACAGCTCCATGTTGATTCCCTTAGGAATAGAAGGCTTTAAATGGGTAACAACCTACTATACGTAACTTTGTTTTACGAATTAAAAATCTGTGTGAGATGGATTGCCTTTTTATTAAAATATAAATTACAAATATTGGCTTTACAATGAACTCATTCAACAAGTATTTAAGGAACAACTAGTATGTGCCAATTTTGAAAGAAATAGAAAACTTGAAGAGATCAATAACCACAGGAAAAATGTCAAAAATTATATATGATTACTTATTCTTTCAATATATGTCTTAAGTATTTTCTAAGATTCTATCATTGTGCTAGGGGCTGAGGACAGAATGGTTCATAAGGTTTTTAGCTTAGTGGGATCAAGGACCATAAAGGAGATGTGTCTGGAGGCTGGTGAGACACAGGGCAGTGTCCCGATGAGACTGGGTGGGTGAGGGCCAACCTACCCAGGGCCTTACTGCCATAAAGCTTCCATTTCACTCTGAATGCAGTGGGAACCACCAAAGGGCCTTAAGAGAGTAACATGATAGGGTTGCTTTAAAAAGATCACCCTGCGTGTTGTGTAAAGAAGACAATCTAGGGGACAAGAAAGGAAACGGTGAGATCAGTCAGGAAACGACTGAAGGAAGACAGGGGTGTGGCCTGGGATGATGCTGGTGCCCGAGGACTGCGAACAGAGGAGCCGTATTTTCCAGAAAGAACCAATTAAACTTGCTGAGAGAGTAGGAGGAGGAGTGAGAGTTAAACAGATTTGTGGTTTCGTAACCAGGCCAAGGGTGGCAATGCCATCTACCAAATTAGGGGAAACCAGTGGATGGCCATGTTTGGGAGAGAAAATCAAGAATTTCAGCATGGACACATTAATTGTGCTCTATGTATGAGATACTCAAATGGAAGTATCACTTTAGACAATTGTTAAAAGGATCTGGAAATTAGTAGATATAAGCATTTGGGCATCTTCACCTGAGAAGTAATGCTAATAATAGCCAAGGGTTTGATAAAGGTCAAGATTCAAACCCCAGTATCTCAAGGGCAGGGCTCTCTCTTACTCACCCAGCCTCCAGCAATACAGGGGCCAAAATCCAAGAGAAAATACCACCGAACTCATTTTAACATTTTAGTAAAAGTAGACTACACTGTGATCAATAAGGCTTATTTAATAAATACAAGGATGACTCAAAATCAGGAAATCTATTAATAGGTTAGGGAAAAAAAATAGATTCTCTGCAGATATTAAAACGTTTTCAATTAAAATCAACATCCATTCCTGATTTTTTTAAAAGTTGAAGCTGTTTTAATTGTTTCTACAGAACTAGAGGTAGTTCCCTTTCCATTATCAAGAATCACTACCACAAACACATAGCCCACATCCTATCTTAATTAACAAAGGAAAGGCAGTCCGTTAACAGAGTGAACGAGACAAGAAGACAAGCCATCACTGTTATTATAGATATGGAAGTTCTAACCAGGTCTGATTTTTCTTCCTGGAAAATCAACCAAAAACATCTCAAAATATATAAGTGAGCTCATTAGGGTGGCAGTTTTTGTAATCAATATATAACAAAACAGTCCCCAAATTAATTGGAATTAGTTAGAAGATTTAGCATGGAAAAAACTATTCCATTCATACTGGCAATAAGAAATTAAAAATATCTAGGAGTCAATCAAATATAAACAGTACTTATATGAGGTACACAATAAAATTTTAGTGAGATACATAATGTAAGACTAGAAAAAGAGAAGGACATACAATGTCTTTGACTTGGGTACACCAATACTGAAAGACAGCAATTCATTTTGAAATAATCCATAGTCAATATAATTTTAGTCAGAATTCAAAGGGGATTTCAAAGAATATGAGGAAATGAGACTCAAAATTCAGAAGACTGCAGAAACTATTAACAGAAGAAAATCTAGGGCACACGTGGCCTGCTAGGTGTCAGAACGCATTGTAAAGCTCCAGTAAATAGAGCACGTTCTTCTGTCACACGAGCAGAATGGTAGAGTAATGGAACTTACGGAAGGTACAAAAAAGATCCATAGCTGTCCCCAATCATCCTATTCCTGCATGTACACGGGTACTGAGTCAGAGCTGGTAGAAACATGCCCGATGGTTGTATGCCAGGGACTAAATTTCTGATACTTATAACACGTTCCAACTTGAAACTTAATTAAATTGGGAAGGGGCACTAAACAGCCCTGCCACTCTCCACCACCCTGAGGAAATTTCTCCAGCTAAGTAGAACTCCTCTGTCATACCACAGTCCCTCCTTATCCATGGGGCTACATTCAACGCCCCGAGTGGATGCCTGAAACCTATATATACATTCATACCTATGGTAAAGTTTAATCTATAAACTAGGCACAGTAAGAGACAATAACAACTGATAATAGAACAATTATTAACACATATTGTAATAAAATTTATGTGAAAGTGGACTCTCTTCTCTCACAGTACCTTACTGTATCGTACTCACTCTTCATGATGTGAGACGATACAAATGCCTATGTGGTAAGATGAAGTGAGGTGCTCAGAATGGTGTTCACTTTAAAACTCATGAATTGCTATTTCTGGGATTTGCCATACAGTATTTTCAGACTGAGGCTGACCACGGGTAACTGATGGGTTTTCACTACTACTCTGAGACTGGTTCTGGATTGAACAGGGCAAAGGGCCCCCCAGCCTGATCCATCCTCATAATAATCTGAAGAAGCTTTTTAAAAAAGCAACATTGCACTTGACCTGTGGTGGCGCAGTGGATAAAGCGTCAACCTGGAAATGCTGAGGTCGCCGGTTCAAAACCCTGGGCTTGCCTGGTCAAGGCACATATGGGAGTTGATGCTTCCAGCTCCTCCCCCCTGTCTCTCTCTGTCTCTCTCTCTCCTCTCTAAAATTAATAATAATAATAAAAAAAGGCAGCATTGCTGGAGCCTATCCCCCCAGGCCGGCAGCCTGGGAGCATCTGGTGATGAAATACAGGAGTCTATAAAACTTCCCAGGGGCCTGACCAGGCGGTGGCGCAGTGGATAGAGCGTCGGACTGGGATGCGGAAGTACCCAGGTTCGAGACCCCAGAGGTCGTGCGCGGGCTCATCTGGCTTGAGCAAAGAGCTCGCCAGCTTGGACCCAAGGTCGCTGGCTCCAGCAGGGGGTTACTCGGTCTGCTGAAGGCCCGCGGTCAAGGCATGTGTGAGAAAGCAATCAATGAACAACTAAGAAGTCGCAAGGCGCAACGAGAAACTGATGATTGATGCTTCTCATCTCTCTCTGTTCCTGTCTGTCTGTCCCTGTCTATCTCTGCCTCTGTAAAAAAAAAAAAAAAAAAAAAACTTCCCAGGGAATTGTACTCCTAGCCAGATTTCAGAGCTAGGTATTAGAAGCCCAACACTTAACGACATTATAATGCTTTCTATAAAAGGGCACACCACCCTTGATGTGATCACACAATACTGTGGCGGTAATAAGGAGAACATGGGAGAAAAAAAGATGAACAAATTCAGAAAAAATTTTAACTGGAAGAACTGCAGCACACACTGTTCACTCAAGGATGATTCTATAATGCTGTAGCCATCATCCCATTAGATACAGGCACGCTCTGAATGTTTAATACGTGCCAGCTCACAGTCGATATAGTTGCCTTGGAAGAGGAAATAAGATCTGAAGAGGGAGGATAGGTAAGTTAAAACTACAGCTTAGAGAACCTCTCTCCTCCTAACACCTTTTGTCAGGAGGTTGACAGTCACCTGCAGTGTTAATTTGGTGCAGAAATGTTCATTATTGTTTTATAACATTGTTTAAATGGTTGTTTCCTTATATAATTCATCATGGTTCTACAGAAAACTGTGGTTCTTTCTCAGCAAAATCAAGGTGATTTTTAAGAAAGTCTGATGCAATAGGGGTGGGGTATATATCCTTATATACAGGCCTCCAGAGCCGGGGGTTATGATCACAGCCTTTTCAGATCCTTCTTTTCCTTTTCTTCTTCTTCTTCTTCCTCTTTCTCTCTCTCTCTTTTTCTTTTTTCTTTTTGCTCGAGAGAAAGAGACAGGAAGGAAGAGAGATGAGAAGCATCAACTCGTAGTTGTGTCACTTTAGTTGTTCACTGATTGCTTCTCGTGTGTGCCTTGACTGGGGGGCTCTAGCTGAGCCAGTGACCCCTTCCTTGCTCAAGCCCGTGACCTTGGGCTCAAGCTAGTGACCATGGGATCATGGCGTTGATCCCGCGCTCAAGCCGGCAACCCTGTACTCAAGCTGGTGAGCCTGCGCACAAGCCAGCGACCTCAGGGTTTCAAATCTGGGTCCTCAGCATCTCAGGTCTTGCTCTATCCACTGCCCCAACACCAGCCAGGCCCAGACCCTTATCTGAGATGACTGGGGACTTTCAACCATCACAAGACCAAAAAGATTCCACAGGGTACGTACTTCTGTCGAGGCTCGGCTAAATTGGATTTGTGCCCCCAGGAAGACAACGCTTTGGCTTGGCTGAAATTGTTTTCAAATATATTCTGGAGCCCTTAAAAACAAAAAGGAAAAATGAGAATTGATAAATAAATCTTAGACAGGATTCCTTAAAAGAGAAGTTTAATATATGTTTCTAAGCCATTAATCAATCTATTCCAGTAAAAAATGGAAAATATTTGAAAAAAGAAAAGAGGTCAGCTAAAACAGCAGACATGACACTGAGCCTGCTCTCACACTTAGAAAACAGTCCATTTCATTTAAAAAATTATATTATTTAGAAAATCAGTACATTAACATAATTATAATCACCTATAATTTCTATTAAAACTTCCTTGTTTTTGCCTTTCCTTTCAGATTTTTCACATATGTATTTATTATAAGTAGATACATTATGAGTAAGTAGTGACATGCACTTGGACCTGTCAGTTTTTTCCCATGTATTACAGGATCTAAATCATGACCTCCGATGATTACATACACTTCTTTCAGTTAATATGCCATGATTTTTCTTCTTTTCTTTTCTTTTTTTTTACAGGGACAGAGAGAGTCAGAGAGAGGGATAGACAGGGACAGACAGACAGGAACAGAGAGAGATGAGAAGCATCAATCATCAGTTTTTCATTGCAACACCTTAGTTGTTCATTGATTGCTTTCTCATATGTGCCTTGAGCGCAGGCCTTCAGCAGACCGAGTAACCCCTTGCTCAAGCCAGCGACCTTGGGTTCAAGCTGGTGAGCTTTTGCTCAAACCAGATGAGCCCGCACTCAAGCTGGCGACCTTGAGGTCTCGAACCTGGGTCCTCCGCATCCCAGTCCGACGCTCTATCCACTGTGCCACGGCCTGGTCAGGCAATATGCCATGATTTCTTATCTACTGCTCTGCTGTTACACATTTAGGTGGTTTCTCAGTTGGTTCTAATTTTAGGTCATTCTGCCCCAAATATGTGCCCGCATAGGGCTTTTTATCATTTTTTTTCTTGTTTGTTCCTTTGCAAGTAAATTCCCAGGAATGGGATTTCTGGGTCATAACTTTTAACTTCTTTTTGTGTGTGTGTGTGTGGCAGAAACAGAGAGTCAGAGAGAGGGACAGATAGGGACAGGCAGACAGGAAGGGAGAGAGATGAGAAATCAATTCTTTGTTGCGGCACCTTAGTTGTTCATTGACTGATTTCTCATATGTGCCTTGACCGGGAAGCTACAGCAGACCGAGTGACCCCCTTGCTTGAGCCAGCGACCTTGGACTCAACTAGTGAGCCTTGCTCAAACCAGATGAACCCGCACTCAAGCTGGTGAGCTCAGGGTCTCAAACCTGGGTCCTCCATGTTCCAGTCTGACGCTCTATCCACTGCGCCACCGCCTGGTCAGGCATAGCTTTTAACTTCTTAATGCATAGCCTGATTGCTTTCCAAAGTTTGTCCAGGTCTCTGACCAGGTAGTTTTGTTGGTTGCGGTGTTGTCCTGACATGTCAAGGTTGTGGGTTCAATACCCGGTCAGGGCACATACAAGATACAATGAGTAAATCCATAAATAAGTGGAACAAACAACTCGATATTTCTCTTTCACTTTTCTCCTTCCTCTCTCTCAAATCAATACATTAAAAAAAAAATGTCTGTACTGATTCATAATGTCCCCAGTGGGGTGTGACTAGGAAAAGAATAAAGGTATACAGACTTTCACACAGGTGTATAGTTTTACACAGATGGTTGATCTTTAACAAATTCTGTAAGTGTATCATTTCCTCTATTTTATGAATGGACAATAGGAGGATTACAGAATTAGGTAACTGGTCCCAAGTCATGAAGTTAGCTGCAGAGCTATCTTTCTAACCCCAAAGCCCTGCCACCTTCCCAGATAACCCGAATATGCAAAGTTCAGGGGTTGCTGTTACTACTGTTAACATGTAAAATGATAATCCAGACTTGTTTAATTTGTACTTTATCCTGTAAATGATTCATCATTTCACCATTTATCTATTATAATCTTGACATTTTCCTTTCACGAGTATGAAAAACTTGTGTCAGGTACAAATAACACACAAATCACATGGCAGCTCTGCTTTCGCTCTGTTTCCAGCTCAGTCTGCACTGTGAGGGCTCCTCTGTGTCTGCGTAGGTAGATAAGAGTGTTCCTTTTCACGGATTCTTTTTTCTTCTTCAAATCTAAGTGAATTGTTAAGTTTTCCAGAAGTCTGGCATTGTAACTCAATTTTCTTTTCCACCATTTTATGATAACTTGATTTGTAAAAATCTCTAATCCTAAAATTTTCTCAAGGAAAGGGATACAGCTCAAACGTTCAGCACGTGGAGAACTACGGATCACACGTGACGCTGCGTACAAGGATAATTATGATCAGGGCAGTGGAATTGCATTCTGTTGTGTATGTATCTGGAGATGAGGAATAAAAAACCCGAACGCAGTGTGGCTTTGGGATGGTTAGGGTGCTGTGATGCTGGTGGGCTTACGATTTAAAAAATCTGTTTGCTATAGCTACCGAAAAGAGTAAACAGAAAAACAAAACAAAACAAAACAAAAAAAAGGGCAGTAATTACAAATTTCTCCCCATTGTTTAATGAACTAAACGGGAAAGAGCCTCCCGCACAGGTGGAGGAAGGTGGTTCTCCGAGGGCCGCCGCCCGGCCCAATCCATTCCCTCGGAGCCCCCGAGCTGGTCGAGTTCTCTCTTTCCAAAGGAGCAGGAAAGAAAGTGAAAAGCGAGGCTGCGGGTCTGCCATACCGGGGGCGCGCAGGGGACCCTCTGTCCCCGAGGGCCTGGACCAGTGCCGCCCGGAGACCCCTCCCCGCCGAGGCCCAAGGCGGGTGCTGGTCGTCTGGAGGTTGCCAGAGCCTCCCCAGGGACCGCCCTGGGCCCGTAGATGGTGGTTAGGGCAGCCTCTAGGGAAGAGCTCAGAGGCGGCTGGGCGCCCCCAGGAGTCCCCGGACTTCCCCCCGCGGAACGCAAGGCCGCGGGCAGCCGCCCTTCCCCCACCCCCGGGCATCTGGAAAGGCGGAGCCCGACCGAGGGCGTCCCTGTCCCGGCCCAGGCCTCTGCCCGCCAGCTCCGAGGGCAGAGGTTCTCCTAGCCCCGCGGCCCCGGGTTCTCCTAGCCCAGCGCCAGGCGGAGCCCGCTGCAGCCCTCCTCGAGCTCCCCCGCCGCGCAGCGCGGGGTGATCGCCCCTACTTCCCCGGACCCGGAGCTCCTTTGGCCCCGAGACTCGCCCATCCCGCTCCCGCCGCGGACGCGCGTGTGGAGCGGGAGAGGTCAGACACCTCGGAGCCACCTACATCCCTCCCGAGGAGACTCGGCCCGCGCGCCCCCCACTCCCGCTCCCCATTCCGAATAAAACGAGCTGTCCTAACCAGAAAGGCACAGCCCTGCTGCGTCATCGAAAAACAACGAGCACGCCGCAGGCCCCACGCGCCCCGCGCCCCGCGCCCGCGGTTAAGCCCCCTGCCACTCCCCACTGTCAGGGTCCGCCTCCGGGAGCCGGGTCCTCGCTCTCGGACTCCGGGGCGTGCCCGCGCGCTCCAGTTTTCAGACCCCAGCCCGCGTCCCCCGCTGGGACTTCTAAGGGCGACAAGGCTGTTTACCTGCTTCAGTAGAAGGAGCTCACAGCGCCGCGGCTGTCAGCGACTGGCGCGAGGGCCGGCGACTCGCGGGGCCAAGGAGGCGGTGCCAGGGGCGAGGGAGGAGACCGCGGCACTCGCGGGGAGGTCGGCGCGCGCACCAATCACCGCGCGGCCTCGCGCACACCCTGGCGCGCTCGGGGCCGGCCGCCGGCTATACTGAAAAGGTGAAGCTCTTCCAAACCCGGCGGTGGATCTGAGTCACCGGAAAAAACTGAGTTGCGATTCGATTAAACATTTATGTCAGCTGATACCTCCTGGTGTCATCACTCCCTGACGTTTCTCATTGACTATAAAAAATGGTCTCCGCCGTGAAATTTGGCCAAAAGCCTTGTTACATAATGGAATACTCGAGAAAATGGAACCTTAGGGAATGAGAAAGCAATTTATGGAACTTTGGTCACCAGAAATTTCTGAAGAGAAAAAAATTTTGCTACCCTGGACTGAGCTCAATATTTCTAAATTTCCATATAAATCATTAAAATGTGAGGCCCAGGAAGGACTCTGCCATCACTGGTTCTTTCATTTGCTCACTTCTGCTCATTATATGCAAAAGAGATGGTTTAGCCCTGGCCAGGTAGCTCAGTTGGTTAGAGCATTATTCAGATATGCCAAGGTTGTGGATAGCTCCTCAGGGTGCATACAGGAATCAGCCAATGAATGCGTAGATACGTGGAACAACAAATCGATGTTTTGATGTTTCTCTCTCGCTCCCCCCTAAAATCAATTAGAAAAAAACAACAACTAAAGAGATGAATTAGGTTATGATATTCATTAAGGAGAAAAATGTACTCCATTTAACAAGTGCACTCTGACATTACAGAATGGTGTATTCTTGCTCATTATTCCCGCTAAGAAATTAGGGCTTTGTCTCATGTAAAGGCTAGCCAGGAATGAAGTGATAAGATAGGTGGTGAAGTTAAGGGGACCATTTAAATTATTATCCAAACTGGGGTGCATTTGAGAGTAAAGGAGCATCAAAATTAAGTTCGGTCAAAGTAAATAGACCAGCACTGTTCTGAGAAAAAAATGGGACATTTAGTCCTCTTGTTATGGGCAAAAAGGCTCCAACAAGCTTGTAAAAAAAGGTATTTAAGAATATCAAGGCCCTGGCCGGTTGGCTCAGTGGTAGAGCGTTGGCCTGGCGTGTGGAAGTCCCTGGTTCATTCCTGGCCAGAGCACATAGGAGAAGCGCCCATTTGCTTCTCCACCTCTCCTTCCTCCCCCTCTCCTTCCTCTCTGTCTCTCTCTTCCCCTCCTGCAGCCGAGGCTCCATTGGAGCAAAGATGGCCTGGGCGCTGGGGATGGCTCCTTGGCCTCTGCCCCAGGCGCTAGAGTGACTCTGGTTGCAGCAGAGCTACGCCCCGCCCCGGAGGGGCAGAGCATCGCCCCCTGGTGGGCAGAGCTTGCCCCCTGGTGGGCGTGCCGGGGTGGGGTGGGGGGGTGGGGGTGGATCCTGGTCGGACGCATGCGGGAGTCTGTCTGACTGTCTCTCCCGGTTTCTAGCTTCAGAAAAATACAAAAAAAAGAAAAAAAAAAAGAAAAAGAAAAAGAATATCAAGACAGAGCACTCTCCCTCCTGGGAGCACACCCACACCACTCCCTTCCTCGTTTCCTTCCCCCATTGGTGTCCATCCCCTAGACTCCACGGGTCCCCATCAGACTTGCAACCAGGGAAGCAATGGGCGGCTCATCCTGGACTAACCCCTGAACTTGTTGCCAAGACCCTCTTTTCTCTGACTTTCCAGTGAGCCACACACAGCAGCCTCAACTAGGCTTTCCTGTTGTTTCTTCTATCCTAATCCCTTCCTTGTTTCACTGTGTCCAGCTTTAATAAGTGTACTCTCCAAATCACCTGGACTGGTGGTATGAAATTTTTCCTGCATGAAGTCAAGAACCCACACACTACTACTGGCTGGGTATAGGCAGATCCACTAAGGGCCAGGTCCCTTATCTGGTGACATTTTCTAGAGACCCAAACAAGACCTTGTTTCCTGAGCCTATGCAGCCCAGCTGGCTCGTTTCTACTACCTCTTTAAAGAAAAAAAAAATATTGAGACACCCGTTGGAAATGAGATTTGGATTAAATACTTGTATCCTGAGGCCATCACTAAGGTGGGTGGGGACAAATGGTGAGGGTGGGGAGAAGCCAGGAGAATTGTACAGAGTGGAGTGATATTTACAGTATATTAGTGTGGGTTTGACCCTGAGAGATCTGCTGGGAAGGGCAAATGAGCGGTCTGGAACACTCCGCCACCGGAGGGAGATGATTCAGTAACAGAGAGCTGGCTTGTGGACAGTTAGAAATGACCACTGGGTAGCAATGCCAGCCTGTTTTCTATCCATCAGGCTTATGTAGTGATTATGTTGACAGTACTTTTAGAGCCTTCTTTCCTTACAGTTGGCTTATTAGGAGATTAAATGGGGATAGTATAGAGTCTGGAGCTGGAGTGGGTGACCAGATCAGGCTGGGTAAGGGGCTGGATTCCTCTTCACAGGAGGAGCTATATTAAGCTTGGTTAGAATATACTGAACTCAGCTTTTTCTCAAAAGACCCCTATGTCTTCTGACTAAATGCTCTCCGTCCTTTCCTCCACCAAGAAAAGGCTCAAAAGACAGAGGATTTTAAAAAGGCAGGGATGAAGGAAGTGATAGGGTTGCAGGCGGGGGCCATGATCCCCTCCTCCCTTAAGTAGATGTAGGGACATATAAAAATGGGACATTTCAGATCACCTTCCCCAGGCATCTGGATTGACTCACCTGGGTGTGGAAGGTCCCCTAGCTCAGTAGTCCCCAACCTTTTTTGGGCCACGGACCAGTTTAATGTCAGAAAATATTTTCACGGACCGGCCTTTAGGGTGGGACAGATAAATGTATCACGTGACTGAGACAAGCGTCAAGACAGATGTAACAGAGGGAATATGATCATTTCTTATAAATAAAACATCGTTCAGACTTAAATATAAATAAAACGGAAATAATGTAAGTTATTTATTCTTTCTCTGCGTACCAGTACCAAATGGCCCACGGACCGGTACCGGTCCGACGCCCAGGGGTTGGGGACCACTGCCCTAGCTTACTTATGGTTAATCCTCCCTCCCCCGCACCCCGGAGGACTACCAGCCCCCACCTTCAAATCCCCTTTTTAACCCTACCTGTTAGAGAACTGGTTGCTAACCTCCGCCTTAGGAGTCAGCCTGGCATATGACCCCCTAGTAAGTTTTCTTGCCTGAACTCAGGTGTCCTTCGGCCGACCTTACAGGAACTAAAGGGGATTGACTTATGTCCTATCCTGGCTATTAGTGCTATGCAGCAAGTACTCCCAAACAATCAATATTTTATTATGCCCGTGAATTGTGTAGGCCAGGGAGTCGGATAGGCGCAGCGGGTACTTGACTCTGCCCCAGGATGTTCGAGGAACCGGAATCTGAGAGTGACTTGATAGCTGAGGGCTGGAATCACTTGAAGTCTCTGTCACTCGCATGACTGACACCTGGACTTGAGGAGTAGCTGTGTGGATCAGCATGCTTCCACATGGCTTCTCCGTGTGGCCTGGCTTCTTCCCTGCATGGCTGTCTCGGGTTGGATGGATTTCTTACACGGCTTCATAGGACTCCCAGCTGTGAGTTTCAGCAGACAAAATGGAAGCTACGAGGCCACTTCCTTCCTATTCTGAGAAATCATATAACCTCACTGCCACTGTGTGCTATTGACCAAATAGTCATATGCCCACTTTGATTCAAGGGTAAGGGACATAGATCACATCTTTCAGTGGGAAGAATACTAGAGAATTTGTGGCCATTAAAAAAGACAAACAAACCTGCCATTATAGGGTTAGTAGTCTGGCCTGTTGAGTCCCAGGGCTTTCCTTGAACTTGTGGACAGCATCGGGCTGGACAGCCTCGGAGGAAGCTGTTTCAAACAGCCCCACATCACTCCTCATCCCAACTCCATTTACAGTGGCCTCTCCTGTCACCACAATCATCATCTCCCAGTGCAAAAGAAGAAGGGCATTTTTTGGACTACTGGAGTAAGGTTGAGGGTTTGTCCTCTGGGCCAATATGGTGGCCTTGAGGGCTTCTGATTAAATCATTCTTTGGAAGACTTCCTTTGTGTTTCCTGTGTTCTGCCTCAAAGTTCTTTGTCAACATTACTTTGATTCTCCTCAGCAAATATGAAGAAGCTAAAGCAGTCAAACTCTAAATTTATCTTATTCACAAAAAGAGAATTATTTCACTCAACAAGTAATTTATTGACCATATAATATAGGAAACCACATAGACTGTGACCAGGTCATGAGGTCACGGTGTTTAGAGTTTAATTAGATGTGATGGGAAACTCGTGAAGCTTTAAGCAAGGGAGTAACATGACCTGACTTGCCTTCATAAAGGACCACTTTGGTTGTTGTATGGGGCCTGGTAGGTGGCTTTTGCAAGTGGTCCAGGGAAGAGAAAACTGTGGCTTGACCTGGGATGGTGGTCAGGAAGTGGATTCTAAAATAGTAAAAAATGGCAGAGGGCCAAGTTTTAGAGGGAGCAAGTTTTAAAGAAGTTCCTTCCATTTTGGATATGTTGAGTTTGAGATGTCTGTGTACCCCTGATGGGTGAACCTGGGGATTCTGCAACTCAATGTGGAGGGCTTGGGCGGGGGCGGGGGGGGGGGAAGGTTGGTGTTGAAGATGTACATTTAGAAGTTGTAGGTATATATACTGCTTACAAAAATTAGGGGATATTTTATAGCTTCATATTCATTTTGAAATATCCCCTAATTTTTGTGAGCAGTATAGATGGTTTTCAAAGTCATGGGTTTGGATGAAAGTGTAGTCAGAAAAAAGACATCCTGGCCAGTTAGCTCAGTGGTAGAGCGTCGGCCCAGCATGTGGATATCCTGGGTTTGATTCCTGGTCAGGGCACACAGGAGAAGCGAATATCTGCTTCTTTACTTCTTCCCCTCCCTCTTCTCTCTCTCTCTCTTCCTCTCCTGTAGCCATGGCTTGATTTGTTCAAGTGCATTGGCCTGGCACTGAGCCTCTGCCTCAGGTGCTAAAAATAGCTCAGTTGCAAGCATGGCCCTAGATGGGCAGAGCATTGGCCCCAGGTGGGGTTTGCCAGATGGATTCTGGTCAGGGTGCATGTGGGGGTCTGTCTCTATCTCCCCTCCTCTCACATGGAAAAGAAGAAAAAAAAAAGGAAAAAGAAAAGAATTGGAATCAGAACAAATCAGAAGGAACACTAGCAGTTTCAGATCAGCAGTTCCCAGTCTTTACTGTGTGTCACCTGAAGGGCTGGTTAAAACACAGATTGCTGTCCCCACCCCACCCACCCAGCCCTGCTCGGAGAGTCTGACTCAGCAGGTCTGAGATGGGGTTCGAGAATCTCCAGTTCTAACAGGTTTCTAGATGCTGCTTAGCCAGTTTGAATGGGAGGAAGAGCAGCCAGCAAGAGAGACTGAGAAGTGCCGGCCAGTGAGGCAGGAGGGAAGCTGAGAGGGTTGAGAGAAGAGTATTTCAGGAAGACAGGAGTCAACTGGTCAGAGACAGAAAAGAGACAGGAAAGGGCTCACTGGATTTGGTGACATGGAGGTTATGGGCACTTGATAGGAGTAGCTTCAGTGGGGTGGTGGGGTCAAAAGTAAATTAAGGAAGGAATGGAAGGTGTATGGACAGCTCTTCTGTTACCCTGAAGGGAGCAGGGTACTGGGCAGTAGTTGGAGGAGAGTGTAGGCAAAAGGGAGGGCATTCTGAACTCTCTCTAACAATGAGACCTTATCCCTCCCCTCTCTTGACCCTCCCTCCCAGGCCGGAGTCTGATGACCGCAGCAGTTTGAGGTTCGGCACCAGAAACCACTGCTGGCAGAAGAAGAAGACAGCCAGTCTGCTTGTGTGCTTTCCTCTTAGAGTGAGGAGCACTTCCTCTAAAGGTGTGTGCTCATGACTTTAACGAGGAGCCAATCTGCTGCCACCGCAGTACCGGGTAGCTCTCGTCTGTCTACTCTTGAACGCTCCCTGGATGGCTAGACACCGGGTCGGGGATTAAGGAGATTAAGGTTGTGTGGAAGGGTCCTGGCCACGTTCCTAGGCTTGCCCTGCCAGGATGCTCATGCTTTCATTACCTGTCATGGTAGGGCTCTGCGCCAGCTGTTTCCTCAGCCCTAGGTTTCTTCTGTGGGTTCTAGCTCAGATGGGTCTTCCTCTGTGAAATCCGTACTGTTCCACCAAGACTCAGCCACCTTACTCCGGCTCTGGCAGCAACTGGCTTGTGCCATCCAGCCCTGTTTTTTTTGTTTGTGTGGGTTTTTTTTTGTTGTTTTTTTTTTGTATTTTTCTGAAGCTGGAAACGGGGAGATACAGTCAGACAGACTCCCGCATGCGCCCAACCGGGATCCACCCGGCACGCCCACCAGGGGCTACGCTCTGCCCACCAGGGGGCGATGCTCTGCCTCTCCGGGGCATCGCTCTGCTGCGACCAGAGCCACTCTAGCGCCTGGGGCAGAGGCCAAGGAGCCATCCCCAGCGCCCGGGCCATCTTTGCTCCAATGGAGCCTTGGCTGCGGGAGGGGAAGAGAGACAGAGAGGAAGGAGGAGGGGGATGGAGAAGCAAATGGGCGCTTCTCCTATGTGCCCTGGCCGGGAATCGAACCCGGGTCCCCCGCACGCCAGGCCGACGCTCTACCGCTGAGCCAACCGGCCAGCCAGCCCTGTTTCGATTGACCCCATTATTTATCTGTCAGGCTTTAGGTTGTAAAACCACGGAAGGAGAGCCTCAGGGCCTTACAGCTGGTGGGTGCCCAGGAAAATCAGTTGAGCGATGTCCTGAGTGTGGTTACCTTCCCCAGCCATTCGTTTCACTCTTGTTCTTGTTCTCCCCTTGGCTCCACCAGCATTTTTCCTTTTCTCCGTCGTTATGTGTGAAGGTATCCCGGCTCCCTCCCCTCAAATGTTTTGTGTCCTGTAGAACCTTTGCTACACTGCGGCCCTTCCCTTGCTTTCTCCTGTGTCACAGAGTTTATGGAACAAACTGTTTAATTTTGTCAGCATTCATTTGTCTCCCACCCCGGCTTGGCTTCTGACTTGTTCTATTGTTCTGGAAACTGGAGCTTTCCTCTGTGTCAACAGGCACTTCCTGCAGCATTAGTAATCTTTCTTGTCATCTACTAAAATGATCCTAACACCCAATTTCAACATGGGTATGTGTGATTTCCGCCACCATTAAGCAACGCTCCAATGCCAACTGTATGTCTTATAATTCAACTCAGTTCTGACAGCAGATCCCATAGGGTAAGGGCTCAATCTCACAAGACCTTGCCCCCCCTTACCCCAACTACAATGCCAGTTGCAAGTTCAGGTTGTTACTTGTGCTTCTGACCAACCGCCATAGATCAGAGATTTCACCGACTGCTTCCCCCGCTCCCCCTGCCCCAGGTTTGATTAATTTGTTAGAGTGGCTCCCATAACTCAGAAACATGTTACTTACTGGATCAATGGCTTATTGGAAAAGGATATAACTCCGGAACAGCCAGATGGAAGAGATGCGTAGGGCCAGGTGTGAGGAAGGGGTATGGAGCCTCTGTGTCCCCTCCAGGCGTGCCACTCTCCCCAGACCTCCATGTGTTCACCAACCCAGGGGCTCTGCGAACCAACCTCCAGTCCCCGTCCTGGAAATCAGGGGGCGGAACTGAAAGTTCCAACCCTCTATTCATAGTTGGTTTCCTTGGCAACCTCCTCCCATCCTTAGGTGCTTTCTAAAAGTCACCTCATTAATATAAACCCAATTGTGGTGGGAAGGGGCTTGTTATGAACAGTGACAACACCCACTTCACCTTTATGGCTCTGAAATAATTTCAGGAACTCAGGTCAAGAGACCAAATATTATAATGAAAGATGCCCCCACTGCCCTGTTGCACAGGAAATCCCAAGAGGTCTGGGAACTGTGAGCCAGGAGCCGTGGATGAAGACCAAATATATATGAGGAATATATCCTGCTCACAAATTAGGGGATATTTCAAAATGAATATGAAGTGATAAAATATCCCCTGATATATATATATATATATATATATATATATATTTTTTTTTTTTTTTTTTTTTTTTTTTTTTTTGTATTTTTCTGAAGCTGGAAACGGGGAGAGACAGTCAGACAGACTCCCGCATGCGCCCGACCGGGATCCACCTGGCAGGCCCACCAGGGGCAACGCTCTGCCCACCAGGGGTGATGCTCTGCCCCTCCTGGGCGTCGCTCTGCCGCGACCAGAGCCACTCTAGCTCCTGGGGCAGAGGCCAAGGAGCCATCCCCAGCGCCCGGGCCATCTTTTGCTCCAATGGAGCCTTGGCTGTGGGAGGGGAAGAGAGAGACAGAGAAGAAGGAGGAGGGGGGTGGAGAAGCAAATGGGCGCTTCTCCTATGTGCCCTGGCCGGGAATCGAACCCGGGTCCCCCACATGCCAGGCCAACGCTCTACCGCTGAGCCAACCGGCCAGGGCCTATCCCCTGATTTTTGTGAGCAGTATATTTCAGTCATCAGAATGACCAAATACATGTTTTTTTCAAATAGATATTTTTTATAAATCATAATACTGCACTGGTGAATAGTGGGCTGCCACCCTCAGCACCCCCGCCCCTTGGTGGGTAGAGCCACATAAGGGTATCAGAGCAGACTGACACAGCCCGGGGAGGGGTGCTACTGGGTGGGGCTCTCCCTTTCAGGCTCTACTACAGCCCAGTTAATACTGATACACAAGGCAGGTAATAGCTTCATCATATGCTTCAATGCCTGGCAGGAGTAATATCATCCGTTATCCTCTCTTTGCTTCAGAATCTGATCTTATTGTCGATGGAAGAAGCATCCAAACCTGTAGAGAATCTTTATGAGTTTATCTGAGCTGAACTGATGACAATTGCTCTGAAGTAAACTCTCAAAGGATTGAGAAAATGCTCTGGAGAACTGCAGATTTGCAGCTTATTTTATACATCAGAACGGCAATTTTCAACCCTTTTCATCTGATGACACGCTAAAACTAATTGCTAAAATTCTGCGGCATACCAAAAATTTTATTTTGCCAATCTGACCAAAAAATATGTATGATTTTGGTTCATTCACACCAGATTACTGTTGTCCTTTGTTTTTATTTTTTATCTGGCAATCTAAGGGAAAAGAGGTCAGTGCCCCTGGCTAAATGGCTAAATGGTCAGGTATTGCAAGAATTTGAAAAATTCTTACAGCGTACCAGTGAAAATCGCTGCATTAGAATAAAGGTAAGAAAAGGTAAGGAAGGCTACATAAAATCCATTAGTGGTGGATTAGAATGCTGGAGAAAGCAAAGTGGGGACCTCTCTGGGATTGGATGAAAAGGCAAAATGGAGAAACACATCTTTCTTTTACATTGGTGGGCACAAGATGGTTAATTAACATTCATAGCACGTACAGATGGTATCCGGGGCACAGGGTAACAATGGAGTCTGTGGTCTGTGCTTTGGTGCCAGCATTGTGCCTTGCAGCATCTGGAAAAGATTAACCTGACATTGCAAGGGTCCCTTATCTTAGATCTGAGAAGACAGTAGACAGGCTCATGTAAGGGAAAGGTTGACCTTTGTCAAGGAAGCTACAAGGCCTAGGACGTGACTACCCACCGTGAATGTGCAGACCATCTTATATGGTAACTTTTAGCCTCTGAGCTTATAAAGCCTAACATGCAGACCTCCCCTGAGCTCGTCAGGTTTAATATTTGGCCCCCCTTTTTTGGTCCGCATTACTCACTTCTCCTTCCATATTAATTTTATAATTGTTGAATTCCAAAAAACTCATGACTAGGATTTTTAAAAAAATTTAGAATGGCATTGCACAGTGTGTATGAAAAAAATGTGTGGATCAACACCTTTATGTGCTATGGACTGAATGTGTGTGTCCCTTCAAATTCATATGTTCAAGCCTCAACCCCCAATATGATGGTATTTGGAATGGGTACTTTGGACACTTGAGAAATGGAATTAGTGACCATATAAGAAGAGATGTGAGATTGAACGTCACTCCCCCAGGCAAGTAAGGACACAGCAAGAAGGCGAACCAGAAAGACAACTCTTACAGGAATCAGATTGGCGAGCACCTGGTTCCGGGACTTCCCCCAGCCTCCATGACTGTGAAAAATAAATTTCTGTTGTTTAAACCACCCAGCCTGCGGTGTTTTGTTATAGCAACCTGAACTGACTAAGACATTGTGTAAAATACATTGGTCCCAAATCAGGAAAATAGGAACCTGTTTATTCAGGTGGTTTTGTGTCCTTTCCAATAGGCAGATGCTGTTGATGCTTCATCCTACCTCCCCTTGGCTCACCTGCGTTCACCTGCGTTCACCTGTACAAGTTTTCAGAATACTCACACCCTCCCACCTCATGGTCTGCATCCCTCTTCTCTGCCTAAGATCTTCCTCTGCACCATGTCAGCTTGCCTTGCCTTCAACAGGAGCACCGCCCGATGTGGGGAGGCAGGGCTACTGGGGCAATCCCCACTACTGGAAGATGTGAACTGGGGGACCAATGCTTTAGCTTCCCCGTCTTGTGTTCGGATGACCTGGCTTGTGTTCCCATCATCTCCCAGAAGGTCCTCCCTTGGATGTAGCCCCAGCAGCCCCCAGTGGTAATTATCCCGCTTTCCTGGCTTTTCTCCCTTTCCTGCCTCATGTTTCCCACTTCCTCACTATGCTTCCTGAAATTACCTCTCAAATGAGCCACCTGAGTCTCAGTGTTGACTTTTGGTGGACCCCAAAAGAAGACGGTAAGTTCTGTAGTTGTCCTCTCTTATTAAGAGTTGCTATTTTGAGTGCCTGTGTGGCTTCAACAGTATATATACAAGAGGGTATTTGGCTACTGACAGCCCATGAACTAGGTAAGACATTATTGCATGCTCGGAAAGGATACAGTTAAAATTTGCGTAAAGAATCAATTGGTAGCCTGACCAGGCGGTGGTGCAGTGGATAGAGCGTCAGACTGGGATGCAGAGGACCCAGGTTTGAGACCCTGAGGCCGCCAGCTTGAGCGTGGGCTCATCTGGTTTGAGCAAAAAGCTCACCAGCTTGGACCCAAGGTCGCTGGCTTGAGCAAGGGGTTACTCAGTCTGCTGAAAGTCCACGGTCAAGGCACATATGAGAAAGCAATCAATGAACAACTAAGGTGTTGCAACAAAAAACTGATGATTGATACTTCTCATCTCTCTCAGTTTCAGTCTGTCTGTTCCTATCTATCCCTCTCTCTGACTCTGTAAAAAATACATAAATGAATAAAATCTTTTAAAAAAAAAGAATCAATTTGTAAAAATAACACATTGCCAAAAAAATTTCCAAACATCGCATAAACAGAATTAGGAGCATGATAACATATTGAACTGCTTTCCCCCTCTGTATTTTTGTTTTATTTCTGCCTCGTATGTGCCTGACACTTGTAGAGGGAAGGAAGGAGGGCTGTAACTCTGAAATGAGTAACGTGAAAGCAGGCACTGTGAAGGGAGAGTCATCTGAGCCTTCTCCAGAAAATACTCAAATAGTAATCAAGGGAGAAAGGGACTGTGGCACGTACTTACGGAAGTAAATGATGTTGTGGCTATCTGTGATAGAGTATGCTTGTGATAGGAGACACATGGGGTGGTGGTCAGTAGGACCAGAGTGTGGCCCCTGATCTGTGACCAGGATATTGGTGGGAAGAACTTATTTCTAAGACTGCCAGCGGTTGTGAAAGAGTTGTCGTTGATGTGTTCGCATGGTCTTCAAGATGGCCTTTGAGTTGCAAGAAATCCTTGTGTGGTAAGGAGGTGGCAGGGGCCTGGCCTGGAAGAGACCCTTTGGGTTTCCTGAACACTCCTGCTCAAAGCTGTTCAGGTGCAAAGCACTCCGCAGTCAGAATGCGGCCGGTGAACCCATCACGGGCGTGGAGGGATTTGAAAGTCGTTCTGTTGTCCTGAGGCTGTTCTGAGAAATGGAACAGAACAGGGAGTCTGACCTTTTGCCTCTAATCTCTTTGTCTTTGCCCAAAACACCCTTGTCTTGTTTTTAAGACATATTCTGTGCTGACGTCACTCTTCTCTGAGAATAGCATTTTCTTCTCAGCTGTAGCCTGAGGAGCTGGCCCTCTAACCCCAGGCTTGCCTCTTCTGGGAAGTTGTATGGGTTCTCATGGCTGTGGCTTTAAGTTCTGTGTGGCTGTCCTACTGGGGAAGAGCACGTATGAGAAGGCAAGGTGGCGTGTGTGTGTGTGTGTGTGTGTGTGTGTGTCTCAGCCTTGGCCTGAGCTACTTCCTGCCCTGATACCCTGGTGGCCACTGCTTGCCAGGGGCCCCCAGGGAGGTTTGTCTGAGGGGGAGAAAAGTCAATCAGAAAAGCGTGGCTTAGTGGCATAATTTGTCCTTTGTGCTTGTCTGTCTTGGTTCTGTAGGGGGGTGTGTGGGGGGGTGGGGCAAGTATTTTTACCACATGGAACTTAAAAGTCTCCAGAATTGTAGTGAAACAGCTTGGGGCTCTGTGCGGTGGTAGGATTGGTAGGCCCTCAGGCATCCTGTGGCTTCCAGAACGTCAGCAGTGGAAACTGCAGTGGCTGGTGGAGGAGGCCTGGCTACCACAGCCCTGGGGCTTGAAACAGGAACTTGATCACCACAAATACATGTGCACTCACCTCCTGGATTCCTGAAATCCTTGGGCAGGCAAGTGGTGCTTTCTGCATTACTAGCCAAGGAACACAGATGTTTTCCAAAGCTGACTTTAGTGCTCCAACTTTGAACTCACATTCAAAACCTTCAGCTCTTTACTTGCCTAAGTGGGGACAATAAAAATACAGGAGTATTTATAAAGGAATCATATTTCTTTTTCTGTGTCCCCCACCACCCCATCTCTGCTAATAAAAACACAATTGTTGCCTGACCTATGGTGGTGCAGTGGATAAAACGTCCACCTGGAATGTTGAGGTTGCTGGTTCGAAACCCCGGGCTTGTTTGGTCAAGGCACATATGGGAGTTGCTGCTTCCTGCTCCTCTCCCCCTTCTCTCTCCCCCCTCTCTCTAAAATGAATAAATAAAGTCTAAAAATAGATATAAAAATTTTTTATTTAAAAAACAAAAACACGATTGCTTATACTATCAACACGCTGGGGTTCTTTTCAACGACATTATGAATGGCCCTTGCTTTTGATGGGTTTCTGAAAAATTGCATTGTGTAATTCAAAAATTTTTTTGAAATAAGAGTGTGAAAATATGGCAGAATGGTATTAACCTTTCAAACAATCATTTTGCAGGGCACATCCTTCCTTAATATATTTCCAGGGTCATATTCTCAGGGGTTGGGTGAGCAAGGCACCTCCTCAGTCACTGTTCATGTCACTCCTAGACCAGCACTGGACCCTGTGCTTCACCAGGACGGTGGCAGCCGCCTCTGCCTTCCCCTCGGCTGGAATTTTCTTTTTGCTGTAAGTATTATTATCAGCCAGGGTCAGCTTCCAGGCCTGCTGCTCGGAGCACAATATTCCTTTCTTCATAGTGTGACTTACTGTTGATGTGTCACGCATTCAAATTCTAACTCTCCCAACTTCTATTCCCTACCTGGTTTTCAGAAATTTTGTGTACTCATCCTGTGGTATTTTCTTGAGAGGCACATAAAGATTTTAATTGTTTTAGCCTTCTGATGAACTGTTATCGACCGTGGTTTTATGCTAAGATTAAACTGAGAACAGGACTGGCATCTTTAGGTTCCTTTGCTGATTCAAACAATAGCTGAGTCCCTTTTGCAAAATTAAAGTTCCACGATATTGTGATACTATGCACGCATATTTCAACAATAATTCTGGTTATAGTACTTTGTTTATTTAAGACTTCCCCTTATATTTATTTATTTATTTATTTATTTATTTATTTTTTACAGAGACAGAGAAAGTCAGAGATAGAGATAGACAGGGACAGACAGACGGGAACAGAGAGAGAGATGAGAAGCATCAATCATCAGGTTTTTTTTTTGTTGTGACACCTTAGTTGTTCATTGATTGCTTTCTTATATGTGCCTTGACCGTGGGCCTTCAGCAGACTGAGTAACCCCTTGCTCGAGCTAGCGACCTTGGGTCCAAGCTGGTGAGCTTTTGCTCAAACCAGATGAGCCCACGCTCAAGCTGGCGACCTTGGGGTCTTGAACCTGGGTCTTCCGCATCCCAGTCCAACGCTCTATCCTCTGTGCCACCGCCTGGTCAGGCCCCTTATTTTTTTGAAAGGATATTCCTAAAAAAAAAATAATTGTTGTGGGCAGTTTCTAAAATTATTGGGGTTGCTTCAATGTTAGTGACACTAGTCAAATTAATAAAGTCCTTGTTTTTTTTTTTTGTTTTGTTTTGTTTCTTTTTTTTTTTTAAATAAATTTTTATTAATGGTAATGGGATGACATTAATAAATCAGGGTACATATATTCAAAGAAAACATATCTAGATTATTTTGTCATTAAATTATGTTGCATACCCCTCGCCCAAAGTCAGATTGTCCTCCGCCACCCTCTATCTAGTTCTCTGTGCCCCTCCTCCTCCCCCTAATTCTCTCCCTCTCTCCCTCCCATGTCCTCCCTCCCCCCACCCCTGGTAACCACCACACTCTTGTCCATGTCTCTTAGTCTCGTTTTTATGTTCCACCAATGTATGGAATCATGTAGTTCTTGTTTTTTTTCTGATTTACTTATTTCACTCCGTATAATGTTATCAAGATCCCACCATTTTGCTGTAAATGATCTGATGTCATCATTTCTTATGGCTGAGTATTATTCCATAGTGTATATGTGCCACATCTTCTTTATCCAGTCTTCTATTGAAGGGCTTTTTGGTTGTTTCCATGTCTTGGCCACTGTGAACAGTGCTGCAATGAACATGGGGCTACATGTGTCTTTACGTATCAATGTTTCTGAGGTTTTGGAGTATATACCCAGTAGAGGGATTGCTGGGTCATAAGGTAGTTCTATTTGCAGTTTTTTGAGGAACCACCATACTTTCCTCCATAATGGTTGTACTACTTTACAGTCCCACCAACAGTGAATGAGGGTTCCTTTTTCTCCACAGCCTCTCCAACATTTGCTATTACCTGTCTTGTTGATAATAGCTAATCTAACAGGGGTGAGGTGGTATCTCATTGTAGTTTTGATTTGCATTTCTCTAATAACTAATGAAGCTGAGCATCTTTTCATATATCTGTTGGCCATTTGTATCTCTTCCTGGGAGAAGTGTCTGTTCATGTCCTCTTCCCATTTTTTTTTATTGGATTGTTTGTTTGTTTGTTGTTGAGTTTTATGAGTTCTTTGTAAATTTTGGATATTAGGCCTTTATCTGAGCTGTTGTTTGAAAATATCATTTCCCATTTAGTTGGCTGTCTGTTTATTTTGATATCAGTTTCTCTTGCTGAGCAAAAACTTTTTATTCTGATGTAGTCCCATTCATTTATCTTTGCCTTCACTTCTCTTGCCATTGGAGTCAAGTTCATAAAATGTTCTTTAAAACCCAGGTCCATGATTTTAGTACCTATGTCTTCTTCTATGTACTAATAAAGTCCTTGTTTTTAAGTTAACTTATTTTGAATTAAATTCATTGATATTAAAAATTTATTTAAATTATACATCATACAATCAAAACCTCTCCACATTGAAAAGTCAACTTTTGGCCTGACCTGTGGTGGCGCAGTGGATAAAGCGTTGACCTGGAAATGCTGAGGTTGTCGGTTCGAAACCCTGGGCTTGCCTGGTGAAGGCACATATGGGAGTTGATGCTTCCAGCTCCTCCCCCTTTCTCTCTCTCTGTTTCTCTCTCTCCTCTCTAAAAATGAATAAATAAAATAAAAAAAAAAAAAGAAAAGTCAACTTTTACTAATTTAAACTTTTACAAAAAAAATTTGATCAGCTAACATAAGGTAAGAATTTTACTAAGAATAATGGATCCTGCCTGACCAGGCGGTGGTGCAGTGGATAGAGAGTCAGACTGGGATGCGGAGGACCCAGGTTCGAGACCCCAAGGTCGCCAGCTTGAGCACGGGCTCATCTGGTTTGAGCAAAGCTCACCAGCTTAGACCCAAGGTCGCTGGCTCCAGAAAGGGTTACTCAGTCTGCTGAAGGCCCACGGTCAAGGCACATATGAGAAAGCAATCAATGAACAACTAAGGTGTCGCAACGAAAAACTGATGATTGATACTTCTCATCTCTCTGTTCCTGTCTGTTTGTCCCTATCTATCCCTCTCTCTGACTCTCTCTCTGTCCCTGTAAAAAAAAAAAAGGATCCCAATACAAATGATAGAAAATTTCCCCTTCAAATTTAAAGCAAATGTTTTTAATAGAGGGAATATACACAAACAATGCTATAGAAGACTACTAAGTTTAGATTTTATTTTGCACTGAAAACTACCAAGAATTAAAACACATATAATTAAAAAATCTTAAAACTGAAGCAATTCAATTATTCATATCATCCAATAAACTTTCCTAATTTTTTTACCACCGCTATTTTGAATTAGAAGATTGTAATTAAAATATATTTTGAAAGTGTGTGTCTTATAAACAACTTTAGCTAATTTCCCATCACTCTGAAAAATAGAAAGGTAAAACTGAATTATAAAGATTATAAAAAAACTAATAATGCAATCCATTATCTTCTAAAGTTTATAAAATCAGGTTCAAAAAGAAGAAAAGACCCAAAGAAAATAGCAAGGAGTAGCTGGTGCTATTTCAATTGCTTCTTTTTAATTGGTCTATACCAACTTGTAACTCTTGGTCTTGCTAACTTTAGGAAGATGACAAAGTCAGGCAGTCAGTTTTACTGACCAAGTGAAAGTCTATGGGAATTTGCAGAATTTCCTTCTCTCTCTGGGGATGAGGACAATGATAAAAGGTGTTCTGTTTTTCAGTAGGAATGGCATTTAAAAAAAAGAACTGTAAGTTTTATTTTTCAATTACAATTTATATTCACTATTATTTTGTATTATACTGCTCCCAAAAATTTAATCGCTTAATAGGAAGTGATAAAAATATCCCCTAACTTTTGTGAGCAGTATAGTTTCAGTTGTACAGCTTAGGGGTTAGACCATCATATACTTTAATAAGTGCTCCCCCTGATATTTCCAGTGCCCACCTGGCACTAACATAGTTATTACAATATTATTGACTCTATTCCCTGTGCTATACTTTACATCCCCGTGACTGTTTTGTAACTACCAGTTTGTACTTCCTAATGCCTTCACCTTTTTCACCCATCTCCCAAACCACCTTCCCCCGAGCAACCATCAGTCTGTTCTCTGTGTCTATGAGTCTGCTAAGACTGGCCTCATGTCAGTTGTAATTCCTTGACTGGGCCAACAGTGGAAAAATGCCAGAAAATTCTTAAATGAGTGACATCTGAAAACAAAACAAAACAAAACAAAAACCCCAGCTAATGGCTTACAGTGGAAGCAACATTGAGTGGGAAATTGACAATTGGGATGTAATAATAATGGTTGGAGGTCATGTCAGAGCTCACACTTAGTAGTGTTTGCCCTTTATTCTATTGAATAAACTAAATGAAACAGAACAGGATTGGAAGTGCTGAATTGAAAGCAATCTTAAAAATCATTCTGAAAACTCTGCTTTATACTTGATCATATTTTGCTTCTGATTTTTCTACCTTGAGACTGAAAACAGGGAGAGAGCCCTGGGACAGGAGGGACCCAGAGGCTCAAAGGTTAGGAAAAAGTCAGAAACTCTCATTTGTGTTAAATACAGTCAGGTCCCCAGACCTATTTAAATCATACCTTGGGGTAAGTGAAGACTAGTGCATGAGAGTGGATTGTCATCTCTGTGGCTAACACCCAAGCCCAAACCCAAACTTCTGCTTTCTTGGCAATGGTCTGTCTGAGACGGCAAGGAAGCTGTATTTAATCCTACTGTACCAGTACTGTAAGATGGTCTTCACGTTTCTAGATGTTGAAAATTTGAATTTATCCCCACAAGTCTTAAAGCTTTGGGTGGTGGAGGTGGAGGTTCTGGAATTCTATAAACCAACATTTGGTTTTATTCTTTGGCTGGGACCTCCAGATGATACAAAGTTGAGACAGAGTATTAGAGAATAAGGAAAAGAAACCCAACTCTGCCCAGCCCCAGTGAAAGGTGGTTTATTCTAATGAAACGATAGATGACAACACCCGCCTAGGAGGCAGCCAGACCTCATGCAGCGACATTCAGAACTGTTACTTCTCCCACTTCATTTTTTATGGTCATTACTTTTAAAATATTTTTTAGTAATTGAAATTTTTATTGCAGAAACAATAATGTTCTATATACATATTATATCCATAAAAATATAACTTTTATAGAAAATATAGATAAACATAAAGAAAATAAAAATATTAATAATTCTACCCCTTTCAGATTATTTTTATGTATACATATATATATATATATATATATATATATATATTTTTTTTTTTTTTTTTTTTTTTTTTTTTTTCTGAAGCTGGAAACAGGGAGAGACAGTCAGACAGACTCCCGCATGTGCCCGACCGGGATCCACCGGCACGCCCACCATGGGGGGACGCTCTGCCCACCAGGGGGCGATGCTCTGCCCATCCTGGGCGTCGCCATGTTGCGATCAGAGCCACTCTAGCGCCTGAGGTAGAGGCCACAGAGCCATCCCCAGCGCCCGGGGCCATCTTTGCTCCAATGGAGCCTTGGCTGTGGGAGGGGAAGAGAAAGAGAGGAAAGTGCGGCGGAGGGGTGGAGAAGCAAATGGGCGCTTCTCCTGTGTGCCCTGGCCGGGAATCAAACCCGGGTCCTCCGCACGCTAGGCCGACGCTCTACCGCTGAGCCAACCGGCCAGGGCTTACATATATATTTTTACTTACCCAAATATAATCATAATATTTGAACTAGTAACCTCCCCTTTGCCCCATATAACAATATATTATGCAACACCATTATGGCATAGCATTTTATTTATGTG
The DNA here is from genome assembly GCF_036850765.1 of Saccopteryx bilineata. Lineage (NCBI taxonomy): Eukaryota > Metazoa > Chordata > Mammalia > Chiroptera > Emballonuridae > Saccopteryx > Saccopteryx bilineata. The sequence continues at coordinate 183,486,457 of NC_089495.1, forward strand.
GCAAGAACATCCTAGCAACTAAATAAGAAATAAGTGACCGGGGGTATTGGCCATGCACAAGGCATGGATACAATTGTTTAAGTAAGCTCTTGAAGCATGCAGCCAGAGTGGTGGTACCAATTTGTATTCCCAGTAAGTTCTGAATCTCCCAGCATAGTACGACCTTTTTCTTAGCCATGGTTTGAAATTTTAAAAAATTATTTTGTTTATAATTTAACTTTCCATTTCTACCAAAGTTATACATATTACTTTACAGAGTCACACAGTGTCACCAAATTTGTGAGGAAGTTATCTGGTTTCTTCCTCTGCCAAATTCTCTTTTCTAGAAGCAAATCCTTTTCTCTCTTTTAGTTAATGATTTTTGGTATCTATTCCTCTGTTTCTAATAACACACTACCATTGCTACTCCCTGATCTTTCACTTATAAACAGTATCTTTTCACAGATTTTTTTTAAATTTTATTTTATTTATTCATTTTTAGAGAGGAGAGAGACAGAGAAAGAGAAGGGGGAAGGAGCTGGAAGCATCAACTCCCATATGTGCCTTGACCAGGCAAGCCCAGGGTTTCGAACCGGCGACCTCAGCATTTCCAGGTCGACGCTTTATCCACTGCACCACCACAGGTCAGGCTTTTCACAGCTTTTTATAGAAGGTAAACATTTATCTCCTTGCCCTTCTTGCTTGCCAATACCTACATTCATTTCACCCTTACTCTTCCTGAACTCACTCCATTATCCCAATCAAGATCTATTATACCAGTGGTTCTCAAACTTTTTGAAGTCCGGGCGCATTTAAAATCCTACAAATAATTGTAGGCGCACTGTATACAAATTTTTGAGAAATATGCTATAATAATTAAGTCAAATATTAAAGAAAAAATATAAAGTCCAAGCATGCTTTTATAGTAATTAAACAAAATAAATATGACAAAGTTAAATTTATTCTGACATTAAAAAACATTTTTCTGTTACATTTTTTGAGTTACGCTTTTTAGAATTTGTAAAAAAGAGGGGTTAAAAAAAGAAAAAAAGTTATATTTTTTATATATAGATATTTTCTTTTTTTTTTTTTTTTTTTTTTCATTTTTTCATTTTTTTTTCTGAAGCTGGAAACGGGGAGAGACAGTCAGACAGACTCCCGCATGCGCCCGACCAGGATCCACCCGGCACGCCCACCAGGGGCGACGCTCTGCCCACCAGGGGGCGATGCTCTGCCCATCCTGGGCGTCGCCATATTGCTACCAGAGCCACTCTAGCGCCTGAGGCAGAGGCCACAGAGCCATCCCCAGCGCCCGGGCCATCTCTGCTCCAAAGGAGCCTTGGCTGCGGGAGGGGAAGAGAGAGACAGAGAGGAAAGCGCGGCGGAGGGGTGGAGAAGCAAATGGGCGCTTCTCCTCTGTGCCCTGGCCGGGAATCAAACCCGGGTCCTCCGCACGCTAGGCCGCTCTACCGCTGAGCCAACCGGCCAGGGCATATAGATATTTTCTTAGTAAAATTTAGTAAATTCGGCAGGTCCCAATGTGAATGTGTTAAGTTTTTTCATTCTTGTGTTTATGAGAAACATGAGCCTGATGTGTCCTAGCGATTTCTTCAATGTTTGGGCATAAATTTGAAAGGCAAGCTCTCATTTCCTTGTCAATACATTGAAGAATTCCTCTCTTTTTACTCTTAATTGGGTTAAGTGCAGAAAACCCCCACCAAATATATCATCTCAACTTTACACCAAACAAAGGATAGAAGAAACTTGCCTCTAGTCTTTCTGGGGAACATGGGGGGTAGTGTAAACAATCCAGCACCACAGCTTAACAGCCTTTTGCAACCTAGTCAGGCAAGTGAGGTGGGGGTTGGGCAGATTGTCAGCTTATAGCCAATTCCCCACACCTCTGTCCCCCAAAAATCTAAACTCCAAAAAACCTGTTGGTTTTTTAGTCCCCAAAAGGCACATATTTCGCCTGACCAGGCGGTGGCGCAGTGGATAGAGCATCAGACTGGGATGCGGAAGACCCAGGTTCGAGACCCCGAGGTTGCCAGTTTGAGCGTGGGCTCATCTGGCTTGAGCAAAAAGCTCGCCAGCTGGGATCCAAGGTCGCTGGCTCGAGCAAGGGGTTACTCGGTCTGCTGAAGGCCCACGGTCAAGGCACATATGAGAAAGCAATCAATGAACAACTAAGGTGTCGCAATGCGCAACGAAAAACTAATGATTGATGCTTCTCATCTCTCCATTCCTGTCTGTCTGTCCCTGTCTATCCCTCACTCTGACTCTCTCTCTCTGTCTCTGTAAAATAAATAAATAAATAAATAAATAATAAAATTAAATAAAATAAAAATAAAAAAAAAACCAAAAAAAAAAAAAAAGGCACATATTTCTCTGGTATACCATAGGGCGCACCTGGAAATCTTCTAGGGTGCACCAGTGTACCCTGGCGCACACTTTGAGAACCATTGTATTATTTAAATTTTTATTTATTTATTCACTTACTTTCTTATTTATTTAAATGAGATGAGGGGAGATAGTGAGACAGACTTCCGCATGCACCCCAATATAATTTATCATTTTATATAGATACGTATTTAGAGTTAAAGTTGCCATGATCTGAAAATGCTATTCACAATGAGTCATGTAAGAAACTAGGATTATTTTTCTGTTCCTGCTCAGTATTTTATTTCCCTAGGGTTAATATTTGCTTTATTATTTATTTTATTTTTTTTTAAAGTTTTATTTATTTATTTTAGAGAAGGGGGAGGGTGGGAGGAGCAGGAAGCATCAACTCCCATATGTGCCCCGACCAGGCAAGCCCAGGGTTTCGAACCGGCGACCTCAGTGTTCCAGGTCGATGCTTTATCCACTGCACCACCACAGGTCAGGCTATTTTATTTTTTTTTAAATAAACATTTTTATTTTATTTTTTTACAGAGACAGAGAGAGTCAGAGAGAGGGATAGATAGGGACAGACAGACAGGAACAGAAAGAGATGAGAAGCATCAATCATCAGTTTTTCGTTGCAACACCTTAGTTGTTCATTGATTGCTTTCTCATATGTGCCTTGACCATGGGGCTACAGCAGAGTAACCCTTTGCTCAAGCCAGCGACCTTGGGTTCAAGCTGGTGAGCTTTACTCAAACCAGATGAACCCGTGCTCAAGCTGGCAACCTCGGGGTCTTGAACCTGGGTTCTCCACATCCCAGTCTGATGCTCTATCCACTGTGCCACCGCCTGGTCAGGCACAATATTTGCTTTATTATTGTTTGCTTATATTTCACGTATTATCATGACTCCAGTCCCAAAACCCCCTTCAATTGTCTTTATCTTCCAGTGCATCTAGGCACAGCTGGAACTCCCTTCTTTCTCCCTGAAGAAGGCTGTCCTGCAGTGTTCCGACTGCTGTCTGCACAGCCATCATCCCGAATTCTTCCCCTCCCACCATCCTGAGGACACCCTTGGCCTCTCCTGTGCTGGGTCTCCTCTGTTTGATGCCCCTTGGCTTCCTCTTCCTTGGTTTATGCTCTCATTTCTGTGGAGTACATTGTAAGGACACATAAAAATTTAAAATGAAAGGCAAATCCTCTCTATTGAAATTGAGAGACTTTCTCCTTTTTCGTTTCTCTATTATTATATGTATGTAAATCTCTGTATAAACTAAATAACCCTCTTGTCAGCTTTATGACCCAGGAATGTCTTTGCACATACATGACAGCCATCTGAGAAACATAATAACAAGGGAGACAGTACCCTTCTCTCCCAGTTTTTGTGGGAGGGAGGAGTCTAACTTCTGTGGACATCTTACTCCAAGCTGCAAAACTAGCTCCTTTCATAAAGATAGGACACTTTAATTTTTCCTTTGGATAAACTAATTAGCAAACATAGATGGCCAGCTCAATTACAAGGTGAATTTAGGATAAACTATAGGTGACAGCAGTGTTGTTAAGTGCCCTTACTTGAGGACTAATTATTATTTATCTTGAAAACATGTATATAACAGCTTGTATCTCTGAGGCTATATATACTGCTCACAAAAATTAGGGGATATTTTATTGCTTCATATTCATTTTGAAACATCCCCTAATTTTTGTGAGCAGTATAAAAGGGTAAGATTTTTTCTGTCTCAGCAGTCTCTTAGTGGATTGCCTGTGACACACATTGCACTCTGGGGTTTTTTTTTAATGTTTTTTATTTTTTTATTTTTTACAGAGACAGAGAGTGAGTCAGAGAGAGGGATAGACAGGGACAGACAGACAGGAATGGAGAGATGGAAGCATCAATAATTAGTTTTTCATTGCACGTTGCGACACCTTAGTTGTTCATTGACTGCTTTCTCATATGTGCCTTGACCGTGGGCCTTCAGCAGACCGAGTAACCCCTTGCTGGAGCCAGCGACCTTGGGCTCAAGCTGGTGGAATTTTTGCTCAAACCAGATGAGCCCACACTCAAGCCGGCGACCTCGGGGGTCTCGAACTGGGGCCCTCTGCATCCCAGTCCGATGCTCTATCCACTGCGCCACCGCCTGGTCAGGCTGCACTCTGGTTTAATGCTTATTCAATAATTCCTTTGTGGAGAGGTCGCCTAGGTGGGGAGAAGATTTTGTTTTTAATTATATTTCCCCAACAACATTCACTGGTAGTTTCCTGAGATACAGAGCCTTGGAGGTGAATTTTCTGAGTTATTGCATTTCTGAAAAAAAATCTTTATTCTAACCTCAAACTTACTTTTTAGTTTCAACAGGTATAGAATTCTAGGAGATATATATATATTTTTTGTATTTTTCTGAAGCTGGAAACAGGGAGAGACAGTCAGACAGACTCCCGCATGCACCCGACCGGGATCCACCCGGCACGCCCACCAGGGGCGAGCTCTGCCCACCAGAGGGCGATGCTCTGCCTCTCCGCGGCATCGCTCTGCTGCGACCAGAGTCACTCTAGCGCCTGGGGCAAAGGCCAAGGAGCCATCCCCAGCACCTGGGCCATCTTTGCTCCAATGGAGCCTTGGCTGTGGGAGGGGAAGAGAGAGACAGAGAGGAAGGAGGGGGGGTGGAAAAGCAAATGGGCACTTCTCCTATGTGCCCTGGCCGGGAATCGAACCCGGGTCCTCCGCACGCCAGGCCGACGCTCTACCGCTGAGCCAACTGGCCAGGGCCTAGGATAGATATATTTTTTCCTTCAGAATTGAGTAGGCATTGATCGCTCTATTGTCTCTGGTTTCCAGAGTTGCTATTGGGAAGCCTGAAGCCATTCTAATTCCTGCCTGCCTGTGTATGACCGGCTCTCCCGTCTGGAAGTTTGTAGAATATTCTCTTTGTCTTTAGTGTTCTTAAATTTCATAGTGGTGTGCCCTGAGGTTGGTTAATTTCTTTCCTTTGTACTGAATAACTCATAATCTGAAAATGTATATATTTTTAGTTCTGAAAAATCTGCTTAGATTGTTTCTTGGACATTGTAAGGTCAGGAGCCACCATCGCGGCCATTCACATACAGGTTCACATTGTATTCAGACAGTCGGCAAAGAAACAACGGAGCCAAAAGCTGGTGGGCCATCATCTTTAATCCTAGCTTGCACCCGGCGGGCAAGTAAAAACACACACTGGGCTCCAAAACCCACTCACATACAGTGCTCACAAAGCTACTGACTTAATGAGTTTCCCAGAATCAAAGGTTCCTAGCTCACCAGACTTATTCACCTCTGTTCCCCATCTCCTTCCTTCTCCCCGCACAAACTCTGCACAAACTGGCTTTTCCTTCAGCACTCCGCCATCTTGGCTGCTTCTCCAGGCCTCCTCCACGTGGCCTTTCTCTGCTCTCTCCTCTACTGCTAATCACAGGAACCGAGAGAGCAAGCTTCTGTTCTGCCCCATTTTATAATGTAGAAATTGAAACCTTTAGTTTAATCCAATATACAAAATAGGGAAGTCTCTAATACAAAGTCACTTATCTGGGGCATGATGGGATTGTACCACCCCACATCAAAAAGGGTGGGAAAGGCTTAGTCCTAAAACCAAGCCCCAGGCTACAAGCATCTTGCCTGCCCACAGCCCGCCCCCAACACACACTAATATCACCTGAGCTACGGGCTTCCACGTGGGCAGCACCATCTTTAACAAAGTGAGCACAATATATTTTGTCTGCTCAACAGACATTTTTTCCCCCATCTAGTCCCTTGTAAGGCCAGGAGCCGCCATCGTGGCCATTCCCATGCAGGTTCCCATTGGATTCGGACAGTCGGTAAAGAAATGGCAGAGTCAGAGGATGGGGGGCCATCCTATTTATTGGTGTCTCACCAAGACAGGCAAACCACAAAAGAAGACAAAGGAAAAGCAGAAAACCAGCTCTTCCCATGAAGGGCCAGGGATCAGGGAAGCCCCTGCAATTGTGATAGCAGGAACTGTGTGTCCAAGCTCCTGGTCTGTCCCACTTTATAGTGTAGAAAACCAAAATCCCTTAATCCAATATACAAACAAGGAAGTCTCTGATAGAAAGTCACTTATCCAAGGCATAATTGGATTCCTCATGAGAGTGCACCACCCAGATCATACAATCACTCAAGGGTGTGGGGAAAAGCTTAGTCCCAAAACCAAACCTTAGGCTACAACGACCTGACCTGCTTACAGCCTGTCCCCCACACCCAATATAAGTTACAAGCAAGCAAACATATATATCATATTTACAAACTTATTTGACCAACATCCCTGTTTTTTTAAAAGTTTTTTCTCCGTGCTTTCCATCTGTGTTTTTTTCTTTGATGTTCTGGAGGATTCCTCAACTTTATCTTGCATCGCTTCTATTTTGTGCCTCAGTTTTGTTGTCATGATTCTAATTTCTAAGTATTCTTTTGTGCCTGACCAGGTGGTGGCACAGTGGATAGTGCGTTGGACTGAGATGCGGAGGACCCAGGTTCGAGACACCAAGGTCGTGGGCTCACCTGGTTTGAACAAGGCTCACCAGCTTGAGCACAAGATCACTGGCTCTAGCGAGGGGTCACTCGGTCTGCTGTAGCCCCCCCCCCCTTCCCCTGGTCAAAGCACATATGAGAAAACAATCAATGAACAACTAAGGTGCTGCAACGAAGAATTGATGCTTCTCATCTCTTTCCATTCCTGTCTGTCTGTCCCTATCTCTCTCTCTCTCTCTCTCTCTCTCTCTCTCTCTCACATACACACACAAACACACACACAAACACACACACACACACACACACACACACACACACACACACACGTATTCTTTTTGTTTTCTGGACCAGTGCTCCTCATTGCATTCTGTTATCATTTTATGGATAGTGTTGGTCAAATAAGTTTGTAAATATGATATATATGTTTGCTCTCTTATAGTTTGTACTGGGTGTGGGGGACAGGCTGTAAGCAGGCAGGGTCATTATAGCCTAAGGCTTAGTTTTAAGACTAAGCTTTTCCCCACACCCTTGACTGATTGCATGTTGTGGGGTGGGTGGTGCACTCTCATGAGGAATCTCATTATGCCTCAGATAAGTGACTTTGTATCAGAGACTTCCTTGTTTGTATATTGGATTAAAGGTTTTGATTTATACACTATAAAATGGGGCAGACCAGAAGCTTGCTCTCTCTGGGTTTCTGAGATTAGCATTAGAGGAGAGAGCAGAGAAAGGAGAGCAGAGAAAGGCCGCGTAGAGGAGGCCAGGAGAAGCAGCCAAGATGGTGGAGTGCTGAGGGAAAAGCCAGTTTGTGCAGAGTTTGTGTAGAGAGAAGGAGATGGGAAACAGAGGTGAATAAGTCTGGTGAGCTAGAAACCTTTGATTCCGGGAAACTCGGATAAGTCAGTGGCTTTGGGGGCCCTGAATGGAAAGGGAAGTATCTTCCCACTGTGTGTATTACTTGCCCACCAGGTGCGAATGGCTCCGTTGTTTCATTACCGTCTGTCTGAATCTAATGCAAACCTACATGGGCCAGGCTGCTGTGATGGTGGCCGTGGCTACTGGCTTTACAGATAGTATTTCTTCTCTTATCCCCCTACGGGTAGGGATGATAAGTATTTTAAAGTTTTTTTTCTTTTTGCATAGTTTCAGTTTCCTCGATAGATTATTTTGGGTCTGTTTTGGATTGGTCCTTTCCTTCGTGGTAGAGCTTTCCCTCGGACGCCAGCTGCCTGCCTGGACAGCTGATGGAAGTTCTGAATGCACAAGGGTGCTGAATGCCTCAGCTGCCCGAGTTCTCACTGCCCTTTCTCGGTTTCATGTTTGGATGGTGGCCAGCATTCTGGGAAACGAGTGAGGAATGAGGCAGGGTTAGGGCTGTCTCAGCATTCAGAATGCCCACATTCACATAATTCCTTTTGTTGGGCAGATAAAATGTATTATGCTCACTTTGTTAAAGAGGCCGTTGCCCAGGTGGTATTAATGTGTGTTGGGGTGGGCTAAAGGCAGGCAGAATCCTTGTAGCCTGGGGCTTGGTTTTGGGATTAAGCCTTTCTTACCCTTTTTGGTGTAAGGTGGTACAATCCTATCATGCCTCAGAGAAGTGACTTTGTATTAAGAGACTTCTCTATTATGTATATTGGATTAAGGGTTTGGATTTCTACACTATAAAATGGGAACGGAGGCCCTGGCCGGTTGGCTCAGCGGTAGAGTGTCGGCCTGGTGTGCGGGGGACCTGGGTTCGATTCCCGGCCAGGGCACATAGGAGAAGCGCCCATTTGCTTCTCCACCCCTCCACCCCTTCCTCTCTGCCTCTCTCTTCCCCTCCCGCAGCCAAGGCTCCATTGGAGCAAAGATGGCCCGGGCGCTGGGGATGGCTCCTTGGCCTCTGCCCCAGGCGCTAGAGTGCCTCTGGTCACGGCAGAGCGACGCCCCGGAGGGGCAGAGCATCGCCCCTGGTGGGCGTGCCGGGTGGATCCCGGTCGGGCACATGTGGGAGTCTGTCTGACTGTCTCTTTCCGTTTCCAGCTTCAGAAAAATACAAAAAATACAAAAAAAAAAAAAAAGGGGGGAACGGAGCGGGAGTTTGGTTCTTGGTTCCTGAGGTTAGCATGAGAGAGCAGAGAGAGTAGAGCCAGCAGCGGAAGGAGGCCACGTGGAGGAGGCCAGGAAAAGCAGCCAAGATGGTGGAGAGCTGAGTGAGATGCCAGTTTGTACAGAGTTTGTATCTGGGATAAGGAAGGAGATGGGGAACTGAGGAGAATAAGGCTGGTGAGCTAGAAACCTTTGATTCTAGGAAACTCGGATAAGTCAGTGGCTTTGTGAGCACTGAATGTGACTGGGTTTTTGGAGCCCAGTGTGTATTTTTTACTTGCCCGCCGGGTGCAAGCTAGGATTAAAGGCTATGACCCACCAGTTTTTGGCTCCATGGTTTCTTTACCGACTGTCCGAATCCAATGCGAACCTGCATGGGCCAGGCTGCTCTGATGGTGGCCCTGGCCCTGGCTTCTGGCTTTACACCTTTGTTTTCAGCATGGCAACCCAGCTTTCTACCGAGCTTCGTGTCTCCAGACCCTCTAGTCACCCTCTTCAGGGGGCTAGCCTTCTGCAGGGGAGAGGTCAGCGACCTGGCTGAATTGAGTAGGGAGAGCTGGGGATCTGACTGCCTCGCAAACAGTGTTTCAGCCAGTCGTCTTTACGCTTGTCCTTCGCCCGTCCTGCCCCAAGGGACTAGTGTCACCAGCTTCTCAGCCCTTGGGGATTCAGCAGTGTAAACAGAGCAAGCTGTCTGCTTTCCCCAAAGTGAGCTGAGGACTGCACTTAGGATCAGAGACCTCTTTTCTTCTCATCCATCTGTTCTCTAGTTTCCAACATGCTGTTCTGTGCCTCCTTCCCGGTCACCCTGTGTTCGCCTGTTTGTGCTCCCGAGCTGTCGTTTTTACCCGAATGTGCCGATCACTCGTCCTTCTCCAGCCACGCTCTCTCGTGGCTTCTGGAGCGCCACATTCCTGGTTCTCCCGTCTCTCGTGGGCCCCTCTCCCTCTCTGGCTGCCTCCTCCCTGCTACTGTACATGGATGGATGTGTGCCCAGGACTCCAGCCAAGGCCTCTGTTTACTCTCTCTAATTATCTCATCTAGACTCACGGCTTTAAACAGTTTCTGCGCTTGACATCCAAGAGTCCGTTGCTAGCCACGACTGTTTGTCTCCGGCTGCTGTGGGGCTGTGTTCGCAGCGCTGCTCTGGAGGGGAGCCTGTTATTGTGAACATTTGCCAAGCAGGCAGAGATGGGGCCCAGGCCTGAAGGTGACATATATCCCCTGATGTGTGAGAGATCTGATAAGATTATTGTGAAAGAGAGAGGTTTTAAGAAAATCCTTTCCCTGGGGCTCCTTCCTCCACCCATCAGCTGGTTATGACTCAGTTTCTGGTCAAGACCTGCCTTAGTTCTGGAGAGATGGGCGGGGAAGCCGCAGCCTGGGTGATGTCCTAACATGGGGGGAGGGTCTCTGCCCCCTGGTTTCTTGTCACATTAGATGATCCCCAGTCAAGGAGACAAACCACCCAAAGGAACACCTCTGTGGCCCGTGGCTACTTCTGAACTCGGGGTGTGAAGGGGCTCCTGCTCACCCTCCATCTGCCCATGAGCCTGAGAAGGTGTGGGATTTACCCCTTCATCTAGGGGCCTCTCCTGGGCCCTCTTTCCCCTCCTCCCCGGTCCTTTCACTCAACCTCTCACTGTGACAACTGCCCTGAGTAGTCTTGGAGCAAAACCAGCCACAAAGGAAATAATTATGAACACGGTTTACACGTTTGACTCAAACCCAATAGAGCTACCGACTTTTGACTTAAAATCATTTTCACTTTTTTCACAGGGATCCTTGAAGGTACAAATTATACAGTGTGACCAGCGTATGACAGAGAGGTCAAAGGGAAGAGGGAGGGTAAAAATGGGAGAGGAACTTCCTTGGGAATTAACTATCATTTTATATAGCATTATTAAGGTCAGAGTCATTAGGTCTCTAGATGAAAAAATACATGTTTGTCAAACCCGAATTGCAACCTGAAACCCTTTCTGCCACTAAAGCACCAGGTTCGTACAGCTGGAGCTGAGAAGTTGGAGGGGACCCTGCAGCGGCAGCAGACACTTCCTAGTAGTCTGCACTACAGGAGACCAGGTGGTGAGAACAGTGAAATCTGGAGGCTATAAAAGTCAATGTTAAGGGCGTGACAAGGCTGTGGGGTTTACTACAGAAAATGAGAGTCAATGCCTACAGGTTCAGTGGAGAAGCCATGTCTGCAAATAACCAGACCATAGGTGAAAAGTAGAGTGTAGAGCAGGGGTTGGGAACCCATGGCTCGCGAGCCAGATGTGCCTCTTTTGATGGCTGCATCTGGCTCGCAGACAAATCTTTAATAAAAAAATAATAACATTAAAAATATAAAACATTCTCATGTATTACAATCCGTTCATTTCCTATCACTCATGTTCATGGTTGCGGGTGGCTGGAGCCAATCACAGCTGTCCTCTGGGACAACACCAAATTTTTATTGGCTAATGCCTAACGTACACAGGTCGTTGTATGGCTCTCATGGAATTACATTTTAAAATATGTGGCATTCATGGCTCTCTCAGCCAAAAAGTTTCCCGACCCTGGTGTAGAGTGTGATAGCCTAGCTACTCAAACCGTGATCCGTGGACCAGCAGCATCAGCGTTACTGAGAGCTGGTTAGAATGCAGTCTCAGGCCCATCCCAGACCTCATCAGCATTTGCATTTTATCAAAATCCTCAGATGATTCATGTAGACATTGAAGTTTGAGAACTGCTGTCTTAAGGGTTCCAAATGAAGTGCTATTGGGCACCAGAGGAGAGTGGGGGTCCAATGTTTATAAGTTTCTGAAGATAGTCTACTCATGCTTTGAAAGGGTTTATATGTTACTAGATTATACAATAGCTGGTTATGGAGATCTAAGGGACACTCTAGCAGAGGGTTAGGGATGTGTTGTTGGGAACCCCTGTGCTAGGGGGACCTCAACGTTTGGACCAGATGCCCCTCAGTCTCCTCTTTAACACCAAGGTTTTACACCTTTATACAGCAACCCTCCTTGTTCACGTATTTTTGCCTACTTGTGCTAGCGTTTCTCTTGGACAAGTTCTTCCAAGTGGGCATAATAGGTATTGCTAAATTTCTGAACAGAAAAGAACACCCATTTGTATTCTTGCTACCAGGGTTGAGAACACATGTTCTCTACATTTTGCCAACATTAATTATTAATCTTCTAAATTGTGTCATCTGGACACACACAAAATTTATATTTACTAACTTAAATTTACATTATTGGAAGATTGAACTTCTTATAGTTAGTGGGTCATTTGTATTTTTTTTTTTCTGTAATTCATCTCTTCATATACTTTTCTAGTTTTTCAAGAAGGTGTTTTTCCCATTATTGATTTGTGACAACTTTTTGTATTTTAGGGAGCTAATTTTGGTCTCTTTTATGTGTTACAGATATTTTCTTTTGATATGATTGAAGAGATGCATACCTTTACTATATAGAAATTTAAAAGTTGTTATATGGTCATATGTATCATGTCCTTGTGGCTTCTGGGTTTCATGTTCATATTTAGGAAAGCTTTTTTCTCCCCTCTCTGCTCCTAGCTTGTAAAAATACGTGTACCACGAACACAGTGCTTTTTGTTTGTATTTTAAAGATCTAAATCTTTGCTTCATGTAAAAGAAATTTTTATTTATTTATTCATTTTTAGAGAGGAGAGAGAGAGACAGAGAGAGAGAGAGAGAGAGAGAGAGAGGAGAGAGAGACAGAGAGAGAGAAGGGGGGAGGAGCCGGAAGCATCAACTCCCATATGTGCCTTGACCAGGCAAGCCCAGAGTTTTGAACCGGCGACCTCATCATTTCCAGGTCGATGCTTTATCCACAGCGCCACCACAGGTCAAGCCTCATGTAAAAGAAATTTTGATGAAAAGAAAAAATAGTTAAGAATTCACTCCATTTTTCTTCAGATGGTTAACAAATTATTCTTACAGAGTTTTTCATGTAACAGATTTCCCCCATTGGTTTGAAATAACACTTTTAAACAATGTACTGAATTCTCATATGTACTTGAGTTTAGTTCTGTATTCTTCATTCCATTTATCTGTCTGCTAATTCCATGTTGTTTTCTTTTAAGCAATTATTATCATAGCTTTACGGTTTAATATCTGGTAGGGCTAGCCCACTTACATGGCCTTTTTCTCCCTCATCCCACCCCAGAATTCCTGGGCTCTTCTCATATGTTTATTCTTGTAAGCAATAATAATAATGAAGTTTAGTATTTACACACCTATTCTCTGCCAAGTACTATTATAACTACTTTACATGTGTTACCTAAGTTGATTTTTTTATTACCAGACCTTTTCCGATTTCCGTTTTACATATGGAGAAACAGGTACAGAGATGGTGAGCAGCTTGCTGTTTTGTTTGGGAATGCATATAAAACAGTCTGAATTAGGAAGGCTTGAATTTTTGGCAACATTATGTCTTCCCATGATGAGTGGGACAAAGCTGCTTCATTGGAGGGTTACCTGAGACAAACCCTGACGGAGCCTAGCAAGTACCTGGACCGTAATAACAAATGGACAAAGAAAAGGAGGCTATTAGACTGATCTGGTCTAATGCCAGTAGTGACCTACATAAGCAAACCAAAATCTAAGCCTGTAAGTGCCTCAAGGTCATGAAATCAAATCACACAGCCAACTGTTTAGCTTTAAACTATAGCCAATCAATAATCCCCTTATGTTGATTTTGCCTCTTCTCTAGAAATCTCTCCCTTAGCTCCTATCAGTTGAATGCTCCTAACAACTTCTGGCCCGATATTGCCTGATTCCAACAGATTTTTGTGCAAAGAAACTTAAAAAATTTTAATATGCCTCAGTTTTTAATAATTATTAAGTCTAATATTTATTCAAATCTTTTATGTTGCTCAGATATTTTATAGTTACTTTTCTCTGGATTATGTACATTTCTTTCTTTCTTTTTTTTTTTTTTTGCAAAGACAGAGAGAGAGTCAGAGAGAGGGATAGATAGGGAGAGACAGACAGGAACAGAGAGAGATGAGAAGCATCAATCGTCAGTTTTTCATTTTTTCGTTGTGGCGCCTTAGTTGTTCATTGATTGCTTTTTCATATATGCCTTGACCGTGGAGCTACAGCAGACCGAGTAACCCCTTGCTCAAGCCAGCAACCTTGGGTCCAAGCTGGTGAGCTTGCTCAAATCAGATGAGCCCGCGCTCAAGCTGAAGACCTCAGGGTCTTGAACCTGGGTCCTCCCCATCCCAGTCTGACGCTCTATCCACTGTGCCACCGCCTGGTCAGGCTGGATAATGTACATTTCTTATCAAGGATTTGACCATATGAATGGTGCTTATTTCTATTGCTCTTATATGTGGGATGTTTTCATTCACAGTATTTTAAACTGGTTTCTGGGTATAGAAAAGCCTTTGGTTTTTGAACCTGTCACCTTATTAAGTTCTCTGTATCTAAAACATTTTTCACCTGATCCTGTCAAATTCTAGGAATGCAATCATAGCATCTGCAAATTATGATAAGAGGGTCTCCTTCGCTGTGTATTAAAATTTTTGTTTTGATCACTTTTCTAATTGGATTAAGTCTGGTGAATAAAGTGGTGATAATGGCCACCCTTGCATTTTTTTACATTTAATTGGGGTTCATATAGCGGCATCATGAAGCAAAGTTAAGTGGGATATGTTGCAGGAAATACCCATTTTTTACCATTACTAAAGAGTAAAAAAAAATAATGGATGTTGGATTTCATCAGATACTATTTTATTGTTTATTTCTTTATTAACACATGTTTACAATAGACTTCCAAATATTGGGCCAATTAGCAAATAATGTGCTATTATTTTAATGACTCTGGATTATAATTGCTAATATTTAACTTGGAAATGTATTTCAATATTGCTAAGAGTGCCCGAGTTGCAGATTTATTTTCCTGTACAGTTTTTGGCAGGTTTCAGAATAAGGATTTTGCTGCAAGAGGCTAATTAGCATGAAAAAGGGATGACTTTACTTTGGGTAATGATGGGGTTGGCATTTCTTTGTGGGTATGTCTTTGACAACTTTCTACACTTCTGTGGTTCCTGGTCTGTTTTCAGGCTTGAGTCAATTTTGGTCATCTATGTCTTCATAGAAAACCATTTACTTTATTTTTTTTTTTAATTTTTTTTTTTATTCATTTTAGAGAGGAGAGAGAGACAGGGGGGAGGAGCTGGAAGCATCAACTCCCATACGTGCCTTGACCAGGCAAGCCCAGGGTTTTGAACCGGAGTAGTTACACAGAGTTGTGCATAGTGTTATTATAATTTTTTTTTTGTTATTTATAGTTGATTTCTCCTTGTCATTCCAATTTGGTATATTTGTGCTTCCTCCTGTTGTCAATGATTAAGTTAACCAGGAGTTTTTCTTTAACAGTAACTAACCTTTAGGATCTCTTCTCTTTTTTCAAATTAATGTCTAACTTTTATGATTTTAATGACTTTCTCCAGATTTTGTAGTTTTTTTCTTTTGTCATTCTTAAGCTTATTGTTTATTTTTATTCTTTCTGTTAGAAGTGATTTTATTTTTTTTTCTGTTAGAAATGAAAGCTTTAGATGTAGACTATAGAATTTTGATATGTAACATTTTTATTGTCTCTAGATAACCTAAAAATGAAACTTTTCCTCTTTTTCTTTTTTTTTTAAATACTTTTTATTTTATTTATTTTATTTATTTATTTTTTATTTATTCATTTTAGAGAGGAGAGGGAGAGACAGAGAGAGAGAGAGAGAGAGAGAGAGAGTGAGAGAGAGAGAAACAGAGAGAAGGGGGGAGGAGCTGGAAGCATCAACTCCCATATGTGCCTTGACCAGGCAAGCCCAGGGTTTTGAACCGGCGACCTCGGCATTTCCAGGTCAATGCTTTATCCACTGCGCCACCACAGGTCAGGCTCCTGTTTTTCTTTATTGAGGTATTCCTTACGTACTTTCAACTTTACTAATTTTACTGTATAGTTTTGATGAACTTTGGTAATTGTACATTACTGTGTAAACACCACCACAATCAACCTATGGAGCAGACTCTTATCCTAAGAAGTTTTCTTGAGCATGTGCCCTGGATCCCTGCCTTCTACCCTCGCCCAGGCGACCACCGATCTGCTTCCTGTCTCTAGTTTTCCTTTTCCAGGCTTTCTTTTTTAAAATATTTTTTTAAAGATTTTTTATTTATTCATTTTAGAGAGGGAGGAGAGAAAAAGAGAGACGAGAGAGAGAGAGAAGGGGGGAGGAGGAGGAGGAGGAGGGAGGAGTAGGAAGCATCAACTTTCATATGTGCCTTGACCAGGCAAGCCCAGGGTTTCGAACCGGCGACCTCAACATTCCAGGTGGATGCTTTATCCACTGCGCCACCACAGGTCAGGCTTCCAGGCTTTCATATCAATGGAATCACACAGTACATACTCTTCTGTTTCTGGCTTCGTTCACTTACCATACTGTCTTTGAGATTGATCCATGTTGTTGCTTTCTGTTCATATTTTGTTCCTTTTTGCTAAACAGTGTTGAGATCATGTAAAACCCGGTACTTGGAAGCCGAAGGGGGATTCGGAAGATGAGAAGAATGCATCAGGTTATTCGTTGTGTAGAGTGCAGTGTAAGTTCTCCTATCAGTCTCCCCACAAAATCTCACCCACAACCCACTACTTGCCAAAGCTCTGCAGAGCATTTACTATTTGTTTACTGTTCGGTAAGTCAACAAGGCCCGAGTCTCGCTTTGGAATGAGTGTGAGGCGAAGACAGGCATTTCCCAGGAATGTAGCATCCCTTCTTTTTCCTCTGTTTTCTTCATTTTGCTCTATGGTATATATATATTTTTTGGTGTGTGTGTGTGTGTGTGTATATATATATATATATTTTTTTTTTTTCCTGAAGCTGGAAACGGGGAGAGACAGACTCCCGCATGCACCCGACCGGGATCTACCCGGCACGCCCACCAGGGGCGATGCTCTGCCCCTCCGGGGCTTCACTCTGCCGTGGCCAGAGCCACTCTAGCGCCTGGGGCAGAGGCCAAGGAGCCATCCCCAGCGTCCGGGCCATCTTTGCTCCAATGGAGCCTTGGCTGCAGGAGGGGAAGAGAGAGACAGAGAGGAAAGAGGGGGAGGTGGAGAAGCAAATGGGCGCTTCTCCTATGTGCCCTGGCCGGGAATCGAACCCGGGTCCCCCGCATGCCAGGTCGACTGTGGTCTATATTTTAATTTACCTTTTGTCCTCTGTCTCATTGTTTTGAAAACTGTAAGTCTGGTTTCAGCTCCACTAATGGTTGTTTATATATTTTAAATACTATCTTAAATCTCCTTTAGCTTATCAAGCTTAGTGAAGGGGAGCAGAATATGCCACCCCAGGGGCCACTCTGGCACATGGATTATTTTGAGCTGAGGCAATCAAGACCCAACCGACTCCAGGAAGAGCTTTCTACCTCTACCTTAACTGCCTGATGAGTTTGAATAGGGTGCCTGTCCCAGAAAGAGAGCTGTTACCAGAGATAATTTTTTTTATCTGAGAGACTTATCTGCCTGGCAGGGCAAACATCTGATTACCAAACATCTATTCTTGGCTTCCTGCGATTGGCCCTCCTTCCCTTTGCAGCCCGTGTGTCCTTCTGTAGCTCAGGAGGACATCGAGGCCTCAGTTGCCTGACTGCCTTTGCGTCTCATGTCTTTATGGGACTCTTATAGATATGAAACTAAATTTGTTTTTCTCCCATTAATCTGTCTTACATGAATTTAATTAGTAGAACAGCCAAAAAACCTACCTTACATGTGCAAGGAATAACATAGAAGACAATGAGTGAAGGCAGGGAGTCAAGGGTGAGGTCAAAGGTTAAGGGGTGAGGTAGAGGTTGGGTCTGGGTTCAGAGGCCAGAGCATGCAGAGCCCATAGGGAGTTTTTGGCTTCAACTCTGAAAGAGATGGGAAACTATTGGGGGATTTTGAACAGAGCAGCAACATAATATGTATTATGTTTAAAATGAAAAGAATGGTTATTGTGTGGTGAATAGATTGTGTGTGGGGGGAGTAAGGAGGCGAGATATGATGGTGGCTTGAACTAGGGTGAAAGTGGTAGACATGGAGAGAAGTTGCAGGATTCTGGGTATAATTTTAACGTAGAACCAACAGGAATGGCAGAAGCATTAGACTTAGTGTTAAGAAAAACAGTGAGCCTGACCTGCGGTGGCGCAGTGGATAAAGTGTCGACCTGGAAATGCTGAGGTCGCCGGTTCGAATCCCTGGGCTTGCCTGGTCAAGGCACATATGGGCGTTGATGCTTCCAGCTCCTCCCCCCCTTCTCTCTCTCCTCTCTCTCTTTGTCTCTCTCTCTCCCTTTCTGTCGGGAGCCGATCCACTAGTGCTGGCTAACAAGGTCACAGCAGAAGAAGATCCACAACTGCTGGTTGACAAAGTCACAGCAGAAGAAGACCAATGGCTGCTGGTTAATATAGTCACCGCAGTGAAGACTAACAGCTGCGGGTTGACAAAGTCACCGCAGAGGAGAGGCACAACGATACTTCCCCCTTTTGACCTTTTTGAATTAATCTGGCCTTATATCCCTTTTTCTGGGTGTGTGCTATCATTTATGGCACAGGGATAATAGTACCATACTTTCCCTGTAGATTCATAGTAATTTCTTTGGAAATGAGACAGAGGGTGTGAGTTCCACAGAAAAGCCTGTAAGCCCCTTGAACTGGGCTCATAGACATAAGAGGCTGGCTATGATATCCCTCATAAAGGGTTAAGTTGGTAGGAGAACTTCTTCTTATTAATCATGTTAGAAACAATAGATTGTGACTTATGAATAGGTAGGAAACAGTAACTATACACAGAGTACTTTTCAGCCTTCACTTAATTCATCACTTTACCTCCCTGAGCCTTTTCATGTAGTAGAGTAAAGAAACTTTCCTTTCTTCTTGCATACCTGACCTGCAGGTGGTGGAACACTCTGAGAAGAATAAAGTTAGAACTTAACTAGAGTATGAATATAGTAATAAATAAAATTTGATTAGACAATAGCATCATAGGTAAGGTAGAGTTGTTATTCAGTACTGATCTTTTAGAAGTTTGTACCAACATTGTTATTGCTGTTCAAGTTATTGTATAATTGTACTTTGAATGATTTATAGTTTATAGAAATGAATTAACTGTTACCTAGAAAATGTAACCATAGTGAAACAAAAACAATGATTAATCAATGTATTCTGAATATCATGTGATTGTAGCTTAGTGTGTGTGCATAAAAAGAAAGCTAGACCAGCATTGGGGAGAGATGCCTGGCAGTAAATGCTAACTGGAGAATAAAGAGAAAGAAAAGAATTCGGCTCTCTCACTCGATTCATGCCGACGCCGTCTCTTCCTGTGGGACCCCTGGACTTCCCCCCGGGGCTGGACCCCGGCACCTTTCTCTCTCCTCTCTAAAATGAATAAATTTAAAAAAAAGAAAAGAAAAACAGTGAGTCAGCCCTGGCCAGTTGGCTCAGCAATAGAGCGTTGGCCCAGTGTGTAGAAGTCCCAGGTTCTATTCTTGGCCAGGGCACACAGGAGAAGCACCCAGGAAATGCTGAGGTTACCGGTTCAAAACCCTGGGCTTGCCTGGTCAAGGCACATATGGGAGTTGATGCTTCCAACTCCTCCCCCCTTCTCTCTCTCTGTCTCTCTCTCCCTCTCTGTCTCTCTCCTTCTCTCTCTCTCTCCTCTCTAAAAATGAATAAATTAAAAAAATAAATAAATAAGGAGAAGCACCCATCTGTTTCTCCATCCCTCCCCCTCCCCTTCCTTTCTGTCTCTCTCTTCCCCTTCTGCAGCCAAGGCTCCATTGGAGCTAAGTTGGCCAGGGCACTGAGGACAGCTCCATGGCCTCCACCTCAGGTGCTAGAATGGCTCCGGCTACAACGGAGCAATGCTCCAGATGGGCAGAGCATTGCCCCCTAGTGGGCATGCCTGGTGGATCCTGATCAGGTGCATGTGAGAGTCTGTCTGACTGTCTCCCTGCTTCTAACTTCGGAAAAAAATACAAAACAAACAAACAAACCAGTGAGTCAAGGATGCCCACAAAGGTTTTGGCCTGGACACTTGGAGAAGAACTTTGCTATTCTTTAAAAACCTCAGAGACACTGAGGAAGGAGCAGGTCTGGAGGAGTGGAGGAGTGATGATTCAGAAGTTCAGGTTTGGATCTTACATTTGAAATGCCCATTAGACAACCAGGTAGAAATGCCCAGTAGTCAGGTGGAGATACACGTCTGGAGTTCAGAGGGGAGGTCCAGTCTGGGATCAAAACATGGGTGTGGTCAGCAGGTAGGTAGATGGTATTTATAGTTATAAGACTATACATTTAGATGGTATTTATAGTTATAAGACAATGAGGCCACCAAGGGAGTGAGTGTCTGGAGGGAGTCTTGGGGAAGATTGGGGGTCGGGGAGATGAGTAGCAGCCTGAAAAGGAGTGGCTGATGAGTAGGAGAGAAACAGGAGGCAGATCCCAAAGCCAAGGGAAGCAGTGTTTCCGAAGCTGGGAGAGATGGGCTGTGCCTAGTGCCACTGAGAAGCAGAGAGGATGAGCTCTGAGAAAGGGGTGTTGACCCTGACAACATGGCCTTGGCTGCTGGAGGCCTGGATGAGAGCTGCTCTGGAGGAGGGAGAGGCCCCAACCTGACTGCAGTGGGCTCAGGAGAGGCCAGGAGATGAGCTGGAGCCACATGATGGTCGTCTCCTGAAGGGCTTCCTGGCACAGGACGGCAGAGCAGTGGGGCAGTGGCTGGGGAAGGGACAGAGGTAGGGTCTAAGGGTGTTTCTCTCAGCAGCATGTTTGTACATTGCTGGCAATAATCGTGATGTATGAGAGAGGGATGTTCTTTAGTAATTGAGAAGGAAAGAGATGGAGCGCACAGACAGGGAGGCTGTTCTCTGCTAGGAGTGTGGACAGTTGATTCTAACTAATAGGAAAGGAGACAGAGACAGGCCCAGGTGGAGGCAGGCTGGCAGATGGCGCCGGGGTGGGAGCATATGGAATGACTCTTCTGTTTGCTTCTGTTTTCTCTCTGAAGGGGACACAGGTCTTCAGCTGTCAGTGCAAAGAGAGAACTCAACCCTCAGGAAACTGGTTTCTGGCAAACTGACCCAGAGCCCAGGAGCCAGCTCTTATGTGGATTTATTAGTTCACATATTTTCATTTTATTGATCATAAATTTCTACTTTTCTTTTTATTAATTTCTCCCTTCAACCTTCTTGATGCTGTTTTGCTGAGCACTGGGTGATGTTCCCATGTCTCTTCATTGAACAATGGGAGCATTTAAGGCTAGAACTTTCCCTTTGAGCACAGTCCCCATCTGCCTCTCTCCCCCCAATAAGGATGTTGCAGTACAAAAGAACTTATTCAGCCTGGACCCCAAGTCCACATTCTTAATGGATGATGTGGGGTTGCCTACAATAATAAGGCCTGGACCTCCAGTTTCCTCTTTTTCTACTTTTATGGTTTTCCCAGAACCAGAAAATGTGTCACACAAGCTCCACTACTCAATAGAACTCAAAACAATAGTTTGTACTGTTACCTTGATATAATAGTGGTCAAACTATTCAAACCTTAGAAACTAATAGAATTGCTATGCTTTTCCTGTGGGATTTTGCACTTTAAAACTCATCTTAAACGATCTGAGTAATTGAGTTTTATTGATTAGGAAACATTACTGAATCACATTGTACAAACCATCTATAAGCTTCTATATCATTTACCATCTGAATTTTTGAAGTGCTTGTTGTTAACTATATTTAAGAATTAGATTATAGCCTGACCAGGCAGTGGTGAAGTAGATAGAGCATTGAATTGGGATGCAGAGGATCCAAGTTAAAAAACCCCGAGGTCACCTGACCAGGCGGTGGCGCAGTGGATAGAGCGTCGGACTGGGATGGAGGACCCAAGTTCAAGACCTCGAGGTCGCCAGCTTGAGCGCGGGCTCATCTGGTTTGAGCAAAAAGCCCACTAGCTTGAACCCAAGGTCACTGGCTCCAGTAAGGGGTTGCTCGGTCGGCTGAAGGCCCGCGGTCAAGGCACATATGAGAAAGCAATCAGTGAACAACTAAGGTGTTGCAACGTGCAATGAAAAACTAATGATTGATGCTTCTCATCTCTCTCTGTTCCTGTCTGTCTGTCCCTGTCTATCCCTCTCTCTGACTCACTCTCTGTCTCTGTAAAAAATAAATTAATTAATTAAACAAAAACCAAAAAAACCCCGAGGTCACCGGCTTGAGAGTGGGATCACTGGCTTGAGTGTGGAGACATGACTCCATGGTTGCTGGCTTGAGCCCACTTGCTTGAAGCCCAAGGTCGCTGGCTTGAGCAAGGGGTCACTTGATCTGCTGTAGACTGTGAGTCAGGGCACACATGAGAAAGCAATCAATGAACAACTAAGGTGCTACAACAAAGAACTGATGCTTTTCATCTCTCTCCCCTTCCTGTCTGTCTGTCCCTCTCTCTCTCTGTCTGTCAAAAAAAAACCCCAAATTAGATTATATTAGGAAGTGTAATTACAATTATGTAAAAAATATAAATAAAAAGGCTATGAGGACATAATATTAATTGTGTTTAATTCTGGGTAAAGTTTTTCCTTCTTCATAATTTTCCTCCAGTTTTCAACTTTTTTGCCATTACTATGTATTCATTTATTAATTTTAAAAAGTGTTTTAAAGCTATAGAAAATATAAATTTGTGTATTCTATATAAATCACAATTATGTAACAATAATATGCACATAAACAGAACTATAAAAAACTATATAAAATGTTAACAGTTTTTCTTGAGGCAGTGGTACAATAGATGAGTTTTAACCTCTTTTGCTATTCTGTATTTTCCAAGAATATGTTTTCATATTCTTTATTCTTTTTACAAAAGAAAAGTTAATTTTTAAAAATAAAGTAACTAGCCTGACTTGTGGTGGCGCAGTGGATATAGTGTCGACCTGGAAATGCTGAGGTCGCGGGTTCGAAACCCTGGGCTTGCCTGGTCAAGGCACATAAGGGAGTTGATGCTTCCTGCTCCTCCCCCCTGTCTCTCTCTCCTCTCTCTATCTCTCTCTCTCCCTCTCTCTCCTCTCTAAAATGAATAAATTAAAAAAAAAAAAAAAAAAAAATAAAGTAACTAAAATTCTGCCAGGATATCCTAGGTTGGAACTCCTTTTTTATGGATGTTTTCTGTGATGGAGAGAGTTCTTTTTATCTAAACATTCAGATTTATTATTTTCTTTCTTGGGACAATTTTCCTCAGTTCTGCCTTTGCTCATTTGTTCTAGTCTAATTGTTCTTACTTCTCACTTGGGAACCCTGTATTCTTGGGTTTTGATCTCTGGTCTCTGTACCTTTATAGCCACATCATCTTTTCTTTTTCATATCTCTCTCTCTCTCTCTCTCTTTTAAATTCTGGGAGACCTTTGCAAGTTTACCCTCCAGGTCAGTACCCTAAAGGAGAGCTACTCTCGTCCAGGAAATGAGATGATGAGAAACTCACACCTATTTAGAAAAGGGATTGAGAAACAGGCTTCGAGCGCAGCCCAATCATAGGAGGTGAAATACATGTGGGGATTTAATAATATTCAAGAATTCTGGTAACTGCTGTTAGACTCAAATTATGAGTCTGACCTGTCAGTGTAGCATGGTGGGACAGGTCAACACAAATGTCGTTATGCAAAAAGCAGGAGTCTATCTGCCTCCTGGGGAGGGAGACCAGAAGGAAAAGTGATTCAGAGGACAGAGCCTCTGGGACCAGCTCTGTTACAAAGATGCCAGTACAAAGTGAACAAGCTATTTCCCCAGAGCACAAGCCCAACTGCTTCTTCCTCCAGTGTCCTGCATGGTATAGGTACCTCATGACATAGTACCCCAATTCCTGTTTCCTATCTCTTGTGACATTGATGTTATTCACTTCACTTAGTTATATGTTATAAACACACAATACATTGTTACTATTACTGTTTTATTTTTTATTTTATTTTATTTTATTTTTTGTATTTTTCTGAAGCTGGAAATGGGGAGAGACAGTCAGACAGACTCCCGCATGCGCCCGACCGGGATCCACCCGGTACGCCCACCAGGGGCTACGCTCTGCCCACCAGGGGGCGATGCTCTGCCCCTCCGGGGCGTCGCTCTGCCGCGACCAGAGCCACTCTAGCGCCTGGGGCAGAGGCCAAGGAGCCACCCCCAGCTCCCAGGCCATCTTTGCTCCATTGGAGCCTTGGCTGCAGGAGGGGAAGAGAGAGACAGAGAGGAAGGAGTGGGGGGGGGTGGAGAAGCAAATGGGCGTTTCTCCTATGTGCCCTGGCCGGGAATCGAACCCAGGTCCCCCGCACGCCAGGCTGATGCTCTACCGCTGAGCCAACCGGCCAGGGCCAACTATTACTGTTTTAAATAGTTTTCTTTTCGAATACTTAAGAATAAAAAAGTTAAATATTTTATCTTACCTTCATTTATTCCTTCTTTGATTTTTCTTTCTTTGTGTAGATTCAAATTTCTGACCCAAATAATTTTCTTTCTGAAAAACTTGATTCTCTCCAGGTTTGGTTCTCTGAGGAAATACTTATTTCTCTTTTGAAGGTAATCTCTCTGGATATAAAATTTAAGATTGGCAATTTTTTTAAACACTCCACATTCTTTTTGCTTGTAAGGTTACTGATATGTCTGCTGTAATCTTTGGTGTTCTATAGGTAAGGTGTTCTTTGCCCCTATAGACTAGGTCTTTGTTAGGGATAAGAGTTTGGGTAAGTTTGGAAATGCTTACTCTTCTATTCTCCCATCCAGACTAGAGGGGACCTTTCTCAGATTATCCCTGTGGGAACACGGTGGAGTTTCTGGAGTGTAAGTGGTTCCACCACCCCATGATTACAGACTCATCAGAATATCTTACTTTCACGCAGGTCTGCACTCAGATGCCTATAATTCATCGAAATAATGATGTAAATGCTCCAGCCAGCTTATTGATTCTAATGGCTTCTAGACCATGTAAGCAAGCCTCAGAGCTATATTTCTGGATGCATCAGTCTCTCCAGAGTTCAGGATAATGCTTTGCCTGTGACCTCAGCTCTCTAATGGTTCCAGGAAGAGTCACTTATCTTCCATTTGTTTAGCTTTTTCTTATACAGATGGATTGGGTATAATGACGTCTAAGCTCTTTACATGTTGGAGCATGGTGTTTGTTTTTTCTTTTAGTTGCCAGAATAGATGACTAATTGCTTAGTAGGAGGCTGGAGAGCTTTGTGTGTATGCTTCTCCAGCCGAAACCCTTGTGGGTGGTTAGTTATACCCAAACCCTAACCCCAAACCCCAGTTTGTTCAGCCATGGACTTTGTCTTCTTTTTTCTCTCATGTAAGCGTTGAAATATTAATCAGCAGTTGAAGGTTGGATTAAACCAGAGATGGGGTTTTGCCAAGGGAGAGGGGGGCAGAGAATTGAAGGTGTATGCAAGGGAGTGATTATAATGGGAATCACAAGCTTAGTAATTAGTGGACTGAGGGATGGTTAAAGGCAATAGAATATGTTGTAGATTGTGGTTTTCCTATGTAGCTATTTCTCTGTTCAGATTCTATTAGAAGAAAAGAAGGATGAGGAGATATAGAAGAGGGTAAAGAGGGGAAGAAATGGTGATGGAAGGAGACTTGACTTGGGGTGGTGAACACACAATACAATATAAAGATGACGTATTATAGAATTGTACACCTGAAACCTATATAATTTTTTTTTTTTTTACAGAGACAGAGAGTGAGTCAGAGAGAGGGATAGACAGGGACAGACAGACAGGAACAGAGAGAGATGAGAAGCATCAATTATTAGTTTTTCATTGCGCGTTGCAACACCTTAGTTGTTCATTGATTACTTTCTCATATGTGCCTTGACCGTGGGCCTTCAGCAGACCAAGTAACCCCTTACTGGAGCCAGCGACCTTGGGTTCAAGCTGGTGGGCTTTTGCTCAAACCAGATGAGCCCGTGCTCAAGCTGGTGACCTCAGGGTCTCGAACCTGGGTCTTCCACATCCCAGTCCGACGCTCTATCCACTGCACCACTGCCTGGTCAGGCTATAATTTTATTAATCAATATCATTCCCATAAATTCAATAAAAAATATATCAATGACTTTTCATTATCTATTTAATACTTTCAATAGAAATCAACAACTGGGGCCTGGCCAGTTCTCTCAGTGGCTAGAGCATCATCTGGCCTGTGGATGTCCCAGGTTGGATTCCCGGTCAGGGCCCACATGAGAAGTGACCATCTTCTTCTCTTCCCATCCCCCCCCCCTTTCTTTTCCTTTCCAGCAGCCAGCGGCTCGATTGGTTCGAGTGTTGTCCCTGGTGCTGAGGATAGCTCAGATGATCCAAGAGTCACCCCATAGGGGAGGTGCCGGGTGGATTCAGTCAGGGCACATGCAAGAGTCTGTCCCTCTATCTCTCCTCTTTTCACTTAAAAAAGAAAAAGAAATAAACAACTATTTTGGGACCATCATTAGGCAAAACACTATATTAGATGATGGATGTGGCATGAAAAAGACCATTTGTGCTACCCAGGGAAAGGAGGCATGTAACTCAAGGGGACAAAGTTATTTTAATGCTGTACTGAAAAACAGTTGATTCTGAAATAACGCTAGACTCTTTAGCCTGACCTGTAGTGGCACAGTGGATAAAACATATCAACCTAGTATGCTGAAGTTGCCAGTTCAAAACTTGGGGCTTGCCTGATCAAGGCACATATGAGAAGCAACTACTATGAGTTGATGCTTCCCACTCCCTTCTAACCCCCCTTCTCTTTCTTGATCACTTTCTAAAATCAATGAATAAAATCTTAAAAAAAAAAAAAGGGACAATTCTCCACAATGGATGCTAAGCCACTTTTTGGTCTTAAATCCAGTGTGAATCCATCATCATTCTATACGCATGTTTTCCCTTTCTCCCTCCTCTGCACCTTTGCAAGCTAGTGATATTCTCCCTGGAATGCCTACGTGGGTGACCTCCCCCAATAAGACTTAGTCATCATCCTGAAGGCTGAGCTACAGGAAGCCCTTCTGGTTTCTTCTGCAGGAAGTGGTCTCTTGTCCTCTCAACTGTTCACATGGCATCTACCACATACTGATAGTTGGCTCATCTCTTCCAACAGGCAGCATGGATATTTTCTTGCCTGCCTGTATAGCACTGCGCTGCCCTTGATATAAAGCTATAAGTTAAGCCCTTGAGACAAAAAAAGGAATTTCAAGAACAAAGTTAGAACCAGATGGTTAAAATCAGCCACTGCCTTGGGTTTTCTTGTTGTCATGGACACAGTATTTTCTAATATTGGTAACTCCGGTCTCTATGGTGAGCTCACACTTAAGAGTTAGTGGAAACATAAATGGAAACACAGGCTACATTCATGGACTGGAAGTTTTAATATTATTAAAATGCCAATAGTCCTTAGAGCTAGAACCTTAGAAAGGCTAGAGATGGGATTGGATGTGATTCACTTCATATTTTAATAAAGGCGTAAGCGCAGGTATAAGGAGGACAGATAAATGGGGAAAAAATAAAAAATGAATGGGTAGTTTTCAAATATCTTCCCTCCACCAACAAATATTACATTTCAAGTTAGGTTAAATCTTGTTTTAGGTCTATTCCATTCATTCCTGTTAAGACTGCAGTATAATTCTCTCCACCATGTAATGCTCTCCTCACCACTCTGCAATCCATGGATTAAAATAACCAATTGAATACTGAAGATGAGGGGAAAGAAACTCAACAATAAGGGGGTAGAATCCCATGCAGAAGAAGAAGAGATTGAGGATAGGCTCTCGGGTCTCCCGTCTGGTAAGTGATAGGACTAACATGGAACCCTCTGACTCATAAGATAAGGCATGGGGACAAGGGTGTTGGGGGAAAATGAGAGGTTTTCAAAACTTGGGCTGCCTTCTTCTTAGTATTTATAGAATTGGCTTTAGCCAACAAAGAACAGTGACCTTAGAAAAGATGTAGGATACGGTCTTGAATCTGGCATAGTAACCTACCTGGATTAGCCAACCTGCAATATATGAAAACACAGTCTCCCCATAAGGCCACCCTCACTTCTGACACCAATTTATTTTGTGAAACTGTGATAACTTTGATGCCAAAACACAGCCAAGATACATTACAGAAGTTGGAAACCAAAGTTGTATATGAATAGATGCAGACGTTCTGAATAAACCCCTGGTACTCCCACTCCAGACACTCAGAAATGCGTCAACATTGACATTCAAGAAGTGCAAGGATATTTTAATAATAGGAAATCCATTATATATAATCAAACAGGTCAGTAGAGAAAAGGAGAAAAACATAATCGTCTTCAGGAATATAAAATAAGTGTTTGATGAAATTAAACAGTCATTTCTGAAGAAACTGAGACACAAAGAAATTTTGTTTAGTATGCTAAGAATAACTTTCTTTGATATCAACATCATCCTAAACCTCATCCCAAACAACCCAACTCATACTTAATGATGAAACACTCCAGGCATTTCAATTAAAGTGAGGAATAAGACAAGACCAAACCTGCTATCATTTCTATAATTTAATACTGCGCTAGAAGTTTCAGTATCTGGTGAGAGAAGAGTAATAGGTATAAATAAAGGACGGAGAGAATGTTTTTCATAATTTTTGAAGGCAATGTGGATAATCACCTAGAAAAGTCCAAGAGAATCAATTAAAAAGTAATAAGAAAGTTCACTGCAATGATTAATTTCATGTGTTAACTGACTGGCCTAAGAGATAACCAGATAGCTGGTAAAACCTTAATTTTGGATGTGTCTGTGAGGGTGTTTCTGAAAGAGATTAGCATTTGGTCCAGCAGAAAGAGTAAAGAAGACCGGTTAGGCAAGACAGACAGTTATCAGGGCAGGAACAGAAGAAGGACAGGGGGTTAATCTCCCTCACTAGATGAGGGCGTTAACAGTACTAAGACTGGACAAAACGAGATAGCTGGGTGTCCCAACAGTTACAAGAGAAACTACAAAGGGGAATTAGGAAACCCTGTCTATTAGCTCTGATAACAGGGAAACAAAGCCTTGAAGCTAAGAGAATATAAATCCTAAGTCCCAAACAGGCTGGGCACTCAGACTAGCTGAGTTTGCCTGCTTGTGCCTTATGCCAAGTGGGCAGCTTTTCTTTTCTTTTTTTTTTCTTTTTTTCTTTTTTTTTTATTTTATTTATTTATTCATTTTTAGAGAGGACAGAGAGAGGGAGAGAGAGAGACAGAGAGAGAGAGAAGGGGGGAGGAGCTGGAAGCATCAACTCCCATATGTGCCTTGACCAGGCAAGCCCAGGGTTTTGAACCGGGACCTCAGCATTTCCAGGTCGACGTTTTATCCACTGCGCCACCACAGGTCAGGTGCAGCTTTTCTTAATAACCTGCTTGCTTTGCCTGAACGCTGCACCCTGTCTCTCGCCTGAATTCTTTCTCATGAGCGTGACAAGAACAGAGCAGGGAGAAGCCCCAGGGACTTGGGTCTTCTCTGGTGGCAGATCCACACTTAAGCAATGTGGGTGGGCCTCACCCATTCTTTGAGGGGGCCTGAAAGAAACAAACAAAAAGGTGAAGGAAAGGCAAATTCTTTCTCTTTTCTTGAGCTGCAATGTTTATGTTCTCCTGCTTTCAGACATCTGAGCTCCTGGGTCTCGGGCCTCCAGACCCTGAGACTTGCACCAGAAGTCTCTAGGTTCTCAGGCCTTCCAACTCGAGCCGCACTACACCACCAGCTTTCCTGGGTCTCCAGCTTCCCGCAGACTGAGACTTCTTGGCCTTCCATAACCATGTGAACCAATTTCTGCACTAAATCTTCATTTGTCTCTCTGGTTCTGTCACTCTGGAGAGCCCTGACTAATACATTCAGCAATGCCAGAGAGAGGTAAATAGGCCCCTGAAAGCCCCAATAGGCATTCTCCTGTTGAATAGAACAGGTTATTTCATTCAGAAGAGGCCACTCTGTGACTGATGGGTCAAGACAAAATCTAAATCTCTTCATTATCATGTCTGAACCCAGACAAAAGCATATACATTGTCTGAAACACAAAAATGACCAAACAGCCTCCGTCCAGGCTAAGAGCTGTGACGGCTTTTTTCCCCTCACTTTATCCTTCTGCCTTCTAAATAGAAGGATCCAGGTACCTGATCACAAGACTGTCCCTGTTTCCATAAAGAATCCACTCCAGAGCAAATCCCTGTTTCCTTGAGCCTTCCCCTAAATCACCTCCTACAACCACAATCCTGTCAGTCCTTCATACTACCCTCTGATAGATACGTGAGCTCCAAACTGCCCTCTTGATGTTCTGCTTATCTGTCAGACCTCACCCTTACTGGACTATTGCCCCTGAGACAGAGGAATTCCAAAAAGCTGAGAAGCCGCCCCAAGGAGGGGCTCCAGACACACCAGGACTTTTGATTCAACACCCACATGCTCCAAGCCCCCAAGGAGGAACATTCTGGACATACCAAGACTTTTGCCTCAGTATCCCCTCAGGCTCTCCCAAACACTATATAACTCGCCCCTAGTCTGTAACTGGTGCTCTTCTCCCCCAGGAGAAGTGCCTGGCAGGGATCCTTTCTTCCTTTCAATAAAGCCTGTTACTCTGGTCTTTCGGACTCCCATGGATTCCAACACCCTCCTACTGAGACACCCAGGGATCTCCTTGCTGTGTGCATTCCTTCATTAAATGAGCAACACATCCAGTTTATTATACTACAAATATGTTCCTGGATGTCTTAGGCCAGTGGTCGGCAAACTCATTAGTCAACAGAGCCAAATATCAACACTACAACGATTGAAATTTCTTTTGAGAGTGCTGAGTATCCTGCGGCCCGCCTGCGCCGCGTCTCCTGACGTCCGACCGCTGGACACCCCCCCACACGTGTACCTGCGCCCGCACGTGGGATTTTGTGGAAGAGCCACACTCAAGGGGCCAAAGAGCCGCAGGTGGCTCGCCAGTCTGTTTGCCGACTACTGTCTTAGGCCATTGGCATTGATGGGTGACTATTGTTAAGAAGAGAACCACAAGCACAACATGATGTCACTTGTGCTAAAGCCATGATACCCAACCTAGATTTAATACCTGCCCTAATTGCTCTCCCAGAAATAATGTAATTTTAATCAACTAGTCTGGAATTTTGTGGTCAACAGGGATGAGGAATTTTATCACATGGGCCCTCCCCATTCCATTCACTGAAGAAAAGGCTATCTGCTTGACAAAAACCTTTTTGTTCCCTTCCCTCCAAAGGATGTCCTGGTCTAAAAACAATCCTTTCTTTTCTTTTGTTAATAGCTCTCTTGCGGCCTGACCTGTGGTGGCGCAGTGGGATAAAGCGTCGACCTGGAACACTGAGGTTGCCGGTTCGAAACCCTGGGCTTGCCTGGTCAAGGCACATATGGGAGTTGATGCTTCCTGCTCCTCCCCCTTCTCTCTCTCTCCCCTCTCTCTAAAAATCAATAATAATAAAAAAAAAATAGCTCTCTTGCCCCATCTTTCTTTTTTTTTCCCCCCCTTTTTTTTTTTTTTTTTTTTTTTGTGGCAAAGACAGTGAGAGTCAGAGAGAGAGACAGATAGGGACAGACAGGAAGGGAGAGAGATGAGAAACATCAGTTCTTCGTTGCAGCTCCTTAGTTATTCATTGATTGCTTTCTCATACAGCAGACTGAGTGATCCATTGCTCAAGCCATCTACCTTGGGTCCAAGTTGGTGAGCCTTGCTCAAACCAGATGAGCCCGCACTCAAGCTGGCGACCTCAGGGTCTCGAACCTAGGTCCTCCACATCCCAGTTCGATGCTCTATCTACTGTGCCACCACTTGGTCAGGCCCCTCGTTCTTCCTATAAAAAACTTCTATTTGGTACCATCTTCTCATTTGGCACCTTCTTGATCCATAAACCTTCCCTTGTCGGGAGCCGATCAACAACTACCGGCTGACAGGGTCACAGCAGAAGAAGATCCACAACTGCTGACTGACAAGGTCACAGCAGAAGAAGATCAAAAACTGCTGATTGACAAGGTCACAGCAGAAGAAGATCAAAAACTGCTGATTGACAAAGTCACAGCAGAGAAGACCAATGGCTGCTGGTTGACAAAGTCACTGCAGAGAAAAGGCACAACGATACTTCCCTCTTTGACCTTTTGAATTAATCTGGCCTTATATCCCCCCTTTTTCTGGGTGTGTGCTATCATTTATGGCACAGGGATAATAGTACCGTGCTTTCCCTGTAGATTCGTAGTAATTTCTTTGGAAATGAGACAGAGGGTGTGAGTTCCACAGAAAAGCCTGTAAGCCCCTTTGCCTGGGCTCATAGACATAAGAGGCTGACTATGATATCCGTCGAAAAGAGTTAAGTTTGTAGGAGAATTTCTTCTTATTAATCATGTTAGAAAAAATAGATTGTGACTTATGAATAGGTAGGAAACAGTAACTATACACAGAAGCACCTTTCAGCCTTTACTTATTTCATCACTTTACCTCCCTAGCCTTTTCATGTGGTAGAGTAAAGAAACTTTCCTTTCTTCTTACATACCTGACCTGCAGGTGGTGGAACACTCTGAGAAGAATAAAGTTAGAACTTAACTAGTGTATGAATATAGTAGATAAATAAAATTTGACTAGACAATAGGACATTAGGTAAGGTAGAGTTATTAATCAGTACTGACCTTTTAGAAGTTTGTACCAACATTGTTATTGCTGTTCAAGTTATTGTATAACTGTACTTTGAATGACTTACCATCTGGTTTATAGCCTATAGAAATGAATTAACTGTTACCTAGAAATATGTAACCATAGTGAAACAAAAACAATGATTAATCAATGTATTCTGAATACCATGTGATTGTAACTTAGTATGTGTGTATAAAAATAAAGCTAGACCAGCATTTGGCAGAGATGCCTGGCAGTAAATGTTAAAGAGAAAAAGGAATTCGGCTCTCTCACTCGATTCATGCTGATGCCGTCTCTTCCTGTGGGACCCCTGGATTCCCCCCCGGGGTTGGACCCTGGTATTCCCTGACCCATACTCTGATATTTCTAGTTTTGGCCTTTCAAAGCATCAGGTACACAAACTTCAGTTTCAGTAACACCGAGAACGAGTAGGCCTCAGGGTAAAATGTGATCTGACCTATTGTCCAACCACACCACCCCTTCATCCCAGGTCTCCACACCTGTTTTTTTGTTGTTTGTTTGTGGTTTTTTTTGTGTTTTTTTGTTTTTTGGTGGCAGAGAGAGTCAGAGAGAGGGACAGACAGACAGGAAGGGAGAGAGATGAGAAACATCAATTCTTCGTTGCGGTTCCTTAGTTGTTCATTGATTGATTTCTCATATGTGCCTTGACTGGGGGGCTACAGTGGACTGAGTGACCCCTTGCTCAAGCCAGTGACCTTGGGCTCAAGCTGGTAGCCTTGCTCAAACCCAATGAGCACGCGCTCAAACTGGTGACCTCAGGGTCTCGAACCTGGGTCCTCTGTGTCCCAGTCCGACTCTCTATCCACTGCACTACCACCTGGTCAGGCCCTGGTTCTTTATAGCATGGTTTACTTCTCCCTATAAAAGAAAACCCTTTTCTTGCTTAAACCTTGAGACTCTTACATATTTTATGGTCAAAGGTAACCCCATTTGCAATGGGCCCTTTCCCTTCCTTTGCAATAATCCTGTTGAATAAAATCTCTCTTTACTAAGTAGTACAATTTGGTTATTTTACTTGACACTATATAAATACAAAAGAAAACAAAACCAAAGTAGATGTCCAAATGCCACTCAGGTGTAAGGATGAGAGTCTGTATGAACATTCACCCACAGAAAGGAGTCCTTGAACCCAGCATTTTGTTGAAAATCAGGCAACTCCATGGAAGAAACCAGTAGCAGCAATAAATCAGGGTGGAAAGATACAGGATGAGAATGCAAAGCACCATATTGGAAGCTAAAACGAACCAGGTCCCATCTCCAGAAACCCAACTCTAATTACTGTCGGGAAAGAGGATAGAACATGCTGAATAAAAAAAGCTCCAGGCCTGGCCTGTGGTGGCGCAGTGGATAAAGCGTCGACCTGAAAATGCTGAGGTCGCCGGTTCGAAACCCTGGGCTTGCCTGGTCAAGGCACATATGGGAGTTGATGCTTCCAGCTCCTCCCCCCTTCTCTCTCTCTCTCTCTCCCTCTGTCTCTCCCTCTCCTCTCTAAAATGAATAAATAAAAAATAATAATAATAAATAAATAAATATTTAAAAAAAAAAAAAAGCTCCATTCTATATAAACAGAAGTCTAGAGAAAAAGAATTTCTTTTGTTCCAGGAAACAAGTTTTGTTGTTGCAAAAAATCTATGTAGGATTTCCTTGGTTTGACAGTTTTCTTGAGAGAACAGCATATTTTGCGTGTGTTTTTTTCTTCTAAGCCCACATTTTTAAGCTCATGGTGTTCTGGTGAACAAAAAGTAAGACTGATTTGGCTTGACAGTTTTTGCAGAGCAGAATGTCAGCTCTCTGGAAAAATGAATGTTCCACCCGTAGGAGGATTATTAAAAGGCATGAAACTTTATAACCATTAAGAAAAAACAAGCTGATAGTTATGCTTGTTAAGGATAATTATAGCATTTAACCTGCAGGGCATAAATTGGTGAAGTAGGTAATTTCATCTGGCAGACATCAAAATTATATTTAAATGTCCGAAAAAAGGAGACAAAACACAGAGAGACGGTTGTTGGATGGGCTTAAAAACTTTTTTGAACACCTTTCCAAGGCTCATAAATATTTTCTTTCATTTCTTATTTCCCTCCTGCTTTGAGTCGGGTTTGCCTGGGGATGGTAGCTTTTGGGGAGATTGAGGACTGTTTCTACTCAAGTGTGATTATAGTCACTTTGGTTTAATGTCATCCACTGTGACTATCTGAACTCCATACCCACTCAGGTTTCATGTGTGTTCTTCCTATAGACGGGCATCGTGGGGGCGGGGGGGGGGGTTAAGTGACTACAGTTATTTCCTTGGCCTCTGGGTCACAGAGCTTGTGTTTCTGAAAACTGATAAACTAAATAACTGTATGTCTTGGTAGCATTGACATTTTCTTCAAGAAACAAGCTGCAAGTCTCTACAGTAGCCGGGCCTCATTTTTCTCATCAGTAGCACAAGAGGTTTGCATTAAATATTTATTTAGGACTGAGAATCCCTAAGCAATAATGGAGGACCATGAGCCAGTTAAAAGAGTAAGGAATGTAAATTCGTGATTTCCACATTGAGTGTCTGCCCAGGCGCCCACCTGAGAGAGAACAAGTGCTATTTAACAACCAGTTCGCCAAACTCAACAAAAAGCTAGGTATCCGTTTTGCCAAACCGGTGGGAACTAGCTGAATCCAACCACTGCTTTGAACTCAACAAAGGTAGGGTTACTGCTGGGTTCTGCTCTCCTCACCTCCCCTATTACTAGCACATGCTTGGTCTATAGTGGTGCTCAATAAATATATGTTGAATGTTGAATGAATGAGAAGATCCCTAGGGGTATATTGGTAATGGAGTTCCCTAATGGTGCAAACACAGCAACAACCAGATTGAAGAACCTCTTACTAGGGTTTTTTGAGTTGCTCCCACTCAATGGGTGTAGTAGGAAGGGCTTTCCTCAGCTCTGTCCTACACGCCTCACCCTTTACCCTTCAAGACCATCAACCCAGAGAGTGCTCGTTGACAGCAGGACAACTCTGGTGGTGATTTAGGTCCCATAATCTTACTCCAGAGTCTCTAAGCTTTAGAACATCTCCAACTTCAAGAACAAACATTTACCATTACTTCCAGATAAATCCCTTAGGAATTAACATGCTCTTTTCTTTCCTCAACTTTTTGTATAAATAACTTCAAACCTACAGAAAAGTTGAAGAAACAGTGCCAGGAATATCCTTCAGCTAGATTCAGTAATTATAAACATTTTGCCAATTTGTGTATACTACTCCTTTTTTTTCTTAAAGATTTTGTTTATTGATTTTACAGAGAGAAGAAGGGATGGGTGGGACAAGAAGCATCAACTCATAGTTGCTTCACTTTAGTTGTTCATTGATTACTTGCCGTATGTGGCAACTAGGCAAGCTCAGGGTTTTGAACTGGTAACTTTAGCTTTCCAGGTCAAAGCTCTATCTACTGTGCCACCACAGGCCAGCTATACTCCTCTTTGTACATGTATATTTTCTTTCTTTTCCTGAACCAATTAAAAATAAGTGATAGACTTGGGGCATCATGTCTTCTAAAAACAAACAACCCCCCCCCCCCATTATCCCATATAACTACAATACCATTATCACAGCCAAGACATTTAACATCAATACCGAAGTCTAACATACGTGCGTAATTAAATTTCTCCACTTATCTCAACAATGTCTGTTACAGTGTGTTTTTATTTTCTGTTTTGTTTCTTAGTCCAGAATCTAATAAAGAATCATGTATTGATTTAGCTGTCCTTCTTATTTAGTCTCCCTTCATTGAGAACCTGCTGGTTTGGTCTTTGTTAAGAACTTGGACATTTTTGGAGGGTCCAGATTATCTGTCTCATAGAATGCAGAAGCCCATTTTGCTTATTACATTAACAGATAAAAAATGGCAGTTTTTCAAATTCTTTTATTCCTTCCATATCATTCAACTGGCATTCTTCTCTGTAAAGAATTGCTTTTATTAGCACCTTTTGTGTTCACCTCATTCTCCTCTTTATGTTCTTTTAATCATTGCTACAGTTTCTTTTATAATTTAAGGTTTTAGGACATATTACTGTCCTTATTTATTTATTTATTTATTTATTGCTGATGCTCAAATTCTCCCAAATTTGCCTGGTAGGAGCCTCTTTAAACCAGA
Organism: Saccopteryx bilineata; assembly: GCF_036850765.1. NCBI lineage: Eukaryota > Metazoa > Chordata > Mammalia > Chiroptera > Emballonuridae > Saccopteryx > Saccopteryx bilineata. Next base: position 183,523,258 of record NC_089495.1, read on the forward strand.
TCCTATGTCCTTTTGATAGGACCTTATTTGCATCACGTCCTCGCTCTGGTGATCTTGCCCACCCCAACAGTAGAATTGGGCCATTTCTCCATGCACCCCTGGTTCTTTCAGTGGAAAATGGCATTTAGAAATCAAGATCTGTGTGCTAGGTGTGCTCATGAGCCTAAATTTATTTTACTATATAATGTGTATGGAACAATTTATTAAGTTATTTCAAAATATGAGCAGTATGTGTTGATGTGGAGGATGTTGCAATTTAAAGTCACAGAAAAAAACAGGAAATATGAAAACATTTTGCTCTGATTTTTCCTCTCTCTTTTCATGGTTAACTGTTCCCCTAGGCTATTACAATCTGATCATCTCAATCACATTAAGTTATGAATCATTTATAAGCTTAAACATGTTACAAAGTTAATATTTTATATTCCAACTTAAACATCCTTTGCACAGCTATATGTACATCTGTCATTAGGGGATTTAGGTGTCATCACTACTGTTGGAGAGATCCAAGAAGGGCCCAGGCAGCTTCTGGTTCCAATCTGATCTTTGGGACAGGGCTCGGGGAATGGGAACACTTAAAGAAGGAACCTGCTTTCATACTCACTGCCAAGAACTGGAATCTGGCTTCTGCCCCCGCCTCGCCTGCCTCAGCCAGAGACTTGCCATCACATGCAGAAAAGCCTGTGCCTTTGGAGTCTTGTCCATAAATGGAATCTACCATTCCTGCCCTTCACCCCAACCCCACCTCATGCCCAGAGCAATGGGAAGACAATGCCATTTAAAAGCTCTGAGCTCTTAGAGAGAAGCACTCTCATCAAAGTGCATTTTAAGATTTTTTTTAATTTTTTTACAGAGACAGAGAGAATCAGAGAGAGGGATAGATAGGGACAGACAGGAACAGAGAGAGAGATGAGAGGCATCCATCATCAGTTTTTCGTTGCGACACTTTAGTTGTTTATTGATTGCTTTCTCATATGTGCCTTGACCGTGGGCCTTCAGCAGACTGAGTGACCCCTTGCTCTAGCCAGCGACCTTGGGTCCACGCTGGTGAGCTTTTTGCTCAAACCAGATGAGCCCGCGCTTAAACTGGCGACCTCGGGGTTTCAAATCTGGGTCTTTCCACATCCCAGTTTGATGCTCTATCCACTGCGCCACTGCCTGGTCAGGCCAGAGTGCATTTTAAATCAATTCAAGGCAGAAATATCTGGGTAGGGGAGAAGAGAGAGAGAGATTATAGGTAGATGATAGATAGATAGATAGATAGATAGATAGATAGATAGATAGATAGATAGATATTTTGGGTTGGGATGCCATTGGAATCAAGGATTTTTCTTCCTTTCAAACTTCCTTCCTCTTGTCCCTTTTCTTGTGCCCTCCACCCCTTCTGTCTCCACCCTCCATCCTGCAAAGGAATTTTCACAGGACATGACGAATGGGGAGGGCCACATTCTGTAGCTGGGGCACAGTGCACACATTTGTTCTCTGAGCTCAAAAAAGCATGCTGCACTCTTGGCTGTGCAGTGACATGCTAGTTTTCACACTGTCTCAGTTACTTATCGCCACCATAATGGTGCACAGTAAACTTCCCACAGCTCAGTGGTTTGGCACCACCGCCATTTACTTGTCACCTTTGGGTCTGGGGGTCAACCGCAGTTGGTGAGGCTGGAGTGCAGGCCCTGGGCAAAGGTTGGGTCCAGGTCTGCTCTACGCTTTCTGTCTTCTTTGAACCTGTGATGACTTTGGGTGTATTCTTTTTTCTTATAGTGAAGGTCAGAAGCGCCCAGAAGGCCGAGCAGAATTACATGAGGTCTCCTAAAACCCAAACCAAGAGCTGACACACTGTCACATCTGTCTACACTCCCCAGAAAAGGCCAGTCACATGGTCAAGTCCAAAGTCAATGCGGTGAGGAAGGAGTGGGTGAGACTATTTGCTGAATGATCATGGGAAGGAGTGGGTGTGACTGTTTGCTGAATGATCATTCAACCTCTCACAAACACCCAAGTCACTGGCTCTTTATAACTAATATTTCCATCTTTAACATGAGAGGAACATCAGTTTAATTCTAAGGGAAGCAGTGGGATGATTAACAGTCAGTGCCAACAGTATGTGACAACAGAGAAGTCAACATGACTATGAGCAACTATAAGAAGCTAGAAAATGCTATTTGAAGACTTCTTTTTTTAAAAAATAATGCTTTTTAAAAAATGTTTATTTTATTAAATTTAGAAGGAGAGGAAGAAAGGGAGAGGGAGAGAAAGAGGAACATCGATCTGTTCCTGTATGTGCCCTAACCAGGGATCAAACAGGCAACCCCTGCACTTGGGAACAATGCTCTAACCAACTGAGCTATCCGACCAGGGTCATTTGAAGACTTTTGTTTGCCAGTTCTGTTCAAATCTGTACTCTTAAGGATGAGGAAGTGGGGATTTTTGCATTCAAAGTTCATTATATATAAATAACTTCTTTCTCCAGAGAACATAATTTCTCAACCTCCAAGGTTTAGTGCCCTTTGCTGCCTGAGGTTGACATATTCAATCTGTCCCGAGGTAAGGCATGGGTGGGGTGTTTAGGGTTCCCAGGAAGATGCCTCTCCCTTAGGGAGATTTGAAAACAAACTGTCCTTCTTCTCGTCCTATTGAAAGTACCCAAGGAGGGTCCCCTGGAAACTTGGAGGAGAGAAGGGGGACTTAGAGCTTCAGTTCTTGTTATAGAAAGATGCTTGTTGTCTCAAGGCTGAGGAGAAAAGCAGATGCATGAACCACTTTTAGCCCAAGCCAACCTCTTGGCATCCACATTGGAAGAATCACAATGGTTTGGAGAGAGGGGCGTGGGTAGAGAGAGGTGAGGAAAGGAAGATGGATGCATGGAATGGAACGGAGTGTTGGAGGTGGATGTACTGGCTCATGAGAGACTCGATGAAAGCTATGTTCTGATGGTGTTCTCTTTCCATCGACTTTGGCATATGTTGGCATTAGTTACTCCGCAAGATACGTCATCTTTCCCCAGGGAACAGCTGTCCTGTGTCTCTGGAGAGAAAAGTGAGAGATGCAGGCTTGGAAACTGCCTTAGTCCTTTGAGTCTGGTTTTGTAGCCTAATCAGAAATCCCATCCTGTTCACCCCACTGTTTTGGATTGAAGGAAACTCCAATTTTGTTGGGTTTCGTAGAAAATGGTGTCACTTTCAAATGTGACAAATATCACATTGCACCACTGTTAATTTCCCAACAATTTATCAAGTGGAAAGCTTCCAACAGCACTGGGCAGTGGAGAGGAGCTAACTCCATCTCAGATACGTTATAAGTGAACTTGGTAAGAATGTGTACAGGCCATCGGGGTCACATGTAGGCCATGGTGGCACAAACTCCTGTTCTTTGAGGGCTAAAGGCCAGCGTCTTACAAGCTTAATTGTATATCTAAGTTGCTTGGGAATCTGATAAAATGTGTAGAACATCAGAATATGCTAACTCAATAAGAATTATTCTGAACTGAAGACAGCTGAGAAACAGCGGTTGCCAAACAAGCTCTCTGTCTTCCCCCTCATTTGCCTAAGAGAATGGTGTCAATTCCATTGTCAAGGTGTCTTTCTTTCTCATATCAGGAAGAGGAGGACAGTGTTAGACTCTTATCAGCCAGAGACAATATTGAGAGGAATCTATTCAACAAACCTTACAAAAATAACCCTTATTTTCCGTTAGTTTCCCCCACATATTTACCTTTCCACGGTTTGGCACTCTAAAAGCCTAGACCCCTTTTCCTTTGTAGCGTCACTTCTCTAGAATTTTACTGTTTTTGTTCAGATGCTATATAAACTCCAGGTTCAACCCTTCCTTTGTCACTCATCACTGAGTTTCTCCGATAGATATATGCAATCCATAGGCTAATAAACTCTGGCTTTCTCTCTTGACCAGTCTTCTGTCAATTTAATTTCCAGGGCCCCTGCCACAGATTGTAAGAGTATAGAGAAGAAGTTTTATTTCCTTCCCTACAAATGTAAATTCTGGCTCGGTAGGACTGATGTGGAACCTGAAAGTCTATTTCTAACAAACTCCCAGGTGATGCCGATGCCACTGGTTGAGTACCGAGTACCGTACTCTGAGGAGTAAGGATGTAGGCCACACACCTGGCCCCTCTGGACTTCCCCAGTGGGCTTTCATCTCAGCTGATTGATCATAACCATCCGGGAGAAATCAAAGCCGCCAAAGGTAGTCTGAGAACCCACCTGAGATTGTAAAACTCTGCTCTGAATTAGAAGGGAAAGACTTATTTTAAAGAACTATATAACATTACAATCTTGTTGACTTAACACTGTGGGCCCGATTCCATCTTGGGTTCTCTGATTACATTTGCATCAGTAAAGTTTACCTCGAGTATTTTTCTTCCTTTAAGGAATCACACACTTGGCTCTATTAATAATGCTTTTAATCAGTTGCTTCAAAGGATCTTCTAGCTAAGAACCGCTTGGTGTTTGGGGGTGGGGGGTGGCTGTGAGGATTAGCTCATTAACTAAGCAGAGACACAGGCAGCATGACAACTTGCAAAGCCTTGGGTAAAACAATGATTACTTATAGGCCTCTTTCAGTGATAGGCTTTCGGGTTAGACACTCCATTTCTAGAGGCAGGACTGACTGAGGAAGTCCAGAGCCCCCCAGGAAATGTCATCTTAAAATAGAAGTGCTGGCTGCTCCTACCCCCTCTTTGATACACTGGCCCCAACTCTGTCCGGAGAATGTGGAATTTCCCTTGTCCCCGTTAGACAGAGTCTCACCTTGTTAAAGCAGCTCGGCTCCGGGAGGATTTGTAAATTAATCTGTCCCTGTGTCACCATGGCAATATATTTAAGTATCTCAAATGCCATGAGCCCAGGGGGTCAGGATTTGAGAAACTGCTTTACCCAGTGCCCTGGCTAGTGATTAACAAAGGATTATGTTGTAGAACACAGGGCAGGCTGTTGGTTCCAGGGCAAAGAAGGCTTAGGGACCTAATGTCCAGTTCTCCTTTAGAAGGGACTGAGATTCCACAGAGGATTGGGCACCAGCAGACTCCAGGGACACTAAAAGAGAAACTGGAAGGGATGGAGAACGTGCATTCGCATCCTTCCCCTATGTGTGTGTGTGTGGGGGGGGGGCAGGGAGGTGGCATCTATCGAAGATTATAAGCGAGAAGCAGGGTTCTCTTGTCCTCTCCCATCTCCTTTTCTCCCTCCCACCTCTTTCCCTCCTCCCTTCATCTTTTTCTTCAACAACTTTTGGAAGGGATCAAAGATTTGAAGCATAGATTTATCCACCTCAATTCTTGAGTATGCACTGGTTCATAAACGGCCTCTCTCTGTTTCATTTTATTTTTCCTTCTCATCCCTGACTCCACAAGTATTTTTCTTCTCATTGTTGGCCTTTTGGGTTGGGTTTCCAGAAGCAGAGATTGAGATAGAGTCTTGGCCAGTGGTTTATCGAGGGGTTGCTCTCAGGAAGACTGGTTAGATGAGCAGGTGAAGGAAGGGGCTGAGGAAAGACATGGGTAGGTGATTGATGTTTAGCTCCCACTTGATTCCATGGGGAATTCTGAAGCATGAATGGCATCACAGGACAGCATCCCTAATCTGCTTACCTTACACCGAGGTAAGAGGGCAGGCCTGTAATGGGAAGGGGAGGGTTGCGGAGAGCTGTCCACAGCTCTCTCCAGCTGAAGGCAATGCTCCAGAGAAGGGAGCTGTTGTGCAACATTAGTAGCCAATACTGCAGGTGTGTGTGTGTGGGGGTGGGGGTGGGGGATGAGACTCTACAGGGTAAAGGAACTGGGAGCAGTGTTGATGACTACAACAGATAATCATTCTGATGTGTTTAATAAAGGTCCTTGTGAGTGTGTGTCTGTTACTATTGTAAAATATTTAGTGTTCATTTAAAACACATTTATTGAACCTCTGCTCTATATTCAGTGTTCTGATAAAAGCATTGTTCTGATAGTTATGATGAGCCCTGTCAGGGTAGCTCAGCTGGTTAGAGCATTGTCCCCAGACACCAAGGTTGTGAGTTTGATCCTCAGTCAGGGCGCATACAAGAATCAACCAGTGAATGCATAAATAAGTGGAACAACTCATCAACACACACACTCTATCTCTCTCTAAAATAAATTTTAAAAGTAGTGACTTCTTAAAAAAAAAAGTTATTATGTGTTAAGCAGAGATAATAGATAGTAAGCAGCTACTTTTTTATTAATTTTAATAAGGTGACATTAATCAATCAGGGTACATAGGTTCAGAGAAACCATCTCCAGGTTATTTTGACATTTGATTATGTTGCATACTCATCACCCAAAGTCATATAGTCTTCCATCACCTTCTATCTGGTTTTCTTTGTGCCGCTCCTCTCCCTCCATCCCTTCCCTTTCCTCCCCACCCCCAGTAACCACCACACTCTCGTCCATGTCCCTGAGTCTCATTTTTATGTCCCACATATGTATGGAATCATATAGTTCTTAGTTTTTTCTGATTTACTTATTTCACTCAGTATAATGTTATAAAGGTCAATCCATATTGTTGTAAATGATCCAATGTCATCATTTCTTATGGCTGAGTAGTATTCCATAGTGTATATGTGCCACATCTTCTTTATCCAATCATCTATTGAAGGGCTTTTTGGTTGTTTCCATGTCTTGGCCACTGTGAACAATGCTGCAATGAACATGGGGCTGCATGTGTCTTTACATACCAGTGTTTTTGAGTTATGTGGGTATATTCCCAGTAGAGGGATTGCTGGGTCATACGGTAGTTCTATTTTCAGTTTTCTGAGGAACCACCATACTTTCTTCCATAGTGGTTGTACTACTTTACATTCCCACCAACAGTGGATGAGGGTTCCTTTTTCTCCACAGCCTCTCCAACACTTGTTATTACCTGTCTTGTTGATAATAGCTAATCTAACAGGTGTGAGGTGGTATCTCATTGCAATTTTGATTTGCATTTCTCTAATAGCTAATGAAGATGAGCATCTTTTCATCTGTTGGCTGTTTGTATTTCTTCCTGGGAGAAGTGTCTTTCTTGTCCTCTTCCCATTTTTTTATTGGATTGTTTGTTTGTTTGTTGTTGAGTTTTATGAGTTCTTTGTATATTTTGGATATTAGGCCCTTATCTGAGCTGTTGTTTGAAAATATCACCTCCCATTTAATTGGCTGTCTGTTTGTTTTGTTGTCAATTTCTTTTGCTGTGCAAAAGCTTCTTAGTCTGGCCTGACCTGTGGTGGCGCAGTGGATAAAGCATCGGCCTGGAAATGCTGAGGTCACTGGTTTGAAACCCTGGGCTTGCCTGGTCAAGGCACATATGGGAGTTGATGCTTCCAGCTCCTCCCCCTTGTCTCTCTCTCCTTTCTCTCTCTCTCCCTCTCTCTCCTCTAAAATTAATAAATAAAATTAAATTTTAAAAAAGCTTCTTAGTCTGATGTGGTCCCATTCATTTATCTTTGCCTTCACTTCCCTTGCCTTTGGAGTCAAATTCATAAAATGCTCTTTAAAACCAAGGTCCACAAGTTTAGTACCTATGTTTTCTTCTATGTACTTTATTGTTTCAGATCTTATATTTAAATCTTTGATCCATTTTGAATTAATTTTAGTACAGGGGGACAAACTGTAGTTGAGTTTCATTCTTTTGCATGTGGCTTTCCAGTTTTCCCAGCACCATTTGTTGAAGAGGCTTTGTTTTCTCCATTGTGTGTTGTTAGCCCCTTTATCAAAAATTATTTGACCATATACATGTGGTTTTATTTCTGGGCTTTTTATTCTGTTTCGTTGGTCTGAGTGTCTATTTTTCTGCCAATACCATGCTGTTTTGATTGTCGTGGCCCTATAATATAGTTTGAAGTCAGGTATTGTAATGCCCCCAGCTTCGTCCTTTTTCCTTAGGATTGCTCTGGCTATTTGAGGTTCTTTATAGTTCCATATAAACCTGATGATTTTTTGTTTCATTACCTTAAAAAATAACATTGGGGCCCTGGCCGGTTGGCTCAGTGGTAGAGCGTCGGCCTGGCGTGCAGAAGTCCTGGGTTCGATTCCCAGCCAGGGCACACAGGAGAAGCGCCCATTTGCTTCTCCACCCCTCCCCCTCTCCTTCCTCTCTGTCTCTCTCTTCCCCTCCCACAGCCGAGGCTCCATTGGAGCAAAGATGGCCCCGGAGCTGGGGATGGTTCCTTGGCCTCTGCCCCAGGCGCTAGAGTGGCTCTGGTCACGACGCCCCGGAGGGGCAGAGCATCGCCCCCTGGTGGGCTGAGTGTCGCCCCCTGGTGGGCATGCCGGGTGGATCCCGGTCGGGCGCATGCGGGAGTCTGTCTGACTGTCTCTCCCTGTTTCCAGCTTCAGAGAAATAAAAACAAAACAAAACAAAACAAAAAAAATATTGGAATTTTAATGGGAATTGTATTAAATTTGTATATCGCTTTGGGTAATATAGTCATTTTGACTATACTTATTTTTCTTAACCAAGAACAAAGGATATTCTTCCATTTCATTATATCTTTTTTGATTTCCCTTAACAATGCTTTGTAGTTTTCATAATATAGGTCCTTTACATTCTTTGTTATGTTTATTCCTAGGTTTTTTTTTGTTGTTGTTGTTGCAACCATGAAGGGGACTGTTTTTTTAAGTTCGTTTTCTGATGTTTCATTGTTGGCATATGGGAAGGCAATGGACTTTTGTATATTAATTTTGTATCCTATGACCTTACTGTATTAGTTTATTGTTTCTAGTAGTCTTTTTGTGGAGTCTTTGGGGGTTTCGATGTACAGAATTATATCATCTGCAAAAAGTGAAGCCTTTACTTCTTCTTTCCCAATATGAATGCCTTTATTTCTTTCTCTTGTCTGATTGCTCTGGCTAGAACTTCCAGCACTACATTGAATAAGAGTGGAGAGAGTGGACAACCTTGTCTTGTTCCTGATTTTAGGGGAAAAGTCCTCAGTTTTATGCCATTTAATATGATGTTGGCTGATGGTTTATCATAGATGGCCTTTATTATGTTGAGATGTTTTCCTTCTATACCCATTTTGTTAAGTGTTTTAAACATAAAATGATGTATTTTATCGAATGCCTTTTCTGCATCTATTGATAAAATCATATGGTTTTTGTTCTTTGTTTTGTTGATATGGTGTATTATGTTAACCATTTTACGTATGTTGTACCATCCTCATGATTCTGGGATGAATCCCACTTGATCATGATGAATTATTTTTTTAATATGTTGTTGTATTCGATTTGCTAGTATTTTGTTTAATATTTTAACATCTGTATTCATTAGAGATATTGGTCTGTAGTTTTCTTTTTTTCTGTTGTCCTTGCCAGGTTTTGGTATGAGGGTTATGTTGGCCTCATAAAATGTGTTTGGAAGTATTGCTTCTTCTTCAATTTTTTGGAAGACTTTGAGTAGAATAGGAACCAAGTCTTCTTTGAATGTTTGATAGAATTCACTAGTATAACCGTCTGGGCCTGGACTTTTATTTTTGGGGAGGTTTTTAATGTAAGCAGCTATTTATACAAATGTGATAAGTGCTGAGGAGAAGTTCAGGAGTGACAAGAGATCATAACATAAGGCCAGATGCATGCTGGGTTGGAGAGAAAGGCCTCACTGAGGACATATGTTTATGACTGTGACCAAGAGATGAGTTGGCATTAACCAAGCAGAAGATGGGAGGGCAGGTGCTCCAAGCAGGGGGAAGGCCAAACCAGCAAAGTTTCAGAAGGAGAAACCAGGGTGATTGAAATAACACAAAACTGTGGCAGCAATGAACCTATTAGAGGAGCTTGGGGAGGAGGGTGATCAAGCCTGGGGAAAGCTGTTGGGAGATCATCAGACCCACCTGCAGATGTGGCCACAGGGGGCACTCTGGAGCATGCTGGCCACAGGCAGCTTTCTCTGGGGGAAGCCAGGCTGGGAGATGACCCAGTGCAGTGATGCAGACACTTCATTTAAATAACGTGCTTATTTATCTTCATAAATGGACTTTCTGGAGAAAGGGCAGCCTCCAGACTGGGAGTCTAGGAGGAAATCGTTTAAGCCTCCAGACTGGGAGTCTAGGAGGTGTTTTAATGCCAGGAAGGAGCTGGTTTGTGGGGAAAGGACAAGGGTGTGGGAGAATGAGGGATTAATCGCCGGAAGAAAGTCTGCAGAGGTGGGAGGCAGACCAGGGTCTCCATTATTCGGTCAATGTTGGGCACATCCATACTGGGGCCTGTGTTAGAGAAGGCAAGGAAGAGGGCTAGGAGCATAGAACATGGCACCCAGGCCCCTGTCTTGGGTGGCTGCCCTCTCACTCTCCTAATGTCCCCCTGGATCCTCTGTCCTGTTCTTCCCTGCCAGCCCTGAGCAGAGGGCCATCACAGCCATGGTCACCACCCCTACGACCCTGGGCCTCCCAGCCTGCACCCTCTGCTCCTCCCCGGCCACCCACGTCAGGCTGCCCTCAGCTGCATACCTTGCCTTCGGATGACTGGTCCCGGATGGCTCCCCTCTAACTTCTCCCTTTCTCCTGTCAAATAAAAAAACAAGTCTTTATCTGGTAAGGAGAGACATCAGTGGGAAGGAACATGAAGGGAGGGAAAGGTACTATCATTGCCAGGACAGGAAGCTGGGCAGAGGGATCCTGGCAGCAGGGTAAGTGCCCTGACCATCCTAACTGCCCCTCTGGGAGGTGAGTTAGGGAGGAGTTTACTGTTACAGGAAGAAGGCTGGAAAGAACCCGGTGGGAACATGGGATGAAGGGGACCACATGTGATGGGACAGTGGATCAGGGACTGTTTTACCTTGAGGTCAGCCTGTTCTCAAGAGGGACTACTGAGGAAGGGCCCTATGCTGGCTCAGGCTGGTCCTGGGCCAAGTTTGGGACCGAAGGGCAGGAAATAATCTTAACCAAAGTGTGGTTAGCAGGCCTTTTGTTCCAGCTGATCAGCAGGAGCAAGCAGTTCAGCCTGTCATTTATGAGGCAAAACTGGGGATTTGGAGGATCTGTCTGGCTCTGTCTAGGTAAACAAGGAGGCCATCCATGCCTCTCATCTAAGTGCTGTGGGGGAAGGGTGCTTCTCTTCAGCGGAGCCTTTCCAGAACACAAAAGGGTGAGAGGATTTCTTAACCATCACTGTTTTCCAGAAGCACAGGGCTCAGGTAAATTCAACATTGTCCCCCTTGTCCCTGCCCTCCCCATTCAAAATTCTCATTGCTTAGCAGCAGATTTGTGCTAGATGTGAGGAAACCTCTTTCTCTCCATAATAACCTCTCAAGGGTGTTGGGCTGCTATTTGGAAACTGCTTAGACCTTCCTACACCATGTGAGGCTAGAGGAACAGCAGCAAATCCCGGGGGTTTGCTAGGAAGGTCTGGCTTCCAGGTCAGGTGGGAGCCACTGACGGTTTTGGAGGAAGAATATGTAAATATGCAGCCCCACAGATAGATGTCCTTCGCTCCCAGTACCTCGCTTCTGCAGGCTTCTGCTGCCCTGGCCTTCTTCCTCAGAAGGTGAGAGGTTGGTTTCCCAGGTAACCTGGCCCTCAGGGGTCAATGCCCCAGCCTGGCTGCAGGCACTGGACCATCTTCCCCTCTTAGTCGCTAAGTCAGGGCTCAGAAGGGCTGGGCTGCCCACGTGTCTCTCACCTCCCACGGCCTCAGGGCCAGCTCCATCACAGCTGCTGCTGAGGGCTGGAGCAGGTAACTTGCACGTAAACCAATGGTGGCTTCAGCAGAGAACGCCCCCTTTTTAGTGCCATTACTTTCATAAAAGGGGCATCATAGACAGAAAGGCTCTAACAAGCACTTTAGATAATTTGGTGCCCCTCCTGGTTGTGACATGTGGGAACAGAGGCTGGAGAGGCCTGTCGGAGAACGCCCACTCCCAGACAGGGGAGCCGAGGCCTTTGAAGCTGCAGCTCTCAGACAGCTTTGATGCTTCCGGTGCCACAGACAGACAAGATCAGGGAGATGTTATTAATGTTATTATTTATACTTAGTGTAACTTACATTTGGGACCTCTTTTGTAAAGCATTTAATTTATGTGTAATTTCACTTCTCATAGCATCACTTCTGGGCAGAGGATAAAGGCGTTAAACAGCTCTGGAAATAATCCCTTTTCTCCAAGTTAGAGTTGCCCATTAAGTCAGGCCTAATGGGAACATGCATTCCCTTGACAATCGGGCTTTTATGGGAAATTGTCTTTAGCTTGGGGGCTTCAGTGACCTAGGCTGGTGGTTTATGAAAGACTTTTCATCATTCTCCCCTCTTGAAAGCTTACTGTATGGAGAATGTATGGGTGGGAGTCGCAGGCAGCTTGGAAAAGAGGACAGTGATTCCATAAGGTGGCCCAAACCACAGTTTTGCCAGAGGGTCTCCACTAGGAAATGCAATTAAAATACAAAATGTGTTATCGACCTGACCTGTGGTGGCACAGTGGATCAAATGTTGACCTGGAACTCTGAGGTCGCCGGTTCAAAACCCTGGGCTTGCCTGGTCAAGGCACATATGGGAGTTGATGCTTCCTGCTCCTCCCCCCTTCTCTCTCTCTCTCTCTCTCTCTCTCTCTCTCTGCTTCTCTTCTCTAAAATGAATAAATAAATAAAAATAATGTTAAAAAAAGAAAAAGGTGAGAGAGAAACATTTAAAAAAAAAACCCAAAAAACCAAAATGTGTTATCATTTTCATTAAATATACTATACATATTTTTGTTAGATTTACAACTGAATCATTTCTTTGGAGCAATTATAAATGGTATTGCATTTGTTATTTCCATTACTGATTAATTGTTTGCTAGTATACAGAAATAATAATGATTTTTTTAAAATCTTTTTTAAAAATTATTTATTTATTTATTTTTTACAGAGACAAAGAGTGATTTAGAGAGAGGGATAGACAGGGACAGACAGACAGGAATAAAGAGAGATGAGAAGCATCAATCATTAGTTTTTTATTGCGCGTTGCAACATCTCAGTTGTTCATTGATTGCTTTCTCATATGTGCCTTGACCGCAGGACTTCAGCAGACCGAGTAACCCCTTGCTGGAGCCAGCGACCTTGGGTTCAAGTTGGTGGGCTTTTGCTCAAATCAGATGAGCCCGTGCTCAAGCTGGAGACCTCGGGGTCTCGAACCTGGGTTCTCTGCATCCCAGTCCAACGCTCTATCCACTGCGCCACCGCCTGGTCAGGCATAACGATGATTTTTTTTTTTTTTTTTCAGAGAGAGAGAGGGATAGACAGGGACAGACAGACAGGAACAGAGAGAGATGAGAAGCTTCAGTCATTAGTTTTTCATTGCGCGTTGCAACACCTTAGTTGTTCATTGATTGCTTTCTCATATGTGCCTTGACCGCGGGCCTTCAGCAGACCGAGTAACCCCTTGCTGGAACCAGCAACCTTGGGTTCAAACTGGTGGGCTTTTTGCTCAAACCAGATGAGCCCGCGCTCAATCTGGCGACCTCAGGGTCTCGAACCTGGGTCCTCTGCATCCCAGTCCAATGCTCCATCCACTGCGCCACTGCCTGGTCAGGCATAACGATGATTTTTGTATGTTGATTTTAGAACCTACAACTTTACTGAACTCGTGATAGTTCTAAATTGTTTTTTGTAGATACATTGGTATTTTATACATGGTAATCATGTTATCTGTGATAAGAATATTATTACTTCTATTCAAGCTGTCTACTGTATGCCTTTTATTCTTTTATTATTATTATTATTTGCTTTACTCCAGTGATTGGATTAGCTCCAGAGCTATAGTGAATAAGGGTGGTGAGAGTGGACATCCCTGTCTTGTCCCCAGTCTCAGCCAGAAAGCATTCAGTCTTCCATTATAGGGCCTGAGGTTAGCTGTAGATTATTTGTAATGCACTTTATGAACTTGAGGATTTTCCCACTTATTCTTAGCTGGTAATATATTTTTTAAATCATGAATGGGTATTGAATTGCATTCAATATTTTTTCTTCATCAATTGATATGTTCATGTGATTTTTCATCTTTAGTCTGTTAATATGGTATATAAAAAGAATTAATTTCAAATATTAAACCAGCCTTGTATACCTGAAATAAATCTCATTTTGTCTGGGTATATTATCCTTTTTCTACTTTTTTATGGATTCAATTTGCTAAAATTTTGTTGAGGAGTTTGTGTTTAAGTGTATGAGAGATATTGGTCTTTTAGTTTTCTTTCTTTTTTTTTTTACAATTTATTTATTTTTTACATTTTATTTATTCATTTTTTTTAGAGAGAGGAGGCACAAAGAGAGAAAGAGACAGAGAGAGGAAAGAGATAGAGAGAACAGAGGGAGGAGCACGAAGCATCAACTCCCATATGTGCCTTGACCAGGCAAGCCTGGGGTTTCGAACCAGCGACCTCAGTGTTTTAGGTCGACGCTTTTACCCACTGCGCCACCACAGGTCAGGCTCTTTTAGTTTTCTTTCTTTCTTTATTTTTTCTCTCTTTCTCTTTCTTTCTTTTTTTTTTTTTTTTTTTTTTTTTTTTTACTGTGCTTTCTTAGTAGAGTTTTAGTATCAAGGTAATAGTGGTCTCATCAAAAAATTAGGAAGTGCCCTCCTCTTTTATTTTCTGGAAGATACTGTATAAAATCGCTGTTAATTGTTCTCTGAATATTTGTTAAAATGCTCCAGCGAAACCATTTTGGCCTGGGATTCTTTTTTGGGAGGCTTTAAATAATAGATTCAATTTCTTTAATAGTTTTAAGGCTATTCAGTTTATCTATTTCATCTTGGCTGAGTTTTGGTAGTTTGTGGTTGGTGAGGAATTCTGGTTCATTTGTTCTAACTTGGCAAATGTATAATTGTAAAGTTGTTCATTCTGTTCCCTTGTTACTCTTTAATGGATGCAGAATCTGTTGCTATAGTCCTTCTTTCATTCCTGGCATTGGTGATCTGCAATTTATTTTTACAAAGAACCAGCCTTTGGTTTCGTTCTTTTCTCCATTGTTTTCCTGTTTTTAATCACATCAATTTCTGTTCTTTATTTTTTTTCTTCCTCCTGCTTGCTTTGTGCTTATTTTCTTTTTCTTTTTCTAATTTCTTAAAGTAAGTGTTTAGATTATTGATATCAGATTTTCCCACTTTTCCGAGGTAAGCATTTATTGCTATAAATTTCCCTTCCAGCACTGTAACTGAATCCCACAAATTTTGGTATGTTGCGATTCCATAGTCCTTAAACACATTTTATTTTCTTTTGAAAATTTCTTTAAGAAAATTTGTAAATAAGATTTCACCTTTTCTTTAAGATTTTCTTTTTGATCCATGGATTACTTAGTACGTTGTTGACATCCAAGTTTTTGGAGATTTTTGTTTTGACTTTCTGCTGTTGATTTTTGGTTTTATGTATTTTTATTATTAAAAAAACATACTTGGCCTGTCCTGTGGTGGCGCAGTGGATAAAGCATCGACCTGGAAATGCTGAGGTCGCCGGTTCGAAACCCTGGGCTAGCCTGGTCAAGGCACATATGGGAGTTGATGCTTCCAGCTCCTCTCTCTCTCTCTCTCTCTCTCTCTCTCTCTCTCTCCCCCTCTCCTCTCTAAAATGAATAAATAAATAAAAAAAAACCAACAAAAAAAACACATACTCTTCCCTATTTAATTTCTTTTACATTTGTTAAGATTAGTTTATAACACAGGATAGGATGCATGTGCACTTAAAATTGTTAACTCTTTTGTTGGATTGATCTTTTACCTTTCTGTAATGTCCCTTTCTGTCCCTGGCAATTTTCTTTGTCTGAAATCTACTTGGCTATTAATGTAGCAACTCCTCCTTTTCAAAAGTTAATGCTTGTATGATATAACCTTTTCTATCCTTTCACTTTCAACTTACCTGGGTTTTTATGTTTGAAGTGAGTTTTTTACAGACTACATATAGTTGGGTCATTTTTTTTTATATTCACTCTGCCGATCTCTGTCTTTTAATTGGTGTGTTTAGACCACTTATATTTAAACCAATTATTGAATGTTAGAACTTAATTTGTTTACTGCTTGTTCCCTCTGTTCTTGTTACCCTGTTAGCTTTCTCCTGCCTTCCTGTGGTTACTTAAACATTTTTTAAAGTTTTGTTTTGATTTATTTATAGTTTTTTAATAGTGTATTACTCTGTATAATTTCCTTAGTGGTTGCCCTAGCTATTCCTGTACGCATATGTAAGTCATCCCCGCCGACTGGCATCAGTGTTTCACCACTTTGAGTGAAAGGTAGAAATATGTCTTTCTTTTCATTCTTTTACACTCTACACTTTAAAGTTTTAATTGTCTTAAGTGTTTTCTCTGTATACACATCAACTGGTGTTATAACATTTGCTTCAATCAAACTATAATTAAAGAAAGTCATCAGATGAAGGAGTCTGTTACATTTACTTCTATTTTTACCCCTTTCTGTTGTTCTTCTTTCTTTTCTGAAAGTCCCAGGCTTCTATTATCATTTTCTTTTCTGTTTCAAGATCTTTCATTAGCCATTCTTTAAAAATGGGTCTGCTAGAAACAGATTTCTTAATTTCTCTTTGCCTGACAATGTATTATTTCTCTTTCAGTTCTGAAAAACAGTTTCACCATATGTAGGATTTGTGGTTGACAGGTCTCTCTTTCAGCATTTAAAAAATGTGCCACTTCCTCCTAGACTCCAGGGTTTCTGGTGAAAAACCTATTCTTGTTCAAACTGGTGTTCCTTTAGAGGCAATGTGCTTTTTTCACCTGCTGTTTCTAAGAATTTTCTTTCTTTGTCTTCAGTGTTTAGAAGGTTAATTATGATGTATCTGGGTGTGAACTTGATTTGGTTTATCTTATTTGACATTTGCTTAGCTTCTTATACTTGCAATTTTATGTTTTTAGTTGAATTTAGCTAATTTTTGTTTCTTCAAATAGTTTTTGCAGTCCCACGATCTTTTTTTTTTAAATAAATTTTTATTAATTTTAATGGGGTGACATCAATAAATCAGGGTACATATGTTCAAAGAAAACATGTCCAGGTTATCTTGTCATTCAATTATGTTGCATACCCATCACCCAAAGTCAGATTGTCCTCCGTCACCTTCTATCTAGTTTTCTTTGTGCCCCTCCCCCTCCCCCTACCCCCTCTCCCTCCCCTCGCCCTGTAACCAGCACACTCTCGTCCGTGTCTCTAAGTCTCGTTTTTATGTCCCACCTATGTATGGAATCATGCAGTTCTTGTTTTTTTCTGATTTGCTTATTTCACTCCGTATAATGTTATCAAGATCCCACCATTTTGTTGTAAATGATCCGATGTCATCATTTCTTATGGTTGAGTAGTATTCCATAGTGTATATGTGCCACATCTTCTTTATCTAGTCATCTATTGAAGGGCTTTTTGGTTGTTTCCATGTCTTGGTCACTGTGAACAATGCTGCAATGAACATGGGGCTGCATGTGTCTTTATGTACCAGTGTTTTTGAGTTATGGGGGTATATTCCCAGTAGAGGGATTGCTGGGTCATATGGTAGTTCTATTTTCAGTTTTCTGAGGAACCACCATACTTTCTTCCATAGTGGTTGTACTACTTTACATTCCCACCAACAGTGGATGAGGGTTCCTTTTTCTCCACAGCCTCTCCAACACTTGTTATTACCTGTCTTGTTGATAATAGCTAGTCTAACAGGTGTGAGGTGGTATCTCATTGCAATTTTGATTTGCATTTCTTGAATAGCTAATGAAGATGAGCATCTTTTCATATATCTGTTAGCTGTTTGTATTTCTTCCTGGGAGAAGTGTCTTTCTTGTCCTTTTCCCTTTTTTTTTTTTTTTCCATTTTTCTGAAGCTGGAAACAGGGAGAGACAGTCAGACAGACTCCCGCATGCGCCCGACCGGGATCCACCCGGCATGCCCACCAGGGGCGACGCTCTGCCCACCAGGGGGCGATGCTCTGCCCATCCTGGGCGTCGCCATGTTGCAACCAGAGCCACTCTAGCGCCTGGGGCAGAGGCCACAGAGCCATCCCCAGCGCCCGGGCCATCTTTGCTCCAATGGAGCCTTGGCTGTGGGAGGGGACGAGAGAGACAGAGAGGAAAGCGCGGCGGAGGGGTGGAGAAGCAAATGGGCGCTTCTCCTGTGTGCCCTGGCCGGGAATCGAACCCGGGTCCTCCGCACGCTAGGCCGATGCTCTACCGCTTTTCCCATTTTTTTATTGGATTGTTTGTTTGTTTGTTGTTGAGTTTTATGAGTTCTTTGTATATTTTGGATATTAGGCCCTTATCTGAGCTGTTGTTTGAAAATATCATTTCCCATTTAGTTGGCTGTCTGTTTATTTTGTTATCAGTTTCTCTTGCTGAGCAAAAACTTCTTAGTCTGATGTAGTCCCATTCATTTATCTTTGCCTTCACTTCTCAAATTGCCTTTGGAATCAAATTCATAAAATGCTCTTTAAAACCAAGGTCCATGAGTTTAGAACCTATGTCTTCTTTTATGTACTTTATTGTTTCAGGTCTTATATTTAGGTCTTTGATCCATTTTGAATTAATTTAGTACAAGGGGATAAACTGTAGTCCAGTTTCATTCTTTTGCATGTGGCTTTCCAGTTTTCCCAGCACCATTTGTTGAAGAGGCTTTCTTTTCTCTATTGTGTGTTGTTGGCCCCTTTATCGAAAATTATTTGACCATTTATATGTGGTTTTATTTCTGGACTTTCTATTCTGTTCCATTGGTCTGAGTGTCTATTTTTCTGCCAATACCATGCTGTTTTGATTGTCATGGCTCTATAATATAGTTTGAAGTCAGGTATTGTAATGCCCCCAGCTTCATTCGTTTTCCTTAGGATTGCTTTGGCTATTCGGGGTTTTTTATAGTTTTATATAAACCTGATGATTTTTTGTTCCATTTCTTTAAAAATGTCATTGGAATTTTGATGGGAATTGCATTAAATTTGTATATTGCTTTGGGTAATATAGCCATTTTGATTATATTTATTCTTCCTATCCACAAACAAGGAATATTTTTCCATCTCATTGTATCTTTTTCGATTCCCCTTAACAATGCTTTGTAGTTTTCATTATATAGGTCCTTTACATTCTTTGTTATGTTTATTCCTAGGTATTTTATTTTTTTTGTTGCAATCATGAAGGGGATTGTTTTTTTTTAGTTCATTTTCTAATGTTTCATTGTTGGCATATAGAAAGGCTATGGACTTTTGTATATTAATTTTGTATCCTGCGACCTTACTGTATTAGTTTATTGTTTCAAGTAATATTTTTGTGGAGTTTTTTGGGTTTTCGATGTATAGGATCATATCATCTGCAAAAAGTGATACCTTTACTTCTTTTTGATATGGATGCCTTTTATTTCTTTTTTTTTAATACATAAATTTTTATTTTAATGGGGTGACATCAATAAATCAGGGTACATATATTCAAAGAGCCTTTTATTTCTTTATCTTGTCTGATTGCTCTGGCTAGAACTTCTAGCACCACGTTAAGTAAGAGTGGAGAGAGTGGACAACCCTGTCTTGTTCCTGATTTAAGGGAGAAAGTCCTCAGTTTTATGCCATTTAATATGATGTTGGCTGACGGTTTATCATATATGGTCTTTGTCTTGTTGAGATATTTTTCTTCTATACCCATTTTGTTGAGTGTCTTAAACATAAAGTTGTGTTGTATTTTATCAAATTTCTTTTCTGCATCTATTGATAAGATCATGTGGTTTTTGTTCTTTGTTTTGTTGATGTGGTGTGTTATGTTAACTGTTTTACGTATGTTGAACCATCCTTGAGATTCTGGGATGAATCCAACTTGATCGTGATGTATTTTTTTTTTTAATGTGTTGTTGTATTCGATTTGCTAGTATTTTGTTTAGTATTTTAGCATCTGTATTCATTAGAGATATTGGTCTGTAGTTTTCTTTTTTTGTGCCATCCTTGCCAGGTTTCGGTATGAGGGTAATGTTGGCCTCATAAAATGTGTTTGGAAATATTGCTTCTTCTTCAATTTTTTGGAAGACTTTGAGTAGAATAGGAACCACGTCTTCTTTGAATGTTTGATAGAATTCATTAGTATAACCGTCTGGGTCTGGACTTTTATTTTGGGGGAGGTTTTTAATAGTTTTTTCTATTTCCTCCCTGCTAATTGGTCTGTTTAGGCTTTCTGCTTCTTCATGACTCAGTCTAGGAAGGTTGTATTGTTCTAGGAATTTATCCATTTCTTCTACATTGTTGAATTTGGTGGCATATAGTTTTTCATAGTATTCTACAATAATTCTTTGTATATCTATGATGTTTATGGTGATTTCTCCTCTTTCATTTTGGATTTTGTTTATATGAGTCCTTTCTCTTTTTTCCTTGGTGAGTCTTGCCAAGGGTTTGTCAATTTTGTTGATCTTTTCAAAGAACCAGCTCCTTGTTTTATTAATTTTTTTATACTTTTTCTGTTCTCTATTTCATTTATTTCTGCTCTGATTTTTATTATTTCCTTTCTTCGGCTGGTTTTGGGTTGTCTTTGTTCTTCTTTTTCTAGTTCCTTAAGGTGTGAAGTTAAGTGGTTCACTTGGGCTCTCTCTTGTTTGTTCATATAGGCCTGAAGTGATATGAACTTCCCTCTTATTACTTCTTTTGCTGCATCCCAGAGATTCTGATGTCGTATTGTCATTTTCATTTGTCTGTATATATCTTTTGATCTCTGCGCTTATTTCTTCTTTGACTCATTCATTTTTTAAAAGTATGTTGTTTAGTTTCCACATTTTTGTGTGTTTTTTCCCCTCTTTTTTGCAGTTGAATTCTAGTTTCAAGGCTTTATGATCAGAAAATATGCTTGGTACAATTTTGATTTTTCTGAATTTGCTGATGTTATTTTTGTGGCCCAACATATGGTCAATTCTTGAAAATGTTCCATGTACACTAAAGAAAAATGTATACTCTGCCTCTTTGGGATAAAATGTCCTGTAGATGTCTATCATATCCAGGTGCTCTAGTGTTTTGTTTAAGGCCACTATATCTTTATTGATTTTCTGTTTGGATGAATGATCTAGAGCCGTCAGTGGTTTATTGAGGTCTCAAAAGTATGATTGTATTTTTGTCAGTTTTTGTTTTTAGGTTAATAAGTAGCTGTCTTATATATTTTGGTGCTCCTTGGTTTGATGCATATATATTAAGAATTGTTATGTCTTCTTGATTCAGTGTTCCCTTAATCATTATGAAATGACCATTTTTGTCTCTGAGTACTTTTGCTGTCTTGTAGTCAGCATTATTAGAAATCAGTAGTGCTACACCTGCTTTTTTTGGATGTTATTTGCTTGGAGTACTGTTTTCCAGCCTTTCACTTTGAATTTGTTTTTATCCTTGTTGCTTAGATGTGTTTCTTTTTTGTTTGTTTGTTTAATTTTTTTTATTTTATTTATTCATTTTTAGAGAGGACAGAGAGAGGGAGAGAGAGAGATAGAGAGGGCGAGAGAGGAGAGAGACAGAGAGAGAGAGAAGGGGGAGGAGCTAGAAGCATCAACTCCTATATGTGCCTTGACCAGGCAAGCCCAGGGTTTCGAACCGGCGACCTCAGCATTTCCAGGTCGACACTTTATCCACTGTGCCACCACAGGTCAGGCTAGATGTGTTTCTTGTATGCAGCATACAGTTGGATTTTCTTTTTTAATCCATTCTGCTACTCTGTGTCTTTTTATTGGTGAGTTTAATCCATTTATATTTAGTGTAATTATTGACACTTCTGGCTTCCCTATTGCCATTTTATAAATTGTTTTCTGTTAGTTTTGTATCTTGTTTCATTCTTCTCTTTTGTTTTTCTATCATTTGTTTTTGTTTGGTTGTATTCCATATTTCTTACCTCTGTTGCTACCTTTTTTAAGTCATGTGCTTCTGTGGTGGTTTTTTCAAGGGTGGTTACCATTGAGTAATAAAAAGGGTACCTACCATGTTCATTGTAGTACACTATCTTATGAGTGCTTCTGCACTCCATCATCCTTTGCTACTATTAATCTCCGTCCTCTTCCCCCCCTTTTTTTGTTTTTGTTGTCACAGTTTAAATTTGGTTTTATTGTGTTCTTGGTGGAGCTCTTACTTGTGGTTTTGTTTTGTTTTGTTCTTTGTATCTGGTTGGAAAACCCCCTTTAGTATTTCCTGGAATGGGGGTTTTCTGATGATAAATTCCCTCATCTTTTCTGTATCTGTGAATGTTTTTATTTCTCCTTTGTATTTGAAGGATAGCTTTATTTATTTATTTATTTATTTAGAGACAGAGAGGGATAGATAGGGACAGACAGGAACGCAGAGAGATGAGAAGCATCAATCATCAGTTTTTTGTTGTGGCACCTTAGTAGTTCATTGATTGCTTTCTCATATGTGCCTTGACCGCGGGCCTTCAGCAGACCAAGTAACCCGTTTCTTGAGCCAGCGACCTTGGGTCCAAGCTGGTGAGCTTTGCTCAAACCAGATGAGCCCATGCTCAAGCTGGCGACCTCGGGGTCTCGAACCTGGGTCTTCTGCATCCCAGTTCGACGCTCCATCCACTGCGCCACCGCCTGGTCAGGCTTGAAGGATAGCTTTAATGGGCATAGTATTCTTGGCTGAAAGTTCCTCTCTTTCAGGACTTGAAATATTCGGGTCCACTATCTTCTAGCTTGTAGAGTTTCTGCTGAGAAATCCAATAATAATCTAATAGGTTTCTTTATATGTTGTATTCTTTTCCCTGGCTGCCTTGAGAATTTTTTTTTGTTGTTGGATTTGTGCCAATTTCATTATGATGTGCCTTGAAGTAGGTTTGTTGGGGTTAAGAAAACTCGGAATTCTGTTTGCTTCTTGAATTCGAGGCTTTAGTTCTTTCCACAGGCTTGGGAAGTTCTCGTCTATTATTTGTTTAAATATATTCTCCATTCCATTTTCTCTCTCTTCTCCCTCTGATATACCTATTATTCTTATGTTAGTCTTTTTGATGGAGTCAGACAATTCCTGTAGGGCTTTCTCATTTTTAAAAATTTTTGAGTCTCTCTCTTCTTCTCTCTGTTGTGCCTCAAGTTGCTTGTCTTCTATTTCACTAATCCTACCTTCTATCTGGCCTGTTCTATTAGCTAAGCTTGTTACCTTATTTTT
Organism: Saccopteryx bilineata; assembly: GCF_036850765.1. Lineage (NCBI taxonomy): Eukaryota > Metazoa > Chordata > Mammalia > Chiroptera > Emballonuridae > Saccopteryx > Saccopteryx bilineata. The sequence continues at coordinate 183,546,288 of NC_089495.1, forward strand.
CAGTTCATGAATTGAGTTTTTCATCTCTGTTTGATGTTTTTATAGTTTCAATTTCCTTGGTAATATATTCTTTCTGTTCATTGAGTTGTTTTCTGAGCTCCCTAAATTGCTTTTCTGTGTTTTCTTGTATATCTCTGAGTATTTTTAGGATTCCTATTTTAAATTCTCTGTCATTTAGCTCCAAGGTTTCCAATATATTAAATTTTTTCTCCATAGATTTTTCCTCATCTATCTGTGCTACTTCTCTATCTTTTGTATCCATGATATTCAATTTTTTTTTCCTTAATGGCATCTGAGGGTGGTTTTGTTGATAGCACTAATGAGAATTAATAAAGAATAAAAGGTTAAAAAAATAAAGAGAAAAATGAAAAAAAAAGAAAATTTATTATTTCCCCCTCTTTTTATTCTCTTCCCCTCCTCTCCCCTCCTCCTTAAGAAAATATCATGATGAACTGTGAATTATATTATGCTAAATGGAACAAAAACTACCTATATTGGAGGGCCTGAGTTGGGGGAAAGTGATAAAGGGGAAAAAAGGAGGTAGGGACCCACAAAATGCAAAAAAGGAAAACATCTGGGTCAAGAATAAAATGATTTGCTTGTAAGTGATGGTCAACTAAGATATAATGAGAAGGATAAGAGAAAAACAGGAAAAAGGAAAAAAGAAATACTATTGTATTAAGTGGAGCAAAAACTAGATAGAATGGAGAGCCGAGGTTGGGAGGAATGCCAATGAGTTAAAAAAACAAATTAAAAAGCACCCAAAATGCCACAAAGAAAAAATCTGAGTCCAAAATAAAATAATTTTTTCATGATTGAGGATTGTTTTTTTGTTTTGTTTTTGTTTTTGTTTTTTAAAAAAATATTTTTCTGAAGTTGGAAACGGGGAGGCAGTCAGACAGACTCCTGCATGCACCCGACCGGGATCCACCTGGCATGCTCACCAGGGGGCGATGCTCTGCCTATCTGAGGCGTCGGTCTGTTGCAACCAGAGCCATTCTAGCGCGTGAGGCAGAGGCCACAGAGCCATCCTCAGTGCCCAGGCCAACTTTGCTCCAATGGAGCCTTGGCTGTGGGAGGGGAAGAGAGAGACAGAGAGGAATGAGAGGGGGAGGGGTGGAGAAGCAGATGGGCACTTCTCCTGTGTGCCCTGGCTGGGAATCGAACCTGGGACTCCTGCACGCCAGGCCGACGCTCTACCACTGAGCCAACCGGCCAGGGCCATGATTGAGGATTGAATGAGAGGAAAAGTAAAAGGAGAAAAGAAGAAACTAATAGAGAGGGAGAAAAAAGAAAAAGGGAAAAAGGAAAAGAAGAAAAGAGAGAAAAGAACAAAAAGAGAGAGAGAGAAAGAGAGTTAATGGTTTTGGAATGTAACCCTTATGGAGAAAAAGAAAGAAGAAAAGAAAAAAAATGGGAAATGTAATACTTATGGGTAGTGTAGTTCAAGAAGAGGAAAGAATAAGATGGGCAGAGAATAAGAGGACCAAGGTGGAAGAAAAAAAGTAATAATAATAAAGACAAGAAGATGAAAGAAAGAAACAAACAAAAAAGTGGAAAAAGTTATAAAGTCTGTGGATTTTTCTTGATTTTGAGATGTTATATTCTTCATTTTTCTTTCCTCTCCTTCTTCCTGGTCGGTAACTCTGTACCCCAGATTCTGCCCCTGTGGCACACTTACATAGATATTTGCAGTTGATAAGTCTCTATGGCGATGTCATATATTAGGTTTCAGTCTCGTTGGTAGTCGAGGCTTGTTAACATTTGCAGACTCCGACAATGAGAGAGTCCGTTTTCCCAGAGCCTCTCTCCTAGTCTCTCCTTCCTGAATTAGCAGCCTGATAATCGAGCTATGAAGTTGCCGCTGCCTCTGCCTTGTTTTTCAGTGTGTGGGACTCTCAGACGCTCCAAGGATAGATTTTTCTGTCTCTGGTTGAAGAACTTGTTGAAATTTTGGGGAGATTTATTGGTAGTGCTCCTCACGGCGCCATTTCTCTGACATCCAGTCCCACGTTCTTTCTACTCTCCCGGGACATCAATGATGTGAATGATGGATCTTGTTATCATCCCACAGATCCCTGAAGTTCTGGTGATGACATTTTTCAGTCTACTTTCTCTCCATTGCTCAGACTGAGTAGATGCTCTTGATTTGTCTTCAAGTTTACTGATTCTATCCTTGTCATCTCCACTCTACCATTGAGCCCATCAAGTAGATTTTTAAGTTTTGATTATTATATTTCCGAGTTTCATAATTTTATTTGGTTCTTTTATAGCTTCTATTTATTTTCTGAGATTTTCTATTTTTCATTTGTTTCAAGGGAATTTGTAATTCATCATTGAAGTGGGTTTTTTTTTTTTGACTACTTTAAAGTCCTCATCACTGAACTCCATGTCTGATCTTAGTATGAGCATTTATTGTTGTTGTTGTTTTCCAATTTAAATGGTGGTTTTCCTGGTTTTTGGTGTGATGGGTCAGGTTGTGTTTGTTTGTTTGTTTTTTAATTGTAATTAGATATTTTGATTCTTAAGTTAGAAGAGTCTTGATCCTAAATCTTCTCTTTTAGCAAAAAGTCATGTGCAGTCACCCTGTTTTGGTTTGGTGCAAAGTTTCTGGTTTACTTTTGTGGGCATTTGTATCAATGGCAGTTTGGTTTTCTGAACCCTTTCATTCTATTTTTATCTGCTTTGTTTTTCTGGTGTTGCTGGGGCTACCGCTCCATCTTAGCTGGTCATCCGGGGGCGGAACCACATCCGTGGAACATCGATGTTGTCTCACCACCTTGTGGCTGCAAGTAGGGAGACGCAGGGTTCTGGCGGAACAGGTTGCATCCTGGGACTGTGGCTGTGGACTTGGTCTGGTTGGACTGAACTGTCCCCTAGGTTTCTGATGGTTCCTGCCTTGCCCAGAGGGCACGCTTGTCTTCCGTATGTGTTATCTATTCCTGTTGGTGGTTCTGAGTTGCAGTCCCCTCTGGCACCCAGACTGGAGGTACATGGGAGATGGACTTATCATGTTGTGGTCCCTCAAGTCTGGAGGCTCCCAGCCGGTCTGCCTTCTCTCCTCCAGCTGTCAAAGCCCTTTTGTCATTGGCTGTTGGCTACTTCCCAGAGTTGTTGCATTTAGGAGGGAGAAGCAGGGAAAAGTGATGCTAAGTCATCTTCTTCTGGAATTGAAAGCCTGTTTTGATGACTTAGATGTATTTTTTTTTTAATTCCAGGAAAATGAATGATCACTAATGTGTTTTGTTTCAATAAACAAAATATTTCAAAACATGGAGCCTAATAGAGGGAAATGGTAAGAAAACCCTTGGTTAGTGTTGGGGGTCAATACACTCTGCTTCTCCTGAAAGCTATATTGATGTCCTAATTGCAGTACCTCAAAATGTGACCTTATTTAGAAATAGGGTCATTTAAGGTGTAATCACATTAAGATGAGGTCATACTAGAGAATAACATGTCTTTATGAAAAGGAGGAAATTTGAACACAACAGAGGGAAGACAGCCATGTGAAGAGACTGTTGGTAAACTTGGAATGATGTGTCTATAAACCAAGGAACGCCCAGGATTTCCAGCTACCATGGAAACATCAAACAGATTCTCCCTCAGAGGCCTCAGAAGGACCAATCTTACTGACACCTCAATTGCAAACTCCTGTCTCCCAGAACTGTGGGGGAACAAGTCTCTCTTGCCTTAAGCCACTCTATGATGGCAGCCTTGGGAAATTAGTGCAGCTGGGAACTAGTGACCAAGTATGCTTAAACACTAGGGATGTAGAGAGACAAAAATACAGACTCAAAATCAGGACCCACCATCTATGCCAGGGGTTGGGAACCTTTTTGGCTGAGAGAGCCATGAACGCCACATATTTTACAATAAAATGTAATTCCATGAGAGCCATACAACAACCCGTGTACATTACGCATTATCCAATAAAACTTTGGTGTTGTCCCGGAGGACAGCTGTGATTGGCTCCAGCCACCCACAACCATGAACATGAGCGGTAGGAAATGAATGGATTGTAATACATGAGAATGTTTTATATTTTTAACGTTATTATTTTTTTTATGAAAGATTTGTCTGCGAGCCAGATGCAGCCATGAAAAGAACCACATCTGGCTCGCAAGCCATAGGTTCCCGACCCCTGGTCTATGCAGATGTTCTTTACAATGGGACAGAGAGTTCACAGTAAGATCTGGGAGGCGTGGTTGCTGACCTGAAGCACTCCAGGGAGGCCGGACTGCAAGGACCTGGTTCCCAGAGACCATGGGCAGCTCCCTGTAGCTATGATGGGCTAGGAACAGGCCTTCCCCTTCTGTTTGCTGGGCGAATTGAGATTACCCTAGATTTTTGTACAACCCTCAAAGTCTTGAGGTCGCCCTGCCAAATGGCTGGGATGGAATTTCCCACCATGTGACATCACAAAATCTCAGTGTGGGCTAATGGCTTAAGGCAACTGTTTCCTTAGTTAAGACGATTCACATGGATCAGTTTTGCCCTCCACACCCCAACCCAACCTCATCCTGTTTTGGAAAGCAGCTTCAGATGAAGAAGTAGGGCAGGAAAAATACCTTCCCTAACCACCATCACAAACAGGATGTACGTCTTTATATTCTCCTTTGTAGTCTTTCACAAATACTTTCACTTTGAATCCTCACTTTAGAAATTAACATGCCCGGAAGTTGGGTGACCTTTTAGGGCTACTCTCCGCTGACAGGTGAGGACCTCTCAGGGTCTTATTCCTTTTCCTGATTAAAAGATTCAAATGAATGAATCCATTTTTTTTTATATAAATTTTTATTAATGTTGATGGGATGACATTAATAATTCAGGGTACATATATTCAAAGAAAACATGTCTAGGTTATCTTGTCATTAAATTATGTTGCATACCCCTCACCCAGAGTCAGATTGTCCTCCGTCACCCTCTGTCTAGTTTTCTCTGTGCCCCTCCCCCTCCCCCTAATTCTCTCCCTCCCTCCCTCCCATGTCCTCCCTCCCCCCACCCCTGGTAACCACCACTCTCTTGTCCATGTCTCTTAGTCTCGTTTTTATGTTCCACCAATGTATGGAATCATGTAGTTCTTGTTTTTTTCTGATTTACTTATTTCACTCCGTATAATGTTATCAAGATCCCACCATTTTGCTGTAAATGATCTGATGTCATCATTTCTTACGGCTGAGTATTATTCCATAGTGTATATGTGCCACATCTTCTTTATCCAGTCTTCTATTGAAGGGCTTTTTGGTTGTTTCCATGTCTTGGCCACTGTGAACAGTGCTGCAATGAACATGGGGCTACATGTGTCTTTATGTATCAATGGAATGAATCCATTTTTAAAGTTGCTATAGAACCAGGACATTCTGAGCTCCAAATTGGAGGGAAGAATTCAAGACCGTAGTAGCCCCTACTTTGATGTGAACATTTACTCACAACTTGGATCAGATTTAGAAAGTTTTTGGGGCCACCTGGGGGCAGAGGGAAGAAAGTTATTTAATGAGCGCCTGCTGTGTTCAGACTCCATGCTGGGTACATTTCACTGAAATCACATCTTTTACCCTGTAGCCTGTGACTGAAGGATGCAAAGGGAACATTAAATAGAAAATCTCTAGTTAGACTAAGAACATGATATTTCCTCCTCATATCAGAAACCCAGAGCCCACTTTCTTGGAGTCTAATGAAATGAACCTTTTTTTCTTCTTCTTGGAATGCAGTGACCCTGGGGTCTCATAGGCAGGAATAAAACCGGGGCTCTGTTTAGGTCTTTGATCCCATGTAGTGGATTCCTTCAGCTCTGCCAGCCTGCAGAGCAGCCACGGCCTCGGCCCTCTGAGGCTTGTTCTCCAGACAGAGTTCCCTTGTATTCAACACTGTCAACTTCCTGCCAAAAATCCCACAAACTGCATCTCGAACAACACCCCTGCCCGCAGGCCCCCAGTCTGACCACCCCTCAGAACTTTGAGTTGGAAACGTGGGGAGGGGACATTTTCTGAACGTACCTGACTCAGAACGGGTGCTTTGAGACCACTCTGCTCATCATAAACAGCCTAAAAAAGGTGAAGGAATTAAGAAGTACAAATTCACAGTAACAAAATAGTCCCGGGGATGTGAAGTACAGCATAGGGAATAGAGTCAATAATACTGTAACTATGTTTAGTGTCAGATGGGTACTTGAACTATTGGGAGGGGTCACTTTGTAAAGTGTGATTGTCAAGCCGGTATGCTCTCCACCTGAAGTTAATACAAAATAATAGTGAATGTAAACTGTAATTGAAAAAAAGTTTAAAATACACTAAAAAATAAAATAAAATAAACAGAAGCCTGCTTTGCTTCCTCCTTTGGAACCAATGAACACCATGCAGTTTCTTAACAAGCCCCTGAATGTTGTGTTAGCCACCCAGGTGGCCAGCTCACAAGCCCCAGGTTTTCCCAGTGAATTGGGCTGGTCATGACTCATCCCTGGGTGGCTCTCATGGCTGAGGTATGATTATCTGAAGGATCATGGTAAGAGTTGGCAAGCTGGTTCAGGTGAGGTCATCTGCTAACATTAAATGTTCAGCAAGCACTCTCCAGTGGTTGTTACAGCAGATGAGGCTCTGTGGCTTCTCAAATAACAGTTACTATTTATATGTCTCCAGAATGTTCTGGCTTTATTTGTGGGAGCTGTGGGGAAGCAGCAGGAGGCTCACATCCGAAAAATCCCAACAGCTGCCTGACCTGGCTCCTTCTTACAATAACTTCTTCCCACTTCTCCCCTTTGTCCCCCCACTCTGATTTGTAGAAGATTTAGAGGCTTTGCATTCTCTCTCTCTCTCGCTCTCGCTCTCGCTCTTGCTCTCTCGCTCTCGCTCTCTGGGTGTGTGTACCATAAGTCAACCTGAATTACTCAGTCTCTGGAGTGATTGAGTGGTGGAAATCACCACATGGGAGTTTTAGCCCCTTGTCAATCAAATTCTACTGATATTAACCCCGGGCGGGTGTGGCACTCTGGTCACAGATGCACCAGCCATCTGTCTGCTCTGCCCCACCCAGATACGTCATCCCAAGCCTGGTGTCTCCTACTCAGATTCCTCCCAAGCTGTGCAAGCATCTAAATATAAACTCCAGATCTCCGGCGGCCATTCAAACTTGCCTACTCCTTTGGACTCCTCCCCAAAGGTGACCCTAACTTACTTTTCCAACCCTCTTTCCCACTTCTTCTTTATTGTAAAAGTGACATCGCTTTTTCCAAAGTTACAAGAGATGTGTTCATTGCCAGATCCCAAAGTGCTGTCCTCCCAGAGGTCCCTGCCCCGTCTGTCACTAAGCACTGGCGACCGGTCCAGCTTTCCTGGGTGTCTCCCTGCCTCGCCTCCCTCCCACTACTCCACGCTCTCTCACTTTTCTTTTAAATGCCAGCTCTGCTCTAGTTCCCTCTTTCTCTAACTCCTCTTCCTTCTTCTGTCCATTTAACCCAGATTTCTTTTTTCTTCTTTTCCAAGTGAGAGGAGGAGAGATAAATAGACTCCTGCATGTGCCCTGACAGGGATCTATCTGGCGACCCCCATCTGGGGTTGATGCTCTGCCCATCTGGGGTCATGCTCGAATCTGAGCTATTTTTAGCAGCTGGGGTGCAGGCTCCATGGAACCATCCTCAGTGCCTGCGGCCAATGTGCTCAAATCAATTGAGCCATGGCTGCGGAAAGGAGAAGAGAGAGAGAAAGAGAGGGAGGGAAGAAGGGAGAGGCAGATGGTTGCTTCTATGTGCCCTGACTGGGATTCGAACCCAGGGCATCTACACACTGGGCCAAGGCTCTACCACTGTGCGAACCAGCCAGGGCCTGATTTCATAATAATTATGATACTAGCTACCATTGCTTGGGGTCTTCCCTGGTGCTGGGCATTGTAACTGGGGATTTACAGACATTAACTTGTTTAATTCTCTTAACTCCCCTGTATGGTATGTTCTAATGTCATTCTCTGCTTACAGACTAAGGAATTAAGGCACAGAGAGACCCAGTAATCTATTCAAGGTCACACAACTAATTAGTGGCAAAACAAGGCTTAACCTTGGGTCTGACACTACCAGGCGTCCCCAAACTACAGCCCGTGGGCTGCATGCGGCCCCCTGAGGCCATTATCTGGCCCCCCACCACACTTCCAGAAGGGGCAGCTCTTTCACTGGTGGTCAGTGAGAGGAGCACTGTATGTGGCAGCCCTCCAATGGTCTGAGGGACAGTGAACTGGCCCCCTGTGTAAAAAGTTTGGGGACCCCTGCTTCATTACCACCCTGGAAACTGTCCTTACCTTTTTTTCCCTCCTCTCTCCTTTTCTCCAACAGGTTCTTTTCCTCCTTCTCTTCCGCCCTTGCCCCCCACCCCTTCTCTCCTTTGCACCTTCCTCTCTTTTGGGGACCTCACTGGACCTTATAACTTTTGCTTTCTTGCCTGAGTGACTGCTCTTCAAAGCTCAACCTTGTCAAAGTAAGAAACATCCAAATCTGTGGCGAATATTTAAAAGAGTTTATTTGGGCCAAACTGACAACATATGCCAAGGAGGAAGATCGAAAATGCTTTGGAGAATAACAGTTTTGCAGCTTCTTTTATACATTTGAAATTAAGGAGGGAACATACATGGAGGCGGGAGAAAGCAAGGTGGGGATGGATTACAGAGTAATTATGATTATGTGCTTTTTCTATTGAGGGTGGCTCCCGCTTATTTCAAAGGTGTGTTAACCTAGATGCACAGCAATAATAGATAGGGCTTGCTTAAGGCAAAGGTAAACCTTTTACTAAAAAGTCAGATGCCTGGGCATGACTACCCACCACTTAGTAGGTATTACATTCTGGGTTATAAGACTTAGCTGGGGCATCTGTGTATCCTTTGTGCACCTACTGTGTGCTGTCCACATACTTGGAGCCCAAGCAGCAAATGACCACTTAGAGTTTGCTTTAAGAATGTTATCTTGTCTACTTCACAACCATTGTGATGGCTCTTATAAAACAACAACAGTAAAGTAACATATATGGCTGAAGAGGTGGAGAAACTGAACCTTGGGGCATTGCTAGTAGAAGTGTATAATGGTACAGCTGCTGTGTAAAATAGTAATGACAGTTTCTGGAAACACTAAAATGGAATTACCATTTGATCTGGTAATAATTCCATTTCTGGGTGTCTATCCATCAGAACTGAGAGCAGGAACTCAAAGTGATATTTGTACACCCAGGTTTATAGCAGCATTATTCACAACAGTCAAAAGGTAGATGCAACCAAATATCTATTGCTGGATGAATGGGTGAATACACGGGGTGTATTTATATAATGGAATATTACTCACCCTTAAAAAAGAAGGAAATGATGCTACACATGGGTGAACTGGCAGATGTTGTGTGAAGTGAAAGCCGGTTACCAAAGGACAAATACTGTAAGATTCCACTTACATAAGGTACCCAGAGTAGTCAAATTCATAAAGACATAAAGTAGAATGATGGATTTCAAGGGCTGGGGAGGGAGAAATGGGGAGTTGTTGTTTAATAAGAGCAGTTTCAGTTTTTCAAGATTAAAAGTGTTCTGTGGGTGGATGGTGGTAATGGTTGCACAGCAATACGAATGTTTTTAATGCTACTGAACTGTTCATTCAAAAGTGATTAAAATGGTAAATTGTACATTATATATGTATTGCCGCAATTAGAAAAAAAGAGAATATCATCTTGACAGCAGGTTGCACTGGAGTGGGAAGGCTGGGGGAAGAGAGACCATCTAGGGGGCGCTGCTCACATCTCCAGGTGGTATGGGGGGACCAGGCCATACCTGTGGTCAGTGATGGTGGTTACAGATGGTAGAACAGAAAGCCAAGGATTTGAATCCACTTCCACCATTTCCTAGCCTTGTACCTTGGACAAACCACTTAACCTTTCTGTACCTCATCTGTAAAATGGGTCATCCCAATATAAATGCTCAGCTCAGTGCCAAGCACACAGCAAGCACTTAGCGAGAGCTAGCTCTCAGCCCCTCAGCATATCTGAGTGCCACGTTGCTCAGTGTGGGTGGAGGACCAGCTGCAGCCACGTCACCTGGGAACTTGAGAAATGCGCTTCCTTAGAAAAGTCCAGCCCCGACTTCTCGTGACAGAGTCTCCAGGGGTGGACTCCAGGAATCTGTTTCAGCAAGACTGCCAGGTGATCCTTTTTCCCTAGTTGACGTTTGAGAAGCCCTGGGCTAATGTTATAGCACAGATGTTATGGCAACCATTACTCAGAACTAAAACAAAACAAACAAAAAGAGTCTAGGCTTATCAGTAGCTGGTTAAGTTAAACTAATCTTCAGAGACCAAACTTGCCAGAGGGAAGGCTGTGACTCCCACAGTAAAACTGGGTCCTTCAACACAGACACGGTTTTATCTTAATTCTTCTGTCAGCGGTCCGTGTGATGGGCAACTTCTGAGCACAGCCAGGGGAGGACAGTGTACACGGGCCCAGCCTCCAGCAGCGCGCATCGGTGAACAAGCAGAAAGGGTTCTTGCAACTTGCCAAGCCGTCAAGTGACCTGATTGTCCCCACTGGGAGGAGTGGGACAGAGATAAAGTGTGCATTTTACCTTTATCTCAGAGACTTAGAGCTGTGATACGGTCTCTTTGCACAGCCGAGAAGGACAGAAATAACAACCCGAAAACAATGAACACTGGTGCAGCCCTGGGAAAGTCGGCTCCGGGGGGTGATGTAACCGAGATGCATGTTGCCTTTGGAGGGAGTGCCCGGTCCTCAAGACCTCCCTAGCTCAGGGGTGTCCGCCTGGAAGAACGAGGAGGCCTGACAATAAAGACGTCGAGTTCACGCCTCCGTGTCTCAGGAAGAAATCTGTTACAGCTGTTCTGTTTCCAGCATGGAGGTGCTGAGAAAGTGGGAAGGAGGTTCCTAGGGACCAGGCACAAGGCTCCAGACTCCACAAACCCTGCTCATGTAAAGCAAGGGGAGCATAGCCCGCCAGTGGAGGTTTAGGGGCAGATCCGCAGGCACTGGAGGAGGGCCAGGCATCCAGCGAGGACCATCAGGACCAGGCGACTTCTGGAGGAGCAGCTTCTTGTTGGTCTTCTAGCCTTGAGTCCTCCGAATGCCAGGAGCAAACCTGTCTGCAACCTTCTCCTGGTAGACTGTGATGGACTGAGCCATAATTTCTAAACTATTTTTGTCTTCTTAGAGCCTGAAATGTGGTGTCAGAAAATTCTTTTCTAGAATCAAAAACCCAAATGACAAACTGGGTAAGTGAGAGCTGGTGTGCCTTTCCGGCTGCTTTTCCACCCTCCCCTGGCCCGGCACCCTTTGCTGGCGGGCCGGGCATGTTGACTTTTACGTGCCTATGTGTGTGTGTGCACATGTGTGTGAATAGGCCTCCCCACTTCAGCCTAGAAACCAGGGCTTGTGCTCATGTGCTGACAAGCTTTTTCTCAAGTGTTGAGGCCTCTAGAAATCATCACCCAAACTCAGATAAGGCTTAGATTTTAACTTCCCAGAGGACCCTGACCATCCATAACACAGTAAACATCATGACAATTGCTGCACCATCACCATCTCAGCCGCTGTCACTTGCCTCTCCCCACCTCCATTGCCCTGATTACCATTGCCACCACCAGTATGATGGCCACTTCCAGCACCACCACTCATCACTTCCAATACCTCTCCCCTGCTACCACCCCTGCCCCCATCATTACAAATACCACTGCCATCGCCAGTACAGTCACCACCACCACAACCCCCTCACCACCACAATCACCATCATCACCACCCCCCTATCCCATCACCACCACAATCACCATCATCACCACCACCCCATCATCACCACCATCCCATCACCACCACAATCACCATCATCACTACCCCCATCACCACCACAATCACTATCACTATCACCATCACCACCATCCCCATCACCACTACAGTCACTGTCATCACAACCATCCCCATCACTACCACAATCACTATCATCACCACCATCCCCATCACCACCACAATCACCATCATCACTACCCCATCACCACCACAATCACTATCACCATCATCACCACCCCCATCATCACCACCATCCCCATCACCACCACAATCACCATCATCACCACCCCCCTACCCCATCACCACCACAATCACTATCATCACCACCATCCCCATCACCACCATAATCACTGTCATCACCACCATCCCCATCACCACCACAATCACTGTCATCACCACCATCCCCATCACCACCACAATCACCATCATCACTACCCCCATCACTACCACAATCACTATCACCATCACCACCATCCCCATCACCACCACAATCACTGTCATCACCACCATCCCCATCACCACCACAATCACTGTCATCACCACCATCCTCATCACCACCACAATCACTATCACCATCACCACCATCCCCATCACCACTACAATCACTGTCATCACCACCATCCCCATCACCACTACAATCACTGTCATCACCACCATCCCCATCACCACCACAATCACCATCATCAGTACCCCATCACCACCACAATCAATGTCATTACCACTACCCCCATCACCACTGCAATCACTATCACCATCACCACTCCATCACCACTACAATCACTGTCATCACCACCATCCCCATCACCACCACAATCACCATCATCAGTACCCCATCACCACCACAATCAATGTCATTACCACTACCCCCATCACCACTACAATCACTATCACCATCACCACTCCATCACCACCACAATCACTATCATCACTGCCACCACCCCCACCCCCATCACCACTCCCACCCCCCCCAATACCCCTGCCACCATGCAGTCATTCAATCAACAAACACTTACTGGATACCCACTTCGTGCCAGGCACTGCTGTGGGCAGTTGAGATACATCACTGAAGGAAACAGACAATGCCCCTATAGAGCTGACATTCAAAGGGAGGGACAAGCTGGGAATCCAACGAACCATGAAAAGAATAAATAATTAAATTATCTACTGTGTTGGACTTGATAAATAGTAGGAAGAGAAGTAGAGCATGCATGGTAAGAAGGGTTGGGAAGGGGAGGCGAGCCGGCAGGCTGCATTTTCATATCGGGTGGTCAGGGTAGCATCTGTGTAAAGACATGAAGGAGGTGGGAGAGTCGACTGTGCTAACTCATACCATTTACTGAGGATTACTATGTGCATTTTATGTGTTTTTAATACATACACTATATTATAAACAGACTACTGAAAAAGGCTGAAATGGTAAGGACTAAATGCCTTGAACAGGGTTTTAATTCAGGCTCCAATCTGATGAACATATGGACTACAGAAAAGCCTGGCTCAAATTACTTTTGCAATGCTGCCCCCTTGTGCTGAGTAAAAGCAGTGCAGGGTCAACATATTCCAAAGTGGTCCAGAATTCAAGAGACCACGCTGTCACCTTGGGGGAGAATTCACTATGGACCCCAATATCAACACAGTGAATGTTACAAGCTTATAGAAAAAATACTGTTTTAACTCTCCAAAATCTAACATGGTGAGACCAATCTAAAAAAATCTCACAATTAGCAAAGATATAAAAATTATATTTTATTAATTATATTAACAAGTTTTGTATATATTAATAATATTTATATAATCTATTTATATAAATAGTTTATTCATTGGATGCAAGAAAACTTTTTTTTTTGTTGCGACACCTTAGTTGTTCATTGATTGTTTTCTCATATGTGCCTTGACCGTGGGCCTTCAGCAGACCGAGTAACCCTCTAGCTCGAGCCAGCAAACTTGGGTCCAAGCTGGTGAGCTCTGCACAAACCAGATGAGCCCGTGCTCAAGCTGGTGACCTTGGGGTCTCGAACCTGGGTCCTCCACATCCCAGTCCAACGCTCTATCCACTGCGCCACCGCCTGGTCAGGAGGGATGCAAGAAAACTTATCATGAGATCACATTAAGAAGAAAACTCAGAGAGGGCTGTATTGTTAATGAGAATTGAGGGAATTCTCACTTATTAAGCATTTACTGCAGGTTAGGCAGTGCTTTCTATTAATTTCCAATTAAGAGTTTCAGTATTCTATGAATGAAGTATTATGCCCATTTTATCAATGAGTTACCTGAGACTCAATGAGATTATGAAGATCCTATAGCTTGGTAGATAGGTATTAAACTAAGGTTTATCTAGTCCTAAACCTAAAGTTCTGAAAAAATAAAGGTGATGTGTTCTTTTTTAACCAGATTGGAAGTATGCACTTTAAACCAAGAATCAACTTGCTGCATCACACTGAATAAGAAGGAATAGCTGGGCACATCTTTAACTAGATAAAATGCATCCATCTCAACCCAGCCGTAGGTATCAGGCTTCATGGGAAAATGTTGGAAGCATCCTTGTTTATGTTCAGGAAGAGAGAAGTTGTCCACCAGCATCATATTATGTAATGTTGTTCTGGAGGTCAATACAATTAGATAAGAGAATGATGTTAGGAATTTAAAAATTAGAAAGTAGGAGGTAAAATCAATATTTTATTTTTATTTTTATTTTTTGTATTTTTCTGAAGCTGGAAATGGGGAGGCAGTCAGACAGACTCCCACATGCGCCTGACTGGGATCCACCCAGCACGCCCACCAGGGGTGATGCTCTGCCCACCTGGGGCGTCGCTCTGTTGCAACCAGAGCCATTCTAGCACCTGAGGCAGAGGCCACAGAGCCATCCTCAGCGCCCGGGCCAACTTTGCTCCAATGGAGCCTTGGCTGCGGGAGGGGAAGAGAGAGACAGAGAGGAAGGAGAGGGGGAGGGGTGGAGAAGCAGATGGGCGCCTCTCCTGTGTGCCCTGGCCGGGAATCGAACCTGGGACTCCTGCACGCCAGGCTGACGCTCTACCACTGAACCAACAGGCCAGGGCCTTAAAATCAATATTTTAGAAATAGTATACAACTATATAACCAGAAAACCCAAGAAAAAAAATTATATGTAGAGAAACAATACAGTGGCAGGGTCAAAATTACCATATAGAACAAAATAGCCTCCAAATAGCAACTAGTTAGAAGATATAGTAGAAGAGGCCCCACTGACCACACTGAAGGCAGAAGGCACTGAAGGCAGAAGCTTGTGTGTAATGTGGAAGAGCTATCGAATGAGTCTTCAAAATGCTTCTGAGAGGTACAGAGAAGACTGGAACAAATGGAAATGCAGACCATGTTCCTAGATAGGAAAACTTAACATCCTAAAAATCTCCCAAGTTAATTTATGAACCTAAGGGGATTACAATAAGGAGCTTGGGGGGGGGAGGATAGTAAATGAATTGATTTTAAAATTCACGTGAAAAAATAAGCATGCAAAAATAGCTAGGAAGCTATAGCTAGAAATAATGAAGGAAAGAATAACTAAAAAATATTATATATTATTTATACAGATTAGTCAGATCAATGGAATGTATTTGAAAAAGAAATTCAGGAGAATAGACTCATACACGTGGAAATTGACCATATAATAAAGATGAGGTTTCAAATGAAAAAATGAGTATCATTCAAATAATGGCATTTGGGAAATTAGTAGTGGACCTGAAAAGGAGTGAATTGGAGTTATATGTCCCCTCTTACACCAAAATAATTCAACATGGATCAGACTTAAATCTAAAATGAAAAACCCATAAAAGTATTAGAAGCAAGAGCGAGCTCTTTTATAGCCTGTCTTAGTTCATTTGGGCTGTTAAAATAAAATACAGGAGACGAGGAGAGTTATGAACAACAAAAGTTTATTTCTCACAGTTTAGGGGCTGGGAAGCCCAAGGTCATGGCACTGCGACGCTGTCTTCACAGTGTCCGCACTCGGCAGAAGCAGCTTGGGAACTCGGGGTCTCTCTCTCTTTGTTTCTAAAGATTTATATTTAGGCAGACTCATTTTATTTTATTCAACTCCCAAATTCTTGACGGTTGAACTTGGGTATTTTTTTTTCTTCATAGCTTTTTATTTTAATATTTTTTTACTTGTTGAATTCACTTTTTTTACAATTATTTTTTATTTTTCAATTATAGTTGACATTCAACATTATATTAGTTTAAGATGTTCAGCATAGTGGTTAGATATTTATATAACTTATGAAATGATTCCCCGATAAGCCTAGTTTTGTGGGGTCTCTTTCCTAAGGACTAAACCCATTCATAGGACTCCACCCTCATGACCCAATTACCTCCCCAACCGCCCCCCCCCCACCCCGTCTCCTTAATACACTGCGGCTTCGGATTTGAATATGTGAATTCTGGGAGGACACAGACATTTAGTCCATTGTAGACTCTAAAGTGACAAAGGCCTTTCGAAGTAGGACACAAACCCTGGAGGCCATTAAAAAAATAACTGACAGGCCCTAGCTGGTTGGCTCAGTGGTAGAGCATCGGCCCAGCGTTCAGGAGTCCTGGGTTCAATTCTGGACTAGGGCACTCAGGAGAAAGCGCCCATCTGCTTCTCCACCCCTTCCCCTCTCCTTCCTCTCTGTCTCTCTTTTCCCCTCCTGCAGCCAAGGCTCCAATGAAGCAAAGTTGGCCCGGGCACTGAGGATGGCTCTATGGCCTCTGCCTCAGGTGCTAGAATGGCTCTGGTTGCAACAGAGCTACGTCCCAGATGGGCAGAGCATTTCTCCCTGATGGGCGTGCTGGGTGGATCCCAGTCGGGCACATGTGGGAGTCTGTCTGACTGCTTCCCCGTTTCCAACTTCAGAAAAATACAAAAAAAAAAAAAAAAAAAAATGACTGACAAATTCCAGTCACCAGAGATAAGTGAGAAGGAGAAGTGAGAAATAAAACTGTGGGCAAAAACACTGAAGGGAAGGACCCAGTGAACAGTTTGCAGGCACTCGGCTGATTTCATATTGTACACAGTGAAGCATGTGAGATTCACCTTAAATGTTGGTAAAATGGGGAGATGGAATCCAAACACTAACATGCCGAGGGATTGTTATCTAAAACTCTTTGGTTAGGACCTGCTCATCACCAACAAAACCATCCTTCTAATTGGCAAGTGCCATTAAGTGTTTGGTGAACAGTGTCCCGTGTGCTGTCTCTTACAGAAAAAGGAAAACAGCCGAAGAAGAGAAGTGAATTAAATTGTTATTGGAAACTGGAAACGAGGAGAGGCTGTGGATCAGAGCCCAGAGCATTTAAAAGGAACGGCAGGGGACAAAGAACAGAGGGCCTGAGCAGACCACTTAGATCAACACACTCGCATTAAGAAGTGCTGTAAAACAGATGATAATATTGCTAACTCTCTGACTTGTTAGTGAAATAAACTGTGAAAGTAAACAGCAGGGAGAGTCAGAGACCAGGCGGGAAACTCAGACTTGGGCAATTAAACTCCTTTACTGGGCCTTTCTAAGCCGGAGCGGAGCCAATGCAGCCTTATCTGCCAGGCTGAACCCGGGGGTGGTGGCTGGCAGCCACCGTGGCCACGGTGGCCTAGTCTTGTTGAGGAAAGCAGCGTGAGAAGTGGTGAGGCGATACAACAGACACTGAGATGAGGTAGCCGGGCTGATGGTGTTTGGGTACTGGCTCTGCGTGGAGTTGGTTATTCCTGGTAACTGGTCTCCCTTCTTTACCTACGCTTCTGCCAATGGATGTCTCACTTGGGCCCATGAGCCCTGACCATAGTGTTTTTTTGGGGGCTTGAAGCTTGTCACAATTTAAGACATGACTCCTGTCCCAATCCAGCATCTTTCTTCCATGGCATGGCACAGCTGGTTGTTTGTAAGGAAGGAAACTTGTGCCCACTGGTGTTTACTCTAAATAACAATAATTACCATGGTGTGATAAAAGACAGCCTTAATGGTAATAATTTGTATGAATAAGATGAAAAGAGTTTGTGTTTCAACGGAAGTCAGAACTAAAAATTTTAGTCAAGAATAACATGGGAGTTGAGAGAAAGCTAAATTAAAAAGAATTTAAAGAACTGGACATTGTGTATTTTGTTCAAGAAGAGGATACAAATGTTGCTTATATTTTTGTGTAAACTATGTGAAAGAGAAGTACAGGTATATTACAAATATAAATATAACTGCTCAGTGAATAAAAATAAAATGTGTGCTCTCCAAATAGGTACGGAGAATAAAAGGGAATAAAGAAAGCATGTGTAATCTAATAGAAGTCAAGGAAGGAGAAAATAACAGCAAAGAGGAAGCAGGTAAACATGAAACACAGGATATGCTTTGTGATCATAAGAGATAATAACCAGGCCACTAAAATGGAACCACATTTTCCTATGGTCACCACTTATTCAAAACAAATAAACAAGCAAACAAACAAAAACCCCAGTCACAAACACAATAATATGATAGAAATAAGTCTAATATAATGGTAATCATGATAAAAATAAACAGGCGACAGTCAACTAAGAATCATCTACTCTGGCCCTGGCCAGTTGGCTCAGTGGTGGAGCATCTGCCTGGTGTGCAGGAGTCCTGGGTTCGATTCCCGGCCAAGGCACACAGGAGAAGCGCCCATCAGCTTCTCCACCCCTCCCCCTCTCCTTCCTCTCTGTCTCTCTCTTCCCCTTCTGCGGCCAAGGCTCCATTGGAGCAAAGTTGACCCAGGTGCTGAGGATGGCTTCGTGGCCTCTGCCTCAGGCGCTAGAACGGCTCTGGTTGTGACAGAGCAACGCCCCAGATGGACAGAGCATCGCCCCCTGGTGGGCATGCCGGGTGGATCCCGGTCGGGCTCATGCGGGAGTCTGTCTGACTGCCTCCCCGTTTCCTACTTCAGAAAAAAAAAAAAAAAAAAAAAAAAAAAGAAATCATCTACTCTATATACACAGAGATTTTCAGATTAGAGCAAAAGCAGCAGCTACATAAACAAAGCCTAGCTCTGTGCTGTGTATGAGCAACACACACAAATCAAAAGACACTCAAAGGGTAGCAATGAAAGGGATAAGAGCAGGCAAACATTAACAAGAACGAAAAAGATGGTGCAGCAGAACAAAGAGCAGACCAAATAGTATTTTAGGAGGAAAGTAGTAAAAAGACAAAGAGGGATATAGGATATAGCACACTGATCAGAGAAACAGTCCACCGAGGAAACAGCACATGAACATGCTCTCAGAAGTATAGTGTCAAAGTACAAAAATGACACACAAATGACACAGTCACAAAGAGAAATAGAGACAGAATCAAAAGTAGAGAATTTAGGACTCATCTCTCAGAACAGATTGGAAGGAGAGATTAAATAGATTAAAAGGAAAAAGAATAGGATGGATAATGAATGAATGAATGAATGAAACCAGGATGAGGCTATTCCTACTTCTGCACTAGAGGGTGGGCTTGTGGAAGGAGGTGAGAGGGGGAGAGAAGGCTGTGACTTTATATAGAGATCACGCACTCCTTTTTAAGTCCACATAGAACCCTTCTCGAAATTAACCATCTATTAGGCAACAGAAGAAACTGTAACAGATTCTAAAGGATTCTTTCACAGACTACGTTTTCCTGATCACAATGAAATAAAATTAAAAAGCAATTCAAGGGTTAAAACGGAAGGCATAATAGAAAATCTGATATATTTAGAATTAAGCAGTAACACCAGTTTTGAAACTTGTGAAATGAAACTATAAAATGGTCCTTAGAGGTAAATTTTTTATTCTAAAATACACCTGTTAGAAAACACTGAAACAAACACACGGACAAACAAGATCCGTTCTTAGAAACGTCAACAAACTCCGAGATGATTCATGTGCAAGAAAGGAAAGCACTTTCATCATGTAACAGTTTTAAAAAGTAATATTTTAAAGATTTGGTGTATGTATTTTCAGGGTACAATGTGTAAGATACACATAGGAGTATAAAATAAAAAATACATCACACATACATGTGCACCATAACAAATCTGCCTTTAAAAAAACAGGTCATATTTATAATACTCACAGCTGCTTAGGAATCTTGTTCCTGGCTGATTTCTGAACCAGAAGCTTATTTTAATGTAATTCATGGTTGTCCTTTGGATAGTCCATTTTCGTGTATGGTTCACAATGGCTGGGTTGGGCAAATGTGCAAATCAGCTGGATATGTGAAAAAAAAAAAAAGAAGAAATGATATTCCACCTGGCAAGCGGTTATCTAAGGAGTATCTTGTTAATTGCAGCAGAGTATCAATTTCTCTTGTTCATTTCAGATTTTCTTTTGGAAAATTCAACCTATTTCCTAAGGTTACAAATCCATAGCACTTCGAATTCGCTAAAATACTTCTTTGTAATAGTCCTCATTTTATTCCAAAGCATACAAGGTAAACTTCAATTTGTTCACGGCTGAGTTCAGGAGAAGCGGCATAGAAACGGAATTTATATCACTTTAATGCCTGTATCCCACTATAATTTCAAATGCTTTGATTTCATTTTTGAAGACTTTCAGTAAAAGGCGGAAACAGCCAATCATACTTTAGATGCAAAATTCTCTTTAGACAGTTAATAATCCATTGGAAATTTTTCAATTGCTTTAAGTTCATTTTTAATGAAATTCTTTCCTAATATATGTATTTATAGGTCAACATTTACTAAGCTACATCCATTAAACCAGTGGTTCTCAACCTTTCTAATGCCGTGACCCCGCAATACAGTTCCTCATGTTGCAGTGACCCCAAACCAAAAAATAATTTTGGTGGTTATTTCATAACTGTAATTTTGCTACAGTTATGATTCGGAATGTAAATACCTGATATGCATTATGTATTTTCCGATGGCTTTAGGCGACCCCGCCGGGGTCGTGACCCACAGGTTGAGAACTGCTGCATTAAACCCTTCCCTGTACAAATAATTACCCTTCTAATCATAGCCACACAGTCCTGTTATCACCGAGCTCTTTTGTGTTAAGCACAATGAAGTGCATGTGAGTGCTACATGGTGCACCAAGTCCTTGGGCACTAAGTGCATGCCCAGGAGATGAGCAGAAAAACGGGCAACTTTCCTTCACTTGTGAACATTCATTTTTCTCAGTTTATGTTTGTGAGTTTGAAGGAATCTCTTCTGTCAACCCCCCGCCCCCCTTTTTTTGCTATAATTGTTTACATTCTGCGAGTCAAGCTGGAGTGTCTGTCCTCTGGTCCCCCAACTGTTTGTTGTTACTTAAGACCTGCCACTGGGGGCCCTGAAGGTTAATATTATGTGTCAAATGGACTGGGTCACAGGGTGCCTACATATTTGGTCAAACATTATTCTGGTGTTTATGTGAGGGTGTTTGGGGATGAGTTTAACATTTGAATTGATAGACCTAGTAAAGCAGATTGCCCTCCCTATTGTGGGTGGGCCTCACCCAATTAGTTGAAGGCCTGAATACAACAAAAAAGCTGATCATCCTGAAAGTAAGAGGGAACTCCTCTTACCTGACTGCCTTTGTGTTGGAACATTGATTTTTCTTTTCTGCCTTTGGAGTTAAAAGATGACATTATTAGTTCTACTGGCTGCCAGGCCTCTGGATTCAGACTGGAGCTATCCCATCAGCTCTCCTGCATTTCCAGCTTGCTCACTACAAATCTTGGGATTGTCAGTCTTTATAATCACGTGATTCAATTTCCTATTATCTCTCTGTCTATCATCTAGCTAGCTAGCTAGCTAGCTAGGTAGCTATCCCACTGGTTATGTTTCTCTGGAAGACCCTGAGTAATACAACAGGAAATAGATTCTCTGATTCTCCTGCACTTCCAAGTGGCTGCAGGCGGGCTGGGGAGGTTCCACAGCCCGGGCCAGCCCAGCCACAGGGGGAAGCGGGTGCTGACTGTGGGGAGTGAAGACGCCAGGGCAGGAGTGCAGAACAAGGGAGAGGCATCGAGAAAATATGAGGAGCGGGGTCTGCTACACATGTCACAACTCATTTATCTTACACCGAATTTATGACATAGCTACTACAATTATCCCCATTCCACAGATGAAGAAGCTGAAGTTCAAGAAGAGACACGTGACTCGGCCTTAGTAAACGTCGGCGCTGGCATTCAGATGCAGGCTATTTGATTCTGGAAGAACGATGTGAAAAATCCTGTTAAGCTATAGGTTAAGGGAGAAATAATCATTAACACCCCAGAGAGGCTTTGCTAATTCAAGGGTGAGACGGGGTGAGGGGGAGGTGAGGGGAAGGGCAGGGTAGAAATGCTTGCAAAGGGGAGGAGGCGTGTGAAACTCTCTGTCGCGCTAACCAGAGCGTTCTGCAGTAGGAGCTGAAGAGGGATCGCAGCGGGGGACGACCTCTGTGGACAGGTGTCGCTCCTGGCTCTCAAACAGCCGGTCCCCGTCTAGGCAGGAACTACAGAGGACGCTTAAGTTGAGCGAGCGCAGTGCCCAGCGTGGCCGCGAGAGGGCGCGCCAGCCTCGGGTATCAACTTGATCGCGCTATCCGGGTGAAGCTCAGGCGTCCTGACGGTCCCTTCCAGGTTGTGTCCGGAGAAGAGGCGCCCCGGGAGGCGTTTTCTCAGAGTCAGCCAGCTTCACTCTACATCAGATGCCCTCCCCCAGGAGCGGCGCAGCCCCCATCCCTTTTATATAAGGCAACACCTGGTGCCGTCCCCGCCATCCCATCTCATTGCGAAGTCTGACAGCGCCAGGGTGAGGAACTGGAGTTCTTGGGAGACCGGAAAAGTAAATCTGGACAAATAAAATCTGGAGCCAGTCCTTAAATTTAAAGCTTTGGCTGTATAAACAAACAAACAAACAAACAAAACCTCAGCCGTTCTTCTGTTTGCTTTGGATTGAGAGAAGTATTTTAAGGGGTGGGGAAGGTGCAATGAAGACATTAAAGGCGCTTTTGTGGTTCACCCTCTTCACACATCGGGTGGTTCCCTCTGCGGGGAATACATTCCCCTAACTATCTAAAGCAAGCCTCTCCGAGGGCCACTTCCGCCCGCAGGGGGGACTCTCTGAATGTCTGCAGAGTCAGGTCTCCCCGCCTGCTGTCATCTGTCACCTGGAAATACACCAGGCAGGCGGCAGGTGCCAGGTCCTGTCGGTTCCCTAATCCAAGTCCCTTGCTGCGGGCCACCCTCCCCCGCCCTCTGCCCTCGCAGCGAATCAAGGCTTCAGGCTCACCAGTTCCGGGCTAAGGGTGATTCTTCTTTCATTCCCCTTTTGGAAATGTAGGTTGGAGGCTGCCTGAAGCAGGGAAGGCCAGTCACTCCCTGGAATCCCCAGAGCTGTTTTCATCTTGGCCTCTAGGTCAGTGGTGGTGGCTTCAGGTGGAGGCCCTTGGGGGAGGAGGCTTGAAACAGATTGTGCCCTTTGGAAAAGTGGGGGGAGGGAAAAGGTAAGGGTGATTAATGTCCCTTCCAGGCACTCTGCTGGCCCCTGAAGTGGTTACAAAAGAGAAATAAAGTCACATGGGAAACTGAGTCACAGGGTGGGAGATTGCCCTAGCCAAGGTCACACATGTAATCAAATATAATTCAGATACAGGCAAACCGATTGGACAAAGAGGCAGCCGTGTGGCTTGGGGCAATGGGGTTCACACCATGGAGGCCTCTATTTCTCCATGTGTAAAATGATGACGTCATGTAGTATGTGGTGGATGTATGTGTGTAAAGACCAATAACACACGTGTGCAGACCTTCCTTTGCTTCTACTGATAAAATTCTCTGACCTACCCAGTCACTTTAAGGACCTCAGAGAAATGGGACACAATTCTGATGAACAATCAGTATTTATCCCCAAAATGATAAGATTGTTTGTCATAAAAAACAACAACAACAACAAAAACTAAAGCTTGACCAGGTAGTGGCGCAGTGGATAGAGCGTCGGACTGGGATATGGAAGGACCCAGGTTCGAGACCCCGAGGTCGCCAGCTTGAGTGGGGGCTCAACTGGTTTGAGCAAAAGCTCACCAGCTTGGACCCAAGGTTGCTGGCTTGAGCGAGGGGTTACTCGGTCTGCTGAAGACCCACGGTCAAGGCACATATGAGAAAGCAATCAATGAACAACTAAGGTGTTGCAACAAAAAACTGATGATTGATGCTTCTCATCTCTCTCCGTTCCTGTCTGTCTGTCCCTGTCTATCCCTCTCTCTGACTCTCTCTCTGTCCCTGTAGAAACCCTGGGCTTGCACAGTCAAGGCACACATGACAAGCAGTCAAGCAGTCAATAAACAACTAAAGTGAAACAACTGTGATTTGATACTTCTCATTCCTCACCCCCCCACACACCATAAAAACAATAAATAAAATCTTTAAAAAACAAAACAAAACAAAAAAACCCCTAAACATTTCATACATCAAAAACTAACCATTTTATAAATCCACAGTAAACTTTAGGAACTATATGGTCATCTCAATATAGTAGATCCTGAACACAAACACTTGCAGTTCTGTCACCATTACCAAGAGGAATCTCAAGATAAACCAAGAGCAGAATAATACTCTACAGATCCTAAAAACACAGTACCAGTCAAGACCAGTGGTAGAGATTCAGCTGGTTCACACCGGTTTGGCAGAACCGATACCTAATTTTTTTGTTGAGTTCAGCAAAAACGGTTGTTAAAATGGCACTTGTAATCAGGGTTCTCTCTAAGGTGGGAGCCTGGGCAGCCACCCAATGTGGAAATCACAAATTTACATTCCTTACTCTTTTTTAATGTTCATCCGGGCTAAAGCGTATTCTAAGTGCCCATATTAATGTTCATTTTGTCCTTGGTTGAAAGAAATTGCAAGTGAGGATGCCAGTCAAGAAACAATATGGCCTGACCAGGTGGTGGCGCAGTGGACAGAGCGTCGGACTGGGATGTGGAGGACCCAGGTTCGAGACTCCAAGGTCATCAGCTTGAGCGTGGGCTCATCTGATTTGAGCAAAGCTCACCAGTTTGAGCCCAAGGTCTCTGGCTTGAGCAAGGGATCACTCGGTCTACTGTAGCTCCTCGGTCAAGGCACATATGAGAAATCAATCAATGAGCAACTAAGGAACCACAACAAAGAATTGATGTTTCTCATCTCTTTCCCTTCCTATCTGTCTGTCCCTATCTGTTCTTCTCTCTGACTCTCTCTGTCTCTGCCACAAAAAAAAAAAAGAAAAAAGAAAAAAGAAACAATATGGAAATTCCTTTAACAGTTTTATTGTTTTTGTCAGGTATTATTTAATATTTTTATTTTTTCATTAATATTTTGAAACCCTTTCTTGTAACATAATCTAGTTTGTGTACCTCTTTTATTGTTCTTATTTAAGTATTAAATGCATGAAATAATAAACTACCTTTCAGTATATCAATTTTTTATACTTAAATGGTCATTAGGGCAGAGAACCAGTTGTTAAATTAGTTGAATCCCACCACTGGTCAAGACTATTTTTTACATTTAAACAATAAAGGTATTCTCATTAAAATAGGCAAAACCATAATGCAGTCTTTTTTTAATTTGATGATCTGAAAGTAAGTAAATAGCTTATATAAAAAGAATAAGTAATAAATTATAAATAAGACTTTTAATGGAAAGGAGGAAATTTTTTTTAAAAAAACTATAGTCATTATTTGAAGCTGTTATGATTCAATATTAGATACAATATATGATTCAATATTAAAAAATACCTATTGAAAATGTTAGGTTAAAAATGAGATAGTAAACAAAGTGGTTGGATCCAAAAAAATATACTATAAAAAGTGTTTTTCTGTGTGTCAATAATTACAAGCTGAAAAGAAAAGAAAAAAAATTTTCTATTTACAAAAAAAAACAGCCTGACCAGGCGGTGGCGCAGTGGATAGAGCATTGGTCTGGGATGCGGAGGACCCAGGTTCGAGACCCCGAGGTTGCCAGCTTGAGCGCGGGCTCATCTGGTTTGAGCAAAAGCTCACCAGCTTGGACCCAAGGTCGCTGGCTTGAGCAAGGGGTTACTCGGTCTGCTAAAGGCCCACGGTCAAGGCACATGTGAGAAAGCAATCAATGAACAACTAAGGTGTCGCAATGCGCAACAAAAAACTAATGATTGATGCTTCTCATCTCTTCGTTCCTATCTGTCTGTCCCTGTCTATCCCTCTCTCTCTGTCTCTGTAAAAAACAAACAAACAAAACAAAAAACAAAAAAAAACCCCAGAACAAGATATGAAACTTTGGAGTCCTTTCAGAATTTTATCTTAAAAAAATAAAATGCTCAGAACTGTAAAGAAAACCAATTACACTGAAATACAGTTTTCAAAATACTTTTATGAAATCCAAATTGATGGCATAGTAAGTAATACACATGCATTTTTATTAACATACTAAAACAATCAAATCCAGAGGCCAGATGTCTATGATTTGGAAGAGTTGTCTGAATACTAATGACATTTTGAGCTATGTGTCCCAGCTGTCCTGTGGCTCAAAAAAAACTACCAGTGATTTCTCTTGGTGACAAAGTCATAGATTCTGCTGTCACTCCTGATGCTTGTTGAAAACATTCACAAACGAAGGAAATGCTATTTCAGTTGGAGAGCAGTGAAAATAAGAGTTTATAGATCCGAGTTTATAGCTCCCCTGGTCCTCAAATTCGGTGCCTCTAGTTAGTGTGACCCCAGGATGTCACGCCCTCATCCCAGTTCCTCCAGGCCACCAGAAGTCCGTCTTTGTTTTTTAATCCACAAGACATGGTGCAAAGAGTTGTGCTCACGACTCCTAGATAGGGAAGAATCAAGCCAAGCTATGATTCATGCCTTCTTTGGCTTGACCAGAAAGAGCGCTGTGACCAGAACACAGGAAATTCTCATGTAGGACTTAGATGGACATACTTGTCCTAAATTCCAACTCCTTACTGTACCCACATGCACAGTAAAGTATTCCCTCAGGGCGTCTCAGACGTCACCCGGTCCTGGATTACTGGGATGGCACTTCTGGCTCCTCCCATTCCCAGGCCATCATGACTTGCGAGCTGGAGTTCTCCCCACAGAGCCCGCTACCAGCCCTCCGGGTTTCTCGCACCTTTTTTTTTTTTTTTTTTTTTTTTGCTTCCACTTTTCAGAGGCCTGTTTTTCTCATCTGCCTTTTAACTTGTGTCTGCTTGTTACTAAAGGCCCATGAGATCTATCTATAATTTTATTTTCCCCATCATCTTCTGTGACTCAGGGATGAATAATCCTCCGCAGTGATCCTCCCAAACCTCTCTCACTAGACATAAAGCATGTTTGTCTGGTCTTCAGGGCCACCTGCTCTATCTGTTATATCTTCACTGTGGATTCTACTTTCCTTTGATATGAAATAAATCTGTTTGTTCCACTGAATGCTTTGAATTCTGTGTAGCCTGAAATTAATTTCGCTATCTCTTCTCTTTTTGCGTTTTCCTGATAATGCTGGGCTCTTTTTCTTTCTTTTTTTTCTTTTTTTAAGCATTTACTTTTAACAATTTTATTTTAGGTTTGTCTCTTAAAAGCCGCATATAATTAGAGTTTCTGTTGCGCCCCAATTATTTGAGAGTCCTTCTTTAAAGACCTTTTTTATTGTATTGTTTTTATCTTGTGCCATAAATTCAAGTTCCCTGTTGAAAATACAGATAAACAAAAAGATGAAAATCACCCAGTTTTCACTATTCAGAAGTAAC
This sequence comes from Saccopteryx bilineata, assembly GCF_036850765.1. Lineage (NCBI taxonomy): Eukaryota > Metazoa > Chordata > Mammalia > Chiroptera > Emballonuridae > Saccopteryx > Saccopteryx bilineata. The sequence goes on from NC_089495.1 coordinate 183,573,734, forward strand.
TACTGTTTCCTGAACCTGATTTGCATCTTTTCTTCTTTCTTTAGATTTTTTAAAATTTAATTTATTGTGTTTACATAGATTATAGTGTCGCCCCGAATGCATCCCCCCTACCCCACATTCCCCTCAACATCTCCCTGCCCCCCTCCCAACCGAGCCCTCCCCCTTGCATCTCTTCTTTGACTTTGTGAACTCCCCCGTAATTTTCTGATACGTTCACTGTATGTCTGAATTACATAGATTCATTTCACTGCTTGCCTTGGAGAAGCCTCAGGCACGTGATCTCTCGGCGGCTCTACGGTGTGGCCAGAGGGCTTTGCAAGGTTGGGGAGGGGCAGCTTATCTTTTGATCTCTGTCTCTTCCTTCTATGTGGCTCTCATTGTCCTCGTACTAGAAGAACCCACAGTCCACTCTCCTCCATGGAACTCGCAGGCATTTGTAACAACTGCTCAGCAATCCGCTCTTAGCTGTAACTACTTCTGCCCCTTGGATGGTTCACTCATTCTACCTGAAAAGAGGGACCTGCGTTCAAAGGCACTTAGACCACTTTAAGACTGCTTAGATTATAGTTGGCTTTCTTTCAGAATTAGTTTTCTTTGACTCTACTGAGACCTCACCTACAGATCGTCTACTTATTCATACCAACTGTTTGTTGATCACCTACCACGTGCTTGGTACTGGACACAATGAGCAAAGAAAGCATGGTCCCTCTATACCTTAAGAAGCTTTTACTTTTACATGATTCACTACTCACAGAATAAATAGATAAGTCATATCAGATACTTCTTGAAGCCCACCTCAAACCCTCTCTGTCAACGTTTTCTTTACCAGCTATTGCTCTAGCAACCAATTGCACACCAGTGGGATCCCAACACCTTTCCTCAGCTACACTGCCAATCACTTGCTTTCTGCCCCAGGGTTTCTCTGACTATACAATGAAGGAGCTCACAGGATCCTATTCTGGTGCATGTACCAACCTGAAGAGGGTGAAGCTAATACTCACATAAGACAACTCTTTCTCAGTAGGTCCCAGAGCCACTGAAACGCTCAGTTCTTCTGCCCTGTAGGTGGACACTTCTGAAGTGCATTCTCCATGGCTCCTCAGAGAGTCTCTAGCAGGACAGGCCCCAGTGGTTCTCATCAGTGACAAGTTCATGAACACACTTTGGATACTTGCCTTTCCATCATGCTTCCCTCTTCCCGGTCCCCAACTCCTGTTTCCTAAGATCTGTCCCAAAGCAAACTATCCAAGTTCTCTGCTTTCTGGAGGACCACAGTCTAAGATTCAGTTACAAATAATAAGTGCTTTTAAGGAAAAATAGGACATGATAAGAAAGCTTCCATAAGAGACTTGACCTAGTCTGGCCTATCAGTGAAGGCTTCCCCAGGGAAATGACACCGGGGGACAGAGACCGGGCCCACTATGGAGCAGCCATCACCTCTGCACTGGTAGGGTTTGAGAGAATGGCTCTGGAAGTACCTGTGAGGGATAAGACATGGTGGTGGTGGCCTGGAAGTCTCAGTGAAGAGCACCTAAGGCTGAGCTGACTGCCGAATGGTATAGTCACTCAAAGAGTTGCCCTTTAAAATGAACTGGCAGTAGCCCTAGAGGCAGAGTGAGATCTAGTATGTGGAAAGAAAAATCAATGGCAGAAAGGACAGCATCAGTCCCATGGCCACCAGAGAGAAAGCTCTCCTGGCTGGTCAGCTCAGTCTGTGTCTCTGCCAGTTTGGATTGTATAAGCCCTGGGCTGCTTTTATGAGCTGGGTTGGGGTGAAGCCCTAAGAGTGTTATACTGGTCTCCCTACCAATCTGGAGGAACTGGTTCTAAGTTAGTTTAAGAAGCTAAAAATAATCCTTCTATCCTATGTGTGTAGAGCAGTTTATGTGGGTATACATGGAATTGCGGAGCTGTAATGAGCATGATTCAGGCACTGTGTTTAGAAGACAACTGACCTTATCCTCAATCTAGATGCTGTTTCTGTCCTTTCCAGTCTTTATGTGCAGCCTTTGGTTCCCACTCAGTTTCTGTCCTGCAGAAGACTGTGTTAGAAGCTTAGCAAATGCAGCACTGAGGCACATAAATATCAATATTATAGAAGTAACAGGTTTCTCTAGGGCTGTATTACCAGCAGGAAACATTAGATTCAGGGATGGTCTTTGACATTGTTCATCTAAGCTCCCAAACTTCTTTTGTTAAGTGCAATTGGATTGGTACAGTAGTCTCCTCTTCCAGTTTAGGGGACTTCCAGATCATGGGGAAAGCTGAAGTCAAAGGGGTGGGGTCTCTCATATCTCAGCTATATCATCCTGAAACCCTAGAATGACCACCTTAGCTGATATGGCTGAAAAACTGCATTTACCCATCTAGTCCACTTCATTACAATTTCCAAGCACCAGGTACAATGTTTTCACTATGCCACTGGTGCCACCTGGGTTATATACCATTGGCAAGAATCAGAGAAGCACAGTCACATTGTGCCTATGTAACAAGGATCAGTCTGTGAACAAGCAAATGAGTTAGAGATCTAGGAGAGCCCGAGCCCAGAAGACCTAGCTAAGGATTATTTCACCTTTTGAGTATGACTGTGGGAGGTGGGCGAGGTCAGAAATTTCTTGTTTCTACCAGTCCTGGTGTAAGATGGTTTTGCCTTCTCTGGGCCTGATAGATGTTTGAAGTGGCTACTCATGGATGGTCCCTCACATGCTACCCTTTAATGATGTTCTTTGACTGGTTGTTCTCAATGCTTCCTTGACTTCTGGTTTTTCATAGTGGGATAGATAGATTCTATCCCACTGTTAAGATTCTTTTGCTTTCTGGCAGAAACACTCTTATTAGGCAGGTTCTTTTTGAAAATGACCCCAGGCTAGCATTCCTGTCTTGTGTGGCACTACTGGCCCCAACTTTTTACATCTACCTGTTAAATAATGAGACCATGTGGAAAACAGATGAATTGCTTAGCTGAGGTTATTTTAAACCATTCAGGTCACGAAAAATTCACCAGCTCACTGTAAATGCATGGGCAAACCCATCCAAGATCAGCCATGCCCAATACAGACCAGAAGAACACTCCAGGTGACTCATTAATTTGTGAGCCAAATAGATACTTTTCACTCTATACCACTGAAATTTTTGTGGTTGTTTGTTATGCAGCATTATTTTTTAATAGATAACTAATACACAAGGGGCTTACATTTAGTTGCTGGGATTTGTATACCTTTGACCTACTCTTACAAGGGAGAGCATTTAGTTCCAAAAGTAGCAACAATTCTCACCCCCCTCTCCCTTTTTCTCTCTTCTCTCCCTCTCTTCTACCTCAGGCAACCCTCTCAGGCCTGTGAAATACACTACTGTTCCCCACAATTGCAGGAAGACACATCAGTTTTCCAAGTAGTTGTACTGAAGACACCCTTATTTGTCTTGGATAAAGAGGGAAAGACCCTCATATTTTCCTCATTTGAGGGAAATATATGTAATGCTCAGTTATAAGACATTCCCCATTCAAATCCTTTCCCTTTGTGCTCACTTTGGCGGCATGTATATAAAAATCCTTTCCATTTCCCCAACAATTTAGTGCTTCTTTATTTGTGCATTTTAGGGAAGAAGCTTTACGGAACCTTTTAAAACTCACACGTTAATCTGGAAGCTTGTTTTGGAATGTATTATAATGCCTCAATTGAGAGTTTCATTTTAATTCCAGGTTACATTTAGTTTGATTAATGCCTGTCTCCTCCACAAGACTGCTTCCTTGAGGCAGAAGCTCCTTTTGCTCACGTCTCTAACATCAGCACCAAGGACAGTGCCAGACACAGGATGTTCCACAAACACTTGCTTAATAAATCAGTGTGAACGAACCTGTTTGACCTTTGTCGTAAATAAGGATGCATAAAGTGCTTATACTTCTCTTTTATAGAGCATAAATTTGGTCATTTTTCAACAAATCTTTTATCACTTTTATAGATTACCATATTTATGATCCAGGTTGACTTTCACACTCCAGGCACTGCTGCCTGGGAGAAGACACTGAGGTAAGTTTTAGGTAAGAGAAAAACCTTTTTCTGATAAGGTTGTTATAAAAAATCTCTAACCTCAAAACCAAAGAGCAAGACAAGAACGAAGTATTTTTACAAACATTACCAACATCTGTATTTTATTCTGCCTACTTGTGTATATACAAAGGGTCAACTCTGGGAGCAGTGGTAGTCAACCTGGTCCCTACCGCCCACTAGTGGGTGTTCCAGCTTTCATGGTGGGTGGTAGCAGAGCAACCAAAGTATAAAAAAAAGATAGATTTAACTATAGTAAGTTGTTTTATAAAGATCTATTCTGCCAAACTTAGCGAAAATCCGACATAAAGTATTGTACTTGATAAATAATTATTATTATATGTTTTAACTTGCTGTAACTCTGCTTTATAAATTTTATAAAGTAAAGTTACTTCCCTACTTTATAAATCACCATTACTGTGGAACCGGTGGGCGGTTAGAAAATTTTACTACTAACAGAGATACGAAAGTGGGCAGTAGATATAAAAAAGGTTGACTACCCCTGGTCTAGAGGGTTAGTAATGAAGTTCCTTTGGTTCTAATTTTAAGGCAGCTCAAATAAAATGTCTTACTCACCAGGCTGATCATAGGGAACATTCATACATTCATAAATTAATGAATGGCTGGTAAAGCTGTTTTAGTATCTTTCTAGATAAGAAATGAATCCATATTCTTCATCTTTTTAATTATTACCATTACTCATTATTATTCAAATTACATAGCATGATTCATGTCTAGAGATCAAGAGATCAGAAGGATTTTAAGAGCAAACTATGAAAATGAGAGTAAAGAAAGAAAAAGTGGTAGACAAGGACCAAGAATTTAGGATCAATGAGTTCCTTCTTCCAATGGCTGTTTTTTATTCATTGATAAATTGAGAATCTAATTGAATTAGTAAACATTACTAAAATATAATACATCTTGACATAATCAAAGCCTCAAGTCTGAAGTATAATATATTATTTTAATTCTCTCTTTTTTTTTTTTTTTCAGAAACAGAGACAGGGAGTGAGTCAGAGAGAGGGATAGACAGGGACAGACAGGAATGGAGAGAGATGAGAAGCATCAATCATTAGTTTTTCATTGCGCATTGCAACACCTTAGTTGTTCATTGATTGCTTTCTCATATGTGCCTTGTCCGCGGGCCTTCAGCAGACCGAGCAACCCTTTGCTGGAGCCAGTGACCTTGGGTTCAAGCTGGTGGGCTTTTGCTCAAACCAGATGAGCCAGTGCTCAAGCTGGTGACCTCGGGGTATCGAACCTGGGTCCTCTGCATCCCAGCCCAATGCTCTATCCACTGCCCACTGCCTGGTCAGGCTGAAGTATAATATTTTATGGGGGACATTTAAGATATGAACAGCCAATGGCTAGGGAAGAAATGTCGTGGTCCTGGACAGTCAAAAATTATCTTCAGTAGGCAAGTTCTGTCACAAAAGAGCTGAGATATTATAAAAGGACTAGATAATACTTTTTACGTGATAATTCATATAATTCAGGAAATATTTACTCTACTTTTACCTCTAATTATGGGCATAACATACCTCCCTTCCCCTCATTGACAGTGAGCTTGGCCAGATAACTTACTTTGGCCAATGGGATTCTAGCAAACATGATCCAAACAGAAGCTTGAACTGTGCTTGTGAGTTTGGCCTTGCCCTTTTGTGCTTCTGCTATAGACATGTTAAAAAATATGCTTTGGCTTATCCTCTGGTCCAAGGAGGATGAGGAATGCATGGTGCTGACCTAGAACTTGGAGGTAGGCCCAATTGATCTTATCCTAAATTAGCTGAGCCTTCAATGTAGTAGAATAAATCATCGCTGTTTTAAGCTATTGAGTTTTGGAGTGGAGTTGTATAACTGAGAATTTGGCTGGGTTTTGTCCCCCATTTCTGGGAGGGAGCTTCTATATCCTTGGAATTCCTGAATGATAGAAGAACATTAGTTCTTCCCGGTGGGCCTTCTGGATCACACCCAAATTTATGCTAATGAGATGATTCTAAATGGTGGTTGGTCACACCAAAAAAACCAACTATATGATTAGGAGATTGGAGCTTTGAGGTACATGATAAGGTTGTTATAAAAAATCTTCCAACTCCTGGGAGAGGATAAGGATTAAAGATTCAGTTAAATCACATGACTGATGAGTCAATCAATCATGCTTACATAAAAACTCTGGACACTGAAGCTCAGGAGAGCTTCCTAGTTTGGTGATACATATCAATGTGCCAGGAGGGTGATGTATCCTGATGACACAGAAGCTTCATGTTTGGACCTTGTCAGTTCTCTATGTGTCTCTTATTTTGGCTAATCCCAATTTATATCTTTTGTAATAGAGTTATAATAATAAGTATAGTGTTTTCCCAAGTTCTGTGAATCTTTCTAGCAAATTATTAAAACTGAGGGAGTAGTGGGAATCCCTGAATTTGCAGCCAGTTGTCAGAAATGTGGTCAGCCTGGGAACCCTGTAGCTGTGGCTAGTGTCTGAAGTAGGGTAGTCTTGTGGAGAGCTGTGCCCTTAATCTATGAAATTTAACCTAGTTCTGGGTCATTAACATACAAATTGCATTGCAGTTGGGTTGTTACACACTGATCCCTGACTGGTATACCCTATGTACATGACATGATGATCAAATAAAACATGTATATAAAAGTGTTTACAAACTATAAGTGCATATATAAGAGGTAACGATGTAAAGAAGTGTTATTGTAAGCGAATCATAAATAAATGTGTTTACTTCCTCATAAGCAAGACAGTGTCAAGAGATTCTTTAAAGTTTGGTTCATCTGATACCTTCCTCTTTATGTTTTCTCTAATCTCCCATTTTTTAGTTTATGGTTCTCTTGTCGCTCTGACCACTCCCTGCAGTGATAGTCACATTCATGCCTGTATCTCATCCCTATGGGAAATTGTGAATCTTTTGAGGTCAAGAGCTGTGTCTGATATTACATCACAGCGCACTTTCTGGAATAACTAGGAGAGGTCCTGACATTCTTGTGATGTCTGATAGACACAAGCATGGAGCCTGAGCTTGTTTCTGACCCTTTTGAGTTGGCTAAAACTTAATGACTCATTCATCAGAATTCATTCCTTCATCAAATATTTAATAGTGTCCACTACATACCAGGCATTATTTCAGGCACTTGGGATACAATCACCCCTGACTTCATGGAACTTAAATTCTGGCTAGAAGGATGCTTAGTAAAATAAAACAAATGTCTTACTATGTGGTGGCAGGAGCTATGTAGGGTGGTTGTTACTTTCTATAAGATGGTGTAGAAAATTGTCTCTGAGTGTATGGCATTTGAGAAAAGACCTGAAGGGAGTGTTGGCATGAGTCATGTAGCTACCTGGGGGGGGGGGATAAGGGTCTGGGCAGAGGGAACAGTCATAGCGATAGTGGAGGCCCAGAGCTGTGAGTGCATTAGAGCTTGTGAGGCTTAGCAAGGAGGTCGGTCTAAGTTGCATAAAATGAGCAGAGGAGAGACATGCTGGAACTGAGGTGAGAAAGTGCAGATAACTAAATCAGAGAAAATATTGGCTTTGATTTTTTATTGGATTTTTGAATCTGTCTCCATCTCCTCATGACTCCCTATTCCTGGCAATTCCCATTATCTCAGGTAGAAGTCTCCATGTTATCCTCAGCCCTTGGTAACCCAGCCCCTGACCACACCAGCAGAACCAGTCCTGGCCCCTTGTGAGATGGGAAGCAGATAAGCATAAACTCTGTATCAAAATAGATAATATCAGCCCTGGCCGGTTGGCTCATTGGTAGAGCGTCAGCCCAGTGTGTGGAAGTCCTGGGTTCGATTCCCAGCCAGGGCACACAGGAGAAGCGCCCATCTGCTTCTCTACCCCTCCCCCTCTCCTTCCTCTCTGTCTCTCTCTTCCCCTCCCGCAGTCAAGGCTCCATTGGAGCAAAGTTGGCCCAGGCACTGAGGATGGCTCCATGGCCTCCACCTCAAGTGTTAGAACAGTTCTGGCTGTAACTGAACAACACCCCCAGATGAGCAGAGCATCGCCCCCTGGTGGGATTGCCAGGTGGATCCCAGTTGGGTGTATGTGAGAGTATGTCTGACTGTCTCCCTGCTTCTAACTTTGGGGGGAAAAAGATAACATCAATATTAATTCCTATACCCTTGTTTTTTATCTTTGAGGAAGTGGAGGTTTGAGAGTTTATCAATTAGGGTTTCATCAAGAAACTGATGGTACCCCCACGTAAGGTCATTGATAAGAGTTTGGCTTGTTTGTAAAGGAATGGTGTGGGTCAAGGAAGCCAAAAGGAGTCGAGGCCTTCAGGACTGGTAGGTAGAGAAAGCTGTTTCCTACCTTAGAATAAAAGGGCAAGAGAACAATCCTTTGCTGTCGCTGTAAGAGAGACAACCCAGGAAGCACTCTTTCCTTCAATAGGGGAAACAGCAAACTCAGAGAGACCCAGAGGTAAGGAAAGCCAGGATGCAATTGCCCTGACTCATTCTCCTCCCTTTCTCTGATGTCTTGCTGGTGCTTCCCATTGAGGGAACCCCTGAAACCAGAGGGTCAAAGAGCCCATCGTGGTGTCTTTACTAGTTGGCCTCAAAGAGCTAGGTGAAGTGAGTGAGCAGCAAACAAAAGATACCCAGTGCAGAGAGGATGTGTAACTCCCCTGAGATCACTCGGGGGGTCTGGTTGAATTCACACTTAGTTCTATTGGACTCCATGCTCCCAACAAATACACTATGTTCTCTTCTATAGCATTTGCTATTTCTATTTGAACATTTCTTGTATTCTGGTTTTGTGTGATACTGTCCTATATGTCCCTTACCGGAATCTTCCATTAGAATGTAAATGACCAGAAGGCCAGGTCTGTTGCTCAAATATAATAGTTACAATCCTGGAGCATTAAGCTCAGTGTCTCGCATATTTTGGTGAGTGTACAAATGTGTACACCATCAAGATTGGAAGTAATGAGTTCCATAAACAGTAAAGAAAGTGAGCAATACCTTGTTAGCTGGAACAATCTGGAAAGCCTCGTGGAGGACAGGCCTGGGCCATGGTTGGGATTTGGATAGAAGAACAACAAAGGAGGGTATTCCAGGCAGCAGACAAGGGCAGGGAGGGGTAGGAGGCAGGCACTCCTCCAGAGAGGGCTGTGATGGGAGGGGCTGGGTGACAGCCGAGGAGAGTTGGGATGCTGAGGAAGAGGAGGAGGAGTCAGGGTCAGTTAAACTGCTCTGGCTGACGGAGAGAGAATCTGTCCCAGAAGGGGCTTCTTTCTGTTCTTACGTTGGAATCCATGGGAAACCATTGCTTAGCCAGGTCTACCCTGAGTCAAAGTAGCCACATAGAAACGGAGAAACTCTGGCCAGACTGGATGAATCTTTATGATGTCAAACAATGTGTTCAACATCTTTTTTTTTTTTACCAAATCCACTGGCTGTTTGGATATAAATTTTTACACTATAATCCAGTTTCCAAAAGCTCACCTATAAAACCTTTCAAGAAAAAAAGTATGAAATGAAGCTTTGAGTTTCTCAGGAAATCTGATAACATACAAATAAAATTAGAATGAACATTAATAATTATATATGAACATAATAAAAATAACAGCTTGATGTGTTACTTGTAGAGTGTAAGTATATGGGAGTAAAGCAAAATGAATGTCCCAGATCAGCGATTTTCAACCAGTGTGCTGCAAGAATTTTAAAAACATGCAGTCTGGGACACTGACCTCTTTTCCCTTAGATTGTCAAATAAAAAAAGTGACAACAGCTAACACAACAATAGCCGGTCAGTGTAAATGAATCAAAATTATATGTATTTTTTTGTCATATCTCAAAAAATATTATATATATATTGGTGTGCTACAGAATTTTAGCAATTAGTTTATGTGTGCCATGAGATGAAAAAGGTTGAAAATCACTGCCCTAGACCATACTTTTTATTATTATTATTATTTATTTATTCATTTTAGAGAGGAGAAGGAGAGACAGAAAGAGAGGAGAGACAGAGAGAGAAGGGGGGGAGGAGCAGGAAGCATCAACTCCCATATGTGCCTTGACCAGGCAAGCCCAGGGTTTCGAACAGCCGACCTCAGCATTCCCAGGTCGACGCTTTATCCACTGCGCCATCACAGGTCAGGCCTAGACCATACTTTTTGATTCATTTTTTTTTAAAGCAGATCACTGGATAAAGTCTGTTTGGTGTGGATGCTGCAGCTTATGCATACCTTACTGGGCGTCCCTTTGAAGCTACCAATTCAAGGTGACCGATTTTCTTTTGTAGCACAAAAGCCTGGCTTTTTCTATTGCAATAAAAAAATCTTAAAGCCTAAATTAAAAAATGAATATGGAACAATATATATTTCCAATGCACTCAAGTAAGTGTAGGGCTACTTTTTTTACAGGATAGATGAATTCTAGTAAGAATGGCTCTATTTCTGCAAGGTGAATTTTGTTTCCCTGTGGTTTCTTTTATACTCTTAGGGGTATATTTCAATAGTGCCTCTTTACTCTCTCCACCTAAAAAAAGAAATAAATAAAAGTGAAGGGGAAAAAAGAGAGAAAAATACGAACAACAAAATGGCAATAAATACATATCTAGTAACAGTGGAATCTAAAAAACAAAATAAATAAGCAGAACAGAAAAAAAATGGAGATAATATTTTTACAAATCTTGAGCCCCCAGAATACTAAGAAAAAAGCCTTATATATAGTATTCATGTAATTCAAACAAAATGCTTTAGGGGCCTAATTGTTATTCCCCCCCCCCTTTTTTTTGTATTTTTCTGAACTTAGAAGTAGGGAGGCAGTCAGACAGACTCCTGCATGTGCCGGATGGGGATCCACCCTCATGCCCACCAGAGGGCGATGTTCTGCCCATCTGGGGCCTTGCTCCGTTGCAACTGGAGCCATTCTAGTGCCTGAGGCGGAGGCCATGGAGCCGTCCTCAGTGCCCAGGCCAACTTTGCTCCAGTGGAGCCTTGGCTGTGGGAGGGGAAGAGACGGAAAGGAAGGAGAGCGGGAAGGTTGGAGAGCAAATGGACACTTCTCCTGTGTGCCCTGGCTGGGAATCAAACCAGGGACTTTCACATGCTGGGCTGACGCTCTACCACTGAACCAATAGGCCAGGGCCTAATTATTATTCCCTTTTAAATTTTAGTAGATTTTATAAAAATAAACTTTTTATTTTGGAATAGTTTGAATTTATAGAAGAGTTGCAAAGACAGTACAGCGAGTTACATTTAATTGCGGATAAAAGGTGAGATTCTTTGATCATTCTGTTTCGTGGTATCCTAAAGTTCCATCTAATTGCAAAGAAAGCAATTACTATATGGTATGACCCAGAATGAGGAGGCATCCTTAATGACCTCAGCTCTTACTGCAAAGGAAAATAATCACTGGGAATAAGAGATCAAGAATAAGATCTCTCCAAAGACCAGTTAGAATTTTGTAGTATCCCAAGGCTAGCTTCCCCTTAGAGAGGTGGGTGGTTAGCTACAATGTCCAAAAAAAGGAAGTGAAAATAGATGTTAAAGCGTAAATGGAAACTTGCCTGACCAGTGGTGTGGATCCTTGGAGATGTGTGAGATCTGTGAAGTGCCGAACCTAGTCTTGTTTTTCGGGTGATTTGAGAGGTGATTGCTTATGCAAACTGCAAAAACTCAGCACGCAAAACTTTCAATGAGACACACATGAAGACAGAAACACCCAGGAAGAAGGTGGTCAGTGGTAGGATTCAGCTGGTCTGCACCAGTTAGGCAGAACTGGTACCTAATCTTTTGTTGAGTTTGGCAAACCGGTTGTTAAAATGACACTTGTAATCAGGGTTCTCTCTACGGTGGGTGCCTGGGCAGCTGCCCAATGTGGAAATCACAAATTTACATTCCTTACTCTTTTTTAATATTCATCTGAACAACAGCATATTCTAAGCGCCTGTAGTCATGTTCATTCCATTCATAGGTGAAAAAAAAATGCAAGTGAGGATGCCAATCGAGAAGCAATATGTAAATATCTTAAATAACGGTTTTATTGGTTTTTGTCAGGTATTATTTAATATTTTTTCATGAATATTTTTTTTTTGTATTTTTGTATTTTTCTGAAGCTGGAAACGGGGAGAGACAGTCAGACAGACTCCCGCATGCGCCCAACCGGGATCCACCCGGCACGCCCACCAGGGGGCGACGCTCTGCTCACCAGGGGGTGATGCTCTGCCCATCCGGGACATCGCTCTTTTGCAACCAGAGCCACTCCAGCGCCCGGGGCAGAGGCCAAGGAGCCATCCCCAGCGCCCAGGCCATCTTTTGCTCCAATGGAGCCTCGGCTGCGGGAGGGGAAGAGAGAGACAGAGAGGAAGGAGAGGGGGAGGGGTGGAGAAGCAGATGGGAATCGAACCCAGGACTTCTGCACGCCAGGCCGACGCTCTACCACTGAGCTGACCAGCCAGGGCCATTCATGAATATTTTAAAACTCATAATCTAGTTTTGTGTATCTCTTTTATTGTCTAATTTAAGTATTAAATGTATGAAACAATAAACTACATTTCAGTATATCGTTTTTGTTTTTGTTTTATACTTAAGATGGTCATTAGGGCAGATAACTGGTTATTAAATTATTTGAATCCCACCAGTGGAGATGGTGCATGTTATACTAATAAGGCAAGTGCAAGTTGGGCTATAACTGGAGAATGGAATAAAATGATCTTGTTTTTACCTTGAGTTTGTGGAGCAGATCTTATTGGTCAACTTGTCCCAGGTGGTCCTCTTGGCCACTGGTTATTAACTTTTTAAAATTTTAAGCCATGGTCTCTTTTTCCTCTTGAACATGGTTATGCAATTTAGGGTTACATGGGAAATTATTCTAAGTATATATACCTAAATGTAAAAGTTTACACAGATTTCAGGGGATTCCAAGAAGGTCTGAAACATATCTATGCACCTTGACATAAGATTATTATTTTTTTTAAGAGACAGGTAAGATTAATATAATTATTTTGGCTTTATTAATGAAAACAGGAAAACCCAGAGTGGATAAGTGACTCATTTTAGGTCACACATCAATCGAGTGTCAGAGTGGAACCAGAACTTAAGTTTCCTAATTCCTTGTCACCACAGCTCCCCTTGGAACAGTCATTATCCTTCCAGCAAAAGCCACCAGGCATGTACGCCTTTGCTAGGCACACTGTTGGAACATGAGAACTTCTGTTTCAGGCTTTTGATGAGAGAGCTGAAGCTGGAGGGGGCTGCATTGTATTCTGCTTAATTTCTTCATCAATAACCTTGATAGACTCACCCGTCCTTGCAAACACTGAGGAATTGGCTTGTCTTTAAATTGTTTGTTGCATTACTATGCTCCCAATCAATATGTGAATCTCTACAGTCCTCTTGCCCTTGGAGAAGGATGTATCAGAAGACATTTGTATTCTGAATGCTGCCTTGCATTTATTTTCCAGGAGACAGATTGAGAGCCAGGGCTTGTTGGAAGACAGGTTACACTTCCATTGTGGTTCTTATCATGCCTATTTGTTATGTATACTCCTATTACAGTACAACTGGCCTTTCTGTTTAAAAAAGAGCCAGGAGTGCCCTGCACCGTGTTTGTGCGGGTTTACAATTTGACCTTGGTGCTATTTTGCCTTCTGCTTTGACATCCTGCCACCTTCTGGGGCTCTTGCTCTCTCCCAAGCACATACCTTGCTTTCTCTCTCTCAATTAATTGCTGACATCGGTATAGGTGTTAATAATGGATTACAGCTTTATGTGTGCACTCTCATGGGGATGTTTACATGTTAATAAGGAGCTCTTAAAGGGCATAAATAATAACGTTCTAATGTTGGCTTACAGATGATGGAACAAGCAGTAGGGAAATACTTTGGGATCAAAATATCTCCTAAATGGAAAATCCTTTGGGATCAAAGTATCTCCTAAATGACATCATCTAGGGAGTCCCCCTTTTATTCCCATGCACAGGTAAGACCTTACTTGTGGTGAACATTATGGCAGATTGCTTGGCTTGTATTACAACCCCACCTATCATACAGAGGTTGGAAAGGCAGAAACTGTTATTTCTACATTATCTTAAGAGTCAGAGTTCCAGTTATGTTTAGGCTCCAGCAATCAGATGAACTTGTGAAAAACTTTGATTTGGAACTGAATGATATAGGGGCACAGAAAGGGTGTGAAAAGTTTCTTTTGCTGGTGAGGATTGTGGCATAAATTTGGAGTAGCTCTTGCAGCAGTGGGTGATAACTTTTCTTGTCATGTCAAGGTTGTATGCTCATTCAACAACTGGCAGTGGTAGAATTTCCTGATGTATCAGTTGCTGCAATAGCCAGTTCTGCAGGATCATCTCCTTGATGTAGTCTACAGTCTTTTCCAACAATTTTAGAAGCACCTAATTCCCTGCATCAAATCCCTTATGGTAATGCCAGTGAAAGTGGATTTTTTTTCCACGCAACCAAACTCAAATCAGTTCAGTAATTGGTACCAGAACTGGTAACAGGCAACAGATTTTCAAGGCAATGAGAATCTGGGATTGACTACCCATCCTGGTTGGATTTGAAGACAATGAAAATACTGTAGCACATTTTTAAGTTGGCATCTAAGTGTTTTTATTATTATACACTGAAATATGACAACTAAAATAAAAGAATGTAATTTCTAGAATATTGTAAATACTGTATTGAGATTTCAAAATATAACAATTTCAGCACTTTTTAAAATGTATCCAATGAAATCTAGCTACCTTGGTGATTTCTTGTTCTCAATTATCCACTTTTATTTATTTATTGATTTTTTTTTAGAGGGAGAGAGAGAGAGAGAGAGAGAGAGAGAGAGAAAGGGGAGGAGGAGGAAGCATCAACTCCCATACGTGCCTTGACCCGGCAAGCCCAAGGTTTGGAACCGGCAACCTCAGCATTCCAGGTCGACGCTTTATCCCACTGCGCCACCATAGGTCAGGCTCAATTATCCACTTTTAAAAGTACAGTCTTCTGGCCCTGGCCGGTTGGCTCAGTGATAGAGCATCAGCCCAGCATGTGGATGTCCTGGGTTCGATTCCTGGTCAGAGCACACAGGAGAAGCGACCATCTCCTTCTTACCTCTCCCCCTATCTCTCTCTCTCTCTTCCCCTCCCACAGCCATGGCTCAAATGGTTCAAGCAAAGTTGGTTCCCAGCACTGAAGATGGCTCCATGGCCTCACCTCAGGTGCTAACATAGCTCAGTTGCTGAGTTACAGAACAGCTGCTGATGGGCAGAGCATCGCCTGGTAGGGGGCTTGCTGGGTGGATCCTGGTTAGGGCGCATGCGGGAGTCTGTCTCTTTGCCTTCCCACCTGTCACTTAAAAAAAAAGTACAGGCCCTGGCGGGTTGGCTCAGTGGTAGAGCGTCGGCCTGGCGTGCGGAAGTCCGGGTTCAATTCCCGGCCAGGGCACACAGGAGAGGCGCCCATCTGCTTCTCCACCCCTCCCCCTCTCCTTCCTCTCTGTCTCTCTCTTCCCCTCTCGCAGCGAGGCTCCATTGGAGCAAAAGATGGCCCGGGCGCTGGGGATGGCTCTGTGGCCTCTGCCCCAGGTGCTAGAGTGGCTCTGGTCACGACAGAGCGAGCCCCGGATGGGCAGAGCATCGCCCCCTGGTGGGCGTGCCGGGTGGATCCCGGTCGGGCGCATGCGGGAGTCTGACTGCCTCCCCATTTCCAGCTTCAGAAAAATACAAAAAAAAAAAAAAAAAAAAAAGTACAGTCTTCTTTAGCAGAAATTCTACAATGTTTATATTTTCTTTTTAATTTGTATTTCTCTTTCACATCTACTATGTATTAAGTCTTAATAAAATGTATTTTATGCTCAAATAACTTTATTGTTAGCCCTAATATCAAAAAACTTTATAAAAATTTTAACTTTTTGTATATTCTGTGATCATAGAAGTCCTCAAATTTTAGAATTTTCTATGCTTCCTGCTCCTCCCCCTTCTCTCTCTCTCTCTGTCTCTCTCTCTCACTCCTCTCTCTCTAAAAAAAAAAAAAAAAATCAATAAATAAAATATTTTAAAGGACCTGTGGTGGCGCAGTGGGATAAAGCGTCGACCTGGAACACTGAGGTCGCCGGTTCGAAACCTTGGGCTTGCCTGGTCAAGGCACATATGGGAGTTGATGCTTCCTGCTCCTCCCCCTTCTCTCTCTCTCTCTGTCTCTCTCTCTCACTCCTCTCTCTCTAAAAAAAAAAAAAAAAATCAAGAATTTTCTAGTGCATCATTATTAGAATTGTTAGTGATATATAACTAATCACAATGATATAAATATATTATATACTAAATAACTAATTATTGAACAGAAAAGTGAGATACTAATGGAAATATTTCTTTCAGTGAAATGAATGAAGCTAGGTATTTCCTCCTAGATTATGTTCACATGAATGAATATTATTTTTTATTAGAATGAGACAGTTTCAATATCAATTTTAATTTTATATATGTAACTACTGAAAAACTGTATTCACATAACTGAGTAGATGGGAATGCAGAGCTTTCTTAAAATAATGATTTCATTAAATTCTTTTTTGTTTTGCAAGTTTCTATTGTGTTTGTAAGTAGAAGTAAAATTGCTAGGTTGTAAGATAAGTGTGTTTTCTAATTTTTTTCTACTACAATTGTATCCCTGAGCCCCCTTTCCCTGGTTGACTCCTACCCATCTTCCAATATCTCTACCAACTCAGAGACTGCTTTGCCCTGCCAGACAAGACCGAGTCCCCATATTCTAATTTTCTAAGCCCAGTCTATTTCTCTTTCCCCATAGTTATTCTAATGTTAGCTATACAGCAATTTAAGAGTTTACATGATTGACTATCCTGCCTCATTAAATTCTTTCAACTCTATCCCCGTATAAAATATTTCTTTTTAAAATTTTTATTGAATTTATTGGGGTGACATTGGTTAATAAAATTATATAGATTTCAGGTGTACAGTTCTATAATACACCATCTGTATACTGTAGTGTGTGTTTATCACCCAAGTCAAGTCCCCTCCTCTCACCATTTATCCCCCCTTTACCCTCTTCTACCCCCCCCCCCCTTCCCTCTGGTAATCCCCATACTGTTGTCTGTGTCTATGAGTTTTTTGGGTTTCTTTGCTTAATCCCTATCACCTTTTTCACCGAGTCCCATAACTCCTCTTCCCTGTAACAGCTGTCAGTCTGTTTTCTATACCTGAGTCTGTTTTTATTTTGCTTGCTTGTTTGTTTTGTTCATTAGATTCCACATATAAGTGAAATCACATGGTATTTGTCTTTCTCTGACTGGTTTATTTCACTTAGCATAATACTCTCCGGGTCCATCCATCCATGTTGTCATCACAAATGGTAAGATTTTCTTCTTCTTCTTTTTCTCCTCCTCCTCTTCCTCCTCCTCCTCCTCCTCCTCCTCCTCCTCCTCCTCCTCCTCCTTCTTCTTCTGCTTCTGCTTCTTCTGCTTCTTCTTCTGCTGCTTCTTTCTCTTCTTCTTTTACAAGCAAGTTATATTTCATTGTGCAGCTTTTTATTCTACTCATCTACTGATGGGCTCCTGGGCTGCTTTTATATCTTGGCTACTGTAAATAACACTGCAATGAACATAGGGGGTACACATATTATTTTGAATCAGTGTTTTGGGTTTCTTTGGATATATTCCCAAAAGTGGAATCACTGGGTATGAGGCAGTTTCATTTTTAATTTTTTGAGGTAACTCCATACTACTTTCCACAGTGGCTGCACCAGTCTGCATTCCTACCAACAGTGCATGAGGATTCTTTTCTCTTTACATCCTCGCCAACATTTGTTGTGTGGTGATTTATTGGTGATAGGTATTCTGACAGGTGTGAGGTGATATCTCATTGTGGTTTTAATTTGTATTTCTCTGGTGATTAGTGACACTGAGCATTTTTTCATGTGTTTATTGGCCATCTGTATGTCCTCTTTAGAGAAGTGTCTATTCAGTTCCTTTGCCCATTTTAAAATTGAATTGTTTGTTTTTTTGGTATTGAGTTGTATAAGTTCTTTTTAAATTTTGGATGTCAAAATAAAATATTTCTTGAAATTATTTTAATGATCATTGTAAAACCCTAATGGTCTTCCTTCAATTTTTAAAACAAAAAAGTAGAAATCCCATAATTTTCAAAAGGAAAAAAAACCTCTAGCCTAGTCATCAGATTCATTCATTTTTCTCAATTTCTGGGAAATATACCAAGAAGGTTTTACTAAAATTTATTAATGACCATTACTTATAGTGATTTCTTTTTTCACTTAAAAATAATATATTTAACCTTATAATTAGAAAGAATAAAAGAATAAAAATTATTCTTCATTTCAATACACTTTTATCAATACTTTTTTTTTGGTAAAATACTTTCTCTGTAATCATGTGATTTAAATATCTTCTTATAAAGATCCTAGAGCTGCAGATTAAACTCATTTAGTTTATGGAAAATGCCGTCCATATATCCTAATTGGAAAGCCAGTGCTCATGGCCAAATTAATGAGCCAAGTCAGACCCAATTATTGTCAGAAATACTCTGACTTAATTTTCCAATTCAAGTAAGCATGTTATTATGCAGTCCTGTGACAGCTGTTTAACTTCTGGATTCTGTATCGAAGATAAGAGGGAAAGATAGGCTGACGCACGGAGCCCTTTGAGAGCTTGCCTCCTAGGTGAAGCCGGATGCCTCCACCTTCAACCACTCCTGCTTAACAGTCTTTTTCATTTTGTTCTTATGGTACTTTCCATCCTCTACCAAGAGTTAGAGAACACGAGAAATAAAGTCCTTATAACAATTCTCCCCACTTTACAATGTATGAGGACACCTCAGCATAGGCCAAATACCTATTTGAAATGACACAGTCACCCTTTCATAGATGGATACATATGACAGAAAGGATCAGTATTGATACGCCTTGAATTAAAGAGGTTTCCTAATACAAATATTTAAAATTGTACCTTTGACTGATGCCCTGGATATTTTTAGATCTGGGTCACTGTATCGTACCTGGATGGGGAGAATGGGGGTGTGAGGCCATCTCAGAGCAACCTTGCCTAGGAGGATGATCACATTTGGGTAGGTCTTTTGACAGAATTCAGCAGCATCCAAATGCAACATGGCATTGGGGAGAAGGGCAAAAAGGCAGACCTCAGGACATGGATAAACTGGAGCAGTAGCAGGTTACTAAGGTAGAGACTCCATTCAAATAGTAAAAGTAAGGGCCAGTTACAGAAAGAAAAGATATTGTTATGAAGGCAGTGTGGCAGAGAGGTCAGGGAGCTGGCCGTGCAGTCAGAAGATCTATGTGCAAATGCTCACTCTACTAACAACCAGCTATGTAGAGGGTAGATGGATGGCAAAAAATGGCCTCCATTCTCCACCCCACCCTATATTCTCACCCTTTGCGATGTATGTTTGCAATTCTCCCCCTTGAAAGAAAGAATATACTTTTCTATTTCTTGAACCTGGGCTGGCCTTGTACCATGCTGTGGGAAAAAAATAAAAAATAAATTAAAAAAAGGTGCAGAATTGTGATATTGTGCCAGCTCTAGCCTATACCTCAAAAGGACTTGATACTTCTTTTTTTTTTTAAGAGTCTTATCTAGCTTCCATGTAAACAAGCTTGAGCTAGCTAGCGTACAGGAACAGTGATGAGTCATCCAAGTCGACCTACCTGAAGCCCCAGATATGTGGAAGAACCCAAATCTGGTCTGCAGCTGACTACAGATGCTAGACATGCAAGACCAGAACCATCCAACAGAGCCCAGCCAGAATTGCTGACCTACAGAATTCTGAGCCTAATAAATGGTTATTGTTTTTGATTTACTAGATTTGGGGTGGATTGTTACACAGGAATAAATAACTAATGTAGTAATCCTGGGAAAGTTAGCTACCCACTCTGTGCCTCATTTTCCCCTATATGAAACACAGATGATAATAGTACCTGCCTCATAGAGTTATTGTGAAGACCAAATGTATTAACGACTAACAGTATTTAAAATGTCACTTGGTAACTACAAAGTGCTCAATAAATATTCTTCTTCTTATTATTACCACTGTTACTACTACTACTAGAATTGAGGCGAAGATGGCAGGATATGGTATGGGGACTCAAGAGGATCCTTCAAGTCCTCCCAAATGCATTATTCCAAGAACCAGCAGGAAAGTGGCTTAGTGATTGTGGCTTGACCATATTAACTGGGCTTGTCTATTGTTTCTATGTTCTCAATACAGAAGCTGGATGAAGCTATTCCTTTGTATGGATTTTGAGAACCCCATCCCTCTGTGAGGCCATAAAAACCTACTTTTAAAAAAAATCTGAAGGCTGTTAAGTACTAATTGTGCTTGAACTATTTTTAATAAACCATTTTTGTTCAGTTTATAGTTTTCCATCAGCTGATAGCTTTACACAGGTAAAATGAAATACAATTCATCTTGCCAGACTGAAGTATTCATCTAGCACTGAATGGATTTTAATCCAAAGTAAGAAATGAATTGTTATAGCCTATTAATTACCAAGTCGGGATAGGGTTTCATTAAAATTGCTGTTGGATGGAATCCTGAATTCCTGGACTTGGCCTCTGATTTATAGGTCCACTGTAAAAGGCTGCAGTGGGATTTTATGCCAGCTCTTGTTCAGGTGAACTCTCACTCTCCATTTAGGTAATTAATGGAAGCCACTGAAACTCAGGTCTTGCTAGGCTTCTTTGTCATCAGTTGCTTCCAGGGATTGAAATGAGATTCTTGATTGGGGAACTTGGAACACACCCAGCAAACTCAACATTCTGATTGCCAGGCACAATTTTTAAAGCTTCAGCCACTTGACCTGGACAAATAAGTCTCATAGGAATCACTACAGGGGTGTTTAGATGAGTGCGGTAGCCCACATCAGAGGAGAGGCAATAGATCCAGAAGAATCATGATGTAGATCCTGACAACTATATAGCTTTCTGCATGCCCTGGTTTATTTTTCTTCAGCATCAGCTTACGTGGCCATGTTTTATCCTTCCCATGTAAGTGAAGCAAACTCTTAACAGTGGAGCCTGTGACTTTTATATTAAACTAGTTATTTTGAAATTTTCAGTGGTTCTAAAACTTTTATTTGCCAAAGACTCAATAGAGTATATTTTAAAAATGCATATTACTGGCTGTATGTTTGGTTTGGTAGGTCTGGGGTGAGGATCTAGAATTGGAATGTTTAATAGGCTCTCTGGGTGATTCCTATGCAGGAACACTAAGGGCCACTCTCTGAAGACATCATCACAGGCGTGGATTCCTTAAGGTTCTGTGTGTCTGTGGAAGAGAAGATAGACTGTTACCTGCGCTCACAAGGCCCACAGAGTAAACCACAGCCATGCCCTTGCACATGGTAGTATCCAGTATAAGTGATTCATGATTTTTCACTGATGCTCGAGTTCAAACTTAACCAGATGGAATTCAGGTAGCCATTAATTTATGCTAGAGAAAGGGATATATTAATGCACAGACAAATGCTGATTCTTTGAGAAGAATAATAAAATTGATAAACCCTTAGCAAGAATAATCAAGAAAAAAAAGAGAGATAGCACAAATACCAATACAAAGAATGTTTTTAAAAGGCTATCACTATTGATATAGCAGACATCATGTATTAAGTATACTTTTTACTTCCTTTATTTTCTATCATTTTGACATCTGGGGCTTTGCTGATCCTGAAGAGTCTGCCCCTCCCAGCGCTAGCTTAGAGATAGTTAAAGACTGGCCTACACGGTGGCCAAGATCTCATATGTCCTGTCATCATGTCCTTGCCCTCGTCACCCCAGGGCCAGGTAGCAGACAATGGGGGTGGGGAACAGCCCTGACATCCTGAATCCCATTGAGGCTGTTCAAACTAGCCAACCCTAGACTGCTTCGCCTGTTTTACCAATTCTCTCTTGCAAAACCACAACAAAGACTTCCCATGTTTTCCAGTCCTTCCCTCTGCCTCCTGACCAACCCTGGTGCTTCCTCAGGTAGCCCTGCATGGTGTGGGGGGGAGGGGCAGAGGGGCTCCTGCTTCTAGGACACTGGGAGTAAAAGTTTCCTTCATGACAGTCATCTCTGTGTCTGCCTGTCTTATCTGCTCAATTAAAACAAAGCCCAGGTACATTTTTACAGCACATCAAAAAGACAAGAGGAGGTCAGGAACAACTTTATTATGCTAATAAGCTTGAGAATTGAGACAAAAGGACAGATTCTGAGAAAAACACAATTGATAAACATAAGAAGAGATTAAAAAATCTGAACATCTTACATCAAATTTAAGAAGTTGAATTTGTAACTAAAAAGTCTCTCCAAAAGGAAACTCCACTCCCAGATGGTTTCACTCTTGAATTCCTCCAATTTATTTTTTAACTTTTAAAAAAATTTCAACATATCTATAGAGTCATAGTTCAAGAGGAGATGTTTATTTAATATTCTATTACCATTATTTGAGGTAGATATATATCTATGAAAAAAAGCATTGATGCAAAATTATATTCTTAATTAATAATTAGTAAAAATAATGTTATTGACTTTGTATTTTGTTATGATAGAGATGTAAATATAGTCATTTAATTAAAATTTTTAAAATTTACATGGGTTTAGATAAATTTTTCATTCTTAATTGGATTAGTAAAATATAGCCTCAATGTAGTTATTCTTCCTTGTTTGGAAGGAGGTCACTCACTACATGAAGCCCACACTTATAGGGGTTGGAGAGTTATGCCCCATCTCCTGGAAGGGGGAGTAGCTATAGAAATTATTTGAAATTCTTATCTATCATTTATTTATTAAAACATTTACTGGTTTAGAGTCATGGATGTTTATTTTGTACTTTGGATTACAATCTGTATTATCTTTCTTTTTTTTTTATTTGCTCAAATTATTCCAGTTTACTCCAAATTTTTAAGAGAGAAATGACACCGTTCTTATACAAACTCTTCCAGAGAATTAGCTAAAAGGGGACATTGCCCAATTTATTTTATGAGGACGGACTAGCCTCCAAACCAAACATGATAAGGATGTTATGAGAGAGAGAGAAAGAGAGAGAGAGAGAGAGAGAGAGAGAGAGAGAGAGAGAGAAAATGCCATTTCTGTCATGAACATAGAGGTCAGTTTGGGATAGGACCCTGACCACATCAGGAGTTGATTCTGGAGAATTTTAAAGATCACAAAATTGTGAAGCAAGACAATTGACCTCTAGAAAGTGACAGTTGTTCTTTAAGTGGCAGTTTAGGCTTGATATTAGGCTACTTTTGATATTGAACATCTGATCTTGGGAGACCAGATGACCGTGAGTTCCAAACACTAGCCATATATCTGGGTATTGTTTTACCTAATTCACCACAAAGCACGCTGTTCTATCGTCAAGGGGAAAGAATATTAGTAAGATCAGGCCTCAGCAGGTCCTCAAGGTGCAGGTTAGTTTTGAGGAGTTGATGACTGATAAGCTCTCTCAGAACCCCTATTCCTGCCATTCTGCTGCCCTCCCTCAATTTGTACCTGGATACATGGGGGGGGGGGGGCTGATGCTTGGTTAACTAAGGAGGCAGAGAGCACCTATTTATAGGTGGCCATGCACGATATACCCTGATCACTGTGGGCTTAGAGACCCACTCAGAGGTAGCCTTGAAGGATAATAAAACTGGGAATTTTCCTATGAGCATAACTTTGATGAATTTTCCATTTCTCTTTTTTTTAAAAAAGAGACAGATTGATGTAAGGATCTACGCCGAAAAGTAAGCAGCCATCACTTTTTTGGTTGAAGATTGGGGACACGGAGAATGATTGGAGTGTGAGTGATAAGAAGGTTCAAGGGCTACACGTGGGTCCACAATGGGAACTATTTCTATTCTGTATAAATTACATCGGAACTCTCACTTCAGAAGCACACTTTAATAACCAAACAGAGATGAAAGTGCCTTCTCTGAATGTCGGTCACCCACCTTCCCCAGCCATCTGGGTATATTGCTCACATTGTCCATGACCGGGGGGATATAGTAAAAGAAACATTCTCTCACCACCACTGTTGAGAGACCAAAGTGCAAGCAAAACAGTCATCTTCAAGACTCTCATGTATGGCTATCCCAAACACCCGGTAGCTAGTTGGTTGCATTGAACCCATTCCATCACAGAAGATGCAGTGATTTTTCCTTAGAGAAGAGACACTCCTGGGGCTGGATTTTCTGTCCCTGCTGGACCCACCATGCATGGACTTAATGAAGGCTTTACCCACCATTATGGTGTCTATCCCACATATCACCTCCTCTAACAAGGGACTCATTTCTGGGGCAAAATGAAAGGCAATGGACGCATGAGATACACTGGTCTTATGTTCTGTGTGACTCAGATGCAACTGACCTCATAAAATGGTGAAATGACTTGTTAAAGACGCAGAAAAAGAAAAAAGAAGGATGTTAAGGAACCTCAGGAATGAAGGTTTGGTCATTCCACCTGGAAGGAATTCTACTGAGAGGCTGAATAAAGGCGAACCGAACATCAAATGCACCAAGGAGGAGAGAACTCACAAATCATAGCTATGGCTTAGTGCAGTGGTTTTCAACCGCAGATCCACGACCGCTGCCAGTCCATGAAAGAGTGATGGTGGTTAACTCTTTCCCAAACCTGCAAAAATTTCTGACGGAACAGCAATCAGAGAACATTGGGCTAGTGAACAGTTCCAGAAACAGGATCTGTGGGTCATGGCTAAATCTGCCTTTTAGTCCACAGGTTGCAAAATTATGAGAGGGCACTGCGACAGACCTGGAGAATGAATGAAAAATACACAGAGGCTTGGAAGCAAATACTGAGGCAAGAATTGGTGTGCACGTCATTTATTTGGGAGGTTAGCCCAGGATGCACGAGTGGGAAAGTGAGACTGCGGAAGGGAAGGCAGGCGGTAAAGGGTACATCACTACACCACGTCAATGTGAACAACTGGCGTTTAATCCCAAAGCATTACAAAGTCTGCAAGACTATAGAATATGCACCTAAGAGTTATTCCAATAACTCTCATAAAGGTGGAAACATTAAATATGTATCTTCCAGTCCTTTTAGTCACTGACTGGGGGCTGATCCAAAAGAAGTTCTAATAGTAGGATGCTTCCTGCCTGCCCCAGAATGGTCAGCGCGGTCTCCAGTGGCCACAGAAAGCCCACAGGCAAAGAGCTGCAGTTGCTGAAAGTTGAAAGTCATGGCCAGCATGCACTGAAATTGTACATGCCAGAGATATGAGGTGTGCCTACAGATCATATACTTGGAGAATAACAGCCCTAAGACCTTGCTTGTGGGTACAATAGATGTGAGATTTTCAGGAAGTATATTTGAGGTATGTGGTATGATTGTATAATGTTGGGTGGGAGTATTTGCGAATTTCTGTGGATGAGAATGTGAGCAGAAGGATGGCCAGTGAAAACATGCACGGACACATACATACAGCTTCCATCTATCCAGCATCTCTTTGGGAGAATTGCTCCCCAAATACTGTGTTCCGGCAGAGCAGCTCATCAGAGGATAACTCCCCCACCACTGCTGTATTGATCTCAGAAGCGAGCACATGGCCAAGCTGGGGCAATCAAATTCTGTCCCTAGGGAACATATCTCTGAGTGGGAATGCAAAGGATGGGAGGCGGTTGGCTCTGAATTATATGAAGACAATTCTGTAATGATTAAGTCTGTAAATTTCTGAGATCTCTGGTTGTAGATTTCCAGAGGCTGGTTTGTTCAGTAATTCCATCATTTCCGTGAACTACCCAGCATCCTTCCAACACACTCTTCCTTTTGCTTTCGTTGGAGTTCAGTTTAGATAACTAACCCGCAAACAACCTGAACTCACACAGAACTTCAAAGTTCCTAGGGGGACCAAAGTCAAAACTGCCTGTAAAAGAAGAGATCTGAGCCCTGTTATTAAATAACTTTAGATTTATGTCCCCTGGCTTATATTAATTTTTCTGAAGAAAAAGAAAATTAAGGCCAGTAGGAAATTAAAGCTAAGTATCTGCCTCTTTTCAAGTTCAACAGGAAAGAAATTCATTAAAGAACTGAAAGACCAAAACACTGGCATGGAATTAACTATTGATACAAATAGATTAAGCTTTAAAGCGCTGAAGTCTTCAGAAGAGGGAAAGTGACATGATAAAAGAGAGAAACGAGGCAAGGTTCTCGGGCATCAATCTTTCTGAGTCATTCTTCAGAGGAAGCATGCTAAGTAAAAGAAGCCAGATATAAAAGGCCACACATTTCATGACTGCAAGTTGTTTGGTTGGGAATGCTAACTATCTCTATCTGTAAAATGGGAATTCTAACACTTATCTCAAAGGGTCATTGTATTAGCAAATGTATGCAAAGCTCCCACCAGGATGACTGGCATAGGCAAGCATGCGAAGGGAGGAGATGATAATGCTGGTGTCATTGTCTGACATGGGACAAGACAAAGCAGAGGCTTTGAACGACATTTGGGCAGCTTGATTTTCAGCTCCAAGGAATTTTATTTAAGGTGGGCTAAAATTCTGGGACATATCTGAACCCAAACCACGAGTCTAGCCACTGTAGGGCAAGCAGAGAAACACGTTCTAATTTCCTGATCTGAGTGCCCTGCTTTGCTGCCCTCTGATGAGATGCCACACAGCCTCCTCCACGGATTGTGACAGCCGCCACCAAACTGACTTCCAAAAACATTGTTCGAGCAATGAAAGAGTAACATAATGTTCCAAGAAGATATAAATCTGGTCTTCTGGAAAACTCAGTTTGGGTTTGTCTCTTTTCTCTGGCATTTTGTTGTACAAAAACCTTTCCACCCTTTTACCCAAATTTTAAACAGCACAGTTTTATGGAGCAATTGGCCTGCTGAAGACCTCTCGGGGGAACGGTTTGTAGGCCAAAGCAGTGGAGCCCTGCTTGCAATGGTAACTTAATCCCTGAAAGACAATATCCCTAAAAGACAACCCAGTTTTGCTTTTCTCTGGGTCTGGTTGGGGCAAGTACTTGAATGGGCTTTCTGCATCCCCACAAGCCTGTTGGCACAGTAAATGCGTGTCTAAAAAAGTCCACAGTGCTCAGGGATATGGTGTAGGCTCACCCAGAGGTTGGTTTTCACAATAAACAGAGATTGGACACTTGAAAAATGGTTATTCTTCAATTTGAAGCATGAGGTGGAGGATGTGGAGGAGGATGTGGAGGAGGATGTGGAGGAGGAGGGAGGGGGGGAGGAGGGTGTCCCTACACTTTTTGGACCACAGAGTTGTTGGTTCCTTTACAGTCCCCTTGCTACTAATGTCATGGCCACCATTGCCATGGATGGTGTTTGATCCGTGCGTGTGACAGAATGGTGAGAAGCAACAACAGCATGGGGTTTCCCCATTCTCTCTGTGTTAGGAGACATGTCCCATGTCTCTACTAAGGACTAGCGGGCTTTTCCTGAATCTCTCCCTGTGGACACCAGTGCCTGCGGCAGGGGCTCAGGCTGCATCACATCAGGCCAGGGGACACTGGAGGGGAAAGTGGCATTAGCCTCACTGCCAATTTGGTGTCATTTCAAATGCTGATCTTCCCCATCTGCCCCATCTGCTACTATTTATTTTCCAGAGTCTTGCAGTAGTTGCTTGAGAATTCTGTCCAGATTTTGTAGCTGCATTCAGCGGCAGGGACACGCTGCTGTGAGCTCACTGTCTGGCCTGGACCCATGAAAGATACATTTTTTAATTTTAATTTTTTGTTTCAGTACACACTTGCCACTTTCAATCGGAAGCATATTGGATGGCAAAGCTTTACTTGTGTTTGCACATGGCACCTCCTATAGTGCCCACTTTGCCCACCCGTGTGAGGGGCCAGCGAAGAGGGTGGGAATCTCCAGAGAACTGGACAGCATTTCTCTAAGGCAAGGTGGCAACCATCTTTGTTTGTTTGTTTATTTGTTTGTTTTTAAGGAACAGATAGTAAATATTTTAGGCTTTGCAAGCCAAACCAATTCTGTTTCAATGACTCAACCTTTCCAATAATATGTCCTTTGCAATAACAGATGGTGGGCTGAATTTGGCCTATAGGTTATAGTTTGTTGACCCCTAATCTGAGAGGTCATTTCTAGTTGATGACAGCAGTTACCTTTTTCTGTAGTGGCTTCCTTTCATTATTTTCCCAGTTTTTACCACCCTAGAGCAAGAATTTCTATTCTGGGAGTTCATGATCTATGAAAAGAAAAAAATTATTTTTACTTTCATTAACCTACAACTAAAACTTGGTGTTTGTTTTTATGATGAATGTAGGCAACAAAAGAGTCATTTTAACAGTACTTGTGACTTTGTCATCAATGGAAACCACTGCAACTATTATGTTATAGTTCTTGTGGATGTTCCAAAATATTTATTATGCTCATCACTCTTTTAAAATCAGGGAATTTCTACCTGCCACTATATCTCATTGTTTTTTTTTTTTTTTTTTTTTTTGTTTTTTTTTTTTGTATTTTTCTGAAGCTGGAAACAGGGAGAGACAGTCAGACAGACTCCCGCATGCGCTCAACCGGGATCCACCTGGCATGCCCACCAGGGGGGCGACGCTCTGCCCACCAGGGGGCGTCGCTCTGCCACGACCAGAGCCACTCTAGCGCCTGGGGCAGAGGCCAAGGAGCCATCCCCAGCGCCTGGGCCATCTTTGCTCCAATGGAGCCTTGGCTGCGGGAGGGGAAGAGAGACAGAGAGGAAGGAGGGGGAGTGGAGAAGCAAATGGGCACTTCTCCTATGTGCCCTGGCTGGTAATCGAACCCGGGTCCCCCGCACACCAGGCCAACGCTCTACCGCTGAGCCAACCGGCCAGGGCCTATCTCATTGTTTTGTGCATTAAAAAATCATTACATATTATACCATAGTCAGCAATGGCTCAGTAATCCTAGAATCCTTAGCTCTTGCTTTTTCATTTTAAAAACAATATATTGAGGTGAAATCATACAACATTAAATTTAATATTTTAAAGTGAGCAATTCATTGGTTTTTAGTACATTCTCAATGTTATACACCACCACCTCTATCTAGTTGCAAAATAATTCCATAACTGAAAGTAGAACTCCTTACCCATTAAGCAGTTTCTCCTCATCATTATGGACTTCTCTATTCTGGATATTTCATATAAATGAAATCATATAATATATGACATTTTGTATCTGGCTCCTTTCACAAGGCTTAATGTTTTGAAGGTTTATCCACATTGTATATTTCTTCTTATGGCTGAATAATATTCCATTGTATGAATATATATGAATTTGTTTATCAAGTCATCTATTGATGAACATTTGCATTATTTTGATCTTTTAAGCTATTGTGAATAGTGTTTGTCCGAACATGTTTATATATATGTTTGTTTGAATGCCTGTTTTAAATTTTTTTGGATATATACCTAGGAGTGAAATTGCAGGGTCATATGGTAGTTTTTTTGTTTGTTTGTTTTGTTTTGTTTTTTACAGAGACAGAGATTGAGTCAGAGAGAGGGATAGACAGAGACAGACAGACAGGAACGGAGAGAGATGAGAAGCATCAATCATTAGTTTTTCATTGCACGTTGCAACACCTTAGTTGTTCATTGATTGCTTTCTCATATGTGCCTTGACCGCAGGCCTTCAGCAGACTGAGTAACCCCTTGCTGGAGCCAGCGACCTTGAGTTCAAGCTGGTGGGCTTTTGCTCAAACCAGATGAGCCTGCGCTCAAGCTGGCGACCTCGGGGTCTCGAACCTGGGTCCTCTGCATCCCAGTTCAATGCTCTATCCACTGCGCCACCGCCTGGTCAGGCTCATATGGTAGTTTTATATTTAACTTTTAGAGGAACTACCAAACTGTTTTCTCAGTGGCTGAACCATTTTGTATTCACAGCAGCAATGTACAAGAGTTCCAATTTCTCTAAACTCTTGCCAATATTTATTTATTTTTTGATTAAAGCTATCCTAGTGGGTGTAAAGTGCTACTTCATCATGATTTCTATTTGCATTTCTCTAGGAACTAATGATGTTGAATATCTTTTCTTGCATTTCTTGGCCATTTATAGGTCTTCTTTGGAAAAAATATATATTCAAGTGCTTCGCCAATATTTAAATTGGGTTGTATGTCTTTTGTCACTGGGTTGTAATAATTCTTTATATATACTGCACACTAGGCTCTTATCAGATATATGATTTGCAAATATTTTACCCCATTCTGTAGGTTGTCTTTTCTCTTTTTTGATGGTGTCTTTTGATGTACAAAGCTTTGTAAATTTGATGAAGTCCAATTTATTTATTTAAAAAATTTTGTTGTTTAAGCTTTTGGTGTCATATCTGCGAATCCATTTCCAAATCCAATGTCCTGAAGATTTACGCCTATTTTTTTCTTCTAAGATTTTTATAGTTTAGACCTTTAAGTTTAGGTCTGTGAGGGTCCAACTACATTTTTTTTGCATGTAGATATCCAGTTTTCCCAGCAGCGTCTGTTGAAAAGACCGTCCTTTTCCCACGGATTGTCTTGGTTACTTTGGGAAAATCAATAGGTCATGTATGTATGTGAGGGCTTATTTCTTTTTTTTTTTTTTTTTGTATTTTTCTGAAGCTGGAAACAGGGAGAGACAGACTCCCGCATGCGTCCAACCGGGATCCACCCGGCACGCCCACCAGGGGCGACGCTCTGCCCACC
Source organism: Saccopteryx bilineata (assembly GCF_036850765.1). NCBI lineage: Eukaryota > Metazoa > Chordata > Mammalia > Chiroptera > Emballonuridae > Saccopteryx > Saccopteryx bilineata. Next base: position 183,604,402 of record NC_089495.1, read on the forward strand.
AGGGGGCGATGCTCTGCAGCGACCAGAGCCACTCTAGCGCCTGGGGCAGAGGCCAAGGAGCCATCCCCAGTACCCGGGCCATCTTTGCTCCAATGGAGCCTTGGCTGCGGGAGGTGAAGAGAGAGACAGAGAGGAAGGAGGGGGTGGGGGTAGAGAAGCAAATGGGCACTTCTCCTATGTGCCCTGGCCGGGAATCGAACCCGGGTCCCCCGCACGCCAGGCCGACGCTCTACCGCTGAGCCAACCGGCCAGGGTCGAGGGCTTATTTCTTAGTTCTATCGTTCTATTTGTTTATCCTTAGGCTAGTACCACACAGCTTTTGATTACTGTAGCTTTGTAGTAAGTTTTGAACTCTGTAAGTGTGCATCTTCCAATTTTGTTTTCCAATTCAAGTTTGTTTTAGCTATTAGAAGCCCTTCACAATTTCATATGAATTTGAAGTTTGGCTTTTCCATTTCTTAAAAAAAATTAAGATTTTGATTGGGATTGCATTAATTCTGTTGATTTCTTTGGGTAGTACTGACAGCTGAACAATATTAACTCTTCCAATCCATGAACATGAGATGTCTTTCCATATATCTAGGCCTTTCATTTCTTTCAGTATTGTTTGGTTGTATTTAGTGTACAAGTCATTCACCTACTTGGTTAAACTTACTCTTATGTTGTTTTCTTAATTTCTTTTCTAGGTTGTTTATTGATAGTATAGTAAAAAAAGAAATGATTTTTAGGTCTTGATCCTTGCAACTTGGCTAAATTTATCACTTCTGTTAGCTTTTTTTGGTATATTCTTTGGGGTTTTCTAGAAATAGATTCATGTCTATAAGTAAAGATAGTTTATTTCTTCTTTTCTGATATGAATTCCTCTTATTTCTATTTCTTGCATGATTGCTCTAGCTAAGGATTCTAAGTACCATGATGAATGGCCATGGTGAAAGTGGGCATCCTTGTCTTGTTCGTTCCTGTTCTTTGTCCATGATGTCACCCTGTAGCTCTTCTTTTAAGTGTCTTCGGCCATAGGACCCTGGTTTCCCAGCTGGAGGGTAGCAATTTCCTTTGAAATCAAGCTTTTGTAGTCATATAGGTTTCCACTGCTGCACCTTAAAATAAAGAACTTCTTCACCTTTATAGAGCCCAGTCATGCTTATTTCTGATGCTCAGTGAGAAAACAGAGGGGTAGAGCCTGGAAATAAGGTTGTATTTTAGCTATTGACAATAAGACCCAAGCATGTAGACAACATTTTTTTACTTTAATCCTTTTAATAGTTTTCCATTTGCAATGTGGAACTGAGCATCGTGTAGGCAGAGACTGTCCAGTTTTCCCATGACTGAGAGAACTGAACCTGAATCTTGCGCTTCAGGTCTTAGCTTAGCCCTCAGTCCATGATCTAGACACTCCCTAAACATGGTTCCAGAAGAGTCCTCCTCCCCTTCACTTTTTTTCCTCTGGCCCCCATTTGTCAAGGTAGTCCATGAATTATCTGCCAACTACTGGCATGGAGAAAGTCTTAGTTGTCTCTCATATTTTCTGGTTTTCTGGTGGCCACTTCTAGGTGTTACCCATTTCCTGTGAAACCAAGCCCTGCCCACCTGAACTGCCACCTAACCTGGCCAATTAGGAAAAGCCAGAGACCTGGGAGGCGAGGCTACCTCTCTTTCTTAGCAGTGCAGTCCCAAACCCTCTAGGGGGCACTGTTGGCCCCAATTACAGATTCTTACATTACACCAAGTCCTTTGATGCCCTTGGAAACATTCCAGGGCCAAGTGGGCGCCTGGATGCCAACACAAGGCCATCCTGCAGTCAGCCAGGTCATGTTCCCTGCCTCGTGTGGATATTTCTTCCTTAAATAAAGAAAAGTGAAATAAAACGTGTGCTATTGTATAATGCAAACAATACAGGAAATGTTGAAAGAGAAAGATTATGTTTTTCCTTGCACTTCTCAAACAGTAGACCCAATCCCCCGGAAGCTTAGGAGAACTTGCTTGTATTACCCTGAGTCAACAATAATTTGGGAATTTGGCACAGGGGGGCATGCAGTCACCACAGGCTTTACCTTTAGGGGGTCCTGATTATGTCCCGATGTGCTGTTTCCTGTCCAGCTAGCTGGATGGCCTCCAGCTTGTTTTCTTACGTGTTCTACAAGGAAATGATGGCACCATATTCCACAGGGTGGTTTTTGTGATTAAATGAGAAGCAATGTGCTCACTTCCATGTATGGTACAAGGTAACTTTCACTAAGGGAGGGGCATGAATAAGATAAGAAGGACTCTGAACGTGAACGAGCACCATGGTAAAAATACACAGTTCTGAAAATAAAAGGGGTTCTCTACTAGAGACCCTGTAGCTCCCCCAAGGTTCCCATGCCCCTTCTGAACCCTGCAGAAACCCAGGAAGCTAACAAGCCTCCTGTTCAGGCTGACTGTTTCCTCCATCTGCCTCGTGGCTGTCGTTTCTCTTTCTTTTCCTACTGAGGCTTCTGTTCCCAACAGAATCCAGTTCTGATGTTCTGAGCCTCTTCTTGCCTTGAGCCTGGGCCTGTGCCAGCCCAAGTGCTGGCAACTTCCTCTCCCCTGCTCTGAACCACAAACGCTAACGTTATGACCCTAAGGCCCAAGATGCAAGAAGGCATCGCCTGGCTGAGGTTTTGGGGAGATCGTCTCTTGTGGTCGTGGAGTACTTTTCTAGTCTTCTAGAAAATCAAGTCTTCTTGACTCCTTTTCTAGTCTTCCCTCCTCCTGCCACTGTTTAAGACACAGAGCCCTAATTTGAAGCTGCAAATGGGTATGGGAATAAAATTTAGGGGTCTCTGGATTAACACAGGAAAACTACAGCTTAATTTTCACTAACCTATGGTGAATTTAGTATGTCCTTCCATTATCGGAGTAGTCAACATAGTCTAATGAAATGAGTAATAACTATGACTTTTTCACCAATACAATTAACAGATATTTCACATGCTAGTGATAGGTTGCTAATGCTCATCATGACTTCAGAGTTAAGGTTGTTATTAGACCCACAGCTAGATCTTTTTTTTTTTTTTTTTTTTACAGAGGCAGAGATAGACAGGGACAGACAGACAGGAACGGAGAGAGATGAGAAGCATCAATCATCAGTTTCTCTTTGCGAGTTGCAACTTCTTAGTTGTTCATTGATTGCTTTCTCACATGTGCCTTGACCGTGGGCCTTCAGCAGACCAAGTAACCCCCTGCTGGAGCCAGGGACCTTGGGTCCAAGCTGGTGAGCTCTTTGCTCAAGCCAGATGAGCCCGCGCTCAAGCTGGCGACCTCGGGGTCTCGAACCTGGGTCCTTCCACATCCCAGTCCGACGCTCTATCCACTGCGCCACTACCTGGTCAGGCCCCACAGCTAGATCTTGTATTTAATAAAGAGCATTGGTCTGTGGACTAGTGCCAGTTCATAAATCACTGCAGGTCCATGATAAAGGAATACAGGAAAAGTATAAACATTTAGAAACTTTTAAAACAATTTGAATAATTTAATAATAACTGAATAACTTTGAATAAAAATAGAAAAATTAATGTCTTTGAACCAAATAGTAAAAATTGGGATTTGTATGTCAATATCACTTTTATTTTATAAAAATTTTTATTCTGTTTTATAAAAGTTGTTAATCCAAGATGGATTAGAAAAATAAATTGGTCCTTCCCCATAGAGAGTGCAAAATGCATGATTTAATGCATTAACAAGGAAGCACACATTAGAAAAATACTTTGATAACTGCATTTCAGCATAATTGGCTTCTACTGTCTTATTTGAATCATCATTCTGATGTAAGATCAGTTAGCCTCACCAGAATGCCGAAGGAATTCATGACACAAAAAATAGGTTAGGTATGCCTGAGTAGGAGCTCTGGGATCGCCTATAGGTTTTCACCTAAGTCTCAGAGTGGAGACAAGCTTATTCCTCATCTAGCCCTGGGAAAACAAGGTGTCTCTGAATTTCCAGGGTAAGGAAAGAACCCAAGATAAGCCTTACCTGTGAAATCTTTGGGGATGTCATAACCTTTGGGATGCCTGTTGGAAGCAAAAAGATGAGCAATATGACATCTCAAGCTAAAAGAGTAAACACTTTCTCCAATTCTGTACAGGCTGCCTTTTCTATAAATTATAGCATCCTTTCCTAACTCTGTTCTTTCCTATCATGACAACCATGCACCTTCCATAATAAGTAAGCAGCTGGGATCATTATTAAAGTAGACAGATTAATGAAATTTGCAATGTTTCCCTTCCTTTTTCTTGTCTTCATTCTCCTTTGCTTCTCGTTTTCTTTCTCTTCTTCCTCATCCTCTTCTTTCATCATTATTATCATTATGTTTATTATCATTACCATTATTAATATTTGTTACATCTTACTATGTGCCAGACACTGAACCTAAATTATTTTATTTAATTCTTCCACAGTTCCTATGAGACACATGCTATTATTATACTGTTCTTCTTCCTATTGGAGAGGTTGTAAGAGGACTTGGGTTCAAATCTCTCTCTGTTATTACCCATGGGACTATAGGCTAGTTAAACTCTATAAGCTTCAATTTCTTCATTTATAAAGATAATGTAGTGTCTACCAAATGCAAGAGTCCTAGTGAAAGTGGAAAAGGGGAGGGAAACAGGAAGAGCTAGATATGATTACAGAAAGACATTTCTTACTAGTAAATGATGTGATTTTGGTAAATTAGGCAAAAATTTAAGATCAATGAATGATTACAAAAGAATCGGTTTGAATCAGAAGAACTGAAAGTTTGGTCCACAGGTCACGAGAGGTACATGGGCTACGATTTCTATCATTTCTTAGTTCAAGGGCTGGACAGTTATGTTTTAAGATGGTGACATAACTTTGGGTATGGAAATCTGGGGAATGGGTACAACTGGAAGTCTGGTGGAGCACACTCTGTTACCCAGTTCTCCTCTTTGATTCTCATATTGCCTTTGTATGCTGTTGGGAGCCCTGGAACCGAAGGAGCTCCCTCCCCCACGCTGTGTCTTCCCTGCCTTCTGGTCTCTGCTGGGCCAGATTGGAGGATATCTTCTACTTACCTCCTCCTGTAAGTGGGTAGGGAGATGGAGTTTAGGGATAGAAAGAAGCCATCTCTCTTAACCTTCTCATTGCCTCTTGTGTGTCGTGCATACACAGATATAATGCTTGTATAGGCTTGCTATATATGAAAGGTGTCAATGTCTTTTCTTCCAAAACCTATATAAAAATTGCACAGCTTTATAAATAAATTAAAAAAAAACCCAGAAAGACATACCCAAAAAACAAGATGCTTATCAATCTGGAAGTTCCAATTTGTAGACTGGGTTCTAAAGGGGTATTTCAGGTTCGAGGGTTAGAAACTCTCATTGAAATTTTTTTTTAGTGGTAATATTCCTAACTGTGGTTGTTTCCCCATAAAAGTCTATTTCCCTCAATATGGCTGAAATGCTTCACATTTACAACAAAAATATAAAGTTATACTCTTTCAATATTCATAAACACCAAATGTTAACATTATAAGCAAGGCCCCTTTTGTTCTGAATACTGTTGGTTGATTACAAGAAAACTTATTAGAGAAGGAAAAGGAGGTTGATAAGAATTTGTAATATCTGGACACCAGCAGATAGCATTAAACACTTAAATTTTTCTTGATGTGTAGCCTAAGCATTACTCATCTCAACCTTGATTAAGGTTGTTTTTAGCTCACATTTAGACCACAGCAAGTGGATGAGAGCACAGGAGAAGAGATAAAAAGAATGAAGAAGAAAACAAAGAGGAGAAGGAAATTTTTATAGATGGCTTACAAATGAGAAACGTGTGGTCTAGTGTAAAATTAATTGACCATGAATGATTAAAGGCAACAGAAAAAGAAATATTTAGAAAGAAATAGAAGGCCAGACAGGTCCTGGCTGGAGGGGAGGGTGCAGATAGAGTGTGGAGGGGATTTCAGAGTGGTCAGAAGAAGTGAGTATCTGCATCAGAATTAAATTTTGCAAATATAATATAAGTCTTTGGAAAGTCAGATATTTCTAACTCAAAGTGTACTTATATTTGCCTTATCCATAATAACTGCTCATCAAATGATTACAAAATTGAATGTTTTTGTGATATCTCATTCTGTTGTCATTCCCACTGTCTAGAGTTTGACATTGACATCACCAGTAAGTGAGATTTCTGCATCTGAGGTGTATTCTCCCACCCTTCCCCCGGGACAATGTGTTCCATGACTTCATGCATATATACAAACAACCTTCTATTAGGCATCACAAATTCTGTTAATCTACACTGAATTCTCTTTCTAATTGAGTTACTGAGTCCTCAAACCATTGAGAAATCTGATAAATACATGATATATCTCTACTGCATCAAAGAGGAGGGAAAAATTTTGTGAATGGAGATATTTATCTCATCTAGACATGGCAGTTCAATAGAAATCGTTATCAGATGACTCATCCTTGATTCACCCTCTATGAATGGAAAATTCAGCCTTGAGATGAAGTTTCCAGCCTTTGTTCTCAAGTCTGGAACATATCCCAAAAGATAGGTTGTTGCCTAGGGAATCAAGATTGTAATAGTTAGTTTCTTGACTAAGAAAAGTACTTCTCAGGAAAAGACTGTCAAAAAGGCATGTCACCAATACCAATAATAAAGTCAAAGGTATAAAAGCCTTCTAATAGCCTGATTAGGTGGTGGTGCAGTGGATAGAGCATCGGACTGAAATGCGGAGGACCCAGGTTCAAGACCCCGAGGTCGCCAGCTTGAACGTGGGCTCATCTGGTTTGAGCAAAGCTCACCAACTTGGACCCAAGGTCGCTGGCTTGAGCAAGGGGTTACTTGGTCTGCTGTGGCCCCATGCTCAAGGCACATATGAGAAAGCAATCAATGAACAACTAAGGTGTTGCAACAAAAAACTAATGATGGATGCTTCTCATCTCTCTCTGTCCCTGTCTCTGTAAAAAAAACAACAACCCTTCTAATAAATATTTGTTGAATGAACCAATTTATGAATGAATGGGCTGGTACAGAGAGAGGAGTTCAAGCCAGAAAATTACTCTTCATTTTCTGGCTTGAAGAACAGTTTTAGGTTGGGATAGTATTAACTAAGTGGGTATATGAGGGGAGAAGGTCTTGAAAATAGGTCATATCAATATATGTGATGAGTTCAGTTTTGAACACGTGGAATTGAGATGTCTGTGGCACATCCAAGTGGATATCTGGATGTTTGTTGGTAGAGTATACATTATGAAAAGAGAGAAAAGTCCTGGCATATGTAATGGGAACCTTCCCACACTTAACTTTTCTTCTTTTCCCTTGTACTCAGTCAATCTTCTTTCTTTCTAGCTTTTCTATTTTCCTTTCACAAACATTTCTGGGTCATCTGTCATTTGCAAAGCTTTGTTCTAGGCACTGAATATATATAAAAAGGAACAGTTTTAATTCACTCACTTAGCAAATATTTTATTAAACATTTACCATGTGCTGGGCATTGTCCTCTTTGTTATACTGGTCAGTATGCTAATCTTCCAAACAGACACAGTCCCATCCCAGAAAGCATTTGAAAGCATCTAAATTACAAGACAAAAAACTCATAAAACAAGTAAAGGGCTGTTCAAGATGGCAGATTGTTCTTTACTCCCTGTACAGGACATGTATATATTTATATTAAGTAATTATTCTAAAATCAAATAAATGGTTATTTAAAAATTAAACTAGGAGTTGCTATTGAAAAGTGATTCCAGCAGGAATCATTTGGGTCATTTTCCACTTTAATTTTTCTTGCCATATTGACTCTTCAAGAGTATATATATTTTAAATGGCCCTGCAGTGAGCTCTTTTATGCAAGTGTAAATCATGGAAGACATACTCCGCAAGGTTTCTAAAGGTCCAGATACTAAGAGGAGACTGAAGGTTTTCAAAAGGTCTCTTAGTATTGGAAATGCTATTGACTACTAAAGTCCATTACTTTAATTGCTACATTTTTGAAAATCTAAGATGATCTCATTCAATCCATCAAACACTGCTTTACATATTCAAGAGAGTAAAAATTTAAAAACAAGATTAATTTAGTTTTTTTTGTTTTCAATTCTAATTTTGAACGTCATAACAGCAAGCAGAAACATTTTTTTAATCTTAAGAAGAAATAACAAATTAAAACCATAATGTACAGCCACTAGAATACAGAATGACTGAAAGAGTCAGAAAATATCAAAGGTTGGCGAAGATGTGCTGCGTTGTCCCTCATCCCCACTGGAATTGTCATCTATTTCCTGTGCAAGTAATATTGGTATAAATGTTTTGAAAAATTGTAGTATACTCTCTTATAAAGTTCAACCTGATTCCCAGGTGTATGTCCAACAGAAGTTAGAACATATTTTCACCAAAGGCATCACAGAAATGTTTATAGCAGCACTGTGCAAAATATACTAAACTGAAAACAACCCAAGTATTCATCAGCAGAATAGATAAACAAATTGGGATACAGTCATGCCGCTATATACTACTCCTCAGGGATAAAAAATAACACTCTGCTGCTGTATTCAACATGGATAGAAGTTTTAGCAAAAAGAAACCAGATACAAAAGAGGGCATTTTGCATAATCTTATTTGTATGAAATTCAAGTACAGGCAAAAGTAACTGATGGCAATAGGAGTTAGAATAGTGGTTTTCTTTGTAGGAAATTGACTGTGAATATATATGATGGAATCTTTTGTGATAAGCAAATGTTCTAGAGTTTAATCCGGGTGATGGATCACACAGGTGTATACACAGACAAACTCATTGAGCTGTATATTTAAAGTTTGTGAACTTGAATGCACATAAGATATCCCTTATTTTAAAAAATTTTAAATAAACCCTGACTAAATAGCTCAGTTGGTTAGAGCATTGTCCCAAAGTGCAGAGGTTGCCGATTCGATCCCCAGTCAGGTCACATACAGCAGTGGTCCCCAACCCCTGAGCCGTGGACCGGTACCCGTCTGTGGGCCATTTGGTACCAGTCCACAGAGAAAGAATAAATAACTTATATTATTTCCGTTTTATTTATATTTAAGTCTGAACGATGTTTTATTTTTTAAAAATGACCAGATTCCCTCTGTCACATCCGTCTAAGACTCACTCTTGACGTTTGTCTCGGTCACGTGATACATTTATCTGTCCCACTCTAAAGGCAGGTCCGTGAAAATATTTTCTGACATTAAACTGATCCATGGCCCAAAAAAGGTTGGGGACCACTGACATACAGGACTAGATTGATGCTCCTGTCTCTCTCTTTCTCCCTTCCTCTCTCACTAAAATCAATAAATAAAAATTTTAAAAAGTTTTAAATGAATAAACACAGTCCTTCATTGAGCATAGCCGCGGGAGGTGGCTGCTGCATCCATGTGAGGAATCCTGGGAAGTCCCATCATCCTACCACCACACTGATGAACAAATACCTATGTAGTATTATCTAACTCATCAAATATCTATGGAGAATGCTCACTGAATAACGTGCCATGGTGGGCACTGCATAGCACAGAGCCTTCCCTCACCTACCTCTTCCATCTCTCACATTTGATGCTCACATCAACCCTGGTCTGCCTTTCTCTACTCCTTCTCTTCCCCTGCTTAACCTCTATCCCCAGCATGTGCAGGTGGAGAAATTTTAGACCTGGGAACATTCCATAATCCAGAAGCAAGCCCACAAGTAAGTAGACTTCTAGACTATTTCCTGGAACTGGAAAAACCCTGATTAGGATCAGAGGAAGGAGGGATCTGCTCCGTGATGCCACAATAAAGCACTTAACATTTTCCAAAAAGGTATATAGCCTTTCACTCTAGCCAGCACTTGTTAGCACAGGAAAGGAGACTGAGTTATTGGGTTATTCTTATCACTTTTAAATAGCGATTCTTTAAATGCATGAGATGATAGACAGGTGTTATTTAAAAGGAACAATGATATAAAACAAGATGATAAAATGATGTAAGTGGTAGTGACCACAACTACTCCAAGCCTACAGAAGGTGATCATTAACAGTTAAAGCCAATGATTCATCTTCAGCGTCCAGGCAGTAATCAATGTCAAGGGAAACAGAGAGTGTGAATGAGAGGGTGAACAGGAAAAGTGAATGACCGGGGACAATGATACAAGGTGGGTCATCTCAGAGATTTACTCTCTTGCTTAGATAAACTGGACGTTTTTCAAGGATAGCAAATATGAGCACTGCACAGGTGTGAAATGTGGTCCCTTCCATGTGAGGAGTGTGGCAGAGCTGGATGCTTCCTCTTGCTTTGGCCTGGAGATGTCAGTCTCACTTGGTGGCCACATGGTCCCAGGGTGGTGCTGATGTCTATGTTTGAGGAACTTATGATCATGGGTAGCAAAGTTTGCCCATCATTTCATGCTAAGGGCAGCCAAGAATCTGCTGAAGAGTATTCTGTTTGGAGGCACCTGCAAACCCACTTTGCTCTCAGTAGGTTTACCATGTTGGTTGGTAAAAGACAGCTACCTCCTGTTCAAAGAAACAAGGCTGTTCCCATCTGATGCTAGCTCACACTGAATAGAAGCTTTAAGTATACTACTTGGGCCCCTTTTCCTGTTGTCTTCCAAGTACCACAACATCACAAGCTCCCATGGAGAAGAAAAGCATAATCTAGGCAAGAACAGGACAAGAAGAGCCCCAACTCCTAGTTCCACATATTTCATCATCAGGCTGTGAAGCATTCTCTGAACATTCTCTGAACATCATGTGTAAGTAGGCTTTGGGAAGGACAGAAACAAATCAATGGAGGTCCTGGTCAAATCCAGCAAGACTCAATCCCAGGTTCCAGTTTTCCCAGTTCTAAACCTGTGGTATAATATAGGATAGATCTTTATCCCTGATTCGTAGCACAGAGCTTCAAAAGCTTAGAATTTCTTGTGTAATTGGAGTGTCTGTTATGATAATGAGGCAATCAGGGTGGATCCCTAGCTGATCAACAGAAAGATCAAGCACATGATCAGCCCTTTGGGATTTTCAGTCACTCCACTTCCAGGGTGGAGACTGGGCTGAAGATTGAGTTTATAATCACATGGCCAATAACTCAACCAGTTGTGCTTATGTAATGAAGCCTCAATAAAAATCTCTGGACAGAGGCTTTGTAAAGCTTCCTCATTGGTAAACACATTGATAAGCAGGGAGAGCAAAGCTCCCTGACTCCATGGGGTGAGGACATGGGAGCTCTGCATCCATGACCCTTCCAGACCTTGCCCTACATGCATTCCTCCTAGTAAAAAATGCAATCATAAGTATAACACTTTCACTGAGTTCCTTTCCAATTTCTAGCTTGTCAATTGACTTGGCACCCATCCCAAAGCCCCTTCCCTGTCTCACCCCTAAGTGTCCTCTTCTGAGTATCTGGACCTCATTCTTCACTTTTGTGAACTGCAGCCAACAACAGTGGAAACACTGAACAGTTAGCGAGCTTTCCCTCTGTGCCAGGCCTTCACACGTCTCTCCCTTATGTGCACGCAACACCGTGTGGTAGATGTTACTACCGTCTGTTGTGCAGACAAGGAAGCTGTGACTCACAGAGGATGTCATTTGCTCAAAGTCACAGAAGTTAATATGTGGCAAGGCCTGATGGCTCCACACCTGTGCCTGTCCACGCACAACATCGCCTCCCAAACCGAAATTCTATCCCTCTTCTGTCATTCCTTATGACCTTTGTCCCCCCCAGTCCCACGCAGAAGCCTTATACTTCCACAGTCCACCACTCTTTCCATAAATATTTGTTAACTTTTACTTGATTACAAGTGTATTTATTTAAGAACTCGAGGCCCTGAACAGCAGGAGCAAAGCAGAGACCAACGAGACAAATTTTGCTATGCTCTTTGGAGCTTCGAGAATCTGTTGCTTTTCTTACTGACCTTGTTAGCTAAGGTTAAATCTTGTTAGCTTTGAAAATTCCATGCTGGACCCAAGGGCAGAGAAGATGACCCCAGCAGCTGGGAGGGATCATAAGTCTAATTCCAAGGGAGGAAAACAGCTCCTCACGCTGATTGTTAGCGGTTGTACTGTGAACAATTACTGTTTTAATCAATTTTCCTGTGTTCAGAGTGCAGGACTGCGGCCTTCTAAGCATGGAGGGAAATTAAACACATAAATCATTTAATCACCCTCCCTGCACCCCCTCAAAATATATACATGGCACTAGGAGAATTGCATCAATAATTAGTCCAAGGAGGACGAGGAATCTCCATTCATCTAATTTAAAGGCAAACTTCCTACAACCTCCCTCCCATTTTCTACCTGTGTGATCAGCTTCTCTCAGTGGGTGACTTAACTCACCAGACTTCCTATGAAAGAGACCTAAACAGCACACTCCTCATTAAATTTAATTAGATTCTTCCCTTTCCTACACAAGTCTGTCTTTTTTAAACAGCCTATAGCAAAAGTAGCCACCTAAATGTTAAAAACCATGTCTTGGAGCAGGAAAGAGGAAAATTTTGTTTCTATTGATAGAAGGGAACTTGATTATCCTCATTCCTCTTTTTTTGACTTAAAAAGATACTATGACTCTCTCTGAAGACAAGTTGAGACTCTATTGTCATCTCTCTCTTTTTTTTTTTTTGAGGCTCAATTTGGATTATTCAATTATTTTTTCATTTCTTAATTCTAGTAAAATATATGTAACATGAAATTTCCCCTTGTAATCATTTTTAATTGTACAATTCAGTGGTATTAATCACATTCACAATGTTTTGTGAATTATCACCACCATCTAGATACAAAAAATTTTATCATCCCAGAGAGAAACTGTAACCATTAAACAATAATTTGCTCAATAATTTCCTCTGCCCTGCGCATGCCCCTGGTAACCACTATTCTACTTTCTGTGTATGATTTTTTCTATTCCAGATATTGCATATAAGTGGAATTATACAGTATTTTCTTTAAATTTTTTCCCATTGATTTGAGAGAGAGAAAGTAGCTACTTTTTTTTTAAATTTTATTTATTCATTTTTAGAGAGGAGAGAGAGAGGGAGAGAGAGAAACAGAGAGAGAGAAGGGGGGAGGAGCTGGAAGCATCAACTCCCATATGTGCCTTGACCAGGCAAGCCCAGGGTTTCGAACCGGCGACCTCAGCATTTCCAGGTCGACGCTTTATCCACTGCACCACCACAGGTCAGGCGAAAGTAGCTACTTTTGATATAAGCTCTATCATATTGTAAGTAATATTTTACAAATTATTGCATGCACTCAACTTTTAATACTTGTAGATATATTGCCATCAGAAGAATTGCATAGTATTCCATAACATAGATGGACATAGCTTACTGTATTTGGACTTTCCGTTATGATGGACTTGTAGGTTGGGTTCATGATTGTAACAGAATTGTAATAAACATTCTAGTGTGTGCCTCTTTAGGCCTCTTGGATTGGTATGAAGAAGTGGAGTTGCGGGTCACATCACAACCTTGTTTACCCCTCCCTGGGGGTATACTTCCAGGTAGACATTATCATTCCATGTTATGGATGAGGGAGTTAAGAATAGAGGGATTCCAGAACCTTCTCACGACCATGCATCTAGTAAGTGGCAGAGTTAGAATGTGATCTCAAAGATGGAAGGATTGCAACAAACTCTAATATTGTCTGATTTGGGAAAAACTATTGTCACAACACAGAGGAGGAAAACATGTCAATCTTCCATGTAAACAGATGGTGGGGATGCAAGGTAGACAGTGAGAGGGGAAACTGCCACCTGCAAACAGAGCTTTTGGAAAATTCTGCTCCAATCACAGCTTGTCAAGTGACTAATGACTTAGCACAGTGAGTCACCGCAAAACCAAATGTCACAGCAGCAGCACATCAACCTTTCTGCAAACTGTTCCTTGATGCTGCCCGTGTTTGGAGGTGGGAGGAGAGTAAGCCCTAGAGAACACCCCACATCAAAGATGAGCCTAATCCTGCTTTTCTTCTCTAATGCCAAGGTCTTTGAGTAAAAGAGAGAAGGAGCTTTTACAAAACACCAATGCCTGAGCAATACCCCAGATCAATTAAATCAGAATCCTGGCGTAAAACTTAGGCACCAGTATTTAAAAATGTTTTCTCTTCTTCAGTTACAGTTGACACTCAATATTGTGTTAGTTTCAGGTGTACAGCATAGCGGTTAGACATTTTTATAATGTAAGAGGTGATTGCCCCAATAGACATCAGTATTTTTGAAAACTGTCCAGGTGATTCCAGTTGCAGATAAGAAACATTGTTCTACTGATAACTAATGTTTGTGGGAGCCCAGAAGAGCCTGTGTCCAGCAAACACACTGAGATGCTAGGCTCTCTCAGAAAACCTCCCCATTGCTCCCTTTCCATACTCCTTCATGCTTCCCCCTCGCACTTGTTTTTCTATAGTTGGGATAAACAGGAAGATCCTTGTAGCACTGAGATAACACCTGATGACATTCTGTATTTAATCTATAATTGTTTGTTTACTTGTTGATTATCTGTTGTCTTCACAAGGGAGTAAGGCCCATGGGTCAACACTACCATATTACACAGCTCCTACATACACCAAGTGAATGCTGCTTCCCGCAGCTGTGCAACAGAGCAGCCCTGCATGGCGGAGAACATTTTCTCTTGTTTAGTGCATGGTTTCCCCAAGTGCCTAGAGTAGTACTTGGAACAATGGAGATACTCCTAAATATTTTATGAGTGGATGAATAAATGAATGAATGTAGAATGTAATAAGGGAAGGCTTGGTTTCCCTCCAGTTGAAGACCTTGGCTCTTTTTTTTTTTTTTTTTTGTATTTTTCTGAAGCTGGAAACAGGGAGAGACAGTCAGACAGACTCCCGCATGCGCCCGACCGGGATCCACCCGGCACGCCCACCAGAGGCGATGCTCTGCCCATCCGGGCGTCGCTCTGCCGCGACCAGAGCCACTCTAGCGCCTGGGGCAGAGGCCAAGGAGCCATCCCCAGCGCCTGGGCCATCTTTGCTCCAATGGAGCCTTGGCTGCGGGAGGGGAAGAGAGAGACAGAGAAGAAGGGGGGGGGGTGGAGAAGCAAATGGGCGCTTCTCCTGTGTGCTCTGGCCAGGAATCGAACCCAGGTCCCCCGCACGCCAGGCCGACGCTCTACCGCTGAGCCAACTGGCCAGGGCAAGACCTTGGCTCTTACGATTTCCTTCTTCCTCCTCCACATCCTCTTTCTCCTCCTCTTTCTTTTTCTTCTTTGACCAGACCAGAAGCCTGAGGCCATCTGAGCTCAGCTGAACCCAGGCAACACACATACCTGCGAACAAGAAATATGTTTATTACTGTGAGCCACTGAGATCTTGGGGCTGTTTGTTTCTGCAATAATGGCAGACTGACTCAGCAGGCAGCTGGAGGGAATCTTTTTATCTATTTATTTGGAGTGAATCCTTATCTCAAAGAGAATGTCATTTGGATGAGCACATGTTTAATAGTCAAACTGAACTACCTTGATTCCTGGTTTTGTTCCTGGAGGACCGTGTGACTTTGGGAGATTTATTGAACATCTCTGAGCCTCAATTTTCTCTTCTTAGAACATGTAATGAAATCTACTTCGCAGGATGTTGTGATGATTAAGCGAGATGATGTTTGCAAGTTAAGCACCCAGCACATGGCAGGCAAAGCTGAAATATTTATTACCTTTTCTTCACTTTATTCCTATTGGTGTTCTGATGGGTCTAAAAGTCTAAGGATGGCATTTCTAGGAAGGGGTTTTACAATGCCATCCACCAAATCCAGAATGTATGACAGAATTCAAGAATCTGTCAAGTCAACTTAGCTCTGGTGGAATCCCAGCCTTCTCTAAAATTGTTCTTGTTTTGATTCTGTGAGTTTCTGCTTATTTCCCTTAGGAGTTAGCATTCTTTTTCAAGTTTCCGGCTATCTGCGCATGATGAGGGGGCTAAGAGGAGGGAGCTTAGTTCCCAAGTGGGCCAGGGTGTGGCAGAGGAGCATCCTAGCCCTGGGGCAGCAGGCTGATAGCACGAGAGTCTCTAAGGGGGAAACTGAAACTCAACTTTCCCATCAGGAAAATTTCCTCACATTATATATATATATGAGATATGTAGATAGATAGGTAGGTAGATGATAGGTACATAGGTAGGTAGGTAGGTAGATAGATAGATAGATAGATAGATATGTGGTATCAGTCAAGGTTCAATCAGGGAAGCAGAATCACTAAGAATATCATGAAATAAGAGATTTATGTCAAAATTAAACCTACACAAAGGTGAGAGGAGATTGGGAAGTGACAGTCTAGGAAGGGGAGATGAAAAATCAATGAAAATCTTTTGTCAGCCCTCTTGGAGCACTGGAGTGGGAGGACATGTCAGAGCTTGCAGGAAAAGTGGGGAAGCCAGCCAGGCATGCCAGCTGTCAGAGCAGGGACGCAAAGGGGCAGTGGAGAGTCTACAGAAGGCTGCTGCCTCTCAGAGCCTCTGAGGTTGGAGCCCTGGGGATGCTGTTCATCAGCAGGACCCTAGTTGGGAAGAAGACCTGGATACTGAGGAGGCAAGAATTATGACGATGTAGAACCCACCAGTCCCTTTGTGCCTGTCTTTGTCACTATGTCTGACCATGATGGCTTTCAGAGAATCAAGGTTGCTGATTTATTTCTTTCCACATTTCCTGCAAACTTCTCTTTCAGCCAAATCTTACTCAGAATCATTCAGAGAAGGAGATTCTGGGAAGCAGCTCCAGTGTAGCCCAGTCAACACAGCACAAAATCGTGTATATGTGTTTTATTACAAAATTCACACATGTATCTGCGCTTGCTGAAACAAATTCAAGTAAAATCATGTCATATGAAATAAAAGAGAAAAGTTATATTTTCATTTCCATCTTGGGGTAACAACTTAAGTCTTTGTTTTTTTTCTGTGCATATATATATAGCATAAATGTGTACATTCATTATTATACATGCATAAACTATATACATTTATATACTTTCTATATATAAAAGCAGAATTAGACTATAAATATTCTTTTGCAACTTGCCTGTTCAATAATTATCTAGTAGACTCCTTTCCATGTCAGTACTTAGAGATTTACCTACCTCATTGTTGTATAGACTGTAGCATAGCATTTGTATATGCAGGTTGGAGTTCAAGAGTGTTTTCTATGTCTCTTTATTGCAAACAATAATTTATATAAGAGACATATATGAGCTTGTATATAATTTCTATAAACCATATTCTTAAAGGTAGAAATATCATTTAAAATCTTATATTTAATGGTTCTATATAACTAACCCCCCAAAAAGTTTGTACTAATCAAAATGTTTATCAACCACGTATATTTATTTCTTCTGTTGGTTTTCTGTTATTTGTGGATTATGTTTATAGTAAATTTTCTAATACATTATTTAATTTTTATATCAATCTGTTAACTGTTAAATATAATGTAGATGTATTCTTAGCTGATTATTTTTTCATTTTGTTTGTGGGTTTGTTTTTTTAGTTTTATGTATTTAATTTTTCTTTTATGGTTTATAGACTTAACGACATGCTTAGGTAGAACTTCCACACTCTAGGACTATAAAATTTTCCCTCATATTTTCTTCTGGTTCTTTCATTTGTTTTACATTTACATCTTTAAGCCATTTGGAACTTATTATGCTTGAATGTGTAGTAAAGAATTTAACCTTGGGCCCTGGCCAGTTGACTCAGCAGTAGAGTGTCAGCTGGGCATGTGGAGGACCTGGGTTCGATTCCCAGTCAGTGAACACAAGAGAAGCACCCATCTGCTTTTCCACCCTTTCCCTTTCTCACTCTCTCTCTTTCTCCCCCTCCTGCAGCCATGGGCTTGGAGCCAAGTTGGCCCCAAGCACTGAGGATGGCTCCATGGCCTCTCCTCAGGCACTAAAATCGCTCGGTTGCAGAGCATCATCTGGTAGGGGGCTTGCTGGGTGGCTCCTAGTTGGGGTGCATGTGGGAACCTGTCTGTCTGCTCCCTACTACTCACTTAATTAAAAAAAAAAATTTAACCTTATCTCAAAGATCCCTGGTCTTTGGCCTCAGCTTCTGGGAGGTAATCCCTAAGCCCTTGAATGTCATGCCTGATAAGAGTGTCTCGTTTTGTCTGGGAGCCTGGGGTCAGACTGGATGCTCTAACAGTATGATTTATGGTAAAGGTTAGACAAACCTAAGAGCAGGGATTGGCTATGCCACAAAGACCAACCAGGTTATATAATGTGGGGGCTTTGGGTCACATAGTATCAGTCAACCTAAAGACTGAAATTAATCACATGGAGAATCAATCAATTAATGTTGATGTAATGGAGCCCCTATAAAATTTCTAACATCAAGGTTTGAATGAGTTTCACTGGCAATACTCTGTGGTATTGTCACATGTTGATAACAAAAAATTAATGCATCCTGACTCCATGGGGAGAGGTCAATAGACACTCTGCATTCGTTATTCCCCCAGACCCCACCCTGCTCTTCCCTTGGCTGATTTTAATGTTTCTTTTCTTTGTAACAAACTGTAACCATGGGTATAATAGTAAGACTTTTATGAGTCTTACTAGACAAAAACTGAGGGTAGTTTTGGGAACCACCCAAACTTCTGGTTGCTGTCAGAAGTGAGGGATGTTCTTTTTTTTTTTTTTCCATGTATTGCTGGATTCGATTTGGTAATATTTTGTTGAGGATTTTAGCATCTAAATTCATCAGAGATATTGGCCTATAATTTTCTTTCTTTGTGTTGTCTTTGCCTGGTTTTGGAATCAGAATTATGCTCACCTCATAAAAGTCTTCCTTCCTCTTGAATATTTGAAATAGCTTGAGAAGGATAGGAGTTAGTTCTTTTTTAACTATTTGGTAGAATTCACCTGTGAAGCCATCTGGCCCAGGGCTTTTGTTTGTTGGGAGTTTTTTGATAACTGTTTCGATCTCATTTGTTGTAATCGGTCTGTTTAGGTTTTCTGATTCTTCCAGATTGATTTTTGAAAGATTAGATGTTTCAAAGAATTTGTCCATTTCACCTAGGTTGTCTAATTTTTTAGCATACAGTTCTTCATAGTATTATCTTACAATATTTTATATTTCTGTTGTGTCAGTTGTTATTTCTCCATTCTAATTTTATTTATTTGAGTCCTCTCTCCTTTTTTCTTGGTGAGTCTGGTTAAAGATTCATCGATCTTGTTTACCCTTTCAAAGAACCAGCTCTTGGTTTCATTGATCCTCTGTATTGTTTTTTTAGCCTCTATGTCATTTATTTCCACTCTGATCTTTATTATTTCCTTCCTTCTACTACCTCTGGGCTTTATTTGCTGTTCTTCTTCTAGTTCTTTTAGATGCAGGGTTAAGTTATTTATTTGAGCTTTTTCTAGCTTCTTAAGGTATGCCTATAGTGCTATGAACTTCTCTCTCAGTACTGCTTTTGCTGTGTCCCATAAATTTTGAGTTGTTGTATGCTCATTTTCATTCGTTTCTAGGAATTTTAAAATTTCTTCTTTGATCTCATTGTTAACCCATTCGTTATTTAATAACATGCTATTTAGTTTCCATGTGTTTGAGTATTTTTCAGTTTTTATGTTGTGGTTGATTTCTAGTTTCTGCCATTGTGATCAGAGAAAATACTTGATATGATTTCAATCTTCTTAAATTTGTTGAGACCGCTTTTGTGTCCTAACATGTGGTCTATCCTAGAGAATGTACCATGAGCACTTGAAAAGAATGTATATTCTGCTGCTTTAGGATAAAATGTTCTGAAGATATCTATACATATTAAATTCAGTTGGCTTAGTGTGTCTTTTAAGTCTGCTGTTTCTTTGTTAATTTTCTTTCTTGAGGATCTAGCTAGTGATGTTAGTGAGGTATTGAAATCCCCTACTATTATAGTACTGCTGTTGATCTCTCCCTTTATAGCCAACAAAGTCTACTTTATATATTTAGGTGCTCCTATATTAGGTGCGTAGATATTTATAATGGTTATATCTTCCTGTTGGATTGCTCCTTTATCATTATGTAGTGACCTTCTTTATCCCTTACTATAGCCTTTGTTTTAAAGTCCATTTTTTCTGATATAAATATTGCTACCCCAGCTTTATTTTTTGTTTCCATTTGCATGAAATATTTTTTCCATCCTTTTACCTTCAGTCTATGTGTATGTTTTCTTTTGAGGTGTGTCTCTTGTAGACAGCATATGTATGGGTCCTGTTTTCTTATCCACACAGCCACCCTATGTCTTTTGATTGAATCATTTAATCCATTTACATTTAAGGTTGTTTATTGCCATTTTATTCTTTAAAGCTATATTCTTTTTTTACTATATTCTTTTTTCTTTTTGTTCTGTTTACAACAGGCCCCTTAACATTTCTTGCAGCATTGGTTTGGTTGTAATGAATTCCTTGAGTTTTTTTTATTTTGTTTTGTTTTTGTCTGGAAAGCTTTTTATTTCTCCTTCAATTTTAAATGATAGCCTTGCTGGATAAAGTAGTCTTGGTTGTAGGCTCTTGTTCTGCATTACTATATTTCTTGCCATTCCCTCTGGCCTCAAGTGTTTCTGTTGAGAAGTTGGATGTCATCCTTATGGGGGCTCCTTTGTAGGTGATAGCCTTTTTATCTCTAGCAGCTTTTAATATTTTCTCTTTATCTCTTAGCTTTGGTATTTTAATTATGATGTGTCTTGGTGCAAATTTCTTTGGGTTTCCCTTTAATGGAGTTAGTTATCTGTGCTTCTTGAACTTGTGTGACTTTTTTCTGCATCAATTTAGGGAAGTTTTCAGCTATGATTTCATTGAACAAGGTTTCTATCCCTTGTTCTTTCTCTTCTTCTTCAGGAACCCCTATGATGCAGATGTTGTTTCTCTTTAGATTGTCACAGAACTCTCTTAGAGTTTCCTCAGATTTTTTCAGCCTCTTTTCTTTTTGCTGCTCCATGTCCGTGTTTTCATTTATCTTGTCTTCTAAGTCATTGATTCAATCCTCTGCTTCATCCAGCCTGCTTTTAATTGCTTCTAGTGTAGTTTTCATTTCTGATATTATATTTGTCATTTCTGACTGGTTCTTCTTTATTATTTCAATGTCCTTTTTGATACTTGTTATCTCTTTATTTATGTGTTCATTGTGTCCATCCATTGTTGTTCTAAGATCTTTCAGCATTCTAATAATCCTTATTTTAAACTCTGTATCTGGTAGTTTGCTTATTTCCATCTCACTCAGTTCATTTTCTGGAGGTTTTTCTTGTTGTTCATTTGGATTGCACTTCTCTGTCTTCCCATTTTGTCTGTGTATACCCTCCTCATTTGGGTGTGTTGTTTGTAGAACTGGCTAAGTCAAGGGTTGGTGTTATTTGCCTCTAATTTTCAGTTGTTGAGGGATGTTCTTATATGAACTATTCTCCTAACTTTGCAGTTGGTTAAACGTTTGCAGTGAGATAAGTAGGAATCCAACACTTTTGCTCTCTTTTTTCCAATGAACAGCCAATGTTATCAATTCCTTTCTCCTGTCATTGACTGGAAAGCAGAGCTCAATTATGTATTAAACTCAGAGATTTATTTAGAACTAAAATACTGTTCTGTTAAACATGAGACTAAACTGTTTAAAGAAGTTTATGACTGGGTTGAGATCCACAGAATATTTCTTTAAGGTGCTTCTTGGGACCATGTTGAAATCAGCACTGTTCTGGGAGAATAAATAAGGATCCAAGAGACACTTTCTATCTCTGTGTCTCCCCCCCCCCCCCAGTTGTCACACAAATACATCCTTGAGCATGTCCTGGTAGGCTCCTTTTCATATTGCCATGGAAGCACCACAACATGGGAGACCCATCTGAGAGTCTTTGTTCTGTTGCATGTGTCAGTGTCCTTCCCCAGTCTCCCATTCCTACATTTGTCCCTCTTGGAATATTTGTGGAGTGATAAGAATTGTCTCCACAGACCCCCTTCTCACAGGGACTTCACATGGGACTCTTGGTCACATTCTCATTGGAGACACAGGCTCAGCAACCCTAGAATTCATGGCAGGCAGTGGCCAAGTCTTTCCCGCAATTCTAATATTTTGTTTTGATACTTAATCAAAAACACATTATGCATAATTGCACAAGCAGCATCTTGAATCTAGGGGGTCAATTCTCCTAGAGTAGAAAGTCATGGGAGAGAACAGCTTTTCTGACCCATCTGTTTATGTTCTGAAGGCCTTGCCCAGCTCCTCTGATTGACATGTTCTCCCCCTTTCCTTTTCCTTTCTCCTGGCCATGAGGACAACACACTTATAAACTCCTCTTTCCTCCTTCCTCTAAAGGCCAATTCATTTTCTGTCTAAAAAGGACACATTCACCCTGGCCAGATAGCTCGGTTGGTTAGAGCATCGTCCCAACATGCTGGAATTGCTGGTTGGATCCCCAGTCAAGGCACATACAGGAACACATTCCAATGAGGGCAGACTCCAGACATCTAGAAATCTTCCTTTTCAGCTTCTCTTTTCCCTCTGAACCAAGAATGCAACTCTCTTGGCCTTCAGGCATCTACGTGCTTGGTCCTGAATATTCCCTACTGAGCTTCGCCTCCCTCAGGCTGGTTGCCTCCAAAGGGACAGCTATTCCATTCACCCCGCACTCTGGAGCCCCTGCCGCAGTGGGAGAACACAGCTAAACACTCCAAGCAGCTTACGTGGACAGAGAAAACACTGGTGAATGCAACAGAACACAATGCAACTTAAGAAAAAACAAAACTTTGGAACTACACTGTTCAATAGGGTAGCCACTAGCCACACTGGTTCCTTACATTTAAATTAATTGAAAAAAATTTTAAAGTTAATAATTCAGTTTCTTGGTTGCACTGGCCATATTTAAACTGCTCCATGGCCACATATGGCTAGTGGATACCACACTGGGCAACACAGGTATAGAACATTTCCATTACTGCGGAAAGTTCTATGGAACAGCACTGCTCTCCAATAAGCCCCTTTTGGCTCAACTGGAAACCTGGATTCCACCTCTACTGAGTCATCCTGGGAAACCACCTGCTCCTTTTTGTGACTACCACTGTCCCTATGTCCCTAGAGTTTCTGTACTCTCTATGGCCATATGTATTGTGTCACTGGTGTGTCCCAAGCCACAAATTTTGACAGAGGATTGTACATTTCAATTCTCAGACTTGCTAAAGGTGAAAATAAGTGCTATCAGCTGCAACCATTGAAAAACCCCACAGAGATACTTATGAGTATGCAATGAGAGTTCAGGCATCCCTCTTCAAGGAGCATGTTTATCTTCCTATTTAGTAAATTACCATATGAATAGAGAGGAGACTTAGAAAATAAATGTTTCGGTGCTCAATCTGTTTGTTAGCAGGGGTTGTGTCCGTGTCTTTTGACCACAAACTGGTGCCAGGAGAAATGTCTGTGGGTGGCAAGAGCCAGCTGTCACTACTGCCAGTGACCCTCTCATCCGGACTTCGTCAGCCTGCCCCTTTTTGTAAGCCATTGATACATTGATAGTGTGATGATATTTTTATTTTGTCGCCTAAGAGTTCCCAGATGGTCTCCTCCTTGAGGTTTCCTCCCCGGGGTGTGCGTGGTGGTGTTTCATAGCTTCTGCAGAGAAAGCAGGGCTTCCCCCTGTGTCCTCTCTCTGACCAGCGACCGCCCGTCTTGATTTCCCCTTCCTCTGGTGTGTTACTAGCATCTCGAAAAATGCACCACAGCAATCGTAACTGTTGCCCAAGATGCTGGCAAAAGCACAGGTAGAAACAAAATAAGTGCTCCCTGAAGACAAGCAAGGTTTTCAACTGTGCATTCATTTATCTTCTAAAGCTGTTATCTCAGCTGGTGGAATTCCAGCAGTGCCTCACCATGTGCGGGTTCTGTCCAAACCCGCAAAGAACAGGAAGCTGCGCCCTCCTGGAAATGGCTGGGCTAGATGCTATGGACATCCACATGCTGCCATGTGGGGTGGTCAAGGATGCTCGGGACCAGGGGTGAGGCCTGCAGGAGGCAGCTGGGAAGGTAGAGGGAACCCAGGGTGAGGAGCTGAGAGGAAAAGGTCCTGTCCTCACCCTGTCATTTCCACAACGTAACCTGGACAGTGCCTTAGAGTCCTCTCTGAGCCTCAGGAGGAAATGGAGATTACATTCAGGGCTTTGGCACAGCAATGTAATGCTGAAATGAGGTGCATGAATATTTGTAAACATCATTTTACGATAGCTAACTGATACCTCTCATAGAGTGATAGATGATGCCTTTCTTATATTAGAAATAAACCAAGAGTACAGGCTGTCTGCAGGTTATGAACAAGATAGGTTCTATAGGTTTGTTCTTAAGTTGAATTTGTACGTGAGTTGGAACAGGTGCATTTACCTATTAAATGCAACTTAGACAGATGGTTGTCTTAACCTAAGATCCTAAGCTTTATTTTTACCTTTCTGGGCAGATAAATACTTAGACATTTTTAAACCTACAGAACCTATCTTGTTTGTGTATGTCTCTCACAGGGGAAATAGAATTTGGTAGCTTTTCCAGAACGAGATGTGGGCTTCACTTCCTATCACTGTTTTTCATTCTCAGGTGAGGCTATTGACCCCACCTTAGGCGCAGCCCTGCTCAGACCCTGGGTCAGTTCTTTTCCTGTTCTAGCAGGATTTAGAAAGCCCTAAGCTAGTCCACCCCATGGACTAGTTCAGTGATTCGGAAGTTTAGCCTGAAGGCTGCTTCGTTGCAGGATCTGTTCTGTTCTCACTTCCTCCATTGTAACGAAGCCCAGTTCTGTTCTCAGACTCACACAGCTGTGGCCTTCTTGGTTCTCAGGGTCCACTCCCTTCACTCCTCAGGTTCCTGGAGCTCTACTGC
Source organism: Saccopteryx bilineata (assembly GCF_036850765.1). Taxonomy (NCBI): domain Eukaryota; kingdom Metazoa; phylum Chordata; class Mammalia; order Chiroptera; family Emballonuridae; genus Saccopteryx; species Saccopteryx bilineata. The sequence continues at coordinate 183,629,170 of NC_089495.1, forward strand.
CAAAGTCCGGTTTCTCAGGTGGGAGGGCCACACACTGCCCATTGCATAGTTACACGTCTAGCACACTGGAAGTGACAGCACCAACAAAACAATGGAAAGTGCTCACTTACTGTGCGTTAGGCAGAGGGTTTCCCCCTCTTATCCTGAAGTACCTTTGCTCTATAAATTATTCTCTTCCTCCAGTTCTGGTTTCTGTTTTTACTATGTTCCAAGCAGAGACCACGCCACCTACAGAGTCTCACTCCGCGAGACTGACTTTTTTTTTTTGTCTTGAGTCTTACCCTACTACTAGTTGGAATCTTTTTATGACAAAAAGGGACATAGGGATTTAGCCATTGGAGATAGCTACTGGGACACCAATAGATTCCAGGGAAAGATGGTGCCCGGCTCCAGGCCACGTGGCTTCTCACAATAAATACTGGCTTAGGAGAAAAAGTTACGAGACCCCTGCTTTCATCAGAGGCTAGAAATTGCTTTCGCTGTTGGTCAGTGATTCTATATATTTTAACCAAGCTTAGTGGAAGAGAGAGAAATTGGAACAAAATTTCCCTAATATTGAGAATACTAGGTATTACAGAACAAATGGGGGGGGGTCCTTGATCAGACAAGATTATAACAGTGGGCTGAGCAATTAAACAGTTTTCTTGGTTGCAGTTCTTTTTCTTGGAACGTTTTTATAAGTGATTATGCATTGTCAAACTCCAAAAGGGAGATTTCTAAAATGCATTGATCTTGGGGTTCTTTAACACAACCTCTCAAGGGACTTTGTGGAACATGGATGTAGAGAAGAGGTTTGAGACCGGCAAAGACAGAGAGTGCATTTGTGATGGTCTGTGCAGAGCAATCTGAGCCCTGGAGGGAACTCGGGCTCTGGAGATGCCAGGGACAAGGAGGAGCAGAGCCAACATGCAACTCAGCCTGGAGACACTTGGGAGAGTCAGGATGCCTTCCCATCGCCAGGACTGGCAGCCTCTTTGTGCCCTGAACACGGTTCTAGAAAGACTGAGGCTTCCACTTGTTGGGAAGTGGCTACAACACAAAACTCGCGAGAACAAAAGCTGAGATGTCTCTGTCAGGAACCATGCCCGGAAGGAAGAGGCTGTAAGTCTCCTCCCTCCTACTAAGCCCAAAAATGAAGTCAGTTTTTGTTACCTGCTAAAACTCACAATCAAAATTCTGTATCCTAAAGTTCTTTGGAGTTGCACAGTCCACCAAACCCTAATACTCTGCCTTTGATCTTTTTGTTTTCTCAGCTTAGAATTTTTATGATGGAGAATTCTCTTCTACCTTAATCCTTTTTTTTAAAGTTTCCTAGAGATATTTACTTAGAGGATCTTTACAGACCTTTATGAAAATTAAGGACATACATTTTCTCTACAAATAGATCAACATGTAATTTGCTATACAAATGGAGATGCTTTTGAGAAAAAGGGGGAGGTACTGTTAATAACCATCTTAGAACAACATACTGAAACCAAGGCTGTCCCAGGTAAGCTGCAATGTGTGGTCGCCCTGCTCATAGGCATATAAAGCCTGTGCAACACAGTTGTAGTTGTTTTGAACGCACATGTCAGACATTGATGGGGCTGTAGAGACAAGGGGCCAGGGAGAAGAGGTGTGTACCTGGCACAGAGGGACTTTGGGAGTGGCTGGTGCCAGGAATCCAGAAACAGGAAATGACTCTGGTTATTCTGGCAAGTTTAACCCCAACAAGAGCTCGCCTTTTGCTGTGATTCCTAGCTGTGCTCTGGGGCTCCCCAGGGACCAAAGGCAGGCGATGAGTGATGGGGCTTATTATGCAACCACCCCTTCACAGCCTGCCAGAGCTGAGAGGGATGGATGGGACCAGGATGTGGGAGGCATGCTCTGCCACTCGTCGGTTGGCACATATTTCTCTGAGGCTGCCAGAGATGATCGTAGGCAACAATCCCTTAATCTGAACAAATTATGGAGAAGGGCAAAAACTGTGAAAATTTTTGTAAAATTTGGAAAGACTGGAAGCTTTTTTTTTTTCCTCAGCCATTAACAGCACTCTTAAATTAATGTAGAAGAAGCTAGGGTCAAGTAATAATGAATGAGAAGGGATAACTTGTGATTATAATTCTGTGTTGCTTTCAATTAGGTCTGGAATGGTTTAAAGAGTGTTTTCTTTTAATGACATTTTACTAGTTATTAAAAAAATGAAATCATTATAGAAATCACAGAAAAATATTAAATAGCAATCAGCCACAATTTCACCTCCCAAAATGCATTCAGATTTTCAAATCTTGTCATTTCACTTAATAATATGCATAAATATTTTCTTTTGTCATTAACCAGTCTGTGGAAATACTTTTAATAGTTGAATATTATTTCATTGTGTATTATTTCAATCAATACAACTTATTCACCCCATCCCTTGTCATTGGACTTTTTTTATATTCAATATTAATATTTTAATTATAAGTAATATTATTTACATTAATATTATAATTATTAATATTTATATTTTCAATAAAAAACTGTGCTGTACATCTGAAACTAACATAAAGTAACACTGAATATCAACTAAAATTGAAAAATTAAATATATAAATAAATAAACATATAACACTGCAATGAACATCCTTGCAGGTAAACCTTTCTATATACTATAGTTCTTAATGCTTCCTTATTGTAGAGTCTAAATTATGAAGTTATTAGGGTTAGAGATACAAACATTTTAAGACTTAGTGTGTATTGCCAGATTGCTTCAATAATAAAGGTTTTGACCAAGTTATCTTTCACTGCAATGTTAGAGAGGACCTCCTCCCCTGTTCTCACCATCAGTAAGGTGTTCTAAAGTCTTCTAGTTTTAATGGAACAAAATAACACTGCTTTGTTGTAATTGTTTAAATGATGATTGTAGTATAACAAAGACTATAGCTAGTCTTTCTCCCTGGTTTCCAGCACAGAGCTTCAAAACCCTTGAGATTTCCTGAATGATAAGGGTATCTTTGTTATGCTAATGAACAACTCAGGGTGGGTCCCTCTCTAACTGGGATCAGGATGGAGGCTGTCACTAGAAAAACCAATCACATGATTAGGGGTTTGGACCGCTGAGTCTGCTGGACCTCAGAGAGGGTTGGGGGTTAGAGACTGAGTTTCATGAAGTAGCCATTTAATCAATTGAGCCTACCCAGGAAAAAACTTTTATGGCAGTACACACAGTTGTGAATGAAACATAATGATTTCTGATAAATAAAATTTTTTTTTTTTATTTCTTTTTTTTTTTTTTTTTTTTTTTTTTTGTATTTTTCTGAAGCTGGAAACGGGGAGAGACAGTCAGACAGACTCCTGCATGCGCCCGACAGGGATCCACCCGGCACGCCCACCAGGGGCGACGCTCTGCCCACCAGGGGGCGATGCTCTGCCCCTCCGGGGCGTCGCTCTGCCGCAACCAGAGCCACTCTAGAGCCTGGGGCAGAGGCCAAGGAGCCATCCCCAGCGCCCGGGCTATCTTTGCTCCAATGGAGCCTTGGCCGCGGGAGGGGAAGAGAGAGACAGAGAGGAAGGAGGGGGATGGGGGTGGAGAAGCAAATGGGCGCTTCTCCTGTGTGCCCTGGCCGGGAATCGAACCCGGGTCCCCCGCACGCCAGGCCGACGCTCTACCGCTGAGCCAACCGGCCAGGGCCTAAAATTTATTTTTCATGGTTACACTCAGCAGATACTGTAGTTATTGTATACCCTCTATTTGCCAGGAAAGGTGCTACACGCTGGTAATTCCATTGGGAGCAAAGTTGGAGCCAATCTTCACCTGTGCCTATGGGCGTTAAGTCTGGAGGCGGGTGGAGACATTAATCCAATAATTCCCCATCATGTAAAATTGCACAAAGGGGAGGTGTAGATATTATGAGATCACTCAATAGGAAGAGTGTCAGGGAAGTCTTTCTTGAGGAAGTGACCTAACTGACCTCTGAAGAAAGAGAAAGACTGAACTAAAAGAAGAGGGTGAATGGGCACACGAGGGGAGAGCCGCCCATGCGAAGGCCAGAGAGCTAAGTGGGAGGAGCACAGTTCTCAGCAGAGCTGCTGGGTGAAAGCCCAGGGCACAGAGGGCATCCTACTTATGAGCAAGAGGAGGGGAAACAGAGAGACAGACTCCCACATGTGCCCCGAGCAGATCCCATCTGGCAACCCCCGTCTGGGGCCAATGCTCTGCCCATCTGGGGCCATGCTCACAACAGTGCTATTTTTAGCACTGGAGGCCAAGGCACCACAGAGCCATACTCGGCACCCGGGGCTTTGCGCTCAAACCAATTGAGTCACTGCCTGTGGGAGGGGGAGAGAGAGAGAGAGAGAGAGAGAGAGAGAGAGAGTAGGAATAGAGAAGCAGATGGTCACTTCTTCTGTGTGCCTGATCAGGAATTGAACCTGGGACATTCAAATGCTGGGCCAATGCTCTACCACTGAGCCAAACATCCAGGGACCTATTTACAATGATTTAAAGTACTTGAGAAAAAGGGTGTTTTTGTCTATTTTAAGGAATTAATTAAAGGATTTCTTTATATATTTTGGATCATAATCCCTTATTGGGTATATCATTTGCAAATACCTTCTCCCATTCAGCAGATTGTCTTTCTGTTTCGTTGAAGGTTTCCTTTACAACACAAAAGCCACAGTCACACTGCTCACAATGTGGGGTCAGGACATCAGTACTGGTCTCAACCGGATGCTTGTTAGAAATGCAGAGTCTTGGGCCCCACCCTAGCCCTGCTGAGTCAGAATGGTCTCTCATGTGACCCTGAGATGATTCTTGTGAACGTCAAGGTGCGAGAAGCTGGGGGCGCGAACCGGAAGGAAAGATAAGAAGTGAATTATCAGAAGAACCAGCTATACTGAGAGAGAAAAAAAGCTAAAAAAAGTGGGGGTTTTTGTTCTCAGAATTGAAAAAAAAAGGCAATTTAATTTAAAGTTTAGCTTAGGGAGATAATTTTTTTCCTGGTAAAATTATAAGCAGAATCTATTCATTTGAAACAGGATTAAAAAGACTGAAGACCTACGAGAGTTGTCACATCTGGGGACACAAAATCGGAATGAGCTGAATAATAGTTCACAGTCCTTTTACTTACAAGCAAGGCTCAATGGCTTCGGGGTTGTGCTCTTCCTCTGTGACATCCCAAACCCAAGGAAATGTGTGGCAAGGACAAAAATTGTATGATTCCACTCCTATGTGGGCTATAAAACAGAAAAGCAGCAAATGAACTATGAAAACAAAACAAACTCGTAGACCCAGACATCAGAATGGTGATTACCAGAGGGGAAGGGGTGAGGGGAGGGCGACGTGAGGAAAGGGGGTTGAATATATGGTGACAGGAAAAACTAGTCTTTGGGTGGTGAACACACAATAAAGTATACAGATACTGAATTATAGTGTGGTATGCATGCCATTATATAAATTAAAATTTTAATTTAATTTTAAATAAATTAAAAATACAATTTAATTTTAAAAACTTTGAAATGTAAAAATATTATATTTATTTATTTATTTGCATTTTTCTGAAGCTGGAAACAGGGAGAGACAGTCAGACAGACTCCCGCATGCGCCCGACCGGGATCCACCCGGCACGCCCACCAGGGGCGATGCTCTGCCCACCAGGAGGCGATGCTCTGCCCATCCTGGGCGTCGCCATGTTGCGACCAGAGCCACTCTAGCGCCTGAGGCAGAGGCCACAGAGCCATCCCCAGTGCCCGGGCCATCTTTGCTCCAATGGAGCCTTGGCTGCGGGAGGGGAAGAGAGAGACAGAGAGGAAGGCGCGGTGGGGGGGGGGTAGAGAAGCAAATGGGCGCTTCTCCTGTGTGCCCTGGCCGGGAATTGAACCCAGGTCCTCCGCATGCTAGGCCGACGCTCTACCGCTGAACCAACCGGCCAGGGCTAAAAATATTATAAAGTGATGTCTTGAGGATGGGGGTGGCAGAGTTGTAGGGGTGGGGGTAGGGAGGAGAGAGAGCACCTGGCCCAGGCCAAAGAAACCGGGAAAACACTAGAACGGGGAGCAGTTTGGGGAGCTGACTATGAATCTCAGGTGTTTCTGTTGTCACTATGCCCAGGACATTAAATCTCAGCAATCAATGAGAAGCAATCAATAAACAACTAAAGTGAAACAACTATGAGTTGATTCTTAACTCTTTCTTCCCCCTTCTCTCCCTATTTGTCTCTCCCTCAAAAAAAAAAAAAAAACAAAAGAAAAAAATTTTTCGGCAATCCATAAACATAACTCTCAAAGATAAAAATAAAGAATAATTTTGTTGGCCAGGAAGTCACCATCTATTTTTTTTCAAAATGGAAATAGCTCTATTGTTTTCCTTCCTGATTATGAAAGTATTGCAAAGAAATGCAGAAAGTGGAAAAAAAATGTGAACTAGAAAATGAAAATCACTTCAAACAGAGAGAACTAGATTGATACCACACACACATGTGCATGCAGACACACATACCATATAACATGCAGTTTTATATACCTGGTATCACACAAAACAATTGTCTGCTTCCTGGCTGGATGGTTTAGATCAGGGGTAGTCAACCTTTTTATACCTACTGCCCACTTGTATCTCTGTTTAGTAGTAAAATTTTCTAACCATCCACCAGTTCCATAGTATGGTGATTTATAAAGTAGGGAAGTAACTTTACTTTATAAAATTTATAAAGTAGAGTTACAGCAAGTTAAAGCATATAATAATAATTACTTACCAAGTACTTTATGTCGGATTTTTGCTAAGTTTGGCAGAATAAATCTTTATAAAACAACTTACTATAGTTAAATCTTTTTATTTACTTTGGTTGCTCTGCTACTGCCCACCATGAAAGCTGGAACACCCACTAGTGGGCGGTAGGGTCCAGGTTGACTACCACTGGCCTAGATCAGGGGTCCCCAAACTACGGCCCGCGGGCCACATGTGGCCCCCTGAGGCCATTTATCCGGCCCCGTTGCACTTCCAGAAGGGGCACCTCTTTCATTGGTGGTCAGTGAGAGGAGCATAGTTCCCATTGAAATACTGGTCAGTTTGTTGATTTAAATTTACTTGTTCTTTATTTTAAATATTGTATTTGTTCCCATTTTGTTTTTTTACTTTAAAATAAGATACATGCAGTGTGCATAGGGATTTGTTCATAGTTTTTTTTATAGTCTGGCCCTCCAACGGTCTGAAGGACAGTGAACTGGCCCCCTGTGTAAAAAGTTTGGGGACCCCTGGTCTAGATGGTCCTTTCTAGTTTGAGGGCTAGGTGAAGGAAGCACAAGTAATTAATATTCATCTTTAAAAAACTGTTAAAACCTTTTAGTTAAAAGTCTTGATGCTGAAACATCAGTACTTCTCCTGTAAAATTTATCTAGAGCAAGATAAATTTATATAGCTAAAAGAAAACAAAAAAATTAAACAAAGTAGGAAGTCAGCTTATCCTTATTTAACTAGAATCTATAACCCTCTTTTATTTGCACGAATCCAGCCAACCCTGAGAAAAATAGGAATTGCTAAGGAAGGTCCTGGGAGTGACCTTACCAGCATGGCTTCAGGGAAACTGCTCTCAGGTTGGTCTCCTGGGGCCACAACCCCGAGCTGGGGAGTGTCAAAGGCGTTAGTTGGATACTTCTGGCACATTCAGGGTGACAGGCTAGCCCACTTAAGCTGACTCTCAAGGGACCCCTGGGGCCTCCCCAGAAATCCCAGCCTGGAGCAGCCCCTTCCTGCCTCTGGGGCTTGGCTGGGCACCCTGCCTCACAGCCTGAAAGCCATCACTGGCCACAGACTGGAGAAGAATGAATGCTGGCTTGGAGCCCTCACCGTATGACAGTGTGGACCAAGCAGCTGTGGCAGTGCTCAGACACCAAGCTGGTCCCCTGGACTGGCCCTTGAGGCCTTCCCCACTCGAAGACCCCACCTCGAGTTTCTCTCTCTCCCTCCAGAGGCGAACCCAAGACTGTCCTGGCCGGGCCTGGTGCTCGCAGTCTCTCCTTCTTCAGGTCTGATATTCACGTTTCTGACCCTGTTCTGGCGAGCGCCCCTACACTGCTTCCTTTGCTTGAGATTTGGCATCAGCGCCCTGGCCCAGCCATTCCAAGGTCAGGATTCCAGAGGCTCTGAGAGCTTCCAGCAAGAGGGTTCCCGACAGGTCCTCCTTCCTTTGCAGCCTCAGCATTTCCGGTTAAGTTTCCTTGAATCAAAGCTTTGACGCCTTCTCCCCCTTGAAATTTGGAAAACCAACACACATCAGGGAAGGTGGCGATTCAAGGGCATGAGAGAAAAGTGAAGGTTGTTGCCAAGCCAGCAGCCAGGCCAGGGCCACTATCACAGCAGCCTCCTGGCCCATGCAGGTTTGCATTGGATTCGGACAGTCGGTAAAGAAACAACGGAGCCACAAACTGGTGGGCCATAGTCTTTAATCCTAGCTTGCACCTGGCGGGCAAGTAAAAATACACACTGGGCTCCAAAACCCAGTCACATTCAGTGCTCACAAAGCCACTGACTTATCCGAGTTTCCTAGAATCAAAGGTTTCTAGCTCACTAGACTTATTCACCTCTGTTCCCCATCTCCTTCCTTCTCCAGCGTCAAACTGCACAAACTGGCATCTAACTCAGCACTCCACCATCTTGGCTGCCTCTCCTGGCCTCCTCCATGTGGCCTTTCTCTGCTCTCTTCTGCTCTCTCTTCTAATGATAATCTCAGGAACCAAGAGCGGGCGAGCTCCCGCTCCGACCCCATTTTATAGTGTAGAAATCCAAACCCTTAATCCAATATACAAAGTAGGGAAGTCTCTAATACAAAGTCACTTCTCTGAGGCATGATTGGATTGTACCGCCCTACATCAAAAAGGGTAGGAAAGGCTTAATCCCAAAACCAAGCCCCAGGCTACAAGGATCCTGCCTGCCCCCAACACACATTAATATCACCTGGGCAATCATGGGCAGCGTAATCTTTAACAAAGTGAGCATAATACATTTTATCTGCCCAACAGTTGTTTTCATGACACCCAGAGGGGCAGAGGAAGAGGGAGCCAGTTCCTCCCTGTGGAACCCCCGTTATGACCAAGACAGCCCTCTGTTGGCAGGAGCTCAGCCGAACTGGGAGGGAGCGAGCTGGGCTGCCAGGTCTCAGAGCAGCTTGTTGATGCAACAAGCTGAAAAGGAGTGAGAACACATAGCATAAGCAAGAGGCATAAACAGGAGAAAGCATCCAGGACTCCTGTTCCATGTTCCCTCCCAGAATGGCGGAATGTCCACTGGTTGAGCAGCAGGTGGATGAGCACAGCAGGGGTCTTCTCACTGTGCCAGAGCCCAGATCAAAGGCTCACTTAAAGCTTCTTATGGCCCCTGGGGTGGGGAGGGAGAGGGAAAGGGAAGGGTTGGGAGTGGGTAAGCACTGGGGACTGAGAGTGGGAAAGTATCTTCAAAGTCCCCCCCCCGCCCTGCCATAAGGAAGCTCTATAGAGACCCGAAGATCCCCTGTTCCCAAGGCCTCAGATAAAGAGACCTAGGAATAAAGTGGGGATGCAGACATGTGAAAGAAGTAGCCAACCAGGGGGCCCTTGGCTGCAGCTCCCCTCAGCGACTCCAGGCACTGGCTGCACCCGGGCTAGAGTGGGAGGCCCGCCGGGTCAGCCTTTGTAATGATGGCTTGAGATCAATTTTGGAAAATCACACATAGGTTTTTTACCAGGAGCCAGACTCCTCAAGTGATATGTTCTGTGCTGTCAGGGACTCTATCTTATTCCAGAAGAAAGATTTAAGCTTAAAGAAGATGACAGCGAGGAGAAGGCAAGTCCCAAGTTCACTGTGTGCTGAGCATCTATAGTGAGTCTTAACGGGGGTAATTGGGGGACCCAGAGCAGGGTTAAGAACATAGGCATGTCCTACCGCAGAGCTCCCAGGCGAGGGGCCCCTGCAGAGACACACACACACACACACACACACACACACACACACACACACATAAAACTGGAAGTGATTGCTATACTTTTAGAGAATAGGGTGTTATGGGAAAAAATTAAAGGGAGACAATTTAGATTCACGGAAGTGGTGGCAAAGGAAGTTCTTTCCGAGAAAATGAGATTTCCAAAAAGTTCTTTCAGAGAAAAGATGGTTTCGGGTTAAGTTCCTTCCAAGAAAATGACAGAGTAGGAATCAGCCCAAGAAGACTGGAGGGCGTGATGTTTTGGGCAGAGGGAACAGCAGTTAAGGAGTCCTGGCAAGGGGGTTGTGTCTCACCTTCACTAAGAGCAGGGCATGAGCCCATGTGAAAGGTTTGGAGGTGAAGGAAGACGAGAGGAAGAGAAAAGGGCTAGGAAAAAGAGAAGGGAGAAAAAGAGAGGAGAAAGCCAAGTAGCGGGAAACGGGAGAAAGGCTTGAGAAATATCAGTATCAAGTGCTGAGTGTCATCATCCACAGCCTCATATGCCATTGCAGGGGATGGGGGGGGGTTGGGGATGAGAGAGCTGCACCCTGAAAGGCCAGCCCTGCAGGGAATACCCACATTCCCAGAGCTGCCTGGGGGCTGGGGTTCTGGGCAGGCATGGGGAAACCGTGGGTCAGCCCCTGAGAAACTTGCTCATCTTCTGAGCAGAAAGCCAGCACGACAGTGTGGGCTTCCTGCCAGGAGCTCCAGGCTGCTCAAGGTTCAGAGACAGTGAGCAAGGTCCCTGTGGCTCTGCCAAACAGAGACCGCAAGTCCCTACTCCGGGGAGTCTGAGACCGGATGCTTGCAGCATACACAACTTCCCACCCAGGCCGTGGGGCTGCAGATGAACGAGACCCACTCCCTGAGGGGTTGAGCGCAGAGGCTAGCTCTCTGTCATTGAGTGTCATTAGTATCAGAACTACAGATTTCATTTTACAATAATTAGACTCCCTTATTTTATTTTATTTTATTTTTTTTCATTTTAGAGAGGAGAGAGAGAGAGACAGAGGGGAGGAGCTGGAAGCATCAACTCCCATATGTGCCTTGACCAGGCAAGCCCAGGGTTTTGAACCAGAGACCTCAGCATTTCCAGGTTGACGCTTTATCCACTGCACCACCACAGGTCAGGCCTAGACTCCCTTATTTTACAAATAAGGACCTGATTAAAAGCTGTTAGGAAAAATTAGCCAAAACTTTGGAATTCGACAAAAGAATGACAGTATGTCCTCTCAGTGTCATAGTGGAGCCTTAACTCTTAGGCTTTCCCGAGGTCTATTTTAGTGGGATGCATCCCTGCTGGATGTGGTGTTTACTGTGGTGGCTGGTTGACTCCGAAGGATGGGCAGGTCCCGCCGCACAGCTCTGCGTCTGCCCGCCTGCTCCAGCATCTAGAACCGCACAAGCCTCATGACTGAACCTTCGGCTGAGGCTCTGGGAAGGATTTCTTTTCTATCAGGCCCTTTTATATTAGGCCATATTCCTGTTCCAATGCTTGATGTCAACTTTAATTATTGTTTGCGCTAGTTACTCAACTAAAAGAAAAATCTGTTTCTTGCCCAAAAGGTAATTATGAGAATGAAATCGATTCCCTAAAGACATATTATTTACATGAATCTCTTTATAAGGCCACCACAGGGACACAAAGAGAGGAAGGATACCTCTTTTCGCACGGCGAAGGGAACGTGGAAAGATACCAGGAAACGCGCCTTAGCAACTTCACAGCTATCCTCAGAGTGGATCTGTCCAAGACTGCATCTGAAGCAGCCACAGAGAGAGAAGAACAAAGGAAAGAGAAGAGCGATCATTTCTCCAGGCAGAGGGGGAAAGTGGAGGTAAAATTTAATTTCAGTGAGCTTTACTCTCATCAAATTGATTGATTTGGGGAATGAATTGAGCAAATTGGCTATTGGCTTGGGGGTTCTGGAGATAAACCTTATTTCCAGCTATGCTTCCAAGACTTCTTCTGGCAGCAAATCAATGTGGTGAATTCTGTCCAAAATCCAGCCAGCTAGCTACCTGGATAAATTGATGTCATTGTTGGAGCTTTGACTGGATCATTGACTAAATTTAGAGAACCTTTGGGTGTAGAACACCAATGTTGTTGGTTGAAAATGACAATTTTTAGCCCCCTAGAACTGAGCTGACAAAACTTTTGGGTGTGGTATGGCCAAAACTATTGCCATGGTCATACCCTCCCTGGGTCTGGTTTCTTCACCAATACACTAGGACTAAAAATATCCACCTTGCTTCCCTCAACATGATATGAACGATCACAGGAAAAAAGAATGACACTTTACCCTGCACAAGGATGTAACAAGAACTCAGTAACTGCAGTGAAAGCTCTTATCTGATAGAGGAAAGAGGATTGTGCATGTACACATCTCCCCTCTATGCTGAGGGTTCTCTGCTTTTCGTAATATTCTCAAAGGGGTTGTGATCCTAGAACATTAAGGAACACTAGCTTGGTAGTGGTCCCGCTGTGCGGCGGGACCTGCCCATCCTTCGGAGTTGACCAACCACCACAGTAAACACCACGTCCAGCAGGGATGCATCCCACTAAAATAGACCTTGGGAAAGCCTAAGAGATAAGGCTCCACTATGACACTGAGAGAACATACTGTCATTCTTTTGTCAAATTCCAAAGTTTTGGAGGTTTTTTCCTAACAGCTTTTAATCAAGTCCTTATTTGTAAACAAACTCTGGTTTAGCATACTTGTTCCCCACCCTTCTGCTTCACCCCTGACCTCTTTCAAAGGGCCCAGGTCTCGTCCTCCATACTGGCTAAGGTTGCGTAGCACATTTCTCCTTCCTTCACCAATCTCAAGAGCCCCATGCCTGATATCCCCTTTGATTCACCAGTGTGGCCAAAGTTACAAAACTACATTCATAGGGACCAAATCAACCCTTTCCACTGCTTTAGACTGTTCCCATCACTGTATCACTTAAACTATGTGCCCTATCAATAAAATGATGACATCACGTGCTCTCCTGGGATTTAATAGATACCGCCTTGGCTCACTTCTACAGACCCTGCAAGTGATAGCCCAGCAACATTTTTACAAATATCACCCTCTCCGTCACCATTAATGACCAACATTTATGACGATAACCATAATACACTGTGCTATAAAATGCCGTTTTGTTTCTCCATAGTTTCAGATATGCTCTCTCTTTTGAGTCTTACAATATGGTTCGGGGACGGAAAAAATGGTGCTGCTCACGTTTTCAGAGACAAGATGACAGAGCACAGACTAAAGAGTTACATGCCTGGCCTGAAGTCCTGGGTAACCTAACGCACAGCCAAGAATAGAACAGGGATCTCAATTTCCCTTCCTGCTTCCTGCCACACTACACCTTTGTGGACATTTTTGATGAGGAGACAGATTTTATTTTAAGCCACTCCAAGGAAGGCCCTTAACTAGCATCTCGTTTTCAATGTACCACTTGCTTACTAAACTTACTACGGCTGCCACAAGGGGATTTGACCACTTAAGTCACTCCAGAGGAAAACGCTGTAATTGGGCTTTTAATTGGATTGACTAAACTTAAACCAAGCACAACCACATGCGAGTTTTGTAAATGTTTCTATTCGGCAGCTAGAGCTGACTTTTACCCCTTGCCCATTATAGTTACTCGTCGTCTGCTATTCCCAGTATTTTAAAATATTTTTTCTTTTTCCTTTTGTTTGCCAGCTTTGCCGGAAGGTCAGTGCTTCATGAAGTGGAAGCTTGGATTATGGCATTGATCTTATTATGGGGAAGTGCTGGATTCACTTTATTTGGCACACAGGAGCAGAGTCTTTGCACCTCTGCCTTCTCCCCACTTTCCTACCCCCTGTGCACAGAACCAAACTGGGACACCAGGCAAAGCCTTAGTGGTCTGCAATTCGGGTAACCCAGCACTGGTCCAGAGAGAGGATGAGAAATAACCCCCAATGCTGAGTCCAGACTCTGAAATACCCATAACTCCACGGAACACTTGGACTGTTGGAGGTGGCAAAGCCCCCTTTCTCAATGAGATTATCATCAAACGAAACCTTTGCCTATTTGGTCACATTCTACTGGTTCTAAGTCTCCCCAGGGTTAACATCAAATAGGAGCTGAAAGGAGGTGTATAACTGGTAATAATGCAGACAGTCCTATAGATAATTAATACCAAATTTTTCTGTGCACCAGTCAGAGTTAGCAGTTGGCAAAATGGTGCTCTCACATGTGCAGGATGATGCCGCTCACCATACGGGAAAGCTGATAGCACAAGGAGTGAGACAAAGGATGTGGACACCTGCTCACCCCAGAAACCCTTTCATTTTAAAAGATTCCCATTCTGGACCAGACGTGTCTTGGGGAGTCATACTGGAAAAAAAAAAGGGGGATTACATTAGATGGAACCAGCCTCTTGGGAAAAGAGTAGCAGAGGCAAAAACCCTGGTTTGGGCTGCTAGACCCAAGTCCTAGGGATGGGCAAGGCAGCTCAGGGCCAGGGAGACATATTCTGAGTCCTGGAATTTGCCAGGGGAATCCCACTTGAATTAAACCAGGCTAACTGCAGTATTTCCAGCAGGCTACATGTAGATTGGTCACCCTCTTGCATCTCTGATGTCTCTATTAACAGCCAATCCCATTACCTCTGGCCAAACCAATGGAACCATTAACTGATTTGACCATCTACAGCCTTTCTGATTTAAGTATGAAAAATTCCATAGGTGGTCTTTTGGTACCATGAAAAAGGAAAGACCTACACAAGTATGAGTCAGGTTATTTCTTTATTATACTAGAAAACCTATTCAGAAATTTCTCAGAAACTCAACAAGAAATATTCTGTCAAACCAGGGTAGAAGCTCAAATGGTTGAGCCGATGCCATTTCTTTGGGTGGAAACGCGTCTAAATCTTTAATGAAATGAGCAAATATGTTCTTCACTCTTTAAATCAACTCAGGAAGTATTTCTTAGCAACCTACTCTGTACAGAGCAAGGCATTCTGGGAAAGGAATTTCAGCAAAACTCTGCAGTGGGAGTTATAGGGCAGAGGGAGCCCAAACACAGCTTTGGTATCTTTCCATTCGTGGTAGCTCCTTTTTTAGCTTGCCAAATCAAAGAGAAGCTGGAATTTGACACTTAAAAATGAAAACATGTTGAAACGAACCATGACATTCTCTGCAGTCCCTGTTTCTGAAAATGTTGCAGCCCTGGTGAAACAAATTGCACTCCAACCTAGCTTCTCTGGGTTCCTAAGATACTTCTTGACCATTAACCACAATTGGAAGATGCCTTTCTTTCTTCGGTAGCCTCAAATCAAGTGGCCCAAAAGACTGCATACTGGTGGCTACTGGAAATATTCAAAAGCGACATGCCTAGATAGTAGACAGATTCAGTACGGTGATGTTTTCATTCAGTAAATGGACATTGAATAGAACAAAGATTTACTTTATGATGGAAAGAAAATTTATTTGCTAGGTAATTTCAGCGATGTGGAAGCATATCTAGCATTTCTCAACAGTGGCTGGCCCCCCACAAAAGTATCAAGCTGATGAAGTTTGCCTTTAAAGATTTCTACCCAGTCTTCTGCTCTCTCCCTTACTTCCAAATGCCCTGCCTTGGGGTCAACAGCACACTTGTCTGTCAAAAGCTGCTCTTTAATCTGAGTCTTCTGCTACTGGCTGCAGCCAGTTGCTCCTATGACTTTTCTCCAAATCCAATCGATTGGCTGAATGTTTTAGCTTTCCAGCTTAATTCTCCTGTGTCAAGAGGTTTAGTGAAAATACTCTTTAAGATACTCATACTTTGAATTTTGTTGAAAATTCTTTACATCCCCGCAGATAGTCAACTTGGACAAATGTTCCGCGTGCACTTAGAAAGAACGTGCCTTCTGCAGTTGTTGAATGCAGCGTGGTGCCCCAATCTCCACTGTCATTATGGATTGCCTAGTTCTCCTTATAGTGTTCTCAATATTTCTTTAGACATTTGGAAGCTATGTTATTGGGTACATGGAAATTTGGAATCGTTTTATATTCTTAGTGATTGATCCTTTTATTATTATGAAATATCCCTTTTTATCTCTAGTAATTCTCTTGTCTTAAAATTTGCCTTGCATGGCATTTATATATCCACATCCTCTAGCTTTTATTTATGGTATATATCATTATGTTTAATATACTTTTACTTTTAGCCTTCCTGCATATTTATACTTAAGGTGTGTTTCTTGTAAACAATAAGCAGCTTTGGTGTTTTGTTTTAATCACAATCTTTGTCTTTTCATTGGAATAGCACCTACATATTTATACTTAACATTATACTTAAGTTTAAATGTGCTATCCTACAATTTATTTTCCATTTAGTGTTCCTTTTTCTACCTTCCTTGCCATTCTCTGATCATATTGAAATATAAGTATTATATTTTATTATAATAGTGTTTTTAGGATCCCATTTTCTGGGAAAGAGAGGGCAGTGTGGGATCACAGGAGAAGGACATGAAGTCCAGCTTGGGGTGGAGGAGAGGTCTCAGGTAGTGTTTCCTGGAGGGAATTTGAGATCTTTTCTGAGCCATAATCATTTATGGACATGATTGTTATTGTTATTATTATTCCTTGTAAATCTAGCCTCTGCCTCTCTGATGGGAACCAGGATCATAATTGTGACAAACGCACCTTTCTGACCATGGCTGGCACCCTCAACCAGTTAAACTGAGATCTCTAAATTATCCCTGCAGAAGGAGTAGTCATTTAATATAACTCTTGGCAAATAGTGACTGGAAGATTATATTATGGTTTCAGTGCCTCCAGCTGACTGTATTGTCAAAGTTTTTTTTTGTTTTTTTTGTTTTTTTTGTATTTTTCTGAAGCTGGGAACGGGGAGAGACAGTCAGACAGACTCCCGCATGCGCCCGACCGGGATCCACCCGGCACGCCCACCAGGGGGCGACGCTCTGCCCACCAGGAGGCGATGCTCTGCCCCTCCGGGGCATCGCTCTGCCGCGACCAGAGCCACTCTAGCGCCTGGAGCAGAGGCCAAGGAGCCATCCCCAGGGCCCTGGCCATCCTTGCTCCAATGGAGCCTTGGCTGCGGGAGGGGAAGAGAGAGACAGAGAGGAAGGAGGGGGAGGGGTGGAGAAGCAAATGGGCGCTTCTATGTGCCCTGGCCGGGAATTGAACCCGGGTGCCCCGCATGCCAGGCCGATGCTCTACCGCTGAGCCAACCGGCCAGGGCCTTGTCAAAGTTTTTGAACATTGGAGTATCCCTTCCATGCTCCAAAGATTTGCTGAAACACATGTCTGTGTCTTGACCAAGCAGAGTGTGATGAATGACTTGTACGACATCTTCAAATACTCTTGGAAACCATCCAAGCATGAATTCTTAGCTTGCACATTTCTCATCTTTCTCCTTCTGCAATTCTTGTTTATAAAGATTGATGAGGCTAAAACAAATCATAAAAAATATTGTTTGTCTTCATTTGAATTTTCCCAGGAGAAGATAAGGTTTCAAGTGCAAATGGTGAATTTGGAAGGTGCGGAGAGCAGCAGCAGGAGGCTGGGGCAGGCAGAGAAGGAAGGACAGCAGCCAATAAAGGGGGCTTTCTCGGGGCAGCTACCGCGGTGGGTAACTGGAGTTTCATTCTAATGAGGAACTCTGTTGGCAAGTAGAGGGCACATGCCTTGAGTTCTCTCATCCAAGGGGCATGAGGTCTGGGGTATTAATACAGTCCTCAGTTGAAGGCTTCTTCCAAGAGAGGTTGCACTTGCAGCTGGCCTGCAAGGTGTGGGCAGAGGAGCCCCAGGGAACCTGGAGAAAGCCCTCACATAGAAGATGCAGATACTGGCACCTGGAAGTGGGCTGGGATTCTTTGAAGTGGGGAGTCTTAGGGATATGTAGCAGGCCATTGTCACTTCTGGCTCTTCACACTGTGCCCAACACACACCAGTCCTTATAGAATAAGTTCTTTAAAAAAAAATCCCCCTTTTGGATCTTTAAGTAAGAAACATGTTTGAATTGCTCAAGCTACAGTCCTGTCTGCCCTCTCCCTGAACTGTACAGCAGCAACTCAGGAGTAATTCAAGATAGTCCCTGGGGCCATCTTTTCTTAGCCAGTCGGCTTCTGCTCTGAGCTAGCTAACTTTACTGCTTTTGTCCTGGCCCATTTCCAACCAGTCTGGGGAAAAATTCACTCTTTTCATGGAAGAAAACAATTATTGGGCAGCTCCTCTATGCCAGGCACAGAATATTGCTCCCAGCAGAGCAGTCAAACCCAGTATGGTTATATTTCTTTGTATTCTTTCACCATTTACTAATTGCCTCCTCACTCCTGCAGATTTGTATCACAACAAAGCCATGGTCAAGGGCACTCACGCCACTACTGTTGTGCCTAACTTTGAGTTCTACCCCTAGAATTTCCCAACAGAAATTCCTAAAACTATTATATTTGCCCTCAGAAATATGGCAGTATGGCACAAAAGATTAGAATAATAAAATAGTAGAGTTCGTGACTATTTACAACTTTATGTTATAAAATCATCATTTGTCAACCCTAGCCAGTTGGCTCAGTGGTAAAGCATTGACCCAGCGAGTGGATGTCCCAGGTTTGATTCCTAGTCAGGGCACACAGGAGAAACACCCATCTGCTTCTCCACCCCCACCCGTCTTGCTTCTATCTTTCTCTCTTCCCCTCCTGCAGCCATGGCTCAGTTGGAGCGAGTTGGCCCAGGGCACTGAGGAAGGCTCCATGGCTTCTGTCTCAGGTGCTAGGAAGAGCTCAGTTGCTGAGCAATGAAGCAACGCCCCAGCTTAGCAGAGCACTGCCCCCTACTGGGATATCCAGGTGGATCCTGGTCAGGGCGCATGTGGGAGTCTGTTTCTGCCTTTCCTACTCTCACTGAATTTAAAAAAAAAAAGTAAATAAAATAAAATCATCATTTGTTTTATAAACCATATTGTATTTGCATTACAAAATGTGCCTTCTCTTAAATGATCAGAGTTTTCCTTTTAAAGTTAAAAATCTAAAATAGCCATTAAAAATAACAAAATTTGTGTCAGGAAAATGAATGTATGCAGTCCATGTTCTCAAACAAAAGTATCAGATAACTAGAAACTAATAATACAAGATAAAATAAATTGTATGTATTCTCTTTTGAATAATTATTAGATTAAGAAAGAAATCAAGGAAATGAAGACTGTCAATTGAAAAATAATGAGAATCAGACTAATTCATATTAAAAATGATAGAATATCCATAAAGTTGTGCTCAAGTAATCTGTAGCAATGAACAGATTATATTTTTAAAAGTAAAAGCAACAAAATACATTCTCAACTTTAAAAAAATGAAGAGAAGAAAAATGTAGCCAAGGAAGCAAAAATAATAATAATAGTAACTTAAACTCATTAGAGTAAAAAATAAATCAACCAGCAGCAGAAAAGTGATGGCATAGTTAGATGATGAATCCCAGGAAAGCGTCTTTAAAAAGAAACAAGAAAATGAACCAGCTGCTGGAAAATCTAATTTTAAAAATCCCATAATCAAAATAGAAAAGAAAATAAAAGGGATAGAATTTATAGAGAAGTTTAAAAAATTGTAATATAATAAAATATGTATTTTATTTTTAATAAATTTGAAAACCATTGAAATAGAAATTTTATTAAGAAATTTAGATAGACAGAATTGATTAACTCAATAGGAATTATCTGGTTAAATCACGTTAAAAAGCAATTAAGAAAGTTGCTAAAAAGTTATCCCATCAACCTGGTCAAAATGGTAGAATAGGTAAAACATTGTGCTCACTTCCTCCCCTGACAACATCAAAATTACAACTGAATTATAGAAAAAATTAACCTAAGGAATCATCAGGAGACTAGCTGAACATAAGTCCTATAACTAGGATGTAAAGAAGCCATGTGGAAATTGAGGGTGGAGGTATGAAGATGTGAAATGGAGGGGTTAATATCTCTAGTAAAATATTAAATGAAACTGGGCATCCTTATTGTGTTCCTAATTTTAGTATTTGTTAATTTCTTAAAAAAAATTTTTCCCCAAATTTAAAATGAGTTAGTCCTGGCTGGTTTGCTCAGTGGTAGAGCGTGTGGATGTCCCAGGTTTGATTCTTGATCAGGGCATACACTAGAAGTGATCATCTGCTTCTCCACCCTTCCCCCTCTTGCTTCTCTCTCTTTCTCTCTCTTCTCCTCATGCAGTCATGGCTCAATTGGAGCGAGCTGGCCCAAGGTGCTGAGGATGGCTCCATGGCCTCTACCTCAGGTACTAAGAAGAGCTCGATTGCTGAGCAATGAAGCAAAGTCCCAGATGGTCAGGTCATCACTCCCTAGTGAGTTTGCTGGTGGATCTCAGTCAGAGTGCATGCGGGAGTCAGTCTCTGTCTCCCCTTCTTTCACTGAAGAAAAATAAATAAATAAATAAATAAATAAATAAATAAATAAATAAAATGAGTTAAATGCCTTTTTAGCATCAATATGTTAAAACAATTTTCTTCTAAAATCTCTTAATCCATTAAAATATTAAACCATCCTTCCATTTCTGGAATAAATCCTTCTTGTTTATACTATTATTCTCTTGTTGAGCTATTTGGTTCTAATTGCTGTTATTATATTTAAAACTTTGATAGGTATATTGACAAGTGAGATTAATGTGTAGTTTTTCTTACGCAGTTCATTCTAGGTTTTGGTGTCAATGCTATATTCATTTTATAAAAATAACTCGGAATTTCCTCTTATGTCCTGGATAGGTTCAAACAGCATTATAATGATCAACTTTTACAGGGTTGGTAGAATTCTCATGTGAACTGGCTTGTGTGTATGTTCTATGAGTTGATGGATGCTTAGTCTCATAAAATTTTTCTTTATTTCTATAACAAAAATTGATCCATATGTTTTTGGTTCATATGGTATTTGTGTTTCTTGAGATAAGTTTTGGTGAATTATATTTTCTACAAAAATCATTTATTTCATTCAGATTTTTATTTGCATTTGCATATTTAAAATCTACTTGCATAGAATTGTGCAAATAGTCTGATTTTGAAAAAAATGTACTGTGTTGCTGAGGTTATTTCTCTTTTGCCCTTTCTTATTTTGTTTGTACTTCCTCCCTTTTTGCTTGATTAAATTGTCTACTTGTCAATCTATTTTACTAATTTTTTTTAAAAGAAAAAGACTTTAATTTGTTATTTCTACCATTTTTCTAACTTATTAATTTCTGCTTTTATCATTATGAAGTCCTTTTATTTTATTTTGTGTGTTTTCCCCTATTTTTTAAGTTGTATATTTAATGCGTTGATATTTCTGTTTTATTTTCCTTAATATAAATATTTAAGGCTAACAATTTTCTCTCTTTTCTGCCCTGTTTTTGACCCAGAGTGTTTATTTTAATTATCATTATTTTCTGGAAATAATGAGTGTCTTAGCTCAAGCTGCTATAACAAAATATCATAAACTGTGCAGCTTATCAATGATAGAACTATTTCTCACAGTTCTGGAGTTTGGAAATCTGAAGCCATGGTGCCAGTACGGTGGGGTTTGCAGATGGCTGACGTCTCTTTGCATCTTTACATGGCAGAAAGAGGGGGAGCTGGTTCTCTGGCTTCTTTTAAGGGCACTAATCCCATTCATGAGGGGTCCACTCCCATGACCTAATTACCTCTCAAAGTACTCACCTTCAAATACCATCATATTGGGGTTAGATTTTGACATATGAATTTTGAGAGGACACAAACATTCAGTCCACAGCAATAGATAAACATAAATGCACTTTCAAATCCCCTGGGTATTTTGTAAAATGCAGACCCTGACTTAGTAGGTCTGGTGTATCTGTGGTTCTGCATTTCTTTTTTTTCTTTTTTCTTTTTGTATTTTTCTGAAGCTGGAAACAGGGTGAGACAGACAGACTCCCGCATGCGCCCGACCGGGATCCACCCGGCACGCCCACCAGGGGCGATGCTCTGCCCCTCCGGGGCGTCGCTCTGTCGCGACCAGAGCCACTCTAGCGCCTGGGGCAGAGGCCAAGGAGCCATCCCCAGCGCCCGGGCCATCTTTGCTCCAATGGAGCCTTGGCTGCGGGAGGGGAAGAGAGAGACAGAGAGGAAGGAGAGGGGGAGGGGTGGAGAAGCAGAAGGGCGCCTCTCCTGTGTGCCCTGGCCGGGAATCGAACCCGGGACTTCTGCACGCCAGGCCGACGCTCTACCACTGAGCCAACCGGCCAGGGCCTGTGGTTCTGCATTTCTTACAAGCCCAAGGGGATGCAGATGCTTCTGTCCATAGACTATTATTTGAATAACAAGAGTTTAAAGGTTTTTAAAAATTGTGAGGGGTTCTTTCTGGTATTGATTTCTAGTTCTATTGCAATGTGATTAGAAAATGCTATCACTTTATTTCTGCTTCTTGGAATTTATTAAGTTTTTCTTAGTAAAATATGGTGTCAGTTATCATGAATGACTATGTGTGTTTGTCGTGAAGATGTACTCACTTTATTAGGATACAGAGTTTCATCTATATCTACAGTATTGGTTATTTTGTTTACAATTTTATATCTTTAGTTAATTTTTCTCTACTTAATCTGTATTGGACCAAGGATGTTAGATTAAAATCTTAATATATTATCACTGTTTTGGGTTGAACATTTTTGTTTTCACATTGTTATGCTTATATAAATATCTATCACAACTGAGCACTGCATATACTACAATAATGTTTCTTTTCTTACTTTTTGTTTGTTTGTTTGTTTGTTTTACAGAGACAAAGAGAGAGTCAGAGAGAGGGATAGATAGGGACAGACAGACAGAACGGAGAGAGATGAGAAGCATCAATCATCAGTTTTTCCTTGCAACACCTTAGTTGTTCATTGATTACTTTCTCATATGTGCCTTGACCGTGGGGCTATAGCAGATGGAGTAACCCCTTGCTCAAGCCAGTGACCTTGGGTCCAAGCTGGTGAGCTTTTGTTCAAACCAGATGAGCCTGTGCTCAAGCTAGCAACCTCGGGGTCTCGAACCTTGGTTCTCCGCATCCCAGTCCAACGCTCTATCCACTGAGCCACCGCCTGGTCAGGCCTTTTTGTTTTTCTTGAAGTTAATAATTGCCTTGCTTTTAATTTCCTTAGACTTTTTTTCACCCTTTGTGTATGTGTGTGTGTGTGTGTTTGTGTGTATGTGTGTGTGTGTGACAGAGACAGAGAGTCAGAGAGTGGAACAGATAGGGACAGAAAGGAAGGGAGAGAGATGAGAAGCATCAATCATCAGTTTTTCATTGCAACACCTTAGTTGTTCATTGATTGCTTTCTCATATGTGCCCTGACCGGGGGGCTCCAGCAGACCGAGTGACCCCTTGCTCGAGCCAGCGACCTTGGGCTTAAGCTGGTGAACCTTGCTCAAACCAGATGAACCCACGCTCAAGCTGGTGACCTTGAACCTGGGTCTTTTGTGTCCCAGTCCAACGCTCCATCCACTGAGCCACCGCCTGGTCAGGCTTTCTTTCACCTTTTGCTAACTCTCCCCACATCTTCCAATAGCTTCTCAAAATAATTTTCCAAAAGATCAATTACATCAAGTAGCCTACAGTTTTGTTTTGTTTTTTCTTGGAGATACAGCCTCTTGGAACCTCCATTCTCCTTTTCTTTGAGTTGGTAATACATCTGGCCTAATGAGCAGTTGTAGTACTGAGACTTCTCATGACTATCATTTTGAAATTCCCTTTGCCATTCTTCTGGATTGGATTCACTGTTTCTTGGATCTCAGCTCCTCTCATGACTTGATTTAGTCTCTCAGTTTGATGGAACACAGGGTGGAGGCTTGATCAAGAGGACAAGCATGGAATCTGGCTGCTAGTGCTTGGGAACTTGGCCTGCAGGCTCTGGACAAATAAAATAACATCATCACACTGCAATAGTAAACAACTTGTCTACAAAAAGAAAAGAGCGTGATGTGTAGAGAATATTTGGATCAGGTTATTCAGAAGGCAAAAACATTTGAGAAAATATATTGTTTTTATAGATAGCTTCCATCTAGGGCTTTTTCACCTCCAGAGTCAACTCTGTCTGTCAACATTTGGTGTGTTTAGTTCAAGCACTAAGCACCTAAAGTCACAGTTGGACTGCCTCGGTTGTGTGTGAGCTTGTCAGAGCCCTGGACTGCAGAGGCTTTTGTAGGAATCTGTGACTATTTGGTTAGCACAATACCTGAGTAGAGACAGCCTTGCTCTGTTCCTAATTCATTGTCTCTCCAGTGCTCCTGCAGACAGGCAAACAGTTTTATTCTCTTTGGAAACTTCCAAGAGACATGGGTGTTTCCATCAATTGAGCTGGACTGTAACAACCCCCTCCCAAGCAAAGTTCCTGGGCAATTATTTAGACACTTATTCGAGCTTCTGATATTGTCCCCAGATTTAGAAGAAGTTGAGTCTTCATTCTCAGAAAGTTGATTTATTCCTTAAATCCAACTTGGACAAACTGGGCCCCCAGAAAGAAAGTGTCAATGTGATGGAGAAAGTGTCAGGACAGGGGAAACACTCCATCAGTGTGAAATACAGGATGAAGATAACAAGAGAGCATGGAACTTCCATAAAATATCAAGGAGTTGCTTAATAGGCCAAAAGTAGAGACACTCGGCAATAAATACTGTTGAAATAAAGTGTGGGCTGGTCCTGCCCTCTGCAGTGCCCGTGGAATGTGGAGAGGCTTGACCCTGCTGAAGGAATTCACCTACAGGCATTGGGAATGTGACCCGCAGTCACTCACTGGAGGATCAGAGGCTAAAGGGCATAGTTCCTCCCCTTCAAGAATTAACACGCTAGGAGGAAAAACAGACAATTTAGCACAGAAGATTAAATAAAACCACTGCTACAAGAAAGAAGAAAAATTCCTTTGACTGGGAGATCAGGAAGACTTCACAGTAGGGATGGCGTCTAAATTGAATCTAAAAGAGAAAGACTAAGAATTTGTGAGAAAATGAGGCAAGAGGCATTCATAGCTGAAGAAAACATTAGCCCAAGAACTGAAGTGTGAAAGGGCCTATCGGATAGGCCCTATCCCATTTGCTAAATTGCTTAATGGCCTGATTGTCGGGGGAAAGCCCCAAAAGTCTAAACTCAGGATTGATTCTGAAGAACTGACATGTAGCCTTATCCAAGCTCATTAGAGCTTTAATAGGAGCAAAGCAGATGCTTCCAGTAGTGGTGGGCCGGAATAAAATTCACACCCCTTCTTGAACAGGGCCTCTTTTTATAGGAGGTTAATAGTGTAAAGGGGGTTAGTAGCAAAGCCAAATGGTGGGTAGTCATGTCGACCACCAGAAAGAACTAATGCATTTCTAAGTTAAAAGATAATGCCAGGCAGTGATTACACCCCATATATTCATTACTCTCCCTCCCGGGGTAGATGTTTGTCTTTGGGTGGCAGCATTCTGGCTCTCTAAACAGTTGGCCCAGCATGATGTTGTAGAGTCACAGAGAGCATTCAGTGAGGGCACAGCATTACCCAGAAGCCTCTGCTGCTAGAGCCATGTTGCATCTCTGTAGTGAGTTCCCTTACACTGATGTACCTGGAGCCAGGAAGTCAGGAAATGAAGCCAGGAAAAAAGGTTGAGACAAGGAAAAGAGGACAATCTTGCAAGAACTTTGAATTCTATTTTCAGGGCCTTTGATTTTAGGACATGTAGCGTTTTTGATTATTTATTGAGGGACTTAGGGCATTACTAGAGTTGTGTTTTGGAAAGAGCATTCTGGAAAAAGTCTGAAGAAAGAAAGAGTTGGAGGAAAGAAGCCTGCTTAGGAAGGCAGGGCCATTGGATCACGTACTTTTTGCAACAAACTCCTAAGAGATGTTGACGCCTCTGGTCCTTGTACTGTACTTTGAGTAGCAGCAAGCTGTAGATTATAACCAAATAACCAAGGAAAATGGAGAAGGCAACTCAGGGGAAAGACAGAGAGGCAAGTAACTGTGAAATTTTATGCTAAAGTAAAATGCATCTTCCAGAGAAACATAAGAAAATGCAAAGGCCAAGGCCTGGGACTCTCAAACTTGGCTGACAAACTTGGAATCACCCACAGCTCTCTTAACACTACTGGTGACTGGGCCCCATCCCAAGAGATTCTGATGTAAATGGTCTTGGGTGCCAGCAGGGTGTCAGGATGTGGACAAGCTCTCCAGGTGATTCTACTGCGCAGCCAGGGGTTGAGAACCATGAGTTAGTTCTTACCAGGTATGATGACTGATAGTTGTTCATTTAATGTTTTGAAATAATTATTGAAATTATGTTTACCCAACAATTCTCAGAGTCAGGCATGTAAGTTGATACCATTTTCATCTCTAACCTTAGATAAGACCTTCATTTTCCTTTTCCTTTGTTAATATAATTTAAGCTTTTGTCATCTAAATTATAGACACTATTACTACATCTAAATTACTACACTATTTTTAATATTAGAGCACTTTTGTTTCAAGAATCTTCTTGTCCTTTATTTCAATTCTAGAAACAGATGTAGTTTTCAGGTTCTTACTTTTTAATGATTTCTGTGTCATCAATATTCTTTTACCATGGTTTCCTCAATATTATGTTTTGTATCTAGAAAATACCTTTATGACATTTGTTTTCAAGAAGGCTGACATATTTTGTGAATCCTTTTGTGATAGTTAATGTTATGTGTCAAGTTGACTAAGCTATGATGCCCAGTTGTTTGATTAAATATTAGTCTAGATGTTGCTGTGAAAGTATTTTGTAGTTGGTATTACTATTGACAATCTGCAGATGTTAAGTAAAGCAGATTACTCACTACCACATGGGTGGGCCTCATCCAATCAGTTGAAAGCCTTAACAGCCAAAACTGAGATTCCTCCAAGAAAAAAGAATTCTGCTTCAAGACTATATAATACAGAAATTCTACCTGCGTTTCCAGCTTGCCAACCTACCTATAGATTTCAGACTTGCCAGGCCCCACAATTTCATGGGCCAATTCCTTAAAATAAACCCTGAGTGATATACCTTGCATGTCCCAGCCATGTCTTTTTATAGCTATGAAATATGAACAATTTTCTGAGTAAAAAATTCCTAGGCTACAATTTGCAACCACTGTGCACTTCTAACCTTGGGTGTTGGGGGGCAGTAGTGAAGCAGCCTGGCATTTGCTTTTTGGTGGGTAATCTGATATTTAGGCCTGGAGGCTTATAGAATATTTATTCTCTTAAGAGCTAAAAGTTTTTGCCAAGAACTCTTTAATTTGGGGTATTTTCCATTCATATTCCTTGGAACTTATGTGAGCCTTTTTAATATGCAATACTTGGATCTGTCTTTAGTTAAGGAATTTTTTTCCATTAATATTTCCTTGATTCTAAGATGATGTCAATTGAAACTGATCACTGGCTAGTTTTGGGGTGGGGGGATGGCAGGCAAATTATAAGATATAAGGGCCCTGGCTGGTTGGTTCAGAGGTAGAGCTTTGGCCTGGTGTGTAGAAGTCCCGGGTTTGATTCCCAGTCAGGACAGACAGGAGAAAAGCCCATCTGCTTCTCCACCCCTCCCCCTTTTGCTTCTCTCTCTTCCCCTCCTGCAGCAATGGCTCAATTGGAGTGAGTTGGCTCAGGTGCTAAGGATGGCTCCATGGCCTCACCTCAGGCCTTAAAATAGCTTAGTTGCCAACCAACAGAGCAACCCCAGATGTGCAGAGCACTGTCCAGTGGGGGGTTTGCCAGGTGGACCATGGTCAGGGCTCATGGGAGTCTGTCTCTCTGCCTCACTGCCTCTCACTTAAAAAAAAAGATATAAGATGCATTTTAGTTTCAGATAGATTGAAATGGGGGATTATAATTCAGAAAATATGAAAAATTGATTTTAGCGCCATTTGGTTTAGTCTTTTCTTTAGGATTTCCCTTGCTTGGAGAGTCCATTCTCCATCCTCTGTTTCTATTTATTCTCTTTTGTTATTTTCATCTCATCTCTTTTCTGTTTCCTTAGATTTGCACATTGTATCACTTATTCATGTATATCTTTAAGTAAGCTAAGCTCTTTACTACCTTTGAACATAATTTTAAGTTCAGCATTTGTAGAATTATTTAAAGGATTTAAATCCTTCTCGATCTCATACATTTCCCACTATTCTCATCCAGGTGTCTTTGCATAATTGCCTATAATTAATCATGGAGAGATTGCTAATCTCTCCATGATTTTTGTCCAGAAAAACAGAAGCCTTGTCTTCACACATGCTTCTGAGAATAACACACAGTTCCCGGAATTTTTTTCAGGATACTGTGGTGATCATTTTCAGAGCTGGGTTCGTTCTCTGCCTCTTCTGGGTATGCTGGTCCCTTTTCTCAGCTCTGCTCTAGTTTTTGCATAGACCCTGTCTTTCTCATTTCTGACTGTTTGATTCCATCTTTAGCCACAGGTAGTCTGCATGTTCTCTAACTCCTTATTTCTTTGTTAGTTCAGTCCTTTCTCAGAATCACAACTGAGGTAAGGCTTATATGTAGGCTCCTGGTCAAATTCTCCATTTCCATAGCCTCTCCCCTCATATGCCTCCCTCTCCCACAGCTTCTTACCCTCCTCCTTTCATTGTCTGGTCTCTGGAAGTCTGAGGCAATACTGACAAGCAACCCACATGTCTCAGAATGCACTGCTCTTGGGGCACTTCCTCATTTTGTCACAAGGGCCCCTACCAATGGACTTCAAGCGATTCCCCAGAAAGTAAAAAATGGCCCCAACAGCTGGCAGCTGGCAGCTAAAAGTGAGGCTAAAGCAAAGTGTTCCCGAATGAACATAAACAATATTCACAGAATATAAACAAAAATCAGACAAGGCCACTCTGAGACCATGCCTGAAATAAGGCAGAGACAAGGCTATACCACAATCACAGAAAGAAATATTTCTCTTTCTCCTCTGGCTGATAGGAGTCACTGCTATTTCTTTACCAATGACAGCTCTCTAGCCCTGCTTCAGTCCTCCCACCCACCAGAGAAAAGACATAAAGACACCCAAGCATCCAATTGCCTGCACTTTCCACTCTCCACTTCCTGACATACCCAACCCAAACCTGACTCCCTACTTCTTTCAACCTTCCTAAGAATCACTCAGTACAAATCTGAAAACTATAATAAATAAAGGCCTCTTAACATGATGTCCCATGGGTCCCGTTGTGTGCTCTCTCCCTTGAGGCAACAGTTGAATAAACCTAACTTCGTGTGGCCACAGGTGTTTTTCTGGTGGTGTCTGGTTGGTGAGCTTCCACATCCTGAAAGACAATCGCTTCTTTGGTTATTATAACTGATGTGTGATGTTGAATATTTTGTATTAATAAGGGGTAATTACATGTAATCAACCTTTTAGTAATTTGGTGTGTGACTAGAATATTCTGAAGATTAAGGTTTGGGGTTCTTCTCTGAAACATGGCTGACACACGGATAATTGCAGAGTTCTGCCCTGTGTGCTGAGACGCGGTCTTTGTTGTCTGCGCGGCGTCAGTGCTGGGAGCTGGGTGGCTCTGCTTCCGAGTTAGCTGGGCTGCCTGTTGGCTGGGGCGTCTCAACTCTCCTTCGCCTCCTCCATCCTCCAATAGGCTTGTTCTCATGTTCTTTCTATTCTATTGGCCGAATCAAGTCACAAGACTAGCCCAGTATTCCAAATGAGTGGAGACTACAAAGTTACAGGACAAAACCAAGGCGGCCATTAATTAAAGCTATCATTGCTATTGTTTGACCTTGAAGTGTCTTGTCTGTAAAACGGAGGAAATAATACTAACCACAGAGTTTTGTCATGAGTTTATATATGTAAAAAATGAGTTAACATATACAAAATGTTAAGACCAGTGCCTGGTACCCTTGGGCGCTTTATAAATGTTTGATTGTTATTATCGCCTTGAGTTGGTTGCAATTTTCTATTAAGGAACTTCTTGCTTGGTTTTATTTAATTATCTATTTCTATGGTCACTTTGTTAACTTTGCAGTAGGTAGTCATGCAGATTTTCATCACTAATGTTCTGGCTGACTGTTTCCCATGGTCAGAGCTGAAGATATATATGCATTTGGACTCATACAAAATCATCCATTTTCTCATTACTAAAACAGAGGCATATGTAATTTCCCTTGAATTTTCTTGCTCCGTGTCACTTTATTAGATGTGCTTCCCCTGAACTTGTATTAGTTGAGTACCTTCCAACAAAATGTCAAGGTATGTGTAATAAAATTACTGCATTATTTTAAAGTGCCTAAGGCATAGTATTATAATGTAAAATCTGATATAAGCTTAAATGGCAACTTTGGGGTTTTCCCCCCTCTCTAATGCTTGGTGGGGTTCTCTTCTCCGCTGGCCAGTGGGATTGGGAGGAATAGCTTGGCCAATGGGGTCTGTGAAAGGCATCCCTTCAAATTGTATAGTGCACAGCCTGTGTGACTATACACAATAGTCCTGGGACCGTTGCTCAATATAAGCAAGCTTTGGTCAAAGCTAAAGAACTCCACATTAAGAGCAGCTTCAAATGTAATGCTCACTGTGCCATACCCCCGAGGAGTCCATTCATTTCACTGGTTGTTTTTCAGAATGTGTGGCGAATGCTGCTAGCACAGGCTCCTCGATGCAACCAGCAATCACACAGAGATCTGAACACCTTTCAGATCATTTGCCTCTCAGTATGACTTGCTCGCATTGCACAGAGCTTGGCCAGCTCCAGCCAGCTTTCTTAAATGCGCCGCCTGCGATGCTCCCCAGGGCCGGCAGGGTTATCAACAGACACGCCAGACTGGACGGCGTGGGCAGGGTAGTAGCACGTTTTAGTCCTCCAGCTGAGACCCAGCCTCTAACCCCAGGCTTGCACAATGCCCATTCACCATAGTTTTTCTTTTTCAAAAGCAGAGAAAAGTTAAGAAAAAAAAGAAATAGGCAGGTCTGAAACCAACAGCAGGCTATTTCTAAAGATAAAAAGACTGTTTGGGGACTGGTGGGATGCAAATATTAAACCTCCCAAAACAAGCCTCTTAGAGTTACTGTTTGGGAAGATGAAAAACCTTTTAAATTGTTCTTCAAATAGCGTGTTTTTCTTCAACCTTATATAACTGCAAAAATGACTGGACACTTTGGACTATCCATTTTTTCAATCTTTCCCAAATGAAATCACCTTTGGTAGAGAACCAAGCATGGAAATTTTCAGCTCAAAAGAATGACTCTGTAAAATCATGGAGCAATTTAGAAAAACTGGCAGAAAGGAAACGTGTCTGAGGCCAGAGGTAGTAACACTGGTGGGTCTGACATGGGTGGGGAATGAGCTGTTGTGAACAAATACATTCTGTCTGATGAAGCATAATCTATTATTGTTTTGTATGGAAATTCATCAGTGTTTTTGTTGTTAACTTTAAAATAATGCAGTGCAAGTATATATTTTGGGGAAATTAATTTGGGGACGACAAATTCACGTTTAATTTGTTTTTGTCATACAATGGAAAAGAAATATGGGAGATTGAATTCCAGAGATTTGGAATCTTTTAAAAAATATTTTCAATATATATGAGAGTAATGTTTAAGCCTACTTATACATCCAAAAATAATTAGCTGAATTTTAAGAAATTGAGTTTCTTATCATCAAAAAAAAAAAAGAAAATACTGATAAAAGTAGAAAATAAAAACAGCATGTGGCCAAGTACCAGAAATAACCAATGTTACTATTAGTTTTTATCCTTAGTGTCTGTGTTTGTGTGTATGTTTAACTGTAACTTTAGTTATTTTTACAAAAATGGGGTTATATTTTACAAATTCTTTTTTTTTTAATTTACTTATTGATTTCAGCAAGAGAAGAAGGGAGAAAGAGAGAGAGTTGATCAGTTTATTTTGCTACATTGACCTATCACTCCACCAGAAGCAAATATCAAGTAGGATTGGGGATTGAACCGGCAACCTCTGTGCTTTGGGACGATGCTCTAGCAGAGCTATCCAGCCAGGGCTTTACAAATTCTTTCATAACTTTCTTTTCATATAAGATTTTTTTTTTAACAGAGACAGAGAAAGTCAGAGAGAGGGATAGACAGGGATGGAGAGATGAGAAGCATCAATCATTAGTTTTTCATTGTGCATTGCGACACCTTAGTTGTTCATTGATTGCTTTCTCATATGTGCCTTGACCACGGGCCTTCAGCAGACCAAGTAACCCCTTGCTCAAGCCAGTGACCTTGGGTCCAAGCTGGTGAGATTTTGCTCAAACCAGATGAGCCCACACTTAAGCTGGCAACCTCGGGGTCTCGAACTTCGGTCCTTGGCATCCCAGTCCGACGCTCTATCCACTGTGCCACCGCCTGGTCAGGCTCATTTAAGATTTTAATATTGGTTCTAAGTAAACCCAGGTCCCAGAACTATGTACTTTCCCCCCAACTGTGGATATCACATTTTATGCTCTTTGATGAGCTCAGTTAATCACTTTATTTTGCTACATTGACCTATCACTCCACCAGAAGCAAAGTACTTAACTGAATTTTTTGTATTATCTTAATTTTTAAGGTAAGTAAAATCTTCATAACTCTTATTATTTCTTTTCTTGTGTATTCGTTCCTGATATTCTTCTAATGGACTTTTAGATCATTTTATTGAGGTTTACGGAAAAAAATTTTTGATTGAAGAAATAGATGTTAAATGTATAGGTCAATTTTGGGGAAAACTGGCCTCCTTACAAATTTATCCTACCATCCCCACAACATTATATAACCCTTCATTTCTTAAGTTTTTTTTTTATATCCCTTGGTAGTTTTCTAGGTATACTTACATGCAGATGCTGCCTACTGGGGCTTCTTTGCTCTGGATTATTTAGCATTTTGTTTCTTTTTAAAAATAAAATGTTTTTATTACATTTTCTTTTGATTTTTAACATATATGTATATTTTTAGAAGAATATAAGAGAACTTAGTTTCTTTTCTTAATTTTCAGGCCCACACTTCCCAGGAACAAAAACTCTAAGTTTACTTGTAGTTTTTATGGTGCTATACTCTATAGATCAAAATAATATGCTTTTAAAAATTTCTTTATATATTAGCTTTGAACTATGTTTATTAATGGACACTGCCATCTTTATGTCCTTACCTCTCTTATGCACTCAATATTTGGTTATCATATTATGCACAGTTTTTGAATCATTTAAGTTTCCTCTTCTGTGAAATGCCTGCTGTTTATTCCCTCATTCCCACCCACCTTTCTTATTGGTTGTATAAATTCCTTATATGTTCTAGATACTAATCCTTTGTAGTTTATGTGAGTTACGAATATCTTATCCTAGCTTTTGGTTGTTTTTTCATTCACCGGTGTTTATTTTGTTTTGTTTTGTATTTTTCCAAAGTTAGAAGCGGGGAGGCAGTCTGACAGACTCCTGCATGTGCCCCACCAGGATCCACCCAGCATGCCCACTAGGGGGCGATGCTGTGCCCATCTGAGGCATCGCTCTGTTCTGGCCAGAGCCATTCTAGTGCCTGAGGTGGAGGCCATGGAGCCATCCTCAGCGCCCGGGCCAACTTTGCACCAGTGGAGCCCTGGCTGCAGGAAGGGAAGAGAGAGATAGAGAGGAAGAAGAGGGGTAAGGCTGGAAAAGCGGATGGCCGCTTCTCCTGTGTGCCCTGGCTGGAAATAGAACCCAGGACTTCCACACATGGGGCCAACACTCTACCGCTGAGCTAACCGGCCAGGGCTTTACCAGTGTTTTTTAATGAAAACAAGTTCTTGATTTTAATGTATATAAATTTATCAATCTTTTTGTGTTTTTTGTGATTTTTTTTTTTATTTAAGAAATTCTTAACTATTCCCAGATCATATTGTTTATAAAAGTTGTGTCATTTACTTTTCACAACTCTGGCTTTATTCTGCTTGGAACTGATTTTGGTGTATGTTGTGGGGGTACAAATTCAATTTTTTATTTTCTACATGGAAAAACAATGGTGTATTCAGAAATGCAAACTTCTCCATATTTAGGAATTCAGACTCTCCACTACTCTTCAACGGCCACTGGGGACGTGAATGAGATTCCATATTACTGTGGGTCTGCTTCTCAGTTCTCTATTCTGATCTTTTGCTATGCATCTCTATCCCCAAACAAACATCATCTGACCTTTATTACTATAGTACTGGAATAAATCTTTTCTTTTTCTCTGTGAGAAGAGAGGAATTAAAGAAACAGACGCCTACATATGCCCCAACTGAGATCTACCTGGCAACCCCTGTCTGGGGCTGATGCTTGAATTAACCCAGTTATCCTCAGCACCTGGAGCGACTCTTGAACCAATTAAGCCACTGGTTGCGGGAGGGGAAAAGAGAGAGAAGGGAATAAGAGAGGGGAAGAGAAGAAGATAGTTGCTTCTCATGTGTGCCCTGACCAGGGATGGAGCCCGGGATGTCCACATGTGGGGCCAACACTTTATACACTGAGCCAACTGGCCAGGGTCTGGAATAAATCTTGATACCTCCCTACCTTGTTCTTCTTCAGGACAATGTAAGCTGTGATTTGCCCTTTGTTTTTGCATATACATTTTAGAATTACCAAATTCCATGAACTAAAATTGCATTAAACGTATAGAAGAATTTGTGGAGAATTTTCCTCTTCATGACATTCAGTCCTTCTATTCATAAACATGACATCTTTCCATTTATTTAGGTTAGTATGATAATATCTTTAAATAAAGTTTTATACTTTCTCCGTTTTTGCACATCATTGGTTAGATCTATTCCTAGATGTTGTTACTTTCATAATTGGCATCTTTAGTATTTTGACTATTCATCTAGAACCTTTCCAAATACTCTTATTTTTAATAATCTGTTATCTGAAGATACTTTTACTTTTTTTAACATAGACAATTTTAAATATAATATTTTGTTTCTCCCATTTCAGTTGGTATACATTTAACTTATTTTTCTTGAGTTAATTCACTGGCTAAGACTTCCAGTACAGTATTGAATACGAAAGAAGAGATACGGCATGTTGGTTTGCCATTTTACAGATGGTTTTAATCAGGTTAAGGAAGTTTCTACTTTGCTTAGAGCTTCTAAGAACAAATAGGTTTGTAATTTTAGCAAACGCTTTTCTTTCACAGTCTTTATCCTTTCATTTGTTAAGGGATTTTCTCACGTTAAATCTCCTTGTATTCCTGGAGGTAAAACCAAGTTGATCATAACATTTTCTTGAATTTGGCTTGACAACTTTTTGTTTAAGATTTTGCAAATAAGTCCATGAGTGAATTTAATCAATAATATTTCTTTCTTACCTGTCTTCACTTGGTTCTGGTATCAAAGTTATACTTGCATCATAAAATTCATTAGAAAATGTTCCCAATTTTTCTATCATTTAAAAGAGTTTGAAGTAAGATTGAGATTATCTATTACTTGAATGTTTGATAAAACTTAACTTTAAAAGATTCAGAATCTAGCCTGACCAGGTGGTGGCCCAATGGATAGAGCATTGGACTGGGACACAGAGAACCCAAGTTTAAAACCCTGAGGTTGCCAGCTTGAGCATGGGCTCATCCGACTTGAGCACGAGCTCACCACCTTAAACTCGGGGTTGCTGGCTTGAGCGTGGGATCATAGACATGACCCCATCATCACTGGCTTGAGCCCAAGGTTGCTGGCTTGAGCAAGGGGTCACTCACTCTGCTGTAGCCCCCTGGTCAGGGCACTTATAAGAAAGCAATCAATGAACAACTAAGGTGCCATTTCAAAGACTTGATGCTTTTCATCTCTCTCCCTTCGTGTCTATCTGTCCCTATCTCTCTCTCTCTCTCTCTCTCTCTCACACACACACACAAAAAAAAGAAAAAAGATAAAAAAGAAAAGCATCAGAGTCTAGTATATTCTTGAAGGAAAAATTTTAAACTACTAATTCTGTTTTCTCAAGGGTTAGTTATAAAATACTAATGCTTTCTATTTTCTCTCTAGTTCATTTTGTTAAGTGGCATTTTAAAAAGAATTTATTTTATAACTGTTTTCTAATTTATTATTTAAAAAGTTATTCCTAATAAAATGTTCTTACATTTTTTTTTATTTTTCCTACATCTGTAGTTTTCTTCTTTTTTCTATTATTTAATTTTGTTCTTTGTCAGAGTTTAATTATCAATATTTTCAAAGAACTAACTTTTACCTTTGTTAGAGCCCTCTATTGTATCTCTTCTAGATTATGAATTTCTATTTTTATCTTAACTGTTTCCTTCCTTCTGCTTCTTTGGATTTATTTTGCTATTCTTTGTAATGCTTAAGTTGCACGCTAAGTTAATGAAGTTCTAGCCTTTCTCCTTTCCTAATATAAACATTTAAAATATTAACTTTCATTAAGTGTATCTCTTTAGCAATAACTACAAGTTTTGATATGTGATGTCTTTTGGTTTTAGTTCAAATTTTTAAAAATCTCTTCTAATTGCCATTATGATTTTGTTTTGCTCTAGACATTGTTTAGATATTTCATTTAAGAACATATTTTAAATATGCAAACACAGGAAAATGGAAAGGGAGGAAGTTAGAGCTGCAAACACTGAGCCTGTTTGCTTTGTCAGAAAAACAAACCCAGGGCTTGATACTGCCAGCGAGTGCTGAGACCCAGGGCCACGGTGACTCTGACGGGGAGGGAGGACAGAAACGGAAGATTGAGGTTTAAAATAGGATGATTAAGTTTGATGCTGATTTTGCCAATAAATGCCTGAGTCCCATACCCTTATCAGTAAAAGAAAGTAACAGTAACTGCCATGTATTTTTATATGTATCCATTAGCCACTGTTTTGTCCCTGGGCACAAGAATTTTTATTCTCTTCTTATAGGTGAGGTAAACCATGCTTTATAACATCATGTGATTATTGTTGTATAAGAAAGAATTTAACCTGCTCAAAGAGAGGTTTAGAATTTGCTATACATAGAACTATACACTAGTTTTTGGGGTTTTTTTCAACAAATGGTGCTGGAACAACTCTACATCCACATTCAAAAAGAAAATAAAAAGAATCTAAATACAGACTTTACACTCTTCAGAAAATTTACTCAAAATGATCAAAGACTTACCCATTAAATGCAACATTATAAAACTCCTAGAAAATAATAAAGGAGAAAATCTAGATGACTTGGGATTTGGCAACACTGTTTTAGATAAAATGCCAAGGCTTTATCCATGAAAGAGAGACCCGATAAGCTGGACTCCATTAAAATTAAATTTTATGCTCTGCAAAAGATGCTGCCAAAGAATAAGAAGATAAAAGCCACAAATGAGGAGAAAATATTTGTAAATGATATATCTGATAAAATACTGTTACCCAAAATATACAAAGAACTTTTAAAACTGAACAATTTAAAAACAACTCAATTTTAAAATGGGCAATTATATATATATTATATATATATATTAACAGATACCTCACCAAAGAAGATCAGCTTCATTCCTAATCACCCAAACTTGGAAGCAACCAAGATGTCCTTCAGTAGGTGAATGCATGAACTGTGGTCCATCCAGACAGTGGAATATTGTTCAGTGTTCAAAAGAAACGAGCTAGCAAACCATGGAAAGACACGGAAGAAACTCAAATGCATATTACTAAGTGACAGAAGCCTAGCTGAAAAGCTATGGACTGTATGATTCCAACTATGTGATATTCTGGGGAAAACAGAACTATGGAGACAGTAAATGGATCAGTGGTTGCCAGGAGGGAGAGAGATGAACAAGCAAAGCACAGCAGATTTTTAAGGCAGTGAAACTACTCTATGACAGCAGAATGGCAGGTACATGTCATTGTGCATTTGTCAAAACTATGGAATGTGCAACACCATGAGTGGAACCTAATGTAGACTAAGGACTCTGAGTGACAATACTGCATCAATGTGAGCTCATCATCAGTGCAGGTAACACACGAGCACCGCACTGGTACAGGCTTTTGATAGCTGGGGAGGCTGTGACTATGCAGGGGCAGGAGGTATACGGTGGATCTCTGTATCTTCCACTCAGTTGTGCTGTGCTGGGAACCTACCTAAAACTGCTCCAAAGGTGAAATGTTTATTAATACACTGGACAGAACTCTTTCTAAGGTCTGCCACTCAGAGGGCCGTGCCTCCTGAGACCCCAAAAGAGGCAACCTTTAAAACTAAACCAAGAAGCCGAGGTCTCTCGGGCTGGACTCCCCAAACAACAACACCAAAAAGCCTTTCCTGGCCTCCTTTATGGTCCTAAAAACCTTGCGTGTGAGCATCTTCCGTTCCACAGAACATCTGCAGAGACGCAAAGGCTCCAGGGATGTTGCCACGGAGTCATTACCCCTCTGTGTGCATGAGTTTGTCAGTACGTCTTTTGAGAGCTGGAAGCAGGGAGAGAGCACAGACCCAGAACACACCCCACCCGGCATGGCAAACCTTCGACTCACCAAGGCTAAT
Source organism: Saccopteryx bilineata (assembly GCF_036850765.1). Classification (NCBI taxonomy): domain Eukaryota; kingdom Metazoa; phylum Chordata; class Mammalia; order Chiroptera; family Emballonuridae; genus Saccopteryx; species Saccopteryx bilineata. Next base: position 183,667,410 of record NC_089495.1, read on the forward strand.
TCTCTAGGTCTCGGCTCTCCACTGCTCCCAGTTAAGATGCTGAGCTCCAGGTCTTAGATCTGCACATTTACGCTGGTTTTCTGTGGAAATGCTTCATTCTTACGGGGCAATTACAGGCGGCATGCCAGCCAGTGCAAGGCCAAGTTAGTGATTTGAAAGCCACACTCCATAAGGGTTGTCTACTCTGCTCATGTGTATTTGGTTCCAAACTTGAAACCTCCCCCCCCCACCCCACTCCACTGCACTGCGAGGCCACAGGTGGCCACTAGCAGTGAGAAGGCTGGGAAAAGTTATCAAAGTCACTGGCGAGAAGCAGGGATCCTTAGTTAGGTAGAAAAAGACAAATAAGAAAGGAAATGGGTCTTTCCTGCTATAAATCCCATCGGAGAAAATTTGAGGACCAAGTCCGGAACGCTGTTGGGCTCATTCCGTGTGCGTTATGGTGGGACCAGCTGCCGCCCCCAGCCTTCCACTTGAGTTGGTCTGTAGACTTGTTTGTTCTGGCTCAGCACTCCCAGCCCATTTTGCCAGCCATTCCTAAGTCTGAACTGACAGAGCAGAGCGTGGGCACGAGTTCTATCTTTGGAAGTTCTTCCTCTCTCTCTCACCACTAAAAATAAACCATCCCGGCTTTCCAATGTGGTTTGTAACAGACCCTCCCAGTGACCCCACTCCTACAACCAAAGAATAGAGAGAGCATCTATTACATTTGACATGGCTCCTTGGCCACTGCCTCATCCTCTCTTCCCACAACCCTCTTCTTTCTGGCCAAGACCTCTTGGAAACACTTGATTTCAAGAAAAAAGTCATGAGGTTATTGAGGCCGTGTGCAGTGTGAAGTGATCAAGATGGCCTTTTGTTGCCACCTAAAAATTGGGGTTCAAAATATTGTATGAGTAACTAGAGAGGAGTCAAAAGCCAGAATCGGTGGGAAACACCAGGACAGTCTTTTCCCTGGGAACAAGAAATGAGGACCATTATAACTGGGATGGAAATAAAGGAACACAATTCACTGTGACCTTGAATTGTGCTCATGAGTGATGACTTCTTCCTGTGATCAACCATTCTAAGAACTACTTGAGCAAATGTGATTCATTTCTGCAAACTTGTCTAACCTGAGCTTTTAATTTTAGCCCAGGGTTTCAAGTTAAATATTTCATGTGAACAGACCAAAAATAGAAGATAGGAAAAGAAAGGAAGAAAGAAAACCCTTTATTACACAAATTACAATGCATATTCAACCACTGTTCATAGAGTGTTAATGATAAATCAGGCATGATGCTCCAAAGAATTTCATGTCCACTAGAAGCCCCCACCCCGCCCCTATTCAAACTTATGCCATCTTGGGTTTCATATTCTCTGCAAGGAGACTACTGGTTCACTTATGCATGCAAAGTTGTCCTGAATGGAGTTACCTTTCCTAAAAGGCCTTCTGGCCCCATGATGCCTAATTCCAAAGGAAGGAATTTGGCAAGGTGATATAGCCCCGGGTTGAGCAGGTAGGAGGGGTATTAAGGATAGTGCCTTCATATGGCTATCTGTAAGTCCTACCTAGGAAGAGCTGGGTGGCCTCTTTCTGACTGTCTCTGTGGGGGAGCTTGTCCGGAATCCTACCTTCCATGATGTGACAGTATTCTCCTCTACCGTCCTGCCTGCTGTGGACAAGGCAACAATTGGGCTCTTGGGCCCTGGGCCATCTTCCTTTCTCCTCCCACCCCTGACTCTGAGAGCAGCCCACAGCGTGGTTTAGGAGGTGGTGGCATCTCACGGGGTAGGGATTTATCTCCACCTCTTGTTCCCTTGTCCACACTGGGACATTCCTGGGAGAATGACAAGTACCCATGGTCTCTCTATAACGGGGAGAGAATGAGACCTGGAGTCTGGCTTCCCCAAGCTCCCTCCCATTTCCGGGGGCTCTAGTCCTAACTGCTGGAACTTGATGAATACTCTATATTTTATTCTCATAAGGTTTTCTGAAATATTATGTTATAACCTTAAACTTTATCCTAAATCCAGCCTCATTTGATCTTGGTGAGCTTTCAGTTTGGTGCACTGCGTTGGGTCAGAGCCTCCATGCGAGAACAACCCCTCCCTTCTCTTTGCCTGCACACGGACAGGAAAGCCAAGTGCCCGGGAAGGCCATTTCCACCCTGGTCCCAGGTTACTTCCTGGCCCTAAAGGTCTCCACTGGAATCAGCGCCTGCTCAACCCCCAGAGTACGATGCTGCAGCGAGAACTCCTGCAAACTGACTCATGTTAGCCGGGCCAGACAGGTCTCTCACTCACCACCTCCTGCCCTGCCCTCATTCTCTAGCCACTCGGCCTCCAGCTATGGTTCCCCCTTTCCATTCAGTTTCCTAACGTTGTCTGGGAGATCCCAGCGCTCAGGAAGGGGCCTTACCCTCACCCTTTGTGTTTATCTCTCAGTCCTTGCTCTTTCTTCTACTTTGTCTTAGTCTTTCGCCGTCAGAGCCAAACCCTGAATCTTTGCTCCACTCCGGCCTTAGATGCCGACGCCTCATTCACTGGCACTGAGGCGTTGTCCTCCCCTCTGGCTGCCCCCACCCTCTTCCACCTCACGGGGTCCTGTCCCTTAACACACCCTTCCCACGAACCTGTTTATCAGCTGAGTCCTGCCCTGTTTTCTTTTTATTCCTTGAACTGAACAATTTTATTGAACTGTTCTATAGGCAAAACCCTCCACTTCTTGCACACTCATTCTTCTGCCTCGCCTGTCCTGCACAATGGCCATCCGGGGTCAAGGCTCAGATATACTTTCTCCACTTAGGATGCCGAAGGTTGCTGCAGAAAACGCATCGTTACAAATTCAAGTTCTCCATCCTTAGCTCAGCATTAGGAGCCTGGAATTAAGCAATTCTGTTACTTACCCTTGTCCTACTGTTCTTGACAACGGTTCTAACCTTCTTTGTCCTCATGAAGTCCCTACTCCTTCGCCCACTGCACACTCTCACTCTTGGCACATAACTCTGCCCTTCTATACTGTGGTGAAAAAATTCGGTCATCAGGCATGAACCCCAACTTGGTGCCCTCACCCCCTTACACTTGCCTACACCCCCACCATCCCGCCTCTCCCGTACAAGGCCAGGCCCTCGATCCTGCCATCCTCATTCCCTTGCTCATTCCCCTTGTCTTTCTCTACTGCAGATTCTCAGACTCTAACCAAGCTGGCATCCTAAACAATAATGCTTATTTCAGGTTGCCCTCTACCTGCTCAGTTACCCCCCTCCTTTCCTACTCATCCATGCCTCCCAAAAGACTGGTTACTGCTTTACCCATGGAACAGAACCAAAGTGCCCCAATTATCCTTTCACAAAGGGCACATGGCCCTTCCAGTCCACGTTCTCCCCTAATCTTGCCAGACCTCTTCGCGCCGTTAGCGCCCCCTCCTCCCTGAGTGCTCTGTTCCTTTCCCTTACATTTCAGTGTGCTCCCCCTGCTGTCTTTCCGGCCCTGCCTTCTTTATTTTGGGAGCTTCTCTTCTCCTGCTTGTCCTTTGAAGATCACTCTATGTCCACTGCTCTTGATCTCTTGCAATGACCTTATCCTTTTTCAGTTTTAACTGCCTCCCATTTGCTGATAATGTTCAGAAACCCGACCCTCATCAGCTCAGAGCAGCCTCACAGCCGCCAAACATTTCCACTTGGGTGCTCCGTGGGCACCTTGAATCCGGCAGATTTTCAATGGCTCTCATTCTTCCCCATTCCCAAACTGCTCCTTGTTCTAGAGTCTCTATCTCAATTGGAGCCTTCACTACATCCCATTCAACAAATGAGAAACTCAAGGGTCATCTCTGAGTTCTTAACTCTCTACATCTATTCTCTGATGCCACTCCACCGATTTGACTTCCTCCAATTCAGTCTAAGTAGGAACATGAAGGTGCTTAAACATTTATGAGATTTCTAAATGTAGCACTGTTACCTCCTTAGTAAACTAAATAAGTCTCACATCCTCAGCCAGAAAGAGTGCAAAATAATGTTCTTCAGGATGAAATTATGTGACTTCTTTCTAAACATAAAGAGATCAAACCCACAAGAAGCAACATTCAAAGTTGCATCTTAGATACAAAAAAAAAAGGTCACACAATTACCAAAATATTGATAAAACCAGACACAAAGTTATTCACAAATATGATGCTCATAAAGGGAGAGAATGAGGTTTTACTAAGTGCCACTTTGGGTATCACTTTGGGATATAATGTGAAAGGCGAATTTCTCTCACCTGTGTGTGGGCCAGCTGACATTGAGTTTTTCTACTGGGGTCAAATGAACAGAATTCACACAGAACATAAACCTGCTCCTTTAATGCACATCCCATCTATATGTGTGGGAGATGGATTAAATAGTCTTTCATTCCTTTTACCCCTGAAAACCCAAGATACAAGAGAAGTAATAGTAAATGATTATTTTGAAAGCCATGATATTGACTATAATTGATCAAGTGTGTAGCAAGACAAGGCATGGCCACACAAAGAATGCCCTTGAATGGCTGGCCCTGACTGAGTGTGATTAGGGTCTCCTTGTCTGTATTCCCATTAGTCTCTATCATTGCCCTCATTACATCAAATTAGAATTCTGTGTGTCTGTTCCTTTATTAGATGGTGACCTTTTGGAGGTTAGTTCACTGACTGACACATAGTAAATGCTCAATAATAATTGCTGAACGAATGAACAAGGACATCGAGCAATCAGGACCCAGGGAATTAAAAGCAAGGTTTGCTTATTTCCTCAGAAGCCGAAAACTGGCATTTTTTTCACACTTCCCTGAGTAACATGTCCCCTGTCATGTCCTTATCTCCCAAAGAGAATTTAAATCACAACACGCTGAAGAAAAGCTGGTGATCAAAGAAAGCAGACTCTTGTCTGGGCACAAATAATTCACAAGAGACAGACTCTGGCCGGCAGCTCTCATCCTGAACAAGGCTGCAGTAAGAAGAGCCGGCAGGTCCCTGGGGGAGTTTCTCTCTCTCAGCCCTTGAACCTGCTCTGAGCAGAGTTCTAGATCAAAAGAAGGAGGACTGCAGTCTGGGTTTAATGCTATTACCAACATTACACCAATTCTGTACGTTCTACCCACACCTCAGAAACCTCATCTCCCCCTCTCTCTGGTCACTCTCCCTTTCCATTCACATTGCTACACTATGCTGGCACCGTGACAGGCCTTCAGTGATACACACGGGGTATGATTGGGCCACAGTATTTTTACCACTTAGTACTGTCTAAGAAATACTTTTTAAAATTACTTCATGTGGGGTCATCCTTCTAAGGACAGTTTCACTGAAGGGAGGGGTTTTCTTCTCTCCCTCATCGTGCCTACCATGGGGAAGGCACCCTGGGGTGGGTTCTCTAGTAGTGCTTCCTTGAGATAGCAATACATGAGCAAGGATCTTATTAGGAAGCAGTCCCAGTACCCCTTGTCCTGTGTTTCACTGTGCCCAGCCCAGGGTGCCCACATAATTAGGTCATCCTACAGTGTCTCAAGACCTATAGTTTCAGACTACAGTTTTTGGGTCATTTGCTTCTAGATCTTGAGCATTTTTCCCAAGAGTCATCACTTCCCTTCATCATTTAATGGACACAAAACACTTAGAGCTGGAAAGAGCCCAGGAGATCGTGTAATAGAGTAGCTCCTCATCTTATAAGTAATGGACATTTGGATAAAGCCACTACTACACTTCACCCGAATGTCAGGTAGTGTAAAGTGGCTCAGCGAACATGCACAGAACAAAGTTGTACGTGCTGATGGGATGTTTTCCTTAAGAAGCTTTATGGCTTTAGCTTTTACAATTTAGGTCTATGATTCATCTGGAATAAACTTTTGTATAAGCTGTGAAGTAGACATTGAAGTTGATTTTTTCCTCATATACCTATCCAGTTGTTCCAGGACTATGTATTGAAAAGATGTTTTATTTCCCATTGGATCGCCTTCTTGTCTTTGTTGAAAATTAACTGTCTATGTAAGTGAGGATCTGTTTCTGAGCTCTTTCTTCTATAGATTGCTCTGTCAATACCCTATGCCAGTGCCACCCAGTCTTGATTATTGTAGCTTCATCATTAGTCTTGAAGTCATGTAGTGTAAGTTCTCCACTTCAGTCTTCTCTTTCAAGATTGCTTTAACATTCTAGGCCCTTTGAGTTTCCATTTCCATTCTAAAATCAGCCTGTTGATTTCTGGAAGAAAAAATAACCCTTCTGGGATTATAACTGCATGGTGTAACATTTCTATGAGTGTGTCAAAGTTCCTGTTCCTAATTTTCAGCCATGCAACTGAGACCTACAGGAAATCATGGGACTTGCCTGGGCATACCAGTTATGTCTGAATAGCAGTGGTTCCAGGTAACCCAACTCCCACCCTGTTTACTTGATTTCTCCCAGCATTTTGTCCAACAAATACTCAGTATAGTCTAATGCAGTGGTAGTCAACCTGGTCCCTACCGCCCACTAGTGGGCGTTCCAGCTTTCATGGTGGTCAGTAGCGGAGCAACCAAAGTATAAATAAAAAGATAGATCTAGGCCTGACCAGGTGGTGGCGTAATGGATAAAGTGTTGGACTGGGATGTGGAAGGACCCAGGTTCGAGACCCCGAGGTCACTCAGCTTGTGCACAGGCTCATCTGGTTTGAGCAAAAGCTCACCAGCTTGGACCCAAGGTCACTGCCTCGAGCAAGGGGTTACTCGGTCTGCTGAAGGCTCGTGGTCAAGGCACATATGAGAAAGCAATCAATGAACAACTAAGAAGTCGCAACGCGCAATGAAAAACTAATGATTGATGCTTCTCATCTGTCTCCATTCCTGTCTGTCTGTCCCTGTCTATCTCTCTGTCTCTGTAAAAAAAAAAAAAAAAAAAAAAAGATAGATCTAGGCTGACCAGTGGGTAAAAGCGTTGACCTGGAACGCTGAGGTGGCCGGTTTGAAACCCCAGGCTTGCCTGGTCAAGGCACATATGGGAGTTGATGCTTCCTGCTCCTCCCTCTGTTCTTTCTATCTCTTTCCTCTCTCTGTCTCTTTCTCTCTCTGTGTCTCCTCTCTCTAAAAAAAGGAATAAATAAAATGTAAAAAATAAATAAATTGTAAAAAAAAAAATTATTTAAAAAAAGATAAATTTAACTATAGTAAGTTGTTTTACAAAGATTTATTCTGCCAAACTTAGCAAAAATCTGACATAAAGTACTTGGTAAGTAATTATTATTATATGCTTTAACTTGCTGTAACTCTGCTTATAAATTTTATAAAGTAAAGTTACTTCCCTACTTTATAAATCACCATTACTGTGGAACCGGTGGGCGGTTAGAAAATTTTACTACTAACAGAGAGATACACAAGCGGGCGGTAGGTATGAAAAGGTTGGCTACCCTGGAATGCTTGGACCAACACTTATGAAGGTAAAAAAAACCGTAGCTGACAAAAGCCTCAATCAGATCTACCTTCTCTCCCCACTGAATGGTTTTCCTAAAAGGAAAAAAAAGTGCCATTAGCGTTCTAAATGACAAAGTCTTATCTCGTCTCCATGGTAACCCAATTTCTTCAGGAATCCTGACTGGCCTCTTTCTTAAAATAGCTTTTCTTTCAAACTTTTCAGGACTGGAAAGCAGAGCCTGGCTGCTCCTTCTGATGTCCACTGGAGGAGGTCAGCACGAGAGAAAAAGGGGTTATGCCTTAAGGTTTCACTTACAAGGGGACCTATTTGGGAGAGCAGGGTATCTTGGGCACTCAAAGGAGGCTCAAGCTGGATGAGCCCACATTCAAGCTGGCGAGCTTTCAAACCCAGGACTTCAGCACCACAGCAAAGCCAGCAACCTTGGGCTCAAGCCAGCGACCTTTGGAATCAAGCCAGTGACCTTGGGCGTCAAGCCAGCAACCTTTGGGCTCAAGCCAACCACCATGGGATCATGTCTATGATCCGACACTCAAGCCAGCAACCCTGTGCTCAAGCTGGTGAGCCCACGTTCAAGCCAGCGACCTCGGGGTTTCAAACCTGGGTCCTCCGCATCCCAGTCCGATGCTCTGACTACACCACAGCCTGCCCAGGCCAGTTCTAGCAGTTTTTAAGTGGTATCTTTAGAGTTCTCTACATACAGTATCGTCATCTGCCATAAATTTGTTCTGCACCCTGTATGTCCCCACCACTGAGCTTTAAAGAAACTTCATTTGTAACCCAGCCAGGTAAGAGGTAAAAGTATCTAGCAAGAACTGATCTTCAAATTTTATTTGAGGCCTAAAAACAGTAAAAATAAAACTTACTGGGTTAGAAATACCCTCAGAGGAAGCTGAGCTCTCTGGAGCACCCATCTGTTCACCCGCAACTCGTGTTTGAGCTGTCTGCCACTCTCCACCTGCCCTGCCCTGTCCCCTTGGCCTTCTCTCTGGCACCAGCACATTCCCCATTTGTGTCAACTCTAGTGTGGAACAAGTTGAACCAAAATTCTCTAATTTGATTTGATAACCCATCGGAATATTGAGGTCTTTATTTGGAAACTACCTCTGGTCTAAAAAGGTGCTAGATCTGTTAACTATCCCTGGGACCAGGACACCCAGTCTGGACTCCCTACTGCGGTAAAGATACTTGGGCTATATATACTTGGCTCTTGCGCTGGTGCCATGCACCCTAAATTCCCTCAGTCAACCTGATTTCCATCCGAAGAGAATGTTTGGGGTGTCTTAGCAGCTAGCCCAGAGACTGAGAACTCCCTTTACTAAAGACACCCCTTCCAGAGAGCCCTCCGTGATTATCCCAAGCCCACAATGTTCCTTTCTCAAAACCCTTGTAAAATGTACTGGGACCAGTTGTGTCTTAGGTGTTGACCTTTATCCCAACTCCTCATCTTTAGCGAAGACATGTTGGGAGGAGAATCCATTTACTTTAGAGTACAGGTGGCCTCTTTATATATGGCACTATTATCCCCATTCCCCCTGTCTTGCCTGTGACAGACAATATTAATCAGTCACTCATTCTTTTCTACTGAGCTTAGATATGGCCTCAAATCCTTCTGCACAGTAATAGATAGAAGTTGGACTCTGAGGTATACATTTTTCATCCCTGCCCCAGAGATTACGGTGTGCTATAAGAATGTACCGTGAAACAGATACAGGTTATATGGTAATTTCAATGAAAGAGAGATTGTTCTAATCATTTACTCAATTCATCAGATACTTACTGAGCGTTGTCTCTATGCCAGACCCCTCACGCAGCAGAGAAAGAACGCCACGTGAGCACAGAAGAGGGGCAATAAAATAAGATCGCGGGGTGGGGGTCAGAGGAGGCTTCCTAAGGCAGGAAGAAATTTATTTTTTTTTAAGGAAGAAAAAAAGCTAGATAAATTTGGAACCGTGGGAGGGGTGGAACATAGCAGACAGTAGGAACAATTTCAGTAGAGACACAGATGCACAACAGCTACCCAGGAGTTTTGATGACTAAAGTAAAAAACATCAGATAAAAACAGGAAATGAGTTGGTTTTTTTTATGTGTATTTCTCAGAACACTAATGTCAAAAATACAATGGGGGAGCATTTAAGAAGATTCACGATACTGTGTCTGTGGAAGGGCTTGGCAGGTGGAGGCACGCTCCGAACCCGGGCTGCTCAGAGTGGGGTCTGTGACCACACGGACGGCCGCACCTGCCAGCTTGTCAGAGCTGCACGCTCTCAGGCCCCACCTCCGAACCACTGAGTCAGAAACTCGGAGGAGGAAGCCTACGAATCTGGGGTCTTGCAGGCCCTGTAGGGGATTCTGATTCCAGAAGAACTGTTCCACAGTAGCAGTTGGTGCTACGACAATCACTGAACGCCCCGAACTGGACACAGCATCCCCCCACTGCACTCAGCCTCCGCTCCTCCTGACCCACCTGACTCACTGAACGCCCCGAACTGGACACAGCATCCCCCCACTGCACTCGGCCTCCGCTCCTCCTGTCCCACTTGACTCACTGAATGCCCCGAACTGGACACAGCATCCCCCCACTGCACTCAGCCTCCGCTCCTCCTGACCCACCTGAATCACTGAACGCCCCGAACTGGACACAGCATCCCCCCAATGCACTCAGCCTCCGCTCCTCCTGCCCCACCTGAATCACTGAACGCCCCGAACTGGACACAGCATCCCCCCACTGCACTCAGCCTCCACTCCTCCTGACCCACCTGACTCACTGAACGCCCCGAACTGGACAGAGCATCCTCACACTGCACTCAGCCTCCACTCCTCCTGTCCACCTGAATCACTGAACGCCCCGAACTGGACACAGCATCCCCCCACTGCACTCAGCCTCCACTCCTCCTGTCCACCTGAATCACTGAACGCCCCGAACTGGACAGAGCATCCCCCCACTGCACTCAGCCTCCACTCCTCCTGACCCACCTGAATCACTGAACGCCCCGAACTGGACACAGCATCCCCCCACTGCACTCAGCCTCCACTCCTCCTGACACACCTGAATCACTGAATGCCCCGAACTGGACACAGCATCCCCCCACTGCACTCAGCTCCGCTCCTCCTGACCCACCTGAATCACTGAACGCCCCGAACTGGACACAGCATCCCCCCACTGCACCAGCCTCCGCTCCTCCTGTCCCACCTGAGGACACAGCATCCCCCCACTGCACTCGGCCTCCGCTCCTCCTGTACCACTTGACTCACTGAATGCCCCGAACTGGACACAGCATCCCCCACTGCACTCAGCCTCCGCTCCTCCTGACCCACCTGAATCACTGAACGCCCCGAACTGGACACAGCATCCCCCCACTGCACCAGCCTCCGCTCCTCCTGTCCCACCTGAGGACACAGCATCCCCCCACTGCACTCGGCCTCCGCTCCTCCTGTACCACTTGACTCACTGAATGCCCCGAACTGGACACAGCATCCCCCCACTGCACTCAGACTCCGCTCCTCCTGGCCCACCTGAATCACTGAACGCCCCGAACTGGACACAGCATCCCCCACTGCACTCAGCCTCCGCTCCTCCTGACCCACCTGACTCACTGAACGCCCTGAACTGGACACAGCATCCCCCCACTGCACTCAGCCTCCGCTCCTCCTGCCCCACCTTAATCACTGAACGCCCGAAACTGGACACAGCATCCCCCCACTGCACTCAGCCTCCACTCCTCCTGCCCCACCTGACTCACTGAACGCCCCGAACTGGACACAGCATCCCCCCACTGCACTCGGCCTCCTGACCCACCTGACTCACTGAACGCCCCGAACTGGACACAGCATCCCCCCACTACACTCGGCCTCCTGACCCACCTGACTCACTGAATGCCCCGAACTGGACACAGCATCCCCCCACTGCACTCAGCCTCCGCTCCTCCTGGCCCACCTGAATCAGTGAACGCCCCGAACTGGACACAGCATCCCCCCACTGCACTCAGCCTCCGCTCCTCCTGACCCACCTGACTCACTGAACGCCCCGAACTCAACACAGCATCCCCCCACTGCACTCAGCCACCGCTCCTCCTGACCCACCTGAATCACTGAACGCCCCGAACTGGACACAGCATCCCCCCAATGCACTCAGCCTCCGCTCCTCCTGCCCCACCTGACTCACTGAACGCCCCGAACTGGACACAGCATCCCCCCACTGCACTCAGCCTCCGCTCCTCCTGACCCACCTGACTCACTGAACGCCCTGAACTGGACACAGCATCCCCCCACTGCACTCAGCCACCGCTCCTCCTGACCCATCTGAATCACTGAACGCCCCGAACTGGATACAGCATCCCCCCAATGCACTCAGCCTCCGCTCCTCCTGGCCCACCTGAAAAACTGAACGCCCCGAACTGGACACAGCATTCCCCACTGCACTCGGCCTCCTGACCCACCTGACTCACTGAACGCCCCGAACTGGACACAGCATCCCCCCACTGCACTCAGCCTCCGCTCCTCCTGCCCCACCTGAATCACTGAACGCCCCAAACTGGACACAGCATCCCCCCACTGCACTCAGCCTCCGCTCCTCCTGCCCCACCTGAATCACTGAATGCCCCGAACTGGACACAGCATCCCCCCACTGCACTCAGCCTCCACTCCTCCTGTCCACCTGAATCACTGAACGCCCCGAACTGGACACAGCATCCCCCCACTGCACTCAGCCTCCACTCCTCCTGTCCCACCTGAATCACTGAACGCCCCGAACTGGACACAGCATCCCCCCACTGCACTCAGCCTCCACTCCTCCTGACCCACCTGAATCACTGAACGCCCCGAACTGGACACAGCATCCCCCCACTGCACTCAGCCTCCACTCCTCCTGTCCCACCTGAATCACTGAACGCCCCGAACTGGACACAGCATCCCCCCACTGCACTCAGCCTCCACTCCTCCTGTCCACCTGAATCACTGAACGCCCCGAACTGGACACAGCATCCCCCCACTGCACTCAGCCTCCACTCCTCCTGACCCACCTGAATCACTGAACGCCCCGAACTGGACACAGCATCCCCCCACTGCACTCAGCCTCCACTCCTCCTGTCCCACCTGAATCACTGAACGCCCCAAACTGGACACAGCATCCCCCCACTGCACTCAGCCTCCGCTCCTCCTGACACACCTGAATCACTGAATGCCCCGAACTGGACACAGCATCCCCCACTGCACTCAGACTCCGCTCCTCCTGGCCCACCTGAATCACTGAACGCCCCGAACTGGACACAGCATCCCCCACTGCACTCAGCCTCCACTCCTCCTGTCCCACGTGAATCACTGAACGCACCGAACTGGACACAGCATCCCCCCACTGCACTCAGCCTCCGCTCCTCCTGACCCACCTGACTCACTGAACGCCCTGAACTGGACACAGCATCCCCCCACTGCATTCAGCCTCCGCTCCTCCTGCCCCACCTTAATCACTGAACGCCCGAAACTGGACACAGCATCCCCCCACTGCACTCAGCCTCCACTCCTCCTGCCCCACCTGACTCACTGAACGCCCCGAACTGGACACAGCATCCCCCCACTGCACTCGGCCTCCTGACCCACCTGACTCACTGAACGCCCCGAACTGGACACAGCATCCCCCCACTACACTCGGCCTCCTGACCCACCTGACTCACTGAACGCCCCGAACTGGACACAGCATCCCCCCACTGCACTCAGCCTCCGCTCCTCCTGGCCCACCTGAATCAGTGAACGCCCCGAACTGGACACAGCATCCCCCCACTGCACTCAGCCTCCGCTCCTCCTGACCCACCTGACTCACTGAACGCCCCGAACTAAACACAGCATCCCCCCACTGCACTCAGCCACCGCTCCTCCTGACCCATCTGAATCACTGAACACCCCGAACTGGATACAGCATCCCCCCAATGCACTTAGCCTCCGCTCCTCCTGCCCCACCTGACTCACTGAACGCCCCGAACTGGACACAGCATCCCCCCACTGCACTCAGCCTCCGCTCCTCCTGACCCACCTGACTCACTGAACGCCCTGAACTGGACACAGCATCCCCCCACTGCACTCAGCCACCGCTCCTCCTGACCCATCTGAATCACTGAACGCCCCGAACTGGATACAGCATCCCCCCAATGCACTCAGCCTCCGCTCCTCCTGGCCCACCTGAAAAACTGAACGCCCCGAACTGGACACAGCATTCCCCACTGCACTCGGCCTCCTGACCCACCTGACTCACTGAACGCCCCGAACTGGACACAGCATCCCCCCACTGCACTCAGCCTCCGCTCCTCCTGCCCCACCTGAATCACTGAACGCCCCGAACTGGACACAGCATCCCCCCACTGCACTCAGCCTCCGCTCCTTCTGACCCACCTGACTCACTGAATGCCCTGAACTGGACACAGCATCCCCCCACTGCACTCAGCCTCCGCTCCTCCTGGCCCACCTGAGGACACAGCATTCCCCCACTGCACTCAGCCTCCGCTCCTCCTATCCCACCTGAGGACACAGCATCCCCCCACTGCACTCGGCCTCCGCTCCTCCTGTACCACTTGAATCACTGAATGCCCCGAACTGGACACAGCATCCCCCCACTGCACTCAGCCTCCGCTCCTCCTGCCCCACCTGACTCACTGAACGCCCCGAACTGGACACAGCATCCCCCCACTGCACTCAGCCTCCTGACCCACCTGACTCACTGAACGCCCCGAACTGGACACAGCATCACCCCACTGCACTCAGCCTCCGTTCCTCCTGACCCACCTGACTCACTGAACGTCCCGAACTGGACACAGCCTCCCCCCACTGCACTCAGCCTCCGTTCCTCCTGACCCACCTGACTCACTGAACGCCCCGAACTGGACACAGCATCTCCCCACTGCACTCAGCCTCCGCTCCTCCTGACCCACCTGACTCACTGAACGCCCCGAACTGGACACAGCATCCCCCCACTGCACTCAGCCTCCGCTCCTCCTGACCCACCTGAATCACTGAACGCCCCGAACTGGACACAGCATCCCCCCACTGCACTCATCCTCCTGACCCACCTGACTCACTGAACGCCCCGAACTAGACACAGCATCCCCCCACTGCACTCAGCCTCCTGACCCACCTGACTCACTGAACGCCCCGAACTGGACACAGCATCCCCCCACTGCACTCAGCCTCCACTCCTTCTGTCCCACCTGACTCACTGAACGCCCCGAACTGGACACAGCATTCCCCCACTGCACTCGGCCTCCTGATCCACCTGACTCACTGAACGCCCCGAACTGGACACAGCATCCCCCCACTACACTCGGCCTCCTGACCCACCTGACTCACTGAATGCCCTGAACTGGACACAGCATCCCCCCACTGCACTCAGCCTCCGCTCCTCCTGACCCACCTGAATCACTGAATGCCCCGAACTGGACACAGCATTCCGCCACTGCACTCAGCCTCCTGACTCACCTGACTCACTGAATGCCCTGAACTGGACACAGCATCCCCCCACTGCAGTCAGCCTCCGCTCCTCCTGGCCCACCTGAATCAGTGAACACCCCGAACTGGACACAGCATCCCCCCACTGCACTCAGACTCCTGACCCACCTGACTCACTGAACGCCCCGAACTGGACACAGCATCCCCCCACTGCACTCAGCCTCCGCTCCTCCTTACCCACCTGACTGCATGCATCCCCCCACTGCACTCAGCCTCCACTCCTCCTGGCCCACCTTACTGCATGCATCCCCCCACTGCACTCAGCCTCCACTCCTCCTGGCCCACCTGACTGCATGCATCCCCCACTGCACTCGGCCTCCACTCCTCCTGGCCCACCTGACTGCATGCATCCCCCCACTGCACTCAGCCTCCACTCCTCCTGGCCCACCTGACTGCATGCATCCCCCCACTGCACTCAGCCTCCACTCCTCCTGGCCCACCTGATTGCATGCATCCCCCCACTGCACTCAGCCTCCACTCCTCCTGGCCCACCTGACTGCATGCATCCCCCACTGCACTCAGCCTCCGCTCCTCCTGTCCCACTGAGGACACAGCATTCCCCCACTGCACTCAGCCCCCGCTCCTCCTGGCCCACCTGACTGCATACATCCCCACACTGCACTCGGCCTCCACTCTTCCTGGCCCACGTGACTGCATGCATCCCCCCACTGCACTCGGCCTCCACTCCTCCTGGCCCACCTGACTGCATGCATCCCCCCACTGCACTCGGCCTCCACTCCTCCTGGCCCACCTGACTGCATGCATCCCCCACTGCACTCTGCCTCCACTCCTCCTGGCCCACCTGACTGCATGCATCCCCCCACTGCACTCAGTCTCCACTCCTCCTGGGCCACCTGACTGCATGCATTCCCCCACTGCACTCGGCCTCCACTCCTCCTGGCCCACCTGACTGCATGCATCCCCCCACTGCACTCAGCCTCCACTCCTCCTGGCCCACCTGACTGCATGCATCCCCCCACTGCACTCGGCCTCCACTCCTCCTGGCCCACCTGACTGCATGCATCCCCCCACTGCACTCGGCCTCCACTCCTCCTGGCCCACCTGACTGCATGCATCCCCCACTGCACTCTGCCTCCACTCCTCCTGGCCCACCTGACTGCATGCATCCCCCCACTGCACTCAGTCTCCACTCCTCCTGGCCCACCTGACTGCATGCATTCCCCCACTGCACTCGGCCTCCACTCCTCCTGGCCCACCTGACTGCACCCATGCCAGTGTCACCCAGAATCTGAGTCCACATTTGATCCCCTCCCCCACCACTGTCTGACACATCCCATCTGTCCTTCCGCTCTGGGAGCTTGTTAGTCTGAATAATAACATGAAGTCACTAGGCATGGATAAAGGGTCAGGAGGCATAGCGACAGTGGACATATTGAAGGAGGCCTTGTCGACCTATTCAGCCAGATGGACCTGTTTTTCCTTTCTTTTTTTTTAAGTGAGAAGCAGGGAGGCAGAGTGACAGACTCCTGCATGCACCCTGACCAGGATCCACTGAGCAAGCCCCCTACTAGCTGATGCTCTGCCTGTCTGGGGCTGTTGCCCATCTTGGGCCATTTCAGGGCCTGAGGAGGCCATGGAGCTGTCCTCAGTGCCTGGAGCTAACTTGCTCCAACCAAGCCATGGCTGCAGATGGAGAAGAAAGAGAGAAGCAAGAGGGGAAGGGGTGGAGAAGCAGATGGGCACTTTTCCTGTGTGCCCTAACCAGGGATTGAACCCAGGATGTCCACATACCAGGCCAACGTTCTACCACTGAGCCCACAGGCCAGGGGGACCTGTTTTTCCTTAATCTTCCTCTGGGCAAGATCTCCTCCTCCAAGCTTGCCTGCCTGGGTTCACATCCTGGCTTCTCTTTCTTGCTTGCTGTGTGACTTAGGGTCAGTTACTTAAGATCTCTGTGCCTCAGTTCCCTCAGCTACAGAACAGAGATTAAAATGGTATTTCTTTCATAGAGTTGGTGTGGGAATAAATGAGGTCATACAAATAAAGTACTTCAAATAGGGCCTGGCTTATTATTCTTATTATTTTCAACACTGTGTATTTACCTATTGCAACAGTCTCCTGTCCTTCAGTTTCTCTTCACTGCATTTGTACTTGCAACCGACCCATTGGACATTGTAAATATGGCAGCCTTATGTTGAATGCACCATTCACCCTTCAAACGTCTTCAGTGGCTCCTCTCCCTCATCAGTACTGATTTTAACTCCCATCCTGCTGTGTGTGTGTGTGTGTGTGTGTGTGTGTGTGTGTGTGTGTGTGACAGAGACAAAGAAAGAGAGAGAGACAGAGAGAGGGACAGACAAGAAGGGAGAGAGATGAGAAGCATCAATTCTTTGTTGCAGCACCTTAGTTCATTGATTGCTTTCTCATATTTGCCTTGACGGGGCGGGGGGGGGGGGGCGGACTACAGCAGAGCAAGTGACCCCTTGCTCAAGCCAGTGACCTTCAGCTCAAGCCAGCAAACTTGAGCTTCAAGCCAGAGACCATGGGGTCATGTCTATAATCCCACGTTCAAACCAGCAATCCCGTGCTCCAGCCGGTGAGCCTGCACTCAAGCCAGATGAGCCCACGCTCAAGCTGGCAACCTTGGGGTTTCAAACCTGAGTTCTCTGTGTCCCAGTCCAACGCTCTATCCACTGCAGCACTGCGTGGTCAGTACCACCCCTTTTTAAAAGTAACAGGACCTTGTGCTGTGCCTCCAAGCATTATATTTGTGTTCCAGGATGGAAGTTAGCAAGGGCAAAAGTACCAAATCTGCCAAAATCTAGTTTCCTTTTCATTAGGAAATCCGAAGATTCCCCAGAAACTTTTCTAATCAGATATAAGCTTTTATCTCATCGACTAGAACTGTAACACACAATTATTTCTACCTACAAGGGAGGCTTAGACATCGAGCATTTCAGTAGAAATTGTTCCTTGAGCTTACCTACATCATCTGCCTCATCATTCTCTTGTTTAGAACCTCTCGGGTGGGCCTTATTAATGCAGTGATAATAAAAGTTAACTTTTTGTTTAAACAGCCTACAAAGCATCTCACTGCTTCTCTGTCACCCTTTATGATTCTTCTCCTCTCTGTCTGGGTGTTTCTGCCACAGTGACCTTTGTCCTAGTTCTTTCCGGATTCTGAGACTTTGTCCATGCCTTCTGCTCTACGAGGTAAGTTGTAGTATTGTCCTCAACTTTTCACTCTGTCCCTGTAATCAAGTGTCCAGTCACGCCCTTTGTAGAACCTCTCCATAGAGGAAAGGGGATATGATTTTTAGCCCTCATATCTTGAGCTTTGAATGATAGATGTTAACAGACTTGGTGTTAGCAGAGGCTTTAAATGTGCTGAGACATTTGTCTTGGCCTCACCTACTTCTGTCATCCACCGTGAGAAGAGCATGTCCCCAGAGCTGTTTGGCTCTGAGTGAGACCCTTGGAGCAGTCCTGTAACCAACCTGCAGCCTAGAGCCACATCCCAGCTGAGCCCAGCCAAGATCACCCAGACCCCAGCCAAATCCAACGCTTGTGAGTGAGAAGACAGAAGTGTGGTAAGCCACTGACATTTTCATTATCATCGTTATGCAGCATTACTGCAGCAAAACCCGACACAGCCTGAACTATTCTCGTCCACTCTCTTGGTTGACTTTTGTTTATCTTTGGGCCTCAGATGAAATATCCCTTCCTCGGAGAGCCTTTACCTATAACTTCTAAACTTGGTTATGCTTTTTCTCTGTAGTATTAAGCTTTCTCATAGCTTAATATTCTGTTCTCTTATTAAACCTAATATCTTAGTTGTAATTTTATTTTCATGTTCATTTGTTAAAAATACACCTTCCACTATAAACTGTTAGCTCCTTGGGGACCAACACTTGTCTGTTAATTACCATATATAATAAATGTTAGTTACTATTGTTTATTGAATAAATGTATATCCAATCAAAGGAATAGTATTCTGCTATTAAAAACTTTGTTTCTGAAGACTTCTCAATGACATATAACCAGTAGCTATGTAATTACAATCCAAAGAGTAGGAATGAATGCGAATGTATTCGTACAAAAATAGTCAAAGGAAACAAACCAAAGTATTAACAATGCTTGTCTCTGTGTGGAGGCTTAGAATGCATTTTTATTTTCTTTTTTAATGATTTTTTTGCATCGTAAATATTTCTTCCAGTATATCACTTTTATAATCAGAAAACACGATAAAAGTTATTAAAAAGAGAGGGAGAGATTAGTGCTTCATTGTGCTTCTCCTAGTGATGTAATGAGAAGATTCTAAAAGAACAGCAGAAGTCAGAACAAAGCCTGGGCAGCTGGCCAGAACATTCTGAGATGCAAATAAGTCCTCCTGGGCTCCTCTGTCCTCAGGGCTCCCTACTGTCTGCTGCTCCCTGCCTACGGGAGGGTGTCTGACAGCGTATAAGGGAAACCATGGTCAAAAGGTGAGGTCATATTGTGACCATGAGTATGAAAGGTAAATATGTTAATAAGAATAGCAAAGCAGAAATGTAGAAAATAACTGGGTCCTTCATAACTCTGTTCAACTTCTACATCAGCTCTAAACTTCTTATGTTAGAAATTCTTCTTATATGTGAAAAAATAACCTTCTTTTTTTTCCTTAAGCCATCATAAATTAAATTTTCTTTTACTTACTCCTGAATAAATCTTACACTGATACAAATTATATGATCCAATTTATGCTCCAAAATTATCTCAGTATTGTTTTGTAAGGATAAATTTTACAAGGTAGGAGAGAGGAGAAACAAGGAAATCTATTAGGGAAGCGTTGTAATAACTCAGGAGGAGATGAAGGTATCTTGGCTGCAGAGGAGGTAGAGATTAATGGGTAAATTTGATAAACATTTTTTAAAGGAAGAACTGACGTTGTGATGAATTATCTGCATGTCAAGAAGAGGAGGGATGGAAGACAGAATGATGAGATGAAGGAGATTCTACATCTTAATACCTGGGACTGTGACTATGATGGGATATCGTGCCCATGACCATGGCCAAAGGGCATTGCAGACTATTGTAGTGATGGCTATGTGACTCCATGTGTCTGTCCAAACAAAACTGTACACTTAAAAGAGTAAGTTAATTTAACTTTAATTTTTTAAAATGAAGAGAAATATAAATTTAAAATGCCCTATGAATCTAGTCATGTGGAAGTCAGTAGTGACTTTTAGGAGAGCAGTTTGGGGGAATGAAGGGCCAGGAAACCAGCCCAGAAAGGCACCCGAGTGAGTGAAGTGTGAGGAAGTGGGGACACGGAGTGCAGACGCCTGGACGTGACAGGGAAAAGGATGGGCAGGAGCTGAAGGAGACCACGGAGTCGAGGAAGGGACAATTTTAAATGAAGGAGTCAAGGGTTGAGTTGACCAGAGTTCTCAGTTTGTGACCCACTTTCATCATCAGTTTGTGCAAGACCCATCTTTTGTCATTGTCCTTTAGTCTCTGGCTCTTCAGGCTTCCGTGCTCACGTTTTAGATGCACGTCCTTGAATATGTATGTTTGCGTCGGTGTACAATATGAAGTGTTAGTTTATTTGTATTTGTGTTTCTCATTTACGTACATAGCAGTGGTGCAATCGGCCTCATTCTGTGTCTCCCTGCTTTCTATGGGCAGAATCGTGCTATCCTGCTAGGAAGAGGGGTCAAGTGGAGAGAGAAGTGTTGGTGGGTGAGACACCACATGGAAAGGTCACGTGGAAGAGAATTAAAGTCTCGGTACCTGAGAAAGCCCATGAGAACACAGAGGCCCAGCTACCCAGCCAAGCCTGGGCTGACTGAATGTCCCCAGCTGAGATGTCAGACATGTAAATAAGACATCCCCTTCAGCCCCAGCTGAGTAGCACCAGTTGATATCATGTGGAGCTGACATAAGCTGTCCCTTACAGAGCCCCGCCCACAGTCTTGAACCAGGAACTGGCTGTTGTTTAAGCTATTATGTTTTGGAATGATGTGCCACACAATTAGATAACTAAAACGACCTGTGCCCCCAACTATGGGAATCTTGAGTTACCTGGGTGCTGATAAGATTGTTACGTTAGAAAGGAGGCTTAAGTCAGAGAGCAGAAAGAACACGGGGTCCAGAGCACATGAAGACGGGTGGCCTATGACGGAGAAGGGACAGAGAAGGTGGGGAGAGGGGGTTGTAGATTCGGTGGTGTGAAGATTAGGAAGTTTCATTCTCGTGGCGCTGGTTTTCTCAGTGATGTCTGAGAGGAGATCGGCAGCTGAATGGAATTGGAGATGTCGTTTCAGGACTGAGGGGGAGCTATAGGGTGGTCGTCGTGGAGGATGGGAAGACAGCTCAAGAAGAAAACACGTTTGATCCCTGAGCAGTGGTGAGTGGCTGTTTGTGGTAGTCAATCATGAGACGGGCCTGAATGCAGCCTGCGAAGCCTGCGTTCACCTGTGGAAACACAGGGCTGAGACAACGGAGAGGGGCCAGGACACAATGGTGCTCCACCCTGGCTGAACACCACGATCACTTGGACCGCTTTTAAATATCCCTAAATGACTCCTTTAAAAACAAAAAACAAAAAACAAAACTGATGCTAGCATCTAATCCTGGAATTCCTGATTTAATTAGTCTAGGAGAAAGCCTGTGCATTAAATTCCGAGGTGTCTTCCAACCAGCCTCGTGGCCAGGTCTGGCAGGTACAGCCATGTTGCCTATACACAGCATAGTTGCAGCGGCCTCCACTCATAAAAACATCAGGAATAGTTCCCCCTGAATTTGTGCCATGCACAACCTTCAAAACTGTGTGTGGTGGGCTGGTACATCGGCCTGGTTCTGTCTGCACAGTTCTTCTTTGACTTTCTCATCACTCCTCTTCCTCTCCCCCTCCTGCCCCTCTGTCTACACTCATGTCTTTCCATTTACACGTTCTCCCTGAGGAAACTAACCAGTTCCCAAACTTCCCCCGTCTCCCCATCTCCTTCCAGATACAGGAGTCACAGCTCCAAACTCTCTAAATTTTGCTGCCCACACGTCCCTCAGGCACCTCCAACCCAAACGCACTGCCCCTCTTCCTCCCCGATTTTCTGTCCCCGCCCCGGGCACTGCTACCCACCCAGGTCCTCAGCTTAGAAACGCCAGTCTCCTCTGGCTCCCTTCTCCCCCTCACTCTGCTGCTGCCTGTCCCTCAGAACCTCAGCGTTTCTGGCCTGCACACTTAACAGTTGTCCCCAAACTGTTCAGCCTCTCCTCTGCATACCTTCTACCTTACACTGGGACTGTCTTCAGAAATAAGTATTGGAGACTTTTACTCTGCAAATGAAAAAACTGCAGTGACTCCAAATGTTTGCAGGATAAAGTAGAAAGTACTTACCTTGTCACTGAAGGTCTCAGAATACCAGACTGAAACCTGTCCTCCTAGGAGCACACACGGCCCACGGACTCCCCATCCCCTATGCCCTCACATACTGTCATATCCACACTCGTGTTTTTATGTCTTTTCCCGTGTGCTGTGTCCCTCCAAAATTCATTTGTTGAAATACCAATTCCCAACGTGATGGTTTCTGGAGACAGAGCTTTTGGAAGGTCACTAGGTCATGGAGATGGAAACTTCATGATGGGAATAGTGTCCTTATAAGAAACAGCAGGGAAGAGATTTGTCTCCCTCCCCTACCCCACATGTAAAGGATTTATCAAGAATGTGGCCATGGCCCTGGCTGGTTGGCTCAGTGGTACAGCATCGGCCTGGCGTGCAAGGGGTCCCGGGTTCGATTCCCAGCCAGGGCACACAGGAGAAGCGCCCATCTGCTTTTCCACCCTTCCCCCTCTCCTTCCTCTCTGTCTCTCTCTTCCCCTCCCGCAGCAAGGCTCCATTGGAGTAAAGATGGCCCGGGTGCTGGGGATGGCTCCTTGGCCTCTGCCCCAGGCACTGGAGTGGCTCTGGTCACAACAGAGCGATGCCCCAGAGAGGCAGAGCATCGCCCCTTGGTGGGCAGAGCGTCGCTCCCTGGTGGGCGGGCCGGGTGGATCCCGATCGGGCACATGCGGGAGTCTGTCTGACTGTCTCCCTGTTTCCAGCTTCGGAAAAATACCAAAAAAAAAAAAAAAAAAAAAAGAATGTGGCCATGTGCAAACCAAAAAAGAGAGCTCTCACCTGACACTGGACCTGCCAGCACCTTGATCATGGATTTCCAGCCTCCAGAACTGTGAGAAATAAATGTTCATTGTTCAAGCCACCCAGCCTACAGTATTTTTTATTGTAGTAGCCAGAAGTGACCGAGACACCATGAAAGTCCCTTTGAATGCTCATTGCATCTCTTCCACATCCACTTCTATATACTCTTTAAAGCCCAGTTCATACCCAACTATCCTGTGCCCCCTTCTTACACCACTAAAAGCTGTTTTCTCTCTGCACTCTTACTGCTAAGCACACTGCACATTTCTCTCCATCTTTGTACTTCGTAGATCTTAAAGGGGAGAATTCTCCTTGTATCTTCAGAGCCTACCATAATACATGACCCCTATTTAGCGGTCAATAAATGAGGGAATGGATACTCTGCCAGCAAGAGGAAGCAAAGGTGAACTTGATTCACAGGAGTTGGAATAGATGCATTTACTTGGCATGCTCAGTGCAATTATAGGTCTTGGGTGATTTAAAGGCTGTATCTACAGGAGCCAGTAAATCTTTGATAAAGGCCTTGTCATCCAGCATAATTGCCCAGCTTGTCTTTGGCTGTTCACATGCGCTGGAGAATACCACCTGAGCCTCTGAGACTCCTCCTGACAAGCCTGCACAGCAGGAAACACTCGGGCAGGAGGCCCACGTGGGGCCTTCGGGGCAGATCCCATGGGGAAGATGTCTTACAGGGACTGAGTCTGGCCTAGAAACTCAGGGCTCAGACAGAGAGGTTGAAAGTGGCAGATTGCATTCATTGCCTCAATTCTTACCCCTCCCTGTATCCAAGTCATTTGCCACGTGACTGGGGAGATTATATTTTCCACCTGTGGGCTATGTATTTGTTCCCAAGACTTTCATTGGACAGTAGAAAGAACAAGTGACAGGTGAGTCGAGTCCTCCAGAGGTCTGACCTGTTTCTGTTTTGCTCTCTGGTACATTTGCTATCACCAGGAGAATGAGATTCCTGGGAGAGGCCGCTGCTTCCAGGAAGAGAAAGATGCATGAGCAAGAGGCCTTCACTGGAGAATTCCCCAAGGTTTGTGATTTTTGTGATGCAGTGCATTGTGGCTCTGGCTTGCATGGCTGGGCCATTCCCCAGATCAACCAGAAATACACTGGATACAAAGGGCAAAGGCAGAACTGTGGCAAAGAGAATAGACAGAAAAGCAGCATGCATTCTCAGGCCAGGTGAGGAGGCATGCTTCCGCACAGCACTCTCCAGGGTCAGAGCAGGGGCCGAAGTTGAAAGAATGTTCCCTTCATTGGCTCTGTGCTATCTGTCTGCAGGTTCTGCCTCTCCGTGTCCGTGTGTAGAAGCCTGGTCATCACTCCACCACACTCCCACCAGGTATCACAGTCAAGGGTGGGGTGGCTGCTTGCTGGGGAGCAGGGGGGCTGGGCCCTCATTTCATATTTTCTGCAACTTCTCTGGGTGACTCAAGGTCGGTCACTGCTCCTGTCTAAGCCTCAGTTTCCTCCTTAATAAAGTAGGGATGTCACAGTTTCACCATTCAAGATGGGCTGGGTTATGCACTGTAACAACCCTCCTCCTCAAACTTCAGCCGCTTCAAAAACAAACCCGTGTGTTTAAGGTTCACTAGTGTTGTCCTTACTAAGGACCTAGGGCGACAGAGCGGTCACTTTAAACTGTTGCCAGTCACTGAGGCAGAGGAAGAAGAGATGAGGGCAAGTGGCACACTGGCTGTCCCAACTCGTGCTTGGGAGGGACATGCTTTCACTCTCTCGTCATGGGCTGAGGCATGTCTGTGACCAAATGGAAGTCCAGACAGGCATGGAATTGCAATTTCACCCTGTTCCTGGAAAGAGAAAACCATGAAACATTTGCAAACAGCCCTGATGACTACTGTGCTCTGCACACAGGTCGACATTTTTAATATACATATTTTGAAATATTAAATGTTTTCTTCTTCCAGCTGCAATCATCAATATTGCCCTTTCATCTCTGCCTCCTATGATGTGGCTTCTCAACTCTGTCAATAGGACCCAGATATTGCCTGAAGTCACCCTGTCTGAGATTGACATAAACATGACGTGAACACTCATCTCTCTTCCTGGGGTAAGTCCGCTGCTCTGCTACAAGCGGTCTGCGAGTCCCTGAGTCACCTCCAGGGCCACCTCTGGCAAGTCTTGCCCTCACTTGTCTGTCGCCTGCAATGGCTTTGTTCTCCCTGCTCCATTCTGACATGAACCAGCCCTGCTTGCTTGACTTCCTCTAAACTTCCTCACACAAGCATCTAGGTGCAGAGCAGATTTTGCTGGATGTGTGGACGGGGCGACTTAATCGCAGAGACACGTACAACCTGAAGGTCCATATTAGACATTCCTGCTCTCTGGAGTCTTCGGGTCCCCCTGCCTCTGGGGACCTCTTTCCAGGTGGGGGTTGGGAGGGGACTCCTTGCCGAGAGGCATACCCACTCTTGCCAGCTCCTCCCACTCTTTATTCTGGACAGTGACGTAGCTCTCCGCTCTCTACTCTCCATGCCCCGCCTTACATGCCTCTATCTTCACAGGTACACGGTCAGAGTGTCTGCTAAACAAAGCACCATCCCCTGCAGCTTACATGTGGGCCACAAGCCTGGGTCTATGCAACAAATCCCCCTTTCTTTTATGTCAAACTGCATTTCTCTGACCTCATGCCTTTTACAGGAGAGGCTCTCTGCTTCAAATAGTTTGAGAAAATCTGTAAAAATTACCTGGAGGGGTGTTTACTGTTATCATTGCCTTCTATCATGATTTTGAAATTCATGAACCTCTCCGCGTGCTAAGCTCTGCTCTCTGCATCGAGGAGGGGAGAAGGGGAGATGGACCCCCTCTCCCATCTGAGCCCACTGAGCAGACTGCTGTGCCAGGAGGAGCAAGTCTTCTGCCGCCCCCGGGTCCCTGTGCAGGTGCTTACGTAGGCCCCCTGAGAATGTCAGGGAGCAGGTGAGTGGGGGGGGGGCTAAGGGTTAGGTGTGGAGAGAGCTATTCACAATTGCTTAAGGGAGAGTTTGCCAAGTTTTATTCATCCATATGAGGCAGTTAATAAGCATTCCCTTACATTCCCCCCTTGTTCCCCAAGAAACTTCCACCCTATCCTACTACACAGCTTGGTGGTTTCTCAGCCCTGGCATGGTGAGGGCTATTTGGTGGCCTGACTGTGTAAAGATAAACCCTTCCATTGCATTTTACACACTTGTATTCTTACCTCATCCACTGTAAATAACTTCCCTGTATGGAGGAATACATATAAATATCTCCATTTTACAGATATGAACACTGAGTCCCAGAAAAGTATAGGATTCCCTTAGATCTGCCAACTTCTTGATAATGGGGAAAACCAGTCATCAAATAACTTGAAATCCAGTCCTGGAATACTTCTGGACCCCAAGGCTGCCTCATCAGGCCCTGGGCCACCAAGATGTCACAGCTATAAGAGGCTCCAGCAACTCCAATAGACATCACAGTCAGCATCAGGCGCCAGGAGTCCCCATTCTTTTAGCAGGGTCTCGCTCATGGAGGCAGGGTTTCATTTTCCTCCATGGGAATCTGGAACTGGCAACAGTTTTACCACAAATAATGTTCTTCTCTACATCTTTGGAGGGCATGATACTTATCGTATTAAAATAGGGGCGTTTTGTTTCTGAGGACTTGCTCTGCAGAAGCAGGAAGGTGGAGATTTATGAGCACACAGGTTTAGGATTTGAGCCTCGGGTCCTACGCTTCACAGGGAGCCAGGAACATAATGGTCTATCTATGAATGGGGACAGAAAAATCTCTGCCTGTGATGCTCCCGAAACCATATGAGGAAACAGAAATAGAGTCACTAATGAGTGATTGGAACATGAATTTGTGCCAAGCTTGGGCATAAGCCTGGATTCCCATGCCCCTGGCAGTACAGGGGAAAAAAGAAAAACAAACACTTTATGTTTACACGTTAAAAGACACAATTCTAAGAACTCGCTGCCTAAAGAAAAATCCAACATGAAAATCATAAAATGTTTAGGAGTGATGAATGTGAAAGAAGGCAAAACTTGTGGAATGAAGCAGAAAGTGGCACCTGAAGGAGGATGTATCAATTAGATGTGAGAACTGCTAAGGAAATCTGTTCTCTTTATCAGAGAGTAAAAAGATATGCCTTTTTTCCTTTCATTTTGGAACTTTTCCTTAACATTAACTTCCAGTTCATCTATTGATGTTTTTTTTTTTATTTCACCAATTACGTATTTAATTTCTAAGACATCTTTTTCTTGTTCTCTGTTCCATTTTATAATAACTTATTTCCTGGATGCCATATCCTGTCAAATAGATCTGTTCCTTGTAGGGGTGTTGTATGCTATCTGAAGTATATACTATATCGTTCATTTTGTTCACTGAACTATTTGTCTCCTTGGGAGTCTATTATCAATAAAAATATATTTTTCAACTACCTATAGTTTGCCAGGCATTGCTCCAGGCACGTTAGGAAATAAAAGAGAGTCACTGCCCCTATGGAGCTTATGTTCCAGTTGGGAGAGAAAGAAAATAAACCCATAAACAAATACATAACATTAATTGTAAGTATCGATAACAGCTATGAAAACTGAGAAGTAAGTGTAAAACGTGGTTTGGAAGCTATAAGCCCAGTAGAGCTTGGGTAACAGCCATGGAAAATAATCACCCAGATTCACAGAGAGCTAAACAGATGGAAATATGGCAGGAGAAGCTGGGTATACATGTGATGGATTAAAAAGCTGAAACATACACTTAGTGAGAATTTCAGAAGGAAGAATAGAAGGAGTAAAGGAGAGTCAAATTTGAAAG
Source organism: Saccopteryx bilineata (assembly GCF_036850765.1). Taxonomy (NCBI): domain Eukaryota; kingdom Metazoa; phylum Chordata; class Mammalia; order Chiroptera; family Emballonuridae; genus Saccopteryx; species Saccopteryx bilineata. Next base: position 183,695,237 of record NC_089495.1, read on the forward strand.
TTAAATAGTTAAAATGTTTAAGGTAATAAAACAAAATGTTAAGCTCCAGATAGGAAAAAAACATACAAAGTTCTAAGCTGTTGAGGATAAACAAACATTACTTGTATTGTAACTATAGTACAATTATAATTGGTTATATCTTACATAATTCTAGTACAGTATCAAAACCAGAAAATTAACGTATTGGTTTGGTACAACGTTTGTGTCTAGGACTATGCCATTTTAACATGTGTGTAGATTTGTTCACCACCACTGCATTCAAGATATAAAATAATCCTATTGCCAGAAAGAGATCTTCTATGCTACACCTCCATAGTTCATGGTATAACTGAAGAACATCTAAAAAAAAATATTAAGGGCTACTAGAAATAAAAAAGGTAGATTACATACAAAGAAACCAACTCCTCACCATTAGCTACAGCTGACAGAAAAGAAAGGAACAGTATATTCACAGTGCAGAAGGAAAGGCTGCTATGACCAGCTAAGTCTTCATTCAAGAATGAGCAAATCAAATATATTTTCAAACACACAAAGATTGAAAAAATAAATTACTAAAAGCATTCTCCATCAAGTGTGAAAATAAGCCCAGAGAGAAGGAAAGGGGTGTAAGAAACTGGGTTTAAAAAATTGGTAAAAAAAATATATTCATAAATCTAAAAAGAAAATTAACTATGTAATAATATCTACTTGTATGTTTAAAAGCAGAGCGGGACCCAATCATGAGACAGAAGAACATACATTGTAGAGAGGGGAGAGAAGGAGCATTCAAAGATAATTGCCTTATTAAGGGCAAGAAAAAAAATTGATTAGGCTTTAGATTGTGTAAGAAAAGTATAAAACAACTCTTGTTAATAAATAAATAGTAAAATTCAATTATCAATATGTTATCTACTGTTTGGTATATTGCCACACAATTATCCACTTGCATTAAGGAAAGAATTATATCTTATGTACTGTAAAATTAAAAAATGTATATTTTTTTCTGTTTTCAAATAATTAAAATATCTTCCCTTTTAGACGTGAGTGTAGGCACCAATTGTCTCTTTTTGGAAGAACTGTCCTTCATTCTGAGGTTAGAGCCATCTTAGTTTTTGCTTATTTTCTTTTTTTTTCAAAACTTTTTTAGTTTGTACTAACAGTCTTTTTTTTTTTTCTTAAATGAGAAGTGGGGACACAGAGAGACAGACTCCCACATGTGCCCTGACTGGGATCCACCTGGCAAGCCCCCCATGGGGGAATGCTCTGCCCATCTGGGGCCATTACTCCATTGCTCAGCAACAGAGCTATTTTACCACCTTAGGCAAGGCCATGGAGCCATCCTCAGCACCCAGGGCCAACTTGCTCAAACCATTTGAACCATGGCTGTGGGAGAGAAAGAGAGAGACAGAGAAAGAAAAGGGAGAGGGGGAGGGGTAGAGAAGCAGATGGTCACTTCTGTGTGCCCTGACCAGGAATCGAATCTGTTTGCTTATTTTCTTAAATGATGGCAACAGGAGATGATTATCCTGTTATCACCTTATGTCTTTTAAATTTTTACATGGAGGGTGGGCAACAAGAAAAGGATTGTCAAGGTCTAATAACGGGTTCCCAGTTCTGAAGTTGAAACACCTGACCTGGCTGCATTATGTCCAACAAGCTCAGTTCACATCTTTTTGAATGGCTGGTGTACCTCTTGGTTTTCATAAATAATCCAACATTCTTTAGAAGGACCCTTTGAAACACAAAGCTTCTCCCTCCCGCAGTGGGCAGAAATTTTCTATTCAGTTTGTGCTATGTGGGGGGAAAATCATTGCAATTCTACAAATTGCCGTTTTTGAGTGCCAGTGCCATGCTGGGTGTTAATAGATGCCCACTGGACAAACTGGTGGGCGAGACAAGGACGTTCACTCTCAGAGTCCTGCTCGCAGGCCTACCCTGCTGGAAAGAGCAGGTCCAAGGCACTTGGCACTGGGAGGCTGTGGGAATGCGTTCCCAATCTCCAGAATGGTTTCATTTTTAAATCATTGGGCACACAAAGCTCTGGTGTGTTCCCAGCATGCTCTGAAAACACTTAGGGAAACCTAAGTATGAATTAGATGCTTTCCTCTTACTTATCAAAAGATACAATGAGCTTTTAAAAGCTAATTTCATTACTATTAAAAATAAATAAATAAACTTCTACCGGGTCATAGATTCCAGTGTCCTTGGGCTCTGGATAGATGCTAAGACTGCGTAGCAGAGCCAGGTGTAAGACAATGGCTCAGTCCTTAGGTATGTGACCAATAACGAAGGTCCGTTGTCACCTGTAGTCAGTACCTTGAGATTTGAACATCTTGAGTCTAAAATAGCCCCCCTACCACACACCCCAGCATCTGGAATCCCTGTCCTTTTCATTACATCTAAACATTCTCTTCAAAAACTCTTCTTTGTGGAGGGAAAAGGGGAAGCAAAGGCTGTAGGCGGTGTGTTGAAAGGGTTAGAGGGGTGCGTTTTAACAGAGGCAGAATGGCCTCCAGGTTTGGTGTAAGGGAGAGACGTAGGCACAGGTAGCCACACCCTGGGAAGTAGATGGCTTCTGCATGGGGGGGGGGGATGTGTGTATTTCGCTGCCCCTCTAAATTTGCTGCATAATCACTGCTTGGGCCGGTTCCAAATTGTGGTTGGGAGGTAGTAGGTTTTATACTGTTTCTCAAGCATGAACATGCACAAAAATCACCTGGAGGGTTTGTGAAAACAGATTTCCAGGCCTCACCGGCTGAGACCGTGAATGGGCAGGACTGGAGTGGGGTCTAAAATTTGCATTTCTAACAGGTTCTCTGAAGATGTGGTCCAGGAGCCACATTCTGAGGAACCCTGGGATAGCGGACTTGGGAGGATGCTCACAACTAAATACGCCTGGGCAATCTGTTTAATGGACTCACCATGCTCGCCCTCTTTTCTCCTGCCCTCACTTGGCAGGCATCTCACATGCAGCAGGTTCTCGAATAACGTAGTTTCCTTCAGCATTGCTCTGTTCGAATGTTGATGAGAAAGAAAAATTGATGCCTGGCTGTGACCACCGTCTGTACAGAGTTGGCATTGTCTTCCCCCTGTCTGTGGGGGATCTCGCTGGGGACTCCAGTCCCCCCACCCCCATCCCAGCTATGCTCCTTGGGTGAATCACGTGTCTACATCGTCCCAGTCTGGGTGTGAGAGTATGTGTGAGTTGCCCTGTGACGGAAAGGCGTCCTGTTCAGGCTGAGTCCCTGCCTTGCAGCTTGAGCTGCTAGGGTAGGTGCTGGTCACCCATGACCCTGGACTGGAATAAGTGGGTAAGAAAGTAATTCTCTTACTTGTTTTTATTAATCTTTCTTAACTGTATATATAGCTCACATTTATTTCAATGTTTAATATTGGAAAGGTTTGGGGTCTTCATTTAGAAGTTTGGTGATGTTTTCGTGACCAGAAATATGCCTTAGGAGCGTTAACTCATCTACAGTGTGTCCGTAAAGTCATGGTGCACTTTTGAGCAGTCACAGGAAAGCAACAAAAAATGATAGAAATGTGAAATCTGCACCAAATAAAAGGAAAACCCTCCCAGTTTCTGTAGGATGATGTGGCAGCATGTGCGCATGTGCAGATGATGACGTAACACTGTGTATACAGCAGAGCAGCCCACAGCCATGCCAGTCAAAATATGGACGGTACAGAGGAAAGTTCAGTGTGTTCTGTGGCTCGCTAAATTCGAATCCGTGACCAAAGTGCAACGTGAATATCGGCGCGTTTATTACAAAGCGCCACCACATAGGAATAACATTACTCGGTGGGATAAGCAGTTGAAGGAAACCAGCAGTTTGGTGGAGAAACCCCGTTCTGGTAGGCCATCAGTCAGTGACGAGTCTGTAGAGGCTATATGGGATAGCTACCTAAGGAGCCCTAAAAATCTGTGTGTGAGCCCACATCAAACTGCACTGGATAGGTACGAAACTGGGAGAGTTTTCCTTTTATTTGGTGCAGATTTCACATTTCTATCATCTTTTGTTGCTTTCCTGTGACCGGTCAAAAGTGCACCATGACTTTACGGACACACTGTATATCAATCAGCCTAGTAACATTGGTTTTGTTACATGAACAAAAAAGGGGTACAAGTTCAGTGACTGAGAGTGACACACAGGGTGGTCTGATCACAAATTCCTGACGGGGCAGGTCATGGCGGGCAGACACACCCAGGCCTATAGCCTCCTCAGCAAAGGTCAGCCCTCACCTTAAGCAAGTCCTCTTCATTGTTCTCATGCATCTAGGATAACAAACTTTTGAAATATCAGGGTAATTTTCTTTTCCTGACCCCTCCAAGGCACAATGTGGCACCAGAACACAAGGCCATGGGACTCCTCTTTGTCCTCCTGTTGCCCAAATACCATCTCTATTTATAGGAAATGTGAAGTGTTACCTATGCTGTGCCCATCAATATAAAGGAATCGTGAATCGCTCCATGTTACTTCTTATCCGGTCCCGGAGATTACCCTTCTCTGCTTTCCCCCGCCTCCTCCATCTGCCACCAAGGGGTTTCACGTAACCCTCCCTGCCTGTTCTCCTTCGATTCTCATGTATGAAAAGAACAGCCAAACTGCCATTCTCCGCAACGTTTTTTTTTCAATTTGTTGAGATATTTGCTTCCAGGTGGGCCCTCACACTTGGCTCAAATAAATGCTGATAAAATTTTTCTATAGGTTTGGATTTTTCTTTCATCAACAGTTACATATGTCATTTCACTTCAAGTTGAAGTTTCTGAGAACCTCTCGATGACGTGAAGTGGAGACCTGCTGTATTTGAGTCCGGGCAGGTGGAGAAGAGGGAAGGAGAGGGGAAGGAGGCGGGGGGGGGGGGACACCACCACGTTTCATTTTGTTCTGGAATGCTGCAGCTCATTAGCAACTCTCACTGCAGGGAGCAGATGGCCCAGCTGAGGCCTAGCTACAGAACAAGTGAGGTTGGAGGTCACATCTCTGTGGGAAGCTTGTTACCACCAGTGGCTTCATCCAGAAAGATTAGGCTCTTATTCAAAAGTATTTTAAGTCTTCTTTGGGGGGAAAAAAAACTGTTGGCAAGCCAGAGAAGAGGCAGAATGTCTTCTTGTTTTTAAGAAGTCCTCCTATTGTCACAGAGAGCTGGGAAAGAGCAAACATCCTAAGGGAAAGCCCTGCAAACTGAGTAGGAGGCTGGGACGTGGCCGCCTGGCTGTGGGGGACTCAGTTCCTGCCCTGGGCTGTGGAGGCAGTCAGGAGAGAGAACCACTCCCACTGAAAGAGTGGATGACGGCAAAGGATGCGGACTTGGGCCTCCGGAGGTGTTAGGATGTGTTAGCCAGCCCCACCCTTTAGGACCAACGTACTCATCCCCTCTGCTGCCAGGACTGTGGCCTGATGAGAGCTCACAGCTGAGCGCCCGCCCCCCGGAACTGTATTCAGGCCCAAGCGGGACCTCCTGGAAGGCTACAACCCTCTCTGGGGCAGCAAGGACTGGTGGAAGCAGGCTTTCAGAGGCTGGGTTGCTGTGGTGGTTAATTTTAAGTGTCAGAAAGGCTGGGCCAGGTGCCCAGATATTGGGTCAAACATTATTCTGAATGTTTCGGTGAAGGTGTTTTGTTTTGTTTTTCCTTTTGTGACATTAGTATTTAAGTTGGTGACCTCTGAGTGAAACACATTGCTCTCCGTAATTTGGGCTGGACTCATCCAACCCATTGAAGGCCTTACTACACCAATGACTGGCCTCCCTGAGCAAGAAGGAGTTCTGCCAGCGGGCTGCCTTTGGGCTCAAACTGTGACAGACCCCTGAATCTCCCACCTGCTCGCCTCCCCCATCAGATGTGGGATTTGCCTGTCTCCACCATCATGCACAGGCTCCCCAAAAGTGAGAACCCGACACAAACAGAACAAGAATATAAAGCCCTTGTGACCAGAGAGACTGGCTGGTTGTGGAGCAATGGTGTCATTAGTTTCCTTCCTAATTAGCTGTGGAGTTTAGGACCAACATATCCCAGAGACTCCAGACATTTGCCTTATGTCAAAACTATGGGCATTTTAGGACTTCTAGTGAAACAGCATGGCCCTCGGTTTCCCTGGCTTACTGGTCTGTTCTGAGGCTCACAGTGGTCCATCGGGTGATCAGAGGAAACTTAGGATACAAAGGCTTCCTACCCTGAGCTCATCCTGTGACATTTCTTCATTCTAGACCAAGAGGAGGCATTTCCATCACTGCTTTTGTTTCTTCTGGTTTGAGTTTTATTTTCTCCCCCCTCTGTTTAATTAAGAAAAATTGCAATGGTATCAAGTAGACACCCAAAAAGCTAGAGATCTCACCCATCCTCCTGCACAGTGAAGCCTGAGGAATCGCAGATGAAGTGTTGATCCCTGGACAACCACGCATCTTCACCTCTGGCCACAACTTGTTCTTTCTGTGAGGTCTGTTTAACTTCAAATAAAGAAGGTGGAACTATGCAAATAAAGTCCCTCCTTCCCTCCAAGCAATAGTAGCTGAAAACAACCACTTATTATTGCTCCAACTCTGGGTGGTCCCACTGATCGGGCTGGGCTCAGATGCTCACGCTCAGTCGTCAGCTGTGCACTGGGAATGCTTTCCCTGATTTGGGCTGGGTTCTCTCCGCCCTCTGAGACCTGGTTCTCATCCTCTGGTCTCTTATCCTCCATCAGGCAGCTTGAGCTTGTTCACAGGGTGGCGGCAGCCTTCCAATAGCAAGAGTATAGGCACATAAGGCTTCTGGAGGCTTAGGCTGGAACTGGTATGACATCACTTCCCTTGCATTCTGTTGGCCAAAGCAAGTCACAAATCCAGCCCCCATTCAGGGGAAGAGGAAAGAGAGTACACCTGTTGATGGGATGAGCTGCCGAGTCACATTGCACAGGGTGCGATAGAGAATTGGGGCCATTTCTGCTAACCACTTACAGAAGTTTAGGATGTTAAGATGTTTAGAATGCTGTTGGGAAAACATTGTCTAAGGGTCATTGTAACAAAAGGCTACACCAGCTTACCTCATGGTCTTTCTTTCTCTAATTAGCTGGCAATAGGTCTGAGCCTGGCTGGGTGAGAGAGGCTGGGATTTTTTCTGCACAGATAGGTCCCAAGGCCTAGATTTGGAGATAGAGTAAAAGGATCTACTTGCCTTCAAATATCATTGAGTTTCTCCAATCGACCTGATACCAAAGAGTCTGAATTTGGTGGACTGTTGGGTATTCCCTAGTCATTGATAAGGCTTCGGTTTTCATCTGTGTCATGACCCTCCATCACCAAACCTGGATAGGAGATGGAGTGATTCTTGTGCCCACACCCCCAAATGTTATTAACTGTTTATCACTTGTGTTACTGCTTTTATAACAGAGGGACCATATCTGACATGGCTACAACTGGACCCCCAGCACCTAGCACAGAGTCGGTGCTCAATAAATTTGTTAACTAATAACACATTTAACTAGAAATGCATCCACCAATTTTGCTTTCCTTCTTAATGGTGACCCGTTGACAAACATTGGAGGCAAAGTGTTCCAGCCTACAGGAAATAAAAGCCATACCTTGCTACTGCCAGAAATTCTTTGCAAAGCTCCACTTGCCAGAGAACCCTGTGTGGGAGTTTTCTACAAAGCAATAAATAATAATTTACACCCACCTTCCACAGCACATTTCATTTATTGACTAAATATAAACCTGGAACAACAGGCTTCTTCAGGGAGGTCACACTATATCTCTCCACCTCCCCTGGAAGGGGGTTGTGACCCTCGTCCTCCTGCCTCCCCCCTCTCCCAAAACAGCCCTGGCGGGATCAAACACACAGTCCTGGGGTTGAAGGAGGACTGGTTCTGTCGATTTGCCAACATGTTGTCACTTTATCTCACCCAGCAGATAACATCATTCCTTAACACAGGGAAGGGCTATGGAGCTGTAACTCAGAGGATCCCTCGGGGATGGCTCAAACTCCAAGTCCCAAGAAATGAGGAGGCAGAGCAGAAAATGAGCGTTCCCCACAAGACGATGGCACTGCTGCACAGTGAAGGGAAACTCCTGAGGCTTGGTGGCCGCTCCTCTCCTGTCATCTCCTAAAAGGTACCTCCTCTGTCTTTTGAGCTTCAGATCTTCAGGGACGTTCCCAGTGAGCACCCCTTTCCCCGTGTGGGACAGCAGCCTCTGTACCCCTGAGCCCATGCCTTGGCACATGACCCTTGGAGTTGGTGGAATGTGTGTGCCTCCCCCACCAGACTTTGAGAACATCGTGAACAGAAACCATATTTTATTTACTTTGGATTCCCAGAGCTTAACACATAGCCGGCCCTCCATAAATACATTCTGAGTAAGTGAATGAATAAATGAATGAATACTCTGTCTTATGGGCTCTGTGTCCATTATACTGTTTATCCACTTTAACAAGTCTACAAATAGGGATGCTTATTCCTGTGATATTATAATATTGTGATTAATAATAATAATTATTATATATATATTTATAGCTTATTGGCCTTTTCCATTTCATCTGGGACCTCGCCCTGTGTACCTCTTCATTAGGCTGTTGATTTGCCTCCTTTACCATCCTTTGTAATAGATTGGTAATCTAGTATGTCAATGGGTTTTCTTGAGTTCTATGAGACATTTGAACAAATTAATCTTACTCTAATTACCAAAGAGTCTGAATTTTGTGGGGACCTCTGATTTATAGCCTGTCAATCACAAGCACGGGTAACAACCTGGGCTTGAGACTGGCTTCTGAAGTAGAAGGTAGCTCGTGGGACCGAATTCTCTACCCGTGGAATCTGATTTTAGTTGATAGTGTCAGGACACCTGCTGGTGTCCAAGAATTGCAAATCCACGGGGGAAGCCTCCACCCCTACACACACTAAGAGTAAATCTGAGAATTTTTCAATATCCTTTTTTATATTAAAGGGAAAATTAAGACCAAAGACATTAAACAATTTGTGTAAGTTCATCCAGCAAGTAAATGACAGAATCAGGATTTGAACCCTAAGGAATCTGACTTCAACACCCATCCCTTCCCAGCCTACAAGAGATCTTCAAGCCAATTAAAAGTTTTATGACTGGAAAGCCACATGCAAAAGAATGAAACTGGACTACAGTTTGTCCCCCCTGTACTAAAATTAACTCAAAATGGATCAAAGATCTAAACATAAGACCTGAAACAATTAAGTACATAGAAGAAGACATAGGTACTCAACTCATGGACCTGGGTTTTAAAGAGCATTTTATGAATTTGACTCCAATGGCAAGAGAAGTGAAGGCAAAAATTAATGAATGGGACTACATCAGACTAAGAAGTTTTTGCTCAGCAAGAGAAACTGATAACAAAATAAACAGAAAGCCAACTAAATGGGAAAAGATATTTTCAAACAACAGCTCAGATAAGGGCCTAATATCCAAAATATACAAAGAACTCATAAAACTCAACAACAAACAAACAAACAAACCAATAAAAAAATGGGAAGAGGACATGAACAGACACTTCTCCCAGGAGGAAGTACAAATGGCCAACAGATATATGAAAAGATGCTCATCTTCTTTAGTTATTAGAGAAATGCAAATCAAAACTGCAATGAGATATCACCTCACACCTGTTAGATTAGCTATTATCAACAAGACAGGTAATAGCAAATGTTGGAGAGGCTGTGGAGAAAAAGGAACCCTCATCCACTGTTGGTGGGAATGTAAAGTAGTACAACCATTATGGAAGAAAGTATGGTGGTTCCTCAAAAAACTGAAAATAGAACTACCTTATGACCCAGCAATCCCTCTACTGGGTATATACCCCCAAAACTCAGAAACATTGATACGTAAAGACACATGCAGCCCCATGTTCATTGCAGCATTGTTCACAGTGGCCAGGACATGGAAACAACCAAAAAGCCCGTTAATAGACGACTGGATAAAGAAGATGTGGCACATATACACTATGGAATACTACCTCAGCCATAAGAAATGATGACATCGGATCATTTACAGCAAAATGGTGGGATCTTGATAACATTATACGAAGTGAAATAAGTAAATCAGAAAAAACCAGGAACTGCATTATTCCATACGTAGGTGGGACATAAAAGTGAAACTAAGAGACATTGATAAGAGTGTGGTGGTTACGGGGGGAGGGGGGAAAGGGAGAGGGAAAGGGGGAGGAGGAGGGGCACAAAGAAAACTAGATAGAAGGTGACAGAGGACAATCTGACTTTGGGTGATGGGTATGCAGCATAATTGAAGGACAAGATAACCTGGACTTGTTGATCTTTGAATATATGTAACCTGATTTATTGATGTCGCCCCATTAAAAAAATAAAATTATAATTAAAAAAAAAAGTTTTATGGCCCCAAATCCTACTCAGTAGACTGTTATCTTCTCACAGTATTGCTTTTCTACGGGATCTCCTGAACATCTATTGCCAGGACTCTAAAGAAGATGGGTAAGGGTAATGGTGGTGACAAACAGGACTAAGTTCTCTCACTTCTTGTAAAAATGTTCTGCCCTGGCCAGTTGGCTCAGTGGTAGAGCGTCATCCTGGTGTGCAGGAGTCCCGGGTTTGATTCCCGGCCAGGGCACACAGGAGAAGTGCCCATCTGCTTCTCCACCCCTCCCCCTCTCCTTCCTCTCTGTCTCTCTCTTCCCCTCCCACAGCCAAGGCTCCATTGGAGCAAAGTTGGCCCGGGTTCTGAGAATGGCTCTATGGCCTCTGCCTCAGGCACTAGAATGGCTCTGGTTGCAACAGAGCAATGCCCCAGAGGGGCGGAGCATTGCCCCCTGGTGGGCATGCCGGTAGATCCCGGTCGGGCGCATGCGGGAGTCGGTCTGACTGCCTCCCCGTTTCCAACTTCAGAAAAATACAAAAACAAAAACAAAACAAAAAAATGTTCTAAAGTGAACATCTTCAGTGAATCTGAAAGGGGAGTTCATTATTTAATTCTATTTAGTGGTCAGGGAGGCAAGACTCCTAGAGAAATGAAAACACACTGATGGAGGAATGTGGGAGTAAAACGCATCCAAAACACTTTCTATGATCCATAAAACCAGATACTATAAATTATAAGAGGAATTATTGAATAAGAAGCTGTATCCAATTTAAAACTGCTTAGCTTGCACCCTTGTTTCTCAGTCACCTCCATTAAAAAGTTTTTTAAACTTGAAATACAAATTTTTATTTTATTTTTTTGTATCTTTCTGAAGCTGGAAACGGGGAGAGACAGTCAGAAAGACTCCCGCATGCACCCGACCGGGATCCACCCGGCACGCCCACCAGGGGGCGACGCTCTGCCCACCAGGGGGCGATGCTCTGCCCCTCCGGGGCGTCGCTCTGTTGCGACCAGAGCCACTCTAGCGCCTGGGGCAGAGGCCAAGGAGCCATCCCCAGTGCCCGGGCCATCTTTGCTCCAATGGAGCCTCCGCGGCTGCGGGAGGGGAAGAGATAGACAGAGAGGAAAGAAAGGGGGAGGGGTGGAGAAGCAGATGGGCGCTTCTCCTGTGTGCCCTGGCCGGGAATCAAACCCGGGACTTCTGCACGCCAGGCCAATGCTCTACCACTGAGCCAACCAGCCAGGGCCAAAATACAAAAATTTTTAAGAGCACATTTTACTCCTCTTTACTGATTAGTTCATTGTTTTAACATAAATTAATATTTGGGGTTCCATGGCATTATTTTCACATTGAAGTCTCAAGAGTATGAGCTAAAATTTTGCAGAATAAGAAGACCTAGTGCAGACAAAGCAAGTTCCTGACACTCTGCTGCCACTTCTCCCTCCCACACCTATGGCCAGCATCTCTAATTGATCAGCATTGAACTTGGACGAGGCCTCAGAACCATTCTCAACACATTGCTTTGGGTAGACGCTACTAATCTGCCAGAATATCACAGCAGACAAGTCACTCTGCCATTCCTGTTGACTAAGGAACTAGGGTGCCTGTGTTCTAGTCCCGACTTTTCCGTCTAATGGTTGTATGATCAGAGACAAGTAATTTACCCTCTGGCATCCCTGTTTTCCTACATACAGTGGAGTTTGTAATATCTGTATCTAAACTGGTTCAGGGAAATAGATGGCCACAAACTGCAAGAATGACAGGAAAATATAATATATACAATACTGAATGGGTCTTCAACAACCTGGAAAATGAGACTGACATCACTTGATTAAAAATGTTGATGATAAAGTTAATGATAGTATCAAATCTGTGAAGGACAAAAAGATTGGAAGCACCATCAGCCAAAGACACAGGCAGAGAAAAAACTCTAAGGAAGCAGAAGTTCAAGGGAGCGCCAGGCCTAGAATTAACAGACCCAAAGAGTGAGCAAGGGTTCTCAAGCATTTGCCAGTGTGATTATTTTGAAGAAGGGGGTGTATTAGCTTCCTAGGGTTGCCACAGTACCACAAATTAGATGACTTAAATAGCACAAAATTTTTTCGACTCTGAAAGCTAAAAATCCAAGATCCAGGTATTGGCAAAGTTGGTTCCTTTTGAGACTTATGAGGAAGAATGTGTTCTGTGTGTCCTCCCCAACTTCTGGTGGTTTGCTAGGAATTTTTGGTGTTCACTGACTTGTAGCAACATCACCCTGATCTCTGCCTTCATCTTCATGTAACATGTCTATGTCCAAATTTCCCCTTTCCACAAAGACACCTGCCATTTTGGATTAAGGCCCAGCCTAATGACATCATCTTTAACTAATTACATCTTCAATGCCCTTATTTCCAAATAAGGTCACATTCTGAGATACTGGTGGTTAGGACTTCAATGTAGGAATTCTGGGTGAGTATAATTTCAAGCCATAACAAGGAGCTGTAGTCAGAGCCACTAAGTAACTGGACCCCCACTTTTCCGCTGTCTGGGCTAAGTACAGAGCACCTACTCCTGCACCAAAGTAGGAAATTACATGCAAGAGCCAGAGGAAGCACAAAGTCCCTGGTGGATATCTACCCTCAGAGAGATAGATGTCCCACTCCCACAAAACAAACGGCGCAGAACCCACTCAGAAATGAGTCTTATCTTTTTTTTTCCCACACTCACCAATGGAAACCTATTAATCACAGAAATGATTTTTAAAAATTAAAACCAGATACTTAATTATAAAATAATGGATTAAGACATGTAGGGCTTACTTAAGGCCTGTAAGGATATTTCAACTATTGAAAATCCATTAATACAATTACATAATATAGTATTAAGGGTGGGAGATAAAGTCTGTAAATATTTCAATGGATGCATGTCATTAAACATTCCTCTTCCTAGTGTTGCATCCTTCCCTTTTTACCATGTGATTTTGAGTTCCTTTCTCCAGAGCAGAGTATACCTTCCCTACATTCATTATTGTTGAGCTTGGCCATGTGACTTGCTTCTAGCAATCAATTTCTCTAATGAGAATCAGGCAAAATTGGAAGTGTTCTAAACCTAGATTTTACGGGCTATCATTTGTTTCTGCTTCTCCCCTCTTACACATCTGTCATCACTATAGAAGATCATACCCTTCCTAGATCACTGGTCTAAAAATGAGAGACATTTAAAATAGCCCTACATTCAGCCTGAAGCTTAGAGCCGAGCCACAGCCAAACTAAATTAGCCAAACCCTAGTCAATCCATAAATATGTGAGTGAGGAATATAATTATTATACTAATCCACTGAGTAAAGGGATAGTTGTTACACAATGTTATTATGGCAATAGCTTACTGATACAATGCAAAAAAAAAAAAAAAGGCCTTTGGTAGAATTCAACACTGGTCTTTGACCTAAAATAACATCCCACACATTGTCGCATAACTACCTGCAAACTTGTAAGCAACTAGTAGGAAAAAAGCTTCCTCGGTCTAAAAAAAATAAAATAATATAAAAATGTTACAAGTACCCTAAAACACACATTATACTAAATGGTAAAACATTAGAAATGACCACATAAAAGTAAGGAATGAGACAAAGATACTAGCCTTCAGGGGTATTTTGCAGTAAAAGATCCCAGACAATGAATAAAACAAGAGAAAAATAGGAGGTATAGATACTGGTAGAAAAGAGAGAAAAATGTGATTGTTTATGACAATATAGTTGTTCACCTAAAAAATATGTCAACCAAAAAATAACACAAGAATTCAGTAAATGACCAGGAACAAGATCAATACATGAAACTCAAAAGCCGTCTTCTACATGAACAAAAACCAAATATAAAATTACAGAGCACAATGGTAAAAAACAAACAAAAAAACCCTGTTTATGACAGTAACCAAAAAGGAAAAAAAAATTAGTGATCACCCAGGAATAAAGCTAAGAAATGTGCAAGGTATTTTGAAGAAAAAAAGCGCAGTGGGGCGTAAAAAGGCCTAGAGAGATGGACAGACACACGTGGACCCAGCCTGCAGCTAAAGGGCCGGTGCAGCCAGATGTCCTAGGGCCCACAGGTGCACAAAGTCTCAATATTGGTGGCAGTTTTTTCCCCAAATTGATCTCTCCATTCAATTCACTCCCAACCAAAACCCTAAAATAATATTTCTTTCTTAAAGAACCTAACTGCTTCTGAAATACAGTGTGTCCATAAAGTCATGGTGCACTTTTGACTGGTCACAGGAAAGCAACAAAAGGAGATAGAAATGTGAAATCTGCACCAAATAAAAGGAAAACCCTCCCAGTTTCTGTAGGATGATGTGGCAGCATGTGCTCATGCGCAGACGATGACGTAACACCATGTATACAGCGGAGCAGCCCACGGCCATGCCGGTTGAGATGTGGACGGTACAGAGGAAAGTTCAGTGTGTTCTGTGACTCACTAAATTCAAACCCGTGACCAAAGTGCAATGTGAATATCGGCGCGTTTATTACGAAGCGCCACCACATAGGAATAACATTACTCGGTGGGATAAGCAGTTGAAGGAAACCAGCAGTTTGGTGGAGAAACCCTGTTCTGGTAGGCCATCAGTCAGTGACGAGTCTGTAGAGGCTATACAGGATAGCTACCTAAGGAGCCCTAAAAAAACTGTGCGTGAGCCCACATCAAACTGCACTGAATAGGTATGAAACTGGGAGAGTTTTCCTTTTATTTGGTGCAGATTTCACATCTCTATCGTCTTTTGTTGCTTTCCTGTGACCGGTCAAAAGTGCACCATGACTTTACAGACACACTGTATATGTGGGGGGAAATGAGAGTAAAATGACAAAGTAATGACTATATTAAGGACGAGGAAAGGGGTCATACATATCCTAAGACTTTTAAAAAATTAATTGCAATGTTATAGTATAAAATAAGACAAAATGAACTCAGAGCATGCACTGCCGCAACCCCTCCCTGTAAGAACTTCTCAATGTCATATACCTGAAATGAGAAGCATGAGCCGGGAGGAAGGACTGGGATGCCGGAATGAGTGAGCACAGGGAGGGTGACATAAATACGTAAGAAAACCAAGCAGAAATTGGTGTTTAAAACAATAACCGTTTATTATTGCCTGAGTTGTATTAAGCCCAATAAAAACACAGAACTAAAAATCTTGACAGAAGTTACAAATGAGTTGAAAGGTAAGTGTCAAAGTTAAGTGCTCAAAGATTACTGTGTTGCTCAAAAGGAAGGTAAAATTCTTGATTAATCTGAGATTTCATTGACTTAAATATGCATGTTAACATTTCTATAACAAGGATTTTAAAAATAGAATGGAGTCACTTGCTCCCTCTCCTTCCCTCCCTCCCTCTCTCTCTCCCTAGCCCCCTCCTCTCTCTCTTTCTCTCTCTCTCTCACACACACAAATAGAATGGAATATATCACTTCAAAACTGAGAAGAAAAAAGTTGAATAAAAACAAGTAAAAACCTCTACCAACATAAAGGTTGACAAGAAGGAGAAAAAATTTAAAAAGTAGAATAAGTCAAATATCCAAAATGAAACAGTAGAAAAATGCAATTTCACAAACAGTAACAATAAGTGAATATAAAGTAAAAATCTCTTATTAAGAACAAAACTGAATTCTTTTCCAATCTAACTACATTATTCACAACCAATACACAATACACAGAAATATTGGCAGGAAAGGGGTAGAAATAAATGTCCCAGGCAAACAGCCACTAACAAAAGTTCATGTTGCTCTATTAATATGAAATCCAATATAGTTCTAGTCAGCTAATCATACTGGAAATAAATTGGCTTAGGGTGTACTGATGCAAGGTTCATTTCAGCAGAAGAGGATCCTATTCAAATTCGTATGCCTCTATCACACAGCTTCAACATGGGCATACTTGGTGGTGCCCATGTCACATGCTCTCGCTCACCTTTGGTCTCAGCCTTAGCTGTGATGGGCAGCTAGGCACAAGCCCAGATGCACACTGTCAGCGTCCTCCATTATGTCCACCCCCTGCCATTTTTATGCCTTGAGGCTTTGACAGGGTCTCGGAGTTTTCTCATCCAGTGAGCAAGTGCCACCTGGATATTTCAGAGAGTCAAGGCCCCCAGGAGTAACCCCTGACCACAGGGATCAGGAAGTGAGAGATCAGTGTTCCCATATCCTGTCATTTGGACAGACAGTTCTGGGAGATTTCTTCATGTTTTGGGGGGCCCTAGAGAGATGAAACTTCATTACCCACAAGAGCAATCTTAATACACAATTTCACATGGCTTTTCCTCCCTCCTTAATGCATCTCCCGCCTCCCTGAGCCCTCCAGCATACGCCACCAGCACCCTAGGGTGTTCAGGCTGTGATCTCTGGGTACTCAGGCAGGCAGGCAGCATGGAGGAGGGTCTAAAGCGTTTCTGAGGAGGTGGAACACAGCCCGGGGAAGTCTGATCAGGGCCTGGGAAGAGGAATGAAGGCGGTCAGAGCATGCACCGGAGCCTAGGCCCTGGGGAGCAGGCCTCGAACAGCTGGGGAAACAGCGGGAGTCAAAAGATATATGGGAAAAAGGAGGGTGGGGAGGATAGGCCCAGTAGAAGAGAAGGGCCATGAAGCGACTGCCCTGACCTTGGCGTCCGCCCCTCCTGTCAGCTCTGGTTTCCCTGAGGCCCGGGCATTTGGCAGAAATTCTTACCCACTCTCTTTCTGGCTCCCACCCCACCTCACATTCCAGCAAAAGCTCAAGTATTGGGCAAAAATGCAACTCTCGCTTTTGGGCACAGGTATCGTAAAATCACAGGCCTCCTCCAAAAACCTCAAGTCGTGTTTTGATTTGTTGGAAAAGAT
The DNA here is from genome assembly GCF_036850765.1 of Saccopteryx bilineata. NCBI lineage: Eukaryota > Metazoa > Chordata > Mammalia > Chiroptera > Emballonuridae > Saccopteryx > Saccopteryx bilineata. The sequence continues at coordinate 183,712,388 of NC_089495.1, forward strand.
CATCGGAGTCCCTTCGCAGCCAACATAAACTACCAGCAAGCCCTGCTGGGTGGAACGCAGTGCTCCCTGCCCCACCCCTGCCTGGTCTCTGCAGTTCTCAAGCGGCCTCCAAGCGAGAAAGCAGAGGCCTGAGTTCCAGCCCCAGCTGAGGAGGCCTCCAGGCTTGGTGACCTCGGGATAGCCACTGGCCCTCTCTTGGCCGCAATTCCCCAGCAGTGTAGTGGGAATGAGACTATTCAGGCCTCTCCTTATCCCACAGGGCTGTGTGAAGGCACATGGTCCTGGAGCTTGAAAGCAAAGTGCTCTGCGGGGAACCTCAGTGTGTATACTGAGTGGGTGACGTTTCCAATTCAAAAAACTTCAGTTGGTGCCCACACGATCCTCTGCTGTATGCTAGGCATTGTGGGAAATCCAAACTGACAAGGAGACCCAACCAAGAGTCTATCAACTCTTTTCACCTGAACGACTACCTGGGCTCTCGCCATCGATCCCCATCCTTTCCTCTGTTTCTTGAGCTGTAACCAGCATCCTTGCCTCCGTCCGCCTCTCCCTCAGCGCCTCGCTCTAGCTTTCTCCACATCAATGTCTCCTTCTGTGGCTCTAACCCCGTACCCTTCCATACTCTCATGTTCTTCTTATTCTGGAGAAAAGTTTGTCTTTATCTCTTTCTCTTTTTTTCAGTCAAATCTCTCCCCAGCATTGTCATCCAAGCCACACTTTCAGCTCTTGACTCAGTCCAGACCAGGAGCTGGCAAACATTTTCGGATAGAAAAGTTCCCCACCCACCTTCATTAGACCGTAAAAACCATTTCTTCACCTTTAGTATTTTCTTGAGAACACCACTGGGCAATTTCCATTTTGCCCCCATGAAAGTCTAAAATGTGCCAGGAGATGCCATTATTTAAACTCCTAAATTATTCAGGACACAGGGCCAAAAATTCATCTCTTATTCTTTGTATCACCCAAGTTATACTTAGCCGTGTTGTTCACATATTAATCAGAGTTTGTGAATTTATTCAGTAAATACTGAAGGGGCATCTGCTTTGTTCCAGGCAGGTTCTAAGTGCTGAAGCTGCACCAGTGACCAAGGATGAGCATTCCTGCCTTAATGCAGCTCACATTCCAGTGAGGTGGGCAGACCAGAAACAATTATCGTAATATGCTCTATTACATGTTTGGAAGTGGGAAGCTTCATGGGAAAACGAAAAAGTAGAGCAAAGAAGTAAGATTCGGAGAGCTGGGGGCACGAGGCATGTGTGGCCACACAAAGGTGATCAGGGGAAGTCTTTCCAGGAAGATTATATTGAGCGATTACTTGAAGCAAGGAGTTAGCAAGGTAGATAATTGGAGAAATGTATCCTGTACAGAGGGTGCGATCATAGCAAAGGCTCTGGGGAGTAGAAGTGGGCTTGTCCTGTTCAGTGAGGAGCAGACTAGCTGGAGTAGAGTCAACAAAAGGAAGGGGAGATCAGAGAGGTCACGCAGGGTCAGATCAGAAGGGATCCTTGTTCAGAAATAACTTGATCTAATTTGTGCTTTTTTGAAGGATTACACTGGCTACTGTGTCAAGAACAGAAAGCAAGAGAACAGGGGTGGAAATACCCCAATGAAGAAGCTATTGAGAACGAGGGAAGTGGTGGCTCGGACCAAGATGACAGCAGTGGGAGAGGTGAGGAGAGGATACCTTTTCCAGGTAGAACCAACAGGATTTCTTGGCAAGTAGGGTATGAGAAAGAAAAGACTCCACAAGTCCGTGCTTCTCCTCACATTGAGATAAATGATAATATGATGATACGAAAGAAATTTCAAGCTAGCCTCTGGCTGAATGTGAGGCCAAAACATAAATTCCCTGGACTATGATACTAACCTCCAAACTACACACATATACAGAGAAGAAGGAGGAGGAAGAAGAGCAGGAAGAGGAAGAGGAGGAGGAGGAGAATTCTAACAGGCTAAAGGAGCTTAAGCACAACCTTTGACCAATAAGCAGCTCTTTTGTGGATTCAACAATGACCCCTAAGGAGTCAGAAAAACAAATCTGCAGGGACATCGGAGGCAAGGGAAATGGACTTCACAAACTTAGTTCAGCCAAACCATTGAATAAATAAACTATGAAACTAACAACAACAATCATCTCAACCCCAGAGGAAGAGGGAAGTCAGTATCCAGAGTTGCTAGACATAGACAGAAAAGTGTCTATACAAAGAGCACCAGCAAAGGTAATTGTGCAATTCATTATAAAAGACTATATAATGGCATATTTCTTGTCCCATCTTTAACTGACAGAGTGATTGCATAAAACAGTATGTATATAATTGCAGAATTGAATCTGTGAAAAGTATAGAAATGTAAAGTATTTGACAATAATGGCAAAATAAGGCAATTAGATACATTGGAGGAAAGAAATTAATTAAATTCCAGATAGTAACTGGAATTTATAAGGTTAAAAGAAAACCAGAAATGAAAAATAAGAAGGTTAATATAACTCTATAGATATATGTATTTGTTTTCCTTTTTCTCTTAGCTTCCATGAAAGACATACAATTATGTATATTAATAAGAATAGCAACATATTTCTGGGTTTATAACATATATAGATGTGATATTTATAACACTACTGTAATAAAAGGGGGAAGGATTTGAAGCTATACAGGAGAAAACTTCTGAATTCATTGGAAATAGGCTAGTAAAATTAGAAGTAAATTTAATAAGAAAGCTGTATATTGTAAGCCCCAGAGCAACCACTATCTCCCCATCTCCTTCATTACCCACCCCCAGCCCATGGTACCCACCATTATATTTTCTGTTTCTATGCATTCAACTTTTTTTCCCCCAGATTTCACATATAAGTGAGGTCATACAGTATTTGTCTTTCTCTGTCAGGCTAATTTCACAATACGGAAAGAATAATCCCTTCAATGAATATACTAAGGCCATTGGAATCCACACATAAAGGAATATATTTGGACCCCTACCTCACATCGTGCACAGAAAATTAACATGAAATGGATCATAGACCTAAATGCAAGAGCTGTATATAATTGTGCCAACAAAGTGAAAAGACAGTCCACAGAGTGAGAAAAAGACACTAGCAAATATATCTGATAAGAAACCTCATCCAGAATATATAGAGAACACCTTGATAATAATTAAACAAACAACCTAATTTTTAAATGGGCAAATTATAATTAAATAAATAAATAAAAATATATTTCTCCAATGAAACTATATACTTGGTCAATAAGCACGTGAAAAATTGCTCAAAATCATTAGTCATTAGAGAAATACAAATCAAAACTACAAGATATACCACTTCATGCTCACCAGGATGGCTGTAATCAAAAAGACAGACAAAAACAAGAATTGGCAAAGATGTGGAGTATCTGGAACTCTTGCACACTGCTGATGGCAAGTTTAAATGGTGCAACCACTTTGGAAACAGTTTGGTCCTCAGAATGTTAAATATAGAGTTACCCTATCCCCCAGCAATTCCAGCCCAGGTATATAGTCAAGAGAAATGAAAATATACCTCTGCACAAAACCCTGTACAAGAATTTTCATAGCAGCTTTATTCATAACAGTCAAAAAGTGGAAATAACCTAAATGTCCATCAACTGATTAACTGATAAACAAAATGTGGTGTATTCAAACAATGGGACATTATTCAGCAATGAAAAGGGATTAACTATGATACATGCTACAACATGGATGAACCTTGAAAACATGCTAAGTGAGAGAAACCAGTCATAAAATACCACATACTGTATGACTCTATTTATATGAAATGTCCAGAATAGGTAAACCTATGGAGACAGGAAGTAAATTGATGGTTGCCTTGGACCTGTGGTTGTGGGGAAATGGGGAATGACTGCTAATGGGCATGGGGTTTGTTCAGACCTGATGAATACGATCTCAACTTAAATTATGTTGAAGGTTGCACAACCTTGTGAAGAAATTTAAAATGGCTGAATTGTGCATTTTAAATGGGTAAAACTTGTGGTGCGTATATTGTATCTTAGTAAAGATGTTTTTAAATATTCATATTTAGATGCTCCAATAACTAAATACATAGATATTCCAGTAGTAAAATGCTCATGTACACCGGTGCTCCAAATTTAAAAATAAACCCACCTTCTTTAGAGATATGAACTCTACACAGCCCTATTTCCCACTGCCTATCGGGCTCCCCACTGGGCTTTCCTCAGGATGCTTCTATTGGCCTCTCATGATAGTTTTTCTCCCCCAAAACCATCTTTATCCTTCCATAATAATTCCCTTCATTTAAAGAAGTTTTTATTGATTTATTGGGGTGACATTGGTTAATAGAATCACATGGGTTTCAGGGGCACAGTTCTACAATACATCATCTGTGTATTGCATGGTGTGCTCACCACCCCAAGTCAAGTCTCCTTCCATCACCATTTATTCTATTCCCACTCGATCCTCCTCCACTTCCCCTTACTCCCTTTTCCCCCTGCAATCCCCACACTGTTGTCTGTGTCTACACGTTTTTATTTCTTTGCTTAATCCCTTTAACTTTTTCACCCAACTTTCCAACCACCATCCTTTCTGACAGCTGTCAGTCTATTCTCTGTATCTAAGAGTCTATCTCTATTTTGTTTGTTAGTTTATTTTGTTCACTAGATTCCATATATCAATATAAGAAAAGTCATATGGTGCTTGTTTTCTCTGACTGGTTTAGTTCACTTAGCATAATAATCTCCAGGGTCATCTACGCTGTTGCAAAAGGTACGATTTCCTTCTTTTTACAGCTGAGTAGTATTCCGTTGTAGAAATGCACCACAGAATTTTTATCTACTCATCTACTGATGGACACTTGGGCTGTTTCCAAATCTTGGCTATTGTAACTAACACTGCAGTGAACATAGGGGTGCATGTATTCTTTCAAATTAGCATCTCAGGTTTCTTGGGATGTACTTCCAGAAGTGGAATTGCTGGGTCATAAGACAGCTCCATTTTTAATTTTTTGAGGTAACTTTATACTGCTTTCCACAGTGGCTGTACCAGTCGGCATTCCCACCTCATTTTTAAAACCAGCTTCTCTCACCTTTGAGTGTCACTAAACTGCTCCACTCCCTTGCCTTTGCTCATGCTGGTCCCCTCCTCCTCACATTTCATTTCTCCTTGTCCATGAATGTCCAAATTCCTGGTCTGGCTCCTTCAAGAAGCTTCTTCCAAGCTGATAGCAGCATCCCCTTCTTTTAAACTGTTCCTACAGTCTGCCATACACCAGTCTAACTTTCTATGTGCGTTTTTCATGTTAGTGCTATCTCTAATCTCATGCTCCGCTCCACCCCTTCTCTTTCTTCAATTGCATCCAGCCCTTGCTATGGGATTCTTGAGGGTATAATCTATGCTTGACATCTAATTCTCAGAGCCTCTGTAGCACAGTGCCAAGTATTTTGTAGGTACTCGATAAATGTTCATAGAAACAAAAAAGGAAGGAAAAACAGAGGGCATGCTTCCTAGCTTTAAGAAACTATGATCTTAAGTGGAAGCTGGACAGAAATTATTCTGATACAAGACAAGATGAGGATAGTAGAACAATAAACATGTCCCCAAGTGCTATGAAACACAAGGGTGACATTTAACACAACTGAGAGGAACGAGACAAGACTACTGACTGGGTGGCATTTTAATAGATGGACTTGGGATGAAGAGCATTCCAGGTTCAGGGACTAGCAGCAACAAATACCCGAACAGAAAATGTCAAACACATTTGCAGGAGGTGAACTGTGGGATGTGATTGATGAGTAGGGTACATATGCTTGGAGGTAAGGGGAAAGGGTTCTGTATTTGGAGATAAGCCTTGAAAACTACGTTGGAGGCAGATCATAGAGAGTGTTGGATTCCAGGCTAGAGAATTCGGACTTTATTATGCAGGCAGTGAACAGCCCTAAAGATATTTAGCTGAGAAATGAAAGAGCTCAGGGGTTAAAGGTGGCTGAAAGGCAACTTCCTATATAATAGCAAAAAGAAAAAGAAAAAAAAATGTTTCAATGAATAATCAGCTGCTGATTTACCTGATTTGTAAATCAGGCTATTTAACTATGGGTACCTCGAGAAATGAGTGATGATTAAATTTAAAGGGACATCTGAGATTTGAGCTCACTTTTTAAAACATAAAAACCTCTATTTCCTTAAAGCACACATAAGTTAACCAAAGACTCCAGGGAGAGTTTCTGTTTGGATGATGTTTATTTTGGTACCTTAAAAGCTTGACGGTTATTTGGAAATTCAATTACAGCTTGCCTTTAAACAAAACCACCCTTGGGAATGGTGGGTTAGAACTGATCTCAATATATTAACTTGACATTATGAAGCAGTTATACTGCAGGTTCAAAGGGTTGATTAAATCTTAAAGCGAGCACAGAACAGGCGCCAAAAGCACACACTTTGTTTAATTGGCTCCTTCAGTAGAAGAGACAAAGGGGAGAAAGGACAGCAACATAAATGGAGGGCTATTTTTATTGTTGTTTAAAAGGAGGCCTCCTCTTTGTCAAATGGAAAAATCTAGCATCAGCTCCCATGGCTTTTTTTCAAGACTATGGATACACAGAGAAAAGCACAAATCAACAGTCAGGGTTAGAAGTAAACTGAGGCTCCGAGCCACATAGAAGGCAGTGAGGAAGAAGAAAGGAACATTAAATATCAACCAAGTGTTCCATCAAACTTCAACTTGCTGTAGTAATTTATCATTGCATAGGTATAGAAACACAGACAATTTTTTAAACTGAATTTAACAGTTTTAACCCATATGGCAGAGATATGTATTGCTCCTTGATAATTATCAATCTCCACATTTCCCAGATCCATGCTAGTCAAGTGGGAGACATATGACTAGCTCTGGCCAAGGGGTATAGAGCAGAAATGGTATCTGTTACTTGTAGGCTGAGGCATTGAGGAGTCAGAGTCTTCCGTCTATATTTTCTCTTTTCTTGTTAAACTATCTTAGAAGCCCTGAGTTCTAGGTCAATCAGCTGAGAGATGGTGGGGTATCTATCAACCTAGGCTCTTGAGAAAGAAATAAATTTTAGTTATGTTAAGCCACTGAAATATCAGAATTTATTAGTAGCACAGCTACTTATCTATTCTAATTAATTCAGCCCCAGTATCCTCTCTTCCTTCCATTGTGTTGGATCTCCTAACTTTAGGCTGGACGCATGGCTACCCAAAATGAAGAATGTATTCCTCAACCTTCCCAGAGGCTGGAAGAAGAAGCCATATGTTTAGAATCCAGCCAATGGAACGTAAGTGGGAGTATTGTCTCTTCTTTTTTTTTTTTCTGAAGCTGGAAACGGGGAGAGACAGTCAGACAGACTCCCGCATGCGCCCACCAGGGGGCGACGCTCTGCCCACCAGGGTGCGATGCTCTGCCCCTCTGGGGCATCGCTCTGTTGCGACCAGAGCCACTCTAGCGCCTGGGGCAGAGGCCAAGGAGCCATCCCCAGCGCCCGGGCCATCCTTGCTCCAATGGAGCCTCAGCTGCGGGAAGGGAAGAGAGAGACAGAGAGGAAGGAGAGGGGGAGGGGTGGAGAAGCAGATGAGCGCTTCTCCTGTGTGCCCTTGCCGGAAATCGAACCCGGGACTTCTGCACGCCAGGCCGACGCTCTACCACTGAGCCAACTGGCCAGGGCGTCTCTTCTTTAAGAAGCAGCAGCAATATATCCTTTGCTCTTCTTTTTTGTCCTCTTTTTTATCCTGTGACCTGGCATAGAGATGCTGCCATCTTGGACAAGAGGTCAAAGCCACAAGAGAGCAGCAACAGCAGAAGAAGCCAATGTCCCTGATAGCACGGAGCACCATACCAACTGTGGACAGCCTGCCCAAATGTTTATGTGAGCGAGAAATAAATTTCTAACTTGTTTAAGCCATTGCTGTCTTGAGAATCTTTTATATCTTCAGATGTTTGACCATGTCAACCAAATGCATATCTGGTGGATTATCTGGCTTCTTCACTTCTTCACATGTCTTGGAAATGAGGAGAAAGAAGGCCAGAAGCAGCACCAGGACTGCTTAGAGAGTGGATAGCTTAGACAGATCACTCAGGCTGATTAGGAGAGCTTGACAGCCTTTCAAGCAGAAAGATACCGGAAGAAGCAGAGGATATTTGAGGACGTATGCATGCTCAGCAGCAGAGGAGAGTCTCTGATTTACCTAGGAGGAAGAGGCCAAAATTGTCAATAACAGCTTCAGAGTCCCTTTCTCATCCTCTTCTTAACCCCAAGGTCAATTCTGGCAAGAAAAAGCCACTTTTTTTCTCTCTCTCTGATGTGACTTTATTTTTATATCTTTATGTTTCCCACTTAGCAGATGGCATTCCTTCCCCATTTTGAATAAAACTCATTGCTATTTATTTTCTAGATTTTCATCCATTCTTTACTTTTTCCCTTCATGGTAAATGGTCCCTTCCACCTAGTAAAGGCTGAAGTCATTTCTGTGTCTTGTCTGTGTCATTCCAAAGACCTGCCGAACCAGCGTCACCTGGGAGCTGGTGACCGGTGCAGAATGTTAGGCCCCACCAGGGTGTTGCTGAATCGAAATGTGTATTTAGCAAGACCCCCAGGGGATTTCCCTGCACACCTAAGTTTGAGAAGCGCTGGTTTAAAACACACTTCGATGGATTTTGCGTTTTAACGTTTCCTTTAAAAAAAAATCTTTGATCTGAAGATTTGAGGATTCTGTATCTCAAATATTTACATGTTTAAAAAGTTCTTTTCTTTTTGATTCATGCCATCAATAGGAGATAGTCATTTGATTAAGTTGTGATAAAAATGTCTCTTTCTCAGGTTGGCTAAATTGTTCCTAATTAAGGATAAGGAGAAAATTGAATTTATAAGAAGTTCTCTTGGGGAGAACAGTATGCTTGTTTGTCTGCAGAAGCCTGCTGGGGTGGCACAGAGCACGTGTGGGCAGGGCTGTCAGAGGTGCCCAAACTTGAGTGGAGGAGGAAAATCACTCTGCTAAAACAAGGAAGGGATTGGCTCCTGGGGGGAAGGGAAGAACCAGCGAGAGAGAGAGAGAGAGAGAGAGAGAGAGAGAGAGAGAGAGAGAGAGAGAGAGAGAGAGAGAGAGAGATGAGAGAGGAGGGGGACAGAAAGGCAGGGGCAGAGAAGACAGCTTTCAAGATCAGCTAAAGATGTTCCATGAGCCCTCAGACCTTCCCATAAGATTAATAAACTTATAGATGTGACAGCAATTTGGGGGAAAATAAACAGTGAAAGGTCTGAGTGTATCCAGGTTGTAACATGGGGACAGAGTAGAGACTTGATGTTTGGATCAGACACTAGGACCAAGGGGACCACGAGAAAGGTGGTCCTCTATGACCCACAGAAATCACCCAGGGAGTGCTTTGGGCCATTAGAGGCCATGACACTTGGGAGTTGAGTTCAGTTTAGTTTGATCTGTAGGAACAGAAAGGCCTGAGCTGAGGAGTGGGCTCAAAGTCTTGCTTCTCCCACATTGCTAGAGAGAGACTAGTTTCTTACACTGGAAACTGAAGGCCTGATTTGGGCTTGTTTCAGAAAATTAGGCAATTCCTGGCTCTGACCGTCCCCAGCCTAAAATGCCTACCCCCAAATGAGCTATTTCCAGGCATGCTTCTAATCCCCAGAGGTCCCTGAGGACAGTGAGAGCTGTGCCACATCTGACCCCAGGGTCCCTAAAAGCAGGTGCCGTGTGTGCTCTTAAAGCCTCGCAAATGGGGTCAGGGTCCCCAGCTATGGACAGAATGCCATGCTGGGGAGGGTTGCATTCCTTCCTCCAGTTGGAGACCTAAGGCTGTGCCTTATTCTTCCTCCTGGGAGAAAGTTGGATAATCTCTACAACCATTGTACCTCCTCCAAGCTTTCTCACTCAACTAAGCTGATTGTTCCTTCGCTGCAAGATTTGATAAGAGGCAAAAACGTTTTTCCCTCCTTCCCCACTCAGCAGGACTCAGGACAGCCTGGCTTTCATACCCAGCATGCTTCTCTTTAGACTGCTTGTGTTTTGACCAAAACATGTCCACAGCAAGCTCACTGTTCTGGTGCCAGAGAGCATGTTTATAAAAATTGTCTAGATGCTTATTTCTGTCTTTCAGAAACTGCCTTCTGTCTGGTCCAGGTTATAAGTTTTGCCAGAACCCTGGGTCTTGAAAAACTATAAAGAATATTTATCAGCATCACCTAGAACAGGGGTCCCCAAACTTTTTACACAGGGGGCCAGTTCACTGTCCCTCAGACCGTTGGAGGGCCAGACTATAAAAAAAAAACTATGAACAAATCCCTATGCACACTGCACATATCTTATTTTAAAGTAAAAAAACAAAACGGGAACAAATACAATATTTAAAATAAAGAACAAGTAAATTTAAATCAACAAACTGACTAGTAATCCAATGGGAACTATGCTCCTCTCACTGACCACCAGTGAAAGAGGTGCCTCTTCTGGAAGTGCGGTGGGGGCCGGATAAATAGCCTCAGGGGGCCGCATGCGGCCCGCGGGGCCGTAGTTTGGGGACCCCTGACCTAGAAGTTTTCCCTTTTAACCATCCACTCTCCAACCCCCCCCCCAATAATTATACTATTCTAGATTGTTGAGGGAGAGCTGTGTCAATATATAGATATTTACTTTCTTTTTGTCTTAGTTTTCTTTTGTGCATTTTTTTGTTAGATTATGCAAATGAGATGCAAAATCAACTTTTATTTCATTGGTGAAAATGGACTATATAAAAGGCTGAAAGACTGGAGTATCTGCACGGTCTCTGATCCCCTAATTTTTGTGAGCAGTATAATACACATGGAGTATATTTTTCTATCCTCTCAGTTTCAATCTCTTTGTATCTTTGATACTAAACTGAACCCCTTGTATACAGCATGTAGCTGATCATGTTTTTAACTTATTTTTTTATCCATGCAGTTAATATCTGCCTTATTTTTTCAAAACAGCTTTACTGAGGTATAATTCTCATACCATATAATCCATCTGTTTAAAGTGTACACCTCAGTGATTTTTAGTATATAATATAAATTTTTTTTATTTAGGCAATTAATTTTAATGGAGTGACATTGATTAATTAGGGTACATAAATTCAGAGAAAACATCTCCAGGTCATTTTGACATTTGATTATACTGTATACCCATCACCCAAAGTCAAATTGTCTTCTGTCACCTTCTATTTGGTTTTCTTTGTGCCCCTCCTCTCCCCACACCCTTTCTCCCTCGCACTCCTCCCTTTCCCTCCCCCTGGTAACCACCACACTCTTGTCCATGTCTCTGAGTCTCATTTTTGTGAGACTCATAGGTGGGTCTTACAAAATAGGTGGGTTGTCCATACATCCGTGGGACACAAAAATGATACTTTTGTGCATTTTTAACTTATGGCAAAAATACACATACACAAAAGATACCATTTTAAGTAGACAGTTCAGTGGCATCAATATGCTAGGTTTTGAATGGGAATCAAACTAGAATTATTGGCCAACTTTTAACAACTGTCTGCTTTGCTGCATCCCACTAATTTCTTAATTTTTGCTTATAAGACAATGACCAGAATGGTTCTTTCTAATGAAAAGTTTATCATCTTTTTTTTCTTTTTTTTTTTGTATTTTTCTGAAGCTGGAAACAGGGAGGCAGTCAGACAGACTCCCGCATGCGCCTGACCAGGATCCACCCGGCACGCCCACCAGGGGGCGATACTCTGCCCATCTGGGGCATCGCTCTGTTGCTACCAGAGCCACTCTAGCGCCTGAGGCAGAGGCCATGGAGCCATCCTCAGCACCCGGGCCATCTTTGCTCCAATGGAGCCTTGGCTGCAGGAGGGGAAGAGAGAGACAGAAAGGAAGGAGAGGGGGAGGGGTGGAGAAGCAGATGGGTGCTTCTCCTGTGTGCCCTGGCCGGGAATCAAACCCGGGACTTCTGCATGCCAGGCCGACACTCTACCACTGAGCCAACTGGCCAGGGCCTAATTTGTCATCTTATCTGGCTTAGGCTCCCTACTATTGTGTTGGTATATACAGCCAAGCAAGGCTGACTGGCAGCACCTTCTCCACCCCCTGAAAATCCATGCAGCTCACAGAAGTGCTCGTTTATGTGTGGTTCTCTGTCTCTCTCTCTCTCTCGTATGGACCCAAGCACCCAGCATGAGATCATGTGATTTCTGATTCCATCTCTACATGTCTCTGAAGCGTACAATATTGTTTAAGTAAAAAAGGAAGGAAAAATATCCTTGCTAGGGAATAGCATATGGCTGAACACAGGGGCAGCTAACTACAGATTTAATGCTCAGGGCAGAGATTGGAATGGGACATAAAAGAACTCTGAAATCTGAACCTGAAGAGAGGATTTAGGGTTAAAATGAAGGTGCTAGAATAAGAGAAGTGAGAGTTGTCCTAAAACAAATGGGGAGCTATGGCAGGCGTAAGAGCAGTCTAAATTAGTCTGGGGAGGGAAAAGCTTGTTCTTACAAAAAACTGCTGAGGTCTGAGTTTCAGGCCTCCACAGTCTAGGCTTTGCCATTACTGCAGAAGAAGAAGGACCCAGGGAGCTGGTGGGTGAAACCTAACACACACACAAAAAAATTTAATGTGGTTGGTGACTGGGATTGGAGGAGGAAGAAGGTCTCCAAGGAGAGCAAGGTCCAAACAGAGAGGCAGAAACAACAGGCGAGCAAGTCACAGAAAGGGACATCCAGCTAAAGAACTAGCTTGGGCGATGGGGGAGATATTTCTCAGCACCACCCACCTCTCCACACGGGAGACTGCTCCCTAGGGACACCTGCCATTCACGGGCCATGGGAGCCCACACATAGGATTAGCCAGAAGTGCTTGAAAAGTTCATTACTCCAACAGCAGCCCTCTGCCCACAATGGGCAGGAGTGGTGGGCAAATACCCAGCGCCCTCACCACCAGGTGGGAAGACTGAGACTCATGTCGTACACTGTCTCCCAGAGAGCTCCGCCAGGACCGAGCCCCACGTGGGAACTGACGCCGTGGCACTTTCTTCATTGGCTGTCTTCCTTTCCCTCTCTGTGGGCGTTGCCTTCACCTTCCAACTAAACTATTCACACCCTAACCATAATCTCTGGCCTCTGTCCAGGGACCCCAACCCATTGCCCATTACCCAACTACTACTATGAGGGCATAGTCATCCTGAACCCTTCTGTGCTACCCCCTTCATGTGTAACCAGAGCCACTAGACTTGCACTTGAGTTGTTCCTGGGTCTCCACTTGCTCCAGTTCTTTGCTGTATGCTTTCTGGCCTGGTTAACCCAGCTAAAGGACGAGATGGGCACAGGGGCTCCCCCAAGAGGCAGGGCACCATGACACATACGCTCCCTCCACCACCATGGCCATGGAAGAATTCAAAGCTGAGACTGGCCCTGGGCAGTCTGGAGCCCCTCCCACCCTGCTCCAGGGAAGACAACATGGATTTGGACAGTGAGGGTCTCCACTGCTGGGAGAGACCCTCTTACTAGTCATAACGCCGAGATTGTTTAGTTTGTTTTCATCAGACTTGAGTCTTTGAGAACTTGGAAGGTGGTCTGTCCACCAGAGCAGAGCTCCCTCCTTCCCCCTCTAAGGTGGAGAGGAGAGAACGGGTTGTTTTAATCCTAGAGGAAAACCAGAGCGATGTGGGTGCTGCTCGTGATGGCACCGTGTCGGCCCACCACCCAGCCAGCCTCACGGAGATGAATGGCCAGCGTCAGCTCATTAACTTAATTTGTTGCTGAGAAAAAAACTCATGGGCTATTAGGCTACTGTCCAACCATGGGGAATTGGTGCAGACTCCAGAGGCTTATGGGAAATTAGTACAGTGAGGGGAGGCCGATGTGGATGCAAATAGGAGATGCCAGACCAGTGAGTGGGAGGCAGCTGCTAAGTCCATCCTAGTCCCTCCCGGAATGAGCTGGGCCCCGCAGCTGGGTCTGAGCATCTGTCTTAGCTGTCATCAAGGCTGCGGACCCTTGGAGGAGGCTCGATGATTCATTCAGCCTGACTCCTGACACTGCGGCCCACTCCTCAGTCTCTGTCACAGATGATGTCAGAGAGTCCCCTTGCCTGTCACCACAGTGGACCCCTGGCTGGCCTGCTGCCTCTCAGTCCCTTCCCTGCCGCTCTCTAGAGGCCTCCGGCATGTTCTTGGGTCTCCTCCAAGCCTCACAGTGCCCAGGGGAGGCTGGATCAGGGGTGGACAGGGGAATCTCAGGGCCTCTCCACGTAACCGAGCAAGCGTCACCACTGTTTCTACTCCGTCAGGCCTCTCTCTGGGATGCAGGCCACCCTCCAAGGGACATCCTGCCTCCTCTCCAGGCAGGCAGCAGGGTGCTCCCCTCTGCCTGGAGTGCCCAAGCCACTTCTTGGATACTGACCCAGGAGGAGGCCAGGGAGCAGGTCTCTACGCTCTGGTTCTTGTCCCCTCACCCATAGCTCCTTTCCTTGAGCCCAGCAAAGGTTCCTGTTCCTTCACCCACACCATGTGGAACATAACCTGCATGGCCCCATGCCACGACGTTGAGTGGGACAGCACTGAGCTTTCCCGGTGTGTAAAGAGAAGCTTTGGGGGATTTAGAAAGCCCTTCTGTGTCTCAACAAAACCGCGCTCTGGCAAGAACCAACCCTTGCCTTCCACAATGCTCGTTCCGAAAGGGTTTCCTTGAGAGTCATGTTGCATAGCAAAAGCTAAATACTGACTCCTTGTCTTCCCCAAAGTTCTGCCTTTGCTTGTGAATCACAAATGAGTGAAGGCTCAAAAACAGCAAGAATGATCAGCAACAAGGATTGCGTCCGTGCGTGTAAAGGGTTCACATCAGATCTGGGCTGATGTAGGCCTGCCTGGGAATGACCTCGGCCTCCCCCTTTTCACTGCCTCTTTCCTGGGGATGAAACACGCACTCATCCCCAACCACAGGGAGGAGACACTGTCCAACAACAAACAGGAGACACTGTGAGGCTTGCAGGCCCTGGACCTACCTGACTCACACAGTCTAAAAGCTGACGGGAAGCAAGAGCTGTGGTTTCTGTGTCCAGGTGACCCACAAGCACGCTGGCTCGCCACCGCGACAGCCCGCACGCACCACACAGGGAGACGCTGAGGAGGCCGAAGAGGCCGTGTTCTTGGGGAGCTGATGACCTTCTGGATAAGGAGGAGCTGGATATCCTGGGCCTCCTTTCCGCTCTCCTTCCATAAAGTGAGAGCGAGACTGAGTTAAAGGAATTGGCTCAGGTAATTATGGAGGAATGATAAGTCCCAAGTCGGGTGTGGGAGGCCAGCAACTGGGATTCGGAGAACAACTCCCGTTTGAGCCCAAAGGCAGCCAGACCACCGGGGGAACTCCTTCATGCTCAGGGGAGGTCAGTCTTTGTTCTATGAAGGCCTTCCAGGGATTGGATGAGGCCCACCCACATGAAAAGCACGGTGCTTTCCTCAAAGCCCACTGATTTACATGTTAATCTCATCCAAAACACATTTTCACTGACATACTCAGAATAATGTTTGATCAAGTATCTGTGCACCATGGCTCAGCCAAATTGATGTATAAAATTAACCATCATACTAAGTAAGCACAGTGCACATAAGGCAATTGCATCTCTTGAATTTTATTGCCAACTTGACTCATAACCATAATCTTAACCCGTAACTACCATAGTCTAAGCCCAGTCACTGCTGGTTCTCTAAGTGCTGAGCTGCTCCAGGGTCTATCAAAGGCAAAGGAGCCCAAGAGGAGGCCGTTCCTTCCCTGCCTGACCACTGGCATCTACAGCCCTGCCTGCTACTACACAGGACATGTTTTCCTACTCCTGCCGGAAGGAAGCTCTCAGGAGAGAAAGTCTCATGGCCCCTGTTTTTCTTATAGATCACTCAGCAAGCCTGGGGATGAGTACCCAGCATCTTGCTGACTGCCCAAGAGATGCCCCTGGCTGGCCTGGTCCTGAGAAGGGCCCTGGCAGAACATACAACTGCTACTTGCTGGAAAGACAGAAAATCTTCCATTGTGGTCTTTAAAATGAGCATCCCCTCTCACAGCACTCAGCACTTTACAGTTTGCCAAGCACTTCCACATCCATTATCAATGCGATCTCTCCCAAAGGACCTGAGAAAAGTCTGCTTGCTGCATCAGGCAGCCAATGATGGAGGATCTCAGATCTCCTTGCTGGCTGGTCCAGGGGCTGCCCTAATGCACTGGGCATGCTCGAGCTGGTGTGGACATGTGGAAGGCCATGGTGAGGCCTAAAGGTCACAACCTTGGAGTCTCCCTCCAGTTCCTGACCTTAAAGAAGTCTCAAGTCTGCCTTGAGAGTACAGAAGAAACCATGCCCCCAGTGCTCACTTAACTGTCACTGTCCCCAAAAGGCCAGGATGTCTGATAGGGCTTACAGCCTCGAGAAATGAACATAGCTCATGATATGAAGAAAGCCAGTAAATAAACCCTGGAAATTACAGCAGTAGTTCAGCCTCTCAGGTGTCAAGATAGCATTCATCTAGAAACCCTGGGATCTCCATCTGCTGAGTCCCATCAGAGCCAACTGGAGACATGACTGTGGTTGTGCTTGTGTGCATGTTATGCAGCTGTGCACACAAATGTATAAGTGTTTGTGAGTGAGCATGAGTGTGTATGTATAAATATGTGTGTAGGTAAGTATGGCTAAGGTGTGTACATGTGTGTATAGGCCCCAGAAGGCCAACTTCAAGTATAGCTGGGATTTGAAAACCCAGCTGGGATTACTGATAAATATAGTATAGTAGTTGACCAAGCCCTTAGCAAGGCCCTGGGGTCATTCCAAGGTGAGCCCTGTGGTCTCTGCCCTTGGGGAGCATCCATCCTGTGGAGGAAGTGGACACACACCAATCAACTCAGATCCCGGGATCCTTGGGGACTGTTTCCATACAGAACCAGAGTTGGGGAGATTGAAGAACTTTCACAGGTTGTGTACGTGACCCCAGGCCTGTTCCAGAGCTAGAGGGATATGGGAGAAGTTGTCCTACCCTCGAATGGCCTCAGGTAAGTGCTGAGTGTGCCCCAGAGAGAGTGAACAGGACAGCGATCAGGAGCATCAAAGGGTCTCTACCAAGTGCTACCTGAGAGAGGGAGTAAGGCTCTGTGGGAGGGGGGAAACAGGGACATGGCTGCCTGAAAGGGCTGGTCAGCAGCGGTCCACAGGGGTAGGCTGCCGGGGCGTGGGGCTGGAGCCCAGGTTCTCGGCCCCACCTCTGCACTCTCCATCAGTCACAGCCACACAGGAAACACCATAAGCCCAGAAGCAGGTCTGCCCAAAGCAATTGGAGATAAGAGTACAAAGGGGGCTCCCACTTCCAGCCCACCCCCTTCTCACACCACCATGGCTCCACCCTGCACCACATGGGTCCTCACATGCACAGGTGAGGACAACAGAGCCTTCAAGTTCAAGCTCTGTTCATCACCACCACCGCCCTTTGGGGATGCTCACGTAAGGCATGGTCTAATATTGAGAGGACAGGCCCAAAGAAGATGCCCACCCAGGGCCCAGAAGTGGGCTGAGCCCATCTAAAGAGGAAATGCCGGAGTCCAGCTTCCCCTCAGTATGGCCTGGGGGTAAGGCAGGTAACAGGTGAGAACTCCCGGCATGCGGTTTCTGTTACACGGAGCAGGTGAGGGATGGGAAGGTCCTCTAAAGCAGAACTCCACAAAGCAGTGTCAGCCCAAGAGCCATTTGTCATGGGCCCGTGACGAGGTCAGTACAGAAACTGAGTAAGCATTTAAGAGCCTTGCAGCAATTTGACCGCTTAATTTTATGTCTTGTGAATCTAATAAAAAGAACATTTGGCCTTCATTTTGTACAATTTTTTTTTTTTTACATTTTGTTTCTCCAATAATTCATTTGTATTGATGTTACAAAAGCATAGGTCCACAACAGACTGGGAAATTTTAAAATCTGGTCCTTCAGCACGAACCATTTGAGAAGCTCAGCTCTAAAGTACGGAGCAAGGTCAGGGGCCCCACCTTCCCAGATGGAAGGGCAGCCCTTCCCAGAGGCTTGTTTGGGGAACACACAGCCCTGTTCCCCTGGAAGCTCAGAGGTTTGCCCTGGTCAGCCAGTTCTTCAGAGGGAGGGCAGCAGGGCATGTGTCCTAGGCCCTCCTAAAAGGACTGCTTGGGACACAGGGATTGGAAGAACTGCTGAAGATGGCATCTGTACTTACACAGAAGCCCTCATGCTTGAGTCTCTGCTGAGCCACTCGCCAGCTAAGTGACCTTGACCAAAGTACCTTCCCTCTCCGAGCCCCAGTTTCCTCACCTGTGAAACGGAATGGGGACTAAGCAGTCACTGCCTGTGGCACAGTCAGCCCCACATTATGGGGCTCTAGGAGCGGTGCACTCAGAAACAGCCCTCCTGTGCTCACTTCAGCAGCACACACGCTAACACAGAGACGGCCTTCCCGCTCTGTGCTCACACGAGGGATGCCAGGACAGACACTGGACACGGAGCAGACGTCAACACACAAGACCCCACCCCCTGGGCCCTCCATCGGCAAACCTGATCTCTGCTGGCCCTTGGTCCCGCCAGCCTCCTGGGTCCCGAAAGCAATGGGGCCTGCTCGGCAACTCTGCAAGGGGCACTCCCACCCACTGGGGCCTGGGTCACCACCCACAATCCCATGTGTCACCAGAGGGGCCTGTTCGGCGACTCTTCAAGGAGCACTCCCACCCACTGGGGCCTGGGTCACCACCCACGATCCCATGTGTCACCAGAGAGGCAGAAAACGTTAGCGAGTACCTAGGATGCAGCTAAGAATGGGGACATTTAATGCTTCACATATGGTGAGCTTGGAAGCAACAAATACTAGAATTATGACTTAGCCCCCACAAGGCCATACCCAGAAATGGAGAGAAGGAGTGGAGTCGACCAATAAACTTAGAGATCAGGGGTCTAGTTCTGACTATATGGCTTCACAAACCGTGTCACTTAGGCTCGTACTGCGTCAGATTTGTCTTGGGTTAGGATTCTCAGAAGCAGGGGCTGAGACAGGGACTCAGGTGTACCTGAGTTATTGGGGGGGTGGGGGTTCGGGGATGCAGGGCAGAGGGAAGAGCTGGGCAAGGGCGTGTTTGCAGCCGGAATCTAGCCTCAGCCTGGTCCCATGTGGAGCCCTGGGACATGAATGGCATGACAAAGTTGTCCCTCCCAGAGGCAAGAGGCTGAGCTGTTAAATTCCCAAATCAGCCTGACCAGGCGGTGGCGCAGTGGATAGAGCATTGGACTGGGATGCCGAAGACCCAGGTTCGAGACCCCAAGGTCGCCAGCTTGAGCGCGGGCTCATCTGGCTTGAGCAAAATAAAATATAAAAAAAATGCTCACCAGCTTAGACCCAAGTTCACTGGCTCAAGCAAGAGGTTACTCGGTCTGCTGAAGGCCCACGGTCAAGGCACATATGAGAAAGCAATCAATGAACAACTAGTGTCGCAATGAAAAACTGATGATTGATGCTTCTCATCTCTCTCTGTTCCTGTCTGTCTATCCCTATCTATCCCTCTCTCTGACTCTCTCTCTCTGTCTCTGTAAAAGAAAAAAGAAAAATTCCCAAATCGGTAAGTCACTGACTAAATAATGGCTGCGGGTGTGCCCCTTCTCTCCCAGGCTCCTTCCACAAGGCTGCTGCCATCAGCCAGAGCCAGTGTCCCAGAGCGGGTCCCTGCGGTGAGCTCTTAGTAGCCAATGCCTGCAGCCCCTCAGGGTGGATTTGCGGCCTGGGCACCAATAGCATTCACTGCAGGGATGTTGTAGCAAAAATCCTCTCCCCTCCTTCACCCCTACTGAACTCCATGAGACTCCAAGAGACTGTGTGACCTCCATCACAGCCCAAGCACCCATCCTCCATGGCCCATCCAGGAAGGGTCAAAGGAGCTTGGTATCTGGTGGGTGTGAGTGTGGGAACAGTTTATAGAAATTTATGAAAAAGCAAAACACAAGCTTGTCCCCTGGGAAAGTAACAAGGAAACACTCAGCCCCAGTTGAAAGAGAAGTGTTTGAAGCAGGAAAGTTTATTTAGAGACTAACCAAGCCCCTGAATCAACAAAACACGGCCTTATCTCCAAGCGTGCGGGTCATTCTGACTGCTCTGCTAAGCACTCCTGGCCCCGCTGGACCTCAGGGCAGAGGGCTCAGGCCCAAGGTGGCTGAGGAGGCTGGAGGACAGGGCCCTGGGGACTGGGCCTTGGGTCCTGCCATGTGCTGAGAGCCAAGGCTAGGACCTGCGAGGTGCCAGGGAGTGAGATGCTGCAGGCTGCCCACTGGCTTTTATTTTTAAAACCCCTTATCATTTCTCTGGAGATTATTTTTAAAAATAATAATAATAACTGCCGGGGCTCAGTGCCAAAGGAGGCCCAGGCTGTGGGCCACTATCATCTATCTCTGTCCCCTGGGGCCGTCACTCACACGTCAGTGCTCTGAGGACAGTCAGATCGTATGTCCCGCGTTAGTGTTCGGGAGGTTTTGAGGCCTGGCAAAATGCAGGTGGGGCTCCCTGAAGCAAAACCATGTGTTTTACAAGTTGGATGGATTCAAACAGGAAATTCGAGGTAACGATTCCGTTTTCTGAAGGACCTGCTGCTTGACAAAGGGAGCAGATACTCATCCTCTTTTATGGAATGAAAACAAGACCGTCATGTTTGACATTAGAGACTTGACTAAACTCGTCTGCTGTTTGGAGCCTAGTTTGGGGCCTAAAGGAAGCGTCTCCATTGGCAGCAGCATGCAAAGACAACACCTGCCAGACACCTGGGTCTGCATGAGGCCCGTCCCTGGGGACAAATGTGGTGAACTCTGGCAAGGACCCTCTGTCTGTAACTCCTTGCCAGTCTGCTCCCTAAACAACCCTCTCCGGGGCCTGGAGCCTTTCCTTGAACTTGCCATCTTACTGACAGGGAAGGGATCCTCTGTCTTATTTGGATTTCCCCAAAGCAAACCCTAAGGCAAAAATTCTAGAGCAGCAATTTATAAGAAAGTCATTCTGGCAAACACAGTGCAGGGGAGTGAAAGCGAGACTGAGACGGGAAAAGAAAGCACTCAATATTACTTCTTTATATTAAAATGTAAATATATTGATATATATATAAATATTGAAAACAATGGTCCAATCCCACCTGTGGAAGGGAGAGTTTCATTCTAGAGAATGAGGCAGTGAAGGCAGAAGTCACTTTGGTGTAAGAGAGAAAGAGCACTGAGTTAGGAAAGAGGCCTGAGTTCCAGGCCCAGGTCTCCTGTTGAAGTTTAGTTCTCTCTCTTTTTTTTTTTTTTTCTTTTTCTGCATTTTTCTGAAGCTGGAAATGGGGAGAGACAGTCAGACAGACTCCCGCATGCGCCCGACCAGGATCCACCCGGCATGCCCACCAGGGGGCGATGCTCTGCCCCTCCGGGGGGTCGCTCCACCGCGACCAGAGCCACTCCAGCACCCAGGGCAGAGGCCAAGGAGCCATCCCCAGCGCCCGGGCCATCTCCACTCCAATGGAGCCCCGGCTGCAGGAGGGGAAAAGAGAGACAGAGAGGAAAGGGGGGGGGGTGGAGAAGCAAATGGGCGCCTCCCCCACGCGCCCCGGCCAGGAATCGAACCCGGGTCCCCCGCACGCCAGGCCGACACTCCACCGCTGAGCCAACCGGCCAGGGCCAAGTTTAGTTCTCTTTTGAGGGCTTTAGTATCTTTGCAGTGAAATGAACCCATCAGAAGAGAACCAGTTGCTCTTTTAGTATTTGGCAGACATACCTATCAGGGACAGTGGCAGAAAATGGAAACTACAATACTTGAACTATATTAAGCAAAAATGGATTCAATACAAGCAACCAGGCACTGAGAAAAGTTCTGGGAAGGTTGAAAGAGCCAGGACACCCAAATCAGCCCAGCATAACTAGCTCAGCAGGGGAGCTGCTTCCTAAGCCACACACAGAGCGACACATCACCCCACTGGTGCCAAAGGTCACAGGCCCCCTGTGCAACCACTTGTTCTAGACTAAGGCCATGCTCCTTAGACCTCCACCAACAAAACGCAGAGCTCTGAGCTCTACCTGTCAAAACCCATGAAATTAGTGATCAGTCCCTGGAACGCGCTGCAGGAAAACCCCGCGTCTCAGTGGCCAAAGCCTGTTCACCAGCAGAGCCTGTGAAGGCAGCAGAAAGCTGGCCTCCTCTGTCTCAGTCTTAGCTTCAGGGGTCTGGAAAATATGGATTTTGCTTTTCCAGCCCCTCTTAAAAGGGGACTAGAGGAAAGCTGGCATGGATGACAAAAGCAGTGCAGTGGGTCTGCCCTGGGTGCTTTGTGCCAAGTCCTATGCACTGTGCAAGACATCAGAGACTCAAAGAGGTCCTAGACATACCCCTGTCCCCAAGGAGCTGATAGTCTATCTGTGTAGCCTAGAAGTGCAGTGCACTGGTGCTGTTAGCAGTTACAATACTGAATGATGGAGGGGAAGAGGGGCAGGAAAGAGCCCAAGCAGGAGTATAGGCAGGTGTCCTGAGGATGATCAGAGAGAAAAGCTTGAATCACTCTTGAAAGATCAAGTAGGGAGAGAGGCCATTGTAGGGGAAGGAAGAGCAGGCACGAGGGCACCGGTGGATGAGGAGAAACATAGCTGTGTGACATGCAGGGCCAAGGCAGGACGTGACGGGTGCGATGGGGGGAATCTGCTGCAGGATGGGACAGGCAGATCAAGCAGGGTTTTTGTAAGCCATGCAGAAGACCTTAGGAGGTCCATGGGACACCAGTGACTTTCACCACGAAAGAATTATAGACATGGTCAGGTTGCTGTCAGGAGCCCTGTAAAAGGAATTCAGAAATCCAAAAGACAAGACCAGGAGATTCCAGAAACAGAGAGAGAGACTAAGAGAAGAAGGACAGGAATGAGGAATAGGCAGAACCGTAAGGAACTGAGGCCATGCAGAATACTTCCGGTGAAAGGGTGGAGGTTCTCCAAGCACAGCTGCTCTTAGTAGCTCGTGTAGCTGGGTTGGGGTGAGAAGCCACAGGTCAAAAGTCAGTGCCCAGTGCAGTTTCACTGAGCAAGAATAACCATAGCAATCTCTCCCTTCATGGAACCCCTGCCTCACCCAAAATGGACAGAAAGTTCTAGAATGAGGAAAGAATCAAGAAAGAGAGAGAAGAGGAAAGGAAGAAAAGTAAAAAAATCTGTGACTGGGTGTGTCCCCAAACCACGCTGACCTGCATCAGGTCAAAGTCTCAGCTCAGAACCCAGCCCAAGTGCCTCCTTTGAGAGCTGGCTGTAACACCTCCAGTCGTGAGTGGGTTATCCACGACCCCTTGGATTTATACACAGAGACCCTGGTCAGTGATTTTCAGCCCTAGTCTTTGAAGACTTGTTTCCACCTGTGAAGAAAGATAACATGCCTCCCTCCTCCACCTCCCCATCTCATTACCCCGGAGCTTGTCCTTCCTTAACCACATACTTCTCCCAGCACAGGAGAAAGGTGTGCTCCCAGAAGCAGCATCCAAGTCGGAGATTGGGGGACCATGATCTATTGGAGGCGGGGTCTCAGGAGAATGGGCATGGGAGTAGTGAACAGAGCAGAGGACATTGCTCAGGATGTGGTCTCAGCTGGAGTCTAGGGGAGCTCTGGGCATGAATGGCACCACAGAGTGGACCCACCTTGAGATAAGAGGGCCAGTCTTTGGTACCCTCATGTCTGTCACTGGCTGAAGGCTAACCTTCCCCAGCAGGGGACATATAACCTCCCTGATGAGGTAGGTCCCACTCAGCTGAGGACAATTCTTGAGAGAAGGAGCCCTTGTGAGCCTTTTGCGGTCAACACGATAGCTGCACAGCAGTGGGAAGATGGCACTCCTTCCTGGTGAAGGGAATCTGAGCAAGCCACCAACGGCATCCAGTGCAGGGGCGATATGCATTTCATCCAGCTTGTTGCACTGGGCCCTTTCCCCTTCACCATGCCTCTGTCCTCCAAGGAGCCTGCCCTAAAGGCAAAGGAGCCCTGACCTCAATGTGAACAGGGAAGAGCAGAAGCAGTCAGTCCCACAAGCCTCTCTCACGTGGCCATGGGTACGCCATGTGCACAGGCAGGTCTCCTGGGACACAGCTTCTCCCAGCCTCTCCCCTCTTTCTGCACCCGGGCTCCTGGAACCTGCACCCACCCCCGTGGCAGCTGCTCTACAGCCAAGTTCAGGGAACTGGCTCTGTGGCCCCCCCGGCACTCGGCTCGGCTGCCCCACGGACTGGGGAGCTGTTCCTCCCAAGCTGAGAGCTCTTTCCGAGCTTTGTGTGAGCATGGTTCTTCTGGCTGAGCGGCCCAGTATCAGCATGAGCTGCTTCTCCAGCTCGGGGCAGGATACAGAGCACCCCCTTTCACATTGACTTAATTACTCACTCAAGTCCTCTTTGTAACAGTTCAACATCTCTTTCTCCCAAACAGGCTCCTCCTTGCAAATTTTCTAAGAACCTTTTCATGTGAATCAGTTTGAAGAGGGTTTATTCTTGTGTCCAAATGCCAACTAGAGAGAGAGCTGAAACCCCATTGGTTTCTGGAACATAACCTCACATTTTTTGTCAGTGGCATGACTGGGCCTGTGCATTTTAGTCCGTAGCTGATGGGCTTCCTAAGCCTAGATGGAGTGGTGGCTTCCTCTGGGATCTGAGGATGCAGCTGTCTCAGTTTACAGCCCAGGCTCACCCATCATACCACAGAGCCGACCACTGTGACGGGGGCTCCCAGCCCAGCACACACTGGGCCAGAGCAAGTTGACTCTCACAGACCCCTTGGCCTTCCTACTGAGTACCATTCTCAGCCCAGTTCACTCTCCTTCTAAAACCTCTCTGCTCTTCCCAGCCCCTGGGTTGGATCCACACCAACAGATTTCACTAACTTTGAATCTCCAAGAATAGAAGTTGAAATCTTAGTCCTTTTTCTCACAAAAGCTCCTGAGACCCTCTTGCAACTATGTTATTTCATCACCCACAGCTCTGCAAATCAAGAGGACATTTCCCTCAGCCTCACAAAACAAGACTAGTGTTGGACCCTCTGCAATCATCTTCTACGCTGTCCAATAAATGTTCTGGTTCTCTCTTTCTGGAACAAAATAGAATTACACTTCTCTGGCCCTTTGTGGTAGTCCATGTGATCAGCTCTGGCCAATGAGATCGTGTAAGTGACAGTACCAGGGCTGGCTACGCAATATACAGGGCCTAGTGCAAAATGAAAATGTGGGGTCCCTTGTTTAAAAATTATTAGTGGTTTTAAAATGGCAACAGTAGAGCATTAAACCAAACACAGAGCCCTTCTGAGCTTGAGGCCTTGTCCAGCTACACAGAACGCATGCCCGTGAAGCTGGCTCTGCATGTCACTTCTGAGTGGGAACATTTAATTACCTGGGTGACATACTCCAAAGATCTTTTCTTCCAACAAAACAACCAGCAACATTTAATATTGTGACAGCCCCATCAGCCTCGGTTCCTAAGCTACAATGAGCAGAGCCCCTCCCACCCACCTCTGTTAGACATGTAGCACAGCCACAAATAAGCCTTTGTGGCTGGGTTTGTTTGTTATTGCAACATCAAGGGCCTCACTCTGATTGAAGCACACCCTAGCCCAAGACAGTATGTGCCTACTTGCCACACATTTACCCCAATTACACAGCCATTTTTTTACCCTTTCTATGACCAAAAAGATAACTGCACCTGACCAGGCAGTGGCGCAGTGGATAGAGCGTCAGACTGGGATGCGGAGGATCCAGGTTCGAGACCCCAAGGTCGCCAGCTTGAGCGTGGGCTCATCTGGTTTGAGTAAAAGCTCACCAGCTTGGGCCCAAGGTCACTGGCTCAAGCAAAGGGTTACCTGGTCTGCTGTAGCCCCCTAGTTAAGGCATGTATGAG
The DNA here is from genome assembly GCF_036850765.1 of Saccopteryx bilineata. Lineage (NCBI taxonomy): Eukaryota > Metazoa > Chordata > Mammalia > Chiroptera > Emballonuridae > Saccopteryx > Saccopteryx bilineata. The sequence continues at coordinate 183,738,256 of NC_089495.1, forward strand.
AAAGCAATCAATGAACAACTAAGGTGTCACAACAAAAAACTAATGATTGATGCTTCTCATCTCTCCGTTCCTGTCTGTCTGTCCCTGTCTATCCCTCTCTCTGACTCTCTCTCTGTCTCTGAAAAAAAAAAAAAAAAAAAAAAAGATAACTGCCTGTCCCATCTTGTCAATCTAATAAACAGCTAGGTTCTTCTCTAGATGAAAATCTGTACTTGGCCTTAAACCACTTGCATAGCTTTAGTGCTCAGCACAGCATCTGATTCAAAGTAAGGTGTCAGTAATTAGTTCTAGACATTCTAAATATTTTGAAATTTCTCATTAAAATTTCTTGAACTCTTGTTGCATTCTACATTAGAATCCCAACACAAAGGTTCCTAAACAAAAAGGAAATGTGTTAACTGACAAGTACAGAGGTAGGGCAAGCCCCGACTCCGTCTCTTGAAGATTCCCTCACCTCTGTCCTCCTCTGTGAGGGTTTTGTTCTCAGGCTGGCTCTCAAGGAGGCAAAATGGCAGCCAGCAACAAGGAGGGGGGGAGGGGGGCTTCTTTGTTCAAAGTCTGGAGAACAATAAGAACTTTCATCTGACCACAAAAGTTCTTCTCTTTAGCCTCATCGAACTGAGCTAGGGCATGTCTCCAATTCTGGACCAGTAGCAATTGCTAGGGGAAGGCCAGGTACAGATTGTTTACTGAGAATTTACTGGGTGTGGGGCATTACAAACTCTGTGATTACAGGAGCTTACATTGGGTTTCTGCAAACACGTATCAAAAGAGGTAGAAGGGTTTTGCCCTAAACGGCTGGGTGTGTGCTTTCTTCACTTACATGGGCTGAGGGCAGTGTTGGGGGGACGGGAATACCAGTACAATGTTGGCGCTCTGCCAGGAAATAGAAAGGGGACTGGAGACTGGATGGACAACCAGCAGCACCTGGTCTACTTCTTTTTAAAGCACGTAAAGATCTAAACTTGTTATTTCCCCCAAATTTGCTAACTAGCTGTTTTAGATCAAAGCCAAACCCCCCTCCTTAACAGGTGACAGCCTTCACTGTCTGCTCCCCTACTTTCACCAGCCAAGCCCTTAAGACCCTGCACCCCCCCCCCCCTTTTATTCTGCCTTGTCCCTAAACAGCCTCCTCAGGCCTCCTAACTCCCACCAGATTTGGCCACAACACCAACCTCAAGGTCAAGGGCCCCTTCCCTCCATTTCCTAAGGGGACACTTACTGATCTTAATAATAATTTCAAATGCAAAACAAATATGCACTCATTATAGAAAAGTTTTAAAGACACAACAGTTGAATGAATAAAAATAATCATCCAGGGTCAATAACATATCCTTTGAATCTTATTTCTAAGAATTTTTACATAGTTGAGATCATGGGACATTATAATTTTATGTCTTAACATTTACTCTTAATGTAATGTTTATACAATTTGGCACTTCCCATATTTTTACAAACTATTTGTAATACTTCACAGCTTAATGATACTCTACCCACAATCCACAGTTGATTCAGTCTTTCCCTCTCCATTGAACATTTACTTTGTTTCCAGCTTGTTGCTCTTATGATGCTGATGAACATTTTCATGCAAGAGCCTTTCTCATTACCAAATTGTCTCCTTGAAATAGATCCCCAGATACAGAATCACTAAATCACTGGATATAAAATTTTTATAGCTTTTCCTACAGATGGTGAAAATGTTGCCAAATGGGTTGCACTATTGAAACTCCCGTTCGCAATTTCTGAGAATGGCTGTTAACCACATGCACTGGTTTCCTATTGCTGCTATAACAAATTACCATACATGTGAGGGCTTAAAGCAACACAGATTTATTCTCCGATGGTGCTGGAGGCCAGAAGACCAAAATCAGTTTTAATAGGATAAAGTCAAAGGGTCAGCAGGGCTGGTTCCTTCTGGAAGCTCTAGGGGGAAATTCATCTCTTGGCCTTTTCGAGCTTTTGGACGCCACTTACATTCTTTGACTTGAAACACTCCAGTCTCTCGCTTCCATCATGGCATCTCCAATGACCCTTCTGCAGACAAATCTCTCTCTGCCTTCCCCATATAAAGACACTTGTGATTACACTTAAGGCCCACCTAGATAATTCAGAATAATCTCAAAACCCTTAACTCAGTCATATCCGCAATATCCCTTTTGCCCTATAAGGTAACACTCAAAGGTTCCAGGGATTAGGGCATGATGTCTTGAGAGGCCATTATTCAGATTGCTACACTAAACCCTTTCCAACCATCAGACATTCCTAGTTTTCCTTTATTTTGGACTAATTTTATGGATGGGGCATTAAAATAACAATGAAAAAATGAATTTTCATTTTATTATTTTGCCATTTAAATTTTCTCTCTTAGGACTTAAATGCTCACCCATGTGTCAACTGAGATATAGTATATATATACTATGCTTTCTATATAGTAAGAACATCAACCTTTAGTTTGTGGTAGGTATTACAAGTATTTTTCTCCCAGTGGATTCGTTGGTATGTTAATGTTTATGTGTTTTCAGCAGCTATGTTTTTTATTTTTATATCTCTTTTGCAATTTATTTTTTAATGTATGTAGAGTAAGATTTGCTCTGTTTGGGGAACAGTTTTATGAGTTTCAACAAATGCAGAGTTAATACAATTGTCCTGTCTCTTGATGTGGTGATGTTTTACACTGTTCTGTAACTATTTTGACTTTTGTTTAATTATGGTGGGATGAGAACAGGATGGACTACAGACAGAAACTTTAAATGTTATCTAATAAAATTTGTAACTTTTATGATTTCTTCCAACTCTTTTAACCTTATTAAGTATTCCCCACCTAGAGATTATTTCCTTCTTTTATAGTCTTTTTTATATTATATTTGATTCTTTAATCCATTAAAATTTGTTTCGGTGTGCAGTAAGATGAGACTTTAAATTAATTTTTTGTTCAAGTTGCTAAACTATTATTTCAGCACCATTTAATGAATAATCCATTTCTTCCCTACTGTTCTATGAGTCCACCCCAGGGAGACATTTAAAGGTACAATTTCAGGAGGCTAAATAAACCTGAAGTTTTTTTGAAAATGTATTTTTCTTGCCCTAAAATGCAAAAGAAATCTTTGCTAAGTCAAAGTATCTTCACTATTAATTTTTAACATATCCTGTATTTCCATCCCAAAAATATATTAGAAGTATTTGGTTTTCAAAGTCACTATTTTTTTTTTTCAGTTCTAGAGTAGACTTAAGTAAAAAAGGACAACTGTAGGCACTTGCCAGATAACTCTATTGGTTAGAACATCATCCCATAGTGCAAAGGTTGCTGGTTCAATTCCCGGTTAGGGCACATATAGGAATAGATCGATGTTCCTCTCTCTCTCTCTCTCTCTCTCTCTCTCTCTTTCTCTCTCCCTCTCTCTCTCTCTCCTTTCTCTCTAAAATCAATAAATTTTTTTAAAAAGCACAAGTTGAGGCAACCAACTAGTGGTTATCTGCCGCGGACCAGCACGGCTCCTAATAATGGTGTGGAATTAAGGAAACACACTTATTAAGAAAAAATGGGACCGGGAGGACTCTTCAAATGCTGATGGCAATATCGGAGTGCCCCATTGCCCCAGTTTGCTTTATTATATAGCCATATGCAAATCAAGGAAGTCCTTGATACAAAGTTACACACCCAGGCTAAAACAGGAACTCTCCCAAGGCACAAACAGGAATCCCCCTACCATGTATAAATGAAATCAACCAACATCTAAACAAAGAGTAAGAGGAAGGGTGTATAAATTGCTTCTAGCAACTTAAGGAAGCAAATGCGGTGGGTGCAAATACTCAGCATCATAGCCAATATGGAGGTGGAGGGGGGAGAACTTAGCCTTTTGCTAAGCCTCGAATCTACAACCGCTTTTTGCCATTTACGGTCCACAACAGTTATCCATGGATCTTAAATTCTGTGTAAATCTTTTAAATTGGTGATTATTTGTGTGTGTGTATGCATGTATGTATGCCTGTGCATGTGCATGTGTGTATGTGTGTCATTTGTTTAAGCCCTTGTTCTTCCGAGTGTTGTCCCCAGCCACCAGCATGAGCCTCAACAGGGAACTTTTAGAAAGTGCATCTCAGGCCCCACACCAATTTGTTGAATGGGGATGTGCATTTTAACGAGATACACAATAAAGTTTGAGAAGTATTGGCTTTGGGTGTGGCCTTATTGTTTGACTTGGTTAGAGCTCCCATTTTGACAATTCTGTCTACAAAGCAGAATTTTTTAATCATAGCAAAGGAACAGAGACCCATCTAGGTAACACCATTCAAGGGACTGAGAGACCCTGAGGCAACTCCAGGGACTGAGTTGATTGGTGCTCCTCCCAGTGTGAGGAGGTCTCTGGCCATCACCTCTGTTTTCCACCATTAATGCGACTCAGCCACTTGTTTGGTCTGTACTTCTTCTTATCTTCTTATTTTTCCCCTAATATATATTGGATGGCTCTCTCCATAACTTTCTGGTAAAATTCCATAAAGAGATTGTCTGTTTGCTCTAATTATTCTTCTCATTCTATTAAGAAGAACTTCATGCACAGGCTTCTTCTCGGTCCGTCTGTACTGCCTACCCTTGGGTCTGCTGAGGGCCCACCATCAGCGGTCACCTCCCTTATCAGCAAGGGTGATACAGTCTCGCTCAGAAGAGCCCTTGGGTGTAGAAGGGCCAACTATTGTCACACATGTTTTCCTCATGCTTAAAAAGACAGCACTGTGTGTGGTCCATCGCAGCATGAGATCTGAGTTCTTTCCCCAGGGACGGAACTGAATTTGTTGGAAATTCTCCTAAAAGCACTTCTGTTGTGTGATTGGTAAAGACTTAACTGTACCTATGAGTAAGGGGCCATTGGGTACTCAGGAAACAGTCACAAATCCCACTCACAAGTCAGAATGAGTTGTCCACAACTGTCAATCATTTGCACATAAACCAACTAGATATAAGCTTTTTACCTACTTTCTTTCCCCTGGTATTTTTCTCTTGGCCCCATGTGTTTGATTCTGAGAGCCAGTCCCTGGGCTGTCCTGCCTTTACCCTGCTTGTAAGTTCATGTCTCAGCCACGAAAAGCCACTTCCATACCAAGGACACACAAGTGAGCTTCCCCGATGGCTGGGGAGGGCAGAAGCTGCTCCCACAATCCCACTTCCAAGGGATCATCTCAGGCCTGACCTCCGTCTTTCTAAGCCAGTCTTCAGGAGTCATTTTGGCCAAATAGGACACAATGATTAGTGACCATTTACTGAGCATCTGCCAAGCTGGGGGAGAGAAGGGAGGAGAGCCAGTCCACACCCTTGGAAAACTAATCATCTGCTAAGAAGATAAAACCAATCCACAGTAGAGACAAAAGCAGTTCTAGACAGTCATGGGCTTTTACTGAAGAGAAGTAAGAGAGGGGAGACCATGAAGTCTAGTCAGGGTTTACCTTAACATTACAATGCTCATAAGTAAACTGGCAAAGTCCAACCCACCAGCCAGCTCATTTGTTTTGCATACCCATGCAGTCATTCAGCGACCCTGTGTTGAATACTCAGTGTCATTTAATCCTTGTGATAATGAGAGGCAGCACTATTATTCCCATTACAGATGAGGAAACGAAAACCTGAAAAGGCAAAATGACTTGCCCATGGCCACACGGCTCACAGGTGATAGGGCTGGCATTCAGACTCAGGGTTGCTGGCACCCACCTGGGCACCCACCCTCAGCCATTGTGCCAGTGACTCCTGACCCAGGGCTGGGACTCAAAGTAGCAGGAAATCAGGATACTCCTGGAAGGCAGTAGGGTCAGAAAGCTTACTGTTGGAAAAAGAGGAGATATTTTCTCCAGATAGTAGTCAGAGCTAATGAGAGACTTTATTGTCTCCTGTGCAAGAACTTAGGGGGCAACAAACATTGGGTGCATGTGGAGGTCTTGAAGGCCAAGCAAAATAGGAGAAGAGGCACATAAGCTTCTTCAGGCCTCCTTGTGGGTGGGGAGGTGGGCAGAGGGGAAAGGGGGTCCAGCCTGCACAGGTGAGCATTGGCAAGGGTCGGGGGGCTTCCCCCTTATTCTGTTGAGTCTAGCTCCTGAGCTATCTTGTAACACACCTCAGCCCAAGTAGGGTAAGTGGCACCAGGAACAAGACAAAGACAGAAGGGCAAGAGGGCAATGGGAAGACCCAGAATCCTCATCTTCCCCGGTATTACAAAGGCACATCAGCCCCTTGCCCATACACACTGCTCTGCTTCTAGAAGAAGGGGGGGCAGAGCTGAGAGGAGGAGCAATTTTATCCAAAGATCCCAGGCATTAGTTAAAGGGGACTGGTTAAAATATTACATTGTGGTAAATTCTAAAATAAAGGTGGGAGGAATCAGTTCTCTTCCACCACTGCTGAGTGGAAGGGATTTATATAAGAAAACAGCAGTGATTACAAACAAACCACATTTTCTCTGATAAACGAGTATTTTGTAAATCTGCCACACAGTCACAAGTGTACACACATTGTGGAGTCACATTTAAGTCAGAGGTTGGGCTCTAAAGTAAAGTGAAGTCACATCTTGTTCTGTTGTTTTTGCTTGAGGGTGTTTGTTGTTGTTTTTTTTAATTGATTTTTAGAGAGAAGAAGGGAAGGAGGAGGAGAGAGTGAAACATCCATCTGCTGCTCCACCCACTTATGCCTTCATTGGTTGATTCTTGTATGTTCCCTGATGGGTGGGATTTCTTTGGATGTGGACTTTGTACTCAATCTGTTGTTGGGAATTGAAGAGATTGTTAGGAAATGTCTGGACTCCCAGAAGCCATAAAATTGGGGATTCCAGCCACATTCAGACTGATACCCCCAAATCAGGGTGACCCTGCCTGCCAATTTAGAGTTTTAAGATATATCTATATCTATATCTATATCTATATCTATATCTATATCTATATCTATATCTATATCTAGATATATAGATATAGATATAGATATAGATATAGATATAGATATAGATATAGATATAGATATAGATATAGATATAGATATAGATATAGATATATCTCCAAATGTTTTATCTGGGAATCTTATCTCCTCATCAAAATGAGAACATCTCTTGAAGACAAAGATGGCATTACACTCTTTTCAATTCTCAGGGTCTTAGAGAGCCCTCAAACTGAACCTGATTAGATTAGATTAATTTGGATTCTATGTTCATGGAAATTTTAGCTCGTAATCCAATTGCTTCATGATTTTAGTTTGGAGTTTCCTTAAAGCAGAACCGGAGACAGAAATGAACATGTGGGTGGTTCATTTGTGGTGTGATTTCAGAAAACACCCAGAGGAGAAAGAGAGAGGGAACATTAGGGAAGGCAGCCAGTACAATGGGCATTATGTGCAGGTTGCAGGTTGCCACAGGGAACAACTGGGAGCTCAGGTCAGCTGGAGAACTCTTAGGGGCTGTGTAGAACACACCTCAGAGCTATCCCACACAAGGGAGAGGAAGTAAGAGAATTTACCTACCAGTTCCCAACCATCATTACTTTAGGGCTATTCCCAGGACTCCTCAGTCCCCTGCATTCCAGCCAGCCCTACAGATGGCCCAGCAGATTCCAAAGACTAGAGAAGCGTTTAAGCAGAGTGTCAAGTGCTTGTAGCAGAAAGCCTTAGGTGGGAAAGGGAACAGTGAGTGCCAACAGGATGATGAGAGCAACTGCTAATGTTTTTCCTTTTGTTTTTAAGTGATGAAGAAAATGCTGGCTCGCAGAGGAACTGAAAGGAATAACAACATCAATTCTCTCCATCTTTCTCTCCCCTTGGCTCTCTCCTTAATGCGGGCTTCACTCTGAGCAGATCCGCCTGTCTTCATGGGTCAATGGCAATAAGGTCACTGGTGCACCTTCAGCCTTCCATCATCTTACATCATCCTCACACCCAGAAATCCCAGAAGAAAAGCTTCGCCTTCTCAAAGGCTTCAACAAATATCTCTCTCAGACCAGCCTAAGTTATTTTCCCATACCTGATAAGGGCCATGGAGATTAAAAAGATAGCTGGTTTGAAAGCCCAGAGTCTCGGAAGTTGGAGTTAACTCCACTGGAACATAGACGAAGTGAGAAATCAAAGGTCTATAAAGGGATGGAGATTTGCTCAAACTCATATAACACTTGTGTACAATCCGTAAGAAAATAGCAGACAACCCAGCAGAAAAATAAGCAATAGTTTTGAGCAAGCACTGCACTAAATATAGTACGACATTTAAATGGTGGATAAACATATGAAAAGGTACCCAACTCCATTAGTTGTAAGGAAATTGGCAAATTAAAACCACAATGGGAATAGAGGAAAGGGAATAAGAAGTGCAAACTTCCAGTGTTAAAATAAGTCACAGGGACATAATATAAAACATAGGGAATAGAGTCAATAATATTGTAATAACTATGTACAGTGATAGACGGTTACTAGACTTATTGTGGTGACCACTTTGTAAAATACATAAATGTTGAATCGTTAAGTTGTATATCTGAAACTAATATACTATGTCAACTATAATTAAAATAAATTCTAAGAAACACAATGTATCAGGATGGCTAAGATGAAAAAGACAAAAAGTTCCAAGTACTGGGAAGAATGAGGAACACTTGGAAATGTCATTCATTGGTGGTAAGAGTGAGGTTTATGGAAACATTTTAGAAAACTACTTTGTAGTATCTACAAATACTAAAAATATGGCTCACCATGTAGCCCAACAAGCCTACTCCTTGACATATGAACAGTAGAAATACAAGCATATATCCATCAAGATATGCACAAGAACACCATAGGAGTTCTATTCATAACAGCCAAAGACTGACAACAATTCACGTGTCCATCAAAAGTACAATGAATAAACAAACCACGGTGTGGTCATAAAATGGAATACTATTCAGCAATGAAAAATGATGTGTTGCTATATGGAGCATTGATAGATCTTATACATAATATTGAGGAAAAGCTGTTAAACATAAAAATAATATGCACTGAATTATTCCATTGTCATGAATTTCAAGAGCAGACAAAATGAATCTATGTTATTAAAAGCCAGGATGTTGATTACCCTTGAAAATGCTGTGTCTGGGAAGAGGGCACAGGATAGGGAGCTTTTGAAGTGCTAATAATATTCTGTTTCTCTAACTAGGCTTTGATTACATGGATGAGTCAGTTTGTGAAAATTTATCAAGAAGTTTACTTTTGTACATTTTTTTTGGAATGTATGACATAGTTCAATTTTTTTTAATTTTAATGAAAGACAAAAAAATTATCCATTAAGAACTGAAATTAATAAAACCAAGGCCTTTATCTCCCAATCAGAAAGTCTGCCACCAAACAAATTGCTCAGCACATCTTCAGGGGTCCCTTTACCCAGCCCCAACCCAAGCTAATGGCTCCTATGTTGTATTCTATTGGAGAATGGAGTCCTCTCCTGATCAGTTTGCGAAGGCTGCTCCCCATTCTGACCTAGATCATTCCTGGAAGCCCTTCTGCCTTCCCTGCTCCGGGTGGGAAGTGGCTGCCAGAATTCCAGCCTCCCTTTTCACCAGCTCTTTCTCTTCTGGAATTTCCTTGGGTCAAATGTTCTTTGAGTCTTTGGCTGGTCTTGCTGAGCTCTTTCCAACTCCTGTTTAATTCCTCCAGTGCCTTTTCAATCCTGGGAGATCATCTCTTTCTCCCTCCAGTGAGTATCTTACCCCTGGTCCCTCCAGCCCACCCCTGCATCTCCACATGAGGCCAGTCTCTGACCAGAGGAGGGCGCCCCTGAGCACAGGGTAGGCCGGAAGCGCTCAGTGAGGGCAGGAGCTGGTGGGAAAGCTTCCTCTCCCCTCAGAAAAACAGCCCTGAAGCCTGATCCATACATTCACTCAGAGGTCCCCAGCAGGATGAAGCCTCAGTTGCCCACCTACACATTAATGCACACTTCATCGGTGTCTCCTCCCTTCCCTGTCTCACCTCCCCACTCCTCATAGCAATTCCTGGGATTACCTCCCCAATAAACCCCTTGAATCCAAAGTGTTGTCTTGAGGCCAGGTTACTATATATGATGTGTAAAGCAGAAATATGAGAATTGCCTGGGAGATGAAATATTCAATAATCTCCTCTTTGGACCCGAGGAGACTAACTGGTGGGCTTTCAAAGCAGGTTAATGGGAGCTGAAGGCAGACAACACAAAGAGGGATTGTCAAGTATTTTTTGCAGCAACAGTGGTAAAAACAAGTTAAACCTACCCATAAATCTTGGCATATGCTCTACACTGCCCCCAGGGCTCCCAGGTGGGACAGAGCCCCAGCTGCCCCCAGTGGTTACCTGGATGGAAAACACTCCTGTATGGGCTGACTTCCCTCCTCGTCTGTCTCACTTCCCGCTCCCAGCCAGTGTCTCCTGGGATCACCACCCAAGTAAAGTACTTGCACTCACATCCTCACCCAAGTGCCAGCTCCTTGGGGAACCCCACCTAAGAAAAGAGGGGTCTGGCCCCCTCTCCTCTCAGAGTCTCTAGTCTAGGGTATGATATCTCCTGTCCTCTCAAATGAGGGTGCATGCGACAAGATGAAGTTTATTCAACACTTGAACACAGTAGTTGAATAATCACTATTCGTTGGTGATAATGAAAGGTTAAAGCTCACTATGGGAACATTATAGCTATTGTTTCCCAAGTGCTTTGTGCAAGTCGGGAATTTGTCCCTCTCATTTGAGCTGAGTGACCATCTAGTGAAGTAGGATTTGTCATCTCACTTCACAGATGAAGATAACGATGTTCAGAGAGTTTTAGGAACCAGTTCAAGGTCACAAAGAAAGTGATAGACTGAAATGTAAATCTCATTTGACCCCAAACTCTGTTTTCATACCCCTATGCAAAACAGTCTTTCTGAATGAAAAAGCATCATCTTTCTACTTAACGTTGGTTGTCCAACGTTGGCGGAAAATTACCCTTCCTACTTTCCTACCTTGGAAACTCCTATTTGCCTTCAACATTCAGCTCAGGCTTCAGCTGATTGTGAAAGCATTCTCTGCCCCACTCCCCAACCAACGGCTGGGCTAAAATGCTCAGGCCCCCACTGGACCCCACACATGTGCCCCAGACCCTGCAGTGATTCTCCATTTACTTAGCTACTCACCCCTCACCTCTCCACCCTACTCAAAATCCTACGCCAAGAGCAGAGCTTGCCTGAAACACAGGACATAGGGTCTCTCCCTAGAAAAACTTTAGAAAGGTTTCAACCACATATGCCAAAGGCCTGGGACCCCTCAGGATACCACACAGCAATAGGAATAACAACAACAACAGCAATAGCAATAATGTAACCAGTCAGCCAAACTATCATGAGGACACGGTGTCTCTCAGACATGACCTGAGCAACAGTTTGCCCAGTTGGGTCCCAGGTGGTTCATACTGGAAGAAGTCAGGAAGAAGAGACTGAATCCAATCCATTGTCCATCTTCCACTGAGATGAAAATTTTTATGAATGTAGTGTCTTAGCCACATCCCCGGGCAGAGCTGAGGGAACTGGTGGAAGGTGAGGAAGTGGGAGTAAGAAGAGACAAGGGCCAGACAAGGGTGTGGCTTCAACCAAAGTGTCCCGGAGTAACTTTGGATCCATACCTCAGAGGGCCACATCCCAGAGACATCTGCTCGGGGACAAGGAGGCTGGGGTATTGATACTTTACACACCTGTCAGTCATTAGTTAAGAGCAGCTCCCGGGGTGTCAGTTCTCAAGTTACTCTCTGCACACAAAGTGGGTTTGTGCACACAGGAGCCTGGGAAGTGTGGTTCCTACAACCTAGAGCCGATCAGGGAGAAGGGCGTGAAATGGATCAGCGAGCAAACCAATAATAAGCATGCCTGGCGATATAGGACACTGTCTTAAAATCATAGTGCTTAAGGTCTGGTTCCCAATTTCTGTTTCATGTTTTTAAAAGACAACTCAGTTACACAATGAGTTCTCAGAATTTTCTAAAATGAGAACCTGATTACATATGGCTATGAGGTTCCCAGGCAAATGTTCTTTCTGCAACAAGACAGCGGCTCAGGCAGGTGGTGTGCTCCCGGGAACTTCCGGCCCTGGATTTGCGGTTCTCTGAAATCCCCGAGGCCTGGCTTCTTGCCACTGGAAAGGAGACAAGGACAAGGTGTTTCACATGGAGATACAGTTAAGGGAAATGACTGATTATGAAGAAAAACCAAGACTGCCTCTATGTTGGCAGAAAAGTGGGTCTCAAAAAAGCTTTTCTAAAATTTGTTAAAACCAGAGAAACGTCTGAGTTTCCTCTGAGTTTTCTGAAACATCGATCTCCAAAGCTTCCTGATGTTTCCACTCTGGTAGCGTTCTGGGAGAAGAGGCGGGGTGGAGGAGGGGAGCCAGAGGAGCCTGGGCAAGCCCAGCACTGGGTGGAGTCCCTGCAGAGATCAGGGATGAGAGGCCTTGCCCACCTGCCATGCAGGCTGCTCCTGGGAGGCCCTGTCTGCCATGAATCTCATCATGGGATTAGGTCCCACCTTGCAGAGAGTTAGCTGTAGAGAGTGGCAGCATGGCACAGGTGAGAGGTGGGATTCCAGCATGTCCACAGGGTCTCTGATCTTTTCCTCTGCAGGATACCCTCAACAGATGCCTTCAAGCAAACTGGGACCCCTGTGGTCCACTTCTAAACCCTGCTCAACCCCTTAGGGCTTTTACCCACCTCACATCACCTGCAGACGCCATCCTCAATCCTCAGAAGTCTCCAAGCTGCCAACCCTTTTGCTGCATATCTTTCCCCATTTCTGCTCCTTAAGAATTGGCCCAGACTCTAAGCAGGTCTTCCCTGCTCCCCACCATTAAAACACATTGGCCCAGGCCCTGGCCGGTTGGCTCAGCGGTAGAGCATCGGCCTGGCGTGCGGGGGACCCGGGTTCGATTCCCTGCCAGGGCACATAGGGGAAGCGCCTATTTGCTTCTTCACCCCCACCCCCTCCTTCTTCTCTGTCTCTCTCTTCCCCTCCCGCAGCCAAGGCTCCATTGGAGCAAGGATGGCCCGGGCGCTGGGGATGGCTCCTTGGCCTCTGCCCCAGGCGCTAGAGTGGCTCTGGTCTCAACAGAGCGACGCCCCGGAGGGGCAGAGCATTGCCCCCTGGTGGGCAGAGCATCGCCCCCTGGTGGGCAGAGCGTCGCCCCTGGTGGGCGTGCCGGGTGGATCCCGGTCGGGCGCGTGCGGGAGTCTGTCTGACTGTCTCTCCCCGTTTCCAGCTTCAGAAAAATACAAAAAAAAAAAACAAAACAGTGGCCCAGGACATCATGAGCTGTAAACTCTGTTACCCTGAGATGTTTGGGAATAACTATGTCTTTAAATTTTCCTCCTTCCATCCTTGCCTGGAAATGCAACACCTACACCAAGGAAACAATGTGTTAATTGCAAGAGGATAAGCATGTGACAGGCCAATAGGAGAGAGAGTTTGGGGTGAGGAAGCCCCTCTGGAGTTATCAGGCACCAGAGTTAGTGGTTCTAGAACTGGGAGAGTGTAAGAAGTACAACTCCCTCTTTAACTTTCTACAAGCTCTCTGGACACAGTAGATATTCCCCCGGACCCACGCCTATCAAGTTGTTGATGCTGAATCAGAAGACTCTGCAGTAGGAGAGGCAGAATGGGAACCAGATGTCGAACATCTGTGCCAGCTGATTAACTAGTAATTAGTGTGAAAATTCCCTTTCCTCGGTTCTTTGTGACTTTTTATTTAGATTAAAATCAAGTCAAGACCAGTTGCAAAAATATTTCTTTATAATCTCAGTGCAGGCAAGTCCTAAGTGAATAACCAGAAAAATATTATTACGTCCATGTTCTGTTTGCAAGCCAAATGAATGTCTGGGTTCTGAGTGCTTCTTCATTTAAGAAGAAAAAAAGGCACAGAGTAGCTATACCTTGAATTATAAGCCATGACTGGGAGAAGACACTTGAAATCAGGCAGTGAGGCTCTTTAGACTAGTTTGAAATGGCTGATAGCACTGTCCAGTCTATTTCCATCAGAGGTACCAAGGTAGAGTACCTTCCTCAGCCCACCACCCTCACCCTGATGGAGTCTCTCTGTGTACTGTTATCATCTCGGTGAGTTTCATCATCTTCTTCCCCTTCATGATGACCAACATCATCACCAATGACACCAGTCATCTCCCCCGTCCCACCCAACACTGAAGTTTAGCTCAGTATCCCCTCCTCTGGGCCACTTTCCCAGCCTATCTGTTCAGGCATGGCTGGCTGCTCCCTCCTCAGTGCCGCAAAATGGCATGCCCCTGTGCGGTATATCTGGTGGTCTGTCTTCCCAACAGGCTGTGAGCTTCTCAAGCACCGAACTGGTTTTCAGTCTTTGTCTCCCTTGCACCTAAACACTGTCTAGAAGATAGGTGTTCAGATTCACCCACAGAATAAAAGACTGAGAAGATGTTTCAATAACAATGAGTTTATTCCTGTCTTCAACTTCCACTTGCCCTGTCTACACTGCTCTAAGTGAACACAACCCTTTTCCCCAACACCCCCCTTCCTACCATATCTTTGGTCCTCAGACAAGTGACAGTGCTTGTGTCCTCTCTTCTGTACCTTCCCACCTCCAGCAAGTGGCCGGTTCAATGTATGGTCTGTCCAGTTATTAGAAAAGAAAGGGCAACTGTAGGAGGTATTTGAGAATAAAAACCAACCAGATTTGATAGCAGACTGGATATAGAAAGTGAGATGAGGGGAATCTAGGTGACCCTTGGCCACTGCTGACACTGACAGGACAGTCAAAGGAGACCTGAGGACAAGATGGTGAAGGGTGAGTCCAGTTGGGAACAAGTTGACTTTAGGAGGTCAGCAGAGTTCAGGGGAAGATTTCTAAGAGGCCAGCAGAAAATATAAGACATGAGCCCAAGAAAAGTGGTTTGCCCAGAGCTGGGCATGTAGAATTTGGAGTCACCCACATAGAGATAAAAATTGAGAGCATGTAATATCTATTTGAGTTCCAAGGACAAAGAGTGGAGCAAGGAAGCCTGACCTGTAGTGGCGCAGTGGGTAAAGTGTCGACCTGGAATGCTGAGGTCGCTGGTTCGAAACCCTGCGCTTGTCTCATCAAGGCACATATGGGAGTTGATGCTTCCTGCTCCTCCCCCCTTTCTCTCTCTCTCTCTCTCTCTCTCTCACACACACACACACACACACACTCACTCTCTCTCCTCTCTAAAATGAATGAATGAATGAATGAATGAATGAATAAATAAATAAATAAATAGAGCGGAGCAAGGAGAGCAACAGGCCCAAGACTGGGCTTTGGAAGCACCATCCATCGTCTACTGGGGGCAGGGCAGAGGTAAGGGTCCCAGGAATAAACTGACATAACTGTGCAAGAGTAGAGCCCAGAGAAACAAAAGAAAAAATCTGTAATACTGATCCTGTATTCATTTAAAATTTTTATATTTTATCCATCACTTTTAAAAATATTTCATTGAAATGTTACTTAGCTTGAGAGACAGGATAGACTATAACTGTCCACCAATGTCTTTCAAAAGAGACCTGAGGCCACTATGTCCAGTGCACAGAGTCCCAGTGCTGCGTCCCACCGACCTGGGTTCAAATCCTGCCTCTGACATCTCTTAGGTGTGTCATCTCAGGCCAGAGATCATGATACCCCTAAACTTGGTGTCACCATCTGAAAAATAACTCCTGCCTGGCAGTCATTACAGTGCCTGCCTTATATAGGTGATTCTAAAGATCTGTACCCCCTCAGAGCACTTCCGGTGATGAGGAGGAAAACGAAGAGGCCAGACAGAGAGGGGATGATGGTGGGAGGGAGGAGTCCTAGGAGGAGGGAGAGGAGGTGCAGCAGGAAACCAGGCTCTACCCCAGGGGTCCCCAAACTACAGCCCGCGGGCCACATGTGGCCCCCTGAGGCCATTTATCCGGCCCCACCGCACTTCCGGAAGGGGCACCACCATCTCATTAGCCAAAAGCAGGCCCATAGTTCCCATTGAAATACTGGTCAGTCTGTTGATTTAAATTTACTTGTTCTTTATTTTAAATATTATATTTGTTCCCGTTTTGTTTTTTTACTTTAAAATAAGATATGTGCAGTGTGCATAGGGATTTTTTCACAGTTTTTTTTATAGTCTGGCCCTCCAACGGTCTGAGGGACAGTGAACTGGCCCCCTGTGTAAAAAGTTTGGGGACCCCTGCTCTACCCTCTCCACAGCTAACAGACGGACCGGGCCAGACAGAACTAGGACATTCCAACCATTGCCCATATTTTATATATTGCATTACCCTCTATTTATTAACATCCGTGACTTCCATTTGGGAGTTGGGTGGGGTAGGGACTCAAAACCTTCACTCCCACAAGCCAGGGTGCTGGGGGGGCTGAAGCCTGGCCGCTGTCTGACCCGGCCCACTCTCCCAGCCCTGTCCTCTGGAAACAGCAGGAGCAGCATCACAGTCCCTTTGATCAGCAACCTCATAACGACAACCCACAGCCGCTCCAGCGTGGCTCCCGGAGGACTGCGGAGAGGCCCGGTGGGGAGGGGAGTTCAGCCATCATTTCCTTCCCAACTGGCTCCTTTCAGAAGCCTGGAGCTCCCCAGCAGTTTCTCCCTGGTGGAAAATGTCCATGTTTGGTGTCTGCCCAAAGGAGCATCTCTATGGAAAGTTTGAGAAAGATTCCCTCTGGCTGGGGATGTGAAAAAAAGCCTGTGCCTTTCCCATTTGGAAAAAAAAAAAAAAGGAAAGAACATACTTGAGACGTGGTTATTTTTGTCTCAGATTGAGAAGGCGCTGACTTGAACAGGGCTGCGCAGCCAGCATTCCCAGCGCTTGCTTGTGAAGGCTGGTGGGAGGGGCCACGCAGAGGGGACGCAGACTCCAAAAGGCTCGTGTCTGTTCTCAAGACTTTGTCTTTTTTCCTTTTAGTGCATATAGCCTACACATAATAAAGTGCACACATATTAATAATCTTTATTTATACAGATTGGTGGATTTTTAGAGGTCTATAATCATGTAACTACCACCCAGATCAAAATATAAAACATTTCCAGTACCCCGGAAGTCTCCTTCATGCCCCTCCCCAGGAAATACTCATCCCCCCACCAAAACTAACCTATTAGTTTTGCCTGTTTTTAAATTCCATATCAACGGACTCCTACAGTATGTATGCTTGACATCTTGCTTCATTTGCTCAACATAACATCTGTGAGATTCATTTATGTAGCCACATGTTATATTAGTTTGCTAGGGTTGCTATAGCAAAATCCCACAGGCTGGGTGGCTTCAACAACAGATACTTACTTTCTCACAGTTCTAGAGACTGAAAGTCAAATGAGATCAAGCTTTCAACAGGGTTGGTTTCTTCTGAGGCCTCTCTCCTTGGATTGTAGATGGCCGTTTTCTCCCCGTGTCTTCACATGGTCTTCCCTCGGTGTGTGTCTGTGTCCTAATCTCCTCCTCTTATAAGAACACCAATTATACTGGATTAACAGCCATGCAAATGACCACATTTTAACTTAACTGCCTCTTTAAAGATCCTATCTTCAAATGCAGTCACATAAAGTAGTGGGGGCTAGGACTTCAACATACAAATTTGAGGTGAAGAAGACAATTCAGCCCATAAACATATAATACTGATTTGTTCTTTGTTTTGTCTTTTTATTAAATTTATTGCGGTGACATTGGTTAATAAAATTATGTAGGTTTCAAGTACACAATTCTATAAAACATAATCTGTATGTTGTGCTGTGTACCCACCACCCAAAGTCAAATCTCCTCTGTCACCATATATTTAACCCTCTTCACCCTTTATTATCCCCCACCCCCATTTTTCCTCTAGTAACTACCTTATTGTTGGGTCTATAAGTTTTTGTTTGCTTATCTTGTTTGCTCATTGTGCGGATGTGAGGGCGATCTGGCTGTGACATCTGTCACCCCATTGATCGCCAGGGTTGATTCGGCTGATCTGGCTGGCTAAGTGGGTGTCCACTTCCTCCCTCACTGCTCCATGTGCATCCCTCCCGAAGCTGCGCGCTCGGTCGAAGAGGACAACCTTCCCCACTAGAGGAGAGGACTGTTCTTCGGTCAAGGGTATACGAGTAGCTGCGCTCCCCTGCTAGAACCTCCAAACAAGTCTCAAGCTCATTGTTGCTTTCAGTTTTACATTCCACATATGAGTGAAATCATATGATTCTTGACTTTTTCTATGTGAGTTATTTTTGCTTAGCATGATATTCTCGAGATCCATCTATGTTGTCACAAATGGCAATATTTCATCTTTTCTTATAGCTGCACAGCATTCCACTGTATATATGTACCATGTCTTCCTTATCCAGTCATCTGTCAAGGGACACTTTGATTGTTTCCATTTCCTGGCTACCATGAATAATGCAACAATGAGATTTATTCTTTTTTCTAATTGCTGAATTATATTCCACTGTGTGACTTCACCACAATTTATTCATTCATTCTCTTATCAATAGACACTTTAATTATTTCCAGTTTGGAACTAGTGCAAACATTGCTGCCAGCAACATGTCTTTCTGTGAATATATGTGCTCATTTCCAGTGTTTATATACCCAGGGGTGGAATTGCTTTGTCATAGGGTGTGATTATGCATGGCTTTAGTAAATACTGCCAAACAGGTTCGCAATGTGCTTATACACTCCCATGAGCGACATCTGAGAGGTCTGGCTGTTCCACACCTTTGCCAATACTAGTATCATCACTCCCTTGTTCTCAGCCTCTCAAAGAATCTTAAAGATGGTTTCAAAGCAAGTCCATCTGCAAAATCTGTGCTCCTGGGGATTATGGAAGGCATTTGCCTTATAAATCCATGGACAACTCCAATTCCCTTCATGCCAAGAGCTCTGATCTTCTGCCTCCATCCCACTACAGCTCAGGAAAGCCCCTGTCTTGGGATTTTTAGTGGGAAGTTTCCCCAGTTGGGACCAGCACAGAATGAGGAACGGGGGAAGGTGTAAGGCCAGTAAGTAACTGACTGAGAGGAAGTGAAAAGCAAGATGCAGACTTGTGTCTGGCCACCTGGGGAATGAAGGCTACGATTGTAGCTGTCAGAAAAAGCTTAGCAGAGCACCTGCGGGGTGGTCTGGCGTTTCCTTGCTGACAGTTCTGGCCAGGCTTTTGCAGAAGGAAATCCTCAGAGTCCCTCACATCCAGGTCCCACTAGGGAGCTTCTCAGAGCAGACCCTTCAAAACACAGTCATCACCCTGAAGGTCGTGGACTCATGACAGACCCATGTCTCAGTTTCCTCCCACACCCCACCTACACTCATACCTGGAGATTCCCACAGAGCATAATTCCCCCGGGTTACAACCTTGTCCTCCCTGGTGCCTTCAAACCTCCAAAGACTGTCTAGATCTGAAGGGAACAGGAAGATGAGCATGACTTATCCAGATCCCCAAATGCAAATGTGGCTCCTCAGAACCAGCAGCACAGGGACCTGTTTGGAAAAAACATGAAGCAATTCTTACCTTATGTCTTAGACCAAAATAAAATCCAGTTGAAGCAAATTTTTAAATATAAAAAGAAATCATGGAAGTGTTAGAAGAAGAAGAAAAGATAAATGCATTTATAACCTAGAGCTCAAAGTCCTTTCTAAACGAGATAAAAACCCAGAAACCATAAAAGAAATGATTGATACACATAACAATCTAAAAATTAAAACAGTTGGAGGGATAAAAAAAAATACCTTAAAGAAAATCAAGAGATAAACAGCCAACTGGGGGTAATATTTGCAACACATTTGTCAGAGGGCTGACTTTCCAAATTCATGAAAAAAATAATAATATAAGTTGTACAAATCAGAAAGGGCTAAACAACCCCATAATAAAATGGAGGGAGTGTGAAAACAGGAGATTACAAAACAAGAAATGCAGCCTGACCAGGTGGTAGCACAATGGATGGAGCGTCGGACTGGGATGCAGAGGACCCAGGTTCGAGACCCCGAGGTCGCCAGCTTGAGCGCGGGCTCATCTGGTTTGAGCAAAAAGCTCACTAGCTTGGAACCAACCAAGGTCGCTGGCTTGAGCAAAGGGTCACTCTGTCTGCTGTATCCCCAAGGTCAAGGCACATATGAGAAAGAAATTAATGAACAACTAAGGTGCCACAATGAAAAACTGATGATTGATGCTTCTCATCTCTCTCCGTTCTCGTCTGTCTGTCCCTGTCTATCCCTCTCTCTGACTCTCTCTCTGTGTAAAAAAAAAAAAAAAAAAAAAAAAAAAAAAAAAATGCAGGTGTCCAATATACATGAGCAAAAATGCTTTACCTTCATCATAAATAAGTGTGAATTAAAATTAGGTATCCTTTTTAAATGATTGTACTGTCAGGAATGCAAACATTTAACAGAAAAGCCATTTGATGAGTTTGAGGAAACAAGCCTGCATGTGTGCTATTAGTGGCTGTGTGTATTGATGGAGCCCTACTGGCACCACCAAATTTTACAATTCAGATAGCATTTGATCCAGCAGTTCCACTGTTAGCAAATTAACCTTCAGATCAGATGTACTGACAAAAATGGCCAATAAACGTTTGAGATGTTCATTACAGCTCTGCCTTCTAGAAGCAAAAAACAAACAAAAAACTAGAAGCAACCTAAATTTTTTTTTCTTAAGTGAGAAGGAGGGAGAGAAACAGACTTCCAAATACATCCTGACCGGGATCCACCCAGCAAGCCCCTTACAGGGTGATGCTCTGCCCATCTGGAGCCTGTTGCTCCATTGCTTGGCAACCGAGCTATTTTAGCACCAGGGGCCAACTTGATCCAATGGAGCCATGGCTGCAGGAGGGGGAAAGAGAGAGAGAGAGAGATAGAGAGAGAGAGAGAGAGAGAGAGAGAGAGAGAAGGGAGGGTAGAGGGATGGAGAAGCAGATGGTCACTTTCCTGTGTGCCCTGACTATGAATTGAACCCAAGACATCCACATGATGGGCCAGCGTTCTACCACTGAGCCAACGGGCCAGGGCTGCAACCTAAATTTTAACCAAGAGAGAAATGAGTAATAAATTATAGTATATCTACTGTAATGAAATACCCCATGCCTGTAAAAAGAAAAGAATTAGGCAGACCTATGTGTAACGATAGAAATAAGTCTCCAGGATATATTAAAAGGAATGTAATTCACTGAATAATAAGTGAACTTGTGTATAAAATAAAAACATGAAAGTATAACAGGAATAATTTAACTATAAATACTCAGAAACCTATAAGTTGCTTGAACAATCAATATGTTTAATTATTTAATATAACAGAAAATCTGAAAATTGAGAGTCTAAGATTAGCAACAAAGGCTCCCAACACCTATCTTCCTCCTCTTCCATCCCCAGGCCTTTTGCTCTCTTATTTTCACTTTCCATTACCAGGTGGCTACCATTGCTGGGGCACCATATCCATATTAAAGGCAAGAAGAAGGCAGATTTAATGCTAGTGTATGATCTTCTCACATAATCTTGTCTCTTATAATCATTGGCCTGACCTGGATCATGTGACCACCACCCCCATCCAGTTGCAGGGTTTCTGAAAAAGTGAGTATCTAACAACAACAAAGAAACAAAACAAAACAAGGAACATATTACCATGATTGGCTTTGCCAACCATGATTTGTGTTCAGAGGCTGGGCATATTGCCACCCCAAACAAACTCCTCAACAGGGGTTATCTGGGTGATAATCCATATTTTATTAGAATAATAATCAGTTATTTTAAACTCAAATTGTAAAAATGTGTAAAATGAATAGGTGAATAAACCATCAAACAGGCTAGAGTTATGGCCATCTGGTTGGCTTTATTGAGAACCAAGGATAGATAACAACCATAATAATGACTCCAAGTGGGGGCAATTTAGAGGTTCTGCCATGAGATCAAAGAGCAATTTTCAGAAGAGCACAGGGTAAGCTTTAAGCTCTTAGACCACTTCCACAGGGCTACTGATGGGACTCAAAATTTAACAATAGCATGTTTTTTTTTATGACATAAGTTGGACTGGTGTCTCCTTCAAGGGGTTGGGACTCCCCTCAAGGTCCAGGTAAGTTTACTTTGTCCAGGTGCTGACTCTGTTGAGTTATTAGTCCAAGCTTCTGACTAATGTGCCCTGTTGGAGAAAAGAGTGATCTAACAAAATACCCTCAATCAGAGTAGAACCCAGGTTCTTGCAAAGCTCTCACAACTTTCTAGCAAGTCTCTTCACCTTGTTGGCACTCAGTTCCCTCACTGGTCAATGGAGCGAGTGGATCTATAATATCAAGGTCCCTCCAGGTCTGAAGGCGGCAGTTATAAACAATGTTCTCCCTCCACCACAGCCTCTGTGAAATTCACTCAGAGATTCCACGGGTCCAACATATCAGGATTCAAATTCCAGTTTCACCCTTACAAGCTCTATGACTTGAGCAAGTTGTTTAACTCTTCTTAGTTCATTTACTTATCTAAATAACAACAACAACAAAAAAGTGATACTTCACAGGTGAGAAGACTCACCTGGTTTCTACTCCAGCTCAACAGACCCTGTCTGGGGTCCCAAGTGGTCTCATCTTACAAACCCAGTGGGCACTCCTTTGCCCTTATCTTACCTTTTACAACATCTGACACTGTCCCTTACATCTTCCTCTCCTCCTTCAACTCCTCTCTCCCCTTCTCTGACCCCACGGCCCCCTGGTTTTCTCGTCCATCCCGAAGCATTGTTTCTCATTCTCCTTTGTGCCATTTTATTTCTACCACCCTTTAAATGTCAGTAAAATGCACATAGACAGGTCTTCAACCCAACTCACAATAAAAGGAATGCAAATGAAAACAAGGAGAGATTATTTTTCACCCATCAGATTAACAAAACACGAAGAGTCTGGCAACAGTATGGGCAGCAAAGCAGGGAAACAAGCAGTCTTGTGCGTTGTAGGAGTGTAATTGGAGACTTATTTCTATTATTACATACAAAACCCCTTTGGAGGGGAGTTTGGCACAATCAAAATGTTAAATGTGTAAGAGGATTTAATCCAACAATTCTATTTATAAGAATTTGTACCAGAGATAAAACTACTAGACATATATCCAACGTCCATTCTCTCCTTACAATAGAACCTGATTCTGTTGGCAGTGCAGTGAGCCAAACTAAAAGACATTGATTGCCCAGTCTATCTTGAGATACAGATGGTTGCTTGACACAGGTCTGGCCAGTGAGATGTAAGCAAAAAACAAAAATTGGAAGGTTTACGAGAAGTCCCCTTAAAAGAATAACTGACACAGCTGATGATATACCTTTCTCCCATTGTTGTCTTCCCTCCTGCCTCCTGCCTGGAATGTGGATGTGGTGGCTGGATTTGGAGCAGCCATCTTGCAACCATAAGAGAAAAAAAGACTTTGCCATGATATTATTGAGCCACTAAACCACTGCCAGCATTTGCCGACTACAAATTTCTCGTAACAGGACAAAAATATAAATCTCTATATTGTTTGAATCTCTGTTGTTTGAGTTATCTCTTACATGTAGCCAACATTAATCCCTAAATGATGCTTGTATATATGAAGATTTTTTTTTTTGTAGTATGGTTTATATAGCAAAAGCCTAGAAACATACTGAATACCTACTTGTAAGGAACCAGGTAATTAAATTATTGGACATGCATATGATGGAATACTACAAAGCAGTATAAAAGAATGAGAGAGATTTTCAGACTAACAGGAAAAATCACCAAGACATTTAGTTAACATTTTAAAAGAAAGATGTAGAAAGGTAAACATAATGTACTAACTTATATAAAATTCCTTTCTTTATAAGCTTAGAACATTTCCAGAATACATAAGGAACTGGGATGCTTCTGGGGATAGGGCCTGGTTAGCCAGAGGTCAGGAGTGAGGGAGGACTTCCCATTCTCCGTGTACCCTCTTACAAGGTTTGAACACTCGCCATGGGCATATTAGTCAATTAGTATTGTACTGCTT
This sequence comes from Saccopteryx bilineata, assembly GCF_036850765.1. NCBI lineage: Eukaryota > Metazoa > Chordata > Mammalia > Chiroptera > Emballonuridae > Saccopteryx > Saccopteryx bilineata. Next base: position 183,762,181 of record NC_089495.1, read on the forward strand.
TATCAAATGAGAGAGGGGGAGAGAAGATGGGAAGCCAATGATTTCTATGACATTCTTTTCCCTTTGTTCTTTTCCATAAATGACCCCATCTCATGGCCTCAACTGCTATATATATATTAATGGGCCCAAACCTGAATATTCAGTCATGAGCCCTGAGCTAATGAGTGCCACACTCATCTATCTGACAGTCCTCTGGACATCATCACGTAGAGTCCCACAGGCACCCAAACTCAGCATATTCAAACCTGCAGTCCTGCTCCTCTACCCGTGGCCTCAGTAAAGTGCTATCGCCTTCAGCCAGAGATGCCCACTCTGTGGCCCTGCCATCTGGAAGGGGGAATCGCTCTAAGTCCTGCTTTCTGCCCGCTGTCTCAAAGCTCCCCCCTCTTCCACCCAGTTTCCTTGGTCTCCGTAGAAGTCCTGCAGTTGTCAGAACTGTCCCAAAGCACAGCCAGGTGCCCAAACCCCTATTAGGGGGCCCTTTCCTTACCTCTCTGTAACATACTTTACTCTCATTAATCTTGTTCACTGTCTTTCCTCCTAGACTGAATTCCCACAGGAAGAGGGACCACTTCTATGTCTTTATCTGCTAAATTCCTCATATTGATAGCAGGGTCTGAAAACAAGGGTCACACACCAATTGCACAAGCTGAAATATGTGGCCATCATCTCACCCTCCACATCCAATCATGTCCCATCCATTCATCTTCCCCACTGGACCCCAAACTTCTCTTCATCTCTGAAGCCACTGGTCCTAATCCAGACCTTGTCACCTCTCCCCCAGATCGTAGCCACAGTCCTCACCAGGACTTCCTAGTCCAACTTAGTCCCTCTGGCACTGATGTCAGAATGGAATTTATAAAATCTTGTCATTTCAGGACAAGAATTTATAAATAATAATAAATAAATAAATATTGTAAAGGTTTGTCATGTTCAGACCTAGTACAACGCCTATCTCAAAAAAGCCTTGGCCTCAGTCACATTATACTTCCTTAAAACTGTCAATGTTTTAAATCTCTGTGTCTGCACACACATTTCTTCTAAATGTGAAACACTGCCACCATTTCTCAACACCATCCTTTAATTTTCCTTTTAGTTATATTCTTGAAACTTAGCTCCAAGGTCACCTCCTCCAAGAAGCCATCCGTGACATCCTGCCTAAAAGAGGGTTAGTATCTCCACCTCGGGACTGGGAGCTTTTGTGGGTAGAGGTCATGTCTCATTTGACTTATATCCCTAATGTCTAAAAAAGTGCCTAATATATGAAGGCTCTCAGTAAATGTTTGCTGAGTGGTCAAATGAATGAATGAGCTCTTGCTGGAATAAAATGAGGCAGGTGTGAATTACCTGATACCATGTCAGCTACATGATAGCTACCCAACAAATTAACTTTCATTCCTTCCTTCCGCTCTCCCCTGGCTCAATTTTCCACAGTCTTTCTAGCCCTTGGGGAAGGAAGGATGGATTTACTGCTGGTGCTTGGCCCCGTCTGCTTCTGAAGGACACCCCCCATGCCCTGCTTGCTCAGTGATCCTGGAAGTCCCCAGAGGGTCTTACCCCTCGGCTACCTTCACCACATCACATCTGCCAGGTGTTTCCTCTTTGCCCCAGCCCCACCTCCAGGAGCCACAGAGTCGGTGCCCTGGGCTCACAGGATAGCACAGGTGGCTTGACCTGTGGTGGCGCAGTGGATAAAGCGTCAACCTGGAACGCTGAGGTCACCGCTTCGAAATCCTGTGCTTGCCTGGTCAAGGCACATATGGGAGTTGATGCTTCCTACTCCTCCCCACTTCTCTTTCTCCTCTCTCTCTCTAAAAATGAATAAATATAATTTTTTTAAAAAAAGGTATTAATGACAATAAAAAAAGAAAAGACAGTACAGGTGATTCTGCCCAGGGTGCTGATCAGTGCTCCTCAGCTTGTACTCACAGCCGCTCACTCTGCCAGGCTCCCAGAGAGGGTACCCCAGACCACACTGCCCTCTCCACCCTGCCTTCCTGCTCCCCTGAGCAGACTTCTTGCTCTCACACTCCCTTACAGCCACTGCCCTTCCTCAGCAGGGGCAGCCGAGAGCTCCAGGTCCTTCCTCCCCAACTCCAGGGCTCACCCAGAGCTCCTGCTCCAGTTCTGCCTCTCAGACCCCAGCCTCAGCTCCTGGGGCCCTGACTGCACAGCCGGGAGCCGGATCCCTCCAGCCGCCTGGAGGCCAGAAAGCACATAGCCTATCCCCATCGCTGCTTTCCTTCGGGTCTGAACTGTGACCAAGGGAAAAAAAGAAAAGAAAAACAAGAGAAAGAGAGAGAGAGACCAAAACCATAGGAACAGGACGTCCTTTTCTGTTGCCTCTCCAATTCTTTCAGGGGCTTCATCCAAAAGAGGCTTTAATTGGTCAAACTATGTGTTTTTCATGGAAAGAAAATGCCACAAATGAAATATGATTCACATTTGGCACAGCGGGCAGGGGGAGAGGGACCTCTCCTTTGTAAGGCCCTTCAAAAGAAAATTGGGTTGGGGTGGGAAGGGCCTAGAACCTCCATGGTCCCCAGGGGGACAAGAACACATTCCCAGGGGCGCCCTAGAGTCTGTGTCTCTGTGCCCTGCGTCAGGCCACAGTGACCAGTACGCCTGCCCTCACTTTCAGGCTGGGCGCCCAGTGCTGACCTCACAGCAGCCGCCTGCACCCTGAGTGTGGGTGGTGGGGGATGGGGCCTCTGCAGCCTGGGGGCTTGGGGGCTGTAAGCAGAGGAGGCCTGGAGGAAACTCCCATCCCCCAAGCAGAGGAGGCACCCAGAGGCCAGTGCAATCTACAGGGACAGGGACAAAAGCAGCAACTCCTATTCTGCCCACACCTGCTCTCTTCTCCCATCTCACTCTGCGCTCGACAGCACCCTGTTTAGATCACCGTGTGAAATCCCTCTGAACAGGAAAGAGGCTTCCTGTCTACTGGGAGATAGAAGTTAGAGACAAGAGATGTCAAAATGATCAAAAGTAATCAATTTCATGCATCTCACAACCACTCTCTCTGGTAATTCCAGGAGCTCCCGGATAAATTCATCACCTCACCCAGACCCAGCCCAGCTGAGGCCTGGGGTTTCACCGTGAGGGCTCCGTTCCGCTGACTCGAGGTCTGAAAATCCTGGAGGAAGGGCCATGTCAGTTCTCTAGAAGGTCTGATGAGAAGAGTCGGGAGTGCTCAGGAGGACACTGGAAACCCACTGTGTGTGTGTGATGACAGGGGTAGGAGGAGGTGGAGAGGAGGGCAGGGAGGTGGGTGGAGAGAAGGCAGAGGAAGGAAAGCTCCAAAGAAGTAGAAAGGACAAGCTGGGGGCCACAGCCCATCAGCCCACTTCCCAGGCGGTCACAGAAGCCCAGGATCAGGTGGACCAGAGCAGTCAAGACAGCCACCCTGGAGGACGCAGGACTTGAAAGGTCCTCCCAGGGAAGGTCAAACTGAAAGCAAACTCAGGTTGACAGCTTGGGCCAAGGCAAGAGGGAACACCGTCCCAAGAAGACTCCACCCAAAACTAACACATTTCACCTGAGAAGAGAGAGGCCCAGGGAGGCATTCTCTGACAAGCAGTTCATTCCATCTGTGAGCAAAGAGAGCTGGGACCCAGGGAGGCAGAGGGGGACACGGAGTGCCCCTGAGGATGGGGAAGATGGAATTGAGGGAAAGGCCAAGAAGTTGAATCCAAAGCAAGTGAGCTGGGAGTTAGGAGGAACAGAATGTGCCTAGAGGTCGATGAGAGCTGTTAGGAAGGTTGGCATGGCAGAACAGGGAGCCAAGAGGGACCCTGAAGACCAAGTGTGCCCACCTCACAGCTGTGCCTGGCACCAGCCCCAAGAGATGAGCAGGTCAAGTGCCCCACAGGATTTTAAGTGTGCTTGGTATCTTTGGACCCCTACAAAGCCAGTCCTGGTCTACCTTCAATATCATCAGGGTCTCAGTCTCTGGCTGGCATCCAGTGCTCTGATTTTTGCTTTCCTCTTCAGAATCTGATATCCCGAACCCAAACTGGCCCTACCTAAGCAAATGTTCCGGAAAATCTCTGCCCTAGCTTTTGCTGTGTAGGGCCCACGAGGCAGCTTACTCTCTCTCTGCCTATGCCTATGCCTATGTCTATGTCTGTGTCTGTGTCTGTGTCCGTGTCCATGTCCGTGTCTATGTCTGTGTCTGTGTCTATGTCTGTGTCTGTGTCTATGTCTGTGTCTGTGTCTATGTCTATGTCTATGTCTCTGTCTGTGTCTATGTCTCTGTCTCTGTCTGTGTCTGTGTCTGTGTCTGTGTCTATTTCTCTGTCTGTGTCTGTGTCTCTGTCTGTGTCTGTGTCTATGTCTATGTCTGTGTCTGTGTCTGTGTCTGTGTCTATGTCTATGTCTCTGTCTGTGTCTGTGTCTGTGTCTGTGTCTATGTCTCTGTCTGTGTCTGTGTCTGTGTCTATGTCTCTGTCTGTGTCTGTGTCTGTGTCTGTGTCTATGTCTCTGTCTGTGTCTGTGTCTGTGTCTGTGTCTATGTCTCTGTCTGTGTCTGTGTCTCTGTCTGTGTCTATGTCTATGTCTGTGTCTGTGTCTGTGTCTGTGTCTCTGTCTGTGCCTGTGTCTGTGTCTGTGTCTGTGTCTGTGTCTGTGTCTCTGTCTGTGCCTGTGTCTCTGTCTGTGCCTGTGTCTGTGTCTATGTCTGTGTCTATGTCTGTGTCTGTGTCTGTGTCTCTGTCTATGTCTCTGTCTGTGTCTGTGTCTCTGTCTGTGTCTGTGTCTGTGTCTATGTCTATGTCTCTGTCTGTGTCTGTGTCTCTGTCTATGTCTCTGTCTGTGTCTGTGTCTCTGTCTGTGTCTGTGTCTGTGTCTATGTCTATGTCTCTGTCTGTGTCTGTGTCTATGTCTATATCTCTGTCTGTGTCTGTGTCTGTGTCTGTGTCTATGTCTCTGTCTGTGTCTATGTCTATGTCTCTGTCTGTGTCTATGTCTATGTCTCTGTCTGTGTCTATGTCTCTGTCTGTGTCTGTGCCTGTGTCTGTGTCTGTGTCTGTGTCTATGTCTCTGTCTGTGTCTGTGTCTCTGTCTGTGTCTATGTCTGTGTCTGTGTCTGTGTCTGTGTCTGTGTCTCTGTCTGTGCCTGTGTCTGTGTCTGTGTCTGTGTCTGTGTCTCTGTCTGTGTCTGTGTCTGTGTCTGTGTCTGTGTCTGTGTCTATGTCTCTGTCTGTGTCTGTGTCTCTGTCTGTGTCTATGTCTATGTCTGTGTCTGTGTCTGTGTCTGTGTCTCTGTCTGTGCCTGTGTCTGTGTCTGTGTCTGTGTCTGTGTCTGTGTCTCTGTCTGTGCCTGTGTCTCTGTCTGTGTCTGTGTCTGTGTCTGTGTCTGTGTCTGTGTCTATGTCTATGTCTGTGTCTGTGTCTGTGTCTGTGTCTGTGTCTGTGTCTCTGTCTGTGTCTGTGTCTCTGTCTGTGCCTGTGTCTGTGTCTGTGTCTGTGTCTATGTCTCTGTCTGTGTCTGTGTCTGTGTCTGTGTCTATGTCTGTGTCTGTGTCTGTGTCTGTGTCTGTGTCTGTGTCTGTGTCTCTGTCTGTGTCTGTGTCTGTGTCTGTGTCTATGTCTGTGTCTGTGTCTGTGTCTCTGTCTGTGCCTGTGTCTCTGTCTGTGCCTGTGTCTGTGTCTGTGTCTGTGTCTGTGTCTCTGTCTGTGTCTGTGTCTCTGTCTGTGTCTGTGTCTGTGTCTGTGTCTGTGTCTCTGTCTGTGTCTGTGTCTGTGTCTGTGTCTCTGTCTGTGTCTGTGTCTGTGTCTGTGTCTGTGTCTGTGCCTGTGTCTGTGTCTGTGTCTCTGTCTGTGTCTGTGTCTGTGTCTGTGTCTGTGTCTGTGTCTGTGTCTGTGTCTGTGTCTGTGTCTGTGTCTCTGTCTGTGTCTGTGTCTGTGTCTATGTCTGTGTCTGTGTCTGTGTCTGTGTCTGTGTCTGTGTCTCTGTCTGTGTCTGTGTCTGTGTCTGTGTCTGTGTCTGTGCCTGTGTCTGTGTCTGTGTCTGTGTCTATGTCTCTGTCTGTGTCTGTGTCTCTGTCTGTGTCTATGTCTGTGTCTGTGTCTGTGTCTGTGTCTCTGTCTGTGCCTGTGTCTGTGTCTGTGTCTGTGTCTGTGTCTATGTCTGTGTCTGTGTCTGTGTCTATGTCTGTGTCTGTGTCTGTGTCTCTGTCTGTGCCTGTGTCTCTGTCTGTGCCTGTGTCTGTGTCTGTGTCTGTGTCTATGTCTGTGTCTGTGTCTGTGTCTGTGTCTGTATCTATGTCTGTGTCTGTGTCTGTGTCTGTGTCTGTGTCTCTGTCTGTGTCTGTGTCTGTGTCTATGTCTGTGTCTGTGTCTGTGTCTCTGTCTGTGCCTGTGTCTCTGTCTGTGCCTGTGTCTGTGTCTGTGTCTGTGTCTGTGTCTCTGTCTGTGTCTGTGTCTCTGTCTGTGTCTATGTCTGTGTCTGTGTCTGTGTCTGTGTCTGTGTCTGTGTCTGTGTCTGTGTCTCTGTCTGTGTCTGTGTCTGTGTCTGTGTCTGTGTCTGTGTCTCTGTCTGTGCCTGTGTCTGTGTCTCTGTCTGTGTCTGTGTCTATGTCTATGTCTGTGTCTGTGTCTGTGTCTGTGTCTGTGTCTATGTCTCTGTCTCTGTCTCTGTCTGTGTCTATGTCTATGTCTCTGTCTCTGTCTGTGTCTATGTCTCTGTCTGTGTCTGTGTCTATGTCTCTGTCTATGTCTCTGTCTGTGTCTGTGTCTGTGTCTGTGCCTGTGTCTGTGTCTCTGTCTGTGTCTGTGTCTATGTCTCTGTCTGTGCCTGTGTCTGTGTCTGTGTCTCTGTCTGTGTCTGTGTCTCTGTCTGTGTCTATGTCTCTGTCTCTGTCTGTGTCTGTGTCTCTGTCTGTGTCTGTGTCTGTGACTGTGTCTATGTCTCTGTCTGTGTCTGTGTCTGTGTCTATGTCTCTGTCTGTGTCTGTGTCTATGTCTATGTCTCTGTCTGTGTCTGTGTCTCTGTCTGTGTCTATGTCTCTGTCTGTGTCTGTGTCTGTGTCTCTGTCTGTGTTTCTGTCTGTGTCTGTGTCTCTGTCTCTGTCTATGTCTATGTCTCTGTCTGTGCCTGTGTCTGTGTCTATGTCTGTGTCTATGTCTGTGTCTGTGTCTGTGTCTCTGTCTATGTCTCTGTCTGTGTCTGTGTCTCTGTCTGTGTCTGTGTCTGTGTCTATGTCTATGTCTCTGTCTGTGTCTGTGTCTCTGTCTATGTCTCTGTCTGTGTCTGTGTCTCTGTCTGTGTCTGTGTCTGTGTCTATGTCTATGTCTCTGTCTGTGTCTGTGTCTATGTCTATGTCTCTGTCTGTGTCTGTGTCTGTGTCTGTGTCTATGTCTCTGTCTGTGTCTATGTCTATGTCTCTGTCTGTGTCTATGTCTATGTCTCTGTCTGTGTCTATGTCTCTGTCTGTGTCTGTGCCTGTGTCTGTGTCTGTGTCTGTGTCTATGTCTCTGTCTGTGTCTGTGTCTCTGTCTGTGTCTATGTCTGTGTCTGTGTCTGTGTCTGTGTCTGTGTCTCTGTCTGTGCCTGTGTCTGTGTCTGTGTCTGTGTCTGTGTCTCTGTCTGTGTCTGTGTCTGTGTCTGTGTCTGTGTCTGTGTCTATGTCTCTGTCTGTGTCTGTGTCTCTGTCTGTGTCTATGTCTATGTCTGTGTCTGTGTCTGTGTCTGTGTCTCTGTCTGTGTCTGTGTCTGTGTCTGTGTCTGTGTCTGTGTCTGTGTCTCTGTCTGTGCCTGTGTCTCTGTCTGTGTCTGTGTCTGTGTCTGTGTCTGTGTCTGTGTCTATGTCTATGTCTGTGTCTGTGTCTGTGTCTGTGTCTGTGTCTGTGTCTCTGTCTGTGTCTGTGTCTCTGTCTGTGCCTGTGTCTGTGTCTGTGTCTGTGTCTATGTCTCTGTCTGTGTCTGTGTCTGTGTCTGTGTCTATGTCTGTGTCTGTGTCTGTGTCTGTGTCTGTGTCTGTGTCTCTGTCTGTGTCTGTGTCTGTGTCTGTGTCTATGTCTGTGTCTGTGTCTGTGTCTCTGTCTGTGCCTGTGTCTCTGTCTGTGCCTGTGTCTGTGTCTGTGTCTGTGTCTGTGTCTCTGTCTGTGTCTGTGTCTCTGTCTGTGTCTGTGTCTGTGTCTGTGTCTGTGTCTCTGTCTGTGTCTGTGTCTGTGTCTGTGTCTCTGTCTGTGTCTGTGTCTGTGTCTGTGTCTGTGTCTGTGCCTGTGTCTGTGTCTGTGTCTCTGTCTGTGTCTGTGTCTGTGTCTCTGTCTGTGTCTGTGTCTGTGTCTGTGTCTGTGTCTGTGTCTGTGTCTCTGTCTGTGTCTGTGTCTGTGTCTATGTCTGTGTCTGTGTCTGTGTCTGTGTCTGTGTCTGTGTCTCTGTCTGTGTCTGTGTCTGTGTCTGTGTCTGTGTCTGTGCCTGTGTCTGTGTCTGTGTCTGTGTCTATGTCTCTGTCTGTGTCTGTGTCTCTGTCTGTGTCTATGTCTGTGTCTGTGTCTGTGTCTGTGTCTGTGTCTGTGTCTCTGTCTGTGCCTGTGTCTGTGTCTGTGTCTGTGTCTGTGTCTATGTCTGTGTCTGTGTCTGTGTCTGTGTCTGTGTCTGTGTCTGTGTCTGTGTCTGTGTCTGTGTCTATGTCTCTGTCTGTGTCTGTGTCTCTGTCTGTGTCTATGTCTATGTCTGTGTCTGTGTCTGTGTCTGTGTCTCTGTCTGTGCCTGTGTCTGTGTCTGTGTCTGTGTCTGTGTCTGTGTCTCTGTCTGTGCCTGTGTCTCTGTCTGTGCCTGTGTCTGTGTCTGTGTCTGTGTCTGTGTCTATGTCTATGTCTGTGTCTGTGTCTGTGTCTGTGTCTGTGTCTGTGTCTCTGTCTGTGCCTGTGTCTCTGTCTGTGCCTGTGTCTGTGTCTGTGTCTGTGTCTATGTCTGTGTCTGTGTCTGTGTCTGTGTCTGTGTCTATGTCTCTGTCTGTGTCTGTGTCTGTGTCTGTGTCTGTGTCTCTGTCTGTGTCTGTGTCTGTGTCTGTGTCTGTGTCTCTGTCTGTGTCTGTGTCTGTGTCTGTGTCTATGTCTGTGTCTGTGTCTGTGTCTCTGTCTGTGCCTGTGTCTCTGTCTGTGCCTGTGTCTGTGTCTGTGTCTGTGTCTGTGTCTCTGTCTGTGTCTGTGTCTCTGTCTGTGTCTATGTCTGTGTCTGTGTCTGTGTCTGTGTCTGTGTCTGTGTCTGTGTCTCTGTCTGTGTCTGTGTCTGTGTCTGTGTCTGTGTCTGTGTCTCTGTCTGTGCCTGTGTCTGTGTCTCTGTCTGTGTCTGTGTCTGTGTCTGTGTCTGTGTCTATGTCTCTGTCTCTGTCTCTGTCTGTGTCTATGTCTATGTCTCTGTCTCTGTCTGTGTCTATGTCTCTGTCTGTGTCTGTGTCTATGTCTCTGTCTATGTCTCTGTCTGTGTCTGTGTCTGTGTCTGTGCCTGTGTCTGTGTCTCTGTCTGTGTCTGTGTCTATGTCTCTGTCTGTGCCTGTGTCTGTGTCTGTGTCTCTGTCTGTGTCTGTGTCTCTGTCTGTGTCTATGTCTCTGTCTCTGTCTGTGTCTGTGTCTCTGTCTGTGTCTGTGTCTGTGACTGTGTCTATGTCTCTGTCTGTGTCTGTGTCTGTGACTGTGTCTATGTCTCTGTCTGTGTCTGTGTCTGTGACTGTGTCTATGTCTCTGTCTGTGCCTGTGTCTGTGTCTGTATCTGTGTCTCTGTCTCTGTCTGTGTCTATGTCTCTGTCTGTGTCTGTGTCTGTGTCTGTGTCTGTGTCTATGTCTCTGTCTATGTCTATGTCTCTGTCTATGTCTGTGTCTATGTCTGTGTCTGTGTCTGTGTCTATGTCTCTGTCTGTGTCTGTGTCTATGTCTCTGTCTGTGTCTGTGTCTGTGTCTCTGTCTCTGTCTGTGTCTATGTCTATGTCTGTGTCTGTGTCTGTGTCTGTGTCTGTGTCTGTGTCTGTGTCTGTGTCTATGTCTCTGTCTGTGTCTGTGTCTATGTCTCTGTCTGTGTCTGTGTCTGTGTCTCTGTCTGTGTCTGTGTCTGTGTCTCTGTCTGTGTCTGTGTCTATGTCTCTGTCTGTGTCTGTGTCTATGTCTCTGTCTGTGTCTGTGTCTGTGTCTCTGTCTCTGTCTGTGTCTATGTCTATGTCTCT